>NC_060127.1:28052483-29336769 GCF_021461395.2 Schistocerca americana
GAACGCGGAATGTTCAATTCCACTAACAGACGCCTCACCGATTTTGGGCTCCGTTCAATGGATGGCCTGACGGCTTGAATCCTTTCATTGGAGATTGACAGATCTCCTTGTCTGGGCTCCCTTGCCAGTGAACCAGTGCGCCTGAACTTGTTTACCAATGTGCGGACTATTATAGCAGTGGGACCGTCGTGATGGAACTTGCAGTGAAATCTCATCCGAATGTCATCGCGTAGCTTCCACGCCACAGTAGCCACCTTTTCTTCTACGGTAAACACAATGCAAATTTGCCCTGTAAACAATGAAATAGATGTTTATTTGTTAGCACGAGGTTAATGCATGATATCAGGCAACAAAGCACCGACAAAGTATGTTAAATGTACCAGCAGTGAAGTGCCATACACGAGTTGCTCATAAAGTATTTATTTCTACGAAATAGATACTTAATTTCTGGACACCCTGTGGTTCTGTAGGCACATTCAGCGGCATATGTGGACACGGTCTACAAAAAGTGTTGCGAATAGACTTACTATCTACGAAGTAATAAATTTAAATGTCTTGATTGATGCCGTAATTTTCCACGTGTTTGTGACGTCGTATCTCCTGGACTATGTGTCGTACAGTTACATAATACTGCTGGTAGTACATTCAGTGTTATGTGTGAATACTGTCTGCAAAACATGTCGCGAATACATTTAGTAATAAAGAAGAAATAAATTAAAATGTCATTAAATTTTAAACATTTGATTGTCCGTGATCCAGCAACCGTATGCTATTTAATTACAGGACGTATATACAGCCACTTTGGTTGCACCAAATTTTCGCAGTTGAGCACGGTATCGATTGCACTAGGGCAATCTTCATCAGAATAAAATGTTACACGGGATGCATGTAATCACATCATGGCTTAAAACGTCTGAGCAAAAGTACTCTCGTCAAACACACATTTCTGTTTCACGAGAGCACTTTTGCTCAGACATATTAAACCATGGTGTGGTTACACATATTCCATATAACTTTTTAATCTGATGAAGACTGCCCTAGTGCAATCGAAACCGTGGTCAATTTACAAAATTTTGTGTTACCGAAGTGACCGTATATACATCCTGTAATGAAAACATCATGCTGTATGTGGCAGACGGCCAGTGTGGCCGAGCGGTTCTAGGTGCTTCAACCTGGAACCGCGCGACCGCTACTACTTAAACCTAACTAACCTACGGACATCACGCACATCCATGCCCGAGGCAGGATTCGAACCTGCGACCGTAGCGGTCGCGCGGTTCCAGACTGTAGCGCCTAGAACCGCTCGGCCGCTCCGGCCGGCAAAGCGTGTTGTAAGTCACCTTTATCACCCACACCCCCATCCGTCTGACAGGTGGGTGGTTCTTACCACCACAGCGATTGTTTAGATACAGTAAGTGATACGTGTATCAAGTTCCGGTGAAACCGGCCCAGTGGTTTTGGAGGAGATGTAGGACATATACTACATGTGGAACATACACTAGTGCATCTGTTTTTATAGAATGTATGGATTTGCCAGGTCCCATGGAACCCTGTCAACGAAAGTTGCTTGGTCATGGAAGGAATCAGTAACCTGTGATGTAATTCTACTCAACTAGCCGCACATTTCATAAATCCTAATCGACTGCGACCGCTCGACCTATACCAAACCCACTGAGTCAGATTTTTCGTCATAAACTAAATTCTACGTAATAAAATTTGGTTCTCATGTAAGATAACAGACGCTACATAAATATGATTGAAATCATCCGTCCCTTTCTGCATAGAACTTTTTGCTCGAGTCTGAATGTGACAACTATCAATGATGATAAAACAAAAGTACGGCAGTTTGTCTAAGGTCATATAATTACAAAATGTTAATGTTAATTCTAAGATTTTTTAATGTAAGAGAAATACTGGTTGATGTTTAGTTCCAGAATACTAACACATTGGTAAAATATTAGTGTTAGTTTTAAGATTTTCTAATGTAACGTAATGACTGACTGATGTATGATTCCACCCTTAATGTTCTCTGCCTCGTGATGACTGGGTGTTGTGTGCTGTCCTTAGGTTAGATAGGTTTAAGTAGTTCTAAGTTCTAGGGGACTGATGACCATAGATATTAAGTCCCATAGTGCTCAGAGCCATTTGAACCATTTGAACCACCCTTAATGGATTTATTAAATGATTGATTAATTATTATAACAATGTACCATTTCCTTTCGACAGCACCACTATTGTGAGGTCTCTGTTTTTTAGTTCTGATTCAAAATGAACAAGTATTTCTCATTTCAAAATCGCCCGATGTCTACATAAACATTACAATTTCGGAAAAATCGCAAGGGAAGGAAATGTAACATTGCTGGCTCTTGCAGCTATGCTTTAGTCCCACGTATCACCTTCCACCTGAGCAAAGATACAGTAGGTGGGACGTTATGACATTAAACGGAGTGAGTTAGGAACGACGAATTCAATTTTTGATAATAAATTATTCACATTTGGTTCTAAATAATATGAGGGAATGTTAAATACTGCGCTATCATTAACAAATCAAACTACTGTGGCTCCGTAAACCTTCCCGACGTAGTAATTGGCTGTATTCATGTCGGGTTTCCAGCTGGATCGTATCGTCATTGTCATCGTCCAGACGACGATGTGTTCCGGCTGGAGACCCGATATGAACATAGTGAAAATATTATTAGGGTATCACATAAATTCATAGCGTTTTCTTCTGCAAGTTGATATTTCAGTTGATAGGGGTTTCCAATGTTATTTATAATCCGTGTTGATTGCAAGAAATGTTTATTCACATGACCGGTTTAGATTCCTCTAGAACCATGTTCAGATCTGCAATTTCGGTTACAGGAAACCAGTGATTGCGGTTTTCCCATTAGAAATTATGTCTGTTTTTTCGATGATAGGGATTTATTTATCGATTGTCATATTTTATTTGTAGTTCACTATTGCTGTCTGAATTTACATACTGTCATTTGGAGAGTGAAGCTGTGGACGCTAGAAAATGGAGCGCCAAGTGGAGAAATTGGAACATTTCCGAGATGTTCTTCTGTTTGAATTTAGTTGAGGCGCGACAGCCCGAGAGACAGCCAGAAATATTTGCTTCGTGAATGGTTTCCCCGTTTTAATGCGGATCGTTTTCACATTAGTGACTCTTTACTTTCAGCAGGAACTTCGAGGTTTCACGAAGATGTTTTAAACGCACTAATACACAACTACCCACGTCAGTGTACTCGAAAACTGGCAAATGCGATGAACTGTGATCATTCCACCATCGTGGGACACTTGCATGCACTGAGGAAGGTTCAAAAATCGGGTGTAAGGCGACCGCATGCTATAAGTCAAAATCACAAAAAACAGAGAGTGGCCTTTGTGCATGTACACTTCCTCGTCCTCAATTAGTTCGTGAACAACACCAACTCGTCCTATCCCATATCGTTACTGGTGCCCGGAATTGGTCTGTTTATGCTTAGACAGAAAGGAATGGTTGTGCCCAAACGAAACAGCAACTCTTCATACATGGACCTGCGTGCATCCACAACAGAAAACGCTGTGCGTCCATTGGAACAGTGGCGGTATGGTGTGCTAGAACTGCTTTTCCGAGGTGTAACCATCATTGCAGACATTTGTTGTCAAAAACTGAGACGTCTTGCAGATGCAGTCCAAGAAAAACGGCCAGGAAGACAGGGTGAAGTGATACAACCTCACGATAACGCCCGCCTGCATTCTGCTAGACAAACAAAAAAGACTACGGAAGTTGGGTACGGAAGTCATTCCGCATTCACCTGACCTTGCGACCTCTGATTATCACATCATCCGCCCTCTATCGAACAAGCTTCCTTTCCGGATGAAAATGCGCTCAGAACATGCCAAGTGATTACTACGGTCGCCCAATAGAAGAGTTACCCCATTGTTGGCAGACTGTTGTAAATAGCTATGGATAATATACACTGAACAGCCAAAGAAACTGGTACACGTGCGTGATGTCGTGTAAGGCCCCCGTGAACATGCAGGAGTGCCGCAACACGACGTGCCAAGGACTCGAATAATGTCTGAAGTAGCGCTGGAGGGATCTCACACCATGAATCCTGCAGGGCTTTCCATAAATCCGTAAGAGTACGAGGGGGTGGAGATCTCTTCTGAGGAGCACGTTGCAAGGCATCCCAGATATGCTCAATAATGTTCCTGTCAGGGGAGTTTGGTGGCCACCGGGAGTGTTTAAACTCAGAAGAGTGTTCCTGGAGCCACTCTGTAGCAATTCTGGACATATGGGGTGTCGGATATTTCTGCTGGAATTGCCCGAGTCCGTCGGAATGCACCGTGGACATGAACGGACGCAGGTGATCAGACAGGATGCTTACGTATGTGCCACCTGTCAGAGTCGTTTCTAGACGTGTCAGGGATCCCATATCACTCCAACTGCATTCGTCCCGTACCATTAGAGAGCCTCCACCAACTTGAACAGTTCCCTACTGACATGCAGGTTCCATGGATTTATGAGGTTGTCTCAATACCTGTACGCGTCTATCCGCTCGATACAATTTGAAACGAGACTCGTCCGTCCAGGCAACATGTTTCCAGTCATCAACAGTCCAATGACGATGTTGACGGGCCCAGGCGAGGCGTCTAGCTATGTGTCGTGCAGTCATTAAGGGTACAGGAGTCAGGCTTCGACTCCGAAAGCACGTATCGACGACGTTTCGTTGAATTGTTCGCACGTTGACACTTGTTGATGGTCCAGCATTGAAATCTACAGCAATTTGCGGAAGGGTTGCGCTTCTGTCGTGGTGAATGATTCTCTTCAATCGTTGCTGTTCCCGTTCTTGCAGAATCTTTTTCCTTCCACTGCGATGTCGGAGATTTGATGTTTCGCTGGATTCCTGATATTCACGGTACACTCGTGAAATCGCCATACGAGAAAATCCTCATGTCATCGGTATCTCGGAAATGCTGTGTCGCATAGCTCGTGCGCCGACCATAACATCACGTTCGAACTGACTTAAATCTTGATAACCTGCCATTGTAGCAGCAGTAACCAATCTAACAATTGCGCCAGACACTTGCTGTCTTATATAGCCGTTGCCGTCCGGCGTTGCATATTCTACTTGTTTACATATCTCTGTATTTGAATACGCATGAGTATACCAGTTTTGTTGACCCTTGAATGTATTACTAACGTTAATTTTCTTCGTCGTTGATTTAGTTAGGCTTTGTAGTTCCTGATTCTCGGCCACTCTTCTCGTATCGCTCGTTTTAGTTCACATACAGCTGCAAATTGCCTACCATTGCGCTAAACAGGCCAAGTATTCCTCAAAACTTTTCACGGGGTTCATATCAGGCCTACGTGCAGGCCTGGGCAAGACATCGATATTTTTAATCTTCAAACAACTTTTTGGTTGTAGCAGAAACATGCACCGATGCATTACCCTCTTTCGTTCCCTAGGTCCTCATACACTTTAATCAGTTCTGTCTGCAGCATATCACTGTTCATTGTAGCGTTCAGTCAAGCAATACATGATTTACCTTTAGCGCAGAAGGCTGCCCAAATCGTAATATTTCCACTGATAAAATATCTGCGCATTCTTAGCTGCTGCTCTGCTATCAGATCTTTCCAATAATACTGAAATCTATCCGGCCCATCTCAATTAAACTTCTTCTCACAGCTGAAGATCACTTTGTCCCATTCTGAAGTCCATGACGTCTGTTTTGCAGCAAATTCCAAACTATTCTGCTTATGTTTTGGTGTTAAAGCAGATTCCTACAGTCGTTTCTCGAATGTAAAATGTCTGTCATTTGCAAAATTTGTCGTGCACATTGGGCAGTTACTGACAACCAGTTACTGACAACGGTAAATCAGCAACAAATTGAGAAGAATGGTGGTTCGTGGCCCTTGCTTTGCTCAAAAGAAACCGTTTCGATGCCTCAAATAATTTTCTACTTAGCACGTATTTTACCTTCTGTCCGTATCGTGCACTCAATCTAACGAAATTGTCGATCACTGTACTTGAGTAGTTCAACTGCTTGGTAACTTGGCGATTAAAGAATCATATTTCCACGTACAGATCGATTTTCGCTTTCTCATCTCATGACAACTGTCCGATGTGTCTGTTGTGTTTATTAAATTTATGGAAAAACGCTACGAACTTATGCAACAATTCATTACTTCAACATTGAATTTCAGCAGACAATTTAATAACTAGATATAACCGAAGCACTTAGGGTGTTATCGGTTTAGCTCCGAATGACCGTCTAGCGAGATTCTTGACGCCAAGCAGTAATTTTTAGTTATGCACCTAGGTTCAGTGGGGAAGTCACGGAATACATGGACTGCGGTGCACGTCTAAGGTAGGGAATATTCGAGTATTGCACATTATAAATGAAATTACAAGTGTATTTTCGGTTGTGAAGTATTAAAAATATTTGCTGCTTTGTTAGAAAGCGGGAAAGAAATGTATTTTGACCAGTAAAAATGACTGATATCTTGGCTTGTTTTTCACCTACGCGTATATATTACTAGACAACATTCTTGTTCAGTGAGCTATTTTACCTGAAGAAACGTGCGTAATAAAAAGGTAGCCGCCGTACATATGAACTCTACAGCTCATTATTTCAGTGAGATAAGAGTCTTAGCACATTTCACTGTAGTTCCATCAAAGCGTCACGGGAAAGGTAATGGACTCAAGGACGACATGCTTGCTCTGTGCTGGGAAGACGACGTAACTTGATGACGCCATGTTGGTGGAAGTAATAGAAATGCTGTGTATTGTTCTGATGCGGCGAAATGAGATTAGGCTACTCGCTGCTCCAGTGCAAATGGAGACATTTGGTCGCCATCTGGCTCGCTTTGATGTCTCTCATATATTGAGCTACGACTGAATATTCGTCGGAACATTTGAAAAAAAAAGTGATGATTAGATAGTAATAAAGAGAGGCATTATATGGGGCCGACCTGCAACTGATGTGAATTGACTAGAACCACATCACGCTATTTGACAGTGCATTTGTCTTTGTGTTACGTTGATTCTTCTGCTGTAATATTCGTTTGAAAATCGATGTAGATCGCAAGTGAAACTTGTAATAGTAAAAGTTAGCCAGTGGCTATCGCCAGGTGAATGAAAGACTGAAAAATTGTCCAGCTGCGAGTAGGACTTTGTATCAGTACTTTTTCTCAGTAGCAGTTGTTGAGACCAGCATTATTTTTCGAATTTTTGACAGGTCAGTATCATCTCAACTGCTTTTTTGAAAACTTTCATATAATTTTATACACAGTATGCTATATTTCAAGCTAAAACTTATGAAATGGAATTACTTCATTTTGATGTTTTGATCGATAAGTACTAGTTCTGAATGTACAGTTAAAATTATTTTTTTTATAGTCATGAAATTACGAATTATTTGGCACACTTAAATTTTATTACTAATTACTAAATCTAGTACTGTTTACTATTATTATTTCTGGATTCATTTATGAAACAATAATGGAAACTAATACAAACTCATTTGTCAAGGAAAATTGTAAACCCCCTGGAACATTGTTATTTCCGCTGAGTGAGTCAGTAGTAAGCATGTCTCTGATACGATCGGATGCCTTTTTGTATTTTGTCCGAGCAACGTCATTTCGGCTTTGTTAATGCGCAAAGTCAAAAATGTGTATGATACACTAAAATGTGACAAAATATATCAACAGCAAAAATTGTGCAAAAACAGTCTTCAAATTTATTTGGATCAATTCAAGCGTGAGGACCTAAAATGTGAGAATTTCAGCTACCCCTAGACAATAAGAACTGGAGTCAGATCTACGTGAAAAGATAATAAACTGGAAAGTTTATTGTAATCTTCGCTCCTCTCAAATATTCATGAAAGACTAATGTTGACAACAGCTGCAAGTAGGATGGAGGGGTGGATTACAACTTGCGCTCTGAGCGTTCCGTATGAACTTGACTATGTACAGAGTGGTCCAGAAAAATTTAGACACTTTTTGATAGTTAATATCTTTGGAACAAAATGACATAACGTTGCAATTTTCTGCGGTAGTGTAGTCTATTGTTTCCTCAACAGACCTTGGTGCGTGTTTCTCGGCAGAAGACAGTCCAGCAAAGAATGAACTATTATTGTCGTTTGAGCAACGGAAGGCCGTACTGAAGCGATGCTGGAAATACGAAAACTGATGGAGGTACAACGGCAATGACGTAATGTGTACGGAATTCAGCCAGTAACGCGTACAGCAATTTATTGTATTTGGGATACATTTGAAGCCGATGGCAATATTCAGGATGTACACAAGGAAAGGTCTGGCCGACCAAAAACATCGAGTCCAGCGTCCAGCGCTCCTGTGTTGCAACATTTTACCAAGTCGCCTCAGAAATCTGTGAAGCAGGGTGCAAGTGAAAGCGCGGTAACCAGATCAGGCATACGGCGAATTCCGGAGGATGCAAACTGAGGAGTGTACTTTGCAAGATCGCTGCACGCTATGAACGAGGAGGGTCCGGATCGAAGGGTGGAGTGCGAGTAGTCTGAAGGCATGCTTCGCGTGGGTGAACGGTTTGCGGGGATGGTTGTAAGTTCTGGCGAGGTGCATTTCAAACTAATCTGTAGTGTAAAACGCCACATCTACATCTACATCTACATCTATACTCCGCGAGCCACCTTACGGTGTGTGGCGGAGGGTACTTATTGTACCACTATCTGATCCCCCCTTCCCTGTTCCATTCACGAATTGTGCGTGGGAAGAACGACTGCTTGTAAGTCTCCGTATTTGCTCTAATTTCTCGGATCTTTTCGTTGTGATCATTACGCGAGATATATGTGGGCGGTAGCAATATGTTGCTCATCTCTTCCCGGAATGTGCTCTCTCGTAATTTCGATAGTAAACCTCTCCGTATTGCGTAACGCCTTTCTTGAAGTGTCCGCCACTGGAGCTTGTTGAGCATCTCCGTAACGCTCTCGCGCTGACTAAATGTCCCCATGACGAATCGCGCTGCTTTTCGCTGGATCATGTCTATCTCTTCTATTAATCCAACCTGGTAAGGGTCCCATACTGATGAGCAATACTCAAGAATCGGACGAACAAGCGTTTTGTAAGCTACTTCTTTCGTCGATGAGTCACATTTTCTTAGAATTCTTCCTATGAATCTCAACCTGGCGCGTGCTTTTCCCACTATTTGTTTTATGTGATCATTCCACTTCAGATCGCTCCGGATAGTAACTCCTAAGTATTTTACGGTCGTTACCGCTTCCAATGATTTACCACCTATGGCATAATCGTACTGGAATGGATTTCTGCATGTATTGGGCCCCTGAAAATTCTCACGTTCACATGGACAAATATGTTAATCTATCGGATGTTAATGTATGGTGTCGTCTGTCATCGAACGATTCGATTGACCCATTCTTCATTGAAGGTAACGTATTTGGTGAGGTGTATCTTCATATGTTGCAATCATCGATTTTACGTGTCATCCGAGAGGTGTCTGAAAATGTACACCTCGTGACTTGTAAGGGGACCCTGAAAAATGAAGTTTACTAACAGCAGCCAGCTACATTGAACGAGCTACGAGAAACCATCGAAGCGTCCTGTGCGGCTATCACACCGGCAACACAGACAGACGTAGTTCGATCAACAGTTCAGCGACATCGACGATGTTTTGGCTGCTAATGCGGGTCACTTTGAACACATAAAATAAACTTCACCCCGTGCAAGAATTGTGACGGTATGTCAGTTTGTTCCACTAATAAGATGCTGTGATATGCAAATGATTAGCTTTTCAGGACATTCACGCAAGGTTGGCGCCGGTGATATGAGGAAAGTTTCCAACCGATTTCTCATACACAAACAGCAGTTGACCTGCGTTGCCTGGTGAAAAGTTGTTGTGATGCCTCGTGTAAGGAGGAGAAATAGGTACCATCACGTTTCCGGATTGTAGCCTACCGCGATTGCGGTTTATCGTATCGCGACATTGCTGCTCGTGTTGGTCGAAATCCAATGACTGTTAGCAGAATATGGAATCGGTGGGTTCCGGAGGGTAATACGGAACGCCGTGCTGGATCCCAACGGCATCGTATCACTAGCAGTCGAGATGACAGGCATCTTATCCGCATGGCTGTAGCGGATCGTGCCGGCCGCGGTGGTCTCGCGGTTTTAGGCGCTCAGTCCGGAACCGCGCGACTGCTACGGTCGCAGGTTCGAATCCTGCTTCGGGCTTGGATGCGTGTGATGTCCTTAGGTTAGTTGGTTTAAGTAGTTCTAAGTTCTAGGGGACTGATGACCACAGCTGTTAAGTCCCATAGTGCTCAGAGCCATTTTTTTTTGTAACGGAGTGTGCAGCCACGCCTCCATCCATGAGTCAACAGATGGGAACGTTTGCGAGACAACAACCATCTGCACGAACAGTTCGACGACGTTTGCAGCAGCATGGAGCATCAGCTCGGAGACCATTGCTGTGGTTACCCTTGACGCCACATCACAGACAGGAGCGACTGCGGTGGTGTACTCAACGATGAAACTGGGTGCACGAATGGCAAAACGTTATTTTTTCGGATGAATCCAGGTTGTGTTTACAGGATAATGATAGTCGCATTCGTGTTTGGCGACATCGCGGTGAACGCACATTGGAAGCGTGTATTCGTCATCGCCATACTGGCGTATCACCCAGCGTGATGGTATGGGTTACACGTCTCGGTCACCTCTTGTTCGGATTGTCGGCACTTTGAACAGTGGACGTTACATTTCAGATCTGTTACGACTCGTGGCTCTACCCTTCATTCGATCCCTGCAAAACCCTACATTTCAGCAGGATAATGCACGACCGCATGTTGCAGGTCTTGTACGGGCCTTTCTGGGATACAGAAAATGTTCGACTGCTGCCCTGGCCAGCACATTCTCCAGATCTCTCACCAGTTGAAAATGCCTGGTCAATGGTGGCCGAGCAACTGGCTCGTCACAATACGCCAGTCACTGTTCTTGATGGACTGTGGTATCGTATTGAAGCTGCGTGGGCAGCTGTACCTGTACACGCCATCCAAGCTCTGTTTCACTCAATGTCCAGGCGTATCAAGGTCGTTATTACGGCCAGAGGTGGTTGTTCTGGGTACTGATTTCTCAGGATCTATGCACCCAAATTGGGTGAAAATGTAATCACATGTCAGTTCTAGTATAGTATATTTGTCCAATGAATACACGTTTATCATCTGCATTTCTTCTTGGTGTAGCAATTTTAATGGCCAGTAGCGTATGTAGAAGTGAAAAATAAAAATATAGAATGTAAATTAAGTTCGTTTTATTAAAAAAGTTTGAAGAGTTTTCACATTAAAAATTCGGATGGATTATTTTTCAACACGCCTTCGTACACATTTAACTTGGGACGGAAGACAACATCCTTGTGTTACACTGTTTCTAATCCGAGCACTTCGTCCTTGATGTTCCCTGCTCATTGTTCCCCCTTAATTCTTGTACTTATCATATATTACCCTACTTTGTCGATAGCTTAACCTATTTTCCTAAGAGTTTCGAATATCTTGCATCATTTTACATTGAGGAACGTTTCTGTAGGTCGACAAATTCTCTGAGCGTGTCCTGACTTTTCTTAAGTCTTGCTTTCATTCTCAAACGAACATCGGAACTTACAACCCTTACACGAACAGCGCAAACTCCAGCATTTTTAGTGGATCGCTGTCACACTTCTATAAACCAATGCCCTTCATAGCACCACAATTTAACATGGAACGTCGGTTTTGTTTGACAATACTTCTTGCCCACTATGTGACAACATTTATTCGCAGTGTCATGTGGATAACGCGATATTTCCTCCGAATAAAAATAAACTTAAATCACTCTCTTAGTCTGCAATGGAGCTGGTATTATATTGATTCACTACCGTTTGTTTCAGACAAAAAGTACGGTAATCAATGTTTTTTGAAGCTATAACATATTGTGGTTCGATTTATTAAAATTATAGCTGGGCATTTCATTAGCCTAAATGTAAAAATCATGTCGGAGTATGAAATTCGTTATTCCCCGTTTTGTACAAATTTCTTTCCGTGGTTTAATTTTCGACGACTGCAGCCGCAGTGTTGTTTTTAGCGTACATTTTTTCGTGTTTCAAAATTACTCCAATTGTTAATTTTAATTACTTATGTACACTGTTGTCATATTAATTTCGCTACCATGGTGACCTTTTTTGCATTTGCCAGATATAACTTTCTCTCTCTCTCTCTCTCTCTCTCTCTCTCTCTCTCTCTCTCGCTTCAATATCGACAAAATACGCGAATCATTGCTGATTTTCATACCGTTGTATCTCCAGTAATCTAGACTGTATAAGGAATGCTAATATCTTACCACATGGCACACACACTGGTTATTCATTCTACGACTGACTACATCTATATCTACACTCCTGGAAATTGAAATAAGAACACCGTGAATTCATTGTCCCTGGAAGGGGAAACTTTATTGACACATTCCTGGGGTCAGATACATCACATGATCACACTGACAGAACCACAGGCACATAGACACAGGAAACAGAGCATGCACAATGTCGGCACTAGTACAGTGTATATCCACCTTTCGCAGCAATGCAGGCTGCTATTCTCCCATGGAGACGATCGTAGAGATGCTGGATGTAGTCCTGTGGAACGGCTTGCCATGCCATTTCCACCTGGCGCCTTAGTTGGACCAGCGTTCGTGCTAGACGTGCAGACCGCGTGAGACGACGCTGCATCCAATCCCAAACATGCTCAATGTGGGACAGATCCGGAGATCTTGCTGGCCAGGGTAGTTGACTTACACCTTCTAGAGCACGTTGGGTGGCACGGGATACATGCGGACGTGCATTGTCCTGTTGGAACAGCAAGTTCCCTTGCCGGTCTAGGAATGGTAGAACGATGGGTTCGATGACGGTTTGGATGTACCGTGCACTATTCAGTGTCCCCTCGACGATCACCAGTGGTGTACGGCCAGTGTAGGAGATCGCTCCCCACACCATGATGCCGGGTGTTGGCCCTGTGTGCCTCGGTCGTATGCAGTCCTGATTGTGGCGCTCACCTGCACGGCGCCAAACACGCATACGACCATCATTGGCACCAAGGCAGAAACGACTCTCATCGCTGAAGACGACACGTCTCCATTCG
Organism: Schistocerca americana; assembly: GCF_021461395.2. Taxonomy (NCBI): domain Eukaryota; kingdom Metazoa; phylum Arthropoda; class Insecta; order Orthoptera; family Acrididae; genus Schistocerca; species Schistocerca americana. The sequence continues at coordinate 28,065,624 of NC_060127.1, forward strand.
TCCCTCCATTCACGCCTGTCGCGACACCACTGGAGGCGGGCTGCACGATGTTGGGGCGTGAGCGGAAGACGGCCTAACGGTGTGCGGGACCGTAGCCCAGCTTCATGGAGACGGTTGCGAATGGTCCTCGCCGATACCCCAGGAGCAACAGTGTCCCTAATTTGCTGGGAAGTGTCGGTGCGGTCCCCTACGGCACTGCGTAGGATCCTACGGTCTTGGCGTGCATCCGTGCGTCGCTGCGGTCCGGTCCCAGGTCGACGGGCACGTGCACCTTCCGCCGACCACTGGCGACAACATCGATGTACTGTGGAGACCTCACGCCCCACGTGTTGAGCAATTCGGCGGTACGTCCACCCGGCCTCCCGCATGCCCACTATACGCCCTCGCTCAAAGTCCGTCAACTGCACATACGGTTCACGTCCACGCTGTCGCGGCATGCTACCAGTGTTAAAGACTGCGATGGAGCTCCGTATGCCACGGCAAACCGGCTGACACTGACGGCGGCGGTGCACAAATGCTGCGCAGCTAGCGCCATTCGACGGCCAACACCGCGGTTCCTGGTGTGTCCGCTGTGCCGTGCGTGTGATCATTGCTTGTACAGCCCTCTCGCAGTGTCCGGAGCAAGTATGGTGGGTCTGACACACCGGTGTCAATGTGTTCTTTTTTCCATTTCCAGGAGTGTATATCTATATACATAATCCGCAGGCCACAATACGGACTGTTGTGACGAGACAAAACTATAATCGTCCGGCCACAACTGTGGCTTCTCTTATTGCTCAGCGAGGTGACACATTAAATACAATGTATGAAATATTCGTTCAGTTGATCACATAAATGAATAAAAGATTTACTTAACTTTGAGACAGATCTTTGCTACAGGACTGCTCGGTAAGTTACTACTCTTATTGTCTGTGAAAACATCGCCTGATGCACGGGTTAACAAATTGTTCTATTCCGTTATATTTTTTCATATTAAAAGGGACAAGTCCACCAGAAACTATCGTGTCGGTCCTGTACTATGATGCTGACTCCTTCAGATGAGATTACGAACTGGGACAGAGCTGCTGCCAGATTGACAGCACATTTACCTCAGCGTGATGACGCTGCTATGCTCAGGTGGGAGGCTTGGTCTTCAGGAGCACCTGCCGTAAGTCTTTGTGGAGTGCAGTGAGCTCTCGCTAACATCTCCGATATCGATTCATGCTGGAAACTTTGGTGTGGCAATGTGATCTCTGTACAACAATACATGTAGCATGCTGAAGGATGCCTTGGACCACTGGTACTCATTCTTTATCCTGTTCCACTCGCAAATAGAGCGAGGGGAAAACGACAGATTATGTCTTTCCGTATGAGCCCTACTTTCTCTTACTGTATATTCTCTCTACTTACGGAAGGTCCCCTCCAGCCATTGAGAATGCTCGCATGTTGATCGAAAAAGCACTCCGTCTTCAGGCCGCAAGTGGCCCATCGGGATCATCCGACCGCCGTGTCATCCTCAAATGAGGATGTGTGTGATCAGCACACTGCTCTCCCAGTCGTTATGATGATTTTCTGTGACCAGAGCCGCTACTATTCGGTCGAGTAGCTCCTCAATTGGCATATCACGAGGCTGAGTGCACACCGAAAAATGGCAACAGCGCATGACAGCCCAGATGGTCACCCATCCAAGTGGCAGCCACGCCCGACAGCGCTTCGCTTCGGGAACCGGTGTATCCGCATGTTGATCGAAGCTACCAATAATAAATATGGCAGTAGGCCTGTGAGTTGCTTCGGTTTCATCCTCTAATCCGATCTGGTCAGGGTCCCAACCACCTGAGCAGTTCTCAAGAATGGGTTGCACAAGTGTTCTGCGTGCAGTCACCTTCATGGATGAGCTCCACTTTTCTGGACTTCTCCCAGCAGACCAAAGTCGACCATTCACCATCCCTACAACCAGCCTTATATGTTTGTTCCATTTCATGTCGCTACACAACGTTACGCCTACAATTTCATCGACGTGACTGTACCAAGCAGGACACCACTAATGGTGTATTCGAATTTTCATGGGAGATGGGTTGTTTGAGGAGATCCATCAGCTTGGTGTCGCCCTTCACTGGACATGGATCTCTCTGAGTTTAGAGTATGGGTACATTTAAAGCATTGGTGTACGCCCAAATCTTCGACAACGAGCAAACGATAAATGAGTGCGTGACCAACGTATGTGATGCAATCCGAAAGGCGCCAGGTGTAATTGAAACAGAGCTTGATTCACAGCAAAGCGTAGATGGAGAACGTGTCAGGACGCCTGGGAACCACGCGGCGTACAAACGGTAGTAGAAGAACATCTGCTAAGATCAGTTTGAATTCCAGCGAATTTTAGGAACACGAGAGGCAATACTGACGCTACGGTTTGTTTCAGAAGAGAATCTGAAGAAAGACAACCTTTTTTTATAGCATTTGCACATTTAGAGAAAGCTATTCACGATGTTAGCCAGAATACACTCTTTAAATTTATGAGTTTAGCGGGAATCAAACAAAGCGGAAAGTTACCTACAACATGTACAGGAGCCAGGTTCTAGTTACATCTACATCTACATCTACGTGATTACTCTGCTATTCACAATAAAGTGCCTGGCAGAGGGTTCAATGAACCACCTTCAAACTGTCTCTCTACCGTTCCACTCTCGAATGGCGCGCGGGAAAAACGAGCACTAAAATTTTTCTGTGCGAGCCCTGATCTCTCATTTTATTGTGATGATCATTTCTCCCTGCGTAGGTGGCGGCCAATCGCAATCGGAGGAGAAAACTAGTGACTGAAATTTCATGAGAGGATCCCGTCGCAACGAAAAACGCTTTTGTTTTAATGATTGCCACTCCAGTTCACGTATCATGTCTGTGGCACTGTCTCACCCACTTCGCGATAATACAAAACGAGCTGCCCTTCTTTGTACTTTGTTATAAGAGTCGAAGGACATGAAAGGGAAGCAGTGGTTCAGAAGGGAGTGAGACAAGGCTGCAACCACTCCCCTTTGTTGAATGAGAAAGCTGAAAGCAAATTACGGTCGACGACATTGTAACTCCGTCAGAGAAGGCAAACGATGACTAGCTGAACGTAATGTACAGTGTCTTCAGCAGAGGTTACAGTACGAATATGAACGGGGCATTGAAACGTAGTCGAATTACATCAGGAGACGCTGGGAGACTTACATTGAGTAATTGAGACACTACAAGTGGTAATGAGTTTTGTTATTTAGACAGGAAATAACTGAGACGGCTTAAGTAAATTGATAAAATGCAGACGCGCAATAGTAAGGCAAGGTTTTCAAAAAAAGAGAAGTTTGTTGACATTGGTTATGACTTTAAATATTAATCGCTCTTCTGTGAAGGTCTTTATCTGGATTGTCGCTTTACAGTGAAGTGAAACGTGGATAATAAACAATTCAAACAAGAACAGACGGTTTTGAAATGTTGTGCTCCAGAAGGACGCTAGAGATCTGGTGTGTGGATGAGCTAACTAATGAAGAAGTACAGAATAAAATCAAGGAAAAAAGAACATTCGGATATAACTTGAGTAAAAGTTGGGTTTGGCTGCTAAGACACACGCTGAAGCACCAAGGAATCGCCAATCTGATAATGGAGGGAAGTGCTGAGGGTAAGAAATACACTAGGGAGACAGACTTGACTGAGCATTTTCAAATGGATGTGAGTTGCATTAATTATACAGTACCACTGTCACTTGCCCATTTTCCGTCACTGTCACGGATGCTTCGCAGTTGGTTTGCCTCCATGTGAGCTCGAATTACTCTAATTTTAGATTCATAATCTTTTTTCGAGTTATATGCAACATAATTTTGGATAAGTAAAAGAAATCATGCTACACAACGTCTATTTTGTAAATGTGCTATGGAATTGGACGAGCATCTCTTTGGCGTTTTCGTGTTTACTAAACGAAACTGCTACGAAATCTGACGCTCTTCTTTCGATCTTACGTGTTTTCCCTCTCAGTCTTTTCTTGTACTAGTTCTATATTGACGAGCAATATACAATTATAGCACATTGTCGTGAATAAAATAGTGATCCAAAAGAACCGGTAGTCTGATGAGAATAAATTTTGTGATCATAGACGTAAGTGAAATAAATTTATTCTATTCAAGCATAGGGTGAACGAGCGTTTCGGAAGCAACTATCATCGTGCGCGTTGTGTCTGGCATCAGCCATTCCTGTGATTTATTTCATCTCGTCATTACGCTTTAAATAGCTTCATACGCATATTCTTAAATACACTCATGCTCATAAATTTAACGATAATTACAGAATGTGGTGCTACACAACGCCGGCCGGAGTGGCCGAGCCGTTCTAGGCGCTACAGTCTTGTGCTCCGCGACCGCTACGGTCGCAGGTTCGAATCCTGCCTCGGGCATGGATGTGTGTGATGTCCTTAGGTTAGTTAGGTTTAAGTAGTTCTAAGTTCTAGGGGACTGATGACCTCAGAAGTTAAGTCCCATAGTGCTCAGAGCCATTTGAACCATTTTTTGCTACACAACGTGGCACTACACAAAACTGGCTCTAATAGCATAGACATATAGGGAACACACACGACACAGATCTGTAAGTCCACTATATTAGTGAGAAAGCCGTCCCGAAGCACATGTGCTACAAAACGCCACTGTTTGCTGCGCATGTACCCCGACATCAATATGGGATATGATCACCATGCACAAGTACACAGCCCGCACAACGGGTTGGCATACTCTGGATCAGGTGGTCGAGCAGCTGCTGGGCTATAGACTCCCATTCTTGCACCAGTGCCTGTCGGAGGTCCTCAAGTGTCCTAGGGGTGTGAAGACGTGCAGCGATACGTCGATCGAGAGCATCCCAGACGTGCTCGTTGTGGTTTAGCTGTGGAGAACAGGCAGGCTACTCCATTCGCCTGATATCTTCTGTTTCAAGGTACTCCCCATCACGATGGCAGCTCGGTGGGGCCGTGCGTTATCATCCATCAGGAGGAAGATGGGACCACTGCACTTCTGAAAAGGTGGACATACTGGTGGAAGATGACGTCCCGATACACCTGACCTGTTACAGTTCCTATGTCAAAGAGATGCAGGGGTTTACGTGCAGCAATCATAATCCCACCCCGCACCATCACACCACGATCTCCATACAGGTCTCTTTCAAGAACATTGAGGGGTTGGTACCTGGTTCCTGGTTCTCTCCAGATGAAATGCCGGCGAGAATCACTGTTCAGACTATACCTGGACTCGTCAGTGAACATAACCTGGGACCACTGTTCAATGACCATGTACTGTATTCCTGACACCAGGCTTTACGGGCTCTCCTGTGACCAGGGGTCAGTGGAATAAACCTTGCAGGTATCCTGGAGAATAAACCATGTCTGTTCAGTCGTCTGTGCGTCTGGAGACAACTGTCCCAGTGGGTGCGGCAAGGTCCCGAGCAAGGCTACCTGCAGTACTCTGTTGCCGTCAGCGGGCACTGATGGTGAGATATCGGTCTTGTTGTGGTGTTGTGCACTGTGGACGTACCGTACTGTAGAGCCTGGACAAGTTTCCTGTCTGCTGGAATCGTTGCCATAATTTTGAGATCACACTTTGTGGCACACGGAGGGCCCCTGCTACGACTTGCTTTGTTTGCACTATCTGCAGTCGCCGTACTACCACACCCCTCATAACGTCATCGATATTTGTTCTTTGAGCTATTTTCAACACACAGTCACCATTAGCACGTCTGAAAACGTTTGCACAGTTACTCGCTGCACCGTACTCTGACATGCACCAACACACCTCTTCGTACGTGGACTGCTGCCAGCGCCACCGTGCGACGACCGCTGGTCAAATGCACCGCATAGTCCTACCCCGAGGTGATTTAAAGCAACAAACTGCCCACCAGAGCGTTGTTTCACCATGTAGCAGCATTAGCCTCAATTTATGAGCATGAATGTATTTAATGGATCTGGAAATAGCCGAATCGTACAGTAACGAGTGTTTCCAACTTTAACCGCTAATAAGTTACATTCCTTGTGAAGGTCAAGTGCGTCGACCTCCGCAGATCTTCCTGATTTTGGGCCCCTGTCTACTGCCTTATGGATCTTGCGGACGAGTAGAGCGAACTGGCTTTCACACGATCGTTGCTAGCTTCTACAGAGAAGATTTTTGGTCTCCAAAAGGTCACTAGGCTGAAGACCGCAGCAACAACAAGTTTACGGCTGCGGTGTTTATATATCACAGCTTGTTCTGTTTTGATTTTTGCCTAGCGACGCGCGTTGTTGCCACCGGAGGATTAGTCTAACTTTATTGGTAGGAAGGTGCGGTGATCGCGTGGAACTTTTTAAGTTCTTCGCCCCCCCTAAGGCGCCATTTCAATGTCCGGGGAGTACGTCAGTAGGCAGCTTCTTGAGGTAGGTACACGGAACAGTAGGTGCACTGGTTGGTTGATCAATCACACGGTACGGTAGCCGTTATGATGTGGAACGCGCCAAGTGCACAAGAAATGCACATATGAAACAAGATTTTTTAATATATATATTACAATACAGAGTTAAGGATTAATATTTCTTTTATTTACCCCATTCCCTTAAATGGCACAAAATGCATATACTATATTTATAGATTTATTTATTCCTATTCAAGAATTCATCTATGGTACAGAAGGAGTTGTCAAGGAGATATGAATTCAGTTTATTTTTGAAGCTATTACTGCTGTCTGTCAGACATTTTATTTCATCTGGTAATTTGTCGAAAAATTTTATAGCAGCATATTTTACCCCTTTCTGTGCCAAAGATAGGTTGAGTAAGGCTAGTGTAAGTCTTTCTTTTTTATGGTATTATAATCATGAATGTTCTTTTTTTTTTACCTGGTCCATTTTGCTGAAAACAAATTTCATTAGTGAGTAAATGTACTGTGAGGGTGTTGCAAGAATTCCCAATCTTTTGAAGAGATGGGTACAAGATGTGCGACTATGAACACCACACGTTATTCCAACCACTTTCTTTTGAGCGGTGAATACTTTCTGTCTAAATGCCGAGTTACCCCAAAATATTATTCTGTATGACATCAGAGAGTGAAAGTATGCAAAGTATGTTAACTTACTAATTTCTGTATCCTGAAAATTGGCAATTATTCTGACAGCAAAAGTTGCTGAACCTAGTCGCTTTAGAAGATTCAAAATGTGAATTTTCCAATTAAGATTTTCATCTACATGTACACCCAAAAACTGCGTATACTCTACCCTGGCTACTGACTTCTATTGATATATTTATTGAAGGAACTGTACTTTTTGCAGCGGAAAATTGGATTTACTGTGTTTTTTCAAAGTTTACAGCAAGCCCATTTGCAGAAAACCAATTAATGACTTTTCCAAAGACTTTATTTTTCAGTTGGAGTTTCTTTTACTGGATTAGTAATGATGATTGTATCATCAGCAAACAGTGTCAGTTCAGCTTCCTGTTTCAGATAGGAAGGGAGGTCATTCGCATATATCAATAACAGAACGGGATCCATGATTGAACCCTGTGGAAAATCTAAAGTAATTTCACCCCAGTAAAATGAAGTGGCAAACTTATTTAAATCACTTGACCGATATAAGGAAACTTTTTGCTTTCTGGTCTGTAGGTATGCCTCAAACCACACATATGCTATTCCATTTTTACCGAGAATTGTAATTTCTGTAACATAATGTCATGGTTCACACAGTCAAATGCTTTGGACAAGTCACTTGATCCATGATCTGAATAAGAGTCTTCGAGGTGTTTCAGTGGCACTGGGTACGTTTTCCAATCACGGCTGTGTATCGTGCCGACATTTTGGAGGCGTTGAACCGTATTGCGAAAGGTCTTAAGCTTTTGGTAGGTTTTCCGCGCTATGCTTTTGACGATTGTTTTCAGTGTGGGGACATACGTTTCTCCATGGAGTGACATTATTCTCGTCAAAGGAGGTGCATGAAGACTCCACCAACGTACCAACGGATCTCATTCTGCAACCGTTGAAGATGATGCATTTTTTTGGCACTTATTGTCGCGTATGGCGTACAGCCACATGTCAGAGAAGGCGGTATGACAGCTCGGTGTATGTAATGCCCTCGTCAGCTGGAAATCACTTTGGGTCACGCGCTCTGCACATAGGTGAAAAAGTTGTTTGGAGTTCTTTTTGACTCCCAGATACGTCGTGACAGGTGAGTATGGAAGGCAGACACTTTGGTTCGTAATGCTGTTCCGTCAGATAGGTCGCTTCTTCGTAAAGTAGACTTTACTCACTTCCAGCATGCTGAATGGCAATAGGCGGCAACTTAACTGTAACTCTATGAAATTACGAAACCGTCAAAGTTATTTCTTTTTATTGAAATGACGACCAGTTTTGGATCTGGTCACATTGTTAACCTAAGTGCAAGGTATTATTTGCGTCCGACAGTCCATTGGTATGTGGTCGTATTGCTACGTGTATACTGGACTGGCGTATGCAAATAATAGTTGCATTTAGCCACTCATACTAGCTATGCGGCCAGCATACGTGCAGTATGGTGTTATGGTAGGGCTTATGTGAATGGCTTGATAATGGACAAAGGTCCGAAACTTGTCGCCGTTTAAAGAAAAACAAACCTCTTTGCAACTTCGACGGCTTTATAATTATATTGAAAAGGACGATTTTATTTTCGCGACACCGTTGGACCATTGTGTTGAGCTGACGTTGACGACGGTTGATTATGTGCTCGTTGTTACGGGCGGTTGTGACGATCACCGTGTCATCCGTGTATTGTGAGAAGTAGCTATGGGGCGACAGTGTTACGTCACTGACATAAATGTTGAATATCCGAAGAGATAAAACTGAGCCCAGTAGTTTATCCGCAGACACGTGTGTAAAACTTCTGAGGTTTCCACTTTCATGCCCAGAGGGATTTCGTCACGAAGATGAATCAAGCTGAAGTGTTGTTCTTCGCATACGCACAGTCTAATATATACAGTTGCGGCACTCTCGCTCAGTTTTGTTATACACCGCGACAACAGCGCCCCAAGCGGTGGAGAAGCTACGCTGCTGAATACGGTATTCAGTAAATGTAAACCGTATCGTTTGTATTCATTTTTAACATGGTTTTTACGAAACGCAGCGTATGTAGCGCAATCAACTCCAGTAATAATAGGAAGAAGACACCACATTTGTCATTCTTCAGGTTTCCTAAGGACCCTGAGAGGTATGAAACATCACATTAGAGCACTCTTTATTTACGATTTTCTTTTTTTTTTAGGAACAAAAAATGGTTAATAAATAGTAGAAGACAGGACCTGCTGCAAAAAGATGTCCTTTATTTACACAATAACGTGAAGTTTTATGCGTTACATTTCCAGTCAAACCAGTTCATGAGTGCGGAAAAGAAGGAATACAGTTCCTACGTTATTTGACGTGCCGAATAAGCCACAACTAGTGACGATGAAGAGAAAATTGCCATACAAACGTGAAAGTGTTACTGCAAAAACAATAAAACAGTCTCCTGACACAGAAGAAACAGTTACCACAAGTGTTACTACACGAGAGACATATATAAAATCACTAACAACGGAATCTGCAACACAGACATCTTTTGAAGATGAAATGCTTAGATTATGTGAAATTATTCGCGTGTTGGATAACCGTGTGAAATGTAAAAACTTGCAAATCATTAGACTTCGTACAAAATTTCTACGTGACAAGGAAAGTGCCTATCGTAAGAATAAACTGCAACCACAACGTCACAGGACTCGAGTGCTAAAGGACAAGCTCATTTTAAAAGGTAATGGTTTCAAGTACTTGAAAAAAGATGCTCTCGATTTACTGATAAGCCAAATCAGTATACCACTGAATGGAAAACGCGGTCCGAGATGTGAAGATGAAACTAAATTATTTGCACTTAATTTTTTGTATTATAGTACTCAAGCATACTGTTTTTTATCACACTGTTTTAGCCTTCCATCAGTACGTACGTTACAAAGGTATGTGGAAGACATACAATTAAATTGTGGGATAAATAATAACATATTTCATCTTTTAAAGCAAAAAGTGCAGCAGTTACCAGAAACTGATGTAATTGTTAATTTGTCTATGGATGAGATGTCACTAATGTAAAATTTGATTTATGACAGCTCTAGGGATCGTGTTACTCGATTTGAAGACAAGGGTTTCATACGTACATCTGTGGTTGCCAATACTGCATTAGCTATAAAGATTAACGGCATCTTCTCAAATTTTAAACAGCCATTAGTATATTATTTCTCCAAAGGACCAGTAGGAGCCACCCATCTGACGCACATATTTTTTGAAGTTGTCAAAAAACTCACAGAGATTGGTTTGGTTGTAAAAACATGTGTGACTAACGAAGGCTCGAATTTTGTGGAGTGGAGGAACATACTGAGTGTCACACCAGTTAATCCATGCTTAGTACACGAAGGGAGTAAGATCTACTTTTTTATGACACCCCACACTTGATAAAAAGCATAGGTAATAATTTATTCAGGTATAACATTATCCACACAACAGATGAAGGATGGATTGGCACTGCTTCATGGAAGGACATTTGTCAGTTGTGCTCAAGTGATTGTAAAGAAGTGCAAGTTGGCCCCCATGCTCACTAAAAGAGCTGTCCAACTGCCAGCATTTTCAAAAATGAAGGTAAGCACTGCAGTTCGTGTGTTGAGTCATACAGTAGCAGCAGGCATTGGGACACTTGTTACCTGTGGCACCATATCATCATTTGCTACTGCTACTGCAGAGTCTTGCCAAAAAGTAAACGATATTTTTGACATATTTAATGAATATAGTGTTAAAGGGCTTATATCCTTAAGGAAATGCATTACAAGTGCATCAGGACATTTGGAAATATTAAAGACACTGAAGCCATGGATACTGTCATGGAAATTTGTAGATGTTGGTGGGAAAGATTTTTCATGTAGGATTAAGTGTGTTAAAGGACTTCTGAGTAACATAAGCGCTTTGAACATGTTTGTTGATGATGTTTTGGGTGGAACCAAGTTACATCTGTTAACACGCAAAATTAATCAAGTTCCACCGGAAAACGTTTTCTCAGTGATAAGGCATAAAGGTGGTTTTTGTAGCAACTCGTCACCACGACAGTTTTGTGCTGCATTCAACAATTGTGTTTTAAGCAAGTTAATAAACACACACAATTGTGAGGGGATCAACTGGGGTCAGACAATAGTGGATATGAAAGCAGCTTGCAAATTACCTGTTTCACCACTGTTGGACATCAGTGACACGAGTTCAGTGATCAGACTACCAAATATGGTATTAAATTCAGGAATCAAGACTTAGTCTGCAGGAGCAAGAGAAGAAATAAAAAAGTGATGAAGCTGGCTCATTTGGGTTGCTAAAGTGTGGAAATTGTATTTTTGGAAGCAGGCTTCCTGCAAACAGAACGTAATGAAAAGTGATGTGTCGCTTCATTTTTACACAAGGAACAGCATCTATATACTTCATATGTGGGATATACAGTATGTATTCTCTTGATTTCAGTGGAATGAGTGCGATTGTATGCTACTTCTTAATTATTTCTTCAAGAATATGTTGCAGCTTACGTCACTTCATTCAATAGTTCGTGCTCTGTTTACTTATATTTCACCTCCATTTATGTATCTCGCTGTTCTCCTAACACTTGTGGCGCAAAAATATACTAACTATTTTGTAAATTACGTACAAAACGAATTAAAAACAAACATTATTTTTACGTCGCATCTGCCGTCAGAGGAAGGCTAGCTTTCTGGCCGCTAGGGGCGCTAGTGTCACTTGAACTGTCAAATGGTAACAACTTTCACAGCAGTAAGTGTCACGACTGTATATATTAGACTGTGGCATACGCACATAAAGTTTGTGCTCGCTGTCTGACGTCGCTTGCAGCGTAGCTACTCTGTTTGGACTGTAAACGAAGTGAAACCTTCCTTTGTGCTCGTTCTGTATGAAGAGCACCCTTCCATGCATTGTTAGGAACGTAGCCAGTGTCTCTATTGACGTTAACAGATAATCTAATTTTCACTGCTTCCGTAATCACCAATAGTTCGAAACGTGGGCCAGTGGTTATCACTCAGCGCTCGGCCGCCGCTGTTTCTTCAGCGATGGTGATGCTGGTGTTCATCACAGCGACCGGCAATGCTCCATGCAGACTGTACGTAACCGCTGCCACACTCACAAGAAAGACTTGGTACTTATCATTAAAGTAGTTACTCATGGCCGTCCAGTGTAGGCTGTAATTATGGTACGGCAGCAAAACTTGGTAGATAAGCTAATGAATTAACGGGGAACCGATTACTGCTAGTGTGGTGTCACCGCCAGACACCACACTTGCTAGGTGGTAGCTTTAAATCGGCCGCGGTCCATTAGTACATGTCGGACCCGCGTGTCGCCACTGTCAGTGATCGCAGACCGAGCGCCACCACACGGCAGGTCTCGAGAGACTTACTAGCACTCGCCCAGTTGTACGGACGACTTAGCTAGCGATGCAACACTGACGAAGCCTCGTTTATTTGCAGAGAAGATAGTTAGAATAGCCTTCAGCTAAGTCAATGGCTACGACCTAGCAAGGCGCCATAGCAATTGATAGTTATCGTATGAGGCATGTCTCATCAAGAACGATGTATACAAACGATGGATTAAAGTTAAGTATTCCAGCAGCTACGTACTTTTCTGTATAGCATTCATTACGTATCCTGTTTCAGATCTCACGCCAACCTGCGTGAGCTTATAGCGTGCATTTCGGCCTTCGCTAGCAAATATAACAAGTGGCGACGAGGCTTAAAAGGCGATTTCGCGTTCGTATTGCTCTAATTTACTTGTGTCATGGCTTCGCCACAATCTCCAGATGTACTGTCCGAATTTTATCGCTTGCTGAATCAGCAGACGCAGGCGTTATTGGACGCCCTTGGACAGCTCGTCCAGGGTCAACGTGCAATGCAAACCGATGCGGCAGCCGCCGCTTCACCGCTACCGCAGCCACAACATGCTGTTGCACCCCCATTTCGACCGTATGATGCGGCGATGGAAACCTGGACGGAGTGGTCACGCCAATTTGGATTTCATCTCGCCGCCTACAGAATTCGAGGTAACGAGCGGCAGCCTCACTTATTATCATTTGTATGGGTCAAACGTACCATGTGCTAGTGAAATTATTTCCCCGACGCGACGTAGCAACTCTGTCCTACGAAGAAATTTTGTCTGCTTTAGATGCCTATTTCAAGGAAACAGTTAATGTAGTTGCAAAAAGGTATACGTTCTTTCGTACAAAACGTACGGCCGATCAAACTAATCGGGAGCGGGTTGCAACTTTGCAAGGCCTTACAAGGGATTGTGCTTTTGAGTGTGAATGTGGACTCCCTTATTCAGATACTATGGAACGTGATGCAATTGCACAGAACGTTTCTGATGTTCGTATACGGGAGCAAATTTTGAAACTAGTCAATCCCTCCCTTCGACAAGTGATAGACATATTGGATAGGCAAGACACACTTGACTTTGCTCAGGAATCATTTGCAACTTCGCCAGCTGTGTGTCACATTAACCGGCCCTCCGGGCGAGCTGCACGGTACTGTAAACAGCCCTCGCTCACGTCCGCGCAGCTACGTGTCCCGCGCAAGCACGCAAATGCAGTGAAATCATGCCCGCGGTGTGCTACTAGACATTCGCGTGAGAATTGCCCGTCACGCCAAGCTATTTGCTTTTTCTGTAATAAAAAAGGACATGTTCAGAGTGTTTGCCAGAAAAAGCTCAGATCGGACACTCACAACGATTCCAGGCCCTTTGCTTCGCGCCGGAATCGAACCAAGAATACTCAGGCTCGTGAACCTTCGCCCATGGAAATTCATGTAGTTAATTCCACTCCGCCCAGTGCCACTCTCTCTAACAGTGACTGTGTTCGTCCCACAAAAAGTGTGCGTCGACGTCGCCGGAAATCACGTCAATTAGCAAGTGATTCTGTACCAGTGTCTGTTCACGTTGCACGAGACAGTCGCTCTTGTCGTCAGCAGGACAATAAACCTTTTGTAGACTTGGACATTAATGGCAACGTGATCCCATTCCAGCTCGAAACCGGAGCTGCAGTTTCCTTGATCAATAAAGACACGTACAAACAACTGGGCACACCCCCGTTGCGTGCTGCAAATGTTACACTAACTACATATTCAGGACAGCATATCCCTGTGTTAGGACAGTGCAGCCTTCTTGCAACATACAAGGGACAAACAAAACTTGTGTCATTTTACGTCCTTCGTTCTTCTTCTGCAGTGAACTTGTTTGGTTTGGATTTCTTTCAGTTGTTTAACTTGTCTATAGTCAATCAGGTCCTATCAGTGAACCAGACTGTGCCTTCAGACAGTGTTTCTCGTCTATGTGCAGAATTTGCAGACATTTTTGCACCGGGCCTTGGTTGCGCTAAGAACTATAAAGCACATTTGGATCTGAAAGTAAACGCACAACCGAAAGTTTTCAGGGCGCGCAATGTTCCCCACGCATTGCGTGATGAGGTCGCAAGATCATTGCACGATTTGGAATCACAAGGTGTAATTGAACGTGTGCAGGCTTCTCTCTGGGCCTCACCCTTAGTAATTTTGCCAAAACCTTCCGGAACGTAGAGACTTTGCGTGGACTTCAAGGCCACAGTGAATCCACAACTAGTGATTGCAACTTATCCTTTACCCCGCCCGGAAGATCTTTTTGACGAACTGTGCCCGGGTAAATATTTTTCTAAGTTGGACCTAGCAGATGCGTACTTGCAAATACCGGTGGACGAAGAATCCCAGCGCGTTTTGGTGGTTAACACGCATCTTGGTTTGTATCGCTTCAAAAGACTGCCATTCGGGTGTGCATCCGCCCCTGCATTGTTTCAGCAGTATCTACAAACTGTTTGTGCGTCGGTCCCTACTGCAGCAAACTATCTGGACGATATTTTGATCTCCGGAAAGACAGAAGCCGAACATTTAGCCAACCTCCGCACATTATTTCAGGTCTTGCGACAAAATGGTCTTCGCTTGCAGAAGGACAAATGTGTGTTTTTTGCTTGTGACTTACCATATTTGGGACATGTCATCGATGCCCAAGGCATACATCCGAGTCCAGAGCACCCTCGTGCCATACAAGACTTGCCTTCGCCGCAGAATTTGAAGCAGCTACAGAGTGTGCTGGGTAAAATAAATTACGATCATCGCTTTCTGCGCAATGCCTCTTCCATTTCAGCTCCGCTTCATCGCTTACGCCGTAAAGGTGTTCCGTTCGTCTGGACGACGGAATGCGAACGCGCCTTCCGCCAGTTGAAATCGGCGTTGCTTTCAAATACTTGCCTTACGCCATTCGATCCCCAGAAACCCCTTTTGTTGATGGTAGATGCATCGGATTTCGGGATCGGTGCTGTGCTTGCGCACAAAGATGGCTCGCATGATCGCCCTATTGCCTTTGCGTCCAAATTGCTCTCGTCTGCGCAAAGAAATTATTCACAGATCGAGAAAGAAGCTTTGGCTCTCGTGTTTGGTGTTACAAAGTTTCATGATTTCTTGTATGGTCGTCACTTTACCATCATCACAGACCACAAACCTTTGACATCGCTTTTTCATCCGAACAAGCCTGTACCTCCACGTAGAGCGCCGAAATTTATTCGCTGGTCTATTTTCCTCTCGCAGTACCGCGACGATATCTTGTATCGGTTCACTGCTAAGCACGGAAACGCCGATGCGTTGTTCCGTTTGCCTGTTGCTGAGGATAGAGCATTCGATTCCTCCGAACTTGCTTGCATGTTCATTGATGCGGAAACCGATGACATGGTCGAATCGTTTCCGATTGATTTTCGTCGTGTAGCTACAGCCACAGCTACTGACCCTGTCCTCGCTACGGTTTTGCGTTTTCTTGCTACGCAATGGCCCTTGTCAAAGTCACGCATCGAGGATCCGTTGGTTCGCCGATTTTTTGCTCACAAGGAGAGACTTTTTGTATTTTGTGGTGTTTTGCTGTTGCGTTCTGATAATGATCAGTCCAGAATCGTGGTCCCACATTCGTTACAGTCCTCTGTCTTACGGCTTCTCTACCAAGGACATTGGGGTATAGTGCGCACGAAACAACTTGCTCGTCAGCAATGTACTTGGTTCGGAATCGATGCTGCGATTACGAATATGTGCTCTTCTTGCATGGCGTGTGCCGAACAACAATCCGCATCACCGCGGAAATTCTTTGCATGGCCGAAGCCACTTCGCCTTGGCAACGCTTACACATCGATTTTGCTGGTCCATTTTGGAATGCTCGATGGTTGGTTGTGGTCGATTCTTTCAGTAATTTTCCTTTTGTTGTCCGGATGTCTTCCACGACGTCATCTGCCACTATCCAAGCGTTATCCGCTATCTTTTGCATTGAAGGTCTTCCACAGACTATTGTTTCCGACAATGGCCCACAATTCATGTCCGCAGAATTTCAGTCATTCTGCAAGGCTAATGGTATTCAACATCTGACATCCGCGCCGTTTTCGCCTCAGTCAAACGGTGCCGCTGAACGATTGGTCCGGACTTTCAAGTCACAGATGTTGAAGCTGAAAGAGTCGCATTCTCGGGAGGACGCGTTATTGCTCTTTTTGTCCTCCTATCGCTCTCAGCCCAAGATGGTCGCTCGCCGGCTGAGTTGCTCCACGGTCGTCCTCATCGAACACTGATGTCTTTGCTGCACCCGCCGCATCAGGTTCCTGTGCAGCGGCAGACTCCTGCTTTTGCTCCTGGCGACGTTGTATACTATCGCAACTATCGCGGTTCACGGCGTTGGCTCGCAGGGCGCATTCTTAGCTGCCTCGGCCGCGCGATGTATTTGGTTTTGGGGGCCTCTGGTGAGGTGCGTCGGCATCTCAATCAGCTATGCCTCTGTCGTCGCACGGGTTCTGCCGCTCCCCGTCTGCTTTCAGCGACGGTGCCGTCCGGTCAGCGGCTTGGGGCCCCATCTACTGGCTCGCCTCATCCCCAGGTGTTACCGACGCTACCTTCCATTTTGCCTCATGGCGACGCGCCACTGCCGCCGCCGCCGCCTGTTCTCCCGCCGACACCGCCCGCAGTGGACGCGTCGCTGCAGCCGCCAAGCGCCTCCCTGCGTCACGCGCCGCCGATCGCTTCCCGTGACCAGCCGTCCTCCGCCATGGAACTCTTGCCCGCTCCGGACCACATGGCGTCTTCGCGCGTCGGATTCCCCGACGCAATGGAGGTCGACCCTTCGGCACCTCCTGTCTCTTTACGGGCGCATACACCGCATGTTAACGTGCACCCTGGACTAGGTTTTCAGGCGTTTCCTAGCTCCCCTCGGACCGAATGGCCGGGTGCGGGTGGCACAGCCTCGCCTGTTGTTAGGCTCCCCACCTCATCGCATACGCCAACATGGGGTCCTCCCCACGGCGGGCGGAAGCCTTATCAAACGACCGTTCGCCGATTTGCGGGGGAGGAATGTGGTGTCACCGCCAGACACCACACTTGCTAGGTGGTAGCTTTAAATCGGCCGCGGTCCATTAGTACATGTCGGACCCGCGTGTCGCCACTGTCAGTGATCGCAGACCGAGCGCCACCACACGGCAGGTCTCGAGAGACTTACTAACACTCGCCCCAGTTGTCAAACCAGTTCATGAGCGCGGAAAAGAAGGAATGCAGTTCCTACGTTATTTGACGTGCCGAATAAGCCACAACTAGTGACGATGAAGAGAAAATTGCCATACAAACGTGAAAGTGTTACTGCAAAAACAATAAAACTGTCTCTTGACACAGAAGAAACAGTTACCACAAGTGTTACTACACGAGAGACATATATAAAATCACTAACAACGGAATTTGCAACACAGACATCTTTTGAAGATGAAATGCTTAGATTATGTGAAATTATTCGCGTGTTGGATAACCGTGTGAAATGTAAAAACTTGCAAATCATTAGACTTCGTACAAAATTACTACGTGACAAGGAAAGTGCCTATCGTAAGAATAAACTGCAACCACAACGTCACAGGACTCGAGTACTAAAGGGCAAGCTCATTTTAAAAAGTATTGGTTTCAAGTACTTGAAAAAAGATGCTCTCGATTTACTGATAAGCCAAATCAGTATACCATTGAATGGAAAACGCGGTCCGAGATGGGAAGATGAAACTAAATTATTTGCACTTAATTTTTTGTATTATAGTACTCAAGCATACTGTTTTTTATCACACTGTTTTAGCCTTCCATCAGTACGTACCTTACAAAGGTATGTGGAAGACATACAATTAAATTGTGGGATAAATAACAACATATTTCATCTTTTAAAGCAGAAAGTGCAGCAGTTACCAGAAACTGATGTAATTGTTAATTTGTCTATGGATGAGATGTCACTAATGTAAAATTTGATTTATGACAGCTCTAGGGATCGTGTTATTGGATTTGAAGACATGGGTCTCATACGTACATCTATGGTTGCCAATACTGCATTAGTTATAATGATTAACGGCATCTTCTCAAATTTTAAACAGCCATTAGTATATTAGTTCTCCAAAGGACCAGTAGGAGCTACCCATCTGACGCACATATTTTTTGAAGTTGTCAAAAAACTCACAGAGATTGGTTTGGTTGTAAAAACATGTGTGACTAACGAAGGCTCGAATTTTGTGGAGTGGAGGAACATACTGGGTATCACACCAGTTAATCCATGCTTAGTACACGAAGGGAGTAAGATCTACTTTTTTTATGACACTCCACAGTTGATAAAAAGCATACGTAATAATTTATTCAGGTATGACATTATCCACACAACAGATGAAGGATGGATTGGCACTGCTTCATGGAAGGACATTTGTCAGTTGTGCTCAAGTGATTGTAAAGAAGTACAAGTTGGCCCCCATGCTCACTACAAGAGCTGTCCAACTGCCAGCATTTTCAAAAATGAAGGTAAACACTGCAGTTCGTGTGTTGAGTCATACAGTAGCAACAGGCATTGGGACACTTGTTACCTGTGGCACCATATCATCATTTGCTACTGCTACTGCAGAGTTTTGCCAAAAAGTAAACGATATTTTTGACATATTTAATGAATATAGTGTTAAAGGGCTTATAACCTTAAGGAAATGCATTACAAGTGCATCAGGACATTTGGAAATATTAAAGACACTGAAGCCATGGATACTGTCATGGGAATTTGTAGATGTTGATGGGAAAGATTTTTCATGTAGGATTAAGTGTGTTAAAGGACTTCTGAGTAACATAAGCGCTTTGAACATGTTTGTAGATGATGTTTTGGGTGGAACCAAGTTACATCTGTTAACACGCAAATTTAATCAAGTTCCACTGGAAAACTTTTTCTCAGTGATAAGGCATAAAGGTGGTTTTTGTAGCAACTCATCACCACGACAGTTTTGTGCTGCATTCAATAATTGTGCTTTAAGCAAATTAATAAACACACACAATTGTGAGGGGATCAACTGGGGTCAGACAATAGTGGATATGAAAGCAGCTTGCAAATTACTTGTTTCACCACTGTTGGACACCAGTGACACGAATTCAGTGATCAGGCTACCAAATGTGGTATTAAATTCAGGAATCAAGACTTAGTCTGCAGGAGCAAGAGAAGAAATAAAAAAGTGATGAAGCTGGCTCATTTGGGTTGCTAAAGTGTGGAAATTGTATTTTTGGAAGCAGGCTTCCTGCAAACAGAACGTAATGAAAAGTGATGTGTCGCTTCATTTTTACACAAGGAAGAGCATCTATATACTTCATATGTGGGATATACAGTATGTATTCTCTTGATTTCAGTGGAATGAGTGCGATTGTATGCTACTTCTTAATTATTTCTTGAAGAATATGTTGCAGCTTACGTCACTTCATTCAATAGTTCGTGCTCTGTTTACTTATATTTCACCTCCATTTATGTATCTCGCTGTTCTCCTAACACTTGTGGCGCAAAAATATACTAACTATTTTGTAAATTACGTACAAAACGAATTAAAAACAAACATTATTTTTACGTCGCATCTGCCGTCAGTGGAAGGCTAGCTTTCTGGCCGCTAGGGGCGCTAGTGTCACTTGAACTGTCAAATGGTAACAACTTTCACAGCAGTAAGTGTCACGACTGTATATATTAGACTGTGGCATACGCACATAAAGTTTGTGCTCGCTGTCTGACGTCGCTTGCAGCGTAGCTACTCTGTTTGGACTGTAAACGAAGTGAAACCTTCCTTTGTGCTCGTTCTGTATGAAGAGCACCCTTCCATGCATTGTTAGGAACGTAGCCAGTGTCTCTATTGACGTTAACAGATAATCTAATTTTCACTGCTTCCGTAATCACCAATAGTTCGAAACGTGGGCCAGTGGTTATCACTCAGCGCTCGGCCGCCGCTGTTTCTTCAGCGATGGTGATGCTGGTGTTCATCACAGCGACCGGCAATGCTCCATGCAGACTGTACGTAACCGCTGCCACACTCACAAGAAAGACTTGGTACTTATCATTAAAGTAGTTACTCATGGCCGTCCAGTGTAGGCTGTAATTATGGTACGGCAGCAAAACTTGGTAGATAAGCTAATGAATTAACGGGGAACCGATTACTGCTAGTGTGGTGTCACCGCCAGACACCACACTTGCTAGGTGGTAGCTTTAAATCGGCCGCGGTCCATTAGTACATGTCGGACCCGCGTGTCGCCACTGTCAGTGATCGCAGACCGAGCGCCACCACACGGCAGGTCTCGAGAGACTTACTAGCACTCGCCCAGTTGTACGGACGACTTAGCTAGCGATGCAACACTGACGAAGCCTCGTTTATTTGCAGAGGAGATAGTTAGAATAGCCTTCAGCTAAGTCAAGGGCTACGACCTAGCAAGGCGCCATAGCAATTGATAGTTATCGTATGAAGCATGTCTCATCAAGAACGATGTATACAAACGATGGATTAAAGTTAAGTATTCCAGCAGCTACGTACTTTTCTGTATAGCATTCATTACGTATCCTGTTTCAGACCTCACGCCATCCTGCGTGAGCTTATAGCGTGCATTTCGGCCTTCGCTAGCAATATAACAAGTGGCGACGAGGCTTAAAAGGCGATTTCGCGTTCGTATTGCTCTAATTTATTTGTGTCATGGCTTCGCCACAATCTCCATATGTACTGTCCGAATTTTATCGCTTGCAGAATCAGCAGACGCAGGCGTTATTGGATGCCCTTGGACAGCTCGTCCAGGGTCAACGTGCAATGCAAACCGATGCGGCAGCCGCCGCTTCACCGCTACCGCAGCCACAACATGCTGTTGCACCCCATTTCGACCGTATGATGCGGCGATGGAAACCTGGACGGAGTGGTCACGCCAATTTGGATTTCATCTCGCCGCCTACAGAATTCAAGGTAACGAGCGGCAGCCTCATTTATTGGCGTGTGTAGGGGTGCAGACGTACCGTGTGATAGTGAAATTATTTCCCCGACGCGACGTAGCAACTCTGTCCTACGAAGAAATTTTGTCTGCTTTAGATGCCTATTTCAAGGAAACAGTTAATGTAGTTGCAAAAAGGTATACGTTCTTTCGTACAAAACGTACGGCTGGTCAAACTAATCGGGAGTGGGTTGCAACTTTGCAACGCCTTACAAGGGATTGCGCTTTTGAGTGTGAATGTGGACTCCCTTATTCAGATACTATGGTCCGTGATGCAATTGCACAGAACGTTTCTGATGTTCGTATACGGGAGAAAATTTTGAAACTAGTCAATCCCTCCCTTCAACAAGTGATAGACATATTGGATAGGCAAGACACACTTGACTTTGCTCAGGAATCATTCGAAACTTCGCCAGCTGTGTGTCACATTAACCGGCCCGCCGGGCGAGCTGCACGGAACTGTAAACAGCCCTCGCGCACATCCGCGCAGCTACGTGTCCCACGCAAGCACGCAAATGCAGTGAAATCATGCCTGCAGTGTGCTACTAGACATTCGCGTGAGAATTGCCCGTCACGCCAAGCTATTTGCTTTTTCTGTGATAAAAAAGGATATGTTCAGAGTGTTTGCCAGAAAAAGCTCAGATCGGACACTCACAACGATTCCAGGCCCTTTGCTTCGCGCCGGAATCGAACCAAGAATACTCAGGCTCGTGAACCTTCGCCAATGGAAATTCATGTAGTTAATTCCACTCCGCCCAGTGCCACTCTCTCTAACAGTGACTGTGTTCGTCCCACAAAAAGTGTGCGTTGACGTTGCGGGAAATCACGTCAATTAGCAAGTGATTCTGTACCAGTGTCTGTTCACGTTGCACGAGACAGTCGCTCTTGTCACCAGCAGGACAATAAACTTTTTGTAGACTTGGACATTAATGGCAACGTGATCCCATTCCAGCTCGATACCGGAGCTGTAGTTTCCTTGATCAATAAAGACACGTACAAACAACTGGGCACACCCCCGTTGCGTGCTGCAAATGTTACACTAACTACATATTCAGGACAGCATATCCCTGTGTTAGGACAGTGCAGCCTGCTTGCAACATACAAGGGACAAACAAAGCTTGTGTCATTTTACGTCCTTCGTTCTTCTTCTGCAGTGAACTTGTTTGGTTTAGATTTATTTCAGTTGTTTAACTTGTCTATAGTCAATCAGGTCCTATCAGTGAACCAGACTGTGCCTTCAGACAGTGTTTCTCGTCTATGTGCAGAATTTGCAGACATTTTTGCACCGGGCCTTGGTTGCGCTAAGAACTATAAAGCACATTTGGATCTGAAAGTAAACGCACAACCGAAAGTTTTCAGGGCGCGCAATGTTCCCCACGCATTGCGTGATGAGGTCGCAAGATCATTGCACGATTTGGAATCACAAGGTGTAATTGAACGTGTGCAGGCTTCTCTCTGGGCCTCACCCTTAGTAATTTTGCCAAAACCTTCCGGAATGTTGAGACTTTGCGTGGACTTCAAGGCCATAGTGAATCCACAACTAGTGATTGCAACTTATCCTTTACCCCGCCCGGAAGATCTTTTTGACAAACTGTGCCCGGGTAAATATTTTTCTAAGTTGGACCTAGCAGATGCGTACTTGCAAATACCCGTGGACGAAGAATCCCAGCGCGTTTTGGTGGTTAACACGCATCTTGGTTTGTATCGCTTCAAAAGACCGCCATTCGGGTGTGCATGCGCCCCTGCATTGCTTCAGCAGTATCTACAAACTGTTTGTGCGTCGGTCCCTACTGCAGCAAACTATCTGGACGATATTGTGATCTCCGGAAAGACAGAAGCCGAACATTTAGCCAACCTCCGCACATTATTTCAGGTCGTGCGATGAAATGGTCTTCGCTTGCGGAAGGACAAATGTGTGTTTTTTGCTTGTGACTTACCATATTTGGGACATGTCACCGATGCCCAAGGCATACATCCGAGTCCAGAGCACCTTCGTGCCATACAAGACTTGCCTTCGCCGCAGAATTTGAAGCAGCTACAGAGTGTGCTGGGTAAAATAAATTACGATCATCGCTTTCTGCGCAATGCCTCTTCCATTTCAGCTCCGCTTCATCGCTTACGCCGTAAAGGTGTTCCGTTCGTCTGGACGACGGAATGCGAACGCGCCTTCCGCCAGTTGAAATCGGCGTTGCTTTCAAATACTTGCCTTACGCCATTCGATCCCCAGAAACACCTTTTGTTGATGGTAGATGCATCGGATTTCGGGATCGGTGCTGTGCTTGCGCACAAAGATGGCTCGCATGATCGCCCTATTGCCATTGCGTCCAGATTGCTCTCGTCTGCGCAAAGAAATTATTCACAGATCGAGAAAGAAGCTTTGGCTCTCGTGTTTGGTGTTACAAAGTTTCATGATTTCTTGTATGGTCGTCACTTTACCATCATCACAGACCACAAACCTTTGACATCGCTTTTTCATCCGAACAAGCCTGTACCTCCACGTAGAGCGCCGAAATTTATTCGCTGGTCTATTTTCCTCTCGCAGTACCGCTACGATATCTTGTATCGGTTCACTGCTAAGCACGGAAATGCCGATGCGTTGTCCCGTTTGCCTGTTGCTGAGGATAGAGCATTCGATTCCTCCGAACTTGCTTGCATGTTCATTGATGCGGAAACCGACGACGTGGTCGAATCGTTTCCGATTGATTTTCGTCGTGTAGCTACAGCCACAGCTGCTGACCCTGTCCTTGCTACGGTTTTGCGTTTTCTTGCTACGCTATGGCCCTTGTCAAAGTCACGGATCGAGGATCCGTTGGTTCGCCGATTTTTTGCTCACAAGGAGAGACTTTTTGTTCGACGTGGTGTTTTGTTGTTGCGTTCTGATAATGATCAGTCCAGAGTCGTGGTCCCACGTTCGTTACAGTCCTCTGTCTTACGGCTTCTCCACCAAGGACAGTGGGGTATAGTGCGCACGAAACAACTTGCTCGTCAGCACTGTACTTGGTTCGGAATCGATGCTGCGATTACGAATATGTGCTCTTCTTGCATGGCGTGTGCCGAACAACAATCCGCACCACCGCGGAAATTCTTTGCATGGCCGAAAGCCACTTCCCCCTGGCAACGCTTACACATCGATTTTGCTGGTCCATTTTGGAATGCTCGATGGTTGGTTGTGGTCGATTCTTTCAGTAATTTTCCTTTTGTTGTCCGGATGTCTTCCACGACGTCATCTGCCACCATCCAAGCGTTATCTGCTATCTTTTGCATTGAAGGTCTTCCACAGACTATTGTTTCCGACAATGGCCCACAATTCATGTCCGCAGAATTTCAGTCATTCTGCAAGGCTAATGGTATTCAACATCTGACATCCGCGCCGTTTTCGCCTCAGTCAAACGGTGCCGCTGAACGATTGGTCCGGACTTTCAAGTCACAGATGTTGAAGTTGAAAGAGTCGCATTCTCAGGAGGACGCGTTATTGCTCTTTTTGTCTTCGTATCGCTCTCAGCCCCGAGATGGTCGCTCGCCGGCTGAGTTGCTCCATGGTCTTCCTCATCGAACCTTGATGTCTTTGCTGCATCCGCGGCATCAGGTTCCTGTGCAGCGGCAGACTCCTGCTTTTGCTCCTGGCGACGTTGTATACTATCGCAACTATCGCGGTTCACGGCGTTGGCTGGCAGGCCGCATTCTTCGCTGCCTCGGCCGCGCGATGTATTTGGTTTTGGGGGCCTCTGGTGAGGTGCGTCGGCATCTCAATCAGCTGCGCCTCTGTCGTCGCCTGGGTTCTGCCGCTCCCCGTCTGCTTTCAGCGACGGTGCCGTCCGGTCAGCGCCCTGGGGCCCCATCTACTGGCTCGCCTCATCCCCAGGTGTTACCGACGATGCCTTCCATTTTGCCCCATGGCGACGCGCCGCCGCCGCCGCCGCCGCCGCCTGTTCTCCCGCCGACGCCGCCCGCAGTGGACGCTTCGCTGCAGCCGCCAAGCGCCTCACTGGGTCACGCGCCGCCGATCGCTTCCCGTGACCAGCCGTCCTCCGCCATGGTACTCTTGCCCGCTTCGGACCACATGGCGTCTTCGCGCGTCGGGTACCCGGACGCGATGGAGGTCGACCCTTCGGCCCCTCCTGTTTCTTTACGGGCGCATACACCGCATGTTGACGTGCACCCTGGACTAGGTTTTCAGGCGTTTCCTAGCTCCCCTCGGACCGAATGGCCGGGTGCGGGTGGCACAGCCTCGCCTGTTGTTAGGCTCCCCACCTCGTCGCATACGTCAACATGGGGTCATCCCCACGGCGGGCGGCAGCCTTATCAAACGACCGTTCGCCGATTTGCGGGGGAGGAATGCGGTGTCACCGCCAGACACCACACTTGCTAGGTGGTAGCTTTAAATCAGCCGCGGTCCATTAGTACATGTCGGACCCGCGTGTCGCCACTGTCAGTGATCGCAGACCGAGCGCCACCATACGGCAGGTCTCGAGAGACTTACTAACACTCGCCCAGTTGTACGGACGACTTAGCTAGCGATGCAACACTGACGAAGCCTCGTTTATTTGCAGAGGAGATAGTTAGAATAGCCTTCAGCTAAGTCAATGGCTACGACCTAGCAAGGCGCCATAGCAATTGATAGTTATCGTATGAAGCATGTCTCATCAAGAACTATGTATACAAATGATGGATTAAAGTTAAGTATTCCAGCAGCTACGTACTTTTCTGTATAGCATTCATTACGTATCCTGTTTCAGACCTCACGCCATCCTGCGTGTGCTTATAGCGTGCATTTCGGCCTTCGCTAGCAATATAACAGCTAGGAAAAAATTAGTTCCAATTTTGTCCACCAGGTGTAAATCTAGCGCAATGAATGCAAGAAAGACGTGTAGAAATGTCACTACATGTGATGCATTAGGAACGAGATATTAACGGAAAAGGTCAAACGAGTGAGAAAGGCATAATGTTGATTTCATTATTAACCGCCGGTTACACAATTCGTTTAGTATGAGCACCGGAGACGTGGAAGAAACGTTGCATCCGTAAAACGACGCGATCAGCATTTGCTCACGGTGGAATCCGAGCAATGTGTTCCTGTCTAGAGGCCTCCAGATCAGACAGAGACCTAACGTGTTTCCCAGATCCAAAAGTCACATGGATTCATATCGGGTGATCTTACACACCATGCATCTGGTTGATATCTGGAGATAACACGTTCGTGGATAGTTGCATTAAGCAGATCTTTCATTGGGTGAGCGACACGAGGTGTTGTCCCATCTTCCTTGAAAATAGCGCTTTCCACACTGAGCCGTGGCGCGGCTCTCGCGCGCAAGACGCTATCGATTACTCCTCTGGTTGAGGTTGGCACTGTGTGCGATCGCGAGCGCCTCCTGTCGGAGCGGGTCCTAACGGGGAGTGAGTACGAGTAAAGAGTGTCTCGAGCGGACAGCAGGGGAGAACGGACATGGCGGCTGCACTCTGAGGCAACGAATTCGAACATAAAACATTGGCAAACAATCTAAACAAGAACCCTAAAAAGTTTTGGTCATATGTAAAATCGGTAAGCGGATCTAAATCCCCTATTCAGTCACTCGTTGACCACGATGGCACCGAAACAGAGGACGACCGAAGAAAGGCAGAAATACTGAATTCAGTGTTCCGAAACTGTTTCACTGCGGAAAATCGTAACACGGTCCCTGACTTCAGCCGTCGCACGGACGCCAAAATGGAAAATATTGAAATAAACGATATCGGAATTGAAAAACAACTGCTATCACTTAGTAGCGGAAAAGCATCCGGACCAGACGAGATACCCTTAAGATTCTACAGTGATTATGCTAAAGAACTTGCCCCCTTTCTATCAGCAATTTATCGTAGATCGCTGGAAGAACGTAAAGTACCTAGCGACTGGAAGAAAGCGCAGGTCGTTCCCATTTTCAAGAAGGGTCATAAATCAGATGCGAATAATTATAGGCCTATTTCGCTTACGTCAATCTGTTGTAGAATAATGGAACATGTTTTGTGTTCTCGTATTATGACGTTCTTAGATAATACAAATCTCCTTCATCATAACCAACATGGATTCCGCAAACAGAGATCATGTGAAACTCAGCTCGCCCTATTTGCCCAAGAAATTCACAGTGCCGTAGACACTGGCGAGCAGATTGATGCCGTATTCCTGGACTTCAGGAAGGCATTTGATACGGTTCCGCACTTACGTTTAGTGAAAAAAATACGAGCTTACGGAATATCGGACCAGGTTTGTGATTGGATTCAGGATTTCCTAGAAGAAAGAACACAACATGTCATTCTTAACGGTTCAAAATCTGCAGATGTAGAGGTAATTTCGGGAGTACCGCAGGGAAGCGTGATAGGACCTTTATTGTTTACAATATACATAAATGACTTAGTTGACAACATCGGTAGCTCCGTGAGGCTATTTGCAGATGACACGGTTGTCTACAAGAAAGTAGCAACATCAGAAGACTCGTACGTACTCCAGGAGGACCTGCAGAGGATTAATGCATGGTGCGACAGCTGGCAGCTTTCCCTAAACGTAGATAAATGAAATATAATGCGCATACATAGGGGCAGAAATCCATTCCAGTACGATTATGCCATAGGTGGTAAATCATTGGAAGCGGTAACGACCGTAAAATACTTAGGAGTTACTATCCGGAGCGATCTGAAGTGGAATGATCACATAAAACAAATAGTGGGAAAAGCAGGCGCCAGGTTGAGATTCATAGGAAGAATTCTAAGAAAATGTGACTCATCGACGAAGGAAGTAGCTTACAAAACGCTTGTTCGTCCGATTCTTGAGTATTGCTCATCAGTATGGGACCCTTACCAGGTTGGATTAATAGAAGAGATAGACATGATCCAGCGAAAAGCAGCGCGATTCGTCATGGGGACATTTAGTCAGCGCGAGAGCGTTACGGAGATGCTGAACAAGCTCCAGTGGCGGACACTTCAAGAAAGGCGTTACGCAATACGGAGAGGTTTATTATCGAAATTACGAGAGAGCACATTCCGGGAAGAGATGGGCAACCGCCCACATATATCTCGCGTAATGATCACAACGAAAAGATCCGAGAAATTAGAGCAAATACGGAGACTTACAAGCAGTCGTTCTTCCCACGCACAATTCGTGAATGGAACAGGGAAGGGGGGATCAGATAGTGGTACCATAAGTACCCTCCGCCACACACCGTAAGGTGGCTCGCGGAGTATAGATGTAGATGTAGAGAAGAGTTGTTGTGCACGGCCGAGAAGGGAGCGTCGAGCAAGGTGGCAGTCAGCATCGCTTTCCGGGGAACAGAGAGTTGCGGCAGTCCACCGAGCAGACACCAGCTCCGGGAGCAGTGCTGCGGTTTGTGGACGTGACGTGGGTCGTATTTTGGCGCAGTATAGTTTGGTTGGTACGCATCTTCTGCTCCCTTTATGCCCACGTTCTGTCCGTATGTGCATTGAAAAGTTACGCTCCGGCTGGAACAGTGGCTTGTGCTTTACGTTCCTGCAGCTGCGGGCAGCTGTAATTTCAGAGTTTTTGTTTTAGTCGTGAACAAGACAGCTAACGTGTGACCTGTTTTGGGTTTTGGAGTCCTGTTTTGGGCAACCTAGTTGTCAAGCACACAAATGTATTGCTGCCGAGCGAGGTTAGCCCTAATCTTGTGAAACTGACCTTTCAGTGACTGGCTCGTCTGCAAATTAATTAATTTAACCTTTGTGGTGTGTTTTTGCTTTCAATGGTGAATTTGTCATTCATTTGTGTATGATTCGCCGTTAATGATAACTGTAAGAGCCGGCCGCGGTGGTCTAGCGGTTCTAGGCGCGCAGTCCGGAACCGCGCGACTGCTACGGTCGCAGGTTCGAATCCTGCCTCGGGCATGGGTGTGTGTGATGTTCTTAGGTTGGTTAGGTTTAAGTAGTTCTAAGTTCTAGGGGACTGATGACCACAGTAGTTAAGTCCCATAGTGCTCAGACCCATTTGAAGCATAATAACTGTAAGATAGCAAGGTCTTGAAGGGTTTGCGTATCGTGACTGTATTTTGGCTGCTGTTTAATTTGATGTCTTGTTTATCGGTCTGGTGAAAACTTATGCCAAGTTTACTAATTTCCGCCTGTGGTTCGGAAGTTGGTTTGAAGGTATATCCGTGGGTAAATCCTTACTGCACCTAACAGTTAACTGATCTTGCGTAGAACTAATGCCATTATTAAATCGTTTCTTGTGTGATATAAATTGTATTACCATAGACAAGGAGACAGGGCACATTCTGTGGTCGAGGGGTAGGCACGGTTGCTGGTTTGCGCGTGGCGTCTTGTCGCTCGCTATCATTTCCGGCGTTAGTACGGGCGGCGTGAGATTTGTTTGCTCGCGCGGTTGTATGGCCGCTAGTCAGCGCTGCCTGCTCCCGCTTCAGGGTGTGCCGTGTTTCGTAAGGCGTACGCCGACTTTCAGTCACTGTTACTCCTGTGTTGCTGTCGGTCGCTTACCGAAACGTTAGTCTGTTTTAGCACGGTGGCCACTGGGCCGTGACGATGTAGGTTGATGACCAGCGTTGGGGCGGTCGTCCGCTCTGAGTGGCTTCAGTCGCTTGGACTTGGCAGTTACCTTCTGATTAAAGAGATCAGATTTGTTTATTTGCAGTAAATTCATAATTAGTTTGTGAGAAAGGCTGAGCTTTTCATGATTTTACACAATTCAAGCATTTTGTTAAGGCATTTTCCTATCTGTTTTATTTAAATGAGAATTTTCTATTGGGGTTATTCACCTGTTGAAGCTTAAAATTTGTAACTTAGCTTTCATGATTTTAATTTAAGCATTCTTGTAAAGCAGTCCTTTATCTACGTTTTATTGATTGGTAAGTCTTTATTGGTGATATTCACTGGTCGAAGGTTAACATATGTTTGTAACCAAGTTTATGTCCTTGCTTAATTGAGATTTGTTAAGAGCCTTTATTGCTGGAAGATCATTAAAGCTTGGGTGCTTGTAATTGTGAATACAGTTGTCTATGTTGTGGGCTACCCTCCCACTTCCACAGCCAAGCTGTCCTACCACCCAGTTCACACACACTCTTCCAAAGCCGGGATCACATGCTGTGCGAGAAGGTGTCGATAACGTACAGGCGTAACGGTACACCTGACAGGCCCTCTAGATGTATTACCTGCAAAGAAGAACCGGCCGAGAATAGAGGCACATAGGTCGAGTGCAATGGCTCTTTATGCACGCTGTTTAATTATCATCATCATCTTGCACAGTCCCCAGCCTCTGGCCGTGTCTGTATGGAACATAGGCCTCTCCATCGTCTTCTGTCTTGCCACCATCTCTCCGTCTTCACCTTGATCTATTCTTCTCCTTTCTTCTGGACGCATTCCTCTACTCCTTCCGGCCGGCCGAGGTAGCCAAGCGCTTCTAGGCGCTTCAGTCTGAAACCGCGTGACCGCTACGGTCGCAGGTTCGAATCCTGCCTCGGGCAGGAAAATCCTTAGTTACGATTAAGTAGTTCTAAGTTCTAGGGGACTGATGACCTCAGATGTAAAGTCCCATAGTGCTCAGAGCCATTTGAACCATTTTTCTTCCAGCCATCTGTCTCTCGCTCTTTGGTCTCTTTCCTTCCGGTTTCGTCTCGTGTATCCTCCTGGGTATCCTCCTCCATTATCTTAACGTGACCATACCATCTCAGACTTGATTTCTCTATCTCCTCCTGTAATGGTTCCACCTTCATTAACTCTCTGAAACTGTCTGTCTTTGTCACTCCAATACTGTTTCTCAAGAACTTCATCTCACTAGCTTGTTCTTTTCTTTCCTCTCTTCCTTTCATAACCCAGGTTTCTGATGTATATGTCAGGATCGGGACATAGTACGACCGGTATATAACCTTTTTACTGATTTGGGGTACATCCTTGCTCCATGTCAGGATTCTGACACTCTTCCGAAATGCTTCTGCTTTTCTCCCCCACTCGTTTATTTCTCTCTCGTTTTTTCCATCTTCCTGTATTATGATTCCTAGGTACTTGAAACTCTCCACTCCCCTCAATCGTTCCCCACCAATTGTCATTCCAGTTGTTCCCCTTTTCTACATTCTTGTTGTGACAATCATCTCACTCTTACTTATACTAAATTTCACCCCATATTCTTGTACTGTTCGTTCCTATACGTCCAACTGCTCTTGTACTTCCTCCTCCTTATTCCTCCAAATCATCAGATCATCTGCTGTTTAACAGTACCCCGAATTCGAGTGGTCTGTGCTTTCATTGCACCCTGTAGTATGAAATGTGCTTCATCACTCCATAGAACATTGCTCGGCCACATGTCGTCAACTTTGAGCCTTGCCAGAAACCGAAGAACAAATTCAGAACTTTGCTGAGGGTCGTGAGTTTCAGTTGCTGCACCGTCTGGATCTTGTTTGGGTACCAGAGTAAAAACAGACCATAAAACATTCCATACTGTTGATAATGGGGTGGACAATTCTCACGACACTGTACAAGTACTAGCGCTACACGGGACACATTCTACATGGTCAGTTAGAGCAATAGCAACCTCTTCAATAACTTCCACCGGGATAGGACGCATTCCTCTTTCAGGTGCCACACCAAGCTGACTCGTGTTTTCGAATTCCATTATTATATTCTTTAAACCGTTTTATGACATCTGGCTCCGTTTCAGATCTTGTCGTATGACGGCTTGTACGTGATACCGTCATTGAAACAATATGCAGCACCAGATTTGCAGCCGGTGTCCAAAGTTGCAAAACTGCAACCTTTATTCTCGGTCCGACCTTCTGTGAAGACGATACACCTGGAGGACCTGTCAGTTGTAACGTGACGTCTGCATGTTATCGAGACCGCCTTGTAGGGTATGTGATTCCTGCCCTGGAAAAGCGCTTGTGCATGGAAACCACTGTTATCATGCAAGATGGGACATCTCGACCAGTGAGAGAACTCTTTAACCCGAACATCCACGTACGTGTTATCTCCAGAAGTTTTCCAGATGCATGGTCTTAAGGGTCACCTGATCTGAATCGAAGTGACTTTTTGCTCTGGGGATGTCTAAAAGAACGCCTTTACCAGGGACACGTTCGCTTTCTACATGATCAGAATGGCAGTACACAGGGACATTGAAATGCGCTAGGGAACTGGTGTTCAGTGATAGGATACTGGGCCATAATCATAGTAACAACTTTAATAAAAAATTAACCATTTATTGCCACATCTAAAAGATCTAAAAAGATCTCAGCAACTACCACCCCAGTTTAATTTACTAATGACTCTTTCTTTTGCAAGCATTGCAACTAGTGGTAGAAATCACATAACCTCTGAAATAACATATAATAAAAAATTTATAAAAGAATCTGAAGAAAACGTTTCTGAAATGTTGAGATTAAATCCATGTCTTAATACAGATTTTTAATAAGATCAGCAATGTGGCATTCAACAGTACATTCCAAATTTAAGCTTTAGAAACTTACAGGAATGATTAACTGGCAGTTAACATCCGACATCCACTGGCAAGTAAAACCGATCGCATGTAGTTAGGACAAGCAATCCAAGAAAATAGGTTGATGACAAGTTTATATAAAATACAACCATTTGGTAGTGCAGATAAAGTGCCGCTGTAGAGCCAAAATGACAGTCAACCTGTTGGCCATTTGAAGTTTTAGGCTCTCGCTTTAGCACAGTTGCCGGCCACAATGGCCGAGCGGTTCTAGGGGCTTTAGTCCGGAACCGCGCTGGTGCTACGGTCGCAGGTTCGAATCTTGCCTCGGGCATGGATGTATGTGATGTCGTTAGGTTTAAGTAGTTCTAGGTCTAGAGGACTGATGACCTCAGATATTACGTCCCATAGTACTTAGAGCCATTTGAACCATTTAGCACAGTTAACAGAAAGAGCAACCACTTTAGGATTAACAGTTTCTTTTACTCAAGACCCTTCAGCGGAAATTACAACGTGAACCACATGTGTACAGGGTGTGGTAGATAAGTAATGAGACTGGCCGCCACGCGGCGCCACAGTCGCTCGCAGGGCGGTCTCCACCTGTACGTCACGTGGTGGGGGATCTGAGCTAACAATAGAACCGGTTCGCAGTCGCGTCGGAGCTCTGGTGCAGTGAGGGTCGAGCTTCGCGTATTACGTTGTCTGTGTGCCCGTGACACTTGTGAAAACGCTGAAGATGGATCGCTCGATAGAACAGCGGTATGCAATCAAATTTTGCTTTCGCTTGGGCAAAACTGCTTCGGAAACTTTTGCTATGATTACAGAGGCCTACAAAGAAGACTCCCTATCAAGAGCTCAAGTGTTCCGGTGGTTTAATGAATTTAAAAACGGGAGGGAATCCGTTGAACACATGGAACGATCTGGACGCCCTTCAACGAGTCGTGTGGATGAAACGGTGGCCAAAGTGAAAGAACTCCTGGACTCCGACCGTCGTTTAAGTCTCAAAATGATCGCCGATGAGGTCTCCATGAATAAATTTACAGTTCACCAAATTGTTACGCAAGATTTGATGATGAGGAAAGTTTGCGCAAAATTGGTTCCCCGAGTGCTCACCGCCGAACAAAAGCAACAACGAGATGACGTTTTCCGTGAGATGTTGAATGATTTGGAAAATAATCCACACTTTTTAGACAACGTAGTAACAGGCGACGAATCGTGGAGATTCCAGTACGACCCGGAGACGAAAGCCCAGAGCTCAGAGTGGCACACACCGGCATCCCCGCAGCCGAAGAAAGCAAGAATGTCAAAGTCTCGCATCAAGACAATGCTGATTGTGTTTTTCGACAAGTGGGGGTTAATTCACAAAGAGT
Source organism: Schistocerca americana (assembly GCF_021461395.2). NCBI lineage: Eukaryota > Metazoa > Arthropoda > Insecta > Orthoptera > Acrididae > Schistocerca > Schistocerca americana. The sequence continues at coordinate 28,099,760 of NC_060127.1, forward strand.
TTGTCCCTCAGGGGAAGACTGTCAATGCTGAATTCTACAAAGAAGTCCTTCAGCGATTGCACAGAGCCGTCAAACGGAAGCGACAGGACCTTGCTCAACGCTGGTGTCTCCACCACGACAACGCTCCGGCGCACACAGCGTTCCTCGTGACCTCCTACTTGACCCGAATTGGAGTTGAAGTTTTGCCACAGCCACCATACAGCCCTGGCTTGAGTCCTCCTGATTTCTTCCTATTTCCGAAGGTCAAAAGATGCCTGAAGGGTCATCGTTTCGACGATATTCCGAACATCCAACGTGCTGTCACGAAGGCACTAACTGGGATAATTCAAACGGACTACAGTGAGGCCTATGAAGCTTGGAAAACGCGCTGGCAACGTTGTGTCGACGCCCAAGGCGAGTACTTTGAAGAATATTAACGTTTTGTACAAATTGGATCAATAAATTTGTTTTTCTAGACTGAGTCTCATTACTTATCTACCACACCCCGTATGCAAGCTATCCTGGAACATATAAATTACTAGTCAAAAAGTTTCGAAAAAAAGACACTGGAAAAAAATTAGAAAAAGGGAGTCGCGCTATGAAATTACGTTATATGGTGCTTAACTTAGATAACTCCAATTTCCACGGTTAAACCGAACCAAGACGCTTCCACATCACCAATTTTATCGACAAAACTGTATTTGATGAGATCACTTCAAAAGTTCACGAAAGCTGCTTTACAGACGACGATAGATAATAAGGTTGGCAAGTACTCGTTAGAGAGTAGCCTTTGCACACATAAACTACAACAGTTGGGAATGCAATGAAATGCTCACCATAATTCTCTGAAAGTAGGAAGTAAGTCAACAATTGCCCTTCCAGTGGCTGCAACCGGTTGAGTTGTTCAGTCGTTTGGAAATGGCTGACAGGGAATCAACCTGGTACTACAGAGCACACAGGCTTCTACGGAATGATCCAGGTAGTTGGCCAAGCAACTGACTGAAATAACTTCTAGATCGGGCAGTCTCCACTGGTCCGGCCGACACAGGACGTCACGCACCCCGCTCTGACTAACATTCCAAATGCAGCAGCGAGCCACGACGTCGCGGCGCTTGCTACCCGCCGTCGCCGTCTGCTGTACCCGATGACTCAGAGAGAACAACCGTCCCCGCAGTGGCGCTTAAATCGACCGCGTCGGCACCGCGCTCCGCTCTGGCGGCGGAAAATCCCTGTGGGTCTGCCACCGACTGAGATGCTGCCAGTCAGACGGATCTATCGATACTGAATCGTGCACGATGTATCGGAATGTCTCCACCTCCTTTGAAGGGCAGTAGACAGGAATACGTTCCTGGGATTCCACCGGAAACTCCTGATCACATATTTTTACAGGCGAAGCATCTCGTCAGCGTCTCCGGTGTTCATAGTGAACAAATGGCTAAGCGATAGTTAATAATAAAATCAGCATCATGCTTTTTGCAATTCTTTGTACTTTTCTTTCCACGTTCAGTTCCCAATCTATTACATATGGGAACATTTCTCTTTCTTGAGTTCACTGTCAGGTTTACACCTGGTGGTCAAAATTGGAAATAATTTTTTTTTTCAGCGTAAACTCATCCACATTAACGCATTAGCACGTCTACCAAGTTTCGCTGTGATACGATACAGCCCATACGGGATTTCGGTGAGTAGTTGCATTTTAATGACCACCCAGTATGATAAGAGATCTGTTCAAGAAATCACAAAATTTTTCTGTGTTTACCTTTTACTTATTGTGGATGGTCTCCTGCGAAATATTCTCCTCCAAAATTGATATACCGCTCCCACCACCGTTTCCACTTCCGGCGCGAATTTTCTTTTATGTTGTCTATCGTTCCAAATCTTCGTTCTTCAAGCGGTGTTTTCGACTTTGGAAATAAAAAAAGTCCGCAGGGGCCAGATCTGAGGAGTACAGAGGACGATACAGCACAGTGATTTCGTATTTTGTGCAATGGCCATGTTGTAACCTGTTGTGACCGCAATCGGAACGGTCGCGGGGTGGCCGAGAAAGCGCGGCGGGACGAAACGGAGAGCGGCCCGCGAACAAACAAACGAACGGAAAGGACGGACAGGAAACAACGGCGGGCTATGGAGAGAGACCTTACGACGACAACACGCAACAAGCAACGGAGTGACAGAGACAACCAAAAGAATCCAAGGCGTCCACTAGTAATGAAAACAAAGAACGAATAACACGCTGTCTGTTGTCGAAGCGTTGTGTCAAGACTCACACAACGATTAGACTCCCTGGCTGAGCATTTTTTTTTCTTTATTGAGTTTCGATTCCCCCCCAAAGGGGGCGGGCTGGCAGCAGCTTCGTACGCCACTCTTCAGCCTGCAGAATTTGTTTTAAAACGATGAAGATAATAAGCAATAAAAACAGGCGATAAAATCGGAGACTTAAAAGGTAATATGGCGGAAAGAAAATGTGGAACTTAAAACATAGAAACAAAGGGATGATGATGCTAATATATATATATATATATATATATATACACTCCTGGAAATGGAAAAAAGAACACATTGACACCTGTGTGTCAGACCCACCATACTTGCTCCGGACACTGCGAGAGGGCTGTACAAGCAATGATCACACGCACGGCACAGCGGACACACCAGGAACCGCGGTGTTGGCCGTCGAATGGCGCTAGCTGCGCAGCATTTGTGCACCGCAGCCGACAGTGTCAGCCAGTTTGCCGTGGCATACGGAGCTCAAAAAATGGCTCTGAGCACTATGGGACTTAACAGCTGTGGTCATCAGTCCCCTAGAACTTAGAACTACTTAAACCTAACTAACCTAAGGACATCACACACATCCATGCCGGAGGCAGGATTCGAACCTGCGACCGTAGCAGTCGCGCGGTTCCGGACTGCGCGCCTAGAACCGCGAGACCACCGCGGCCGGCCATACGGAGCTCCATCGCAGTCTTTAACACTGGTAGCATGCCGCGACAGCGTGGACGTGAACCGTATGTGCAGTTGACGGACTTTGAGCGAGGGCGTATAGTGGGCATGTGGGAGGCCGGGTGGACGTACCGCCGAATTGCTCAACACGTGGGGCGTGAGGTCTCCACAGTACATCGATGTTGTCGCCAGTGGTCGGCAGAAGGTGCACGTGCCCATCGACCTGGGACCGGACCGCAGCGATGCACGGATGCACGCCAAGACCGTAGGATCCTACGCAGTGCCGTAGGGGACCGCACCGCCACTTCCCAGCAAATTAGGGACACTGTTGCTCCTGGGGTATCGGCGAGGACCATTCGCAACCGTCTCCATGAAGCTGGGCTACGGTCCCGCACACCGTTAGGCCGTCTTCCGCTCACGCCCCAACATCGTGCAGCCCGCCTCCAGTGGTGTCGCGACAGGCGTGAATGGAGGGACGAATGGAGACGTGTCGTCTTCAGCGATGAGAGTCGCTTCTGCCTTGGTGCCAATGATGGTCGTATGCGTGTTTGGCGCCGTGCAGGTGAGCACCACAATCAGGACTGCATACGACCGAGGCACACAGGGCCAACACCCGGCATCATGGTGTGGGGAGCGATCTCCTACACTGGCCGTACACCACTGGAGATCGTCGAGGGGACACTGAATAGTGCACGGTACTTCCAAACCGTCATCGAACCCATCGTTCTACCATTCCTAGACCGGCAAGGGAACTTGCTGTTCCAATAGGACAATGCACGTCCGCATGTATCCCGTGCCACCCAACGTGCTCTGGAAGGTGTAAGTCAACTACCCTGGCCAGCAAGATCTCCGGATCTGCCCCCCATTGAGCATGTTTGGGACTGGATGAAGCTTCATCTCACGAACGCTGGTCCAACTGAGGCGCCAGGTGGAAATGGCATGGCAAGCCGTTCCACAGGACTACATCCAGCATCTCTACGATCGGCTCCATGGGAGAATAGCAGCCTGCATTGCTGCGAAAGGTGGATATACACTGTACTAGTGCCGACATTGTGCATGCTCTGTTACCTGTGTCTATGTGCCTGTGGTTCTGTCAGTGTGATCATGTGATGTATCTGACCCCAGGAATGTGTCAATAAAGTTTCCCCTTCCTGGGACAATGAATTCACGGTGTTCTTATTTCAATTTCCAGGAGTGTACATATGAAGCAGACAGGGAAAATAATAGACAGATAATTAAAAAAACACGGCGACAGTCTGGTTTCTGCTCGCAAGAGACATAAAATTCACACCCAGCGACAGCATGATTTCTGTTCGCAACACTTTGGAAAGATGAACAGCACTGAACATTCACTTGAACACTGCACTAAAAAGTTGGCAAATATACCACAGCTGAGGGCAGGTGGGGGGAACCTGGACAGATGATGGGAAAATAAAAATGGGGGGGAAGGAGAGGAAAATCGAAGAGGGGGGGGGGCAAAGGAGCCGATGGAGGGCGAGGACCCATAAGAGGGGGGGCAGTGCTGGGCACATGCGACAGCGAGTGGGGAAGGCAGAGGAGGGGAATACAAAAGGACTCGGGAGGGTGGGTAGGTAGAGGTTAGGCGGAGAGAAAACAGGACGGAAGGGGGGGCAAGAGGGAGCCCAGGGAAAGGACAGAGGAAAGGAGAGGGGGGTGAGGATCTGAGTTGATAGGAGGGATAAATAGAGGGAGAAAGGGCATCATCCGGGAGGGGGAGTTGATGGAAGCCACCTTGGGAAAGGAGATGAAGGGTGTAGAGATGGAGGGTAGGGGGGAAACAACAGTGATGGCGTGGCAGGGGGCGGGGACGGGAGAGGAGAGGAGCAACCAGGGGGTGAGGGGGATCAAGGCGGCGGGAGGTGTAATGCGGATATGTTCGAGGAATAGGAGCAGACGGGGGAAAGGAATGACGTCATAGAGGATCCGTGTGGGGGGTTGGAGGCGTATACGGAAGGCGAGGCAGAGTGCATGACTCTCAAGGATCTGGAGGGACTTATTTTGAGGGGATGGGCGGCAGGTATCCAGGCGAGACTGGCAAAACAGAGGATGGGACGGATCTGGCTGAGCGAGAGGCAGGCGCTTAAGTACGCTATCGGGAGCGCCGTATAGGCCGCTGGAACCACGTGTTCCACTGTGGCCTCCTCACACTAAATGCGGTCCACGAGGCGCGCACCGCCACAGATTACGGCGCGATGGTTCAGAGACCTCTAGGGTTCTTCGACGTCCATGACGTCGGGCGGGAATTCAAATCCCGCGGCGTGCGGTACCAGAGGTCACATACGAACAGAGGTGAATGTGCGGATGCGTTATCGTAATGCAAAAGCTATGAATTGTGTCGCCACATTTCAGGCCGTTTCCTTCTCACATTTTCTCGCAGGCGCCGCAATGCGTCCATATAGTACCGCCCATTATCAGTTTGTCCCCGCGGCACGAATTCATGATCAACTAATCCTTCAAAGTCAAAGAAGCATGGCTTTAACATTTGACCTGACCTGACGAGCTTTTTTGGTTTTGAAGACCCTTTGTCACCCCTTTATGAAGATAGAACCTTGGTTTCAACATCATAACCGCGGACCCACATCTCACCACCAATTACGATTCTCTTAACGAACATCTAGTTTACATTTGCGCGGTCCAAAAGCTCTTCACAGAAGGGCATATGGCCTTGACTCATGGGACGAACTTGGCGGCAACACGATGCACTCCAAGATGCTGTTTCTGGATTTCGTGACACGATCCGACCGAAATGTGACATTCTTCTGCAATCTCTCAGACAGTCAGTCTTCGATTGGTCCGTACAATTTTGCTGACGTTCCTGACATAAGCGGCGTCGGTAGACTTCTCGAAGGGCGACCTGAACAGGGGTAATCTTTAACTTCCCATCGGCCATTTTTAAACCGTGTGAATAAGCCGTAGCAGCGACTTCGTCTTAAGCGCTCATCACCGTAGGCGTCCTGCATCATTTGGCGTGTCTCTGGGCAGGTTTTCTTAAGTTTCACGCAAAATTTAATGCAGACGCGTTGCTCCTCTAACTCTGTCAGCTCGAAATTCGCAAAATATTCGACACAACGTTGTACTCAGTACAGCACTGAACGATAACTAACAGACCTACAACAATGAAACTTCCAGAATGACACTTTCACTCTGCAGCCGAGCGTGCGATCGTATGAAACTTCGTGGCAGATTAAAACTGTGTGCAGGACCGAGACCCGAACTCGGCACCTTTGCCTTTAGCGGGAAAGTGCTCTACCGACTGAGTCACGCAAACACGACCCACGACTCGTCCTCACACCTCGGCTGCCTCAGTCGGTAGAGTACTTTCCCGCGAAAGGAAAGGTGCCGAGTTCAGGTCTCGGTCGGGCACACAGTTTTAATCTGCCACGAAGTTTCGTATCAGCGCACACTCCGCTGCAGAGTGGAAATCTCATTCTGGAAACACACCCCAGGCTGTGGCTGAGCCATGTCTGAAACCTGGTAGTAGTCAATGGAAGGCAGGATTCGGTTACGATTGTGGACGGCGCCGTAGTCAGTTACTATTGGTTGCCTTTTACAGTTACACACAATTTATTTTAAACCAGTAATTCCAAACTCAACAATAAATAAAAAATACCTCACGTTATTAATGAAGGAATAAACAACACTGTAAATAATAATGTTTTCAGTGAGTTACAATTTAGCAAATCACCATTAAATAGAGATATAACAGTTAATGTTTTAAAAGCAAGCCACTTTGATCTGGCCAAAAGGCCTTACACTCCAGAAATGACAATAAATTAAGAACTGTTTAAAGCTCGCTGCAACTTACAAATTATAGGTATTGAAATATTAAAGGCAAGTCGCCACAAACACAGCAAACAGTATCAGAGTCCAGGAATGGCAGTAAATAAGGTTTTAAAGGCTTACTGCGTAAATACAAATACCAGATTAGATTTTTGAGGCAAGCGACCCACATCACGGCTGAAGGCCTTACACGCCAAGAATGGCAATAAATTAAGAACTCTTTAAGAACTCGCTGCAATTTACAACTTACAGGTACTGAAATATTAAGTCACCACAAACACAGCAGAAGACATCAGACTCCAGGAATGGGAGTAAATAAGGTTTTAAGGCTTACTGCTAAAATACAAATACCAAATTAAAATTTTAAGGCAAGTGACCACAATCACGGCTGAAGGTCTTACACGCCAGGAACGCCAATAATATAGAAATATTCTGAAACATGCTGTAAAACAGCAAATACAATAGCAAAGGTTAATTAAAAAAACAAGCAACTGATTCAGACGTTGCTCCAGAAATCGACCTCTGAGAAGGTCCACCAACAAACACTTTCGCGAGCGATGAGATAGGCAGCCAAGGGTTGCACTCACTTCACAAGATGGTAACTCAGACTAGCGGCGGTCTAACGAATGGCTAATGATAATCTTGCTGAACCTACCTGACGTCCGATAAACCAAATGCAACGGTGGAACAATACGCCAATCCCAGAACCGGCGCTGTGCACTACGTCCAGAGCCAACGTAACAGGAAAGGAATCATTACCACCAGAGCAGAGGAGTCACCAACCGGCCTACAATCAGGAAAGCTGTCAAAACTACACGCCTTACCCGACAGCAGCGGCAAGGCGAAGAAACGTACACTGCCGTTACAAACCCCCAGGGCAGGTAACTGGGGCCTAAGCGGCCACCAGGCAAGAAAAATTACCGCTGGTTGAACTTAACAAATTGTAACAAGTTGAACGCAGTAAATAGCAACAAGAAGTAGAGGAAAGCTAAGCAGACCCGCCTTCCACTCGCTGCCTGACGCCTCGGCGACGCTGCGAGCAGCAACACTAATCCAAGTCACTGGAGAATCACAACGGTGGAGGTTCCTGTACTTGGATTGAAATGCACTCCCCTTAAAGCCTGCTGGATCCGGTTTACGAGGAAGTCGTGCACCCTCGTGACCGCAGCCCTTCCATCCGGCAGTCCACGCGTGCCGCCAGCGGTCCCGGCGTGTTCGGTCACTGCGAGAATCTGGCTTCTCATCAGTCTGCAACCGACTCGCCACTCACAGGACCCGGCAAAAACAACGACGTCGCCCCAAAGATAGAAAAACAGTTACTACTTATCGATAACGGCCGTTGCTGCCACTAGCGGACAGGCAACGCTTGCGAAACCGAGTAGCGCCAGTTAACACGAGAAGAAGGCAAACAACCGCAACCATGCCAACTAAACGATACTGTCTGGCCTCCAACAGACGGCGGAAACCTACCAACAGCACCAACGTGAGCCACAGCACGGCTCAAGGTCTCTGCAATATCTTTTCTTCCAGGAGTGTTGTTCTGCAAGGTAGAGCACTTGCCCGCGAAAGGCACAGGTCCCGAGTTCGGGTCTCGGTCCTGTACACAGTTTCAATCTACAAGGAAGTTTCAATGAAACTTCCGTCAGTCACATATTAAACACAGGTTTGTGCAGGGATGCCAGTTGCATTTCGCTCCAACACACCTGGCGTGAAATTACGAATAATTCGACATTTTTTGAAGTGACCTCGCAAACGACTGGTAGTCTCATGTTGAGATTGTCATTAACAGCTCACAACAGTTCTTAGATTTTATCGGTTGACTGAAAGACTGCTCTGATTCCTTCGTTTGTTCAGGACTCTGCCTATTTTATTCATTGAAGCGCCGCGGAATGCAAACCTCGGCCGGCCGGAGTGGCCGAGCGGTTCTAGGCGCTGCAGTCTGGAACCGAGCGGCCGCTACGGTCGCAGGTTCGAATCCTGCTTCGGGCATGGATGTGTGTGATGTCCTTAGGTCAGTTAGGTTTAATTAGTTCTAAGTTCTAGGCGACTGATGACCTTAGAAATTAAGTCGCATAGTGCTCAGAGCCATTTTTCAAAACAAACCTCCCTATGTGTTGATCCTCATGACTTGGATGAACGGCGTCACGTCTCGGTTAGCTCGACAGCGTTGACATAATGCCACGAACTGAATACCCGTTCCTTCTGATCAGCCTCGTCACAGAATTAATTTCGCAAGTCTCCGCCACTGGCATCACGAGCTGCCAACATTTTCGGCTGACACTGCACACGTGGCATCTCCACAGCGTAGTCATCGTGGCAGGCGCGCCGGAGGCTGTCCCAGGCAGTACCGGACGGAGAAGGGCCGCTCGCGTCTCGTCACGTACCCTCCATTATTCAGCGGGCCTTCCGCAAAGTAGACGCGTGGCCAGTGCCGCACTCTTGTACGCTCGGCGCCAGCAGCCTGCATTATTCCGCAGTCACGCTGTTAGCTCTAGCCCTGCTGCGGTCTTGTCCTACACACCGAGAGCCCCGACAGCAAAGGGCGGTCTGCTTGTGACCGGACGTCGGTGCAGCGGCGTAGATGGTACCCTGACGAGACAATAGTGGCTCAATAAGTAATGAATCATATGGGACGTGAAGCACCAGTCTGCCAATGGGGAAAGAATGAGGCCTAGATAGGTTTGATGTGTGCGTGGAGGGGCAGTATCAAACTTTAAACACGGGGAGAGAGGGGGGTATGTATGTGAGAGAAAGAGAGAATAAAACAGATAGCGACGAGACTTATAGATACAAGGCAGTGCCGAAAAGTAATGATGAAAATTCTTAAAGGTTTCCGAATAAAACAAACCTTATTAACACTCCACGTCGTTATTCTGAACTAGAAATAATTCAAAAGCCAAGATCGCTTAAATACTGTTTACTGGATGATCGGCTTCAACACATTAAAGGTGCCGTCATCGGATCTGTGAAGATGTAACATTACAGGTTTGAGGGAGGGCTTAAGTGAGTTATACTATATTCATTACTATTAGTATAACATCACATACCTGAATGTAGCTTAGCATGAATAAATCATTTGGATATAACGACGCCGGCCGGAGTGGCAGTGCGGTTCTAGGCGCTACAGCCTGGAGCCGAGCGACCGCTACGGTCGCAGGTTCGAATCCTGCCTCGGGCATGGATGTGTGTGATGTCCTTAGGTTAAATCGTTCAAATGGCTCTGAGCACTATGGGACTCAACTTCTGAGGTCATCAGTCCCATAGAACTTAGAACTACTTAAACCTAACTAACCTAGGGACATCACACACATCCATGCCCGAGGCAGGATTCGAACCTGAGACCGTAGCGGTCTCGCGGCTCCAGACTGTAGCGCCTAGAACCGCACGGCCACTCCTGTCCTTAGGTTACTTAGGTTTAATTAGTTCTAATTTCTAGGCGACTGAAGACCTCAGAAGTTAAGTCGCATAGTGCTCAGAGCCATTTGAACCATTTGATGTAACGACACATGAGGCAAACCAGCTGATATAAAATCATTGTCGTAAAAAAAAAACTGCTCTCATGGTCATTCTATTCCATCAGATATACAGGGTGTTACAAAAAGGTACGGCCAAACTTTCAGGAAACATTCCTCACACACAAAGAAAGGGGACATGTGTCCGGAAACGGTTACTTCCCATGTTAGAGCTCATTTTATTACTTCTCTTCAAATCACATTAATCATGGAATGGAAACACACAGCAACAGAACGTACCAGCGTGACTTCAAACACTTTGTTACAGGAAATGTTCAAAATGTCCTCCGTTAGCGAGGATACATGCATCCACCCTCCATCGCAAGGAATCCCTGATGCGCTGATGCAGCCCTGGAGAATGGCGTATTGTATCACAACCGTCCACAATACGAGCACGAAGAGTCTCTACATTTGGTACCGGGATTGCGTAGACAATAGCTTTCAAATGCCCCCATAAATGAAAGTCAAGAGGGTTGAGGTCAGGAGAGCGTGGAGGTCATGGAATTGGTCCGCCTCTACCAATCCATCGGTCACCCAATCTGTTGTTGAGAAGCGTACGAACACTTCGACTGAAATGTGCAGGAGCTCCATCGTGAATGAACCATATGTTGTGTCGTACCTGTAAAGGCACATGTTCTAGCGGCACAGGTAGAGTATCCCGTATGCCTGCCCAAGCGTTCACAGAAAATCTGTGTTGATGACGTGATTGCACAATTGCGTGCGGATTCTCGTCAGCCTACACCTGTTGATTGTGAAAATTTACAATTTGATCACGTTGGAATGAAGCCTCATCCGTAAAGAGAACATTTGCACTGAAATGAGGATTGACACACTGTTGGATGAACCACTCGCAGAAGTGTGCCCGTGGAGGCCAATCAGCTGCTGATAGTGCCTGCACACGCTGTACATGGTACGGAAACAACTGATTCTCCCGTAGCACACTCCATACAGTGACGTGGTCAACGTTACCTTGTACAGCAGCAACTTCTCTGACGCTGACATTAGGGTTATCGTCAACTGCACGAAGAATTGCCTCGTCCATTGCAGGTGTCCTCGTCGTTCTTGGTCTTCCCCAGTCGCGAGTCATAGGCTGGAATGTTCCGTGCTCTCTAAGACGCCGATCAATTGCTTCGAACGTCTTCCTGTCGGGACACCTTCATTCTGGAAATCTATCTCGATACAAACGTACCGCGCCACGGGTATTGCCCCGTGCTAATCCATACATCAAATGGGCATCTCCCAACTCCGTATTTGTAAACATTGCACTGACTGTAAAACCACGTTCGTGAAGAACACTAACCTGTTGATGCTACGTACTGATGTGCTTGATGCTAGTACTGTAGAGCAATGAGTCGCATGTCAACACAAGCACCGAAGTCAACATTTCCTTCCTTCAATTGGGTCAACTGGCGGTGAATCGAGGAAGTACAGTACATACTGACGAAACTAAAATGAGCTGTAACATGGAAATTAAGCGTTTCCGGACACATGTCCACATAACATCTTTTCTTTATTTGTGTGTGAGGAATGTTCCGTGAAAGTTTGGCCGTACCTTTTTGTAACACCCTGTATACAGCCGAAGTCACAAGATGAAACTGTTTGATACATGACCGCAGCTCGACTAACAACGGTCGGCATCACACTGCCCTCTTCCGCGCCGGTTTGCCAACTGCGAGTCTAGAGGTTCACAACCGGCCACTAGATAGCGCTGTCCCAGCAGTGCACACACAGTCCCACGGTATAACTGCTCATTACTACTACGATACAACTTTGCTATTGTTGCTAATCAAATACCCATGCAAAGAACGCTTTCGCTTACGCTTACTGTACATATTATACATGCTATGTAAACTATACATAGTATGGCAGGCCACGTCCCACAAAAAAGAAAAAAAGAGAAAAAATGACAAATAAACTACATATTAATTTACCCTTATTCATATCTGTACACATAGTAAGCTGTTCATAACACGACTTAGATAAAATGTGACGAGCGATGAAACCTATATGCTAGGCTTTACCTGCCTGGGCACTACGGTCTTAGGTATTGTCAACGCTAAAAAAGTACTAATGTGCTATAAACGTCTCTCACCATCTATACACTCATTATGAACGTAGTACGGACCATGAAAATCTCCATAGGCAATTAATGAAGGCCTGGTCAGAAACAAACCGAGGGGGCACGTCTACGTATTTACACTAGTAGACCTGTCTAACATCGTGTAGGGAACCCACGATCACGCAGAAGTGGCGCAACCCGATGTGGCATCGACTCGACTAATGTTTGAAGTAGTGTTGGAGGGAACTAACACCATGAATGCTGCAGGGCTCTCCATAAATCCGTGAGAGTACGAGTGAGTGGAGATCTCTTGTGAACAGCACGTTGCAAAGCATCCCAGATATGCTCAATAATGTTCATGTCTGAGGAGTTTGGTGGCCAGTAGAACTGTTCAAAGTAGAACTGTTCAAACTCGGAAGAGTGTTCCTGGAGCTGCTCTGTAGCAATTCTGGACGTCTGAGTGTCGCATTGTCGCATAGCCCGTCGGAATGCACAATGGACATGAATGGATGCAGGTGATCGGACAGGACTGTTACGTCCGGTCACCTTTCAGAGTCGTGTTTAGACGTATGAGGTGCCCCATATCATTCCAACCGCACACGCCTCACACTATTACAGAGCCTCCATCAGTTTGAACAGTCCGCTGCCGACGGATCCATGGATTCATTAAGATATCTCCATACCCGCACACATCCATCTGCTCGATACAATTTGAAACGAGATTCGTTAGACCAGGTAACATGTTTTCAGTCATCAACAGTCCAGTATTGATGTTGACGGGCCAGGCGAGGCGTGAAGCTTCGTGTCGTGCAGTCATCAACGGTACACGAATGCGCCCTCGGCTCCGAAAGTCCATGTCGATGATGTTTGGTTGAATGGTTCGTTCGCTGACAATTGTTGATGGTCCAGCATCGAAAGCTACAGGAATTTTCGGAAGATTTGCATTTCTGTCCCGTTCAACGATTCTCTTCAGTCGTCTTCGGTCCCGTTCTTGCAGGATCTTTTTCTGGTCTCAGCGATGTCGGAGATTTGATGTTCTAGCGGATTCCTGATATTGACGATACAGTCATGAAATGGTCGTGTGCCGACTGTAATACCTCTTTCAAACTCAGTTAAATCTTGATAACCAGCCGCTGTAACAGCAATAACCGATCTAACAGCTGCGCCAGACACTTGATGTCTTATATAGACGTTGGCGACCGCAGTGCTGTATTCTGCCTGTTTACATATCTCTGTATTCGCATTCGCATCATATACCTGTTTCTTTGGTTCAAAAATGGCTCTGAGCACTATGGCACTTCTGAGGTCATCAGTCCCCTAGAACTTAGAACTACTTAAACCTAACTAAGCTAAGGACATCACACACATCCATGCCCGAGGCAGCATTCGAACCTGCGACCGTAGCGGTCGCACGGTTCCAGACTGTAGCGCCTAGAACCGCTCGGCCACTCTGGCCGGCGACAATTTACAGGATGGTAGAAGAAATACAGGGGGTGAAGAGAGAATGGGAGGAAAACTCGTGCCGAGCAAACGTGCTCCTCAGTTGGGGAAAATAAAAACAAGCTTTACAACAGGGAACCGTGATAATGAAGACGATAAAAGAACAAAGCATTTTATTTCAAATTTTTATATTTCTGCATAGATCACATCTGTTTGAGTGGTTTCTGATAAGTCACCTCTTTCAATTTTATTTTTCCTGTAGTGACCACTTGGTATAGTGGTACAGACAGTTCAGAATTATCGAGGCTGCCCTTCCACTGAGTTCGTCACCCTACCCACAAACTGCTAAGTTATTTAAAGCACAATTTACACGCATGTTATCGACACCACTGAAATAAGTGTCGCACCGAAAAACTCTCTGTTTCTTAACAGAACAAACTAGTTTTTCACGCACACACACACACACACACACACACGCACACACACACACGTGCGATCGATTATAATTTACTGCCAATTTTAATAAGAATTCCCCAAACAATGTTTTGTAGGTTCTGTGTTATCAACACAGTGAACACATTGGAAGGGAGTTCATTTCACACAGTTCCGTACGCAGCCAGTGCGATTTCTTTGTCGTTCTGGGGGAGACAAAGCATTTATGGATCCATCTCTTTTCCGCTTTCCCATATGTGTTTAGTTTCTGTATCATAGTATATGAATATTTTTTTTCTCCACATAACTGATGCCACAGTTCAGTAAAAACAACGTAATAACTAAAACCAGAGCGTGCGCTCTATTCTTCTTTATTCCACGAAAGCGATTACTGTTTGCAATTTTAGCACATAACAGAAAAAGCGTTCATTAACGGCTGCTGTAAATGTTTAATTACTTGCACGTATATTTGCGTGCATACTCTATTTTCCGGTGACGCAAAACGACGTCGGTTCGAACGACACCTAATTTGCTTCGAAAATTACTGGTCTGACAGCAGTTTTATTTTAGTGTCGTCTACTGAACTTCCTGCGATGGTGACTGTGAGCATTCGTGTTACGTATGTGCTGACAACAGGCCACTCAAATATTTCTTTGTCAAATGGTATCGGTAGATGTCCTTTGCAACACACATTCCTTAAAAAAAACTCCAGAAATTACAAATTTACGATTTTATTCATAGCTGTTATTTTCTCAGCAACTGTGGTAATCTATATATTTCTGAGAAAAATGCAGTTCTCAGTCACACAATTAGGAAATTTACTTCACTTTACGGGTTTCATTGTTTAATCTGCTGTCTTTTGAAGATGACAAATTAATCTGTTGAAACCGGCAAAGCCAATTGGATTTCCTAATTTTGGAAGTGGTGATTGAATTTTATTCTGGAATTAATAATTTCTTTATTCGAAACCGGTCAGCTACAGTATACGCAGAAAGTAATAAGGAATGTGCTAATTATTAAGTTTTTCAGTTGTTAATCTTTACCATTTCTTGCGAATACTTTATCTTTCTTTTATTCAGTTGCTGCCTTTGTACCGACGTGAAGATTCTACTGCATTTGTGTTCTCCGTTTTTTTTTTAAACCTTGGCAAAGTACAGAATTACTGATGAGGGCTGAAATCGTCATTCTGAAGATAATAGTTATCCAGTTGGACAATGTGTAAAGAAACGACACAGTCTATGGTCACAACTACTTGTTTTACTCATGTCTGGTTTCAGCCGTAATGATCATCTCCAGATTGATCAGGAACACAGATCAGTTTGAAAATTATCCTTACGACTAAAACAGAACATCGAATAAAACGAACGCTGTTTTGGTCTTATTGTATTGTCCGGAATCATTCTCTGTTGAAATGCCTTCACCTAATATGTCAACTTCTTCGGCAACTGGTTTGAATGTCTTTAACCAATTTTCTTTGGACGTATTTATACTCAGAATAATGCGAAACTATTTCGATAGTGCATGTGTGTCATCCAAGTAGCATGGGAAAATTTTGGAAGTTCCTTCGATATTCAGTCTGAGAAGGAGACAACATGGTAATCAGATTTTCGTAGTATTTTTATATTTATGGTGCTGGTGTTCAGAAGTTAAACATCACTCGTTAATGCGTTTCGATGAAATTTTCAAAAATTCTTGTGCCGTTATGAATTGCATAAAGAAAGGGCAGTACTTCTACCTCTCATGCGGTTATGTGATAGAATTCCCGGATGATGAAAGTTCTTAAACAAAAGTGCACGCTCTACGAGCATAATACATAAAGCTGCAGGAAAGAATCTGTACCACTCGAGAGTGGTATTCGTTGGTTTCAAACTAGTTTCGCTTATTTATTTTTAGTTTTTTCCATTCAGTTAGAATAGTCACAACATTTAAATATAATTTTCATCAGGCATACGCTAATTATGACATATCTATTGTCATTTTTACGAAAAATGCACGTCTTCCCATTTTTAATTGCGTATCTGCCACTGAAATCAATTTAATTGCAAATATGAATTCTTAGTTAACGATCTTTTATAAAATATTATTAACACAGATTGTCTAAACTTAAAAAGGGTATTACAAATACATGTTTCATCTTCTAATAGTTTACGCATTACGGAAATGCTCATAGAAAATGCACCTCCGATTAAAACTGTGCATGAGTCAGGAAATGAACACGTGCCTCTGACGTAGCAGGCAAGCATTCTACCGCAGAGCCAGACGAACTATTGAAACCGAATGAGTTGCATTATGGTATTAAAGGCGCTGAGGAAACTTCCATGTCGATTTATTCGAGTATTTTTCAGAACTGTGTCTAACAGCTGTGGAGGATTGATATTTGAGTTATGAACATAAAAAAAATTACAAAAATCTGGATTGTCGTGTGGTGTCCTTGTAATGAGTGATAGATGTTCCTGCAAAATTTCTTCTTGCTCCCTTAATGTTTCCATCTGTTGTAGGTTCCAGAACTTTGCACCTGAGTCTCACCATGAGCTCTTATACAAAGCAAGGGGACAATAAAGTGACCACCAGCCATGTTCGATGTCAACATGTAATAACCAGTTGCAGGCGGCAGGTGGCGACACCAGTGGAGGTGGTATATAAGGCGTGTTGGGGGGATGCGGAGAAAAGTGCAGCTGTTGTCTTTGTGCGGAACCAGAGCGATTTTGCTGCCGTCTAAAAAGTTGCATCATTTCCATTCGAACCAAGGGTGGAAGCATTTCCAAAACAGCTCCGTTTGTAAGCTGTTCGCATGCCGTCATGGTTGAAGTACTGAGCCGTACCCGGCTCTCGTTGATGCCGTTTGTTCTTTGTCATTTTGTCAGAATCGAGTGGCGTCTTATTGCTCCCTGAAGTTACTACCATAACGAGTTGCTAACTTGCCTTCGTCAGTGGCAGCAGCGGCGCTTATCGTACTAGTACAGCTGTACCATCTTTGGCGTGACCGCTATGTTTGCGTGTGGTGGTGTGTGTGGCGGTGGGTCGGTTGGGACAGAGCAGCGAAGAATTCTCTGTGGCGCGTGGTCAGGCAGGGACCGCTAGGGGCGTGCACGCACAGTCGGATTGTGAGGCGCTAGCTGCGAGAGCTACAAAGCCCGTTGCCAACCGAACCTGGACACTGAAGATTAGTGATCAGTTAATCTGTTATGAAACCTCAACTGCTATGACGTCTCTTCGATCACTGGCGGCTGTTGCTTCCTAAGCCGTTCCGGCTAGCAGCAACATATGCTGTGCTAGAGTCGGCGAAATTTTGCAGCTGTCTTCCTGTATGGTCTTCAACTATTAAATTGGTTGTTACTTATCAGTGAAGTGCACCAGCTGTATTTTCTGCCTTATGGCCGTTAACAGCCCAGTTACCTGTCCTGGTCGTTAGCGTAGTTTTCTGCCAGTGTGTTTTTCCTCGCTGTGTTGACGCTGTCTGGCATGGCGTGTAGTTCGACAGCCTTTTAGTTGGCTGATCATTTTTTTTTTCTTAGCGTACTTATTGTGCCCTGGCTGTTTTTAGACGCCAGTTTTTAAGATGTAGTGCTGCTGGTATCTTCGACCTTGGCTGATACTTTCCATTGTCATGCCGTTGGTCTGACAGAAGGGATTTGATTAGGTTGTTGGTCGCTCCTTCAGCCATCCCTGGGTCGGGTTGCCATCCAATTAATCAACCTTACTCTTGGCTGCTCGTTTCACCTCACCTTAGCCGGTCGGAGTGGCCGAGCAGTTTTAGGCGCTACAGTCTGGAACTGCGCGACCACTACAGTCGCAGGTTCGAATCCTGCCTCGGGCATGGATGTGTGTGATGTCCTTAGGTTAGTTAGGTTTAAGTAGTTCTAAGTTCTAGGGGACTGATGACCCCAGAAGTTGTCCCATAGTGCTCAGAGCCATTTGAACCGTTTCATCTCACCTTATGTTAGAGCTACCTCCTCAGGCTGACCTTTGGAACACTTCTGAGCACCACTATTCTGTTGGTTTTAGATTGTGATTTTCATTTTAATCTGAAGAACTTTGAAGATTGATTTGTTTAAGAACTACATTTTGAAAGTTTGTTCTATCTGAAATTCTTGTTATCCAGGCCTTAAGCCCTGAGTTGTTCATTGTCCAGTGTGTGGCCTTCAGCCAAGCTTTTACATGAAATATTTTTAAGTAAGGCCTTCAGGCGCATGCATTCTTTAAAAAAATTTTTTATAACTTGTGTGCAGGCCTTGAGCTGTTTTGTTTTTGGTGTGGTTTTGGGACTTCATCCCAGGAGGTATCTCAAATTTTGTTAACTAGGCCTTCAGCCATATTATTTTATTTTGATTCTGTTAAGGAAATGTGTAATTAAGTGGTTCTTAGGAAAATACAAGTTAGTGTGGTTTGTGCAACTGACAGTAACTGATTATGGTCCTCTCCACAACCATAACCCGATCTGCTCTATACTGTAAAACCAGATTTCAAGTACACTGTGCATGGCAAAATGGCGATATCCAAAACGAGCCCTGAGGCAAATGTGGTGCACCGCGGGCATCAGATGATAGGGGCGAACGATGGCTGCAGAGATGTGTACATGTGAATGGGCCCGCAGCTGTTGAGCAACTCGCCGCTCAGATCAGCGTGGGTCCTACCGCGTCGACGACTGTTCAGCGAAAGTAGCTGCACGTGGGCGTCCTTAGCAGGCGCCTTGTTCATAAACCTATGCTCATTGCTGTTCATCGAGGAGGAAGGCTGGAATTTGCGCTCCAGTACTGCAACTGGACGTCCATCGAGTGGCGACAGATGGCCTATTCAAATGAATTACGTTTCATGCTGCATCGGACAGATGGCCGTTCTCTTGCACGGTAGGTAGGGTAAACATAGTCATGTGTAGGGACTGTGGTTGTTGTGAGCGGACGCAAGGAGAATTGGCCAATCTTCGGGGGCAGGTGGAGGCTTTGTCTGTTAGGCTCATCGAGCTCGAGGCGCAGGCGTCGGCTCGTAGTGGCGTTGGGGCAACTGTGGTGAGACCTATGCCTACTTCGGTGGCCTTGGAATCACATGGAACCCCTGATGTCGCTGCGTCTTCCGGCAGTGAGCATCTTACCGGTCAGCCATCACTCCAGGGTGAATGGCGGACAGTGGTGGGCTCGCGCGTGCCTGGCCGAAAGGCAAAGGTGGGATCTGGCCGCGTGGCAGCTGCCTTACCCCTTTCCAACAGGTACGGCGTGCTTCCTAGTGGTGATGACATCGTTTCCGAGCCACCACAGGATGCCTCGCCTGTTGGGCCAGTGGCCGATTCTCCGGCAAGGTCCCGACAGTCACAGAGGGCGGGCCTATTAGTTATAGGGAGCTCCAACGTTAGGCGGGTTATGCAGCCCCTCAGGAAAATAGCGGGTAGGTCGGGGAAGAATGCCAGTGTGCACTCGGTGTGCTTGCCGGGGGGTCTCGTCCGTAATGTGGAGGAGGCCCTTCCGGAGCTATTGAACGCACTGGGTGTGACCGGCTGCAGATAGTAGCACATGTCGGAACGAATGACGCCTGCCGCTTGGGTTCTGAGGCCATCCTTGGTTCCTTCCGGCGGCTGGCTGATTTGGTGAAGACAACCAGCATCGCACGCGGAGTGCAAGCTGAGCTTAATATCTGCAGCATAGTGCCCAGAGTCGATCGCGGTCCTCTGGTTTGGAGCCGTGTGGAGGGTCTAAACCAGAGGCTCAGACGACTCTGCGACTATAATGGTTGCAAATTCATCGACCTCCGTTATTGGGTGGAGAACTGTAGGGCCCCCCTAGACAGGTCAGGCGTGCACTACACACCGGAAGCAGCTACTAGGGTAGCAGAGTACGTGTGGCGTGCACACGGGGGTTTTTTAGGTTAGAGGGACCCCCCCTTGGGCGAAACGATAAAATACCTGACGGCTTACCAGAGAGGACATTATCATCGTTGATAAAGAACGTCCGTCCTCAGAGACCAAAAACAGGAAAAGTTAACGTAATATTGGTAAACTGCAGGAGTATCCAGGGCAAGGTTCCTGAATTAGTATCTCTTATTGAAGGAAATAGTGCGCATATAGTATTAGGAACGGAAAGTTGGTTAAAACCGGAAGTGAACAGTAACGAAATCCTAGACACAGAATGGAATATATACCGCAAGGATAGGATAAACGCCAATGGTGGAGGAGTATTTATAGCAGTAAAGAATTCAATAATATCCAGTGAAGTTATTAGCGAATGCGAATGTGAAATAATCTGGGTTAAGTTAAGTATCAAAGGTGGGTCAGATATGATAGTCGGATGCTTCTATAGACCACCTGCATCAGCAACCGTAGTAGTTGAGCGCCTCAGAGAGGACCTGCAGAACGTCGTGAAGAAGTTTCGTGATCATACTATTGTAATAGGGGGAGACTTCAATCTACCAGGTATAGAATGGGATAGTCACACAATCAGAACTGGAGCCAGGGACAGAGACTCTTGTGACATTATCCTGACTGCCTTGTCCGAGAATTACTTCGAGCAGATAGTTAGAGAACCAACTCGTGAAGCTAACGTTTTAGACCTCATAGCAACAAATAGACCGGAACTTTTCGACTCCGAGAATGTAGAAGAGGGTATCAGTGATCATAAGTCAGTGGTTGCATCAATGACTACAAGTGTAATAAGAAATGCCAAGAAAGGAAGGAAAATATATTTGCTTAACAAGAGTGATAGGGCACAAATCGCAGAATATCTGAGTGATCACTATCAAACGTTCATTTCTGAGGAAGAGGATGTGGAACAAAAATGGAAAAAATTCAGAAACATCGTCCAGTATGCCTTAGATAAGTTCGTACCGACTAAGGTCCAAAGCGAGGGGAAAGATCCACCGTGGTATAACAATCATGTACGAAAGGTACTACGGAAACAAAGAAAGCTTCATCATAGGTTTAAGAGTAGTCGAATCATAGCTGATAAGGAAAAGCTGAACGAAGCGAAAAAGAGCGTAAAGGGAGCAATGAGAGAAGCATTCAACGAATTCGAACATAAAACATTGGCAAACAATCTAAACAAGAACCCTAAAAAGTTTTGGTCATATGTAAAATCGGTAAGCGGATCTAAATCCCCTATTCAGTCACTCGTTGACCACGATGGCACCAAAACAGAGGACGACCGAAGAAAGGCAGAAATACTGAATTCAGTGTTCCGAAACTGTTTCACTGCGGAAAATCGTAACACGGTCCCTGACTTCAGCCGTCGCACGGACGCCAAAATGGAAAATATTGAAATAAACGATATCGGAATTGAAAAACAACTGCTATCACTTAGTAGCGGAAAAGCATCCGGACCAGACGAGATACCCTTAAGATTCTACAGTGATTATGCTAAAGAACTTGCCCCCTTTCTATCAGCAATTTATCGTAGATCGCTGGAAGAACGTAAAGTACCTAGCGACTGGAAGAAAGCGCAGGTCGTTCCCATTTTCAAGAAGGGTCATAAATCAGATGCGAATAATTATAGGCCTATTTCGCTTACGTCAATCTGTTGTAGAATAATGGAACATGTTTTGTGTTCTCGTATTATGACGTTCTTAGATAATACAAATCTCCTTCATCATAACCAACATGGATTCCGCAAACAGAGATCATGTGAAACTCAGCTCGCCCTATTTGCCCAAGAAATTCACAGTGCCGTAGACACTGGCGAGCAGATTGATGCCGTATTCCTGGACTTCAGGAAGGCATTTGATACGGTTCCGCACTTACGTTTAGTGAAAAAAATACGAGCTTACGGAATATCGGACCAGGTTTGTGATTGGATTCAGGATTTCCTAGAAGAAAGAACACAACATGTCATTCTTAACGGTTCAAAATCTGCAGATGTAGAGGTAATTTCGGGAGTACCGCAGGGAAGCGTGATAGGACCTTTATTGTTTACAATATACATAAATGACTTAGTTGACAACATCGGTAGCTCCGTGAGGCTATTTGCAGATGACACGGTTGTCTACAAGAAAGTAACAACATCAGAAGACTCGTACGTACTCCAGGAGGACCTGCAGAGGATTAATGCATGGTGCGACAGCTGGCAGCTTTCCCTAAACGTAGATAAATGTAATATAATGCGCATACATAGGGGCAGAAATCCATTCCAGTACGATTATGCCATAGGTGGTAAATCATTGGAAGCGGTAACGACCGTAAAATACTTAGGAGTTACTATCCGGAGCGATCTGAAGCGGAATGATCACATAAAACAAATAGTGGGAAAAGCAGGCGCCAGGTTGAGATTCATAGGAAGAATTCTAAGAAAATGTGACTCATCGACGAAAGAAGTAGCTTACAAAACGCTTGTTCTACCGATTCTTGAGTATTGCTCATCAGTATGGGACCCTTACCAGGTTGGATTAATAGAAGAGATAGACATGATCCAGCGAAAAGCAGCGCGATTCGTCATGGGGACATTTAGTCAGCGCGAGAGCGTTACGGAGATGCTGAACAAGCTCCAGTGGCGGACACTTCAAGAAAGGCGTTACGCAATACGGAGAGGTTTATTATCGAAATTACGAGAGAGCACATTCCGGGAAGAGATGGGCAACATATTACTACCGCCCACATATATCTCGCGTAATGATCACAACGAAAAGATCCGAGAAATTAGAGCAAATACGGAGACTTACAAGCAGTCGTTCTTCCCACGCACAATTCGTGAATGGAACAGGGAAGGGGGGATCAGATAGTGGTACAATAAGTACCCTCCGCCACACACCGTAAGGTGGCTCGCGAAGTATAGATGTAGATGTAGATGTACGAAACGTCTGAAAGCAAACACGCAGCAACAATAGTCGGGAAGGTCTAAGCCAGAGGAGGGAGCGTCATGGTCTGGCAAATGTTTCCGTGTCATTCTCTGGGTGATCTCGTCGTTCTGGAAGTTACACTGCTTAACACATGTCCACATCTATCACTGGCGTCCATGTCCAGCCCTAAATGCAATTTCTTTTCCATCGGCAGGAAGGCATTTACCAACAGGACAAGGCAACTTCTCACACAGCTCACACTGTACGTGCAGAGTTTGAAGAGGATCAGTTTACCGTACCCCCCTGCCCCTCAGACTAACTTTGTCTTCTGCCTTACGGCAGGTCTCGTCATGGGGGAAGCCTTGTCAGGAAGGTCCACCGCATGTCTAGGGGAGTGATTCCAGTGGTGGTTTCCCGTTGCCTTCCACCGATGATGATGAAATAATAATGAGGATAACACAACATCCCATGAGTGGAGCAAATCTCCGACCCAACCGGGAATCGAACTCGGGCCCCTTGGCGTGACAGACCGCCGCGCTGACCACTCAGCTATCGGGGCGCACTGGCTGTCAGATCGTAGGATTTAAATGCAATAGAGAACTCGAGGAAACGCTGCGATCGGGCTGTTCGCGGCATGGATACTCAACCTAGTATCCTTGGTTCCGCATCTCCGTCGTTACCCTCCAGAGCCTCACCAACTCTCTTCCTGCATGTCTCGCAACGGTGGTTGTTCGGGCTTTTTGCAGGTGTTCACATTATTAAGTCTGGACAGTGTAAGAGGACTAACTTGAAATAAAAGTGTACAAGGTTTCAGTGAAGTCGGAGAACTACACGTAATGGTCATTTTTATTGATCCCTCGCTGGCCTTTAATTATATGGCAACTTCCGCGTGTTATCGCCCCTTTTAATTGCTGTTGCGAGCCTGATGATAAACCGAGAACCCTCCCACTTATATGGTAGGAAACTGATTCTGAAGAGAAATATCGCAAACAGTCTTTTTGCAGGCAAGCGCATTTCACGACTAAGGGCGTGTTGTGTGGTTGTACGATCCTCCACAGCTGGTAGACCCATTGCCAGACCTCTCTGGCGCTAGTCGCATCGGGTCAGTGAAATAGTGCATGGCGTTGAGTACGGGCCTTTTACCCATCGATTCTATATTCGCACGACCGTGGACAGGCCACGATGCTACCCCTGCCGAATTTAGATAGGCGCTTGTGGCTGTTCGTCTTTATTCCACGAGAGACAACGCCGTAATTTCAGGAACGACCAACATTCAGATCCCAGTTCTAATCGAAAAATAGGCTGCGTGATATTTCCCTGTGTAGAAAATGTGGGCGGCCTGGTTCCTTCATACCATGTCAGGTAGTACTGAAATGCTAATCGGTACACATGGGACAGCAGCCGCTACCTAATATGTTCCAAAGCGCAGCGCACAAAAACAGGATTTTCCTGGAGCTGATACTTCAGTTTCTTCTGATGATACAAATCTAGCGTCAAGAGTTTTGAATAGCTCTAGGTCTATGGACCATTTCTATACCCAACAGAATGATAGTCTTCTACAACTATCATACAGTGCAGGGCCAAATTTAGAATATTACGCGTTTCCTACTGCTTAAGCAAATATCGGGTGGTTCTTTTTGCATGTCTGCGGTGCGTGTTAAGGAGCGTCTGGAGGCAACATTTAGTTCGTGGGCGTCTTCTGAAAAAATCTGAGAAACATGGTTTTTTTAGCACCGAAACCGAGCCGCGAATTCTAGGATGTTTGTGCACTGCAAATGGTTGAATTTTGTTAAGACATGTTCGTAAGATCTCGATTTCGAACAACGTTGAAACTTTTATTGATATCTTCATCCGTTTCCAGCATGCAGAGGAGTCAAGTTACCCTCCATATACAATAAAATACGCACGTAATACTCGCTGTGAGGCGAAACGTAGTAGTTTTTAAGCAACATGAGCCGGATAAATATGCTGTAAAGTGTCTCCGTTATCATCCGAAACTGGGAGACCCCTTTTGCAATAAGTGTAAAATCCGGAAGAAAACTATCAAAATTTTGCTAGCCCACAATATTCTTTTCTTATGAGTGGCATATCGTGCTATAGCAGGGAACAGAAGAGAACCAACGCACAAATGTTTCTCTCGCAGCACAGAAACGACGAATATGGTCCTGTTTGTTAAAAGACTGACTGAAAAGTGTGGTACCAATTGGCTTATTCTACCTTTGATGTGTGTGAAATCCTATGGGACTTAACTGCTAAGGTCCTCAGTCCCTAAGCTTACACACTACTTAACCTAAATTATCTTAAGGACAAACACACGCATCCATGCCCGAGGGAGAACTCGAACATCCGCCAGGACCAGACGCACAGTCCATGACTGCAGCGCCTGAGACCGCTCGGCTAATCCCGCGCGGCTTATTCTACCTTTAAAAGTGTTGCCAAAAATTTTGCCATGCGAACGTATTAGCTCTTTTTTATGCTGAGAGAGAAGGAGACAAATTATAGCGTTGTGTTTCGTGCAATAAAGAGGAACAGTTACCAGCGCCTATGTACATTCAACAGCGATTGCCTCGTAGCCTCGTCCGAAAGCCGATGGATAAGAGACCCGTACTCAACGCTATGCACTATTTCATTGACCCCGTCTAGCTCCAGCCGGCCGCTGTGGCCGAGCATTTCTCGGCGCTTCAGTCCGGAATCGGGCTGCTGCTACGGTCGCAGGTTCGAATCCTGCCTCGGGCATGGATGTGTGTGATGTCCTTAGTTAGGTTCAAGTAGTTCTACGTCTAGGGGACTGATGACCTCAGATGTTAAGTCCGATAGTGCTCAGAGCCATTTGAGCCATTTTTGAAGTAGCGCCAGAGAGGTCTGGCAACTGTTCTCCCAGCTGTGGAGGATCGTACAGCCTCAGGAATAAAGAGGTAGAGAAAGTGGAAATGGGCGAGAGCCAGGGATAATGAGAGACAGCATCTATGACAATAAGGAAGAGAGAGGTAGGGACACTAAGAAGAGGCAGCAGCAGTGAGAAGGAAGGAATGAGACAGTAGCAATAAGAGAAAACGCAAGGGAGACAGTGACAGTGACAGGAGAGAGTATTGGTAGGACAGAACGAATGACGGCTGTGGCTACGAGATAGGAGACAGTGACAAGTAGAGAGACAAAAGAGACAATGAGTTGTGCTGAATGTGTGGGTTAGAATGGGCAATGGCAGTGGATGGGTATGAGTGACTTACATCGAGTTTTAAGGGAGCTTGGGGGAATGGTAGGTGAATTGTATGTTAAAAAAAGTGCGAGTATGTTCGCATTCC
The DNA here is from genome assembly GCF_021461395.2 of Schistocerca americana. Lineage (NCBI taxonomy): Eukaryota > Metazoa > Arthropoda > Insecta > Orthoptera > Acrididae > Schistocerca > Schistocerca americana. The sequence continues at coordinate 28,125,976 of NC_060127.1, forward strand.
AAAATTTTCGAGAAAACGTTTGAGTTGCTGATCGAGGCAGAATGAGGCAGCTGGTACACCAGTTTTCCGTTAGTATTTTAATGAAAAGGAAAATGTTCTATCCTTCGTGAGGAACCACAGTCGAATAGAATTTTTTGAAAGTAATTTCCGCCATTTGACTGTTAACTGTTCGTTTTTCTACACAATCATGAGTTCTGCATTTTAGTCATACTCAGGTGCATGTTGAACTAAAAGTTAATAAAACATACGTATCTCACAATGCAGGGCATAGGAACAAACGGTTATTACGTACTTGTAAACATTACTTACAAATTAAAATATGTCTAACACGTCTGTGGCATGTCATCGCCGAAAAAACATATTTGTGGTCTATAAGACCAGTAAATAATGTTTCCAGATCCGTAAAAAAACAATATTCTGTGTTTATAGACTGAAGCGGGGAGTGAAAATCTGTATCAAGGTCGGGAATCGAATCCGGGTCTCCTGTTTAGAAGGCAAGTGCATTATCCATTAAGCCACCTTCGCATTGAGGTTCACACATTACCCTGGCATGCCTCCCTCCCGAATCAAAACTGTTACTGCCGCCCCACTCTACTTGAAATTCCCCCTTACACACGAACAGAATTCACGAACAGAATTAGCGAGGCACTCCATGTTCAGCATCGTACGGAAGTGGGGGATCCATTCTGCAACTCAGGATCAGGTACCAGTAAAAATGAAATGTACCCGTTTCATAAAGTTTATTGATGTCATACAGGTTTGATTTTATGTATACAGACTAAAGCAGCCAGTGAAAATATGTGTGAGACCAGTAAAGTCTCTGAAACTGTGTCATTTTATTTCTAAAAGCATATTCATTGTGTGGTGTTATGATACGAGCATATTTCTGCTGGCACCATTGCATACACGAGCATGTACAGGCGCCACAGTTGATGACAATTTGACGCTTGTTGCCTGCTGACTTCATGGTTTGCGATTTTCATGGGCAGTAGTGTAGTTTTCCGCGCTGCTACCTAGGGACCCCTCCCCTACTTGTTAACACACGACGTCTCTGAGTGCAACCCCCGCGGCACGGATGAATGGCCCTGCACCGCACATTCTCGGACGCAAGTCGTGCGTCTCAATTACACACCTTCTGCCCTCCCCCCTTCCTCACCTAACCCTGCGTCGTGAGCCAGCCACTAGAAATGTGCGGCTGACGCAGTCAGGTTCCTGTTCTTCCCCTCCTATTTTGCTTCTTAATCCATTAATTAATTTCTGCGCATAATGTGTATTTATGAACCATTACTGTCTCTTGACAAGCCTCTCACCTCAAAAGGGCACCCTCCACATCATTCCGTACTTACGAGATGCGCACCTCGTAATTAATTCGTCTAATTACGCATCACATTTAATTATTTTTTTCCACAGCAGCTCTTACACTCCCTTCCGCAGCACCGCTCTACCGCCTGCGCATGATTTATACAATTATTACTTACCCTGAAGCGTCAAAGAAACTGGCATAGGCACGCGTATTCAAATGCAGAGATATGTAAACAAGCAGAATACGGCGCTGAATTCAGCAACGCCTATATAAGACAATACGTATCTGGTGCAGTTGTTAGATCGGTTACTGTTGCTAAAATGGGAGGCTCTCCAAATTTGAGTTTGAATGTGGTGTTATAGCAAGCGCACGAGCTATGGGACACAGCATCTCCGAGGTAGCGATGAAGAGGGGATTTTCCCGTGCAACCATTTTAAGGGTGTACCGTGAAATCAGGAATCCGGTACAACATCAAATCTCCGCCATCGCTGCGGCCGGAAAAAGATCCTGCAAGAACGGTACCAACGACGAGTGAAGAGAATCGTTCAACGTGACAAAAGCACATCCCTTCCGCAAATGTCTGCAGATATCAATGCTGGGCCATCAACAAGTGTCAGCGTGCAAACCATTCAACGAAACATCGATATGGGCTTTCGAAGCCGAAGGCCCACTCTTGTACGCTTGATGACTGCACGACACAAAGCTTTACGACTCACCTGGGTCCATCAGCACTGACATTGGACTGTTGATGACTGGAAACATGTTGCCTGGTCGGACGAGTCTCGTTTCAGATTTTATCGAGCGGATGGATGTGTACCGGTATGGAGACAATCTCATGAATCCATGGACCTTACATGTCAGCTGGGGACTGTACAAGCTGGTGGAGGCTCTGTAATGGTATGGGGCAGGTGCCGTTGGAGTGATATGGGACTCCTCATACCTTCACATACGACTATGACAGGTGACACGTACGTAAGCATCCTGTCTGAGGAACTGTAACCGTTCATATCCATTGTGGATTCCGACGGGCAGTTTCATTAGGACAATACTGCACCCCACACGTACGGAATTGCTACAGAAAGGCTCCTGGAACACTCTTGTGAGTTAAAAACTTCTGCTGGAGACCAAACTCCCCAGACAGGAACATTATTGAGCATATCTGGGATGCCTTGCAACTTGCTGTTCAGAAGATGTATCCACCCCCTCGTACTCTTAAGGATTTATGGACAGCCCTGTAGGATTCATGGAGTCAGTTCCCTCCAGCACTACTTCAGACATTAGTCGAGTCCACGGCGTGTTGTGGCACTTCTGAGTGCTTGCGGGGGCCCTACACGATATCAGCCAGGTCTACCAGTTTCTTTGGCTCTTCAGTATATGTCCGGCCTGCCATTGGAATAGAGTAGACGTAGCAGTGTGGTAAGATTCTGGAAATTCACCCGGTAATACTGTGATTGAAACCCAGATTTATAGGTTTTTCGTGTCGCCTTACCCTCTGACTCTCAACAGTATAAAAAGATAATAATATCATAATTTTTCATAAAATTAACCTTTATTATCGTAGTAAGCAACGAGTACGAGGAGAAAAAGGCTAAAAGTAAACAATAAAATGTTTTAAAATTTTGGTTTCACTTTGTAACCACTTGGACACACAGTTTTCGCGTCTTTCCTAGATCCAGTCCCTCATCTCCAAACTTCTATGAGATCATTACGTCTAAAATATAGTCCCAAATAAGAACCAAAACGGAGAATAAAATCTAATACATTTATATCACAAGCACATGCAGCTCTATTTGTTTCATTTCGAACCTAATCGTAACAGTAGTAACTCAAATTCACGTTACAACAACTGCAGATAAACTGTAAAAAGAAAAGCCACGTGTTGCAATCTTCTACAATCACGTAGCAATATCTCCACGTCGATTGTTGCTTTGAACTTTGTGACTGCTACAATGCGCCACATTCATATCACTAAATGTCAATGGCGTAGGTGGTTTCATTGGAGAGGCAGTAGTACTTCTCAAAACTGTTAATGAAATGGCGGTTTCAGACAGAAACCACTGGCCGGCCATGTGGTCGAGCGGTTCCAGAACAGCGCCACCGCTACGGTTGCAGGTTCGAATCCTGCCTCGGGCATGGATGTGTGTGATGTTGTTAGGTTAGTTAGCTTTAAGTAGTTCTAAGTTCTAGGGGACTGATGACCGCAGATGTTAAGTACCATAGTGCTCAGGGCCATTTGAACCATTTGAGCCAGAATCCACTGGTACTCAGGCGGTTAAGCTGAATGCCGGGATGTCGATTTCGAAAACGATACGGCTGACTTCATTGCTTATTCTTCCCCAGACCGACGACATGCGCCTTTGTAATTGTCTAATGTTCTTCCCTCACGGTCTGAGGCGCCTTGTCACGGTCCGTGCGGCTTCCCCAGTCGGTGATTCGAGTCCTCCCTCGGGCATGTGTGTGTGTGTTGTCCTTAGCGTAAGTTAGTTTACGTCAGATTAAGTATTGTGTAGGCTTAGGGACGATGACCCCTGCAGTTTGGTCCCATAAGACCTTACCACAAATTTACATTCGTCCTTGATTTTATATTTTGTTGTGAACTGTCTTTTAGTTTTGTAGGCCGTCGTCAGACAATTTAACACTGAACAGAAAATTTAAAAAAATCACGACTGACAGTTTGCAGGTGTACATAGTGAAGTGTTGGCAGAAGAGCCAACACCGTGTTGCTAGAGGAGGCCGAAATGCACGCTTTTAAGCTCACGCAGATTGGCGTGAGGTCTGGAACAGTTAAGGGAATTAATAGTAGCAAATAAAGTACGTAGTTGATGTAATACTTAACTTTAATCCACAATTGGAGAACATCGCTCTTGTTTAGACAGTATTACACTCTCAATATAAACTGGTAATGCCGCCTTGCTAGGTCGTAGCAAATGACGTAGCTGAAGGCTATGCTAACTATCGTCTCGGCAAATGAGAGCGTAATTTGTCAGTGAACCATCGCTAGCAAAGTCGGCTGTACAACTGGGGCGAGTGCCAGGACGTCTCTCTAGACCTGCCGTGTGGTGGCGCTCGGTCTGCAATCACTGACAGTGGCGACACGCGGGTCCGACGTATACTAGCGGACCGCGGCCGATTTAAAGGCTACCATCTAGCAAGTGTGGTGTCTGGCGGTGACACCACACATAGACTGTTACACTGCCGGGAAAAAGTTAGTACTCATGGAAAGATGACGTCGATTTTGGTCCGATGATGGAATACACTGGGGGATAGTAGGTGTATTGAAATGGCTTCAACGTCATCTGCCGACAGATAGCCTAGTGACATAGCTATCAGAGAGCCATGTGTGTCTATCCTTTAATGGGAAATGCTCCCAGCCACAAGGCTCAGTGTGGTGCAGGTGTGTGAAGCAAGCAAACACACACGCCACAGAGAGAGGCTCGCTCTTCCTACAGCCAGCTGAGCAAGTTTGAAAGGGATCAAATTTCGGCGTACCGAGTGGCAGGATGGTCCTTTCGGAGCATTGCTACACAAGTTGGTGCCGGTTGTGCAATGACTATGGTATCAGTGCTTGCGTGAACATTCTCACAGCCGTAGACGAGGTTCTGGACTTCCACAAAAGCACAGACCCCAACCACAATCATCGTATCGTAAGGGCAGCTGTGGCAGGTCGTACAGCAACCAGACGTGTCAAGACGAACTGTTTCAAACCGGTTATTAGCAGCGGGAGTACAGGAACGTATACCTCAAGACCGTCTCCCGCCCACGTCACAGCATCGACGTGCACGGTCTGACTGGCGCCATCGTTCGAGGATGGAATGGCGCGCCATGGTCTTCAGTAGAGACGTACGCCAACTAACGGCTCCAAAGGAAGGGTGTACCAAGATGAACGGAAGGAGCGAGGAACGAGATCTGGGGAACGGTCTTTCATAGTTCACTTCGGTCGCGACTTTCTGCTTACAGTTCCCGGGAACGGGAAACGGTCGGTCTCGTTCCCGAACGGCACGTCGGCCGGTCTCGTTCCCAACGAACGGCTCCAAAGGAAGGGTGTACCAAGATGAACGGAAGGAGCGAGGAACGAGATCTGGGGAACGGTCTTTCATAGCTCACTTCGGTCGCGACTTTCTACTTACAGTTCCCGGGAATGGGAAACGGTCGGTCTCGTTCCCGAACGGCACGTCGGCCGGTTTCGTTCCCAACTAACGGCTCCAAAGGAAGGGTTTACCAAGATGAACGGAAGGAGCGAGGAACGAGATCTGGGGAACGGTCTTTCATAGTTCACTTCGGTCGCGACTTTCTGCTTACAGTTCCCGGGAACGGGAAACGGTCGGTCTCGTTCCCGAACGGCACGTCGCCCGGTCTCGTTCCCGTCTGTCTCGGTCTCGATCGGCCGGCGTCGTCCTTCTTCGAGTGGCCACTCGTCGCTGTTCCACTGCCGACTGCTCATAGTTAGTTCAGTATCGAGTTGTTGTTCATTTCGTTCGCTTCGCACGTCCATTCTAGATCTGTTACAAACCCTTTTTGAACTCTGAATTTCTGGTTCTTTTCGTATTCTATTCAGCGTCCACGACAAGTACTTAAAACGTATTTTATAATTACGTAAAATACATAAAAATTACGTGGTATGTAATACATCTTTCCAGGTAACAAAACGGCGTATCAGCTTACTTCATTATTTCGGTAAACAGCAGAAGAAGTACTTGTAAAAAGGCAAGATTTTTTGTTACTACACATGCAAGGACGTCAGTAGGGCACACACAGATCGTTCATTGTTATGGAAGGCAGACCGACTCACAACCGAATGAAGCCCGCGCTTCGTAATCGAGTGCATAGTGTCACATTTTGTAAAGAGACTATGATGACTCCCACAATATTATTTCAGTGGTACAGGGTGGCGCACGAAAAGTCCCGAGTACTAGACTGCTCATTGTCGCTTACCAATCGTCATCTATTGTTTCGAAGTTGCTTGCATTAGCTTATTTGCTTCCAGAATGAGATTTTCACTCTGCAGCGGAGTGTGCGCTGATATGAAACTTCCTGGCAGAGTTCGCATCAGTTCGTGTTGACATGTCTGGGCTCACAAGCCCTTCCTTCTGTAAAGTTTGGAAGGTAGGAGACGGGGTACTGGCGGAAGTAAATCTGTGAGGACGGGGCGTGAGTCGTGCTTGGGTAGCTCAGTTGGTAAAGCACTTGCCCGCGAAAGGCAAAGGTCCCGAGTTCTAGTCTCGGTCCGGCACACAGTTTTAATCTGCCAGGAAGTTTCAGCTTATATTTCTTGACTGTCTAATTATTAGATGTTTACCTATTCTGCTCGTAGCGGTCAACAAATCGTGAGTAATTGGCGAGCCGGTTTCTCGTGCACCACCTTATATTATTTCGCTGTGATCAGCCACATAACGCTAGAGTTGGCTAAACGAGATGGTTTGAAGAATTACGAAAATTACAAGTGTGTGAGAATTCTGTTATGAATAAAAACTCTGTACTCCAGGGGGGAGTCGAGTGCCCCCTCTTGGCGCCTTCCATCTTCAGTCACCTACGCTACTAATTTTCAGTTTTTCATAAGAACCATATACCAAGCACAATGAACGGTTAACTAGTAAAAATGAACGGTTCCCAAAAAAGAGCGGTCACCAGTGAACAAGTTCCCAAGGATGAACAACTTTGCCCATCTCTAGTCTTCAGCGATGAAAGCAGATTCTGCCTGCACGTAAGCGATGGTCGCTCGTGGGTGCAACGTAGACCTGTGGAATCTGTATCGTAGAGCGCATTCGTCCAAGACACACTGGCCCCTCCGCAGGACTTATAGTCTGGCATGCGGTAAGCTGTAACATTTCTGGCTTTACAGCCATCGCATTCGGCTACAAGAACCTCTTCTTACAAGGGAACCTCCCCATCGCACCCCCCTCAGATTTAGTTTTAAGTTGGCACAGTGGATAGGCCTTGAGAAACCGAACACAGGTCAATCGAGAAAACAGGAAGAAGTTGTGTGGAACTATGAAAAAAATGAGCAAAATATAGAAACTGAGTAGTCCATGCGCAAGATATGCAACATCAAGGATAGTGTGAGCTCAGGAGCGCCGTGGTCCCGTGGTTAGCGTGAGCAGCTGGAGGACAAGAGGTCCTCGGTTCAAGTCTTCCCTCGAGTGAAAAGTTTATGTTGTGTCTAGACAAGACAGCCTAGACACAATGAGAGGAAGCCGAAAGGCACGCGCTACGCTCACGCAGATGGGCGTGAGGTGTGAAACAGGATACGTAATGAATGCTATAAAGAAAAGTACTTAGCTTCTGGAATACTTAACTTTAATCCATCCTTTTGGTACATCTGGAGCTTGTGGCGATACAAGTGAGACTCTTTAGATACATGCAATGTTACTAATGGCGCCTTGCTAGGTCGTAGCCATCGACTTAGCTGAAGGCTATTCTAACTATTGGCTCGGCTAATGAGCAATGCTTCGTCCATGTAGTCGCTAGCAAAGTCGTCCGTACAACTGGGGCGAGTGCTAGTCCGTATCTCGAGACCTGCCTTGTGGTGGCGCTCGGTCTGCGATCACACAGTGGCGACACGCGGGTCCGACATGTACTAATGGACCGCGGCCGATTTAAAGCTACCACCTAGCAAGTGTGGTGTCTGGCGGTGACACCACAGTTTACTTTCTTTATTTTCGCAAAGTTATGATCTGCCCGTTCGTTCATTGACGTCTCTGATCACTGTAATAAGTTTAGTGTTTGTGTTTTGCGACCGCACCGCAAAACCGTGCGATTAGTGGACGAAAGGATGTGGCTCTCCAATGGGAACCGAAAACATTTGATCGCAAAGTCATAGGTCAACCGATTCCTCCACAGGAAAATATTCATTGACCTTGTTATTGAAGTCGCGAGCTACATTTGCTGGATTCATATTGCCCACGGAATACATCTCACGTATTTAATGCACTCTCTTCCAAAGTAGTGAACAGTCAACTGCCAGCCAGGGAGCCTCGTTAGCAGGAATACTCTCTCTCCCGTGCGCTGTAGTTGACTGACGTCGTGTGTTTCGATGTTTTTTAGGTGTAGCGTCCCCATACTACGGCGCAGTTACCTCGCATCGGACGGACGGACATATAACAATTGTCTGAAAATAAAAAATTAAAACTTTTCGCTCGAGGGAAGACTTCAATCAAGGACCTCTCGTTCCGCAGCTGCTCACGTTAACCACGGGACCACGGCGCTTCTGAGCTCACACTATCCTCGATGTTGCCTATCTTGTGCATGGTATACTCAGTTTGTATATTTTGGTTATTTTTTTCATAGTTCCACACAACTTCTTCCTGTTTTCTCGATTGATCTTTGTTCAGTTTTTCAAGGCCAATCCACTGTGCCAACTTACAACTAAATCTGAGGGGGGCGCGATGGGGAGGTTGCCTTGTTAGAGGAGTTGAAAAGGCGGCAGTGGCAAGATGACGTAACGTGGTAAGAGGTGCCGATGACAGGTGGTTTATCCGGTACCGCCTAACATTTTGGTGCTTCTCTGCGATTGGCTGCTGCTTTCGGAAGTTGCGCGCCGAAACGATAATCTTTTGTCATTAATATTAGAAAAACTAAACAGCATATTTACTTGCACTTTAAATTAATGCATCTCTCAATAGCCTGCTATCATTCCATTACTTCACTAGTGCCGGCCGCTGTGGTCGTGCGGTTCTAGGCGCTTCAGTCCCGAACCGCGCTGCTGCTACGGTCGCAGGTTCGAATCCTGCCTCGGGCATGGATGTGTGTGATGTCCTTAGGATAGGTTTAAGTAGCTGTAAGTCTGGGGGATTGATGACCTCCGATGTTAAGTCCCATAGTGCTCAGAGCCATTTGAACCAGTTTTGAACTTCACAGGTGTTAATAACCAGAAGAAAAATAATCAACTGCTAAACGAAAAGACAGACTTCGGTAATCTTCGGATCGCTCCTAACTTCGAGGCGGGCGATGAGGTTCGGCTATGAGATCGTAGCTGGTTAGGCAGTCTCGGAGGACGGACAAGCTGTCTGTCACAGTCTGTGTTGAGCCTTTATTAGCAATGTAGTTGAGAACAGTGTGATGGTAATTATGGAAATACGCAGTTAATTATTTTATTGAAGAATGAAAATTATTTGTGCCTCTAAAACTGAATGTAATTGTGCAGTTTCTGTTGTTCTTCTAATAGATAGCGAGTGGCAACCTATGCAAACAAACTAATCGTAAATTCAATAATTCACATAATATGAACTGCCCGCTAAGAGTTTATTACAGCCTCAAGATAACCAATTCACGACCTATGTGCTGTTTTCTCTACAGGGGACAGCAACTATAGAAGACTGCTAGTTGGTGAACGTTTATAAGAAATTATGCATTCCACTGAAGGCGCTGGAAACAAATAGGACCCGCGCGTGTAATGCAATCTTAGAACAAATGAGATTAGTGGTATGTCATCTCTGGTAAAACGGAGGAGATATGAAGGAGAGAACTTTTCGAGGGAAGGAGTTTATCATACACAAGCATATATATCTCGCTCTCTCCATCCCTCTCTTTTACAACTTGACGTAGAGCTACAGCTTTCATTCACCTGTGGAGTTTCTGGAAGGGGGCGCTGACGAGCGCTCGGTAAGTGCATAATGTTGTTATATCCATGATTTTGCCGTTCTTGCAAAGAGAAAGGTGATGTGTTATTCTAATAGAATAATGCTCGCCCACACACTTTCTGTGAAACTCCACATGCTCCGCAAGACGTGCAGCAAGTTCCCTGGCCAGAACGATATCCAGAGTTGTCTTCAATCGTGCATATGTGGGATATGATGGGACGAGAAGTGACTTGTCCGACTCGTCAGCCAATAACTTTTACAGAACTACCCGTACAGGTCGAGCAGACGTGGAATAACGTATCCCAGGACAGTATTTGTCATCTGCACGATCGACTGCGTTGGTGCCAGTGGAGGCTACAGTACGTACAAATATGGGTGTTTCTGCATGGGTTGATATCTGGTACCATAAAACCGGTTGTGCTGTTGGACTGAAAGTGTAATCACTTCATCTACATCACATGCATTGTTGCAGCAATAAGTCTTGAGTGAACTGGAAACCGCTAAAAGGGGGTACTAATTTTTCCCTGTAGCGTTTTTCTAAAGAAATATGACAGTTAAACATTGTGGCATCTACAGGAAAAGTGTCAAATTGAATTGCTTCAATTCGACATGGTAACAAAACAAGAAATATTATATAAGGTAGAGTGCTGCACCTCCAAACACTTTTCAGATTTCCCCTCTGTCCAGTCTGTAATACAAGTTTAAAACATTTCCTTATTGTACTTAGAAATGGTAGCATTCACACTCTGAGCTACAGTCTTGTTTTGAAATTACTCTGGAAAAGTAAGGTTTTTCTAGATGTGAAATACTATTCCGAGGTATAACACGGTGGTGTACCCAGGAAGAAATATTCTATTTAAATTTAAAATGCGTTGCAGTCAAGAACACCTTGTCACTGTCTTCACTTTTCACTGCAGTCACGTTCTGGGTCTTTTTACGTCCCTTCTTCGTCTGCTACAGCAGGGCCCGGTATGAGATGCTCTCTGCGGTCATTCTTTGTAGGTGATATTTCCATTCTGTTTTAGTTTATTCAGTCCTTTCATTAATATTACAGCTACCTGGTTCATTCCTAATATCGTCGTTTCTTATACGGTCTTCCCTGATAACACCTCTCACTTACCTTATAAACCACATTTCTGCTACTTGTAGTCCTATACCGTTGTTTTTTACTACAAACCAATAATCAGTAAATAAAATTACATTTAGAAAAAGTATTATCAAAAACTAGTTATAAATTAAAAGCTTTTGAAATAGAAGCTATACTACATATTATTTCCATTTCTCAGAAAGGGAAAATTCTTAAGATATTTAAGAAAATCAGCTCCTTGTTCCATGGTAGAAGACAGTCTGTTTCAAGGTACAAGATGGCGCACGCCCGACAGAGTATGGCTCAACCATTCCCTTTTTATCTCATTACTTTTAAAAATGCAGAATTCTATCCGACGTCAAGCTTGCTATTTAAAGAATGAGCAATATCCTCCAAATAGCTTCAATAAATTATACAACACTTAAATATGTAGAGCTCGTAATATTTACAAACGCGCCAGAATACAACTTCAAGTCTCACGACAACAAAGACAGCAGAAAATTTCGGAAACTGCTTGCTTACGGCGGTTTCTGGTAGGCATTACTTCATGGAATTCTACAATCAGGTGCTGTCTTGAAACATATACCGGGAAATATCATGTGGTACACTATCGTCCAAAAAAAAAGCTTTGAGCACTATGGGACTTAACTTCTGAGGTCATCAGTCCCCTAGAACTTAGAACTACTTAAACCTAACTAACCTAAGGACATCACACACATCCCGAGCCAGGATTCGAACCTGCGAACGTAGCGGGTGCGCGGTTCCAGATTGTAGCACCTACAACCGCTTGGCCACTCCGGCCGGCACACTACCGTCCAAGTGCGATACTCTCCCCTAATGATATACTTAATGTTTTAGACTCTCAAAGCTATCTTTCAATGCGATAAATACCATGGTTGAGTGACGTAGACATACTGAACGACATAAGTTATACAGACATTAATCAAATTTTTTAAATTATACACAAACCAATACCGAAATATATACAAAGAAAGGATGAACCCACAAACCTTGTGTTACAATTAGTTCAAAGATTAAAAGTGTAAGAATACACTACTGGTCATTAAAATTGCTACACCAAGAAGACATGCAGATGATAAGCAGGTATTCATTGGACACATATACTAGAACTGACATGTGATTACATTTTCATGCAATTTGGGTGCATACATCCTGAGAAATCAGTACCCAGAACAACCACCTCTGGCCGTAATAACGGCCTTGATACGTCTGGGCATTGAGTCAAACAGAGCTTGGATGGCGTGTACAGGTACAGCTGCCCATGCAGCTTCAACACGATACCACAGTTCATCAAGAGTAGTGACTGGCGCATTTCAATTGGTGAGAGATCTGGAGAATGTGCTGGCCAGGGCAGCAGTCGAACATTTTCTGTATCCAGAAAGCCCGTACAGGACCTGCAACATGCTGTCGTGCATTATCCTGCTGAAACGTAGGGTTTCGCAGGGATCGAATGAAGAGCCACGGGTCGTAACACATCTAAAATGTAACGTCCACTGTTCAAAGTGGCGTCAATGCGAACAAGAGGTGACCGAGACGCGTAACCAATGGCACCCCATACCATCACGCCGGCTGATACGCCAGTATGGTGATGACGAATACACGCTTCTAATGTGCATTCACCGCGATGTCGCCAAACACGGATGCGACCATCATGATGCTGTAAACAGAACCTGGATTCATTCGAAAAAATGACGTTTTGCCATTCGTGCACCCAGGTTCGTCGTTGAGTACACCATCGCAGGCGCTCCTGTCTGTGATGCAGCGTCAAGGGTAACCGCAGCCACGGTCTCCTAGGTGATAGCCAATGCTGTCGCGAACATAGTCGAACTGTCGTGCAGATGGTTGTTGTCTTACAAACGTCCCCATCAGTTGACTCAGGGATCGAGACGTGGCTGCACGATCCGTTACAAGCATGCGGATAAGAAGCCTGCCATCTCGACTGCTAGTGATACGAGGCCTTTGGGATCCAGCACGGCGTTCTGTATTACGCTCCTGAACCCACCGATTCCATATACTACTAATAGTCATTGGATCTCGACCAATGCGAGCAGCAATGTCGTGATACTATTAACTGCAATCGTGATAGAGTACAATCCGACTTTTATCAAAGTAGGAAACCCGATTTTACGGGATTTCTCCTCCTTACACGAGGCATCACAACAACGTTTCACCACGCAACGCCGGTCAACTGCTGTTTGTGTATGAGAAATCGGTTAGAAACTTTCCTCATGTCAGCACCTTGTATGAATGTTCTGAAAAGTTAATCATTTGCACATCACAGCATCTTTTTCCTGTCGGTTAAATTTCGGGTCTGTAGCACGTCATCTTCGTGGTGTAGCAATTTTAATGGCCAGTTGTGTATAAATGTCAAAGCAGTACGCCATGTCAATACTGGCACATACTAGTTATGTATAGGCAAAAATTCAGAGGTGGGTGAATGTGACTAACGGTACACGCTCACGCTCGATTGTGTGTTTGTGTGTCTATGTGAGTACTTGTGTGTGTGTGTGTGTGTGTGTGTGTGTGTGTGTGTGAGAGAGAGAGAGAGAGAGAGAGAGAGAGGGAGGGAGGGAGGGAGAGTGAGAAAGAGAGAGAGAGAGAGAGAGAGAGAGAGAGAGAGAGAGAAAGAGAGAGAGAGAGAGAGAAAGGGTGTTAGAGCAGTGGAAGAAGGCAAGTCACTAAGTTCATTGTCTAAGGGTGAATGTGATCGTAAGTTTTAGATTTTGCGTCTAACGTTACATATGACACCTAGAAGTCTTAAATCATGACACTGGCACAACCAGGTGACCGTTTATTATAATACTGTTGGCAGTGTGAGCTGCTTATTTTATTCGTTAAGAAACTATAGGTTTTAGCCCTATTCGTTGTTTTGTTGAATTGCAGGCAACCGGATGATGGTCTAACAAGAGAGACCGCCCATTACACAATAAACGTCTATCAGTAGAGCTGCTGTGGATCTCATTAATCATTAACATCCATGTTAAATGGCTGCTGGAACTTTAGCAGAGGTGAATAATGGAAATGTATTTGAGCATTAAGGATTAAATTAGGATTCAGTGATCGACGCTTATTGACAGACAGAATTTCCGGTAACGTTGTTTTGTCTATGGAGAGCATCACATATGATTTAATTTAACTGTGTAATTCACTCGTTGCTAACGGAGGATATTTTGAACATTTCCTGTAACAAAGTGTTTGAAGTCACGCTGGTACGTTCTGTTGCTGTGTGTTTCCATTCCATGACTAATGTGATTTGAAGAGAAGTAATGAAATGAGCTCTAACATGGAAATTAAGCGTTTCCGGACACATGTCCACATAACATCTTTTCTTTATTTGTGTGTGAGGAATGTTTCCTGAAAGTTTGGTCGTACCTTTTTGTAACACCCTGTATATGGCTGCAGCGGACTGCCAAACGGAACATCGGCGAATCACCCTCCCGAGGCAAAGGTAGCAGCACCCTTTCTCAGACACGTGTTAATTAATATCTCTGTCGTTTAACAATTTACAATCTTTTTAATTTTTGTATACGTAGATTTAAGTTTGCTTTAGTTGCTGAAAATGTTTTAGCTCGACTGCATTTAAACTTTGGTTGGTTCAAATGGCTCTGAGCACTATGGGACTTAACATCTGTGGTCATCAGTCCCCTAGAACTTAGAACTATTTAAAGGTAACTAACCTAAGGACATCACACACATCCATTCCCGAGGCAGGATTCGAACCTGCGACCGTAGCAGTCACGCGGTTCCGGACTGAGCGCCTAGAACCGCTAGACCACCGCGGCCGGCCTTTGGTTGGTAGTTAGAACAGAACCGACATTAGAACATGACCTCTGAACTCCCTATTTAAGATTCCTTGTAACTATTATTATTTACCATACAGTCTTGAAACTTGGAACAGCTGTATTATTGCGCGAATATAATCGAGAGCTGTCAGTAGAGCTTTCTATTACAAACAAAAATGATACTTAATCTCTCATGAATAAGGCCGGTTTCATTCCAAATTTGTTTTCTAGCAGATAACTTGAAAAGAAAGAGAGGTAGCTTACTGGTGTCACATACGTAATGTTTTTACATATAACTGAGGTTATATACGAAGCTTCATGTTTCTGAGTGTAATATAGCGCCTTCAGTTTTTCATACAAACGCCGATTTTGGACAAAATATTATTCAAGTTGAGACTTGTAACTTTTAATCGTGACATAAATTTGCATATTCCGACCAATTTTTAGCGTTATGGTTTTATTATTTAGCGCCACTTACTTTTTTCTTAGGATCGTATACTTTACATATTTATTTGATCATTCTGACACTTTACAATGTTAACATTAATCTGACGAAGTTTGGGAAAGTTGTTTTAATTTTTAATTTCATGATCGTGGTACAAGCCTTTGACGTGGCGCTGGCAGCAGTGAACTGGGGTAAGCCGCTGCTCATTCGCTCGACTCTGTAACTCTTACTATAATCCGTTCATCATAAGAATAAACCTGATGTAAAGAAACACAAACGCGATGATTGGCCAGAAGCAGTAGCACACGTACACTGGTGTTGTTACGCTCTTGGAAGTAGGTCCTACTTGTGTATTAGATATATTAGTACTAAGTTACGTTCTAGGCGCTCAGTTCGGAACCGCGCGACTGCTACGGCCGCAGGTTCGAATCCTGCCTCGGGCATGGATGTGTGTGATGTCCTTAGGTTAGTTAGGTTTAAGTAGTTCTAAGTTCTAGGGGTCTGATGCCCACAGATGTTAAGTCCCATAGTGCTCACAGCCATTTGAACTAAGTTACGTTAAATGAAACTTTAAGTTATTAAAATGTATTAACAGACATCAGTTGATAAATAAATCCACATTGAACGTGTAGAGCAGCGTGTAGAGGAGTCGGTAACGTAATTGGGTGAGGACCACGTGCCGATATTCGTGCACTAGTTCAAATTTCCCGAGAATTATTTCTGTCTCGTTGAATTTGAAAGACCTACATCTCGTAGCTATAAAACTCACCATTTTTTATGAATAATGCACTTCTTCTTGTTTCTAATTTTATATTGGACGCGAAATTCCTGTTTCCATTTCAAGTACAAATTCTTAATTATCGATATTTTATGAAAGACTGTTTGTAAAAACCGTGCGACTGCTACGGTCGCAGGTTCGAATCCTGCTTCGGGCATGGATGTGTGTGATGTCCTTAGGTTAGTTAGGTTTAAGTAGTTCTAAGTTCTCGGGGACTGATGACCACAGCAGTTGAGTCCCATAGCGCTCAGAGCCATTTTTTTTGTTTGTAAAAGTTGTTTAAATTAAGAAAATATAATTTAATTTTTAAGGCAAAAATGAAAAACCAAATCCTCTTTATTTGGACTGTGTCAATTATATTGTACCACAGAGGTAAATAAGTATCGTAAAAACATGAAAAACAATCTTTTTTGCAGCATCGAGCATATCATACAAATGCTGCATTTTTACATTTTCTACTGTACCATTACAATATGAACCCAACAGAACTGGTATAGAGCCAAGATGCAGGATTTTGCCCGAGAACTGACAAGACTGTTAAGCTGCCAGACGTACTGGAACTAACGCACGCAGTTTTTCCACACGTCACTGCAAAACGCTGGAGGGATATAGAACGGCTCGTCATAAAAGAAATATAGAAAATGCTGCGCCTGGTTGGCTTCGTGGATTCTGTAGTTGACAGTCTCGTTATCAACGTAGCAGGTGACACTTCCAGAACTGAAACGTACTTCTGGGATTCGGGTAACGAATGAGCTAGGAGATTACCAGACGACTGGCTGTAAGCAATACCTTCAGTGGCTTCAGTATTTAAATATACGGTGAAATCCTTTCAATACTCTCTTACGTTACACACAGCTTATGCAGAAAAATGACCCTGTGGTTTAGTCAGGAATTTTCATAATTTTTGTTTTTAATTGCAACAGTACGTTAGCTATGTTGCGGTTTACGTCTAGTCGTCTGAGAAGGGTATTGAGGGAGATTTGCAGTGTATGACATTCGAAGCTGTATTGCTCCTCTGCTCGTCTCTTTTTACGTGTGAACTGCAGCTGGTCACGTCACTGCAGGCTATCTGTAGCAGCTGACCGGCCAGTGCTGTCCAAGTTAAAATACGGCGGAAAGCTGTTGTCCCCTATTGTCGCCAAATCGATGTCCGCGTAACGCACAGCACAAAACTTAGCCTTGTTATCCTACTCGAGACAGCGTAGCAGGCAGTCCCACTTTCTTTTTCTTCTTTCACTTGCGCCTTTGTCCCGCAATGTTGCCGCAGGGTCGGCGTGGTTACAACGGATTTGGCAATGTTAATTTAAAGGGGTGGCCGGATGCCCTTCCTGCCGCCACCCTATACCCGCCAGGACGGAATCAGCGTCTAGTGTAAACCATGAAACAGTGCGGAAGTGTTACAAATGTCTGCGTGTCGTGTAACTCAGGCGGGATGTGGGGACCAGCCCGGTATTCACCTAGCGGGATGTGGAAAACCGCCTAAAAACCACATCCAGGCTGGCCGACACACCGGCCCACGTCGTCAATCCGCCGGGCGGATTCGATCCGGGGCCGGCGCGCCTACCCGAGTCTAGGAAGCAGCGCATTAGCGCTCTCGGCTAACCTGGCAGGTTCGTAGCAAGCAGTCCCACATGAAACTGAAATCCAATGAGGTTCCAGCAAACGCAGAAGAATACATAGTGCAATGTTTACATCAGGTTTATCTTATGGTGAACTGATTATAGGATACAGCGCCTCAAAGCGACGTCAACGCAGTAACTGCGGTGGTAGCATGGACTAACAACTGCATACAACAAATGTGAATTCGGGCAATCAGTTGTAAGCTGGAATTTTCAGCGGTGGACCGGCGACAGTAGTGTATCAATGTTGTTGTACCTGAAATCACAATGGAGCAACAGCTCTAGGCCAGATGTTGAAGACATTCTCCGGACTGTTCTTGAGGAAGAGAAGAGTGTGTGCAAAGTTTGTCCCACCTACCCTGACTCCAGAACAGAAACGACATGTTGACGCATGGCACGGCTTGATTGAAATGCAAGACGCTGACACTTCTTTTAAACAAAAATCGTCATGGATGACGAGACTTGGTGTTATCAGTATTAATCTACCACAATTCTTCTCTTACGATCATACAGCAATACCCACAAGATGAAGAGCATCCCCAAGGATATTTGGCTCTGAGCACTATGGGACTTAACATCTGTGGTCATCAGTCCCCTAGAACTTAGAACTACTTAAACCTAACTAACCTAAGGACATCACACACATCCATGCCCGAGGCAGGATTCGAACCTGCGGCCGTAGCAGTCACGCGGTTCCAGACTGAAGCGCCTAGAACCGCACGGCCACACCGGCCGGCCAAGGATATTTATGGAAGTTTGACGTGGATGTATGAACGTTTGGTGCATTGTAATCAAGTGGGGTAAGACTATATAGAACACTCCATGCACTGGAAGCAACATCCTAATTTTTCTCTCTTTCTGATTAAATCACTCTTTTAAGGGGAGACGGAAGGCAATTTTTATCCCTATTCTGCCAATGCTATTTTACCCTTTGAATAGGTACCGGTACACTTTTTAAAAGACCTGTAAGTGATAAAACAATGAAATTTTTACTGAATATATATATATGCCTCAATTTACAGGTAAAATGAACATAATACCTCTTATGGTTTTGAAGAAAAAATAATTTCATTCTTTCACTAGCAAAATTTAACATTTTTTGTACATTAATTATTATAAGACAGTTTCTGTTTGTGAATGGTTCAAATGGCTCTGAGCACTATGGGACTTAACATCTGTGGTCATCAGTCCCTTAGAACGTGGCACGCATTGTCCAAAGGTTCTTCGTCAATAACCAGATTGAATTGCTTCCCTGGCCGGCTCGCTCTCCGGATCATTCGCCGATAGAAAACATGTGGTCC
This sequence comes from Schistocerca americana, assembly GCF_021461395.2. Lineage (NCBI taxonomy): Eukaryota > Metazoa > Arthropoda > Insecta > Orthoptera > Acrididae > Schistocerca > Schistocerca americana. Next base: position 28,144,888 of record NC_060127.1, read on the forward strand.
ACGGTTGCTCAACGAGTGACCCAGATTACATCCCCAGCTGCCACACCAGATGATCTTTGGCAACGTGTGGAAGCTGCTTGGGCTGCTGTACCCCAGGAACACATCCAACGTCTCTTTGACTCAATGCCGAGACGTGTGGCAGCGGTGATCTCCAACAATGGCGGCTACTCTGGCTACTGATTCTGGCAGGAACCACATGTCACAGACGTCTGTAAACGTAATCATTTGATACTTGGTCAACATGTTATCTACAAAATAAATTTTGTTGTGCTACCTCTTGTCTTTCTTGGTGTTGCATTTACGGTGGCCAGCAGTGTACTTAAACCTAACTAACCTAAGGACATCACACACATCCATTCCCGAGGCAGGATTCGAACCTGTGACCGTAGCAGTCGCGCGGCTCCGGACTGAGCGGGAGGCATGCAAACGGGGATGCTATGACTCTAGAGATATGGCCAATTATGTGGTGACTGACGACTAGCAGCCGTCAGCAGCAGGCCTCACCTTACGCAGGAGTCGACTCTCCGGCTCATCACCACTGGTGAGGATTGTTCACCCAGAAAAGAAAGCAATTAGGCATTTCTGGCCCTTTCCTTTTAACCTCGAATAGGCCCCATGATAGATACGATAGTCAAGCGCTCAGCCATTACTGAGCAGATTTTGAATGTGGATCCCATACACCTTCTTGGTATGATCTGATCAATTACTGCACACCCATCTATGGTTATGCTGTTTTGAGAATAACCCTTTGAGACGACGGTTACTCTTGTTGGTTGCATTTGTTCCTCTAGGCCTTTGCTGCACCAACCTAGCTCTGATTTCAGTTCGCGTCCGTGTTCATAACTGGCAGTCCCTTTCAATTTGTAATTCATCGCTCGCGTCAATACGTAATTATTGCTTTCTTGTTTATTCGTGTGGTTTCAAGGAGTACCCGTAATAAATTGGGGCTAAATTAGGCCAAGACTTTTAATCCAGAAGTCAGATAAAACCCCTTCTAATTATTTAAAATTTTACTGCTTCTTGTAACATTAGCAGCTGGTAAAAAAAAAAAAAAAAAAAAAAAAAAAAAAAAGAGTATAAATCAGTCATCGATACTCAACGCTGGAGAAACTCTATCTGCGCTCTTAGAATCGTAATTAATATTATCTTCGTCCTTTTGAACAAGAAGAATGAGCGTATTTTTTTGTTTCATTATCTTATCGATTCTGATGTTCTAGCTGACGGGCGCTAATTGTTCACGGTCTGTAACTGATACAATTATCTGTAGTAATAAGAGAATTCTGTTGAATATATATGAAATTAATAATAGTAATATGTGTTTTTGTGCCAGCCGAAGTGGCCGTGCGGTTAAAGGCGCTGCAGTCTGGAACCGCAAGACCGCAACGGTCGCAGGTTCGAATCCTGCCTCGGGCATGGATGTTTGTGATGTCCTTAGGTTAGTTAGGCGTAACTAGTTCTAAGTTCTAGGGGACTAATGACCTCAGCAGTTGAGTCCCATAGTGCTCAGAGCCATTTGAACCATTTTTTTTTTTAGTGTTTTTGTCAGTAGTGAGTACCTCTCCTGCATATGATTCAGTACGTAATAATTAAATATTGCCTGGACAATTATGTGTAGGCTCATTATTTTGGCGACGCCATTGATGACAAAAATTATATAAGTTCTTTTAACAGTCATTTAATGCTAAAAGTATTAAAAAGAATAATCTCAATAAGCTGAAAACGGCGTCTTGTAATATTTTCCAATATTAGGCCAGTGGTATAGTTTCTTATTAACAGTAATATCTATAAATGCTTACGCTGCCATTGCACATAGGCAGCTATCCTGGAGCATCGAACCTCACAGAAAAAATATTTAAGCATTGTTTAAATGGATTATCGTTTAATATCAAAGAAATATTTTTAATCCATCGTGAGTAAGACGGATGTCTTTACGTTGGGATACGTATGATATTTCTGGCTTTTAAGAAACACAGAAGAGTACTTTCAGAACCATTTCATACAATAGGAATAACGGCATGGTTATCATTGTATGAAGCAGTATTTAATTCATTCAAAAAATTACGCGATACTGGAACAAAGTCTCACAGATAAACAAAAGTGAAACGAAGACAAAATTAGCGTGAAGAGAGATGTGCATGAACCGTTCAACGAATACTAAATTAAAACTAAGGCTGTCAGCTTGACAGAAAATAATAAGATGTTCTGGTGTTGAATCAGTAAATGGATCGAAGCCATCAGCATAGGCACTCTATATCCATAACGACACTGAAGCAGAGAATGACACAGAAAAGGCCGAAAAACCAAACGTCTTTTTCCAAAACTGTTTCACAGAGGAAGACAGCTCTGTAGTTCCTCTTTTAAATCGTCGCACGAGTGACGAAAAGAGATCGAAATTAGCGACAAAGAGATAGAAAAGCAGCTGAAATCGCTCTCATATTTCTTGAGACCGAAAATATATTCTGTAGGAACTTTAATTTTAACTCGCTCATATCTGGATCGAGATAATACAATGAATTATAGTAATGAATATTAAGTAGAGATCAATTAAGTTTACGGATTGGTAAAATATGTTTCATATAAACTCTCCGCGCCTGAGCATGGCTTTTTACGTTAAAGGTCCGTTCATGTATTTTTAGCCGTGTTTCTTCCCTCTGTGTTTTCACTAAACTCGGACTTCGTAATAAGACAGCAAACGAAGACGACGGTGGATCGAGCTGGACCACTTTTTGCTTATATGTACGGAACCTTTTGACATGCCAAGTCACCCAATAATCTTACAATGACTAAAGATACAAAATAAAACGTTCATGGGTTAGTAATAATAGTATATCCTGAAATAAAACACATGTTATTTATTTAGCGTATGGCTAATACAGACATATCATGAAATTACATATACATATGTACATATTGACACACAAGAAACTTAAGTTTGTCTTTACAACTGAATATCCAGTCCTTCAATCCAGGGCACTGCATCTGGAGTTGCTAGCAGGAAGTCCTCTTTGGCGCCGTGATAGGCTCGAATCCTGCATTCACTGACAATGTGGTGAACAGTCTGGTATGGAGCCCCGCAGTCACAAGCTGGATCAGGCAGCTTGTTCCACTTAAAGAGAGCATCCCTGCATCGCCCATGGCTGGTACGGATTCTGTTGAGAGTAGACCAGGTCTTGCGTGGTAAGTCGAATCCACTTGGAAGTTTAGAACCTGAGAAGATGTTATGCAGGTGCACATCTGTCACTGCTTCCCACCGACCTTTCCATTCTTCAAGAGGTTTGAAATTCTTAGCAACCATGTCACCAGCATCGCACAGAGTTGGATGACGTGATTTCAGTCTCTTGCGATTTAAAAGTGGCAGGTGGCTATGCACGGGTAGGTTAGAATTCCTTGAGATCTTGTGGAATTCTCTCATAAGGGCAGTACATCTGCGTAGATCAGGAGGCATTATACCGGTTAACAGCGGAAGCCAATAAACCGGAGTAGATCTGATTGTGCCAGATATTACGCGCATTGTCGTATTCAGCTGGGTATCAACAAGCCTTGTATGATGACTATTCATCCAAAGAGGTGCATAATACTCAGCACTTGAGTATACCAAGCCCAGAGCTGAAGTTCGCAGGGTGGATGCTGAAGATCCCCAGGTAGTTCCGCATAGCTTATGGAGGATATTGTTTCGAGTCCTCAGCTTTTGAGCTAAGTTAACAAGGTGTTGTTTGAAGCATAGTGTACGATCCAGGATGACACCAAGATATTTTGGGTTCCAGTTGTGACGAAGAATTTTGCCTCTGAAACTTACCTCCAGTTTTACGTTCGCCAACTGGTTATTTAGATGGAAGCAACACACTTCTGTTTTACTCACACTGGGTTGGAGTCTCCAGATTTTGAAGTAATTGTCTAATGCAGACAGGTCATTGGCTAAAATCTCTTCTGTTGTCTTCATTTCCTGGTGTTTGACGGCTAGAGCCAGGTCATCGGCATAGCAGTATTTTCTGGACGAAGTGTCAGGTAGATCAGATAGATATAGGTTGAACAGTAAGGGTGAGAGAACTGATCCTTGAGGCAATCCGTTGTTCAGCTTCCTCTCCTTACTTATGTTGCTTCCAGTGATTACCTGGAACTTCCGATCACTTAGCATGCTGTTAATCAGTCGAGCCATTGTTCTGCAGGGTATGATGCGGAGAAATTTGTAGATAAGGCCTTCCCTCCACACAGTGTCGAAGGCGGCAGTTAGATCAACAAATGCCACGGATGTTTTCTGCTTCATTTGGTATCCTGACTCTATGAAGGATGTGAGAGACAATACTTGGTCGCAGCAGCTACGCCCTGGTCTGAAGCCTGTCTGATCAACAGGAACGTTCTCTAAGATAGCGCTACTTATTCTGTTATATATTAGCCTTTCAAAAAGCTTGTAGCAGCACCTGAGTAGGGAAATGGGGCGATAGTTTTCTACCCTGTTGCTGGGTTTGCCAGGTTTCAGAACAGATATTATCTTCACCTTTTTAAACTCAGATGGAAGTTGACCAGTCAGCAGGATGTCAGTAAAGAATTCTGCCAGCCATTTCTTAGCTTTTCCTCCCATATGGATCAGGAATTCTGGGTGGATACCATCGAATCCAGGTGCCTTAAGAGGTTTGAGGTCCTTCAGTCCAGAGTCAATGTCTGAAACTGTGAAGGGATGGGTATACTCAGATGAGGGAGATGCCTTCTTTTTAAGGTCACGAAGCTGTCGTCTGATATGTCTTGTATGTTTCTTGTCAGGAGGTACTCTTGAGGTGGTAATGATGTGGGAAGCAATTTGGTCTGGTGTTACTTCGGAATTTTTTCTGCATGCTGGTGCACTTCCTCCCAGTTTTCTCAGAAGACTCCATGCTTTCCTGCTCGAGTGGGTGAAGTCCATAGTTTTAACTGTTTCTGCCCATTTCTGCCTCCGAGACATGTCCAAGCTGGACAATAGTTCCGTAGCTATCTCTGGGTCACCACTTTACTGGAAGTATTGGTACAGTGTTTCACTTTCCTCATTCCATCCTGGAACATATTCTTTTCGGTATCCTCTTGGCATACACTTTTTAGCTGTTGCTGTTACTGCACCAATGAAGCGTTGATAGTTATTATGTGATGGAGGTATCCACAATTAAATTACGACACTTACATTGAGACTTGCGTTATGAAATTTCGAGTACCGATTGGTTGCAACTCGTGAATGTATTAATAAATTAATGTAGTACTAATGGCGGAGTGCCAATTTACGTACGATCTGAACAAGACCTAGAATACAAAAGGTGCCTCTTATTCCGCCAATAATTTGACGATCAAAAATCTTCAGCTGTTTCCAGCGGCTGCATACAGTATTTATACAGCCGTGGACTATATATCTATGGCTCAAATTATTTCTTTATTTCATTACTTGTAATTACGTTTTCTGCTAATAAAAGCTCAGCAAGAAAATGTGCCTTTAAAGAAGCAACACGGGTTCCGAAAACGATTGTGTGAAACCCATTGGTCTGTTCGTCCACGAGAAACAGAAAGGATTAGACACAAGTGCCCAGGTCCATACCATGTTCCCTGGCTTCTGGAGGGCATTGGATACAGTTCCACATTGCTACTTAGTAAACAAGATACGAGCGCATGGAATATCAGATCAACTGTGAGACTGAACTGAAAAGTTTCTGGCAAACAGAACACAGCGTTTCATGCGGAATGGAGGGAAGTCTTCAGAAGTAAAAGAGACTTTGGACGTGTCCCAGGGGAGTGTTAGAGGAGCATTACTTTCCACAACATATATAAATGACCTAGTTCGTAACATCGGAGGAACCATGAGACTTTTCTTGGGTGATGCTGTTGTACATAGAAACGTCGCAATGCTAGAAAACTGTAACGAACCGCAGGAAGATCTGCAGAGGTTGGACGTTTGGTGAAGGGAGTGACAATTGACCCTCAACATAAACAGAAATAACTTATTGCGAGAAACAGACAAAACACCGTTTATTGTACGACTAGTTTAGCAATCGCTGTTTCTCTCACGTAAACTGTATGACCTGCAGAGATTTTTTGTTATGTTTTTATGTAATCGAATTTTTATTTTATTCACAAATTGCAAGAGCTTCTAAGCTATGCACGCTAATTAAGGGCATACAAGAATGTCCTTTTCCGGATGTACCTCTCACCGAAAAGCGATTCTGCAGTCCAAAGTTAACCACGCCTTTCGCATTCTTGTGGATATACTTCCATAGCAACTTTCATCCCCTAACAAATATTTATTTAGATCGACCGGGAAGTGCAATAGGAATTTCTGTAAATTTAGCTTTAAAATTTTTTTCAATGTAACGACACTTTTTCTTAAAATTTTAATCCCACAAACACAGAAATACTTTTTTTTTTTTTTTACTTCTAACAGAGAAGTCAAATACCAGTTGTCATAGATGTAGCCTCAAAAACCTTTAGTGATTATTTACTTTCTAAAAGATCTTTCACGCACTATTTCACCTTAGTCTTAAATTTTCAGTCAGCTGAACCACATATTTCTTTATTTCTGGCAGAGAAACCAAATGCCAATCTTCATAGGTCTAGCTTAAAAATTACCTTAAAAGCAAATTTTTCAAAAAAAAGAAAAAAGTGTTGGTAATGGTGTCTTTGTCACTTTATAGGCATTCTTGACTAATATCAAGTCATCAAGTCCAGTCTGAAAGGCAACTAACACTCACAGCTGTTACAGCTTGTATTTAACACTACCTTGCTGCTAGCGCCACTCTTATGCGACTGTGAAATTTTAATAGACATCAGCTTTCAGATGTAGAAACACGCCTCAACTTTCATTTACGTTGCACAACTGCTTCTTGGTGCTGCAATTTTTCCCCCCGAGCGGTCTAAGGCGCTGCAGTCATGGACTGTGCGGCTGATCCCGGCGGAGGTTCGGGTCCTCCCTCGGGCATGGGTGTATGTGTTTGTCCTTAGGATAGTTTATGTTAAGTAGTGTGTAAGCTTAGGGACTGATGACTTTAGCAGTTAAGTCCCATAAGATTTCACACACATTTCAACTTTTTTTTTTTTTTTTCTGTTGGAGGCGTTAAGCCGGGTTCACACAGGCAACAAAAGTATCGCCACTGCTAATGGCGAACTGCAGTTGCTTTGTAATTGCATGTGTGAGCTAGTTTTCGGTGGCGCCATTTAAGAAGCGCAACTTTTGTCGCGCCACAAAAAGTTGAACTTGGTTCTACTTTGTTGCGCCATTTTGCCCTCAGCAGAATCGAATAATGTCATTCGATTGCTACCTCGCGGCTGGATTCAAACCTTCTAGTGCGTGTAAGTTCGCAGGTAGTGCTTTTTGTTTGTGCGTTTGCTATTAATATGTCGAAAAAGTAGTCATGCTGCATTAATTGTAATAGTAAACAGTATGCATGAATATGTACCTGGAATTGATGTAGCTACAACAAAATTAAAAATTCGAAGCATTCGAAATGCTTACATGAATGAACATACAAAAGTATTGAAATCAAGAGTGGTGCGTCTACAGACGGTATTTATATACCCAGCCTTGCTTGGTTTGAAGCTGCAGACCGGTTCTTAAAACATGTAGTCGAGACAAGAGAGACGAGAAACACTTTGGTAAGTAATTTTTACATTTATTATGTTTCCAAAACATCTTATTTTGTAATATGTACAGCCCTTTAATCAGCTGAGACAGGTGCCGCCATTTTGCAAACTGCGCAATTACGAAGAATTTGTGGCGTCCTGTGTGAACGGTAGCTCACAGCGCCAGAATGACTTGACTTGTGGCGATACTTTCGTTGCGTGTGTGAACCCGGCTTTAGATAGTTCCACTGTGGCTGGTGATGCACGAGTGGGTACGCAGGGTCGAGCCTGCTGGGGTGGCCTCGCCTTCAGGGATAAGACCTACAGCTGGCGGTATCTCCGGCGGACAGCAATTTCTCTGAGCACAGCCGGGCGCGGCGCGTCCCGCTCGAGACCGACCGCTACGCGGCGCCACGGCGCTCCGTTAATGACCGGCCGGCAGCGGACGGGGAACCCCCAGCCTGACCGTTGGCTCGGGGAAGTCCCGGCCCAGCCGGGGGAAGTCCCGACCTGCCAGCAGAGCTCGCTAATGGCCGGCACAGCGCTCTCTAATGGAACAGATGGCGCCCGAGCAGGGGCACAGGCGCCATCCACTTTGTGTGTGTGTGTGTGTGTGTGTGTGCGGCACGCATAGCGGCTGACGTGACGCACTGCCCAGCAATATCACCTGCACCTCGTTTTGCCAAGAGAATGGAAAGCAACAGGGCAGGTAGCCTCCATCTTAAATAATTTATGCTCCGTTGTAGCCGACCTGCTGTTGCGGTAAGCATAAGTCTCGCTGAGGGAAACAGCTCCGTTACCCAGAATTCCGAATTGTACTTTTTTGTGTTGAACACTTCATCATTTCAGTATTAGATCCTTTGGTGACAATCGTAATTCTAAAGCACTTAACTAAAGCAGTTACCATTCCCTGTCTTTATGATACAAACTCTCTGCTGGCTCACTGCTGCTCAGGCAATCTCATAGACTGTGCAGATCTATGTACACCACATTTAAAATTATTACCTAAGGAATTAGTTAAAGTGACCATCATGGGCAAAGTGGCCATTCGGGTTCTGGTAGCTATGAGGTGCTGGCATGGAGCAGAAAAGCTTTGTACATGGAGGGCACAGTCACAAAATCTTACACGTTTGCTGTGGCGCTTCTCAGGATTATAACAACTTTTGTGAATTTTATTTATTCTGACTTAAGTGCTCAGTTTGTGTATTTATTGGATAGGGGGAAAGTGAGTTATGAAATTGTTATTAGAGCGACATATCATTGCAGGTTTTATGTAATGGCGTCAATACCGATTTCCCTGCAAAAGGAAAGGCAAAGGCTCAATCTAGATATAGGAGGGGTCAGTGAAGTGAAATGGAAAGGAAACAAGGATTTCTCGTCACATGACTATTGGATAATATCAACAGCAACAGAAAATGGTATAATAGGTGTAGGATTCGTTATGAGTAGGCAGGTAGGGCAGAGAATGTGTTACTGTGAACAGTTCAGTGACAGGGTTGTTCTTACCAGAATCAACAGCAAACCGACACCGACAACGATAACGTCGCAAGCTGAAGAGATAAAGAAAGTGTATGAGGATATGGAAAGGCTAATACAGTATGTAAAAAAGATGAAAACCTAATAGTCATGGACAACTAGAATGCAGTGGTTGGGAAAGGAATACAAGAAAAGGCTGCAAGAGAAAATACTCAAGGAAGTGGGATACGGAAGTACAAAGGCATGACACGATACGCTTGATATTCTCTAAGGCTATAGACACAGCAATAAGAAACAGCTCGGTAGGTATTATAGCAGAAGAGGAATGGACATTTCTAAAAAGGGCGATCACAGAAAGTGGAAAAAAAATAGATAGGAACAAAGAAGATAACTATGAAGAAACCCTGAGTAACAGAAGAATACTTGATCGATGAAACAAGGAAGTACAAACATGTTCAGGGAAATTTAGGAATACAGAAATACAGGTCACTGTGGAATGAAATAAATAGAAAGTGCAGAGAAGCTAAGACGAAACGGCTGGGTGGAACATGTGAAGAAATCGAGAAAGAAATGATTGTCAGAACGACTGACTCAGCATATAGGAAACTCTAAGTGAAATTAAAAGCGTTGTTGGTTACATTAAGAATGCAAAGGGAATTCCACTGTTAAATGCAGAGGAGAGCGCAGATAGGTGGAAAGAATGAGTCGTGTGAAGTTAGCTCAACAATACTCGAAAAAATTTTCATATCGAAAAAATTCTTTGTCAATTTACGCAAAATGTAAATAAGTACAAGAGATCTGAGCACAGTTCTGAACAGAACTCCAAGAGTTCTATCGAAAATCCAAGTAACATTTTTTTGTGCAGCTAATAGTTTACTAGATAATTGCAATTTAAGGAGAAAATCTTTTCACTTACTGTGAAGTTGGCAACCTTTTTTTTCAGAAATGTATATTTTTTTCATAGTTCTTGATAGATGTGCCATAGTTCTAGAGTTCTTTGTACAAAAGTTGAATAGTTCTGCAGAATTTAACGAAGAAAACAACAATACTCGAAAAAATTTAGCGAAGAAAACAGCAATACTCGAAAAAAATTTCGTATCGAAAACATTCTTTCTCAGTTTTCGCAAAAACATAATTTGTACAACAGTTCTGAACAGAACTCCAAGAACTCTATCGATAATCCTAATAATATCTTTTTCTGGCGATGAAAGTTTACACAGTAACTGCTTTGATGTTAGTCCCACTGTCTCCACAGAAAGAAAGAAATTCGTACAACAGTTTTGGTGAACAGTTCTCGATAACACCCCAAGACTTTTATCGATAATCATAACATTTTTTGTGGTTATAATAGTTTGTAAGATAATTGATTAATTGTGGAGCTCACTTAATCTACAAAAAATTATGTCTATTCATACGTTCTGATGATAGCTTTGGATAGCATTGTAAGAGTTCTATCGAAGATACTAGTAACATATTCTGTGCAGGTAATTTTTTACATAGTAACTGCATTTAATGAGGAACCCTTATGCGCATTTGCCGTGAAGTTTGCGCCTCTTTTACGAGAAATATACATTTTTTTCATAGTTCTTGATATGGATGCAATAGTTCTAGATTTCCCTGCTCAAAACACGAACAGTTCTGCAGAATTTCGGTAAGAAAACAATAACTCGGCAAAATTTTGGTTTAATAAAATATTATTTGTCAGTTTGGAAAAAATAAATTTGTATAACAGTTCTGTTGGCAGCTCTGGATAGCATCCGAAGAGTTGTATTGAAAATGATAAGGACATTTTTGTGGCGATAATAATTTATACGATAATTGTTTTCATCTGATACATACTTTCTCTACGAAATCAAAATTCGTAGAATAGTTCTGATGACATTTCTGAATAGCACCCACAGAGTTCTACCAAAAACTATAATAACATTTTTTGTGACGATGACATTATATGAGATAAGTAATGTGGGGCTCATTTTTGCCATGTAAAAGTAATAAATTCGTACAAAAGGTCTGACGGCATTTCTTAATAGGACCCTAAGAGTTTTATCCGAAAACTGTAATAACATTTTTTGTGTGTATAATAGTTAATGAGATGATATCATTTACGAGAGACCCACTTGGTCTACATTATAATAAATTGGCACAACCCTTTTGTTGACAGTTCTGGATAGCACCAAAAGAGTTCTTTTAAAAACCCTCATAACATTTTTATGGTGCCAATAGATTATGAAATATATTATGTGTTCACTCTGCAGTGGATATTCGCCGATGTGAAACTTACTGGCAGATAAAAACTGTGTGCAGGACCAGGTCTCTAACCACAGGCTGTGACGAAGGAATATCGTCACAATATCCTTTCTTCCAGGAGTGCTACTTCTCCAATTTTCGTAGAACAACTTTTGCGAAATTGGGAACGCAGGAGATGAGGTACTGCTGGAAATACAGCTATGAGGACGGATCGTAAATTCTCACTTTTGTTTTGGAATTATGTGAGACATAAATAATGTTATAATGTGCAGTGCAGCGCACAAGAAGCTCTTTTATCCGGACTAGGTGGGACCAGAAGTAATCCGGATAACAGAAAATCCGGATATACACTCCTGGAAATGGAAAAAAGAACACATTGACACCGGTGTGTCAGACCCACCATACTTGCTCCGGACACTGCGAGAGGGCTGTACAAGCAATGATCACACGCACGGCACAGCGGACACACCAGGAACCGCGGTGTTGGCCGTCGAATGGCGCTAGCTGCGCAGCATTTGTGCACCGCCGTCGTCAGTGTCAGCCAGTTTGCCGTGGCATACGGAGCTCCATCGCAGTCTTTAACACTGGTAGCATGCCGCGACAGCGTGGACGTGAACCGTATGTGCAGTTGACGGACTTTGAGCGAGGGCGTATAGTGGGCATGCGGGAGGCCGGGTGGACGTACCGCCGAATTGCTCAACACGTGGGGCGTGAGGTCTCCACAGTACATCGATGTTGTCGCCAGTGGTCGGCGGAAGGTGCACGTGCCCGTCGACCTGGGACCGGACCGCAGCGACGCACGGATGCACGCCAAGAACGTAGGATCCTACGCAGTGCCGTAGGGGACCGCACCGCCACTTCCCAGCAAATTAGGGACACTGTTGCTCCTGGGGTATCGGCGAGGACCATTCGCAACCGTCTCCATGAAGCTGGGCTACGGTCCCTCACGCCGTTAGGCCGTCTTCCGCTCACGCCCCAACATCGTGCAGCCCGCCTCCAGTGGTGTCGCGACAGGCGTGAATGGAGGGACGAATGGAGACGTGTCGTCTTCAGCGATGAGAGTCGCTTCTGCCTTGGTGCCAATGATGGTCGTATGCGTGTTTGGCGCCGTGCAGGTGAGCGCCACAATCAGGACTGCATACGACCGAGGCACACAGGGCCAACACCCGGCATCATGGTGTGGGGAGCGATCTCCTACACTGGCCGTACACCACTGGTGATCGTCGAGGGGACACTGAATAGTGCACGGTACATCCAAACCGTCATCGAACCCATCGTTCTACCATTCCTAGACCGGCAAGGGAACTTGCTGTTCCAACAGGACAATGCACGTCCGCATGTATCCCGTGCCACCCAACGTGCTCTAGAAGGTGTAAGTCAACTACCCTGGCCAGCAAGATCTCCGGATCTGTCCCCCATTGAGCATGTTTGGGACTGGATGAAGCGTCGTCTCACGCGGTCTGCACGTCCAGCACGAACGCTGGTCCAACTGAGGCGCCAGGTGGAAATGGCATGGCAAGCCGTTCCACAGGACTACATCCAGCATCTCTACGATCATCTCCATGGGAGAATAGCAGCCTGCATTGCTGCAAAAGGTGGATATACGCTGTACTAGTGCCGACATTGTGCATGCTCTGTTGCCTGTGTCTATGTGCCTGTGGTTCTGTCAGTGTGATCATGTGATGTATCTGACCCCAGGAATGTGTCAATAAAGTTTCCCCTTCCTGGGACAATGAATTCACGGTGTTCTTATTTCAATTTCCAGGAGTGTATATTCTACTAAAGCCGGCCGGAGTGGCCGTGCGGTTCTAGGTGTTACAGTCTGGAATCGAGCGACTGCTACGGTCACAGGTTCGAATCCTGCCTCGGGCATGGATGTGTGTGATGTCCTTAGGTTAGTCACGTTTAAGTAGCTCTAAGTTCTAGGCGACTGATGACCTCAGAAGTTAAGTCGCATAGTGCTCAGAGCCATTTGAACCATTCTACTAAATACAATCTAAATGTTCAGCACTGTACAAATGCCGGTACACCTTCTTAAGACTGACTGTAGTAACTGTAGGTGGAAGCGTGGGATGTGCACGCTTAGATGATTCAAGGAGAGAAGGCTCGTCAGTGCAAAACAAACAGATGGCTGAGAGAGCAGATACATTCACACGCGCCACTAACCAAATGGTGTCATACCTGTCGAGCAGCGCACCAGAGGTACAATGAGCTGTGGTGGAGTGCGGTTTTCGTGGTTACTATGCAACTTACTTGACGGGCACCAATACACCGTTATATTAATGCACAATACTTGAGAAACAATGCCATTCACGCACTCTGAGCTCCTTAATCACTCAGTACTAGACTAAATTACCGGCCTAGTGATAAGCACCCTATGTACCTCACCGACTACATTTCTTCGTGTTATAAGAAAAAAAGAGAAAAATACCAAGGGACACAAAATATGATTCCGGATAAACCGGAAATCGGGATTAGCGAGGACCAAATAAACGAGGTTCTTGTTTACAAATTTCGAACTCCTTTTTAACGTTAATACTGTATCCCCCAACATAATAACACCTCCATCAGTGATGTACTGAATTAGGATTTAAACATACTACTTAGTTCGTTTGTACAATATATTCATTTAAATATAATTACATTTCTATACATTGTAAAGACTTTTGACTGTCGCTGTAGTGTAACTCATAAAAACTTCCACACTTCCTATCTAACTAGAACAAATGTTTGCAACAATATTAACGATAGCAATTTCAAATTTATTTGTTACACACTGCACATGTTTTTATGTATCCTAGCGTCTGGTGATGTTGCCACCTAACTTTCATCCATGAAGGTCCTGGGCATATTTTTAGCTGTTAGTGGGTCCTGGATTTCATGAGAGCTCGAAACAATTACTGTTTTACGTAATAAAATTCTTCTGGTTCTTTCTGATTCTAAAAATATACGCTTCATGTACAGTACCTCGTCATTCTCGTGCTTAAAGGTCATTCTGTTTAATTTGGGCGCCGCAGTTTCTGTAGAACCTCGTTTATGTAATATCTTTGAAGAACCTATCGACTGTCGTATGTGTAGGAAAAATGTTTACATGGCATAAAACAAAATCAGAATGCATTTCAACGGTTGCAATATGTTTTAATGGTGGAGTAAAAATAGTTCAAATGGCTCTGAGCACTATGGGACTTAACTTCTGAGTTCATCAGTCTCCTATAACTTAGAACTACTTAAACCTAACTAACCTAAGGACATCACACTCATCCATGCCCGAGGCAGGATTCGAACCTGCGACTGGAACGGTCGCGCGGTTCCACGCTGTAGTGCGTAGAACCGCTCGGGCACTCCGTCCGGCCTAATGGAGTAAAGATTAAAAACAATGAGCAGAACAGGCATCAAAACTAGGAACAACATGAAAATTGAACTGGTACGGGCGGATAGGCAACATTTCACATAAACTGAAAAAGCTGATGAAAGCATGAAAAAGGAGGCCAGAATAACAAAGAAAGGAAGTAATACTAAAGAAAATGAAAAGGACACGAAAGGTATCAACAAGATTATGGAGCAGGAATTGTTTGCAATGTCGTCATTGAGAAGAAAATGACATAAAAATCTTTAGTTTCAATTTTCTGTACTCAACGTTTTTCCATACAGAGATACTGTTACCGGTATCTCATCCACTATTAAAGCTACATAAACAAAGCTGTAGATGAATAATAATATAGTGCTTGCCTACATACTGAACCACGTTATTCAACAATGGGTTAAATATTTTAAGCTGCAGTATGTCATATTATGTTCTTAAATTATTAGGAGGAAAAATTCACTCTTATAATACATTTTTTTTAAATAATCAAAACATGAAACTGGTAAATATTACTGGTTTGCTGTTTCAACAAGGTAATAATTCAAAGAATAAAATTCGTTTATCTTTTATTTGGAATAGCATGTAAGTACACTGAACCTGAACTAACAATTACGTGTAATTCAGTATGTAAGAAAAACATCAATATTCAATGCACAATGTATTCCACAGATTTACAATTTTTTTCACCTAGAGCTCACAATATACCAATTCTTTGACAAAAATTTCATTCCTGAATCTATTGACAGTCTTGCATTATTAAATTTCAAAGCACCAGCAAAAACTACAGGCCGTGATGTACAGGTCCCCTTAACAGCTCTTCTTCGGGATACACTAAAACCCAGAAGGAAATACATATGTAGGGAATTCAGTAATAAATAGGCATAGAATTTATGAGGTATGAAACAACTAAGAAAAATAAGTACAAAAAATATATACGTGAAATTTAGGGCATAAAATGCTCTTATTCTAGTAACGGGAGGGCTGTGGTTGCAGAAACAAAGATACTAAGAATTAATATAAGAGCTGTATTTGTAATATTTAGATATCAACTTTTAGCAATTGCTTACCTTATAAAGCAAAGTTCCTATGTAGGAAGTACCTGTTACGTCTCGTCGGTCTTGTAGCTGCCATTTGAAAATTTTCCAGTCTTGACATACATGAACACGTGTGGAGAAATTATCGTTTCTTTTGAAACTCTCTGTACTTCTTTATACAGGTCGTCGTAATGCTTCCAGTAGGTTCCATCGAAGACATATGCCGTGTAGTGTTTGGTGGAGCTATTATAATGAATGGCACCAACGAGAATGTACTCTTGAGTGTTGACTACGACTTCTTTCGTGATCGTTTGAAACACACATTTCTTCCTTTGATTCGGAGGAAACTGATCCTCAGTTAGTGGACAAGTTGTTATACTAGTATTCATCATCAAGTAGCATCCGAATTTCTTTTCTTCGACTGCTTCTCCTTTACATTTCTTGCATTTTATGATAGTCTTTAGACATTTGTTGCATCTACAGCTTCTTGAATGAAACGCACATACGTATCAACGGAAATATAATTTAGTTTCACATAGCGTGAATTTAGGAACGTCAGTCACGATATCTTTTTGTTGCAAATCGAGATATCTTTTAATATTGTCTCGTATAATTCACCAACATTCGACTCTGCATTCAGAGACAATATTTTTCGAGGGATTACTCCTTTTTTTACGAACCATATCACATATAAAACATCAAATCTCTGCTTAAAATGCTGGGAGTTTATAATTTTTTTGTCCAAAACATCCAAAGCCAGAGACAAAAATGGATGGCTCACCATTTGAATGGTACTTTTGAAATCATCACTGAGTGATACTGCTTGCATGAATAAGGTCATCAAAGAATCGAATCCGCACGTTCCCTTCAAGTTGTAGGTAGCAGATTTGAATTTGCTTGAGGACCCATTTGAGGAAAGTGGAAAATTAATGTTTACGCATTTCTTAATCGTATTACAGTTTGGGCAATCATCTAAGTAGTTTTTCTTGTTCTTAGTTTGCATGCTCAATGTGACAATGATTTCATTTTGAAGCTTTTTCAGCATTGTACTCTCCTCCATTTTATTGTTACAGGTCTCTCGGTTTTCTTCTGTATTCGAACCACAGGATGAAATTTCAGTGACATCCCTGGTGAAGTATGATTCTCGATAGTCTTTCGTGGAATGAAATATCTCTTTAGAGTCCAAAGTTGGCAGTAAATTATTATCTGAATAGCGCTGAAAACACACACTATCACTCTTGACTGAGAGGCTGTTGTTCTCCGCAGTCATAACAATGAGCTCGAAGTAGGAGAAAATCTGTATTCCAAACAATTAAAAATTTTGTTTAACTCAGTCTCATTGCCATCTTCGTGTTGGGTCTCACTTCGTAAGGTATTGTTCAGTGTGCTGTCAGAATTAATCGAATATATGATTGCTTTTGGGGTTTGTTATCTTCAGCTTCTTTTTTTTTCCTCTCCAGTTTTCTTCTTCATGGTAAGGCAATGATACTTCAGTTGGTTCGTGCTTCACAGCTTGCTTTGAATCTTGTTTTTCCATCATAAGTGGCGCTAACAGTTTTGTTTCCTCACGCAGCCACTTCAAATGTTGAAAAATGAATTTGTCTACTCGTAAAGGCAGCTTGTGAAAGCCCATTGTCTTTAATTTTGAAAATAGTCCTTCAGTCGCTGCTGACGGACGAATAGATAAAGGAATATGGAAATAAGGATACATCAGAACTGTCCACAGTGGTGTATAGTACATCAACTCTTTCAGCATCTCTGCAGCATTAGGAATGTTGTTCGGATTCACATCGAAGAGATTGTCATCCAAGGTCTGATTCGCGATGACTTCAACTTCATTGTAGATACGTTTTGCCCTATCAATCCACGCGTTTGCAAGTAGATTCCTTAGAGTTCAAAATTGATTCCAAAAGACAGTCATCATTGTTTTCAACATCATCAGTTTTCTTGTCATCATCTTACTTTTCGTCAATATATGAATGACGTGGACCACCTCTGATAATGTTATCAAGGTGGCGCTGATGTTCCATTGATGAATATTCTTGACTGCACTCGTCAATACCAAGATGTTCACTCAATGCAACAACCAAAAGTGAGCGCAAAGCACTTTCAATATCACGAAAATCCCTCATCATGTAAATATGGGCCAAAACTCGAAAGTAAAGTTGTTTGACTTGTGATTTACCTCTTGAGAAGCATTTCTACCTCGAAATCATGACCATAAAATGGTTTAAATCTATTCTCAAACAACACGAGGGTAGAATTACTCTTTCATGCAAAACCATATGACTGTAACACCTATTCCAATAATCTGTTAAGTCCGAGCAATTGGCTATTGTTCTAGAAATGGCAACCAAGAAAGCCTTACCAAAATCAGTTACCATGACTTTTGGTCTGGGAGCTCCAAATCTGACGATTTCCATAAAGGAAAATGACAAGAATGATGCGTCATGCCTAAAGGATATCATCTGATAAGTTGGACAACTGGTTGATGATCGATTGACGATAGTTGGATCTCTACTAGTGACGTTTGCTTCGCGGATGCACGTGTACTGATACAGGTATATGTACTTTGACTTAATTTCCACACAGTCAGCCCTGTTAGACAGATCCCAAAATCGTGAAATAACTCGAAATGCCACGCCACCTGTAGCATCTACTGAATCGTATACGCTGCTATTGATTTGGTGACAATATTTGTACAGCTGAATTTGATCTTTCAGCCAATATATATAGAAGAATGGGTCCAATCCTATTGCGTGAATTTCGTCCCGATGGGTTGTATGTTTTTTGGTAAATTTGGAGGAATCATGTCTCCGAAAGTCATATTTTTCGCTTCATCATTTCGCCAAAGAGCTGCAGGCAACCTGTTGTCAACCAATTTAGCACCTACCTGTTGTCTTCTGGTGCCACGAAGTTGTCTTCTTTTCAGGTGATTACTATCGTCTGAAAAGTTTGAAAGTCTGCAGTTCAGAATAATATCGTTGTCCTTTTTTGGCTTCTTCAGAGCAATCCCTTCGAAAGTGGCTCTGCATTCTGTACATCTTCCTTTGATCTTCAAGAAGTACTTTGAACTTGAACTTTCACACACTTTCGCGTGTTTGAAATAAAAGCCACATGAAATTTTGGGATGTTCATAAATTTCATTAGCCATCAAATCGGTCCATTTCCCTATTTCCAGTCTTGAAGCTTTCTAAGTTTCCTCTTTGTTGGTTTTATGGTAGACCATTTTTCTGGTGACAGTAGTAAGTCAAATAGCTTTGTCATGTCCTTGTTGCACGAAGAACCAAAAATATTCCACGACTCATCTTTGCTGTCGTCGTCTTTTTCTTCAACGAAACATTCCAGCCTGAAGGTGTTTGTAACAAAAGTAAGCAGATCATGAAGATCTTTAATTGTTGTGTAAATATGTTTTGAAGACATTTTAGAGCCGATGTCGGCCATGGCATCGAATAGTTTTTGGAAGACCGGATGAGGCGGAGTGAATTGAATACCTCTATCATCGATTACTTTAAATTCCTCCATGCTAAGAAGACGTTTCAGTTCTGGTAGATTGTACATTTTTATGGGTATTACGGTTCATAAATATCACACAACAGCACCGACTGCACAACAGGTACCGACTGCACAAGAGCTCTGACTGAACGAGGATAATGATTACACGCATGAGAGTGAGTAGTATTGTTACGTTTAGTCATTAGGGGCAGATCAAGGAGCGCTGGCGGGCGCCTTCACACGACGTGGCGCGCGCCACCCAAAAAGTGCAGCTGTTGTTGTCATTAGCTTTGATGCTACCGCGAGAAGCTTTGATGCTACGTCTATTGTAACTGCTACACTGACATCACTTGCCGATTGTTTAAAAGACGCAGTTCACGTGTTCATTGTTTCCAGATGTAGTGCGACGACTTTTGCATTGTTGCGGCGCTTTGTTTATTATTTTTTGGTCTTGAGAGGTCTCAGGGACGTATCATAGTTTTTATTATCCTTCCATCGGACGCAGCTGTTCAGATTGATACATGTCGAAATTTTCTGTGAATTACTTTTCAACAATTTGCAGTATAAGCGCCTTCTCGTTAATAGCTTCCGTTCTTCGTATGCTTTGCATTGTTGTATGCTCCAGTATCGACGCTAATGCTCTCTTGATGAGATATGAGCCGATTGCTCGTTTTTATCCACTGTGCCTTTTCGTATTTCATTTCAGCAATTAATTTATTTGTTTATCAACGTAGTAAGTAGTACAAAGCTAATCCAGAATGTAAAATGCACGTAAATTCTGTTTGAACTGTTTAATCGTCATTGTCCGCGGTCTGAACGTCAAATATCAAATTAATACACTGCGCCTGGTTGCGTTATTTTATAAGAATTTTATTATTTTAAGTGGGGTGTACTAGATCATGTTGAAGAAATCCAAGGCATATTGTTCGAAGAGGATAATATTATTCGAAATTTACCTGGACCAATAGTTGCAGCCAAAGCAGCCTTTGTAATGCTGTAATTGCCTCATAGATGACGATATTTTTCTATTGTAATTTTGTATTCCAATAAGCATTTTGAGAGCATCAAAGCTTCATTTAAGTGTGAGAGAGGGGTAAAATCAATAGATGTTATTGAATTGAAAGCCTTCATCAGTCTCTTGTTTTTAATTGTTGTTAACAAAAGTAACAGATAAAGCCTGGAAGATCCGTGTGAAACTGATGGGGATGGCCTTGAAAAATTTCACCTCGCAAATGAATATAAAACGTTTCAAATTTATTGTGGAGTGCCTTAGACTTTACAGTCGCGCTAATCGTGATGAAAGAAGACAATTAGACAAGCTAACAGCAATTCGGGAATTATTTACTGTGTTTGTACGCAACTACCAGAAATCTCATACCCTAGGAGAAAATGTTACAGTAGACAAGAAGCTGGAAGGATTCTGTGGAAGGTGCAGTTTTCGCCAATATGTACCTATCAAAACAAACAAGTATGGATTTAAAACTATGCTTTTGTGGATTCTTAAGTATTTTACCTGTACAGTTTGGGAATATACACTGTGTTGCAACCTGGAGGATTTACCAACTGAGCAATAAACATTTTGATAATGTTCTGTGACTGTGTAAACCTATATATCAGTCAGGTCGAAATGTGAAAGCCGTCAACAGCTTTACTAGTATTGGAATGATAATAGAGCTATGAAGGGGAAATTTTTCTTTTGTTGGCACGATGAAGAAAAACAAGCGTGAGATTTCTCTAGAGTTTGCTATCAGTAAAAGAAGGGCTGCCCACAGTTCCTTTTTTGGCTTCCACAAGACTGAACTCTAGTTTCCTCCGTACCTAAAAACAGGAAGTGATTGATCCTGGCATCGCGTTTGCATGAAGATAATTCAATAGATGCTGTAGATAAACTGAAGCCATCCATCGTAAATTTTACAATAGCGTTAAGTGTGGTATTTTCACAGTGGATAAGCCGAATGCTTTGTACAACGCTGCAAGAAATGTGAGCCGATGGTCAATGGTTATATCTTTGTAACGATCAATACAGTTGGGATCTATGCACAAGTGATTTATTGTGACAACAGTAAGAAATGTATCAGAAGGAAAGGGTTCCTGAATCACCTATGTTATACATTGTTGTTTTCTTCGCTATATTCTGCAGATCTATTCAAGTTTTGTACAAAGAACTCTAGAACTATGGCATATCTATCAAGAACTCTGATAAAATATACATTTATGAAGGAAAGGGTGCCAACTTCACAGTAAGTGATAAGATTTTCTCCTTAAATTGCAATTTCTTCGCGAACTATTAGCTGCACAAAAAAATGTTATTTGGATTTTCGATAGTACTTTTGGTGTTCTGTTCTGAACTGTCCTCAGAACTGTTATACGAATTTACTTACTGCGAAAATTGACATAGAATGTTTTCGATACGAAAATTTTTTCGAGTATTGTTGTTTTCTTCGGTAAATTCTGCAGAACTATTGAAATCTTATACAAAGAACTCTAGAACTATGGCATATCTATTAAGAACTCTGAAAAAATATATATTTCTGAAAATAAGAGTGCCAACTTCACAGTAAGTGAAAAGAACTCTTCACGTGGTGTCCAGAACTATCATCAGAACTGTTGTACATATATATTTATATTTTCTGTTGAGTAAGTGTGTCCCACATTAAATCAATTTATCTCATAAACTATTATCGCCATAGAAAAATGTTATTGGGATTTTCGATAGAGCTCTTGGGGTTCTGTTCAGAACTGTCCTCAGAACTGTTGTACGAGTTTAATTTTTGCGAAAATTGACAAAGAATGTTTTCGATACGAAAATTTTTTCGAGTAATGTTGTTTTCTTCTCTAAATTCTGCAGAACTATTGAAATTTTGTAGAAAGAACTCTAGAACTATGGCATATCTATCAAGAACTCTGAAAAATATACATTTCTGAAAAAAAGGGTGCCAACTTCACAGTAATTGAAAAGATTTTCTCCTTAATTTCCAATTATCTCGTAAACTATTAGCCACACAAAAAAATGTTACCGGTATTTTCGATAGAACTCTTGGAGTTCTGTTCAGAACTGTCCTCAGAACTGTTGTACTTATTTACACTATGCGGAAATTGACAAAGAATGTTTTCGATATGAAATTTTTTTCGAATATTGTTGTTTTCTTCGCTAAATTCTGCAGAACTATTGAAATTTTGTACAAAGAACTCTGGAACTATTTCATATCTATCAAGAACTCTGAAAAAAATACACATTTCTGAAAAAAAGGGTGCCAACTTCACATTAAGTGAAAAGATTTTCTCCTTAAATTGCAATTATCTAGTAAACTATTAGCTGCACAAAAAAATGTTACTTGGATTTTCGATAGAACTCTTGGAGCTCTGTTCGAAACTGTGCTCATAACTCTTGTACTTATTTACATTATGCGGAAATTGACGAGGAATGTTTTCGATACGAAAATTTTTTCGAGTATTGTTGTTTTCTTCGTTACATTCTGCAGAACTATTGAAATTTTGTGCAAAGAACTCTAGAACTATGGCACGTCTAACAAGAAATGTGAAAAAAATGTATATTTCTCGAAAAACGGGTGCTAACTGCACACGACTGAAAGAATGTACTGAAGGCCTCTATCAGTGGGAAGATTTGTCCGATGCGATAGAAGGATAAACAGGAGTCGATTTAGAAGAGTTAGGGGATCCAGTAGCAGGATAAGAATTTAAGAAAGCTTTGGAGAATTTAATATCAAATAAGGCAGAAGGAATAGACAACATTCCATCAGAATTTTTAAAATGAATGGGTTAAGTGCAACAAAACGACTATTCATTTTGGTGCGTATTATGTATGAGTCTGGCGACATACCACCTGACTTTCGTAAAAATATCATCCACACAATTCAGAAGACTGCAAGAGCTAACAAGTGCGAGAATTATCGGACAGTCAGCATAACAGCTCATGCATCAAAGTTGCTGAGAAGAATAAAATACAGAAGTTAGACAATAAAATTGACAGGTGATATTCGAAGTGCACATATATCCCTTCCCCGTCAAGAATACACTGAAATTGTTACTGATACATTATTGATGATGATGATAGACAGTTTGACGCTGCCAGTTATTGTCCTACTAACTGGTTAGTACATTAACCAAATTATACGAAATCACTGGCCAAGGGAACACCGATTAGTAAGTGTTTGAAAACCTTTTAGAGAGCTCTTTAGCGGATTTTCCTAGAATTTTTATTCAGACATTCTTGGAAAATCTCTTTTTCGTAAACGAATTTAATGTTGAGGAATGATTGTGGAATGATTTAAGCGGTAGAGATGTGCGCATTAGTTGCTGCAGATACTAATGAGAGGGGTTAACAATTAGAAAAGTCACTTGTAAAAAAATTGAGTTTATAAGCGTAAAGGACTGTCAAATCTCTAAAAGTGTGTTTCCTGATATTTGTAGTATTGTGTTATTTGACTGCAGCAGGAGTTATTGCCGTACAGAGCGTCGTTCTCTAATGGTCATCGTGGTAACCATTTTATGTGGTCAAAAGACTGCACCGAAATGTGATTAGTGGACTTCCAAGACAATTATGTTCTGTGGCCTGAATGCAAATCAGGCTGAACGAAACTGAGATCGTTCGAATACTGTTGAACATGTTAGTACATATACAGGGTGGTCAGAACCTGTCTGAAAATCTTGTAAGGTTGTTGCACGGTAGGTTGGGCTGAAAAATAATTGTTAAGAAAAAGTTCGATTCATTGCACCGTTTCCCACTTAATTATCATTGAGGTTAGTAGGCAGTCAGGCTGTTGGGCGCGCAATCGTAAAATGCGTTTTAGACAGGTACGTGCCGAGTAAAACTGTGAGGGACGGGAAAAACCCACCGTGGTACAACAACAAAGTTAGGAAACTACTGCGAAAGCAAAGAGAGCTCCACTCTAAGTTTAAACGCAGCCAAAACCTCTCAGACAAACAGAAGCTAAACGACGTCAAAGTTAGCGTAAGGAGGGCTATGCGTGAAGCGTTCAGTGAATTCGAAAGTAAAATTCTATGTACCGACTTGACAGAAAATCCTAGGAAGTTCTGGTCTTACGTTAAATCAGTAAGTGGCTCGAAACAGCATATCCAGACACTCCGGGATGATGATGGCATTGAAACAGAGGATGAAACGCGTAAAGCTGAAATACTAAACACCTTTTTCCAAAGCTGTTTCACAGAGGAAGACCGCACTGCAGTTCCTTCTCTAAATCCTCGCACAAACGAAAAAATGGCTGACATCGAAATAAGTGTCCAAGGAATAGAAAAGCGACTGGAATCACTCAACAGAGGAAAGTCCACTGGATCTGACGGGATACCAATTCGATTCTACACAGAGTACGCGAAAGAACTTGCCCCCCTTCTAACAGCCGTGTACCGCAAGTCTCTAGAGGAACGGAGGGTTCCAAATGATTGGAAAAGAGCACAGATAGTCCCAGTCTTCAAGAAGGGTCGTCGAGCAGATGCGCAAAACTATAGACCTATATCTCTGACGTCGATCTGTTGTAGAATTTTAGAACATGTTTTTGGCTCGAGTATGGTGTCGTTTTTGGAAACCCAGAATCTACTATGTAGGAATCAACATGGATTCCGGAAACAGCAATCGTGTGAGACCCAACTCGCTTTATTTGTTCATGAGACCCAGAAAATATTAGATACAGGCTCCCACGTAGATGCTATTTTTCTTGACTTCCAGAAGGCGTTCGATACAGTTCCGCACTGTCGCCTGATAAACAAAGTAAGAGCCTACGGAATATCAGACCAGCTGTGTGGCTGGATTGAAGAGTTTTTTGCAAACAGCATGTTGTTATCAATGGAGAGGCGTCTACAGACGTTAAAGTAACCTCTGGCGTGCCACAGGCGAGTGTTATGGGACCATTGCTTTTCACAATATATATAAATGACCTAGTAGATAGTGTCGGAAGTCCCATGCGGCTTTTCGCGGATGATGTTGTAGTATACAGAGAAGTTGCAGCATTAGAAAATTGTAGCGAAATGCAGGAAGATCTGCAGCGGATAGGCACTTGGTGCAGGGAGTGGCAACTGACCCTTAACATAGACAAATGTAATGTATTGCGAATACATAGAAAGAAGGATCCTTTATTGTATGATTATATGATTGCGGAACAAACACTGGTAGCAGTTACTTCTGTAAAATATCTGGGAGTATGCGTGCGGAACGATTTGAAGTGGAATGGTCATATAAAATTAATTGTTGGTAAGACGGGTACCAGGTTGAGAGTCATTGGGAGAGTCCTTAGAAAATGGAGTCCATCAACAAATGAGGTGGCTTACAAAACACTCGTTCGACCTATACTTGAGTATTGCTCATCAGTGTGGGATCTGTACCAGATCGGGTTGACGGAGGAGATAGAGAAGATCCAAAGAAGAGCGGCGCGTTTCGTCACAGGGTTATTTGGTAACCGTGATAGCGTTACGGAGATGTTTAACAAGTGGCAGACTCTGCAAGAGAGGCGCTCTGCATCGCGGTGTAGCTTGCTCGCCAGGTTTCGAGAGGGTGCGTTTCTGGATGAGGTATCGAATATATTGCTTCCCCCTACTTATACCTCCCGAGGAGATCACGAATGTAAAATTAGAGAGATTAGAGCGCGCACGGAGGCTTTCAGACAGTCGTTCCCGCGAACCATACGCGACTGGAACAGGAAAAGGAGGTAATGACAGTGGCACGTAAAGTGCCCTCCGCCACACACCGTTGGGTGGCTTGCGGAGTATAAATGTAGATGTAGATGTAGAAATCCAAGTTGCCCGCCAGAAAAATGGAAATGAGCGTACGGCAGTGTGGGCCGGGAGTCCCCCAATTGGGGAAGTTCGGCCGCCGAGGGCAAGTACTTACTGCATTCGACGCCTCATTGGGTGACTTACGCGTTGGAGATGGGGATGCAATGATAATGAGGCCAACACAACACTCAGTCCCTGTGCGGAGAAAATCTCCAGCACGAACCGGAAATCGAACCCGGGCCCCTTGCCTCGGCATTTCGCCGCGCTGACCACTCAGCTAACGAGGGCGAACTGCCCGCCACATACAATTAGGGACAGTTGTTTCCATGGCGTAGGTGGTAGCGCACGGGATAGCTCAGACATTGGCTCTGATTCCATCTGCACTACAGCCCCAAGTCCAATTTTTGTATGGCTCTCATTGTTCGGTTTTAGGAAACGAAACGAGGAACACGTTTGGCGATTCAGTCTCTGATGGGCTTTTTGAACTTGGGCACATTGCTCTGACTGGCTAACTTTGGTGCTAATTAAGTCAGAAATGTTGCAATGTACTGAATATTTTTCAGCAAAAGCTACCCAGCAATACCCTTACAAGCCTTCCAAACTCTTTCTGACTACCCTGTGGATATACGGAAAGTTTTGCACGTGACAGGAAGAGAACAAAAGCTTTCTGCGTGATAGGAAGAGAAGAATAATAGGTCTAAGTGCGTCGAAACCCCAATGATAATAAGAAGTGTTATACAAATAGGTTACAGGGATGAGGTTGCAAACTTAATCAAGGAGATTGCAGAGAAATTACCCTCATTCTAATTTAGTGCGCACATTGACAGGAGGGATGTGAAATATTAATACATTTTTTTGCTAATCCTTGCTTTTTGTATCCATTGTTTTAAGAAAGTAATGATAAGTTTCATATTAACGTCGTACCTTAAATGAATGGATAGTGCCTTATTAGCACATTTTATTGAACATTCAGGGGAGCAGAACGAGATGGAGAATTTTACCTCGGTCTTATTAGACGTGGAGACAGACAGAGCAGAAAGGAAAATAAGACGCAGATGGCACTGAACTGAGTTCGTACCGTCTGCGTAGCCAGAATAGTGTGAATTAATTAGCTGCCTCATTATCTACCGGAGCAGCTTCAATGTGGCTCCCCTGAAATCGTTCCCTGAAAAATTCCGTCGCCGGTTAAAACTCTTCAGTTAACATAACAGAGCGGAGAATAGCATAGCTGAAATATTAATGGGATGTACAAGGAGTGGCAAATTGAGCTTTTCAGAACCCGTTCTCTGTTCCGACATAATTAAACCCAGTTTCACTGAGATGCGATATTCAAGCACCGCATGGCATTAAAGAGGATCACCCAAGTTTAGTGCAGCTTCTAGAGAACTGTCACTTCAGATCCAACGAAAACCTGTCCATTCACATCGAAGATATGAAGTTACTTATAAAGGTCTTGTACTTATCTGGAGGGGTGTGTGAGGGCACATCTGGCCTAACCAAGACCTCTTGTGACGAGTGAAACTCGAGGAAACAGATTCCGTTCCGTGAAGACTCGTAGCTTCGCACTCCATTTTACAAATACTTAGAAGCATGAATCAAGCGGGACACTGTTATACAGGTTGTACAGTGCGATCAAAAAGTTGCTTACATGAGAATAAATGTTCTTAAATAGGAGTTGTAGTGTATTCATTCCATTAAGTACCACATCTCAGTAATTACTGACAGCGAATGATGATTCGAATTTAAAGGATATAGGTCGCGTTGCGTATGAAGTATTGCTCAGAACATTGGTTGGTAAACAGCTCGTTATTTCAAGAGCAACGAATTTTCATTGTTGAAAAGTATTTTGACAGTCGTTCATATGTACGTATTGTAAATGCGTTCAGTGGAAGATATCCAGTGCTGAACATTTCAACACTAACGAAATTTCGAAATTAATTCGCCGGCTGTGAAATCCTTGGCATCAGCTGTATTAGTTATATATCTACACTCCTGGAAATGGAAAAAAGAACACATTGACACCGGTGTGTCAGACCCACCACACTTGCTCCGGACACTGCGAGAGGGCTGTACAAGCAATGATCACACGCGCGGCACAGCGGACACACCAGGAACCGCGGTGTTGGCCGTCGAATGGCGCTAGCTGCGCAGCATTTGTGCACCGCCGCCGTCAGTGTCAGCCAGTTTGCCGTGGCATACGGAGCTCCATCGCAGTCTTTAACACTGGTAGCATGCCGCGACAGCGTGGACGTGAACCGTATGTGCAGTTGACGGACTTTGAGCGAGGGCGTATAGTGGGCATGCGGGAGGCCGGGTGGACGTACCGCCGAATTGCTCAACACGTGGGGCGTGTGGGCTCCACAGTTCATCGATGTTGTCGCCAGTGGTCGGCGGAAGGTGCACGTGCCCGTCGACCTGGGACCGGACCGCAGCGACGCACGGATGCACGCCAAGACCGTAGGATCCTACGCAGTGCCGTAGGGGACCGCACCGCCACTTCCCAGCAAATTAGGGACACTGTTGCTCCTGGGGTATCGGCGAGGACCATTCGCAACCGTCTCCATGATGCTGGGCTACGGTCCCGCACACCGTTAGGCCGTCTTCCGCTCACGCCCCAACATCGTGCAGCCCGACTCCAGTGGTGTCGCGACAGGCGTGAATGGAGGGACGAATGGAGACGTGTCGTCTTCAGCGATGAGAGTCGCTTCTGCCTTGGTGCCAATGATGGTCGTATGCGTGTTTGGCGCCGTGCAGGTGAGCGCCACAATCAGGACTGCATACGACCGAGGCACACAGGGCCAACACCCGGCATCATGGTGTGGGGAGCGATCTCCTACACTGGCTGTACACCACTGGTGATCGTCGAGGGGACACTGAATAGTGCACGGTACATCCAAACCGTCATCGAACCCATCGTTCTACCATTCCTAGACCGGCAAGGGAACTTGCTGTTCCAACAGGATAATGCACGTCCGCATGTATCCCGTGCCACCCAACGTGCTCTAGAAGGTGTAAGTCAACTACCCTGGCCAGCAGGATCTCCGGATCTGTCCCCCATTGAGCATGTTTGGGACTGGATGAAGCGTCGTCTCACGCGGTCTGCACGTCCAGCACGAACGCTGGTCCAACTGAGGCGCCAGGTGGAAATGGCGTGGCAAGCCGTTCCACAGGACTACATCCAGCATCTCTACGATCGTCTCCATGGGAGAATAGCAGCGTGCATTGCTGCGAAAGGTGGATACACACTGTACTAGTGCCGACATTGCGCATGCTCTGTTGCCTGTGTCTATGTGCCTGTGGTTCTGTCAGTGTGATCATGTGATGTATCTGACCCCAGGAATGTGTCAATAAAGTTTCCCCTTCCTGGGACAATGAATTCACGGTGTTCTTATTTCAATTTCCAGGAGTGTATTATTACTTTCTACTGCCGGACAATGACGTATGAAAATTTGTACCGGACCGGAACTCAAATCAGAATTTCCCATTCATGGCGAGCAATCAGGGGACTGGTTCGTGAACACAAGGGGAAATCTTGCGTAGTTCAAAGAATAAGAGCTGTTAGCCCATTTAATGCTTACCATCTTTTAACGGACCTTTTGGGAACATTTTGCTGTATGAACCCCAGATTTTGGTCTCTCACCTTTTTCTGGATTGTATTTTGTGTTGCAAGTGAAATAAAATGTGTTAAATATGCACTGAAGAGCCACAGAAACTGTTAATCTCCTTAATATCGCGTAGCGCCCCCACGAGAACGAAGAAGTGCCGCAACACGACGTGGCATGGACGCGACTCAAGTCTGAAGTAGTGCTGCAGGGAACTGACACCCTGAATCCTGCGGGACTGTCCATAAATCTGCAAGGGTAGGAGGGGGTGGAGATCGTTTATGAACAGCACGTTGCAAGGCATCCCAGATACGCTCAATAATGTTCACGCCTTGCGAGTCTCGTGGCCTGCGAAGAATTTAAACTCAGAAGAGTGTTCCTGGAGCCCCTGTAGCCCCTCTGTAGCATTTATAAACGTCTGGGGTGTCGCTTTGTCCTGCTGGAATTGCACAAGTCCGTCGGAATGCACAGTGGACATGAATGGATGCAGGTGATCAGACAGGATGCTTGCGTACGTGACACCCGTCAGAGTCGTGTGTAGATGTATCAGGGGTGCCATATCACTCCCAACTGCTCACGCCCCACACCATTACAGTGGGTCCAGCATCTTGAACAGTCCTCTGCTGACATGCAGGATCCATGGATTCATGAGGTTGTCTCCATAACCGTACACGTCCATCCACTCGATACAATTTCAAACGAGACTCGTCCGACTAGGCAACGTATTTCCACTCATCAGCAGTCCAATGTCGGTGTCGACGGGCCCAGGCGAGGCGTAAAGCTTCGCGCCCAGCGGTCATCAAGGGCCCAAGAGTGGGCCTTCGGCTCCGAAAGCCCATATCGATGATGTTTCTTTGAATAGTTCGCACGCTGTCACTTGTTGATGGCCCAGCATTGAAATCTGCAGCAATTTGCGGAGGGGTTGCACTTCTGTCACGTTGAACGATTCCCTTCAGTCGTCGTTGGTCCCATTCTTGCAGGATCTTTTACCGGTCACAACGATGCCGGAGAGCTCATGTTTTACCGGATTCCTGATATTCACGGTACACTCGTGAAATGGTCGTGCGGGAAAATCCCCACCTCAACGCAACCTCGGAGACGCTGTGTCCCATCGCTCGTGCGCCGACTATAACACCACGTTTAGACTCACTTAAATCTTGATAACCCGCCATTGTAGCAGTGGACTTGGTGTCTTAAACAGACATTGCCGATCGCAGCGCCATATTCTGCCTGTTTACATGTCTCTGTATTTGAATAGGCACGCCTATACCAGTTTCTTTGGCGCTTCAGTGTACAGCACATATCTCGAAACAAAAACAGAGTAGAAGATTTTTTTTTCTAGAAGCTCTTTAGACTTTTAAATAGAGGCTGCTGTCATAAACTAGGGTTCAAAATATGATTATAAAAAATTTCAGTAATTAAATCATTGTTTTTCTTTAAAAAAGTTTTTAATTTTAAAATTTAAGTGATAAGAATAGTTCACTTTTTAATTATGTATGCTTTAAGAGAGTATACAAAATTTCAGCTTGCGTATTTAATGGTTTTTAACCAGTGTGTACCAGGACATCAAAAAAGTGAACTTCCAGGAAGTTCAAGTTAAAGCTTATTTCTCTTCTTACTCTGCATAACACTAATGTATCGTAGGTCCATATTCATCTTTTGTCTGCTGTTGTTCTTTCTCCTTTTTCTTTTACGTTCTTCTTATTCTTGCTTCTATGCTTGGTTCCAGCACTGATTTCTCCGCTTCGAAGAGTCACCTGCTGCCAATGGCAGTTAAAGTTCTTTGCATATTTGTTCCAAAAAATGGTTAAAATGGCTCTGAGCACTATGGGACTTAACATCTATGGTCATCAGTCCTCTAGAACTTAGAACTACTTAAACCTAACTAACCTAAGGACATCACACACATCCATGCCCGAGGCAGGATTCGAACCTGCGACCGTAGCAGCCGCGCGGCTCCGGACTGAGCGCCTAGAACCGCTAGACCACCGCGGCCGGCATATTTATTCCATCAGGCACTCCCATCAATTCCATAACCTTTAACTCTGACGCTGCACAGTCACTGAAACGTAACAGAACATCAAGCACATCCATTTTTAAACTTTTTATTTCTATCAGAACAGTTTTTGGTAGCGATTCCTATATACTGTTGGGTTTTGAGTCCTACCATAATTTCTTCTCTAGTAATCTTGTGTCACTAAGTCATCTGAGACTAAAAAGTCATCGAGAAAGGAAAAATCGAGAACAATATTATGTTTTTAACGCAGCTGTATACGTGCCATGAGGGTGGTGTCATTCCTCTAATATTGGGGCTTTCATCGGTACAATTTCATCGAAATAAACTTCTTCTCGTTCAGATAACTACAGAAAATTTTTTACGACATAAACTTAAAATATATTTTTTGACACGTATTCACTTATTGGTTCCCTAACCACTTCGGTTATCCGTACACACCTTGGGTCGGAAAATTCAGCGTCGAGCCCCGGTCCGTCACAGATTTTCATTTGTCACTATTGGTAAGTAGATCTATACATAATACACCAGATTTAAAGGATTTCGGAGTCAGTGAATTAATTTTAAGGCATTTTACGTATCTGTGGATCGTCAACAGTGTCTCTTCTGAAACTTCCTGGTAGATTAAAACTATGTACTGGACCGAGACTCGAACTCGGGACCTTTGCCTTCCTCGGGCAAGTGCCATGCCATCTGAGCTACCAAAGCACGACTCACGCCCCCTTCTCACTGCTGTAGTTCTGTCAGTATCTCGTCTCCTAAGTTTGGAAGGTAGGAGATGAGCTGCTGGCAGAAGTAAAGCTGCGAGTGCTTGGGTAGCTCAGATGGCATGGCACTTGCCCGAGGAAGGCAAAGGTCCCGAGTTCGAGTCTCGGTCCGGCACACAGTTTTAATCTGCCAGGAAGATTCAGGTCAGCGCACGCTCCGCTGCAGAGTGAAAATCTCATTCTATTATCTGTCCTTTCAGACATCCATGTACGAGTAAGTACTAACGAGATTAATCACCCATTTCCGGGAATGTAGAAGAGTTGAAGACAAGAAGAGAATCGAGAGACTGGCCATTTTGACGGATGCTAAACTGGCCTAGGTGAGGGACGCGATGCTGGGGTCGCCTGCAGAAGTTAAAACAGATAGAGGAGCAATGGAAACACAATGCAGCGTGTAAGACTATAGCAAAGATAGATGCCACGCAAAGGAAAATTAAAGAATCGATGAAAGGAGAAGTAGCTGTGTGAATATTAGGTTCTGAGATGGCAACCTAGTCCCAAGCACAGAAGTGAAGCCTAAAAGAGGGAATAAATATACAGAAGTTTTGTACAACGGAGGAAACCTTGCAGACAATGTAATGGGAAGGGAAGAAGTATATGAAATGAGAAGGGATATTTGAGATTAGACACTGCGAGAAGAATTTCATAGGGCACTCAAGTAGCTAAGTCGAAATAAGGCACGTGGAGTGGATTATATTCCCTAGAGATTTAAAACGCATTGACAACAAAACTCACCAATCTGGTATGAAAGTTGCATGAGATAGACAAACAACCTTTAGACTTCAACAAGAATGTAATAATTCCAAGTCCTATAGAGGAATCTGCTGAGGGTGTGAATATTCCAAAACTATGATTCAGTAGGTCATGCTTGCAAAATATTAATGCAAATTATTTACAGAAAAATGGAAAGACTGGCAAAAGCCGCTCTCTGGAAAGATATGTTTGGGTTCTGCAGAGCTGTAGGAACACAAGGCAATACCAACAATACGACGTACCTTAGAAGATTGTTTGAAGAAAACCAAACCTGTGCTCACAAGACTTATTGAATTAGAGAAAGTTCTTGGAATACATTCTTGAAATGGTCAAGTTAACAGTGGTGAAGTACCGGGAGCAAAAGGTTTTCTACGACTTGTACAGGGCCCTGATTACAGTTTTGAAACGAAGGATGTGACAGGAAAGCTGTAGATGAAAAGGCGATAAGGTGTGATTGTAGGAATATCCCCAGAGTCAAGGAAAAATTTGTAAAGGGAATTTCAGGGAGAAGAAATAAAAAACTTAACGGTTTGTCCATGACATCGTAATTCTGTCTGGGGCGGCAAAGGAGTTGAAAGATCAGTTGGCTGGAATGGATAGTGTCTTAAGAAATAGGTTATGAGATGAATGTTAACAAAATGAGAGACCAGATGCACTAAGCAGAGTTCTGACGTTTTGGTAGCAAAACAACTGGTGATGTACAAGGTAGAGAAGGTATGAAATACCAACTGAGAATAGGCGGAAAGCGCTTTTGAAAACCAAAAGTTTGTTAAAATCGAATAAAAATTTTCATGTTGGGAACTCTTTTCGGAAGGCATTTGTCTGGCGTGGACGATAAACAGTTCAGTTATGAAGAGAACAGAAGTTTTGAAATATGATGATGTCAAAAAATGATGAAGTTGAATACGTAGATCACATAAATAATCTATTTGAGAAGAAACGAAAGTTATGGCAGAAGTGACCTGATCAAACAGCCAGAGACATCAGGGAATGGTAAATTTGGTATTTGATGGGAACTGGGGGGGGGGGGGGGGGAGAGGGAAGAGGTTGTTAAAAGTTGTAGAGAGAGACCAGCGTTTGACTACTGTAAGCAGTTTCAAATGGGTGTGGGTTGCAGTAATCATGTAGAGGAGATGAGGCTTGCACAGGATAGGGTAACGTGAAGAGCTGCTCAGCCTGTCTTTCAACTGAAGACAACAACAACAACATCTCTACGTAAGAGCGTAACTTTCGTTAATAAGCGTTGGTATAGTGCTTATATCTCTCACATGTAATGTTCAAGATATAATGTGATATGTGTTATAGTTTAGTTTCGCTTTTCGAAACATGTTAAGTAATTGAATCTATAGAAAATATGCCACGTGTACCGACATCAAAACCACGAAACTTTCCATCGTTTACATATACGTGGACTTCAATTTACTCTTTCGCATCCAGAGATCAAAGTCGATTAACCCAAAACGTCCAACGCTTACTTAGTTCCCTGCCATAATTAGTCGAGGGTATGAGGGGCGTTCAATAAACAATGCAATAATTTTTTCTCCATCAGTTTCAGTTGGAAAAAAATGGAACTTGTTTGGAACATCATGGAATATTTGCGCTTCAGTCCTTATAGTTTTGTGAAGAATCGATAGATGGCGATTTTGTCAGTAACATTCAAAATGGCGTCTGTGACGGAGGCGAATTCCTAGCAGAGAGTTGACATTTTATTTTTTCAGAAAACCAGAGCATCGCAGATATTCACAGGCTGTTGCAGACTAATCAATTATTCAAAATGACAGTCACGGTTTCAACCCGCGATGGGGTCGTCTTCAGGGCAATTTACACCATTTGGTCGCTCGCTGGAGTCGTCACTCTGCCTGTGCACTGTTGGTAACTAAAAAATAAATAATGCGATTGTGACTGTCATTCTGAATAACTGACTATAAGTAAATTGATCGCTGTTATCTCCACACAACTACGATGTCTAAAAATTCTTGCAAACTGCCTACGAAGACCTGGCAGTAACAAAGTATTCGAACCCAAGTTCCCTGTTTACTAGATCGATGCGCTGACCAGTACGCCATCGGGGCACAGTATTCACCTCTACCGCGTGGACTGCTCCAGCACGCCTCCTGTCAGATCTAACTTCTCATCTTATACCAAACACCAATGGCATGGTGACACTGGTCATTACCCTCATCTCGCCGTTTCCTGTAAGAGTTCAAGCTTGGTGTCCATCTGCCTTAATTTAGTATACAAGCTGGAGAAAAATTGTGTCTCGAAATTTTAACCCTAGATAGCTGATGCAAGTAGGAACTAAAATTACCAAGGTTGTGTAGGTCGACAACTCACTATTTTTAAACTACGGGAACTTGGCACCACTCGCTCCGATTGGCCGTGGAATTGCCTAGTTGCCGTTCGTCGGTTGACGGGCAGCGCTATGATTGTCGGTTCACACATACAAACGTCCCTCGCCCCGTCACTGCCCCAACCGCACCTTCCATCTGGGTGGGCTTTACAACACTAGAAACGTTAATTACTGGACAAGGGAAAATCCTTACGTCACGTACGTCCGCGGACACCAGGAACGATTTTCTCTCAACATTCGGTTAGGCGTTGTGTGTGACCATCTAACTGGGCCGGTCCGTCTACCTCCTCAACTTACCGGGGCCAATTACCTTCACTTTTTGGAAGAAACACTAGCCGGCCTGCTGGAAGATGGTCCCCTGAACATACTGCTATGCATGTGGTAGCAGCACTATGGGCCGCCCGCACAAAACAGTCGTACTGTGCGTGGATATTTAAATGAAGTTTTCGACGGCTGGGTAATTGCCAGAGTTGCTCGCAGGACATGGCCCCCCCGATCACCAGACCTCCACTGGACTTTTTCCTGTGGGATTCTTCAAGGTTCTAGTTCACCCACCTGGACGCGAACCACCTAGAAACGTAGAATGGATCGCACTCAACATGTCACCAATCACATCAGGGCAATATCAAGAATCTTTGAAAGAGTTGAGCAAAACACCGCTCGATGTTACCAATCTTGTCAGAGGGTCTCTAGTTCGAGCACCTGCCTTAAGTAAACAGTGTCCTGGCTATAAAAAAGACCCTCTTAAGGGGCCGACACAGTTTGTAAAAGACTTTCTGTACGCGAGCTAGAAGCTGTTGACAGGCTTGTTCTCAGTATGTCTTGTCATGGGACTACAATGGATGTGTCGGGATCCCGGCGGATTCACCCCCAGGCTGGGTCACTGCCATCGAGCGTGCGGACAGCCTTGGATATATAGTGATCTCTGGAAGGCAAAGCATTTGCTGTCATGCATTGTCCAGAACATCCGGCAACAGGGAATCCCGCGGCCTATCGGAAAGCA
Source organism: Schistocerca americana (assembly GCF_021461395.2). NCBI lineage: Eukaryota > Metazoa > Arthropoda > Insecta > Orthoptera > Acrididae > Schistocerca > Schistocerca americana. Next base: position 28,181,309 of record NC_060127.1, read on the forward strand.
TGGCGCCAAGTTTCCGTGATTTAAAAATTGTGTGTTGTCCTACTGGCATCAGCTATCCAGGGTTAAAATTTCATCACATTATTTTCTCCACCCAGATATGAGCAGGGGCACAACGCAGGTTGCGTGTGGCTTAAATTGAGATTTTGGGCTTGACTGGAGGCATGATAGAGCACTCCATGCACTTGTGATGACCACTGTGGATGGCGTAGTGGTCAGCGCATCTGCCTAGTAAACAGGAGATCTGGGTTAGAATCCCCGTGCGGTCTGAGGCGCTCTGCTACGGTTCACGCGGCTCCTCCCGTCGGAGGCTCGAGTCCTCAGTCGGTCATGGGTGTCTGTGTTGTCCTTAGCGTAAGTTAGCCTAAGTTAGATTAAGTACACTCCTGGAAATTGAAATAAGAACACCGTGAATTCATTGTCCCAGGAAGGGGAAACTTTATTGACACATTCCTGGGGTCAGATACATCACATGATCACACTGACAGAACCACAGGCACATAGACACAGGCAACAGAGCATGCACAATGTCGGCACTAGTACAGTGTATATCCACCTTTCGCAGCAATGCAGGCAGCTATTCTCCCATGGAGACGATCGTAGAGATGCTGGATGTAGTCCTGTGGAACGGCTTGCCATGCCATTTCCACCTGGCGCCTCAGTTGGACCAGCGTTCGTGCTGGACGTGCAGACCGCGTGACACGACGCTTCATCCAGTCCCAAACATGCTCAATGGGGGACAGATCCGGAGATCTTGCTGGCCAGGGTAGTTGACTTACACCTTCTAGAGCACGTTGGGTGGCACGGGATACATGCGGACGTGCATTGTCCTGTTGGAACAGCAAGTTCCCTTGCCGGTCTAGGAATGGTAGAACGATGGGTTCGATGACGGTTTGGATGTACCGTGCACTATTCAGTGTCCCCTCGACGATCACCAGTGGTGTACTGCCAGTGTAGGAGATCGCTCCCCACACCATGATGCCAGGTGTTGGCCCTGTGTGCCTCGGTCGTATGCAGTCCTGATTGTGGCGCTCACCTGCACGGCGCCAAACACGCATACGACCATCATTGGCACCAAGGCAGAAGCGACTCTCATCGCTGAAGACGACACGTCTCCATTCGTCCCTCCATTCACGCCTGTCGCGACACCATTGGAGGCGGGCTGCACGATGTTGGGGCGTGAGCGGAAGACGGCCTAACGGTGTGCGGGACCGTAGCCCAGCTTCGTGGAGACGGTTGCGAATGGTCCTCGCCGATACCCCAGGAGCAACAGTGTCCCTAATTTGCTGGGAAGTGGCGGTGCGGTCCCCTACGGCACTGCGTAGGATCCTACGGTCTTGGCGTGCATCCGTGCGTCGCTGCGGTCCGGTCCCAGGTCGACGGGCACGTGCACCTTCCGCCGACCACTGACGACAACATCGATGTACTGTGGAGACCTCACGCCCCACGTGTTGAGCAATTCGGCGGTACGTCCACCCAGCCTCCCGCATGCCCACTATACGCCCCCGCTCAAAGTCCGTCAACTGCACATACGGTTCACGTCCACGCTGTCGCGGCATGCTACCAGTGTTAAAGACTGCGATGGAGCTCCGTATGCCACGGCAAACTGGCTGACACTGGCGGCGGCGGTGCACAAATGCTGCGCAGCTAGCGCCATTCGACGGCCAACACCGCGGTTCCTGGTGTGTCCGCTGTGCCGTGCGTGTGATCATTGCTTGTGCAGCCCTCTCGCAGTGTCCGGAGCAAGTATGGTGGGTCTGACACACCGGTGTCAATGTGTTCTTTTTTCCATTTCCAGGAGTGTAGTGTGTAAGCCTGGGGACTGATGACCCCAGCAGTTTGGTTCCATGGGGACTTCCCACTAGCAGCACCACCACCATTTAGAATTTTGACAAATACAGATTAGGACCACTGTGGGCAAGAATATTCCGCCCCTGAGAAGCACAGTTCCCGGTTTTCTCAGTATGCTTACTGCGATTTCATGACGTGTCTTGCCGTGGTGATGTTTGTACGTGAATGGTCAGTCCAGTACGATACCTAGGTGTATTGATTTATCTGTGTGCTCCCGAATGAAGTCATCTCAGCCTAAGTGACGTTGTCGTGTGCTTCTTTTGGACTAAGTGCAAAGGCGCCGACTTATGTCTTTCAGGAATTCGGTTTAAGGGGATTTTCCTGGTAATATTCTGGCATGGTGAATAGAGCTCGTTCCAGGTTTCGTTCTGGACGTTCTAATGTTGCTCCAACTGAAGTTCTGGCTAAGATACTTCCTACGAGACATTCTCGTAGTATCAGAGTGATGTACTTTTTGCAGTGGAATACTTAGCTTTAAACCGTCGAATCGTCTACACCAATGGAGTCCATTTGGGGGTGTACATTGCAGAATTGTCCCGATTTCGGACGTAGTGGCTCTGACTCTGAGCACTATGGGACTCAACTGCTGTGGTCATAAGTCCCCTAGAACTTAGAACTACTTAAACCTAACTAACCTAAGGACATCACACACATCCATGCCCGAGGCAGGATTCGAACCTGCGACCGTAGCGGTCGTGCGGTTCCAGACTGTAGCGCCTTTAACCGCTCGGCCACTCCGGCCGGCTCGGACGTAGTGAAAATTTGGATGTTAAAATAATATTTTCCAACGCATTGATGAAACCTTTTAACAGCACATGTATTTTCCGTAAGCATTTGCAAAGATGTTCACACATAATCTGCTTTCTACGAACATGACTGATAAAACAGCAAGTGTTACAGACATTGCGACACAACATTGGCCAAACTGAGAATCAGCTCAGTGCTTTACACTTCTCGTTATGTACCCTAGCTTAACAATGTATGTTCTTTCACCTGTCTTAACAATGTTTGTCCTTTGGCCTATTGTCAAAAGAATTACATTTACTGATTGATAATGAAAAGTTAATTTACAACAAACTGTTAGTACGGTTTTATACACAATAAATGATGGTTCATTTTGAAAACGCTACTAAATATCCTTCTTCTGACTTTTGTGTGGAAATTTAGTCATGAAGGTACTGTAACAATATCCATTGTATAATTATTAATTACATCTTGATTTCACGTGGGATTTTATTCCTAACATTGATTGATTTACAGTGCAAAATGCCAAAATTGAATTTCAGGTTGAAGTTCTGTATCATAACTTCGTATTATCAAAATGGCGAAAAGTCAGTAATCTTTACATCAGAATGTTCAAGAATCGTTAGTTGAAAAGTTAATTACAACTTATCTAATTGGTTTTTCGTTATTGACGTGATATAGAAAGTGCGTGAGTGACGTTAAAAACAACAGATGACTGATAAATGTTCCAAGAGTCTGTTACTAGGTAAGTTGAAATTCACGAATTTTTCTAATTAATTCTGTCTATATCCGGATCCTGCTCCAGCTACTGCCTGGTCTGGGTGCTGACGAGTCCTCCTCACTTGGCTCGGTACTCCCACCACTTCTCTTCCCGCACTTACAGCCATGTCACACCTCTCCTTTCCACTCCCATTTTCTACCATGTTCTTGGGCGCCCTCTAGGTCTTTTTCGATCTATTTGTGGAGTCTCTGCCCACCCACCCTCTTAACACGCCCATACCATCTTAATCTCTTTTTTTCAATTTCTTCTCTCCTACTTTCTTGTTTTAAGGTCTTTTCGGATATCTACGTTCCTTACTCTGTCCATTCTTGTTTTTCCCTTAACTGCTGTGAGAAATTTCATTTCCCCTACTTGCAGTCTGTTCCAGTCCCTTTCTGTCATTGCCCATGTTTCTCCTCCATAGGTGACAGTAGGGAAGTAATAACTCTTATTCGTAAGTAATTTTAATTATTGCTTTAATTACAACATTGATATTTCTCCTAACATTTTTATGGGAATGTAATAATGCAATCATGAGAATGAAATTATAAATTTTGCTGAAATTTACGACAGTACGTTAACTCACAACATCAGGTTTACTAACTAATTATAACTTTCTGTTATTTACAGTTAAATGATCTGAATTAAAGTTAATGATGTTGATTCGCTATATAAGTGAACCATACAGTTTAATTTGTTGATAGAAATTAAGAAAAGTCATACTTTCTAACTTTGTTCATTTCATCAGGTTTACTAATAATATCTCAGTTTCATATTGTGGATCGGGTAATACACAGTGTGTGAACTTTTACTGCTATCGAAGCTTTCATTAAGTACTCTATAAGTAGTCCTACTGTGACGTGAAAGTTATTTGAGAGAAGTCTGCCATACGGTTACCATAGACGACAGGAGACGTATCTATAAGGAGAACAGAAAGTTGTTGAAATTATTCCATCGACTACGTCGATCGATACGTAGGGGGGCAGAGGAGGGCATTCAGAGGCGCACAATGTGTCGTGGCGCCAGAAATTCAGATACAGAGCTTTCTGCATCGGCGACCTCCGCGCAGGCCTGCGGTGATACAGAGGGGCATCTGACTTGCATGAGTCGGACACACGGCAAATACGGCGGCGCCTGCACACGCCGGATGAGCGTGCACGCTTTCATATCGGGCGGCGATACAGTATGCATTAGAGGGCGAGTCGGCCTCACAAAAAATATTCTCTGCAGCAAGCTGCTCTCAGGCTGGGACTGAACGTAGGCTTTCCTTTAAATGAAACCATACGTATCGAGTAGCTGCCCAAATCAAGGGACTTGCTTTGTTATTACAATCTCTTCCCATCTGGCCTAACCTCGTAGCGACCACCGGGGAAAATATACGAGGTGCGACAATAAAGTAATGGGACTGATTTTCTTCGCAAGATGTGGCAAACCTGCAGGCTTGCGTAGGCACAATATCTTTAACCTCGGCCGATAAGCTGCTTCTAGTCCAAGCTGCACATCGATGCAACTGCTCAGTCGTGAGGTGTGCTGTAGTAAGTTAACACGTGTTTGTGTCTCTCGTCACAGTAATGGAACTGCATAACATTGCGCAACGGTATGCCATTTCTTTTCGCGTTAAATTGGGTGAAAACGCGACGACAACTTACGGTAAGCTTCAGAAGGCTTTTGGAGAGGGGGTAATGTCAGGAGCTCAAGTTTTTCGTTGGCATAAAATGCTTAGTGAAGGCAGAACGATTGTTGAAGATGAAGACCACAGTGGACGACCATCAACCTCGCAGACAGATGTCAACTTGGCCAGGGTGCGTGAACTCGTACGATCTGATCGAAGATTATCCATGAAAATGATTGCAGAAGAACTGAACATCAATCGAGAAACGGTTCGTCTAGTAATAACTGAAGATCTTGGCATGAGAAAGATTTGTGCAAAAATGGTTCCCAAAAATCTCACACCGCAACAGCGAGAAAGACGGAAAAATGTGGCAGCCGATCTGTTAGAGCAAACGGAAATCAATCCAGAATTGTTGAGCCTTGTTATCACTGGTGATGAAAGTTGGTTGTTTCGGTACTATCCAGAGACAATACGCCAAAGTTCGCAATGGTCCTCAAAGGGATCACTCAGACCAAAAAAAGCTCGTATGTCAAAGTCAAAAGTGAAATGCATGCTTGTGTGCTTCTTTGATTCCAAGGAAATTGTTCATAAAGAGAGGGTGCCTCCTGGTCAAACAGTTAACCAATATTACTACAAAGAAATTTTAGAAAGACTTCGTAAAGGAATTCTTCGTGTCCGTGCCAACATTGCTGATAATTGGATTCTCCATCGCGATAATGCGCCATCCCATACTGCTCTGTCAGTACAGTAATTTTAACCTCAAAACAAATATCAGTACTACCACAGCCACCTTATTCACCAGATATCGCTCCGTGCGACTTTTTTATATTTAAAAGAGTCAAAACGACGGTCAATGGACACCATTATCAAACAACGCAAGATGTTCAAAAAGCTGTGACGAGGGTTTTGGAGGATATTGCAGTTCCAGAAATGTTACCAGAAATGGCAGAAGCGCTGGAAAAAGTGTGTGCAGTCAGAAGGGAACTACTTTGGAGGAGACGACTCAAAACTTGACTAAAACGGTAAGTAACAGTTTTTTCATATGTCTCATTACTTTACTGTAGCACCTCGTAAGTCGATCATTTAGAAGGGCGCTCTGGTCGCTTTGGAATGCTGTGAATGGTGTGCAATAGGTACGAAGTGGTCTGTGTTAAGCCATTACAGGTGAGAGTGGCAATAAAAAAAAAATAAAAATAAAAAAAAATAAAAATAATGATTCAAATGGCTCTGAGCTCTATGCGACTTAACTTCTGAGGTCATCAGTCGCCCAGAACTTAGAACTAATTAAACCTAAGGACATCACACACATCCATGCGCGAGGCAGGATTCGAACCTGCGACCGTAGCAGTCGCTCGGTTCCAGGCTGTAGCGCCTAGACCCGCACGGCAACTCCGGCCGGCTGGCAGTACTAAGAGTGCCATGGAAACCCTATTGTTAAATGCAGAGCAGAACGCGGATAGATGGAAAGATTACATGGAACGCTTCTATGATAGGGAGGATTTGTCGGATGACGTGATAGAAGAAGAAACAGGAGTCGTTACGGAGAAGATAGGGGATCCAGTATTAGAATCAGAATTGAAAACGGCTTGTATGACAAGATCAAATAAGGCAGAAAGGATAGGCAACGAATTGGCTACTCACGTTGGTGCGTAGAATATTTGAGACTGGATATATCCCATCAACTTTCGGTAAAACATTGTCCACACAGCTGTAAAGAGCCACCAAGTGCGAGTACTATCGCAAATCACCCTAAAGCTCATCTATTCAAGTTGCTGAAAGAAGAATATGCAGAAGAATGGCAAAGAAATTTGAGACTGTCTTAGATGACAATCAATTTGGCTTTAGGAGAGGTAAAGGCAGAGGAAACGCAGTTCTGATATAGCAATTGATAATGGAAACAAGACTGAAGAAACATCAGGACACGAAAAATAGCTCTGAGCACTATGGGACTTAACTTCTGAGGTCATCAGTCCCCTAGAACATGACTACTTAAACCTAACTAACCTAAGGTTATCACACACATCCATGCCCGAGGCAGGATTCGAACGTCCGACCGTAGCGGTCGCGCGGGTCCAGACTGTAGCGCCCACTCCGGCCGGCCAGGACACGTTCATGGGATTTGTCGACCTTGAAGCAACGTTCGACAATGCCAAATGTGGCAGATGTTCGAAATTCTGAGAAAAATGGAGGTAAGCTGTAGGGAAAGACGGATAATATACAATATGAACCGCAAGCAAGAGAGACAGTACGAGTGGAACACTGAGAACGAAGTGTTCGTAATGAAAAGGGAATAAGACAGGGATGTAGGCTTTCACCTCTGCTGTTCGATCTGTACACCGAAGAAACAATGATGGAAATATAAGGAAGGTTCAAGACTGGGAATAAAATTCAAGGTGAGAGGATATGAGTGATAACGTTCACTGATAACATTGTTATCCCCAAAGAAAGTGAATAAGAATGCAGGATCTGTTGAACGGATTAAACATTTTAATGAGTACGGAATATGTATTGAGAGTAAATCGTAAAAAGAAGAAAGTAATGAGAAGTATCAGATATGAGAACAGCGAGAAACTCAATATCCGAATTGGGGAGAAGGAGGTAGACAATTAATTCTGCTGCCTGCTCAGCAAAATAAACCTTGACGGACGGAGCAACTTGGCATAAAAAGCAAACTAGCACCGGCAAAATAGGCATTCCTGACCATGAGAAGTCTACTAGTATCAAACATATGCGTTAATTTGAGTAAGAAATTTCTGAGAATATACGTTTGGGGAACAGTGAAGCCAAAACAGAAGAGAAGGTGAATCGAAGCATCTGAGATAGGGTTCGTCAGATTGCGCAAGATTAGACGTATTGATACAGTAAATAATCGCCGAGAATAGGAGATGAGAGGAATGTACGGAATGCACTGACAAGAAAAGGGGGGAAGGTGGTTGGACATCAGGAAGTAACTTCCGTAGTACTGGAAGGAGGTGTAAAGGATGAAAACTATTGGGGGAGACAGACATTGGAATACATCCAGAAAAGGGGGAAAGGTGGTTGGACATCAGGGAGTAACTTCCGTAGTACTGGAAGGAGGTGTAAAGGATAAAAACTATAGGGGGAGACAGACATTGGAATACATCCAGAAAAGGGGGAAAGGTGGTTGGACATCAGGGAGTAACTTCCGTAGTACTGGAAGGAGGTGTAAAGGATAAAAACTATAGGGGGAGACAGACATTGGAATACATCCAGAAAAGGAGGAAAGGTGGTTGGACATCAGGGAGTAACTTCCGTAGTACTGGAAGGAGGTGTAAAGGATAAAAACTATAGGGGGAGACAGCCATTGGAATACATCCAGAATAGGGGGAAAGGTGGTTGGACATCAGGGAGTAACTTCCGTAGTACTGGAAGGAGGTGTAACGGATAAAAACTATAGGGGGAGACAGACATTGGAATACATCCAGAAAAGGGGGAAAGGTGGTTGGACATCAGGGAGTAACTTCCGTAGTACTGGAAGGAGGTGTAAAGGATAAAAACTATAGGGGGAGACACACATTGGAATACATCCAGAAAAGGGGGAAAGGTGGTTGGACATCAGGGAGTAACTTCCGTAGTACTGGAAGGAAGTGTAAAGGATAAAAACTATAGGGGGAGACAGACATTGGAATACATCCAGAAAAGGGGGAAAGGTGGTTGGACATCAGGGAGTAACTTCCGTAGTACTGGAAGGAGGTGTAAAGGATAAAAACTATTGGGGGAGACAGACATTGGAATACATCCAGAAAAGGGGGAAAGGTGGTTGGACATCAGGGAGTAACTTCGGTAGTACTGGAAGGAGGTGTAAAGGATAAAAACTATAGGGGGAGACAGACATTGGAATACATCCAGAAAAGGGGGAAAGGTGGTTGGACATCAGGGAGTAACTTCCGTAGTACTGGAAGGAGGTGTAAAGGATAAAAACTATAGGGGGAGACAGACATTGGAATACATCCAGAAAAGGGGGAAAGGTGGTTGGACACCAGGGAGTAACTTCCGTAGTACTGGAAGGGGGTGTAAAGAATAAAAACTATAGGGGGAGACAGACATTGGAATACATCCAGAAAAGGGGGAAAGGTGGTTGGACATCAGGGAGTAACTTCCGTAGTACTGGAAGGAGGTGTAAAGGATAAAAACTATAGGGGGAGACAGACATTGGAATACATCCAGAAAAGGGGGAAAGGTGGTTGGACATCAGGGAGTAACTTCCGTAGTACTGGAAGGAGGTGTAAAGGGTAAAAACTATAGGGGGAGACAGACATTGGAATACATCCAGAAAAGGGGGAAAGGTGGTTGGACATCAGGGAGTAACCTCCATAGTACTGGAAGGAGGTGTAAAGGATAAAAACTATAGGGGGAGACAGACATTGGAATACATCCAGAAAAGGGGGGAAGGTGGTTGGACATCAGGAAGTAACTTCCGTAGTACTGGAAGGAGGTGTAAAGGATGAAAACTATTGGGGGAGACAGACATTGGAATACATCCAGAAAAGGGGGAAAGGTGGTTGGACATCAGGGAGTAACTTCCGTAGTACTGGAAGGAGGTGTAAAGGATAAAAACTATAGGGGGAGACAGACATTGGAATACATCCAGAAAAGGGGGAAAGGTGGTTGGACATCAGGGAGTAACTTCCGTAGTACTGGAAGGAGGTGTAAAGGATAAAAACTATAGGGGGAGACAGACATTGGAATACATCCAGAAAAGGAGGAAAGGTGGCTGGACATCAGGGAGTAACTTCCGTAGTACTGGAAGGAGGTGTAAAGGATAAAAACTATACGGGGAGACAGCCATTGGAATACATCCAGAATAGGGGGAAAGGTGGTTGGACATCAGGGAGTAACTTCCGTAGTACTGGAAGGAGGTGTAACGGATAAAAACTATAGGGGGAGACAGACATTGGAATACATCCAGAAAAGGGGGAAAGGTGGTTGGACATCAGGGAGTAACTTCCGTAGTACTGGAAGGAGGTGTAAAGGATAAAAACTATAGGGGGAGACACACATTGGAATACATCCAGAAAAGGGGGAAAGGTGGTTGGACATCAGGGAGTAACTTCCGTAGTACTGGAAGGAAGTGTAAAGGATAAAAACTATAGGGGGAGACAGACATTGGAATACATCCACAAAAGGGGGAAAGGTGGTTGGACATCAGGGAGTAACTTCCGTAGTACTGGAAGGAGGTGTAAAGGATAAAAACTATTGGGGGAGACAGACATTGGAATACATCCAGAAAAGGGGGAAAGGTGGTTGGACATCAGGGAGTAACTTCGGTAGTACTGGAAGGAGGTGTAAAGGATAAAAACTATAGGGGGAGACAGACATTGGAATACATCCAGAAAAGGGGGAAAGGTGGTTGGACATCAGGGAGTAACTTCCGTAGTACTGGAAGGAGGTGTAAAGGATAAAAACTATAGGGGGAGACAGACATTGGAATACATCCAAAAAAGGGGGAAAGGTGGTTGGACACCAGGGAGTAACTTCCGTAGTACTGGAAGGGGGTGTAAAGAATAAAAACTATAGGGGGAGACAGACATTGGAATACATCCAGAAAAGGGGGAAAGGTGGTTGGACATCAGGGAGTAACTTCCGTAGTACTGGAAGGAGGTGTAAAGGATAAAAACTATAGGGGGAGACAGACATTGGAATACATCCAGAAAAGGGGGAAAGGTGGTCGGACATCAGGGAGTAACTTCCGTAGTACTGGAAGGAGGTGTAAAGGGTAAAAACTATAGGGGGAGACAGACATTGGAATACATCCAGAAAAGGGGGAAAGGTGGTTGGACATCAGGGAGTAACTTCCATAGTACTGGAAGGAGGTGTAAAGGATAAAAAATATAGGGGGAGACAGACATTGGAATACATCCAGAAAAGGGGGAAAGGTGGTTGGACACCAGGGAGTAACTTCCGTAGTACTGGAAGGAGGTGTAAAGGATAAAAACTATAGGGGGAGACAGACATTGGAATACATCCAGAAAAGGAGGAAAGGTGGTTGGACATCAGGGAGTAACTTCCGTAGTACTGGAAGGAGGTGCAAAGGATAAAAACTATAGGGGGAGACCGACAATGGAATACATCCAGAAAAGGGGGAGAGGTGGTTGGACATCAGGGAGTAACTTCCGTAGTACTGGAAGGAGGTGTAAAGGATAAAAACTATAGAAGAAGACAGACATTGGAATACATCCAGAAAAGGGGGAAAGGTGGTTGGACATCAGGGAGTAACTTCCGTAGTACTGGAAGGAGGTGTAAAGGATAAAAACTATAGGGGTAGACAGACATTGGAATACATCCAGAAAAGGGGGAAAGGTGGTTGGACATCAGGGAGTAACTTCTGTAGTACTGGAAGGAGGTGTAAAGGATAAAAACTATAGGGGGAGACAGACATTGGAATACATCTAGAAAAGGGGGAAAGGTGGTTGGACATCAGGGAGTAACTTCCGTAGTACTGGAAGGAAGTGTAAAGGATAAAAACTATAGGGGGAGACAGACATTGGAATACATCCAGAAAAGGGGGAAATGTGGTTGGACACCAGGGAGTAACTTCCGTAGTACTGGAAGGAGGTGTAAAGGATAAAAACTATAGGGGGAGACAGACATTGGAATACATGCAGAAAAGGGGGAAAGGTGGTTGGACATCAGGGAGTAACTTCCGTAGTACTGGAAGGAGGTGTAAAGGATAAAAACTATAGGGGGAGACACACATTGGAATACATCCAGAAAAGGGGGAAAGGTGGTTGGACATCAGGGAGTAACTTCCGTAGTACTGGAAGGAGGTGTAAAGGATAAAAACTATAGGGGGAGACAGACATTGGAATACATCCAGAAAAGGGGGAAAGGTGGTTGGACATCAGGGAGTAACTTCCGTAGTACTGGAAGGAGGTGTAAAGGATAAAAACTATAGGGGGAGACAGACATTGGAATACATCCAGAAAAGGGGGAAAGGTGGTTGGACATCAGGGAGCAACTTCCGTAGTACTGGAAGGAGGTGTAAAGGATAAAAACTATAGGGGGAGACAGACATTGGAATACATCCAGAAAAGGGGGAAAGGTGGTTGGACACCAGGGAGTAACTTCCGTAGTACTGGAAGGGGGTGTAAAGGATAAAAACTATAGGGGGAGACAGACATTGGAATACATCCAGAAAAGGGGGAAAGGTGGTTGGACATCAGGGAGTAACTTCTGTAGTACTGGAAGGAGGTGTAAAGGATAAAAACTATAGGGGGAGACAGACATTGGAATACATCCAGAAAAGGGGGAAAGGTGGTTGGAAATCAGGGAGTAACTTCCGTAGTACTGGAAGGAGGTGTAAAGGATAAAAACTATAGGGGGAGACAGACATTGGAATACATCCAGAAAAGGGGGAAAGGTGGTTGGGCATCAGGGTGTAACTTCCGTAGTACTGGAAGGAGGTGTAAAGGATAAAAACTATAGGGGGAGACAGACATTGGAATACATCTAGAAAAGGGGGAAAGGTGGTTGGACACCAGGGAGTGACTTCTGTAGTACTGGAAGGAGGTGTAAAGGATAAAAACTATAGGGGGAGACAGACATTGGAATACATCCATAAAAGGGGGAAAGGTGGTTGGACATCAGGGAGTAACTTCCGTAGTACTGGAAGGAGGTGCAAAGGATAAAAACTATAGGGGAAGACCGACATTGGAATACATCCAGAAAAGGGGGAAAGGTGGTTGGACATCAGGGAGTAACTTCCGTAGTACTGGAAGGAGGTGAAAAAGGATAAAAACTATAGGGGGAGACAGACATTGGAATACATCCAGAAAAGGGGGAAAGGTGGTTGGACAGCAGGGAGTAACTTCCGTAGTACTGGAAGGAGGTGTAAAGGATAAAAACTACAGGGGGAGACAGACATTGTAATACATCCAGAAAAGGGGAAAGGTGGTTGGACATCAGGGAGTAACTTCTGTAGTACTGGAAGGAGGTGTAAAGGATAAAAACTATGGGGGGAGACAGACATTGGAATACATCTAGAAAAGGGGGAAAGGTGGTTGGACATCAGGGAGTAACTTCCGTAGTACTGGAAGGAGGTGTAAAGGATAAAAACTATAGGGGGAGACAGACATTGGAATACATCCAGAAAAGGGGGAAAGGTGGTTGGACACCAGGGAGTAACTTCCGTGGTACTGGAAGGAGGTGTAAAGGATAAAAACTGTAGGGCGAGGCAGACATTGGAATACATCCAGAAAAGGGGGAAAGGTGGTTGGACATCAGGGAGTAACTTCCGTAGTACTGGAAGGAGGTGTAAAGGATAAAAACTATAGGGGGAGACAGACATTGGAATACATCCAGAAAAGGGGGAAAGGTGGTTGGACATCAGGGAGTAACTTCTGTAGTACTGGAAGGAGGCGTAAAGGATAAAAACTATAGGGGGATACAGACATTGGAATACATCCAGAAAAGGGCTAAAGGTGGTTGGACATCAGGGAGTAACTTCCGTAGTACTGGATGGAGGTGTAGTGGATAAAAACTATAGGGGGAGACAGGCATTGGAATACATCCAGAAAAGGGGGAAAGGTGGTTGGACATCAGGGAGTAACTTCCGTAGTACTGGAAGGAGGTGTAAAGGATAAAAAATATAGGGGGAGACAGACATTGGAATACATCCAGAAAAGGGGGAAAGGTGGTTGGACATCAGGGATTAACTTCCGTAGTACTGGAAGAGGCGTAAAGGATAAAAATTATAGGGGGAGACAGACAGTGGAATACATCCAGAAAAGTGGGAAAGGTGGTTGGACATCAGGGAGTAACGTCCGTAGTACTGGAAGGAGGTGTAAAGGATAAAAACTACAGGGGGAGACAGACATTGGAATACATCCAGAAAAGGGGGAAAGGTGGTTGGACATCAGGGAGTAACTTCCGTAGTACTGGAAGGAGGTGTAACGATTAAAACCAAAGGGGGAGACAGACATTGGAATACATCCACAAAAGGGGGAAAGGTGGTTGGACATCAGGGAGTAACTTCCGTAGTACTGGAAGGAGGTGTAAAGGATAAAAACTATAGGGGGAGACAGACATTGGAATACATCCAGAAAAGGGGGAAAGGTGGTTGGACATCAGGGAGTAACTTCCGTAGTACTGGAAGGAGGTGTAAAGGATAAAAACTATAGGGGGAGACAGACATTGGAATACATCCACAAAAGGGGGAAAGGTGGTTGGACATCAGGGAGTAACTTCCGTAGTACTGGAAGGAGGTGTAAAGGATAAAAACTATAGGGGGAGACAGACATTGGAATACATCAAGAAAAGGGGGAAAGGTGGTTGGACATCAGGGAGTAACTTCCGTAGTACTGGAAGGAGGTGTAAAGGATAAAAACTATAGGGGGAGACAGACATTGGAATACATCTAGAAAAGGGGGAAAGGTGGTTGGACATCAGGGAGAAACTTCCGTAGTACTGGAAGGAGGTGTAAAGGATAAAAACTATAGGGGGAGACAGACATTGGAATACATCCAGAAAAGGGGGAAAGGTGGTTGGACACCAGGGAGTAACTTCTGTAGTACTGGAAGGAGGTGTAAAGGATAAAAACTATAGGGGGAGACAGACATTGGAATACATCCATAAAAGGGGGAAAGGTGGTTGGACATCAGGGAGTAACTTCCGTAGTACTGGAAGGAGGTGCAAAGGATAAAAACTATAGGGGAAGACCGACATTGGAATACATCCGGAAAAGGGGGAAAGGTGGTTGGACATCAGGGAGTAACTTCCGTAGTACTGGAAGGAGGTGAAAAAGGATAAAAACTATAGGGGGAGACAGACATTGGAATACATCCAGAAAAGGGGGAAAGGTGGTTGGACATCAGGGAGTAACTTCCATAGTACTGGAAGGAGGTGTAAAGGATAAAAACTACAGGGGGAGACAGACATTGTAATACATCCAGAAAAGGGGAAAGGTGGTTGGACATCAGGGAGTAACTTCTGTAGTACTGGAAGGAGGTGTAAAGGATAAAAACTATGGGGGGAGACAGACATTGGAATACATCTAGAAAAGGGGGAAAGGTGGTTGGACATCAGGGAGTAACTTCCGTAGTACTGGAAGGAGGTGTAAAGGATAAAAACTATAGGGGGAGACAGACATTGGAATACATCCAGAAAAGGGGGAAAGGTGGTTGGACACCAGGGAGTAACTTCCGTAGTACTGGAAGGAGGTGTAAAGGATAAAAACTACAGGGGGAGACAGACATTGGAATACATCCAGAAAAGGGGGAAAGGTGGTTGGACATCAGGGAGTAACTTCCGTAGTACTGGAAGGAGGTGTAAAGATTAAAACCAAAGGGGGAGACAGACATTGGAATACATCCACAAAAGGGGGAAAGGTGGTTGGACATCAGGGAGTAACTTCCGTAGTACTGGAAGGAGGTGTAAAGGATAAAAACTATAGGGAAAGACAGACATTGGAATACATCCAGAAAAGGGGGAAAGGTGGTTGGACATCAGGGAGTAACTTCCGTAGTACTGGAAGGAGGTGTAAAGGATAAAAACTATAGGGGGAGACAGACATTGGAATACATCCACAAAAGGGGGAAAGGTGGTTGGACATCAGGGAGTAACTTCCGTAGTACTGGAAGGAGGTGTAAAGGATAAAAACTATAGGGGGAGACAGACATTGGAATACATCAAGAAAAGGGGGAAAGGTGGTTGGACATCAGGGAGTAACTACCGTAGTACTGGAAGGAGGTGTAAAGGATAAAAACTATAGGGGGAGACAGACATTGGAATACATCTAGAAAAGGGGGAAAGGTGGTTGGACATCTGGGAGAAACTTCCGTAGTACTGGAAGGAGGTGTAAAGGATAAAAACTATAGGGGGAGACAGACATTGGAATACATCCAGAAAAGGGGGAAAGGTGGTTGGACATCAGGGAGTAACTTCCGTAGTACTGGAAGAAGGTGTAAAGGATAAAAACTATAGGGGGAGACAGACATTGGAATACATCCAGAAAATAGGGAAAGGTGGTTGGACATCAGGAAGTAGCTTCCGTAGTACTGGAAGGAGGTGTAAAGGATAAAAACTATAGGGGGAGACAGACATTGGAATACATCCAGAAAAGGGGGAAAGGTGATTGGACATCAAGGAGTAACTTCCGTAGTACTGGAAGGAGGTGTAAAGAATAAAAACTATAGGGGGAGACAGACATTGGAATACATCCAGAAAAGGGGGAAAGGTGGTTGGACATCAGGGAGTAACTTCCGTAGTACTGGAAGGAGGTGTAAAGGATAAAAACTATAGGGGGAGACAGACATTGGAATACATCCAGAAAAGGGGGAAAGGTGGTTGGACATCAGGGAGTAACTTCCGTAGTACTGGAAGGAGGTGTAAAGGATAAAAACTATAGGGTGAGACAGACATTGGAATACATCCACAAAAGGGGGAAAGGTGGTTGGACATCAGGGAGTAACTTCCGTAGTACTGGAAGGAGGTGTAAAGGATAAAAACTATAGGGGGAGACAGACATTGGAATACATCAAGAAAAGGGGGAAAGGTGGTTGGACATCAGGGAGTAACTTCCGTAGTACTGGAAGGAGGTGTAAAGGACAAAAACTATAGGGGGAGACAGACATTGGAATACATCTAGAAAAAGGGGAAAGGTGGTTGGACATCAGGGAGAAACTTCCGTAGTACTGGAAGGAGGTGTAAAGGATAAAAACTATAGGGGGAGACAGACATTGGAATACATCCAGAAAAGGGGGAAAGGTGGTTGGACATCAGGGAGTAACTTCTGTAGTACTGGAAGGAGGTGTAAAGGATAAAAACTATAGGTGGAGACAGCCATTGGAATACATCCAGAAAAGGGGGAAAGGTGGTTGGACATCAGGGAGTAACTTCCGTAGTACTGGAATGACGTGTAAAGGATAAAAACTATAGGGGGAGACAGACATTGGAATACATTCAGAAAAGGGGGAAAGGTGGTTGGACATCAGGGAGTAACTTCCGTAGTACTGGAAGGAGGTGTGAAGGATAAAAACTATAGGGGGAGACAGACATTGCAATACATCCAGAAAAGGGGGAAAGGTGGTTGGACATCAGGGAGTAACTTCCGTAGTACTGGAATGCGGTGTAAAGGATAAAAACTATAGAGGGAGACAGACATTGGAATACATCCAGAAAAGGGGGAAAGGTGGTTGGACATCAGGGAGTAACTTCCATAGTACTGGAAGGCGATGTAAAGGATAAAAACTATAGGGGGAGACAGACATTGGAATACATCCAGAAAAGGGGGAAAGGTGGTTGGACATCAGGGAGTAACTTCCGTAGTACTGGAAGGAGGTGTAAAGGATAAAAACTATAGGGGGAGACAGACATTGGAATACATCCAGAAAAGGGGGAAAGGTGGTTGGACATCAGGGAGTAACTTCCGTAGTACTGGAAGGAGGTGTAGAGGATAAAAACTATAGGGGGAGACAGACATTGGAATACATCCAGAAAAGGGGGAAAGGTGGTTGGACATCAGGGAGCAACTTCCGTAGTACTGGAAGGAGGTGTAAAGGATAAAAACTATAGGGGGAGACAGACATTGGAATACATCCAGAAAATTGGGAAAGGTGGTTGGACACCAGGGAGTAACTTCCGTAGTACTGGAAGGGGGTGTAAAGGATAAAAACTATAGGGGGAGACAGACATTGGAATACATCCAGAAAAGGGGGAAAGGTGGTTGGACATCAGGGAGTAACTTCTGTAGTACTGGAAGGAGGTGTAAAGGATAAAAACTATAGGGGGAGACAGACATTGGAATACATCCAGAAAAGGGGGAAAGGTGGTTGGAAATCAGGGAGTAACTTCCGTAGTACTGGAAGGAGGTGTAAAGGATAAAAACTATAGGGGGAGACAGACATTGGAATACATCCAGAAAAGGGGGAAAGGTGGTTGGGCATCAGGGTGTAACTTCCGTAGTACTGGAAGGAGGTGCAAAGGATAAAAACTATAGGGGGAGACAGACATTGGAATACATCCAGAAAAGGGGGAAAGGTGGTTGGACACCAGGGAGTGACTTCTGTAGTACTGGAAGGAGGTGTAAAGGATAAAAACTATAGGGGGAGACAGACATTGGAATACATCCATAAAAGGGGGAAAGGTGGTTGGACATCAGGGAGTAACTTCCGTAGTACTGGAAGGAGGTGCAAAGGATAAAAACTATAGGGGAAGACCGACATTGGAATACATCCAGAAAAGGGGGAAAGGTGGTTGGACATCAGGGAGTAACTTCCGTAGTACTGGAAGGAGGTGAAAAAGGATAAAAACTATAGGGGGAGACAGACATTGGAATACATCCAGAAAAGGGGAAAGGTGGTTGGACATCAGGGAGTAACTTCCGTAGTACTGGAAGGAGGTGTAAAGGATAAAAACTACAGGGGGAGACAGACATTGTAATACATCCAGAAAAGGGGAAAGGTGGTTGGACATCAGGGAGTAACTTCTGTAGTACTGGAAGGAGGTGTAAAGGATAAAAACTATGGGGGGAGACAGACATTGGAATACATCTAGAAAAGGGGGAAAGGTGGTTGGACATCAGGGAGTATCTTCCGTAGTACTGGAAGGAGGTGTAAAGGATAAAAACTATAGGGGGAGACAGACATTGGAATACATCCAGAAAAGGGGGAAAGGTGGTTGGACACCAGGGAGTAACTTCCGTAGTACTGGAAGGAGGTGTAAAGGATAAAAACTGTAGGGGGAGGCAGACATTGGAATACATCCAGAAAAGGGGGAAAGGTGGTTGGACATCAGGGAGTAACTTCCGTAGTACTGGAAGGAGGTGTAAAGGATAAAAACTATAGGGGGAGACAGACATTGGAATACATCCAGAAAAGGGGGAAAGGTGGTTGGACATCAGGGAGTAACTTCTGTAGTACTGGAAGGAGGCGTAAAGGATAAAAACTATAGGGGGATACAGACATTGGAATACATCCAGAAAAGGGCTAAAGGTGGTTGGACATCAGGGAGTAACTTCCGTAGTACTGGATGGAGGTGTAGTGGATAAAAACTATAGGGGGAGACAGGCATTGGAATACATCCAGAAAAGGGGGAAAGGTGGTTGGACATCAGGGAGTAACTTCCGTAGTACTGGAAGGAGGTGTAAAGGATAAAAAATATAGGGGGAGACAGACATTGGAATACATCCAGAAAAGGGGGAAAGGTGGTTGGACATCAGGGATTAACTTCCGTAGTACTGGAAGGAGGCGTAAAGGATAAAAATTATAGGGGGAGACAGACAGTGGAATACATCCAGAAAAGTGGGAAAGGTGGTTGGACATCAGGGAGTAACTTCCATAGTACTGGAAGGAGGTGCAAAGGATAAAAACTATAGGGGAAGACCGACATTGGAATACATCCGGAAAAGGGGGAAAGGTGGTTGGACATCAGGGAGTAACTTCCGTAGTACTGGAAGGAGGTGTAAAGATTAAAACCAAAGGGGGAGACAGACATTGGAATACATCCACAAAAGGGGGAAAGGTGGTTGGACATCAGGGAGTAACTTCCGTAGTACTGGAAGGAGGTGTAAAGGATAAAAACTATAGGGGGAGACAGACATTGGAATACATCCAGAAAAGGGGGAAAGGTGGTTGGACATCAGGGAGTAACTTCCGTAGTACTGGAAGGAGGTGTAAAGGATAAAAACTATAGGGTGAGACAGACATTGGAATACATCCACAAAAGGGGGAAAGGTGGTTGGACATCAGGGAGTAACTTCCGTAGTACTGGAAGGAGGTGTAAAGGATAAAAACTATAGGGGGAGACAGACATTGGAATACATCAAGAAAAGGGGGAAAGGTGGTTGGACATCAGGGAGTAACTTCCGTAGTACTGGAAGGAGGTGTAAAGGACAAAAACTATAGGGGGAGACAGACATTGGAATACATCTAGAAAAAGGGGAAAGGTGGTTGGACATCAGGGAGAAACTTCCGTAGTACTGGAAGGAGGTGTAAAGGATAAAAACTATAGGGGGAGACAGACATTGGAATACATCCAGAAAAGGGGGAAAGGTGGTTGGACATCAGGGAGTAACTTCTGTAGTACTTTAAGGAGGTGTAAAGGATAAAAACTATAGGTGGAGACAGCCATTGGAATACATCCAGAAAAGGGGGAAAGGTGGTTGGACATCAGGGAGTAACTTCCGTAGTACTGGAATGACGTGTAAAGGATAAAAACTATAGGGGGAGACAGACATTGGAATACATTCAGAAAAGGGGGAAAGGTGGTTGGACATCAGGGAGTAACTTCCGTAGTACTGGAAGGAGGTGTGAAGGATAAAAACTATAGGGGGAGACAGACATTGCAATACATCCAGAAAAGGGGGAAAGGTGGTTGGACATCAGGGAGTAACTTCCGTAGTACTGGAATGCGGTGTAAAGGATAAAAACTATAGAGGGAGACAGACATTGGAATACATCCAGAAAAGGGGGAAAGGTGGTTGGACATCAGGGAGTAACTTCCATAGTACTGGAAGGCGATGTAAAGGATAAAAACTATAGGGGGAGACAGACATTGGAATACATCCAGAAAAGGGGGAAAGGTGGTTGGACATCAGGGAGTAACTTCCGTAGTACTGGAAGGAGGTGTAAAGGATAAAAACTATAGGGGGAGACAGACATTGGAATACATCCAGAAAAGGGGGAAAGGTGGTTGGACATCAGGGAGTAACTTCCGTAGTACTGGAAGGAGGTGTAGAGGATAAAAACTATAGGGGGAGACAGACATTGGAATACATCCAGAAAAGGGGGAAAGGTGGTTGGACATCAGGGAGCAACTTCCGTAGTACTGGAAGGAGGTGTAAAGGATAAAAACTATAGGGGGAGACAGACATTGGAATACATCCAGAAAATTGGGAAAGGTGGTTGGACACCAGGGAGTAACTTCCGTAGTACTGGAAGGGGGTGTAAAGGATAAAAACTATAGGGGGAGACAGACATTGGAATACATCCAGAAAAGGGGGAAAGGTGGTTGGACATCAGGGAGTAACTTCTGTAGTACTGGAAGGAGGTGTAAAGGATAAAAACTATAGGGGGAGACAGACATTGGAATACATCCAGAAAAGGGGGAAAGGTGGTTGGAAATCAGGGAGTAACTTCCGTAGTACTGGAAGGAGGTGTAAAGGATAAAAACTATAGGGGGAGACAGACATTGGAATACATCCAGAAAAGGGGGAAAGGTGGTTGGGCATCAGGGTGTAACTTCCGTAGTACTGGAAGGAGGTGCAAAGGATAAAAACTATAGGGGGAGACAGACATTGGAATACATCCAGAAAAGGGGGAAAGGTGGTTGGACACCAGGGAGTGACTTCTGTAGTACTGGAAGGAGGTGTAAAGGATAAAAACTATAGGGGGAGACAGACATTGGAATACATCCATAAAAGGGGGAAAGGTGGTTGGACATCAGGGAGTAACTTCCGTAGTACTGGAAGGAGGTGCAAAGGATAAAAACTATAGGGGAAGACCGACATTGGAATACATCCAGAAAAGGGGGAAAGGTGGTTGGACATCAGGGAGTAACTTCCGTAGTACTGGAAGGAGGTGAAAAAGGATAAAAACTATAGGGGGAGACAGACATTGGAATACATCCAGAAAAGGGGGAAAGGTGGTTGGACATCAGGGAGTAACTTCCGTAGTACTGGAAGGAGGTGTAAAGGATAAAAACTACAGGGGGAGACAGACATTGTAATACATCCAGAAAAGGGGAAAGGTGGTTGGACATCAGGGAGTAACTTCTGTAGTACTGGAAGGAGGTGTAAAGGATAAAAACTATGGGGGGAGACAGACATTGGAATACATCTAGAAAAGGGGGAAAGGTGGTTGGACATCAGGGAGTATCTTCCGTAGTACTGGAAGGAGGTGTAAAGGATAAAAACTATAGGGGGAGACAGACATTGGAATACATCCAGAAAAGGGGGAAAGGTGGTTGGACACCAGGGAGTAACTTCCGTAGTACTGGAAGGAGGTGTAAAGGATAAAAACTGTAGGGGGAGGCAGACATTGGAATACATCCAGAAAAGGGGGAAAGGTGGTTGGACATCAGGGAGTAACTTCCGTAGTACTGGAAGGAGGTGTAAAGGATAAAAACTATAGGGGGAGACAGACATTGGAATACATCCAGAAAAGGGGGAAAGGTGGTTGGACATCAGGGAGTAACTTCTGTAGTACTGGAAGGAGGCGTAAAGGATAAAAACTATAGGGGGATACAGACATTGGAATACATCCAGAAAAGGGCTAAAGGTGGTTGGACATCAGGGAGTAACTTCCGTAGTACTGGATGGAGGTGTAGTGGATAAAAACTATAGGGGGAGACAGGCATTGGAATACATCCAGAAAAGGGGGAAAGGTGGTTGGACATCAGGGAGTAACTTCCGTAGTACTGGAAGGAGGTGTAAAGGATAAAAAATATAGGGGGAGACAGACATTGGAATACATCCAGAAAAGGGGGAAAGGTGGTTGGACATCAGGGATTAACTTCCGTAGTACTGGAAGGAGGCGTAAAGGATAAAAATTATAGGGGGAGACAGACAGTGGAATACATCCAGAAAAGTGGGAAAGGTGGTTGGACATCAGGGAGTAACTTCCGTAGTACTGGAAGGAGGTGCAAAGGATAAAAACTATAGGGGAATACCGACATTGGAATACATCCGGAAAAGGGGGAAAGGTGGTTGGACATCAGGGAGTAACTTCCGTAGTACTGGAAGGAGGTGAAAAAGGATAAAAACTATAGGGGGAGACAGACATTGGAATACATCCAGAAAAGGGGGAAAGGTGGTTGGACATCAGGGAGTAACTTCCGTAGTACTGGAAGGAGGTGTAAAGGATAAAAACTACAGGGGGAGACAGACATTGTAATACATCCAGAAAAGGGGAAAGGTGGTTGGACATCAGGGAGTAACTTCTGTAGTACTGGAAGGAGGTGTAAAGGATAAAAACTATGGGGGGAGACAGACATTGGAATACATCTAGAAAAGGGGGAAAGGTGGTTGGACATCAGGGAGTAACTTCCGTAGTACTGGAAGGAGGTGTAAAGGATAAAAACTATAGGGGGAGACAGACATTGGAATACATCCAGAAAAGGGGGAAAGGTGGTTGGACACCAGGGAGTAACTTCCGTAGTACTGGAAGGAGGTGTAAAGGATAAAAACTGTAGGGGGAGGCAGACATTGGAATACATCCAGAAAAGGGGGAAAGGTGGTTGGACATCAGGGAGTAACTTCCGTAGTACTGGAAGGAGGTGTAAAGGATAAAAACTATAGGGGGAGACAGACATTGGAATACATCCAGAAAAGGGGGAAAGGTGGTTGGACATCAGGGAGTAACTTCTGTAGTACTGGAAGGAGGCGTAAAGGATAAAAACTATAGGGGGATACAGACATTGGAATACATCCAGAAAAGGGCTAAAGGTGGTTGGACATCAGGGAGTAACTTCCGTAGTACTGGATGGAGGTGTAGTGGATAAAAACTATAGGGGGAGACAGGCATTGGAATACATCCAGAAAAGGGGGAAAGGTGGTTGGACATCAGGGAGTAACTTCCGTAGTACTGGAAGGAGGTGTAAAGGATAAAAAATATAGGGGGAGACAGACATTGGAATACATCCAGAAAAGGGGGAAAGGTGGTTGGACATCAGGGATTAACTTCCGTAGTACTGGAAGGAGGCGTAAAGGATAAAAATTATAGGGGGAGACAGACAGTGGAATACATCCAGAAAAGTGGGAAAGGTGGTTGGACATCAGGGAGTAACGTCCGTAGTACTGGAAGGAGGTGTAAAGGATAAAAACTACAGGGGGAGACAGACATTGGAATACATCCAGAAAAGGGGGAAAGGTGGTTGGACATCAGGGAGTAACTTCCGTAGTACTGGAAGGAGGTGTAAAGATTAAAACCAAAGGGGGAGACAGACATTGGAATACATCCACAAAAGGGGGAAAGGTGGTTGGACATCAGGGAGTAACGTCCGTAGTACTGGAAGGAGGTGTAAAGGATAAAAACTATAGGGAAAGACAGACATTGGAATACATCCAGAAAAGGGGGAAAGGTGGTTGGACATCAGGGAGTAACTTCCGTAGTACTGGAAGGAGGTGTAAAGGATAAAAACTATAGGGGGAGACAGACATTGGAATACATCCACAAAAGGGGGAAAGGTGGTTGGACATCAGGGAGTAACTTCCGTAGTACTGGAAGGAGGTGTAAAGGATAAAAACTATAGGGGGAGACAGACATTGGAATACATCAAGAAAAGGGGGAAAGGTGGTTGGACATCAGGGAGTAACTACCGTAGTACTGGAAGGAGGTGTAAAGGATAAAAACTATAGGGGGAGACAGACATTGGAATACATCTAGAAAAGGGGGAAAGGTGGTTGGACATCTGGGAGAAACTTCCGTAGTACTGGAAGGAGGTGTAAAGGATAAAAACTATAGGGGGAGACAGACATTGGAATACATCCAGAAAAGGGGGAAAGGTGGTTGGACATCAGGGAGTAACTTCCGTAGTACTGGAAGAAGGTGTAAAGGATAAAAACTATAGGGGGAGACAGACATTGGAATACATCCAGAAAATAGGGAAAGGTGGTTGGACATCAGGGAGTATCTTCCGTATTACTGGAAGGAGGTGTAAAGGATAAAAACTATGGGGGGAGACAGACATTGGAATACATCCAGAAAAGGGGGAAAGGTGGTTGGACATCAGGGAGTAACTTCCGTAGTACTGGAAGGAGGTGTAAAGAATAAAAACTATAGGGGGAGACAGACATTGGAATACATCCAGAAAAGGGGGAAAGGTGGTTGGGCATCAGGGAGTAACTTCCGTAGTACTGGAAGGAGGTGTAAAGGATAAAAACTATAGGGGGAGACAGACATTGGAATACATCCAGAAAAGGGGGAAAGGTGGTTGGACATCAGGGAGTAACTTCCGTAGTACTGGAAGGAGGTGTAAAGGATAAGAACTATAGGGGGAGACAGACATTGGAATACATCCAGAAAAGGGGGAAAGGTGGTTGGACATCAGGGAGTAACTTCCGTAGTACTGGAAGGAGGTGTAAAGGATAAAATCTATAGGGGGAGACAGACATTGGAATACATCCAGAAAAGGGGGAAAGGTGGTTGGACATCAGGGAGTAACTTCCGTAGTACTGGAAGGAGGTGTAAAGGATAAAAACTATAGGGGGAGACAGACATTGGAATACATCCAGAAAAGGGGGAAAGGTGGTTGGACACTAGGGAGTAACGTCCGTAGTACTGGAAGGTGGTGGAAAGGATAAAAACTATAGGGGGAGACAGACATTGGAATACATCCAGAAAAGGGGGAAAGGTGGTTGGACATCAGGGAGTAACTTCCGTAGTACTGGAAGGAGGTGTAAAGATTAAAACCAAAGGGGGAGACAGACATTGGAATACATCCACAAAAGGGGGAAAGGTGGTTGGACATCAGGGAGTAACTTCCGTAGTACTGGAAGGAGGTGTAAAGGATAAAAACTATAGGGGGAGACAGACATTGGAAAACATCCAGAAAAGGGGGAAAGGTGGTTGGACATCAGGGAGTAACTTCCGTAGTACTGGAAGGAGGTGTAAAGGATAAAAACTATAGGGGGAGACAGACATTGGAATACATCCACAAAAGGGGGAAAGGTGGTTGGACATCAGGGAGTAACTTCCGTAGTACTGGAAGGAGGTGTAAAGGATAAAAACTATAGGGGGAGACAGACATTGGAATACTTCAAGAAAAGGGGGAAAGGTGGTTGGTTATCAGGGAGTAACTTCCGTAGTACTGGAAGGAGGTGTAAAGGACAAAAACTATAGGGGGAGACAGACATTGGAATACATCTAGAAAAAGGGGAAAGGTGGTTGGACATCAGGGAGAAACTTCCGTAGTACTGGAAGGAGGTGTAAAGGATAAAAACTATAGGGGGAGACAGACATTGGAATACATCCAGAAAAGGGGGAAAGGTGGTTGGACATCAGGGAGTAACTTCCGTAGTACTGGAAGGAGGTGTAAAGGATAAAAACTATAGGGGGAAACAGACATTGGAATACATCCACAAAAGGGGGAAAGGTGGTTAGACATCAGGGAGTAACTTCCGTAGTACTGGAAGGAGGTGTAAAGGATAAAAACTATAGGGGGAGACAGACATTGGAATACATCCAGAAAAGGGGGAAAGGTGGTTGGACATCAGGGAGTAACTTCCGTAGTACTGGAAGGAGGTGTAAAGAATAAAAACTATAGGGGGAGACAGACATTGGAATACATCCACAAAAGGGGGAAAGGTGGTTGGACATCACGGAGTAACTTCCGTAGTACTGGAAGGAGGTGTAAAGGATAAAAACTATAGGCGGAGACAGACATTGGAATACATCCAGAAAAGGGGGAAAGGTGGTTGGACATCAGGGAGTAACTTCCGTAGTACTAGAAGGAGGTGTAAAGGATAAAAACTATAGGGGGAGACAGACATTGGAATACATCCAGAAAAGGGGGAAAGGTGGTTGGACATCAGGGAGTAACTTCCGTAGTACTGGAAGGAGGTGTAAAGGATAAGATCTATAGGGGGAGACAGACATTGGAATACATCCAGAAAAGGGGGAAAGGTGGTTGGACATCAGGGAGTAACTTCCGTAGTACTGGAAGGAGGTGTAAAGGATAAAAACTATAGGGGGAGACAGACATTGGAATACATCCAGAATAGGGGGAAAGGTGGTTGGACACTAGGGAGTAACTTCCGTAGTACTGGAGGGAGGTGTAAAGAATAAAAACTATAGGGGAGACAGACATTGGAATACGTCCAGAAAAGGGGGAAAGGTGGTTGGACATCAGGGAGTAACTTCCGTAGTATTGGAAGGAGGTGTAAGGGATAAAAACTATAGGGGGAGACAGACAATGGAATACATCCAGAAAAGGGGGAAAGGTGGTTGGGCATCAGGGAGTAACTTCCGTAGTACTGGAAGGAGGTGTAAAGGATAAAAACTATAGGGGGAGACAGACATTGGAATACATCCAGAAAAGGGGGAAAGGTGGTTGGACATCAGGGAGTAACTTCTGTAGTACTGGAAGGAGGTGTAAAGGATAAAAACTATAGGGGGAGACAGACGTTGGAATACATTCACAAAAGGTGGAAAGGTGGTTGGACATCAGGGAGTAACTTCCGTAGTACTGGAATGACGTGTAAAGGATAAAAACTATAGGGGGAGACAGACATTGGAATACATTCAGAAAAGGGGGAAAGGTGGTTGGACATCAGGGAGTAACTTCCATAGTACTGAAAGGAGGTGTGAAGGAAAAAACTATAGGGGGAGACAGACATTGCAATACATCCAGAAAAGGGGGAAAGGTGGTTGGACATCAGGGAGTAACTTCCGTAGTACTGGAATGCGGTGTAAAGGATAAAAACTATAGAGGGAGACAGACATTGGAATACATCCAGAAAAGGGGGAAAGGTGGTTGGACATCAGGGAGTAACTTCCATAGTACTGGAAGGCGATGTAAAGGATAAAAACTATAGGGGGAGACAGACATTGGAATACATCCAGAAAAGGGGGAAAGGTGGTTGGACATCAGGGAGTAACTTCCGTAGTACTGGAAGGAGGTGTAAAGGATAAAAACTATAGGGGGAGACAGACATTGGAATACATCCAGAAAAGGGGGAAAGGTGGTTGGACATCAGGGAGTAACTTCCGTAGTACTGGAAGGAGGTGTAAAGGATAAAAACTATAGGGGGAGACAGACATTGGAATACATCCAGAAAAGGGGGAAAGGTGGTTGGACACCAGGGAGTAACTTCCGTAGTACTGGAAGGCGGTGTAAAGGATAAAAACTATAGGCGAAGACCGACATTGGAATACATCCGGAAAAGGGGGAAAGGTGGTTGGACATCAGGGAGTAACTTCCGTAGTACTGGAAGGAGGTGAAAAAGGATAAAAACTATAGGGGGAGACAGACATTGGAATACATCCAGAAAAGGGGGAAAGGTGGTTGGACATCAGGGAGTAACTTCCGTAGTACTGGAAGGAGGTGTAAAGGATAAAAACTACAGGGGGAGACAGACATTGTAATACATCCAGAAAAGGGGAAAGGTGGTTGGACATCAGGGAGTAACTTCTGTAGTAC
Source organism: Schistocerca americana (assembly GCF_021461395.2). Lineage (NCBI taxonomy): Eukaryota > Metazoa > Arthropoda > Insecta > Orthoptera > Acrididae > Schistocerca > Schistocerca americana. The sequence continues at coordinate 28,209,367 of NC_060127.1, forward strand.
TGGAAGGAGGTGTAAAGGATAAAAACTATGGGGGGAGACAGACATTGGAATACATCTAGAAAAGGGGGAAAGGTGGTTGGACATCAGGGAGTAACTTCCGTAGTACTGAAAGGAGGTGTAAAGGATAAAAACTATAGGGGGAGACAGACATTGGAATACATCCAGAAAAGGGGGAAAGGTGGTTGGACACCAGGGAGTAACTTCCGTAGTACTGGAAGGAGGTGTAAAGGATAAAAACTGTAGGGGGAGGCAGACATTGGAATACATCCAGAAAAGGGGGAAAGGTGGTTGGACATCAGGGAGTAACTTCCGTAGTACTGGAAGGAGGTGTAAAGGATAAAAACTATAGGGGGAGACAGACATTGGAATACATCCAGAAAAGGGGGAAAGGTGGTTGGACATCAGGGAGTAACTTCTGTAGTACTGGAAGGAGGCGTAAAGGATAAAAACTATAGGGGGATACAGACATTGGAATACATCCAGAAAAGGGCTAAAGGTGGTTGGACATCAGGGAGTAACTTCCCTAGTACTGGATGGAGGTGTAGTGGATAAAAACTATAGGGGGAGACAGGCATTGGAATACATCCAGAAAAGGGGGAAAGGTGGTTGGACATCAGGGAGTAACTTCCGTAGTACTGGAAGGAGGTGTAAAGGATAAAAACTATAGGGGGAGACAGACATTGGAATACATCCAGAAAAGGGGGAAAGGTGGTTGGACATCAGGGATTAACTTCCGTAGTACTGGAAGGAGGCGTAAAGGATAAAAATTATAGGGGGAGACAGACAGTGGAATACATCCAGAAAAGTGGGAAAGGTGGTTGGACATCAGGGAGTAACGTCCGTAGTACTGGAAGGAGGTGTAAAGGATAAAAACTACAGGGGGAGACAGACATTGGAATACATCCAGAAAAGGGGGAAAGGTGGTTGGACATCAGGGAGTAACTTCGGTAGTACTGGAAGGAGGTGTAAAGATTAAAACCAAAGGGGGAGACAGACATTGGAATACATCCACAAAAGGGGGAAAGGTGGTTGGACATCAGGGAGTAACTTCCGTAGTACTGGAAGGAGGTGTAAAAGATAAAAACTATAGGGAAAGACAGACATTGGAATACATCCAGAAAAGGGGGAAAGGTGGTTGGACATCAGGGAGTAACTTCCGTAGTACTGGAAGGAGGTGTAAAGGATAAAAACTATAGGGGGAGACAGACATTGGAATACATCCACAAAAGGGGGAAAGGTGGTTGGACATCAGGGAGTAACTTCCGTAGTACTGGAAGGAGGTGTAAAGGATAAAAACTATAGGGGGAGACAGACATTGGAATACATCAAGAAAAGGGGGAAAGGTGGTTGGACATCAGGGAGTAACTACCGTAGTACTGGAAGGAGGTGTAAAGGTTAAAAACTATAGGGGGAGACAGACATTGGAATACATCTAGAAAAGGGAAAAAGGTGGTTGGGCATCTGGGAGAAACTTCCGTAGTACTGGAAAGAGGTGTAAAGGATAAAAACTATAGGGGGAGACAGACATTGGAATACATCCAGAAAAGGGGGAAAGGTGGTTGGACATCAGGGAGTAACTTCCGTAGTACTGGAAGAAGGTGTAAAGGATAAAAACTATAGGGGGAGACAGACATTGGAATACATCCAGAAAATAGGGAAAGGTGGTTGGACATCAGGGAGTAGCTTCCGTAGTACTGGAAGGAGGTGTAAAGGATAAAAACTATAGGGGGAGACAGACATTGGAATACATCCAGAAAAGGGGGAAAGGTGGTTGGACATCAGGGAGTAACTTCCGTAGTACTGGAAGGAGGTGTAAAGGATAAAAACTATAGGGGGAGACAGACATTGGAATACATCCAGAAAAGGGGGAAAGGTGGTTGGACATCAGGGAGTAACTTCCGTAGTACTGGAAGGAGGTGTAAAGGATAAGAACTATAGGGGGAGACAGACATTGGAATACATCCAGAAAAGGGGGAAAGGTGGTTGGACATCGGGGAGTAACTTCCGTAGTACTGGAAGGAGGTGTAAAGGATAAAATCTATAGGGGGAGACAGACATTGGAATACATCCAGAAAAGGGGGAAAGGTGGTTGGACATCAGGGAGTAACTTCCGTAGTACTGGAAGGAGGTGTAAAGGATAAAAACTATAGGGGGAGACAGACATTGGAATACATCCAGAAAAGGGGGAAAGGTGGTTGGACATCAGGGAGTAACTTCCGTAGTACTGGAAGGAGGTGTAAAGGATAAAAACTATAGGGGGAGACAGACATTGGAATACATCCACAAAAGGGGGAAAGGTGGTTGGACATCAGGGAGTAACTTCCGTAGTACTGGAAGGAGGTGTAAAGGATAAAAACTATAGGGGGAGACAGACATTGGAATACATCAAGAAAAGGGGGAAAGGTGGTTGGACATCAGGGAGTAACTTCCGTAGTACTGGAAGGAGGTGTAAAGGACAAAAACTATAGGGGGAGACAGACATTGGAATACATCTAGAAAAAGGGGAAAGGTGGTTGGACATCAGGGAGAAACTTCCGTAGTACTGGAAGGAGGTGTAAAGGATAAAAACTACAGGGGGAAACAGACATTGGAATACATCCACAAAAGGGGGAAAGGTGGTTGACATCAGGGAGTAACTTCCGTAGTACTGGAAGGAGGTGTAAAGGATAAAAACTATAGGGGGAGACAGACATTGGAATACATCCAGAAAAGGGGGAAAGGTGGTTGGACATCAGGGAGTAACTTCCGTAGTACTGGAAGGAGGTGTAAAGAATAAAAACTATAGGGGGAGACAGACATTGGAATACATCCACAAAAGGGGGAAAGGTGGTTGGACATCACGGAGTAACTTCCGTAGTACTGGAAGGAGGTGTAAAGGATAAAAACTATAGGCGGAGACAGACATTGGAATACATCCAGAAAAGGGGGAAAGGTGGTTGGACATCAGGGAGTAACTTCCGTAGTACTAGAAGGAGGTGTAAAGGATAAAAACTATAGGGGGAGACAGACATTGGAATACATCCAGAAAAGGGGGAAAGGTGGTTGGACATCAGGGAGTAACTTCCGTAGTACTGGAAGGAGGTGTAAAGGATAAGATCTATAGGGGGAGACAGACATTGGAATACATCCAGAAAAGGGGGAAAGGTGGTTGGACATCAGGGAGTAACTTCCGTAGTACTGGAAGGAAGTGTAAAGGATAAAAACTATAGGGGGAGACAGACATTGGAATACATCCAGAATAGGGGGAAAGGTGGTTGGACACTAGGGAGTAACTTCCGTAGTACTGGAAGGAGGTGTAAAGAATAAAAACTATAGGGGAGACAGACATTGGAATACGTCCAGAAAAGGGGGAAAGGTGGTTGGACATCAGGGAGTAACTTCCGTAGTATTGGAAGGAGGTGTAAGGGATAAAAACTATAGGGGGAGACAGACAATGGAATACATCCAGAAAAGGGGGAAAGGTGGTTGGGCATCAGGGAGTAACTTCCGTAGTACTGGAAGGAGGTGTAAAGGATAAAAACTATAGGGGGAGACAGACATTGGAATACATCCAGAAAAGGGGGAAAGGTGGTTGGACATCAGGGAGTAACTTCTGTAGTACTGGAAGGAGGTGTAAAGGATAAAAACTATAGGGGGAGACAGACGTTGGAATACATTCACAAAAGGTGGAAAGGTGGTTGGACATCAGGGAGTAACTTCCGTAGTACTGGAATGACGTGTAAAGGATAAAAACTATAGGTGGAGACAGACATTGGAATACATTCAGAAAAGGGGGAAAGGTGGTTGGACATCAGGGAGTAACTTCCGTAGTACTGGAAGGAGGTGTGAAGGATAAAAACTATAGGGGGAGACAGACATTGCAATACATCCAGAAAAGGGGGAAAGGTGGTTGGACATCAGGGAGTAACTTCCGTAGTACTGGAATGCGGTGTAAAGGATAAAAACTATAGAGGGAGACAGACATTGGAATACATCCAGAAAAGGGGGAAAGGTGGTTGGACATCAGGGAGTAACTTCCATAGTACTGGAAGGCGATGTAAAGGATAAAAACTATAGGGGGAGACAGACATTGGAATACATCCAGAAAAGGGGGAAAGGTGGTTGGACATCAGGGAGTAACTTCCGTAGTACTGGAAGGAGGTGTAAAGGATAAAAACTATAGGGGGAGACAGACATTGGAATACATCCAGAAAAGGGGGAAAGGTGGTTGGACATCAGGGAGTAACTTCCGTAGTACTGGAAGGAGGTGTAAAGGATAAAAACTATAGGGGGAGACAGACATTGGAATACATCCAGAAAAGGGGGAAAGGTGGTTGGACACCAGGGAGTAACTTCCGTAGTACTGGAAGGCGGTGTAAAGGATAAAAACTATAGAGGGACACACACTTGGAATACATCCAGAAAAGGGGGAAAGGTGGTTGGACATCAGGGAGTAACTTCCATAGTACTGGAAGGCGATGTAAAGGATAAAAACTATAGGGGGAGACAGACATTGGAATACATCCAGAAAAGGGGGAAAGGTGGTTGGACATCAGGGAGTAACTTCCGTAGTACTGGAAGGAGGTGTAAAGGATAAAAACTATAGGGGGAGACAGACATTGGAATACATCCAGAAAAGGGGGAAAGGTGGTTGGACATCAGGGAGTAACTTCCGTAGTACTGGAAGGAGGTGTAAAGGATAAAATCTATAGGGGGAGACAGACATTGGAATACATCCAGAAAAGGGGAAAAGGTGGTTGGACATCAGGGAGTAACTTCCGTAGTACTTGAAGGAGGTGTAAAGGATAAAAACTATAGGGGGAGACAGACATTGGAATACATCCAGAAAAGGAGGAAAGGTGGTTGGACACCAGGGAGTAACTTCCGTAGTACTGGAAGGAGGTGTAAAGGATAAAAACTATAGGGGGAGACACACATTGGAATACATCCAGAAAAGGGGGGAAGGTGGTTGGACATCAGGAAGTAACTTCCGTAGTACTGGAAGGAGGTGTAAAGGATAAAAACTGTAGGGGGAGACAGACATTGGAATACATCCACAAAAGGGGGAAAGGTGGTTGGACATCAGGGAGTAACATCCGTAGTACTGGAAGGAGGTGTAAAGGACAAAAACTATAGGGGGAGACAGACATTGGAATACATCCAGAAAAGGGGGAAAGGTGGTTGGACATCAGGGAGTAACTTCTGTAGTACTGGAAGGAGGTGTAAAGGATAAAAACTATAGGGGGAGACAGACATTGGAATACATCCAGAAAAGGGGAAAAGGTGGTTGGATGTCAGGGAGTAACTTCCGTAGTACTGGAAGGAGGTGTAAAGGATAAAAACTATAGGGGGAGACAGACATTGGAATACATCCAGAAAAGGGGGAAAGGTGGTTGGACATCAGGGAGTAACTTCCGTAGTACTGGAAGGAGGTGTAAAGGATAAAAACTATAGGGGGAGACAGACATTGGAATACATCCAGAAAAGGGGGAAAGGTGGTTGGACATCAGGGAGTAACTTCCGTTGTACTGGAAGGAGGTGTAAAGGATAAAAACTATAGGTGGAGACAGACATTGGAATACATCCAGAAAAGGGGGAAAGGTGGTAGGACACCAGGGAGTAACTTCCGTAGTACTGGAAGGAGGTGTAAAGGATAAATACTATAGGGGGAGACAGACATTGGAATACATCCAGAAAAGGGGGAAAGGTGGTTGGACATCAGGGAGTAACTTCCGTAGTACTGGAAGGAGGTGTAAAGGATAAAAACTATAGGGGGAGACAGACATTGGAATACATCCAGAAAAGGGGGAAAGGTGGTTGGACACCAGGGAGTAACTTCCGTAGTACTGGAAGGCGGTGTAAAGGATAAAAACTATAGAGGGACACACACTTGGAATACATCCAGAAAAGGGGGAAAGGTGGTTGGACATCAGGGAGTAACTTCCATAGTACTGGAAGGCGATGTAAAGGATAAAAACTATAGGGGGAGACAGACATTGGAATACATCCAGAAAAGGGGGAAAGGTGGTTGGACATCAGGGAGTAACTTCCGTAGTACTGGAAGGAGGTGTAAAGGATAAAAACTATAGGGGGAGACAGACATTGGAATACATCCAGAAAAGGGGGAAAGGTGGTTGGACATCAGGGAGTAACTTCCGTAGTACTGGAAGGAGGTGTAAAGGGTAAAATCTATAGGGGGAGACAGACATTGGAATACATCCAGAAAAGGGGAAAGGGTGGTTGGACATCAGGGAGTAACTTCCGTAGTACTTGAAGGAGGTGTAAAGGATAAAAACTATAGGGGGAGACAGACATTGGAATACATCCAGAAAAGGAGGAAAGGTGGTTGGACACCAGGGAGTAACTTCCGTAGTACTGGAAGGAGGTGTAAAGGATAAAAACTATAGGGGGAGACACACATTGGAATACATCCAGAAAAGGGGGGAAGGTGGTTGGACATCAGGAAGTAACTTCCGTAGTACTGGAAGGAGGTGTAAAGGATAAAAACTGTAGGGGGAGACAGACATTGGAATACATCCACAAAAGGGGGAAAGGTGGTTGGACATCAGGGAGTAACATCCGTAGTACTGGAAGGAGGTGTAAAGGACAAAAACTATAGGGGGAGACAGACATTGGAATACATCCAGAAAAGGGGGAAAGGTGGTTGGACATCAGGGAGTAACATCCGTAGTACTGGAAGGAGGTGTAAAGGATAAAAACTATAGGGGGAGACAGACATTGGAATACATCCAGAAAAGGGGAAAAGGTGGTTGGATGTCAGGGAGTAACTTCCGTAGTACTGGAAGGAGGTGTAAAGGATAAAAACTATAGGGGGAGACAGACATTGGAATACATCCAGAAAAGGGGGAAAGGTGGTTGGACATCAGGGAGTAACTTCCGTAGTACTGGAAGGAGGTGTAAAGGATAAAAACTATAGGGGGAGACAGACATTGGAATACATCCAGAAAAGGGGGAAAGGTGGTTGGACATCAGGGAGTAACTTCCGTTGTACTGGAAGGAGGTGTAAAGGATAAAAACTATAGGTGGAGACAGACATTGGAATACATCCAGAAAAGGGGGAAAGGTGGTTGGACACCAGGGAGTAACTTCCGTAGTACTGGAAGGAGGTGTAAAGAATAAATACTATAGGGGGAGACACACATTGGAATACATCCAGAAAAGATGGAAAGGTGGTTGGACATCAGGAAGTAACTTCCGTAGTACTGGAAGGAGGTGTAAAGGATAAAAACTATAGGGGGAGACAGACATTGGAATACATCCACAAAAGGGGGAAAGGTGGTTGGACATCAGGGAGTAACTTCCGTAGTACTGGAAGGAGGTGTAAAGGATAAAAACTATAGGGGGAGACAGACATTGGAATACATCCAGAAAAGGGGGAAAGGTGGTTGGACATCAGGGAGTAACTTCTGTAGTACTGGAAGGAGGTGTAAAGGATAAAAACTATAGGTGGAGACAGCCATTGGAATACATCCAGAAAAGGGGGAAAGGTGGTTGGACATCAGGGAGTAACTTCCGTAGTACTGGAAGGATGTGTAAAGGATAAAAACTATAGGGGGAGGCAGAGATTGGAATACATCCAGAAAAGGGGTAAAGGTGGTTGGACATCAGGGAGTAACTTCCGTAGTACTGGAAGGAGGCGTAAAGGATAAAAACTATAGGGGGAGACAGACATTGGAATACATCCAGAAAAGGGGGAAAGGTGGTTGGACACCAGGGAGTAACATCCGTAGTACTGGAAGGAGGTGTAAAGGATAAAAACTATAGGGGGAGACAGACATTGGAATACATCCAGAAAAGGGGGAAAGGTGGTTGGACACCAGGGAGTAACTTCCGTAGACTGGAAGGAGGCGTAAAGGATAAAAACTATAGGGGGAGACAGACAATGGAATACATCCAGAAAAGGGGGAAAGGTGGTTGGGCATCAGGGAGTAACTTCCGTAGTACTGGAAGGAGGTGTAAAGGATAAAAACTATAGGGGGAGACAGACATTGGAATACATCCAGAAAAGGGGGAAAGGTGGTTGGACATCAGGGAGTGACTTCTGTAGTACTGGAAGGAGGTGTAAAGGATAAAAACTATAGGGGGAGACAGACATTGGAATACATTCACAAAAGGGGGAAAGGTGGTTGGACATCAGGGAGTAACTTCCGTAGTACTGGAATGACGTGTAAAGGATAAAAACTATAGGGGGAGACAGACAATGGAATACATTCAGAAAAGGGGGAAAGGTGGTTGGACATCAGGGAGTAACTTCCGTAGTACTGGAAGGAGGTGTGAAGGATAAAAACTATAGGGGGAGACAGACATTGCAATACATCCAGAAAAGGGGGAAAGGTGGTTGGACATCAGGGAGTAACTTCCGTAGTACTGGAATGCGGTGTAAAGGATAAAAACTATAGAGGGAGACAGACATTGGAATACATCCAGAAAAGGGGGAAAGGTGGTTGGACATCAGGGAGTAACTTCCATAGTACTGGAAGGCGATGTAAAGGATAAAAACTATAGGGGGAGACAGACATTGGAATACATCCAGAAAAGGGGGAAAGGTGGTTGGACATCAGGGAGTAACTTCCGTAGTACTGGAAGGAGGTGTAAAGGATAAAAACTATAGGGGGAGACAGACATTGGAATACATCCAGAAAAGGGGGAAAGGTGGTTGGACATCAGGGAGTAACTTCCGTAGTACTGGAAGGAGGTGTAAAGGATAAAAACTATAGGGGGAGACAGACATTGGAATACATCCAGAAAAGGGGGAAAGGTGGTTGGACACCAGGGAGTAACTTCCGTAGTACTGGAAGGCGGTGTAAAGGATAAAAACTATAGAGGGAGACAGACATTGAAATACATCCAGAAAAGGGGGAAAGGTGGTTGGACATCAGGGAGTAACTTCCATAGTACTGGAAGGCGATGTAAAGGATAAAAACTATAGGGGGAGACAGACATTGGAATACATCCAGAAAAGGGGGAAAGGTGGTTGGACATCAGGGAGTAACTTCCGTAGTACTGGAAGGAGGTGTAAAGGATAAAAACTATAGGGGGAGACAGACATTGGAATACATCCAGAAAAGGGGGAAAGGTGGTTGGACATCAGGGAGTAACTTCCGTAGTACTGGAAGGAGGTGTAAAGGATAAAATCTATAGGGGGAGACAGACATTGGAATACATCCAGAAAAGGATGAAAGGTGGTTGGACATCAGGGAGTAACTTCCGTAGTACTTGATGGAGGTGTAAAGGATAAAAACTATAGGGGGAGACAGACATTGGAATACATCCAGAAAAGGGGGAAAGGTGGTTGGACACCAGGGAGTAACTTCCGTAGTACTGGAAGGAGGTGTAAAGGATAAAAACTATAGGGGGAGACACACATTGGAATACATCCAGAAAAGAGGGAAAGGTGGTTGGACATCAGGAAGTAACTTCCGTAGTACTGGATGGAGGTGTAAAGGATAAAAACTATAGGGGGAGACAGACATTGGAATACATCCACAAAAGGGGGAAAGGTGGTTGGACATCAGGGAGTAACATCCGTAGTACTGGAAGGAGGTGTAAAGGATAAAAACTATAGGGGGAGACAGACATTGGAATACATCCAGAAAAGGGGGAAAGGTGGTTGGACATCAGGGAGTAACTTCTGTAGTACTGAAAGGAGGTGTAAAGGATAAAAACTATAGGGGGAGACAGACATTGGAATACATCCAGAAAAGGGGAAAAGGTGGTTGGATGTCAGGGAGTAACTTCCGTAGTACTGGAAGGAGGTGTAAAGGATAAAAACTATAGGGGGAGACAGACATTGGAATACATCCAGAAAAGGGGGAAAGGTGGTTGGACATCAGGGAGTAACTTCCGTAGTACTGGAAGGAGGTGTAAAGGATAAAAACTCAAGGGGGAGACAGACATTGGAATACATCCAGAAAAGGGGGAAAGGTGGTTGGACATCAGGGAGTAACTTCCGTAGTACTGGAAGGAGGTGTAAAGGATAAAAACTATAGGGGGAGACAGACATTGGAATACATTCTGAAAAGGGGGAAAGGTGGTTGGACATCAGGGAGTAACTTCCGTAGTACTGGAAGGAGGTGTGAAGGATAAAAACTATAGGGGGAGACAGACATTGCAATACATCCAGAAAAGGGGGAAAGGTGGTTGGACATCAGGGAGTAACTTCCGTAGTACTGGAATGCGGTGTAAAGGATAAAAACTATAGAGGGAGACAGACATTGGAATACATCCACAAAAGGGGGAAAGGTGGTTGGACATCAGGGAGTAACTTCCATAGTACTGGAAGGCGATGTAAAGGATAAAAACTATAGGGGGAGACAGACATTGGAATACATCCAGAAAAGGGGGAAAGGTGGTTGGACATCAGGGAGTAACTTCCGTAGTACTGGAAGGAGGTGTAAAGGATAAAAACTATAGGGGGAGACAGACATTGGAATACATCCAGAAAAGGGGGAAAGGTGGTTGGACATCAGGGAGTAACTTCCGTAGTACTGGAAGTAGGTGTAAAGGATAAAAACTATAGGGGGAGACAGACATTGGAATACATCCAGAAAAGGGGGAAAGGTGGTTGGACACCAGGGAGTAACTTCCGTAGTACTGGAAGGCGGTGTAAAGGATAAAAACTATAGAGGGAGACAGACATTGGAATACATCCAGAAAAGGGGGAAAGGTGGTTGGACATCAGGGAGTAACTTCCATAGTACTGGAAGGCGATGTAAAGGATAAAAACTATAGGGGGAGACAGATATTGGAATACATCCAGAAAAGGGGGAAAGGTGGTTGGACATCAGGGAGTAACTTCCGTAGTACTGGAAGGAGGTGTAAAGGATAAAAACTATAGGGGGAGACAGACATTGGAATACATCCAGAAAAGGGGGAAAGGTGGTTGGACATCAGGGAGTAACTTCCGTAGTACTGGAAGGAGGTGTAAAGGATAAAATCTATAGGGGGAGACAGACATTGGAATACATCCAGAAAAGGTTGAAAGGTGGTTGGACATCAGGGAGTAACTTCCGTAGTACTTGAAGGAGGTGTAAAGGATAAAAACTATAGGGGGAGACAGACATTGGAATACATCCAGAAAAGGGGGAAAGGTGGTTGGGCACCAGGGAGTAACTTCCGTAGTACTGGAAGGAGGTGTAAAGGATAAAAACTATAGGGGGAGACACACATTGGAATACATCCAGAAAAGAGGGAAAGGTGGTTGGACATCAGGAAGTAACTTCCGTAGTACTGGATGGAGGTGTAAAGGATAAAAACTATAGGGGGAGACAGACATTGGAATACATCCACAAAAGGGGGAAAGGTGGTTGGACATCAGGGAGTAACATCCGTAGTACTGGAAGGAGGTGTAAAGGATAAAAACTATAGGGGGAGACAGACATTGGAATACATCCAGAAAAGGGGGAAAGGTGGTTGGACATCAGGGAGTAACTTCTGTAGTACTGGAAGGAGGTGTAAAGGATAAAAACTATAGGGGGAGACAGACATTGGAATACATCCAGAAAAGGGGAAAAGGTGGTTGGATGTCAGGGAGTAACTTCCGTAGTACTGGAAGGAGGTGTAAAAGATAAAAACTATAGGGGGAGACAGACATTGGAATACATCCACAAAAGGGGGAAAGGAGGTTGGACATCAGGGAGTAACTTCCGTAGTACTGGAAGGAGGTGTAAAGGATAAAAACTATAGGGGGAGACAGACATTGGAATACATCCAGAAAAGGGGGAAAGGTGGTTGGACATCAGGGAGTAACTTCTGTAGTACTGGAAGGAGGTGTAAAGGATAAAAACTATAGGTGGAGACAGCCATTGGAATACATCCAGAAAAGGGGGAAAGGTGGTTGGACATCAGGGAGTAACTACCGTAGTACTGGAGGGAGGTGTAAAGGATAAAAACTATGGGGGGGACAGACATTGGAATACATCCAGAAAAGGGGGAAAGGTGGTTGGACATCAGGGAGTAACTTCCGTAGTGCTGGAAGGAGGCGTAAAGCATAAAAACTATAGGGGGATACAGACATTGGAATACATCCAGAAAAGGGGGAAAGAAGGTTGTACACCAGGGAGTAACTTCCGTAGTACTGGATGGAGGCGTATAGGATAAAAACTATAGGGTGAGACAGACATTGGAATACATCCAGAAAAGGGGGAAAGGTGGTTGGACACCAGGGAGTAACTTCCGTAGTACTGGAAGTAGGTGTAAAGGATAAAAACTATAGTGGGAGACAGACATTGGAATACATCCAGAAAAGGGGGAAAGGTGGTTGGACGTCAGGGAGTAACTTCCGTAGTACTGGAAGGAGGTGTAAAGGATAAAAACTATAGGGGGAGACAGACATTGGAATACATCCAGAAAAGGGGAAAAGGTGGTTGGACACCAGGGAGTAACTTCCGTAGTACTGGAAGGATGTGTAAAGGATAAAAACTATAGGGGGAGGCAGAGATTGGAATACATCCAGAAAAGGGGTAAAGGTGGTTGGACATCAGGGAGTAACTTCCGTAGTACTGGAAGGAGGCGTAAAGGATAAAAACTATAGGGGGAGACAGACATTGGAATACATCCAGAAAAGGGGGAAAGGTGGTTGGACACCAGGGAGTGACTTCCGTAGTACTGGAAGGAGGCGTAAAGGATAAAAACTATAGGGGGAGACAGACATTGGAATACATCCAGAAAAGGGGGAAAGGTGGTTGGACATCAGGGACTAACTTCCGTAGTACTGGAAGGAGGTGTAAAGGATAAAAACTATAGGGAGAGACAGACATTGGAATACATCCAGAAAAGGGGGAAAGGTGGTTGGACACCAGGGAGTAACTTCCGTAGTACTGGAAGGAGGCGTAAAGGATAAAAACTGTAGGGGGAGACAGACATTGGAATACATCCAGAAAAGGGGGAAAGGTGGTTGGACACCAGGGAGTGACTTCCGTAGTACTGGAAGGAGGCGTAAAGGATAAAAACTATAGGGGGAGACAGACATTGGAATACATCCTGAAAAGGGGGAAAGGTGGTTGGACATCAGGGAGTAACTTCCGTAGTACTGGAAGGAGGCGTAAAGGATAAAAACTATAGGGGGAGACAGACATTGGAATACATCCAGAAAAGGGGGAAAGGTGGTTGGACATCAGGGAGTAACTTCCGTAGTACTGGAAGGAGGCGTAAAGGATAAAAACTATAGGGGGAGACAGACATTGGAATACATCCAGAAAAGGGGGAAAGGTGGTTGGACATCAGGGAGTAACTTCCGTAGTACTGGAAGGAGGCGTAAAGGATAAAAACTATAGGGCGAGACAGACATTGGAACACATCTAGTGCCGGCCGCGGTGGCCGTGCGGTTCTGGCGCTGCAGTCCGGAACCGCGGGAGTGCTACGGTCGCAGGTTCGAATCCTGCCTCGGGCATGGGTGTGTGTGATGTCCTTAGGTTAGTTAGGTTTAACTAGTTCTAAGTTCTAGGGGACTTATGACCTAAGATGTTGAGTCCCATAGTGCTCAGAGCCATTTGAACCAATACATCCAGTAAACAACTCAGGACGTAGGTCGTCAGTGTTGGGGAATCAGGGGGTGAAATTGTGGCAGGGCACATCAACCCAAACAGAAGATTGATGACGAAAAAAAAAAATCTGAATACAACTGTCGTGTTTTGACGATTTATCGCCACGACATGACTGAAATTGTTCGATTTTTTTGCGTATCGACGAGGATTGGGCAACGTGTCCACAGGGAATGGTGTTCCACTCGCAGCCATTTTACGCGGCGTGAGAACAGCGTTTGTAAGAAACGTCAGGGAGCAATGACGAGAGTACGCCTTATCAGTGGCAATCGGTTTCAAACCCTAGAAGAACTGCTGCTGCCAGTGAACATAGATCAATGTAAACCACTTTCCTAGCGAACATTTGGAAAGGGAACTACATGCAACGGCCATCTGGAGGTGGGTACGTTGAAGAAGGCCTCCGTTCACAATGGCACAAGCAGCTGCAGGTCTTCAGTGGGCCAAACAACACAGAACCTGGACAGTAGCGGACTGGAGGCGTGTAGTATGCTCCAATGAGCTTCTTTCCAAATGATGTGAGGTGTCGAGAGCATCGACTACCCAACGAGGTGTTTGACGTGCAGAGAGCTGTGGTGCAGTTCTCGACAGAGGTGGTTGTGAGATGTTTTGGAGGAATTATCTCTACTGTGATTTAGGCCCACTGACTGAGGTTACCGCAAACATGTACCAGCATGCTTACCTCAACATGCTTGGGGACGACATGTTGCCTTTTCTCCTAGATCTCCTGATGTTGTGGAGCAGGGAGGGCTCATCCTTAGGGTCTAAAGGAGCCCAACAGAACCAGAAATTTTGCGATGTAATTGTATTGCATGGAGGCCTATTTTTTTTTAATGTTATATCAAACAGATTGAGTGTGACATGATTTTGGTGTAGTAGAAGTGACAGATTGCAGAAACATGTTATTCTGACTGTCAGTAGCCAGGCCAGGTCTCATCCTCCTCCCCCTCCCCCTCTGAGGATTATCCAACAGTGACCAGCCTGTCATCACCCATAGACAGAGACCATCATCAGATGGCTCATACTCCCACCTCACCCCTAGTTACGAAAACTGCAGTCAATGTGTCCTCGTCACTTCTCGCCATAGGGCCACCTGTCACAGGCACACTAGACAGACCAGCACACGCATATCCCCCCCCTCCCTTCCCCGCACCCAATCCTGATGTGTCTCTCTCCTTCTCGTTACCCATCTACCCGATTGTCTACACAACATATGAAGTACTGGCTTGGCCCCATAGACAGAAGCCCGAATTTTCACTTTCATCACTTTACGCATCTAACTGTAGTCGCATGTGTTCACTGCATTCCTTCCCCCCCCCCCCCCCCCCTCCTCCCGCCGGCCGGTGTGGCCGAGCGGTTCTAGGCGATACAGTATGGAACCGCGCGACCGCTACGGTCGCAGGTTCGAATCCTGCCTTGGGCATGGACGTGTGTGATGTCCTTAGGTTGGTTAGGTTAAAGCAGTTCTAAGTGCTAGGGGACTGATGACCTCAGCAGTTAAGTCCCACAGTGCTCACAGCCATTTTTGAGCCTTCCCCCCCTTTCCGCACCTAGCCAATTGTCAACTGGAAATAGCGCATACAGTAAACAGGGCCATTCCGTATTATGGGACTACGTAGTCGTAAATCGAGTATTTTGCGCGATTTTAAAATGAATAGAGTAGATTGTCTGCTAAAAAAGCCGCGTAATTTATTAAGAATGGAAGTGAAGCTAGAAATCCAGCTCGTAAGTGTGCATCAACAAACTGCAATATTACATGCACACAATAAAAATTGTTGAATTCACTCCTGTACGCCGGAGTGACTTTGTGACAAAAGTCAACGGATATCCTAAAATCGAGTCGGACCTGCTTTTGCACGGCACAGTGCAAGTCGCTGAAACTCCCCTGAAGAAATATCGACGCAGGCGGCGTCTACAGCCGTCCATACTTGAAGAAGTGTGGCACGATTTTGTGCACGGATTCCTCGATTATGTCCAACAAATGTTCAATGGGATCCATGTCGGGTAATCTGTGTGGCCAAATCAGTCCGTCGAATTGTCGAAAATGTTATTCGAACCCGTCGCAAACACCTGTCGCCCGGTGACATAGTGCATTGTCAACCACAAAAATTCCGTCTTCGTTTGGAAAAATTAGGTCCCTAGATGGGTGCAAAGGTCTTCAAGTTGCCGAACATCCGGAGAACACAGTCTGTTCCATGCAAACACAGCTCGCACCGTTATGGAGCAACTACCAGCTTGCACGGTGCCTTGTTGACAGCTTGCGTCCATGGCTTCGCGGCGTCGCGCCACACTGGAACCCTACCAACTGAAATCGGGACTCACCTGACCAGGGCACGGTTTCGCAGCATGGGGTCCAACCGGTATCCACAAGAGTCCAGATGAGGCACTGCAGCCGATGTCGTGTTTTGAAAAAGCGCATTAACGACAAATTCTACATCTACATCCATACTCTGCAAGCCACCTGACGGTGTGTGGCGGAAGGTACTTTGAGTACTACTATCGGTTCTCCCTTCTATTCCAGTGTCGTATTCTTCGTGGAAAGAAAGATTGTCGGTATATACTGTTTGACTCCTCGGTGAAGGTATGTTCTCGAAACTTCAACAAAAGCCCGTACCGAGCTATTGGACGTCTCTCCTGCAGAGTCTTCCACTGGAGTTTATCTATCACCTCCGAAACACTTTCGCTGTTACTAAATCATCCCGTAACGAAGCACGCTGCTATCCGCTGGATCTTCTCTATCTCTTC
Source organism: Schistocerca americana (assembly GCF_021461395.2). Taxonomy (NCBI): domain Eukaryota; kingdom Metazoa; phylum Arthropoda; class Insecta; order Orthoptera; family Acrididae; genus Schistocerca; species Schistocerca americana. Next base: position 28,225,650 of record NC_060127.1, read on the forward strand.
TATCGACCCTATCTGGTACGGATCCCACACCGGTGGGCGAAAAAGTGTACTGTAACCTACTTCCTTTGTTTTAGGATTGCATTTCCTTAGGATTCTTCCAATGAATCTCAGTCTGGCATCCGCTTTACCGACGACCAGCTTTATATGATCATTCCATTTTAAATGACTCTTAATGCCTACTCCCAGATAATTTATGGAATTAACTGCTTCCAGTTGCTGACCTGCTATGTTGTAGCTAAATGATAAAGGATCTTTCTTTCTGTGTATTCGCAGCACATTAGACGTGTCTACATTGAGATTCAATTGGCATTCCCTGCACCATGCGTCAATTCGTTGCAGATCCTGCTGCATTTCAGTACAATTTTCCGTTGTTACAAACTCTCGATATACTACAGCATCATCCGCAAAAATTCTCAGCCGATTTCCGATGTTATCCACGAGGTCATTTATGTATATTGTGAATAGCAACGGTCCTACGACACTCCTCTGCGGCACACCTGAAATCACTCATACTTCCGAAGACTTCTCTCCATTGACAATGACATACTGCGTTCTGTTATCTAGGAACTCTTCAATCCAATCACACAATTGTTCTCAGAGTCCATTAAATGACTGTGGGGAACTGTATCGAACGCCTTGCAAAACTCAAGAAACACGGAATCTACCTGGGAACCCGTATCTATGGCCCTCTGAGTCTCGTAGTCGAATATCGCGAGCTGGGTTTCACACGATCGTCTTTTTCGAAACCCATGCTGATTCCTTAAGAGTAGATTTCTAGTCTCCAGAAAAGTCCTTACACTCGAACATAATATGTGTTCCAAATTTCGCCGCACTGTGCTAAACGGATACGTTTGTCACACGAAATTTGCTTGTCTGTTAGCACTTACCACTCGACGAAAACGCCGTTGTTCTCGGTCGTTAAGCGAAGGCCGTTAGCCACTGGGTAGTCAGTTGTGAGAGACAACGCCTGAAATTTAGTATTCGCGGCACACCGTTGACACTGTGGTTCCCGGAATATTTATTTCCGTTACGATTTGTTAAATGGAACGTCCCATGCGTCCAGCACCAACTACCAATCTGCGTTCAAAATCTGTTATTTCCCATCGTGCCGCCAGAATCACGTCGGAAACATTGTGTAAGAATCACACGAATACAAATGACAGCTCCGCCAATGCACAGCCCTTTTGTACCTCATGTACGCGACACTAGCGCCATCTGAATTGTGCATAACGCTTTCCCATGGTTTTCGTCAACTCAGTGACACGCTGAGGAAAGGGATGACAGAGGGGTAGCTGTAAGTTCTGGCCGGGCTACGGGTGGCTCAGAATATCATGTCCCTGCAACAGTACGGAGCAATAAAAATCCCTGTTCGTTTAAACCATACAGCGTCTGAAACATCCGAAAAACGGTAACAAGCGTTCGCTGAAGATGTACCGTCTCCTACATTAGTGTTTAGAAGGTTCACGGACTTCAAAGAACGTGTTAAGCAACGTGAGTCTGGTGTTTCAGATTCTGCTGTGACTGAAATCGACATCAACACAGCTGCTGTGATTGTCCATGAAGATCGGTAGGTAGCATTACGTGATCTCAGTGAAGCGGTGTGAATTTCATACAGGAGTGTCTTCACGACTATGCATCATCTCCCCCATGTGACCCGTATTTGTGCCTGCTGGGTAACACGTCTGTTGACTTACGATTAAAACGCTGTGCGAATCTCCAGTGAGGTGCTGGATCTCTTTGCTGATGGAGGGAATGCGTCTCTGGATCGATTATCGCCGGCGATGAGTCATGGCTGCATCATTGTGATCCTGTAGGGAAACGAGCCAACACAGTGTGGAAATCGCCAGGTTCTCCAACACCGAAAAAGATGACTGATGTTCCATATGCAGGGAAAGTGATGGTGATCACATTTATTTAGTGCCATGGAATGATTTACCAGCATGCAGTTCCTCCTCACACTACTAAGCGTCAATATTGGCTAAACTGGAGAAGTACACTGCAAGGAAACAACCACAACTCTCTCGGACTCGATGGCGACTTCATCATGACAATGCACGGCCTCACGTTGCAAATGAAGTCACGCAGTTTCTGACTCGATTCCACATGGGCATCCGCTTTATAGCACCTATCTTACACATTGCGATTTCCATTTAATCCCATCAGTAAAGGCAAACCTTCTGGCATTCGATTTCCGAATTCTGAGCAGTTCTCAAGAAAAGTGAGCTAATTCTCAGGGACCTGACAAACGATGACCTGCACCAAGTATTTGAGGCCTGGCAGAGACTATAAAAAGTACATTCAAGTAGGAAGGGTATTTTGAGAAAGATCATGTAAATACTGAAATGGAATACAAAAAAATCTGTCTCAGTCATTATTTTTAGCCACAGTATTTCGTGGACCCGTGGTCTAGGGGTAGCGTCTTTGATTCATAATAAAAAACGTCTTCAGTCCCGGGTTCGATCCCCGCCACTACCTAAATTTTGATAAATAATCAGCATTGGCGGCCGAAGACTTCCGGCATAAGAAGTCAGCCTCATTCTGCCAACGGCCTTGTCAAAGAGGGCGGAGGAGCGGATAGAGGTTCAGGGCACTCACTTGTCCTAGGGGTGGGAAATTGCCCCTAAAGGCGGAAGAATCAGCAATGTTCAACGACATAAGGATGCAGAAGGCAATGGAAACCACTGCATTAAAGACATGTAACGTGTATCCACAGGACATGTGGCCTGTAATTGAAGAAGTGTCATGATGATCTCTCCATTGGCAAAAGATTCCGGAATAGTCCCCCATTCGGATCTCCGGGAGAGGACTGCCAAGGGGGAGGTTAACATGAGAAAAAGATTGAACAATCAACGAAAAGATAACGTTCTACGAGTCTGGGCGTGGAATGTCAGAAGCTTGAACGTGGTAGGGAAACTCGAAAATCTGAAAAGGGAAATGCAAAGGCTCAATCTAGATATAGTAGGGGTCAGTGTAGTGAAGTGGAAGGAAGACAAGGATTTCTGGTCAGATGAGTATCGCGTAATATCAACAGCAGCAGAAAATGGTATAACAGGTGTAGGATTCGTTATGAATAGTAAGGTAGGGCAGAGGGTGTGTTACTGTGAACAGTTCAGTGACCAGGTTGTTCTAATCATAATCGGCAGCAGACCAACACCGACAACGATAGTTCAGGTACACATGCCGACGTCGCAAGCTGAAGATGAACAGATAGAGAAAATGTATGAGGATATTGAAAGGGTAATGCAGTATGTAAAGGGGGACGAAAATCTAACAGCCATGGGCGACTGGAATGCAGTTGTAGGGGAAGGAGTAGAAGAAAAGGTTACAGGAGAATATGGTCTTGGGACAAGGAATGGAAGAGGAAAAAGACTAATTGAGTACTGTAACAAGTTTCAGCTAGTAACAGCGAATACCCTGTTCAAGAATCACAAGAGGAGGAGGTATACTTGGAAAAGGCCGGGAGATACGGGAAGATTTCAATTAGATTACATCATGGTCAGACAGAGATTCCGAAATCAGATACTGGATTGTCAGGCGTACCCAGGAGCAGATATAGACTCAGATCACAATACAGTAGTGATGAAGAGTAGGCTGAAGTTCAAGACATTAGTCAGGAAGAATCAATACGCAAAGAAGTGGGATACGGAAGTACTAAGGAATGACGAGATACGTTTGAAGTTCTCTAACGCTATAGATACAGCAATAAGGAATAGCGCAGTAGGCAGTACAGATGAAGAGGAATGGGCATCTCTAAAAAGGGCCATCACAGAAGATGGGAAGGGAAACATAGGTACAAAGAAGGTAGCTGCGAAGAAACCGTGGGTAACAGAAGAAATACTTCAGTTGATTGATGAAAGGAGGAAGTACAAACATGTTCCGGGAAAATCAGGAATACAGAAATACAAGTCACTGAGGAATGAAATAAATAGGAAGTGCAGGGAAGCTAAGACGAAATGGCTGCAGGAAAAATGTGAAGACATCAAAAAAGATATGATTGTCGGAAGGACAGACTCAGCATACAGGAAAGTCAAAACAACCTTTGGTGACATTAAAAGCAACGGTGGTAACATTAAGAGTGCAACGGGAATCCCACTGTTAAATGCAGAGGAGAGAGCACATAGGTGGAAAGAATACATTGAAAGCTTCTATGAGGGTGAAGATTTGTCTGATGTGATAGAAGAAGGAACAGGAGTCGATTTAGAAGAGATAGGGGATCCAGTATTAGAATCGGAAATTAAAAGAGGTTTGGAGGACTTACGGTCAAATAAGGCACAAGGGATAGATAACATTCCATCAGAATTTCTAAAATCATTGGGGGAAGTGGCAACAAAACGACTATTCACGTTGGTGTGTAGAATATATGAGTCTGGCGATATACCATCTGACTTTCGGAAAAGCATCATCCACACAATTCCGAAGACGGCAAGAGCTGACAAGTGCGAGAAATATCGCACAATCAGCTTAACAGCCCATGCATCGAAGCTGCTTACAAGAATAATATACAGAAGAACGGAAAAGAAAATTGAGAATGCGCTAGGTGACGATCAGTTTGGCTTTAGGAAAAGTAAAGGGACGACAGAGGCAATTCTGACGTTACTGCTAATAATGGAAGCAAGGCTAAAGAAAAATCAAGACACTTTCATAGGATTTGTCGACCTGGAAAAAGCGTTCGACAATATAAAATGGTGCAAGCTGTTCGAGATTCTGAAAAAAGTAGGGGTAAGCTATTGGGAGACACGGGTCATATACAACATGTACAACAACCAAGAGGGAATAATAAGAGTGGACGATCAAGAAAGAAGTGCTCGTATTAAGAAGGGTGTAAGACAAGGCTGTAGCCTTTCGCCCCTACTCTTCAATCTGTACATCGAGGAAGCAATGATGAAAAATAAAAGAAACGTTCAGGAGTGGAATTAAAATACAAGGTGAAAGGATATCAATGATACGATTCGCTGATGACATTGCTATCCTGAGTGAAAGTGAAGAAGAATTAAATGATCTGCTGAACGGAATGAACAGTCTAATGAGTACACAGTATGGTTTGAGAGTAAATCGGACAAAGACGAAGGTAATGAGAAGTAGTAGAAATGAGAACAGCGAGAAACTTAACATCAGGACTGATGGTCACGAAGTCAATGAAGTTAAGGAATTCTGCTACCTAGGCTAACCAATGACGGACGGAGCAAGGAGGACATCAAAAGCAGACTCGCTATGGCAAAAAAGGCGTTTCTGGCCAAGAGAAGTCTACTAATATCAAATACCGGCCTTAATTTGAGGAAGAAATTTCTGAGGATGTACGTCTGGAGTACAGCATTGTATGGCAGTGAAACATGGACTGTGGGAAAACCGGAACAGAAGAGAATCGAAGCATTTGAGATGTGATGCTATAGACGAATGTTGAAAATTAGGTGGACTGATAAGGTAAGGAATGAGGAGTTTCTACGCAGAATCGGAGAGGAAAGGAACATGTGGAAAACACTGATAAGGAGAAGGGACAGGATGATAGGACATCTGCTAAGACATGAGGGAATGACTTCCATGGTACTAGAGGGAGCTGTAGAGGGCAAAAACTGCAGAGTAAGACAGAGATTGGAATACGTCAAGCAAATAATTGAGGACGTAGGTTGCAAGTGGTACTCTGAGATGAAGAGGTTAGCACAGGAAAGGAATTCGTGGCGGGCCGCATCAAACCAGTCAGTAGACTGATGAAAAAAAAAAAAAATTCGTGAACTAAGCCTGCGTTTATAGCTGTACAGACTACCATATCTACTCCTTTTCTAGTGTTTTTTTAACTAGTATGTCATAAATGAAAATGATGTAACAAACAATATCGAACAATTCCGTTATACAATATGGTTTATTGACCCATTATCCGGGTCCAAGCAACAAAAATGAGGGCACCAATGTTGCAGATATTCCAGCCTTCTCAGAAGACAACTAGTATATTAAAAGGGTCGCACGTAAAGTATTCCTATTTGACGAAACTCCGGTAGCCTATCCAATGGCGGATACAGGAAAACCTCAAGGTGGAGACGCTAAAGATACCTCGAGCTATCTTTACTTTTATCATAATGGAAAACGTATAAAATACGATGACGCGGACGCGCGTGCTACATAGGAAAGTACAGCTACTCGATATCTCGATTCAGTCGAGTCGACTGACGAAAGAAACAAACGAAAAGCGTGCGGGGTGACTGGCGGGGGTGGCCCCACAAGGTTTGTGGGGGTGGGGGGGGGGGGGCGCCCCGTGTAGCCCCCATACGTACCCGCCACTGAGCCTATCACATCAAGAATGGCCTGCTAAATAATATTTTCTTAATTCCGTAGAAAATGGGTGGAACCATTTGCAACTGGGGGTGAAATGTAGAAATCAACGTCCCCATACTTCGATATCTATACATGTTATAATAATCCAAGTGGCCTTTGGTAGGACATCCTTTCCTTTGAGGAAACTTGCGGTCGCTCTTCCTCGTCAAACTGAAGTCATTATAAACTAGTTGGCTGCAGCGGCGGATTTGGTGTCGGTATCGTTGGGGGTAGATGTCCGAACTGCTGTTTCTTATGTGCGTGTGTGTATGGTTGTGCTGAAGCCTTACCGCGGTCTCCGTTTCTAGGATAGGTGGTAGCAGGAAATTTTCTCTTTATTTGACACTTTAATAGGGTGTTGCACACTCATAATGGTGCTTTCAACAGCGAAACGTTGAACTGTACCAAGAATGAACGTAAAAGATGGAAAAGAGTCACCGTGGTACAACAACCGAGTCAGAAAACTGCTGCGGAAGCAAAGGGAATTTCGCAGCAAACATAAACATAGCCAAAGCCTTGCAGACAGACAAAACTGACACGAAGCGAAATTTATTGCGAGGAGGGCTATGTGAGAGGCGTTCAATGAATCCGAAATTAAAGTTCTATGTACTGACTTGGCAGAAAATCCTAAGAAATTTTGGTCTTATGTCAAAGCGATAGGTGGATCAAAACAAAATGTCCAGATACTCTGTGAAGAAAATGGTACTGAAACAGAGGATGACAGAATAAAGGCCGAGATACTGAATATCCTTTTCCAAAGCTGTTTCACAGAGTGCACTGTAGTTCCCTCTCTAGATTGTCGCACAGATGACAAACTGGTAGATATCGAAACAGATGACAGAGAGATAGACAATTAAAATCGCTCAAAAGAGGAAAGGCCGCTGGACCTGATAGAATACCAGTTCGATTTTACACAGAGTACACGAAGGAACTTGCCCCCCTTCTTGCAGCGGTGTACCGTAGGTCTCTAGAAGAGCGTAGCGTTCCAAAGGATTGGAAAAGGCAGAGGTCATCCCCGTTTTCAAGAAGGCACGTCGAACAGATGTGCAGAACTATAGACCTATATCTCTAACGTCGATCAGTTGTAGAATTTTGGAACACGCTTTATGCTCGAGTATAATGAGTTTTCTGGAGATTATAAATCTACTCTGTAGGAATCAGCATGGGTTTCGAAAAAGACGATAGTGTGAAACCCAGCTCGCGCTATTCGTCCAGGAGACTCCGAGGGCCATAGACACGGGTTCACATGTAGATGCCGTGCTTCTTGACTTCCGCAAGGCGTTCCATACAGTTCCCCACAGTCGTTTAATGAACAAAATAAGAGCATATGGACTATCAGACCAATTGTGTGATTGGATTGAAGAGTTCGTAGATAACAGAACACAGCATGTCATTCTCAATGGAGAGAAGTCTTCCAAAGGAAGAGTGATTTCAGGTGTGCCGCAGGGGAGTGTCACAAGACCGTTGCTATTCACAATATACATAAATTACCTTGAGGATATCATCGGAAGTTCACTGAGGCATTTTGCGGATGATGCTGTAGTATATCGAGAGGTTGTAACAATGGAAAATTGTACTGAAATGCAGGAGGATCTGCAACGAATTGACGCATGGTGCAGGGAATGGCAATTGAATCTCAATGTAGACAAGTTTAATGTGCTGCGAATACATAGAAAGATCGATTCCTTATCATTTAGCTACAATATAGCAGGTCAGCAACTGGAAGCAGTTAATTCCATAAATTATCTGGGAGTAGGCATTATGAGTGATTTAAAATGGAATGACCATATAAAATTAATCGTCGGTAAAGCAGATGCCAGGCTGAGATTCATTGGAAGAATCCTAAGGAAATGCAATCTGAGAACAAAGGAAGTAGGTTACAGTACACTTGTTCGCCCACTGCTTGAATACTGCTCACCGGTGTGGGATCCGTACCAGATGGAGTTGATAGAAGAGATAGAGAAGATCCAACGGAGAGCAACATGCTTCGTTACAGGATAATTTAGTAATCGCGAAAGCGTTACGGAGATGATAGATAAACTCCAGTGAAAGACTCTGCAGGAGAGACGCTCAGTAGCTCGGTACGTGCTTCTGTTGAAGTTTCGAGAACATACCTTCGCCGAGGAGTCAAGCAGTATATTGCTCCCTCCAACGTATATCTCGCGAAGAGACCATGAGGATAAAATCAGAGAAATTTTCCACGAACAGTACGAGACTGGAATAGAAGGGAGAACCGATAGAGGTACTCAGAGTACCCTCCGCCACACACCGTCAGGTGGCTTGCGGAGTATGGATGTAAATGCAGCTGAACATCTCGGTAAACCTAGCGCAGGGCGAATTTTCGTGTTGCCGGTGGACATCGCGCCTACACCACGGACATTGTGAGGTGGTGCCTACGTTCAAGTTGCCGGACACCATGTCGTAAGACGTCAAACCTTTGGAAGATGGTAGTTGCGTGGTCGCGTACCTTTTCGCTAATTTTTTTTTCGTGAAGAGGGCTGTGAATTACTCGTATGCTTGTCCCCCAAGGGGGATCTAGACACCACTTAAGACATTTGTTCTGGAGAGTCTGAAGTTTCTTAATATTAGTTGGTCGTCCCCCATATGGCACTTCCATATATACTAAAGAGACAAAGAAACGTGCGTAGTATTGTATAGGGCCCCCGCGAATACGCAGAGTGCCGCAACACGATGTGCCGTGAACTCGACTAATAATGCTGGAGGGAACTGACTCTATGAATCCTGCAGCGCTGTTCATAAATCCTTAAGAGTACGAGGGGGTGGATATCTCTTCTGAACAGCACGTTGCAAGCATCCCAGATACGCTCAATAATGTTCATGTCTGGGAGTGTGGTGTCCAATGGAAGTGTTTAACCTCAGAATGTTTCTGGAGCAACTCTGTTGCAATTCTGGACGTGGGGGGTGTCGCGTTGTCCAGCTGAAATTGTCCAAGTCCGTCGGAATGCACAATGGACGTGAATGAATGCAGCTGATCAGACAGGATGTTTACGTTCGTGTCACCTGTCAGAGTCTTATCTCGACTAACCATTCCAACTGCGGGCGTCCCACACCAGTACAGAGCCACCACCAGCTTATCAGTCCCCTGCTGACATGCAGGGTGCATGGATTCATGAGGTTGTCTCCATAACCGTACACGTCCATCGCCTCGATACAATTTGAAACGAGACTCGTCCGATCAGACAACATGTTTCCACTCATCAACAGTCCAATGTCGGTGTAGACGGGCCCAGGCGAGGCGTATAGCTTTGTGCCATGCAGTCATAAAGGGCACAAGAGTGGGCCTTCGGCTCCGAAAGCGCATATCGATGATGTCTCGTTGAATGGTTCGTACGCTGAGACTTGTTGATGGCCGAGCATTGTAATCTGTAGCAATTTCGGGAATGGTTGCACTTCTGTCACGTTGAACGATTCTCTTTAGTCGCCATTGGACCTGTCTTGCAGGATCTTTTTCCTGCCGCAGCGAGGTAGGACATTTGATGTTTTACTGGATTCCTGATATTCACGATACGCTTGTGAAATGGTCGTACGGGAAATGCCCCACTTCATCGCCACCTCGGAGACGCTGTTTCCCATGGCTGGAGTATAACACCACGTTCAAACTGTCTTTAATCTTGATAACCTGCTATTGTAGTAGCTGTAAGCGCTCTAACAATTGCGCCAGACACTTGTTGTCTTAAATAGGCGTTGCCGACTTCAGCGCCGTATTCTCCCTTTTTACATATCTCTGTATTTCAATACGCATGCCCATATCACTTTCTTTGGCGCTTCAGTGTAGGAGGGTGAGCCATACCGTCGCCTTGAAGAGTTTAAGCTTCGTTGCCGTGTTGAGATCTTTACTCAGAAAGCCGGCCGCGGTGGCCGTGCGGTTCTAGGCGCTCCAGTCTGGAGCCGCGCTGTTGCTACGGTCGCAGGTTCGAATCCTGCCTCGGGCATGGGTGTATGTGATGTCCTTAGGTTAGTTAGGTTTAAGTAGTTCTAAGTTCTAGGGGACTGATGACCACAGCAGTTGAGTCCCACAGTGCTCAGAGCCGTTTGAACCATTTTTACTCAGAAAGATTGGCATCGGGGCATGTTGCATCTTTAGTGTCGTCTTTTTCTTCCCCTTGACACTTGTTTTGAAGATAAGTCCATTATCAACTCGTACTCGTACTTAGTGTGGATCTTCCAGCGTATCATATCTTCATTATCCAGAGTCGGCCGTTCCTTCTTCAATAAGACTGCAGCAGTTTTATCACAAATCTTCACATAACAGTCCTGAATTGGTGAAAAGCTTCTCTAGTAGGTTAAGGAGCCAAAACTTATTGTGTGCTTTCTCTGTATCTATGAAGACGCTGAGGGTAGAGCTGGATCTGTTAAAATTATGCTGGACAAATTCATCGTTCCGGATGAGCTGAAATTCCGCAGACAGCTTTGCTTGGAAACCGAACAGTTCTGGGTGTATGATGTGATGTTGTTCCAATTGAGCGGTGATCGTCTTACGAAGAATTCGTTCCAGCAATTTCCCAATAGTAGGCAGTAAGCCTATCGAGTGACAGTTATGTGGTTGAGATTGATATTTCACCGTCTTCGGAACTGGGATAGCGTATGCTATCCTCCACGTGTCCGGGAAGTACTCCAGTAAAAGACAGCTGTTATCAATTATGGTAAGCAGTACCAGCGGCTTTACAGGGAGATGTTAGAGTTCAGCATTGCCGATGTATTCCTGGCAAAGTGTTCTTAGTTTTGCCGATAGCTGTCTTGACCTCTTGGGGCTTCGTCAGGAGAGGGCGATGCTGCATCGACCGCCACCGCCGCCAGTGACGAGTTCCAGCCGTTTGTTCTCTTTTCGCTGAAGCTGTTGGGCAAGCCTTGATGGTGATTGTGGAGTCGACATACTCCGGACATAGACAGTTGCATAAAGCTCAGCCTTCACCATAGCATCATACAGAAGACCATAACGACCTTGAGCAGAACGTTTGGCAGGAGTCGTCGGACGAGTTCCCATTCTTCCTTGGTTTTGTCCTTCCAAGAGCCCTATCTCCATTCTACTGTTCGTCGACAGAGATTCCATGAAAGGCGGGTCATATCGTGCCTATCGGACGGATTTCGATATCGCTTCCAGCGACTTTTGCTCCTGTTCCTCTGGATCTTTAGTTCTTGCAACAGCGACGGAAATGATTCGACGTTCGTTTCCGGCAGGACTACCACTATGGACGCCCGTTTACGTGTCGTCCGAATTTTGTTGGTTCACATTTGAATGGCACCGTCAGTGCGTTCCTTGGTGTCCAGAGCCATGGTCGACCGAGCGTTATTGTTGAGGTAAGAACTGAACTAATCAATCAATCAATCAAAATGACAGTCACAATCGCGTTATTTATTTTGTCGCCAACCGGTTTCAACCCGCGATGGCGACATCTTCGGGCCAATTTACACCATTTGGTCGCTCGCTGGAGTTGTCACCCTTCCTGCGCACGGTTGGCGACAAAATAAATAACGCGATTGTGACTGTCTTTTTGATTGATTGATTATAAGAAAACCAATAGCTGCTATCTCCACGCAACTATGATGTCCAAAAAAAAAAAAAAAAAAAAAAAAAAGAACTGAACTGGTGGTCCCAGTACAGTTTTCTCGCTGTGCGATATGGTGAAGAATGTCCTCCTCGTTTAGTGACCCCTACGACCGGGGACGGTCTGAAGAAAGGTCATTTATAGTCTGTAGCTGTAGGTTAGAATGAAGACAACTGACTATAGCAATATCCTATACATCGGCCCTTTGGTTCTAAGAATAGGTTATCCCGCTCGGCTGCGGTGGACCATAGACAGCTGCGTCCAACCCTTGTTCCAGATCGTACAGAGTGCAACCCTTGGGGGTGGTGATAAGCAAATGCCGGGGCGTATTCTTGGCATTCAGATCGCCAGCGAGTAGCACCTTGTCGTGCGTATGGAATATTTGGCGAAAGTCATACGGGATAACATCCTTGTTTGCGGGGAAATACGCAGTGACAAGAGACGCTGTCCCACCTGTCGTGTTGACTGTGGCAGTTGTCGCCTCCAGTGACATTGTAGGCGGTAGAGCTTCCGTAGAGTGAACAAAGGTGTTCTTGACAAAGACTGCTGTGCCCTCTCCCCCTCGTCCGATAGCCTTGCATGTTACCAAGTTTGAACTGCGTCGATTGCCGTTAGGTGCGTCTCTGAGATACGCACGGTGTTTAATCGGTGAGTTCTGATGAAACCATCAAGTACCATCTTACGCGTCGTGAAGCTGTTACCGTTCTATATGCTAAAATGGAGGTGTGTAGTGTGTTACCTGTGGACCATTTTAAGGAGAGACGAACTGTGTATAATTTTACCAAGCTTCTCCGTATGTTTCAAGAGCCTGAGAGCTATTTTTGCGGGCAGCCAGAAAGCGATGGAGAACATATTGCCCACAATTTACAGCCTGCAAGTTCTTCTTGTACTCACTGAAAGAAATGTTTCTACTCTCTATTTACTCAGCGGAATCAGGAACTATGATTATAAATAAAAGTTTTGAGTTCTAACTCATTAATGTATTCAGTAAAATGATTCAAATGGCTCTAAGCACTATGGGACATAACATCTGAGGTCATCAATTCCCTAGACTTAGAACTACTTAAACCTAACTAACCGCCGGCCGAGGTGGCTGAGCGCTTCTAGGCGCTACAGTCTGGAACCGCGCGACCGCTTCGGTCGCAGGTTCGAAACCTGCCTCGGGCGTGGATGTGCATGATGTCCTTACGTTAGTTAGGTTTAAGTAGTTCTAAGTTCTAGGGCACTGATGACCTAAGAAGTTAAGTCCCATAGTGCTCAGAGCCATTTTTGAACCTAAGTAACCTAGACATCACACACATCCATGCCCAAGGCAGGATTCGAACCTGCGACCGTAGCAGCAGCGCGGTTCCGGACTGTAGCGCCTAGAACCGCTCGGCCACAGCGGCTGGCTATTCAGTAAAAGTTCAAACACACAAACATGGTAATATTCCTGATAATAATAATGTCTCTGTCATAAACAGCACTACGAGCAGTTAAGACGCAACCTATACGGCAAGTCCCAATTAAAATTGTCTCTGCCCTGATTTCTAATCACCAAAGCTAATTGCTCTCCGGAAAAGGAGAAAATAATCTCATCACTTGCCACACGGATCTGTAAATATTACGGCCGCTACATGAACAGTTACTTCCATGAAATATAAGAGATCCAGGAAGGTTTACAGTCCACGCGAGTTCACTTCCCATTTGTACCAAAAACATGCGTTTGGTAGCTGCCTGGCTGTGACATCACCCCGAGGTACAGCGTCTGCCCGCGTTTGAATGACGAGGACAGATTGACAGCTCGGTGCGAAGTGCGTGTCTGCCTCTCTGGCCTTATTTATATATGGGGGCGGCGGACGATTGAACGGAACATTGTCAACCGCTTTATGCCCAGGTAGTAGTATCTAAATGGCCGCTTTTTCGAACACGTATTGTTTAATAACACTGTTGTGTATCAGTTTACAATCTTCATAAGTTTTGTATAAGTAAAGTTAAGTTGGCTTTAGTTACTGAAAAAGTTTCAGCTCGATTGCTTTTCAACTTTGCCGTCTAGAATTTAATAGAACGGAACCGAAGGTAGAACAATGACCTATTAACTATCCCTTTTAGTCTTTGTAATGGATTGTTGTTTACATTAAAGTCTTGAAACATGGTATAGTTGTATTATTTAATGGATGTAATCAAGTGCTGTAACTCGAACTTTATGTAATTAATAGAAATCATACTTAATCTGTTATGACTAAGAACTTTTTGTTCCAAATTTAGTTTTTAGTAAATTACTTGAAAACTATAGAGGTAGCTTAATGAAGTCACATACGAGTAGTTACCGTTTTTACATCAAACCGAGGCCACATACGAATTTTCATCTTTATGACCGTAATATTTAGCGCCTTCAATATTACGTAAAAACGCCTATTTTGACCAAAATTTTGCACCGATCAATTTGTGTCTTGTAACTTTTGATTGTGTCATACATTTGCACAGTCTCAATAATTTTTTGCTTTCTAGTCTTACTACTTACCGCCTCTCATTTTTTTTTCTTGAAATGATGTTTTTAGCGAAACGTATTCGTCTGGCCGTTCTTAGATTTAAGAATTTTAACATTAAAATACTGAAGGATATATTGACCAAGTTTGGAAAAGTTATTTTAATTTTTAATTTCATCCTCTGTATGAGGGTTGTTCGGAAAGTAAGGAACGATCGGTCGCGAAATGGAAACTACAGTGAAAAATCAAAACTGTTTTTTTCCACATTTAGCTACAGATTCCAGGTACTTCTTTGCATAGTCGTCGCTCCGACTTAGACATTTGTCGGAGCGTTATACCAAATTTCCAACACTATCGTCATAGAAGGCAGCCGCCTGTGCTTTCCGATAATTCTCTACGCTGGTCTATAGCACTTAGCATGCGCCCAAGTGTTGCCTTCATATCCAGCTTTTCATGTGAACAGGACGAGCCAATTAGGGCTGCGTTGCGAGTGATCTAACAAATCCCATCGAAAAGGCTGCAGGAGTGTCTTCACTGCCCCTGCAGAGTGCGGCCGAGAATTGCCATGGAGAAGGAAGTGCGTGGCAGTTGTGTTTGGTGGGCTGCATTCATTAAGGCGAAGCCTCTCAGTGGGCCTTCATACTTGGCGGGAGACATCGTTGTTCTAGGCATCTTTACTCGCTCACAGAGCGCTCACAGCTGAAAAGAACGTCTTGATGCGATCGACGGGCGTACTAGAGACACTGCCCAAAACATCTGTTGAAAGCCTCGTCGGATTTTCACAGTGGTTTCCATTTCGTGACCGATCGTTCCTCACTTTCCGAATAGCCCTAGTGTGTTAAATACAGGCACGTTATGACGACGTGATGCTAGTAGCAATGAACTGGGGCAAGTCCCGGCACACTCGCTCGCCTCTATATCTGTCAAATGATACAGCACGCTGAAATAAGGCCCTCCACTAGGGACAGTATACTCACGAGTTTTTGTTGCAGCATAGTCAACAACTTCCTAATATATGTGAGGGCTGGAATTGTAGATCCCATGAACCAGATACACTCATTGTCTGTTTGTTGCTGGTGACGTTCAGAGCTAGCAGCTTGTGCCTAAGTCTGTCGTCGAGTGGGAGGAGTAATTTTTGGCAGTTGTCAATGTCCTGAGGTGATTGTTGTTGTTATTGTTGCTGAGGCCGGTGCAGTGGATCAATTGGCTGCTGTGGGCTCCTCGAAGGTAGGGTTGGAGCAATTCTTGATTTTTCGGCCAGCCCCTATACGTGGCCGGGTGCTCTTGTTCACATTTATGGCACTTACAAGGGGAGGCCGCCAATTGTGAAATTCAGATTCGATTCATACTGCGCATAATAAAAGCTCATGGCCAGAGGTGTAATGTGGCAAAGCACCAAGATGCACTTCTCAGCCGTTGTCGAGAAAATCGACAGTTAAAAGAAACCGTTGTGGTGAAACACTCTCTACGAGTAACGATTTTCTACAGCGTCGTGGCGCAGCGGTAAGCGCTCGGGTTCGTAATCCGAAGGTCGCCGGATCGAATCTCGCGCCATGCAACCTTGTTTTTTTTTTTTTAGTATTTGTTTTTTGTAATTCATATATATATATATATATATATATATATATATATATATGTTATTAATTATCTTCATAATGTTATCCACGTATAGTTAAGGGAAGACGTAGGAACGATATTCCGAAACGAATACGTATAGCGTAAGTCAAACGTTCGAATTAGAATAGAGACACCACAAACACAAATTTGCTGTGGCAGGTATGAAATATAAACTCCGTTGCTCGCTCGTTACACTTGAAGGACAGATGTAGAATGGGCCGAAACGAGCCGCCGCATAACAGCGTAGTTGCGTGCTAACTTCGAAAGAAGGTAGATGCGGTCCCTAGCGCAACTTATAACATCGTCGAAAATCAGAGCGGACGGGAGAGCTTTGGTACACCCTGTTAAACAAACGGAAAAATGGAGGCGGTACAATTGGAGAGCGATCCGCCTTCACCAACATGCATAAGCAATTCATTAATAGTATATATATATATATATATATATATATATATATATATATATATATATAATAAACTAATAATAACTATAATAAAAAAATAATAAATAATAAAAAAAAAGTTGCATGGCGCGAGATTCAATCCGGCGACCTTCGGATTACGAATCCGAGCGCTTACCGCTGCGCCACAACGCTGTAGAAAATTGTTAATCGTAGAGAGTATTTCACCGCAACGGTTTCTTTTAACTGTCGATTTTCTCGACAACGGCTGAGAAGTGCATCTTGGTGCTTTGCCACATTACACCTTTGGCCATGAGCTTTTATTATGCGCAGTATGAATCGAATCTGAATTTCACAGTTGGCGGCCTCCCCTTGTTAGCTTTCTCCGTCCTTGTTAGTGTGCATTCCAAAGAGTGATGGTAGACTGTACATCTCACGCAGCTCGGCGAGAGGGGTAGTAATTAGCTGTGAGTTCAAAGAGCTGGCAGCGTTTATTCTGGCCGAACTGGTGTCCTGCCACGGAGACAACTGCCATTCGTCGGCCGTGCGCCGGCCTAAATACGGTCTGGCAGCAGGATGTCTTGGGGTGCAATTTTGGTCACGTGTGTTGCGGTAGCAAGTAGCCTTACATGGCCCTCGACCATTTGTGGAGCTGGTGGACCCGTTTAGTGGCAAACCAGGAAATCTACTTTTAAACGAAAAGTGTTTGCCTGGCAAGTGGGCGACCCCCGACGCTGGATCGTATGATGTGTTATCGACACAACAGGCGTAACATCCCTACATATCACCCACCGTACTCATTTTACTCAATTATGTGTTTTCTCCCTATGTTTTCGCCGTCTATGAGTCCGTCTAGTATGATGTAAACTATTCCAGCACATCTTAACACACGTCCCAACATCTCGTCCCTTTTTTCTGTCAGTGTTTTCTGTATACTTCTTTCCTCTCTGATGACAGAAATTTCCCGTATCGTATCATTCCAGTAATTTTTCATTATCCTTCTGCAACAGTACTTGTTAAACGCTTCGACGTTCGGCTTTTTCTTGTTTCCCATAGTCCGTTATTCACTTCCTTTCTGTTTTGTGATCGAGACGAAGTTTCTCATCAGAAGCTTCTCAAATTGACGCTTATGTTCGATATTAGCAGACTTCTTTTGACGAGCAGTGGCCTCTTTGTTCGTGTCAAACTTCCGTCTTTTGTGCTTCAGCCTTACAAGATATCATAATTCCTACACTTCGTCTCCTACGTGGTAAGCAATTTTTACGCTTATGAGTCGCTAATTTCATTTTATTACTACTTTCACCTTTTACTGCTAGTCCATGTAATTCAGCAAATCTTCCTCACTTTTGGAGCATTATGGTGTCATCAGCGAAACTTATCATTGTGTACGCTCAGACAGTAAGAGAATGATGAGGGAAAATTTTCCTAACTCCCTTCAAGAGTGCGAATCAACACTTCCGAACGGGAGTGTGAGCCAACTCAGCAGAAAAGTGTAAGACAAGTGCAGACCAACTTGGCTCCGTTTCTCTTGTAACATTATGTAAAAGCACTAGGTCAGACGCAACAACGCTTATGAGGGGTATGACAAAGCAGTTATCATACGGTAACGAATTGATTAAACAATTGGAGTAAAACTGAAGACTGTTGACGACTCGTAATGAGCGAGACCAATTGAGTCATTACAAATGACGTCACACAGTAAATACACATCTCGACACTATAAATACTTCACTCTATTAAACTATAGTCAGTCGATCAATAGGATCGAGGGCATTCGTATCGTTTGCACCTGACTTTATGATTACTGTATTGTAACATGTTGTGTGAGACTATCCCAGCATGGGTCATAATGTTGCTGCCTGATGTGATGGCCACCGATCCATAGTCATGGGTGACTACAAACCAAAATCCAGTACTGAAGCCGCCGCTGTTGGGTAGTCTACCTAAACTGTTCCAGTTCAGGACAGCCGGCCAGAGTGGCCGAGCGGTTATAGACGCTACAGTCTGGAACCGCGTGACCGCTACGGTCGCAGGTTCGAATCCTCCCTCGGGCATGGATGTGTGTGCTGTCTTTAGGTTAGTTAGGTTTAAGTAGTTCTAAGTTCTAGGGAACTGATGACCACAGTAGTTAAGTCCCATAGTGCTCAGAGCCATTTGAACCATTTGAAGTTCAGGACACCAACTTCTCTGAAGCTTCAGCATCATTGGGGTCAATCAGCCTACCGAAACAGTGTGCCAGGATCAGCGTTTAGCACAACATCAAGCCATCCAACATCGCAGTCCAGCTGATGGGACAACAAGGGCAGTGACCTGAGATGACAGAGGACTCTTAGGCCAGCGTGTGAGCCAAACACACACCACTGCCACCGATCTCATCTGTATCAGACCAGCCGACAGCTAGCTCCTTCTGAACCAACGGGCTGGCAACCCGCCACACCCTATGTTACTGGGCTTTAGTGGGGACTCATGCAGTGTTTTTCAGCATACGTGAGTCTGCCTCTGCATTCTGCAGATTCCACTCCGGCTTTTGAAGCTACCAGCGATGGCGGAAGACAGAGCGATAAGACGTATTCTGAGGTTGGTTGGTTTGCGGGATTAAAGGGACCAGACTGCTACGGCCATCGGTCCCTTTCTCCAAAACTTAAAAACACCCACACAGAATAAAAACGAACGATGGAAGAGACGACAGACGACACGGACAAGAAAGACTTAAACAGAGACAGACAAAAGGAATTAAAATCACACAGAGTGTGACAGTTGTTGGCCGACCATAGAGACAAAAAGGAAAAAGCCAAGCACCGAGAGACAAATTAAAAACTCAGTCTAAAGACGCAGGCCAAGTGAGAAAAGCCCCCTGCCCGAATAAAACGCAAAACTAAGCCTTCCATGGCAGTGTCGTCTGTTAAAAGGGCAGGGAGCGTATCAGGCAGCGCAAATGTCTGTCTGAGCACAGCTAAAAGGGGACAGGCTAACAGAATGTGGACCACCGTCAAAGCCGACCCGCAGCGACATAGAGGCGGGTCCTCACGGCTCAGTAAGTACCTGTGCGTCAGCCGGGTGTGGCCAATGCGGAACCGATAAAGGACAACAGAGTCCCTGCGAGTGGCTCGCATGGATGACCGCCACACAGTCTTCGTCTCCTTGATAGCACGAATATTATTGGGTGTGGTCAGATCGCGCCATTCAGCATCCCATAGCGCGAAAACTTTGCGGAGTAAGACAGCTCGCGAATCAGTCTCCGGGAGGCCAATGTCCAAAGACGGTTCACTGGTGGCCTTTTTGGCCAGGCCGTCAATTTGTTCATTGCCCGGGATGCCGATATGACCAGGTGTCCACAGAAAGACCACAGAGCGGCCACAACGGGCAAGAGTATGGAGGGACTCCTCGACAGCCATCACCAGACAAGAGCGAGGGAAGCACTGGTCGATAGCTCTTAAACTGCTCAGGGAGTCGCTACATATAACGAAGGACTCACCTGAGCAGGAGCGGATATACTCTAGGGCACGAAAGATGGCGACCAGCTCAGCAGTGAAAACGCTGCAGCCAGCCGGCAACGAATGTTGTTCGTAGTGGTCCCCTAGAGTCGAACCGTCAGTGTAAACAACGTCAGAGCCCTGATACGTGGCAAGGATGGGTAGAAAGCGGCGGCGGAAGGCCTCCGGAGGGACCCTGTGCCAATTCGAGTGAAGGGTGGGGCACACACCACGGGGGTGTAAGCAGATGGGCCCAGAAAGGAGGTGGAAGAGGGAAAACCCCAAGCCTGGAGAGAAGCTCTCTGATGCAGACCGCAGTCGTACAACCCGACTGGGGACGAGGTTCTGGGAGACTGACGACCGACTGCGGCGACAGGAGACGATAATTAGGATGAAACTTCCTGGCAGATTAAAACTGTGTGCCCGACCGAGACTCGAACTCGGGACCTTTGCCGTTCGCGGGCAAGTGCTCTACCATCTGAGCTACCGAAGCACGACTCACGCCCGGTACTCACAGCTTCACTTCTGCCAGTATCTCGTCCCCTACCTTCCAAACTTTACTGAAGCTCTCTTGCGAACCTTGCAGAACTAGTACTCCTGAAAGAAAGGATATAGCGGAGACATGGCTTAGCCACAGCCTGGGGGATGTTTCCAGAATGAGATTTTCACTCTGCAGCGGAGTGTGCGCTGATATGAAACTTCCTGGCAGATTAAAACTGTTTAAGCTGCCGAATATGTGGGAGCCAAGTCAAGATAAAGCTGCGGTTCAGAGTGAACTGTACGTCGCTGGCAGAAATGCATAACGCAGGTCTTGGCAGCCGAAAACTGGAAGCCATGCGCTACAGCCCAAGACTGCGCTTTGCGGATAGCGCCCTGCAGCTGATGTTCAGCAGCTGCAATGCCAATGGAGCTATAGTAGAGGCAGAAGTCGTCAGCATACAGGGAAGCTGAAACAGACGTTCTCACCGCCGCAGAGAGCACGTTAATTGCAATTAAAAACAGGCAGACACTTAGGGCAGATCCCTGTGGTATCCCGTTCTCCTGAACTCGGGAGCAATTATGGGAGGCCGCGACTTGCACGCGGAAGGTACGATGCGACAGAAAATTTCGTAGGAAAATCGGCAGCGGACCCTGAAGACCCCAACCATGAAGCGTAGAGAGGATGTGATGGCGCCTGGTCGTATCGTACGCCTTCCGCATGTCAAAAAAGACAGCGACGAGGTGCTGACAGCGGGCAAAGGCCGTACGGATGGCTGACTCCAGGCTCACCAGACTGTCGGCGGCAGAGCGACCTTTACGGAACCCACCCTGACACAGAGCCAGAAGGCCCTGGGACTCGAGTACCCAACTCAACCGCCAGCTCATCGCCAGCTCACTGCCAGCTCACTTGCAAAGAACGCTGGTGAGGCTAATGGGGCGGTAGCTGTCCACCTCCAATGGGTTCTTGCCAGGTTTCAAAATGGGGATAACAATTTTCCCGCCATTGCGACGGAAACTCACCCACGACCCAGATACGGTTGTAAAAGTCGAGGAGGCGTCGCTGGCAGTCCACTGAGAGGTGTTTCAGCATCTGACAGTGGATGCGATCTGGCCTGGGAGCTGTTTCAGGGCAAGCTGCTAGAGCACTGTGGAATTCCCACTCAGTGAATGGGACATTGTAAGATTCAGGATGGCGGGTGAGAAATGAAAGGCTCCAACCGCTCTTTAATGGAGCGGAAGGCCAGTGGGTAATTCACAGATGCGGAACTGAGAGAAAAATGGTCTGCTAAGCGGTTTGCAATTATGTTGGAGTCAGTACAAATTGCTCCATTGAGTGACAGCGCAGGGATGCTGACAGGGGTCCGAGGCGTCTAATCTTGGCTCAGACCTGCGATGGAGAGACATGGAAGCCAATGGTAGAGACACACCATTCCCAGAACTCCTGCTTGTGTTGGGGAATGGCAAGTCGGGCCCGCGCACGCAGACGTTTAAGGGCGACGAGGTTTTCTAAAGATGGATGCCACTTGTGACGCTGGAGCGCCCGTCGGCGATCTTTAATCGCCTCGGCAATCGCAGGCGATCACTAAGGCACAATCCTGAGCTGAGGAACCCATAAGAACTGGGAATGGCAGATTCTGCGGCAGTAACGATGCCGGTGGTGACTGAGTGAACCACCACATCAATGGCTTTATGAGAGACAGGTTCAATAGCGGCAGTGGAGGAGAACAAGTCCCAGTCAGCCTTATTCAGAGCCCACCTGCTAGGGCGCCCAGAAGAGTGACGCTGTGAAAGATCGGAAAGTGGTCACTACCACACAGTTCGTCATGCATACTCCATTGAACAGACAGTAAGAGGCTAGGGCTGCAGATCGAAAGGTCGATGGCGGAGTACGTGCCATGTGCCACACTGAAATGTGTGAAGGCACCAACGTTTAAAATGCAGAGGTCGAGCTGTGTCAATACATTCTGAACGGTGGCGCCTCGACCTGTTGCCACTGACACACCCCACAGAGGGTTATGGGCGTTGAAGTCGCCCAGTAACAGGAAAGGAGGCGGCAAATGGGCTATCAGCGCAGCCAGGACACGTAGCGGGACATCACCATCTGGTGGAAGATAAAGACTGCAGACGGTAACAGCCTGTGGCGTCCACACCCGAACAGTGACAGCCTCTAAAGGTGTTTGCAGATTGACAGACTCGCTGTGAAGGGAGTGAAGGACATAGATGCAGACGCCACCAGATAACTTTTCATAATCTGCCCGGTTCCTATAATAACCCCAATAGCCACGGAGGGCAGGGGTTCGCATTGCTGGAAACCAAGTTTCTTGAAGAGCAATGCAGAAGAAAGGCTGAAGGCTGAGAAGTTGTTGGAGCTCAGCAAGATGGTGGAAGAAACCGCCGCAGTTCCACTGGAGGATGACATTGTCCATGGCTGAGAAAGACAGGAAGGGACTGGGGAAGCAAATTACGACTCCTAGGCCCTGCTGCCACCGATTCACTACCTGTGCAACAGCTGTCCATCGCGTCTGAGGGACTGGAGAGATCCAGGTCCTCAGCGGACGCCAGAATCTCCATCCTCAGACGCAAAGTTGGAAGGTTGGGATGGGTGCCACCGCAATGTCAGGATTCTTGGGAGCCTTTTTCTTTGTCTGCTTTGCACGCTGTGCCTTTGGTGGTTCTGGCTGGGAGGGCCTCACTGGGTCAGTCTCAGGGACGGATGACGACCGTGAGGCCCTACGACCAGTGACCGGTGGTTGTTTCAGAAACTTGCAGGTGTCCTTTTTGGCACTGGGCAAAGCCTGGGATGGGAGGGCCCCAAGAGACCCCTTCCTGGCGAGAGTAGCCGAAAAGGCTCACACTTCTCCAGCTGGGAAGTGGGAACTAACGTCCCCGATGGTTGGGGTGGTGTTGCTCCTGAAGTAGATGGAGCAGGAGCAACAGGGAGTGAAGTGCCCCCCACAATCAAGGGGGACGGTGGATTCTGACGTAGCAGAGAGTCAGCTGTATGTGACAACACGGGAGATGATGTTGCAGCAGCGGCATAGGTTGATGGCATTGGCACAGGAGGTAGCCGCTCATATTTCCGCCTAGGTGTAGGTCAGGTGGTCCAGGGCCTTATATTCCATTATCCTCCGTTCTTTCTGGAAAATCCTACAGTCCGGTGAGCAGGGGGAATGGTGTTCTCCGCAGTTAACACAGATAGGAGGCGGGGCACATGGAGGATTGGGATGCGAAGGATGTCCACAATCTTGACATGTGATGCCAGAAGTACATCGGGATGACATATGCCCGAACCTCCAGCATTTAAAAAACCGCATCGGAGGAGGCATATATGGTTTCACATCACAATGGTAAACCATCACCTTGACCTTTTCGGGTAAGACATCACCCCTGAAGGCCAAGATGAAGGCACTGGTGGCTACCTGACTACCCCTCGGACCCCGATGGATGCGCCGGACAAAGTGAAAACCTCGTCGTTCTAGGTAGTTCATCGCCGGACTGCAGAAGATGATCCCTGTGGAAGATAATACCCTTGACCATGTTTAGACTCTTATGGGGCGTGATGCTAAGTGAAACACCCCCCAACTTGTCACAAGCGAGCAACCTCCGTGACTAGGCAGATGCTGTTTTGATGAGAATTGATCCAGAGCACATTTTGGACAAGCCCTTCACCTCCCCGAACTTGTCCTCTATATGCTCCACAAAAAACTGAGGTTCTGTCGACATATGTGATTCACCATCAACTCGCGTACAGATGAGGTACCGGGGTGAATAATCTCCACTGCCTTCTTTAGCCATACGTTCCTCCCATGGAGTGGCCAGGGAGGGAAATGATCTTGGATCGTATTTCTGGCCATTGAGGTGGAGGCCCACCAGCAAGAGACAATGTACCACACTTCATTGCGGGTCATCCGCCCTGATGCCACCCACTCTGACCAGGGGCCCTCCCCACCGGCGCCACCCAGCCACAGCAAAGACCACCTGGCAGGATGACCTTTGCCGGGAGTACTGATGCCCCAGAGGGATAGGCATCTGCTCCTCAGCATATGTGGGGAGGTAGCAGCTCAGGCATCAGCAGTGTGATCCCTGTGTAGTCAGGGGGCTACCACCAAGAAGGTACATGAGGACCCCACCACAACGGACTGGCTACCGTGCTGGATGTCGGGTGTCGAATCTCCATGTATATCACGAGGGCAAAGATGGAAGTGCATAATGGAGGGAATGTATGCTACCCGGAACACACTTCAGCCTATGTGCCTGGAAGCTCGGTAGGAGTCTAACTCCATGACAATATCGAGTATGCCAGATCTTAGGGCAAGATGGATTTAAGATGCACCACGTAAGGCGTCCTTCCCCAAATGGTACGCCCTAACGGAAAATTTGGAAAGGTAGCGGTCAAACCCCTTAGGGAACCATCACATTAAAGGCCGAAACAGTTGAGACTCCTTTTAGTGCCTCTTACGACAGGCAGGAATACAGCGGGCCTATTCTTACCCCCGAACACGCAGGGGGGGGGGGGGGGTATTCTGAGGAATAAAAGCAGTAATATTTGATCATCCCGTTATTGCGTCTGATGATACCATTAGGATTCCTTGGTCTCCATTCGGACGAAACAGATGGGGTTACCAGCTCGGGAGTGAACGACCTCTACAATTGATACCCTTTCACCTTCAGCTTTAATCCTACCTCTCAGTCTTCCCGCCGGCCGGAGTGGCCGAGCGGTTCTAGGCGCTACAGTCTGGAACCGCGCGACCGCTACGGTCGCAGGTTCGAATCCTGCCTCGGGCATGGATGTGTGTGATGTCCTTAGGTTAGTTAGGTTTAAGTAGTTCTAAGTTCTAGGGGACTGATGACCTCAGAAGTTAAGTCCCATAGTGCTCAGAGCCATTTGAACCATCAGTGTTCCCTTTCTTCTTTGCTTTCCTGTTTTGGTATACGGACTGAACTGTAGAGGAGACTCTGAATCCCAATCTTTCACCGTTTGTAATCAGAGCATTTCTCTCATGATCATCCTTTTTCATTGTTCCCTCTTGGTTCTTATGCGTATTGCATACTACCCCTCTTTCCACTTTACCATGTCAGACGTTTTCCTAGACCCACAAGTCCTATGAAAGAGCATTTATTTTTGTGGAACATTGATATCATTATCAAGTTAGTGTCAGGGCTGTCACTATGATGTATTTACATTTCCTAAAGCCAAACAGACCTTCATCTAATATATCCTTAATGTTCCCCATTGATTTATATGATATTCAAAATATATACAAACAGAAAGTGGTTCATTATTTTTGTACTACGTGTAATGTATATTGTTCATTGGAAACAGGATCTCTCCTAAAACAGATGCCTTGTCGTTGTTGTAACTATTGTACAAGTAAGTGACTCTGAACGATGTAGCAAAAGTATATGATATCCTTCTCTCACTTACCTCAGGAAAAACCAAACATGCATTTCTGTATCATTGCAGCATTTTTCAAAGTTGCTACGAACGGGGAATGAATTGTTTAAAGATAGGCAGCACGTCCTGAACAGGTTGGGGAAGACAAACTCGTTATTAACTTGTCTCTAGTTTCCGTCTTTAATGAATCCCTTATACCCACTGCACACTTCATCTTCGATAACGAGAGACGATAAAGACTCATTTTCTTCAATAAATTTCAGCTAGTGGTAGAGGATCTCTCCTAAAAGAGGAATCACAAGAGGAGGAGGTATACTTCCAAAAGGCCAGGTGATGCTGCAAGATTCCATGGTCACATAGGGATTCCGAAATCAGCTATTGGATTGTCAGGCGTACCCAGAAGCATACATATAGACTCAGATCACAATTTAGTAGTGATAAAGAGTAACCTGAAGCTTAAGAGACTAGACAAGAAGAACAATTGTACAAAACAGTGGGATACGGAAACGCTAAGGAAAGAAGAGAGACACTGGAAGTTCTCTGGAGCTAAAGATACTGCGTTAATGAATGTTCAGTAGACAGTTCCGTTTACGAGGATATCTCTAGAAAGGGCTATCACGTAAGTTAGGAAGAAAAACATAGATAGAAGAAAGGTAGCTCCGAAGAAACCACGTGTGACAGAAGAAATACTTCAGTTGACCGATGAAAGAAGGAAGTACAGAAATGTTCAAGGAAATTCAGGAATACTAAAAAACAAGTCACTTAGGAATGAAAGGAATTGCAGGAAACTTAGGGCGAAATGGTTGGATGATAAATGTGAAGATCGATTCAGCACAGAGAAAAGTCAAACCAGTCTTCCGTGAAATTAAATGCAAGGGCGGTAAAATTAAGGGTGCAATGGGAGTGCCACATAGAGGAGATCGTGGATGGTGGATAGAATACATTCAGCGCCTCTATCATGGGGAGGACTTGTGTGATAATGTGATAGAAGAAGAAACAGGAGTCGATTTAGAAGGGATCCAGCATTAAAATCTGAAAGGGCTTTGGTACACTTAAGATAAAAATCAGGCAGAAGAGATAGAGAACATTACATCGGAATTTCTAATATCACTGGGGGGAAGCGGCAACAAAGCGACTACTCATGTTGGTATGTAGAATGCGTGAGTCTGGCGATATACCATCTGACTTTCGAGAAAACAGCATTCATACAATTCCTAAGACTGCAAGAGCAGACGAGTGCAAGAATTATCTTAGTTGCTAGCAAAGTCCGCACCTCGTGATCGTGCGGTAGCGTTCTCGCTTCCCACGCCCGGGTTCCCGGGTTCGATTTCCGGTGGGGTCAGGGATTTTCTCTGCCTCGTGATGACTCGGTGTTGTGTGATGTCCTTAGGTTAGTTAGGTTTAAGTAGCTCTAAGTTCTATGGGACTGATGATCGTAGATGGTAAGTCCCAGAGTGCTCAGAGCCATTTGAACTATTTTTTTGCTAGCAAGGTTAATGTACAGAAGAATGGAACAAAAAACTGGCTTTAGGAAAGAAAATGGCTCCAGGAGGCAATTATGAGTGCAACTGATAATGGAAACAAGACTGAAGAATAATCAAGACACGTTCATCGGATTTGTCTACCTGGAAAAAGCATTCGACAATGTCAAATGGTGGAAGATGTTCGAAATTCTGAGAAAAGTAGGGGTAAGCCACGGGGACAGGCGGGTAATATACAATGTGTGCAACAACCAATGAGAGTGGAAGAATGGAAGACAAAGAACGAAGTGCTCGACTTAAAAGGGGTGTAAGACAGGGATGTAGTCTTTTACTCTTAATGTTCAATCTATAAATCGAAGAAGTAGTGACGGAAATAAAAGGAAGGTTAAAGAGTGGAATCAAATTTTAAGGTGAAAGGATATCATTGATAAGATTCACTGATGACATTACTATCCTCACTGAAACTGAAGAAAAATTCCAGGATGTGTTGAATGGAATGAATAATCAGTGAAGAATATGGATTCAGAATAAATTGAAGAAAGACGACACTAACGAGAAGTAGCAGGAATGTGAACAACGAGACCTTTGGCGTTAGAATTGGTGATCACGAAGCAGGTGAAGTTAAGGAATTCTGCTACCTAGGCAGCAAAATAACCCATGACGAACAGAGCGAGGATAACATAAAGAGAAAACTAGCACTGGCAGAAAAGGGAATCCTGGCTAAGAGAATTCTGCTCGTATCAAACATAGGTCTTAATTTGGGGAGGAAATTTCTGAGTATGGACGTTGCTGCACAGCATTGTATGATAGCGAGACATGGGCTCTGGGGAAACCGGGGCACAAGAGAATCGAAGGATTTGAGATAAGTGCTACAGAGGAATGTTGAAAATTAGGTGGAAAATGGTTCAAATGGCTCTGAGCACTATGGGACTTAACTGCTAAGGTCAACAGTCCCCTAGAACTTAGAACTACTTAAACCTAACTAACCTAAGGACATCACACACATCCATGCCCGAGGCAGGATTCGAACCTGCGACCGTAGCGGTCGCGCGGCTCCAGACTGTAGCGCCTAGAACCGCTCGGCGACTCTGGCCGGCAAATTAGGTGGACTGATAAGGTAAGGAGTGAGGAGGTTTTCCACAGAATCGGCGGGGAAAGGAATATAATATGGAGAACACTGACAAGAATAAGGGACAGAATGATGAGGACATATTTTTAGACATATGGGAACGGCCTCCTTAGTACTAGAAGGTACTGAAGATGGAAAAAGTGATAAGGAAAGGCCGACCGCTGTGGTCGGGTGGTTCTAGGCGCTTCAGTCCGGAACTGCGCTGCTGCTACAGTCGCAGGTTCGAAACCTGCCTCGGGCATCGATGTGTGTGGTGTCCTTAGGTTGGTTAGGTTTAAGTAGTTCTAAGTCTAGGGGACTGATGACCTCGGATGTTAACTCCCATAGTGCTTAGAGCCATTTGAACCATTTGATAGAGAAGACAGAGATTGGAATACATAGAGCAAATAATTGAAGGCGTAGGTTGCAAATGCTATTCTGAGATGAAAAGGTTTGCACAGGAGAGGAATTCTTGGCTGGCCATCTCAAACCAGGCAGAACAGAGATGACTTGTTTTTACGATTTTCTACAAATCCTATTCGTTAACCATTCCTTGCACCAACTGTTCATATCATACTTTATCCGTTCACCCATTGCTAAAATTTCGCTACGATTTCTTCGTTTTCCGTATGTCTATATTTCTTACTAAGAGGTGTTCCAAACGTACACTTTCAGGAATATAGGCGACTCCATGTCAACCCCAGTACAGTTCTGCAGTTGAACAAAACCTGCTATCACACGGTTGTTATGTTTCCCTAATCCTGGTAACTTTTTTGTTTCCAACAACAAAAAATGTTTACTGGAGTTTTCCTGACTTTGACGTTTAGTACATCACTACAGTGTACCAACATAATTTCCATTTTGCTAGTCCATAATCCACATTCAGTGCAAATAGGTGTCTATTTCACATGGGTATTTCATTATCATCATATGCAGCCAGAAAGTCTACTCTTCAGCAATTTATAGCATTGTACACTGTCCATCTTATATTTTTATCTATCTTCTATATATTTTTCATTTGGTTCCTACATTACATCTTCGACATACAGTTACTGTGACATGCAAGCCTAATTTACATTGTCAATAAATCAACCTCGTGATACTACTTCCATTACTCGAACCTAGCCTCTCATGGTTTTATAGTTTACTCGTCTTTGTATGTGAACAATCCAACCGTTTTCAAGGTTTTGTATATTACACTCCATAACACGTTTTATAATATTTTATTTAGCTCCAATTAAAACATAGTCAGAATTCGCTTACGATAGGCTTTTAGCACTCATTTCTGAATAATTCACAATGGTCAGAGAATTTCATCAACCTGGGTTAGTAAAACTCCGAATGAAAACAATACAACGGAGGAAGTGTAGCGTTTGACATGTTGTCGAAAATGACGTTATTAGAGACGAAGGACAAGTTCGGATTGTGGAAGGACGGGGAAATCCATTTGGCCAAGAGGTCCCATCTGGGTGTATGGGGGGCACTCGGGAATAAAAGCACACACTAACTAAAGAGGCTATGAACATATCACAGATCCATGTCTCTCACGAATTAAAATGACATAACTTATGCAAATGCACAGACTGGTCTGTCATTACACCTTACATATCCAACGCTTTCGTCCTTGTGTTACATTTGCCCTTGGATTTTTGAAGATGGAAATAATTCCGAAATGCGTGATGTGTAATTTTTGATCAATATAGTCATTATTCACGTGTTGTATGACTTTTTAAGTGACCTAGACAACTTAACTACAGACCTACGTGTGTTTACCACAGATAATTTTTTCGTAGTTTTGTTCCTGACATTTACAGGAGCGGGTAACAACAGATTTAGCCGGCCGCGGTGGTCTCGTGGTTCTAGGCGCGCAGTCCGGAACCGTGCGACTGCTACGGTCGCAGGTTCGAATCCTGCCTCGGGCATGGATGTGTGTGATGTCCTTAGGTTAGTTAGGTTTAAGTAGTTCTAAGTTCTAGGGGACTGATGACCACAGCAGTTGAGTCCCATAGTGCTCAGAGCCATTTGAACCATTTGAACAGAGTTTATGGACTGGCGCTGACCAGTTTACATGCATAACCGCATTTCAGCGCCCTTTTCAGAGAAGTAAACAAAAGTTATTCTCACACAGTACCAGAGACAGTGATGTCGATTACCTTAGTTTGATATCTTTTTTTTGTACAGAAGCGTTGTTTACATTCTCATTCGCTAAACTGTTTTTATGGGAAGCTGCGCAATGAAGGTTGCCATGCTGTGATTAATTTGTGGTAAGAAGAGATTTCAGATTGTAAAATAGCTAACGTGCTGTGATCGTATAGAATTTGAAGTTGTGAATAAAGAAGATTCGACTTACGGCCTTCTTATCTTTATTACGACAATGACTGCACTGTTTTCCAAGTGACTCTCCCCCCCCTCCCCCCCGGCGCGCTTTACATACCCTCCACTGCGAGTGCTGTCATGTGCCGTCTGGGAGTGGTTGTTACTATTTGTCGTCGAACTTAGAGCGACCGTTACATTAATGTGATTGGATCGTTTTCGTTCGCCTTTACTGCACTTACTACAGTTAAATTCCCCCCGCCCCCCCCCCCTTCCAGGCAGTGCGGTAGAATTCCACTATGAGTCTCGTTCCGTAAATAATGTCCCACATTTAGTTCACAGTCGTTAATATACCTCCTTTTAGGTGTTTCTTCACGGGGTGTACGAAATTTCTAGATATTCCGGGAGATGGCAGCACCGTACTTACTCATTAAAATGGCATCTGCGTAAGACACTCGTCACAAGCAACGTGCCGTAAGTGACTTCTTAGTTGTGAAAACTGTGGAGAACGTCGATGAACGTTGGTGCACAGTGTATGGTGGTGATGCAGTTGATAGGGGAGCTGTCAAGCTGTGCGCAAAGAGAGTTAAAGTGACTGGAAGTGCAGAGACTGATCTTCACGTTCGGGACGTCCTTTACAGCCACTGCTCCCGGCTTAGTGAATTGCGCGGGTGCCGTTATTCGTGGAGGCCTGCGCACTAAAATTCAACACTTGCCTCCGCAGCTATCGGTGAGCGTTGGAGCTGTTTGTGCAATAATTAAGACTCTTTAATATTCAAGGATATGCTCAAGATGGGTTTCATGAAAGCTCCCAGAAGGCTACAAGATTCAAAGAAACTCCATCTCATATGAACTCTTGGAGCAGTTTGATGTCAATCGAGAGAGCTTTCTTTCAGGGATCCTTTCAGGCGACGAAACCTGGGTGCAGTTTTCAGCTGGAAACAAAGAGGCAGGCACTGTAGTGGCACAACCATCCGCCATTACCGGAAAAGGCGAAATTCAAGACAGCTACCCCTGCTGGCGAAACCATATTCATAGTTTTCTTGGGGGAGTGATTATCCTCGTGTGTGTGCTGGCAGATGGGTGAAATTTTGATTCGAGGGTATATGTGGAGACTATGAAGAAATTCAAGCACCGTTTCAGAGATATTCGGTTTGTTCAAGAACCCACGAGATATCCAACACGACAGTGCAAGTCCATACATGAATCTCAGAACTCGGGAACCCACGGCTAAACTAGGCTCGATATTATTGCTTCATCCATCCTATAGCATAGCTCCCTCTCACTTCCTTCTGCTTAGGGAACGTAAAGACTCAGACGGTGGTAGAAAAAATGAAGATGATGAGAGCGTAATTCGTGCAATGAAAACATTTCTACGAGCACAGAACAAGAGCTTTTACCAAGAGGGGCTACGTGGTCTAAGTCATCGGAGGTGTAAGGCCATATAACGTGATGGAGACTGCATAGAAGAATGGTACATGTAAAAGAAATGTTGATTAGTACTGTCACCAAATTCTCTTAAAGATGAATGCGCTTTGTGAAAAATTCTGGGGCATTACTTATTGAACGAGCACTGTAAAATACTATCTCTTGTATCATAGCTTCCAAATGGAAACGTATGAAAACTGCTTTACCAGAGGTGTGAATCGTCCAGTCTTACTGCAGAAGCTCATTGGATGCTAGTCTATTTGCGCGGCTAGCTAGTGGTTGCCCGTTCTCAGAAGTTTCTACTTTGGAAAATTTCTCCCTGAACTGAGTTCACTGGAACGTATTTCTCAGTTGAGAAAGAGACTTTACGGACGCAGCTTCACTGTCTGTAGCGGCTGTGATGGGGCGTTTGCTGCAAAAGCAACGCTTATCCAGAGTTTCCTGGGTTGCTTCCACAACGCAAACAGCCGATCAAATCCTCACGGAGGTGTTTGCAAGAGACAGTAATGTTGTATATTACCTGACGAAGAAAGTTGTGGAATTGGCCTTCGCGCGATCTAAGCAGCGTCACGAGACGTGTTACATTTGTTCCACTCACGACGCCGAATCTTTCCCAGGCAGCTACCTATTTATTTGCTTACCATCCTCTTCCCCTCGGCTTCGCCTTCGTATGCGTTCTGCACATGTACTGAACAAACCTCCTCCTCTCTCTGTGTCAGCCCCCTTCCTCCCCCTGTCTGTCCACCACATCCTCTCACTAACATCTGTCAATACCCTTGCTATCTCTCCATCTTCTCCTCCCTTTCTTTTGTCCATTTCATCCACCCCCTCTGACCATATTTCCCTCCTCCCTCCCCCTCTCTGACCATATCCTCCACCTACCTTCCATTTCCACCTCCCTCTCTTTCTTTTTTTACCTGCTCTCTACCCCTCTATAACTTCCCATGCCTCATACTCTGACCCTACTTCCATCTTTCTGTCCATTTCCTAGTCTCATCCTGTCTGCAGCCATGCTCTTTAGCATCTGTTGCTCCTGCAATACAGTTCAGTAAAGCAAAACAATACTGTTCCCACAACAAGTCTGTCATGCAGGGAGGCCTGCACATCATAGGCTGGAAAATCTGTTATTAGTCCTAGATGTACAAGCCACGATGCAAAGTAGATTGACAAAGCAAGCTGTTACCATTCTAACACAACTTGCCTGTCATGCAAGGCAGCCTATATGTGGCAGCCTGGACATCTGTTTCCTGCTCCTGACATGTAGGCTGGCCTGAAAAGCACACCGATTTTGGAGGCCAATATTGTTTGTTACCACATAACATGCTTGATATGCAGGGCAGTCTACACTCCAGTGACTATAAACACGTTTTTGCCTGTATCTCTCTCCTAATGGAGATAGGAGGCTATAAACTCAAGTGCCGATACTCAAGAGGCCCAAAGTTAGAGTTCACACCAGGCGCGTGGCTGCTTACCGCGATACCGCACAACGCGAAATTTTCTTAAGTCGTTTTACTTCCTAGCTACCTAAAGACAGACCGTCTGCTTTATCAAATCTGCCAGGAAGTTTCATATCAGCGCACACTCCGCTGCAGAGTGGAAATCTCATTCTGGAAAGATCCCCCAGGCTGTGGCTAAGCCATATCTCCGCAATATCCTTTCTTCCAGGAGTGCTAGTTCTGCAAGGTTCGCAGGAGAGCTTCTGTAAAGTTTGGAAGGTAGGAGACGAGGTGCCTGCAGATTAGAGCTGTGAGGAGCGGGCGTGAGTCGTGCTTTGGTAGCTAAGTTGGTAGAGCACTTGCCCGCGAAAGGCAAAGGTCCCGAGTTCGAGTCTCGGTCCGGCACACAGTTTTAATCTGCCATGAAATTTCGATGTTGTTCATGTTTTGTTGGTTTTGCAAGTGCACTTTAATATCCATGTGCCATACTTCCGTAGTGCGCCTCTAGAGGACCTAAAACGAAATGGCTCAGTTCGTTTCAAGATCATTTATGGATTCCGCCATTTGATTTTAGGTCCACTAGCCGGATTGCTAAATAATTTGTATGGCCCAGGGATTTTAAAGAGCCCTAAGACTGTAGGCTTGTACCTGCAAACCAACAAACATTAATCACATATATTGTAATTAAAGCTTTGTGAGTAAACCCAAATTTACAAACAACTTAACGGAAATGCAGCTGGGTGATGACGCCACCTGGTTGCATTCTCGTAAGTTATTTGAACACTGTATGCGCAGGGAAAAACTTAAGGCTCACAACCCACATGTACTCTCTCATGGGACTTAGTGTCATTCTGAAGAAATTTGAACTTTCATTGGCTGAACACTAGTTCGAAAAGCGATTTGCAGTTGGATAAAAAGAACTGTTCCTTGAGCATCGAACAGAAATGTGTGCACTACTCAGAAGGTTTATTTTACAACAGCCGTTTTGTAGAAGTAAAAAATTAATAAATAAATAATGTAATTGGTTATAAACCTATAGGTTTCAAATCTACGTTGAAAGATTTCTTTCTCGCACTTTCCTTGTGTCCTACACGGGAGTTCATCGCAGTAGCCGAGAGTTTTTCCTTGCACTGCGGCATTTTCTCGTATTCTCTCCCAATTTTTTGTCCTGTTTCTTTTGGTTATATGTTTTCTAGAATGCGTTCTCTAAAATATGTACTGTTTCCTCGATCGTGTAGCTGTGGCTTGTATGGTTACATGGAACTTGGTAGATAAATAACTAGATTTGTTTCTCTTATTCATACAAGGTGAGTAGAAGGGGTATTGCCGACCGGTGTGGCCCAGCGGTTCTAGGCGCTTCAGTCCGGAACCGCGCTGCTGCTACGGTCGCAGGTTCGAATCCTGCCTCGGGCATGGATGTGTGTGATGTCCTTAGGTTAGTTAGGTTTAAGTCTAGGGGACTGATGACCTCAGATGTTAAGTTCCATAGTGCTCAGAGCCATTTGAACCATTCTTTTGAAGGGGCATTTACATCTTCGGAATCTTGCAGCTGACTTTTGTGGAATTATAACACCTGCTCCGTTCACCGCCACCGCTTTCCATCATGGTATCAGGCCTGAAGATGGTCAAAAACTCACCGAAACCGGTTACCACAAAATAAATGTTTTTTGCGGTCGAGACTGTGCGTGCTTATTTTTCAAGTACATTTTGCCAGACCGCTGTTCTCCACGAGAAATGTTCTCAAAAGTATAGAAATTTGTTGAAGTAACTTGTAGAATCGATAGATTTGTCATTCTGTAGCAAATAACGTCAAGTTTCACATAAAAGTGTCGAGTTTGAATACCGTTTGTGATGTGGGAAACATCCCACCGGTAATCTAACTCGTTGCAGCAAATCGGGTATAACTTGTGCAGTGACAGCTTAGATTAGATTTTTCAGGCCGGCTAAATTGTTTTTAATGAAAGCCAGGGAAAGAAATCCAGACTGAGGAGATTGTTGTGTTCAGGAATCGCTGTCTTCCTCTATCCGATATATCATTTCCGCACATAATTCCCAATGAGCAAGATTATCTGCCTCACTAATGCGCTGTACCGTTATGTTTCTGTATAGTTTCAAGTCTAAAAATCTACTCGTCAAACAGACTTTCCTGGATTGCCAGTCCTGCAAGACCTAGATCATGGTTCCTTTTTTCTATTTTTATTTTATTTTATTTTATTTATTTATTTATGTTTTGGCGGGCAAAGTTCTCCCTGATCCGCTGGACATAATCATCAATATGTGGGCGACCTAACCATTTACCATGTCACAGTGAACAACTCGTCTCAAAACAGTCCTTGTGCCAAGAGTAAATCGTAATCCTGCTGGCTGGTCCCGGCGGAGGTTCGAGTCCTCCCTCGGGCATGGGTATGTGTGTTTGTCCTTAGGATAATTTAGGTGTGTCAACTTAGGGACTGATGACCTTAGCAGTTAAGTTCCATAAGATTACACACTATTTTTTTTGTAGTCCTGCTTGGAGGTGCTTTCGCGTCTGCATGCGCAGACGTCCCCGGCAGCGTTTCCCGCGCGCCAAATATCCTCGCTGCACTGACTAGGGTAGTTTCCTTTCCTGAAGCCGTCCATCTGATTGGCTACAGCTTATTCTACATTATTTTACATTTTTATTTAAATAATCAAAGCTTGACCACTTTCACGTTCTAAATAAAGTTCTAAGTAAAGTAAAAAGTTCTAAATCAAGTAACAATAATATTCACTACATAATAAGCGTTAAATTCTTCTACATAAAACCAATAAAATTTACTTCTTAGCTTTGAATGCCACTGCCACCAATGAGCTTCCTGATAAATAAATAAGGAACAAAAGTAAGTATTATGGGATAAACTTTACAGCAAATACTCTGTTACCTAGTGATTCAATAAGGTGTCATGCTGTCATCATTCAATGTGTTTTGTGTGGAGGAAATGATGATTTATTTTTACTGTATCTTTTAAACAAATAAAGTTATAGAGTTGATACAAGGTTTCTCATTTTAATGATGCACTTCTATATG
Source organism: Schistocerca americana (assembly GCF_021461395.2). Taxonomy (NCBI): domain Eukaryota; kingdom Metazoa; phylum Arthropoda; class Insecta; order Orthoptera; family Acrididae; genus Schistocerca; species Schistocerca americana. The sequence goes on from NC_060127.1 coordinate 28,262,168, forward strand.
AAATGACGATCGTTAAGATCGACCAAAGCGTTCAGGTTTTAGAATTCAGGTCTTTGTCACAGAACTTGTTAATTTCACTTTAACAGTAAATGAAAAACTATTACAGATATGATCAATATTCAAATTTTATCGGGATCACCATGAAAAATTTATGGAGGAGGGCAGATTAAAATTACTGTGGCTTGATTCCCTGTATTACTACAGAATTAAATAGTTTTCATTAATATTTCCCTTTATAGCCGATCTTAGGTCCGCCATATTTAACACTGCTACGTCTTCCTGGCCACAGACGCCTTCTACTGGGTTTCCCTATGATGTAGGTTCTCGTCTGTCTCACTCGCACACTACAGCGCTTAGGCCTCTATAGACGATAGACGCCTGTGAGTTTCCCCATCTCGTGGTGAATCTGCGCCTTTAGTTCCGAACGGTCCTGGACGGCAGGGTTCGTTTCACAAATACTGTAGGCTGACGCTTTCGGTCATATGTTTAAATGAGAGCATAATGATCGTTATCTCACATGTGCTAAGGTCGACGGTCACTTAGCTGTGCAATAAATTGAAGCATCTAAGCCGAAAGATGTGAGCATTTATGTGACACATTTTAATGCTCTTTCGCTGGCTTAGAATCATGAAATTTGGGAAGAATCAAGGTTTCACAGTAAAAGTAAAGGAAAAAATCCGAAAACTGTAAATTTGTAATTACATGACGAGAGACAAAATTTGTCATACGCTGACAGTCTGTCTTTCTGTCCGTCTTAACAGACCCCCCTTTTTTTCAGGTACGAGTACACGCAACTATCTGAAATTTATGTCGCACACTAAGATCCGTATTTGCTTGGAGGTGTACTAAATGTAAGCTACTAAGTCAATTCTGTCGAAAGATACAACCATTTATGTCATACATTTTCACTCTCGCAAACTCAGTCATAAAAAAACCCGTAGTGCATTTCCCGTTGACCTAGAACCATGAAAAACGGCAAGAAGTAGGATCTGACAGTACAAGTAAAGACAAAAAAATCCGAAAATGATTGCTCTATCATTGGATCACACGAAAAAAAATTTTTTTTTTCTAATTCTCGAAATTCTTGGAATTTGAGGGACAGATATCTTGCCAGTATCGATATCGATAATAGCAAAAATCATTGAGTCTCTCGATTCCCGGGGTGGAGGAACTATCTATACAGTTAATACAGATCACCAGGTAGGTGAGTTGTACTCGCACTTATCTGAGTTTTTCCACAGGTGCACTGTAATCCTGTCACTCGTCCAATGCAAAAATGTCTGCTGACAAACTTTCTCTTTATGGATCTGTAGCTTAATTTCGTGACTGGAACGCTTAAAAGATATTTTTTAATTACATGTTCTGGTACATGGTCGGATGGAGACATCAGGTCGAAGATATTTCGTCATTCTTTCCTGGGTAGGGTCTTGAATGCTCATAGTACACATTGCTGGAGCACACCTGAGTTACTCCTACAAGCGATTCTACATTCAGGATAACGTGCCGTGTTCTTTCTGTTAACAACCCAAGACAATAAAGATGGACGCACACTCTCATTAACCTATGCTTAGTTTAAGAGTATGCGAGCTATAATATAAGATAGTTGAAACACACTGCTTCACTCACCAAACTGTTTCCACTACATTAATCGTTCTCGTTGAGCACCGACTGTATTTGTCTCGGAGCCATCAGAGTAATTAACACAGGACCGTTATAGATGAGCGAGAGTTTCGAATTCTCAGTGCACGAGGTTTGCGGCAAACCAAAGTTGTTCTGTCGTGTCAGTGGTGATAAAAAGCGTGGCAAACGTGTCATCCGCTCAGGCGTCTGGTTCCTGAAATGTGGCAAAGAGCAAACTTTCAACTTTTTTGCCTTCTCTACTCCAGAGTGCGCAAAACTTGGAACAGCAACGTCTGAAACCCTCTCGCCCTACTCTAAACTAAGCAACATTTTAAGCTACATTATGCGTACAACATTTCGCGTTGAAAACTTCGCAGCAACTTCTAGATAAATTCGTTTTCATTTCTATTTATTTCGAGAAATACGCCCTCTGCAGGGAGAATGAAAACCAGTATAGTACACGCGACACGAGAAAGCACTCTGAGTCTCAACGAATTCGCTAATTCCATCTTTCCCTTTTTTAAATTATTCTTATCTCAGTGATCTTAATCTCAGTGACCTAAATACTCAGTGTGAGAATCCGAAAAATACATAAATTTTTGGTGCGCTGTATGCAGTATAAATCTTACCTAATTACGTACTTTTTAGAAAGTCACTCTCCAATAAGTGCCTTCTAAATATGGCTTCACACTAAACAGAGAGATTTAAATCATGTCACCTTCTAATTTATTTTTGAAGTTTATTAGTACGTCATATACAATGCGTCTATGCTCCAACTCTACAAACAACAGTCAATTAATAATTTCGAGCGCCCACAAAAATTCTATTTCCACTTAATTATATCTCAGACAGCCCATAATGTGAGCTATCCTTATTACACCAGAACATTTGAGGAATGAGTAGCGATATTAGTGAGCAACTCTTTTACATTGCTGAATCTGTCTCTCTGAACATCATGGACTACTTATACACATTAATTAACCTGCCTCTCTGAACATTATGTGACCATTTTTACAGATACATGTTAGCTTACAGGACTTAGCATCTCACATATGTAGAGAAGAAACGTAAAAAGAAAGAGCTATGGTGTGCATCAGGAATTATCATATATTTAAAAACAGAAATATTAATGAATTTTGTTTGAAGCATGCTATGGAAGCAGGTACAACAGAAATAGAATTTCATGACAACAGCTTTATAATGCTGTGTACAGTGAACTGCAGGAAATCTTAATATGTCCATAAATGATATAGTTCTACTGACCTGTTTGACAATGAAAAAGAAGGAAAACTGGTACCTGATGATTTTAATATAGGTTATCACTAAGAATTTATTTCAGCCGACAAACATTGCCATTCAACATGATTAACACTGAACTCTCTAACTAGGGTAGCTAATTACTCGTAACAGCCATTGATAAATTATTCAGGGAAAAGCTTAATTACATTACGAAACCAATACTCTCTATTTTGATATGCAGTACCTTATGTTAAATGTAAGCTATTTTATTCATGGCTATAGTTTTCAGCAACTATAGTATATATTTCACAATATATTCAATCTTAGCTCCACAATAATGTAAAGTATTTTACAGAAAATTCCTTAGTATTAATTTAGCTGGTGTCAGTATCTTCTTCATCGAAGCTTAATGCCTTGATATGTGCAAAAACGTACATATTGCATGTGATAATTGTAAATACAGATCGACAATTTACAGTAATATAATAACATCTACATACATATCAAACTGTTGTGCCATCAGCAAGGAACATATATAGAGGCATATAAAAAGGATATCTGAGATATATAACGAATTTACACATTTTACATTTGAAAGAAATGTGGTACATAGTTCTAATACATAAAAGGAAATGGCTAATTTTCAGATTTTATTAGAAAATATGAAATCAAAATAGTGTCCATTTTTTCAGTTTTTCTAAATGTTGATCAGTCATCAAATCTTTTGAATCTAGCTGGGAATGTTTATATGTTTCAAATTCTTATAGATGATTCATGTTGTAGTCATTGTCAACTACATGCAAGTTTCCATGTTAATCAAGAATGATGCTCTGCAAAAGCTGACATATGAATTCTAACCATCTTTGTTGAGCAAGTGCTCACGAAATAAAAATGTATTTGCAATGACGTCTGAATTTTACTTTGAAATCAAATGAAATGGAATGTAGTCGGCAAAACAAAAATTCATTGTTTTAAGAAAATTTTCCGAAGACAATAACAATTATCATGGCAAGAATGAAAATACAACACAATTATCAATGAAGTTCATTTTTAATATCAAAATTAACATAGTTTACATTACAGTGCACAAAGAAACCATTGAACACTAAAGAACTAAACGTGCTTTGTCGGAAAAAAGGGAAACTATCACCAGTACAGCAGATTTGATGTTGTTGCTATAGCTCAATACAAGGCACAGTGGAAACTGTTGAAGATGGCAGCACAGACATCACAGCAAACGCATTATGCTAAAAAGGCAAGAAAGAAATGAAGACAACATGGAATACAGTGTAGCAGGAAACCAGAAGAACTGAAGATGAGAATGGGTAGACGCCTTTAAGAGTTAATGATACAACAGTAACGTAAACGTTTTAACAAGTACTTTTTTTTGTAAAAAAGTTACACATAATCTTTGTATTTAACGAACTGCATTATGAAACCATCACAATGTAACGTTCTCTGGCAGCACGCATCCAAAACGAAAGTTAAAAGAACATTTCGATGTATAATGCCACTGTAACAAATAATTTACATGTATTTCTGTTAATTGAATTTCAAAAGGACACTTAATTTTGTGAGGAAAAAGATAATTATGAATTTTGCTATTATAAATGATTATTCAAAGAGTGTGAGATACTATCTGCGGCGGAGGAGGTGAAAACCGCCACAGAAGAAACGATATGTAATGAGAAATGACAAAGACTGTAGAAGAATTAGTTAAGATATAAATAGGCAATATATTGTAATAGAATCGCTTGTCTTCTGCCCGAACTGAATGGGAGAGGAACCCGTGACGTTACATTAGGCTCTTACGTAGTCTTCATTTGTCATAAGCCGATGATCGACGCCATTTATATCTGGGATTGTAAAAGATGTGTAAAGATTTTAATTGTTTCTGTTAAAATATATTTATCTAGTAAAATCTGTATGTCACAATTACTGCAAAGTTCGCACCGGACATAACCCATTTTATTTAAGAAATTTCTGCATGTTATTGGAGCAGTCTGCAGCTGCGGCAGATTTAAATATACGATCGGAATAACGACCACATCCTAAAAAGGGTACAGGTAGAGGTGAACGAAAATAATAACGTGTTTCTTTTCACAGCATTTCAGACACAGAATAAAAGGAGACAGTAGATTTTATCTTGTGCATTCACAGGTGGATACAAGCTGCAGCTCCTGTAAATTTTCATTCAAAAAGTGATGAATTCCGAACTTATCGTAAAGTGTATTTAAAAGTGGATAATTTTTCAGGAGAGCTTAGCAATATAATTTTTTTGTAGTAAAGATGGTCTTATGCTTCAAAGCTAGTCGGGGTATATCCAGTAAACAAAAATCCACTGCAACGTGAAAATGTTTGCTAAGTTCGATGGACAATAATAATTCCATTCTTGCACAAACAGCTTTAGTACTTAAATAAAGGCAAAACTTGAATTATTATTTGGGGAATATTCAAAGAAATTCATTTTTATTAATCTGCAACAGAATATTTCATACGTAAAGTAATAATCACAGATGAAAAATTTATTGCAACCTTTCATTTCTCATGTCCATCCATGTATATGTTAAGTTCAATCTCAACGGTTTCCCAATCAAATTAAACGCAAAAAGCAAAGAAAGTCAACTCCCGAATAATTAAAACAGACAGAATCGCATTAAAACAAATTGATGTAACGTTTAACTGTTTATTGCAGACAATCAGACTGGATGAAATGATCGTCTACAAGTCATGAATACCATCACACAAAGTAAGCTACCTGGCGTTAGGTACACGATTAGCAGTCGCAACAAGTATCAGGGATGAATGCATCCATTAACTGATACGTGCAGTGGGTGAATCCATATGTAACAGATATTGTATCTGTTAATAATTATGTTTTTGACGCCAAGGAACTTTTGTAACCCACTGATATATCTGAGACATATAAGGGATATGGAGAGACTTCACCAGCTGTCCAATCATCTCCTTACAATGAAAGAGAGCTGAGTTAAATTACAATCGCGTTTCTAGTCGCACACCAAAATAGTAATTAAATGTAGGAATAAAATTTTATTAGAACCTCTTAGGACAACGCTGAGACGATCACTATCAACAGGTATGCAACAGTGGCATAATCAATGCACTACTCTGTAGAACTGAAGAACAAACAGACAGAGAGCGATAGAGAACGTCAGGAACAACTCATTTCAGCACTTAGACAACAGTGCAGAGTACACACGAAGCTCATCTGCAACGAGACTACGTTTAATAACTTCACCTAGGTATGACACAAGAACGCCATTCAGAATGCGAACTTTGCATAAGCGAACCTTCTGAAGCCCTGAAGTTAAACATCAGGCCAGCCAAGAGCGCTGACAGGTTCAGAAAATGGGAGTACATTCAGTCCCCAGTATGTGAGAATCAAGTCGATGCCTGACTGCCACTCACTACCAGATTTACGCTACTCCATCTGCATCACTGACATCGATGGAAGATCTACCAGTTGCAAGGTGGCCTGGTGAATAAAATGAATTGTCTGCAGCCGCTGCCATCTTGGAGTCCACTGTTACATGTCCACAACTGCCTGGCTGTGGAGGGAACTTCCATACTGCGAGCTGCACTCCTGCTGGTCGTAATGGTGACTGACTGAATATGATGGTCAGTCTGTAACCTCCCCCTCACTTATCGACCTTAATGACAGTGAAAAATTAAACCGTGTGTACCTAATGGAAATTTGGGAAAAGCAATCGTCACCGAAATTAATCTGTCGGTAAAGAGGGAGGAAAGGGTTACATCTAAATGAAAGGAAAAATGCAAATGAAACTGGTGGAAATTGAGTAAAGTTAATGAAGAAAGTAAATGTGCGGCCGTTACGTTAACAATTAACTAGCGGTAATTAGATATTTGAGATTTGGGGAAAATTACGGTCGCCAGTCCTAAGGACAATTACTATAGTAACTGAAAAAGAAAGGTAATTACACATATAACTGGCACTAGAAGCGTGGCAACTGAAGGTTGACACGTGTAGTGTGAAAACTGAAAGTTTGGCAGAAGTAATAAATTTCGCTACACTCTGACTTAATTTTGCAAAAGAATTAATAAAACCGGAAAATCGAAAGTTAATTTAGTGACTGAAGTTAATAGTGAGCTTTCTTTCTGAAGCATATCGAAATTCAGTAAAATACGGTTAGTCTTGGACTACCTCAACAATCATTTCAAAAGCTACTTCAATGTAGGCAATTTAAATCTCTTATTTTGAACTTGAATTAAATGATTCTGAACAATTAACAATAGTAAAATTTAGTACGTACCAAGCTGAGCTGCAGTCACAGGTAAGCTAAAATAAGGTAACAAAACTAGCACTCTTAATTTGTGCTTGTGTAATCTAAGTATTGTAGCCAGCTTTGAATACTTTAACTGAACTTTGAAATTAAAGAAGTGAAATGGAATTATGCTGGCGTTTGAATTTCAACGACACTCGGGTTCATTTCGGAAAAGGAAGGGACCCTGCTTGGTAATGCAATTGGGACAATGAGCAACAAAGGTTCATGCTAAGTAGCTGTAATTTTGTGATGCAACAATTTTAAAAGTTTGAAAAGCTGAGGTCTGCCATACAGTTCTAAAACTTTACGTGCTACCAGTCTTCCTTGTCGGCTGATTGAAGGTTTGAAGTCGTCGGTCGAGGATGTGGCGACAGTCACTCATTGTCGGCCGTCGCTGTTGCAGAAGCTGGATGTTGGCGCGCCTTCTTCTCGACACGGTCACCAGACGAAACGGGCTCTTGACGTGCGCCAGCTAATGCTTCCCGTCCGCCACACCATGTCAGAAACTATCATCGCAAGTCGAGCGCAATTACATGCTGCCAAACCCCGAAAGCGCGGCAACTCGCGGGAGCTTCACACCACACACCTGCTCCACTGCACCACCCCAGCCAGACCCTCTCTGCCCGCGCTCCACGCGGCAGAGTTAACACTACCAAAGATCCTACACACTTTGATTCTTCACACGACCCATCCATGTGATCGTTCGATAGCAGTTTTCCCTAGGCAAGACCCAGCGTAATAATACAAATAATATTTACGAAACAAACCAATTATACATCGACATAAGTGCCTAAATATACAGTATATATACAAACAGTAAAACAATTACAATATATAAAGAGACAGAAATGTCATATCTTGAGGTAACAAAACAAGGAAAAAAAATAATAGTACAATAGATGGAAATAGGAGGATATGCATTTCCGGCGTTACAAGTCTCACCTTCCATGGATGAAGAACCTACCCACCCTTCTACGAACGTTCAACGTGGGAGCAGGGCCCTTTGTTGTCACTAGTGGGCGGCACAACTACCACCTTACCGGCTGTGTGCTGGGATCACGCTTCAGGCTGTCCTAGTTGCAGTTGGGTCTTCTGCCCACACACCACCTCGACAGCCACCACGAGGGGCATGCAGATTTTTGGGGCTGAGACTAATTTCAGCTTCTCTCAAAAAGAATGCAGATAGGCAGACATCTAGAGACACGCCAAGCTGAAACGTTCCACGTGCTGCCAGATTCTGCTACAACGGGGCTTTGGCACTGACCTGAGACAACGCTAGAGCCTGCACCTGTAAATTCCTCGCCCGATGCTGATATGCTACCCTCCGCCTTTGTGCAGTGCGGGCTCAGCATGGCCACTGCCTCGTCAGCACTGGGAAGGAGACAGTAATTGTAAGACTTACGGTAATATACGTCCATTAATTGAATGATGTCTCATTTGCGCCCTGGTGCTTCTCGCCACCATACCTCTGCTCTTGTATCATACACTCACGTCGGTGGCCGCATCTGATGCGTATGGAAAACTGGCACCAAAACAGGTTCACCAACTTGTCATCAGGAGGCCTAACTGCCCAGCAAACCAAAAGCAGCAGAAACCGTTTGTACTGTCACTCCCATTCAAGTTGGCTATAGCGACCTTTCTCCATCGTGCACACTGCTGTGCTGCATCTAATGTTCGAGAACTATGAGGAGATGTTATTTCAGACCCATTTATTTGCAGTTCTTGGTTGGCTCACTTTGTTATTAGTAGTAGTGCGGGAGATGCCAACGTTTTATTGTGCATGTGTTGATTTCTATCACTATCACTATGAATAAAGCTGGTGTAGATTCTGGATTTTGGTTTCGTTTGGGGCTGTAGATTTATTAGATGGAAATAAACTGTACTACCTGTCGCTGTTTCCATACCATCAGGTAAAAACAATCTCACTAACTAACCTTCAGTTCCATGGACTGTGAAGAGATGAGCTTTATTCAAGAACGGTAGAACACTCGCCGCAAAATTTGGTCGTGATTAAGATACAATCCCGCTGTTTTAACCGCGAGCAAACGGAGTTTACGATTCTTTCCATCCAAGGTGGTAAGTTAGTATTATGTGACTCCTTGTGGGTAACTACTTTCTCCACATTCATCAGTTTTTCCAGTTATCAATCTTTCTACGTACTGAACGAGTTGTCATTGTTTATCGTTTGATTCTTATTGTTTGTCATGTATACAGCGCAGAACTGTGCATCGGCTAAACTTCATTCTTTGTGACAGGACTACTATGCATTAATGGGTTTTTATCGTGACTATGTTTCAATACCATACTCGGACTGAAGAACCAGGTCTTTTAATCAATTGGTGCTGAAAATGTCCATTTTTAAGGCTTTTCGATTTTGTTCTGTCTGCATGTTTGTAGCCAGGAAATCCAATATTTGGTCTGGCTGCCGATTCGTTGAACCGCACTATGAGGTTAATAATGTGGACAATCCGACTAACTCCGATTTATTGGCTTTCTCTGCTGAGCAACAGGTATTCAGCCGCAATCCATAGAAACGAGTCCTTGCTTAGGGGATACCGCAAGCTACAGGAGGACCTGGAATTATTCATACAGGAAGACATACCATGTCTACGACGAAGTAGACTCCGTTGAAGAAACTCACCATCAAGCGGAACAGCTAGATGGGTGAGGAGCCTATGGGACCAGAATGTCACCTTACCGAAAATACCGAAGAGCGTGTGTGGTTCCGAAAGTATAACTGTTACTACTGGCACAGAACTCGGCGGTTAGAAAATGGGACAAATTGAGCAGAGCTCGCGCGGACATGAACGATGCGCAGACTGTCTTTACAAATGGAATGCTACAGAGTCTACAGTCGTCATACACATTAGAGATGAATGCCCCTTACATATTGACAGTTAGTAAGTTTTGTATGAAGTTTTGCATTTTTGTATTCTCGTTATATACATATACTAATGTTATATACCTATGTTTTTAAAATGCATGTGAGCCATACAAACAAATAAATAATAAACATCATGAATATATATTTGATTTAATTTCATTCACTTTCTCTCACTGGCCTGTACTTTTCCCCTGTTCCCTTCATTAATTAGTTCATTTATTCAAGAAACAAGAAGGCTCATCTCTTCACAGTCCAAGGAACTGAAAGTTAGTTAGTGAAATTGCTTTTACCTGCTGATAAGGAAACAGCAACAGATAGTATATCTCATATCCATCTAATAAACCTACAGCCCGAAACGAAACCGAATGCCCTAGTCTACACCATCCTTGAACTTGAAGTAATGCTATTCATGACTTGAAAACTGTCACTTCAATGTAACTGATTGTCAGTAATAAACAAATACACATTGCAGCAATTTTGGTGGTTTTGTGATTCAATAACGGTTATGAAAGAGATGGGATTATCAGGCTCAGTAGATGCTTCTTTGGAATGTTTCAGACCCATTACAGTTAATTTCAGTAATATGAATATGACTGTCAGTAAACCAATAGAAGTAATACTCATCATAAAATTTTTAAAATAAAAATATTATAATGGTTATGGAAAAAATCAACAAATTTAATTAAAGTATGTGCTTTTCTAAATATAGTAATATATTAAATTACTTGTCTAAACAATCATTTACAATTGGAACATTTCATGATTCGCTGCAGTATGCTAACGTTCATTCTCGGTATAGGAAAAGAGATAAAGAAATAACTTGAAACTTCCGTCCAATTTCACTTTTAACAGCATTCTCGAAAATTTGGAAAGGTAATGTACGTGCATCTACTTAACTGTCTGACTCTTTATGATATATTATCAAAGTAATGTTTTAGATTTCTAAAAGTTTGCAGTACTGCGAAGGCTATTTACATGTACAGTGGTGAGAATGTACATCACTTGTCAGACAATACATTTCAGGCTACCGCGACATTATTTGAAAGTGTAAATCACATAATCCATTTAAGTAAATTAGGATGTAAAGCTGTAACAGGAAATGGTACAAAATTGTTCATAATGTATCTCGCTGACTGAAATAGAAAGGGCGCAAATAGAATTTTGTGTTACACTGTAAGTCAACAAGCGGAGAGCTAACTGTATACGGTGTCCCACAAGGATCAAATTTAGGACCACTGCTCCTTCTTGTGTGTGTGTGTGTGTGTGTGTGTGTGTGTGTGTGTGTATTATTGACTTTTCTTTAGTAAAATTTTGAGACGCAAAGTTTGTTTTATGTAAGCGTAGGCTTCCGCGGCCGTTGTCTTCTTCAATAAAATTCTTCAGGGTATCAGACCGCATCGTCATAATTCAAAATGCGCCAACGTTTCGGCCAGCGTTGCAGCTAGCCTTCATCAGGGCCTTACGTTAACTGCTAAATGAACACACTTGGTTCCTTAAATAGCTGCACGAGAAAACCGTATCGTTACTTGATTGGCTGTAAAAGGAGGAGGAGGAGGGGTGAAAGGTATGCTTTATTTGTGTTTCCTTTATTATCTGTCATTGGCTGAAATAGCTGTTTTTTATTGGTCTTTATATTAATCCACCCCATTGGAGGAGACGGACGAATAGCGAACAGGTGATGGCTGTGACGTCACACTGTTTCCATGCTGTCCAGAAGCCGGCTGCGGCGTGTCATTGCTTTGTGTGCTCGCGACCACTACTGCGGCTCTCCGCGTGTCTGCATGGGCCGCCACGGCTCTGCCGCCGCTCCGTAGCCCTGCTATTGCGGGCAGCCAAGACCTCGGAAGCTTGTACCCGTCCTCTCTATTCATGTTGGCGGGTCTTTTGGCTATTTCTATCGCCTCTCTAATCTTTCTTTTGAAAGTGAGAGGCTGTTTCGCCAGGACGCGGGCTTCTTGAAAAAATATTGGTTTCCCGCACTCGTCTCGGTGTTCCGCCACTGCTGACTTAGTGCGTTGTTTCAGGCGGATATATCTTTCATGTTCCGAGAGCCTTGTGCTAATCGGACGTCCCGTCTCACCTATGTAGACTAATCCACACGCACAACTGCATCCTTGGTAGAACCGAGCATGTCTGACATTTTGTTTCTGCTTCGGAAAATTGGTTTGATGTAGGCTTTTCGTAGAATTTTGCCAATACGTTCGGTGACCCCTTGTACATATGGTAACACAGCAATGCTCTGTGCCTCCTCCTCTTCCCTATTAGTCTTCTCCCTTGTCGACATGGTGCTGTCTATCATCTGCTTCCCATAGCCATTAGTTCCGAAGATGGACCTGAGGCGTTCAAGTTCTGTCTTCAGATGTTCTTCGTCGCTTATCCTGTACGCTCTCTTCGTTAGCGTGTGCAGGGCGGACTTCTTCTGCGTGGGGTGATGGTGGGAGGAGGCGTGAAGGTACCTGTCCGTATTGGTTGGTTTCCTGTACACTTTGTGGCCAAGTTTACCATCAGGTTTTCGATAAACTTCCACGTCGAGAAAAGGCAGCACCCCATTGTTCTCTGTTTCCATTGTAAACTGAATTTTCCTATGCTGTTGGTTAAGGTGCTTGTGGAAGTTCTGTAACTCCTCTTCTCCGTGGGGCCAGATGACGAAAGTATCATCGACATAGCGAAGCCAACAATTTGGACGTAATGGTGCGGACTGGAGGGCTGTTTCCTCAAATGCCTCCATGAAAATTTCTGCTGCGATACGCGATAGGGGTGAGCCCATAGCTACACCGTCAGTTTGTTCATAAAATTGACCTCTCCACTTGAAATATAAAGACCAATAGAAAACAGCCATTTCCGCCAATGACAGATAATAAAGGAAACACCAATAAAGCATACCTTTCACCCCTCCTCCTCCTCCTTTTACAGCCAATCAAGTAACGACACGGTTTTCTCGTGCAGCTATTTAAGGAATCAAGTGTGTTCATTTAGCAGTTAACGTAAGGCCCTGATGAAGGCTAGCTGCAACGCTGGCCGAAACGTTGGCGCATTTTAAATTATGACGATGCGGTCTGATACCCTGAAGAATTTTATTGAAGAAAGTTTGTTTTGTTTGCAGATAATTCAGCCATTTGACTTCTAAATGATCATCACTTCTGTTTCATGTATTGCAGACATGTTTGTGTCAGTTTGACAGTACTGCTCCCTTGAACGTGTGCGACCACACCGGTTTTTCCTCAATATTGGCTACATACAAGGACCACAAGCTCATCTAGGGTGTAAAAACGTCGATGGTAGACATCAGTAACTTGCCTTCAAATGTCGTCACAGTCAGAAACCATAACGACTAACGTCCTGTAAACAGAGGCGTCAGGTTATACCTCGATCCGTGCTTCATTAAAGGTGTGTGAGACGCAGATAGGACTGATATTAATATCGCATCCACAGTCTTCGGAGCCGCTAGACACATTTAAGACAGGGCCGATGACATTCCCATGCTGGGGATGGGGGTGCAAATACAGTGACACAGTAGCATATCTCCAATTTCTGCCAAAGTTGGTATATGTATCCAGTTGTTATAATTAAACTTTCCCTATTTAACACATTATAACGTGGAAAGTAATTACAGTACGGGTACCAAACTTGGTAACATTAATGTCCAGAGAAGGGGGTGCAGGAATACCATGAGTCCCGTTCCAACAATGGCCACCAGGTGCCGTGATCAGTCATCGTGATTCATAGTCTCACACACCTGCACTTGTTGACGTGTCAACATGAGCTTGAACAAAAGGAGCAGGACGTTATTGGTGAAGCTCTATTGTCAAAACAACAGTAATGCTGCACTTCGAGAATATCGCCGGCTGAAAGGATCGCTCGGGAAGTTCACCTGCTTCTCCAAAACACATTTGGCAACGATCGAATTATCAGCCGATCGTTTCCAAATGCTTGGCCGACACGATGACCTGATCTCACTCCCTGTGATTTCTGGTTGTGGGGACAGGGTTTACCAGGGAACATTCACACATGCGCTGATCTGAAGTGGAGCATATCAGGAGAGGTAGCCAGCGTACCTATCGACATACTTCTTTGCGCTGTGTAGAATGCAATCCTGCACTTTCAGACTCTTCTGGACACTGATGGGCGCCATATTGAGCCCATTTTGTAGCAATAATGGTACCAGTATGTAATGGTATGATATACCATAACAACAAATTAAAGGTGCTACAGTTGAATTAACTCTGCGTTTGAAACGCCCTGCTAAGCCCTCAGGACAGGACAAGTAGTAGGAATTGTGGAAGGGGGCCAGAATGAGCGGCTGTCAGTTACACTCCAATAAAAAACATATACTCCAATCAAAACACTTTATTTACTTGTCCAAACATTACAGCACAACTTCTAAGCTTGACTATCGACAGAAAACGTCTTTAATTCTAAAACGGCTGAAGGTTCAAATGGCTCTGATCACTATGGGACGTAACTTCAGAGGTCCTTAGTCCCCTAGAACCTAGAACTACTTAAACGTAACTAACCTAAGGACATCACACACGTTCATGCCCGAGGCAGGATTCGAGACTGCGACCGTAGCGGTAGCGCGGTTCCAGACTGTAGCGCCTAGAACCGCTCGGCCACTCCGGCCTGCAAACGGCTGAAGGCCCATGAATTAAACACAACTGCTATAAACATTTTTTTTTGAGACAGAAGGCTCTAGGCTTCAACCTTAAATAGTATTTAAGGCCAAGCGATGTAAGACTTGACTAGTCAGATAGATTAAGTTTTTTAAAAGCGGCTGAAGGCCGATAAATTTAAAACAACATAGCTACCATAACCTTTCAATAGGCAAAAGGTCCAAAGTTTATGACCAATATGAAACCTTACTCCAAAACGGCTGAACGGCAGTATAGGCAACGGCGCTCAGGAGTTTCCAGGGGGCTCGGTCTGCCCTTGAAATCTTAACGTTCGCCGGCAGCAGAACCGAGGGACAGTCAGGGACCCACAGACAAGACGACTTTCCAACCACCGATCAGTATATGAGGAAAAGACGCTGCCTGAATTTTACATCAGCGACCAGGGCAGGTAACCGAAGCACTAACGGCCCCAAGGCAGAAAATTCTGCTGGTGCACTTGAATTTCAAACCGACAAATACAGTTAATTCCACCACACGGCGGCTAAATCTTCACCAAGTCGAACACTCGCTGTTGCTCCCGTGGCTTCGGTAATAAAATCACCACTCAACTTTCATGTCCTGGGTCGGTGAGCCACGATCCTCGTAGCACTTGGAACAGCCCCCAGACGCTCCGACAGTGCGTAGAGATTGCCAGCGGGCGCGACTGACTGCACCGCGCGGAGACTTGCTTGCTGATCCGCTCCAAGCGACCGACTGGCTGCCAGTACGCCGACAACATTTAAAACAAGTTGTCAGTGGAAATGACACCAACTACACACACAGTTTGACAAACACTTGCACGAAGACTTGAATGGCCGGCCGCGGTGGTCTCGCGGTTCTAGGCGCTCAGTCCGGAGCCGCGCGACTGTTACGGTCGCAGGTTCGAATCCTGCCTCGGGCATGGATGTGTGTGATGTCCTTAGGTTGGTTAGGTTTAAGTAGTTCTAAGTTCTAGGGGACTGATAACCACAGATGTTAGGTCCCATAGTGCTCAGAGCCATTTGAAGACTTGAATGACACTCAGCAGTGGCTGTGCAATCACGAAGAGAAATCGGGAGTGGATACATTGACACAGCCGACCCATAAGCAATCGGCGAGCCAGTTCACGGACGACCAACCGACGATCCACAAACACCGTCCCCTGCTTGTGGAGCGTGGCGGCAAGGGTCAGGCGAGTCATGGACATCCAGGCCCACCGCTGCTCCAACCCGACTGAACTAGTGCCGCGTTCCAACTCCTGGCACGTTCCATCTGACCCCATGACAGACAACATCGGGGAAGTAATAGCAGTGCAGCAAAGATAACACGTGAGGGTTATATCGATAGACGCTGCTGGTGTCGCTGACGGGCAGACAAAGCAGCAACTCAGTGTCGACAGAAATTGTGACTAACATAACGAGGTGGCAACACGAAGGAAACAGGATGTAAAACAAAAGATGGCACGAGCGCGAGCCACCCACGGCTCAGCGTTATTTCTCTTTCCCATGTCCTTGACATTAATGCTACTAAGTTTGGTCCTCGTACAGTAATTAGTTTCTGTTACAACGGGTTCGATAGGGAAAGTTTAATTATAGCCACCTGGTATATCTCACTATCTGGGAGACAATGCTGTGACAGTAAGACTGCTGTAGCACTCCCAAGGCTGTCGGTGTAGATTAAGAGGTGTTACATAAAAGATGAATTTCCAGAAAAATTTCGCACACGTGATTCATTGTTTGTATAAAAATATTGTGGGCGTAATTTACCCCATAGCACCCCTTGCGGGGAGGGTTCAAATGGTTCAAATGGCTCTGAGCACTATGGGACTCAACTGCTGAGGTCATAAGTCCCCTAGAACTTAGAACTACTTAAACCTAACTAACCTAAGGACATCACACACATCCATGTCCGAGGCAGGATTCGAAACTGCGACCGTAGCGGTCGCGCGGTTCCAGACTGTTGCGCCTAGAACCGCTCGGCCACCCAGGCCGGCTCAGATATGGTAATTCCCAGACTTTCGACTATGTTTTGACTTTAAGGTAGAAGTCCACTAACAAACGGCAAAATAAATCATGTGATATAATTACAAATTAAACTTCCTCTGATTTTTTTTTCCTTTGTTTTCACTGTGAAACCTTGCTTCTTCCAAATTTCATGGTTCTGGCTCTACGGGAAACACCCTGCAGGCTGTAATCATTAAGTCTGCGACTATCAAAATATGTGACACAGATGGTCGTATATTTTGACTGCATTGGCTTAGAAGCATTTTTTTTTTTTTTTTTTTTTTTTTTTTTTACAACAGCTGGGGACCACATATCTTAGTATCCTATGTAAATGCCAACGTGATACGTCTAGCCGATTGTGAAAAACAGAAGTCTTAACACAAGAACGGACAGTCAGACTGTCGGATAACAAATTTACATCTACATGATTACTCTGCAATTTACAGCTAAGTGCCTGGCGAAGGTGAAAAAAAGCACTTAAATCTTTCCGTGCGAGCTCTGATTTGTCTTATTTCATCGCGATGATAATTTATCTCTATGTAGGTGCGCGCCAACAGAATATTTTCCACTATTTCGCGATACGTCTTATCTTTCTTTGACCTTTTTCGCTGTCCTACGTCAGTTGATGCGTAGCACCTTATACCGATCCTGCCTTGGAGGCGTCTAAGTGGGAGACGTGTCTGAGAGCTGGATAGTGGCAGATGGTGACGCGAGACTGGACGCGCACGTAGTTTATGTATCAGCCGATAGAGGACAGTATTGGATAGGGGACTGTGATTTAGTTTCGATTGTGCCCACAAGAGTGAACTAAAGTAATAGAACGTTTTTCAAAAACTGTTCTAGTATTTTCATAAAGTGTTATTATGTCTTTTTGTATATGTAAAATGTTATAAATGTGTTTTAGCAGTATGAATGATGTGTGAGTGTGGTTTAAGGTTAATATGAAGATAATTGTTTAACGAGTTATGTAGTCGGATTTAGTGTGGGAACATTTCGAAGAAGTATGGATGTGGACAAAGGGGATTTTTGTAGAATAGATTTGTAAAGCAAGTTAATGGTAAAGGGAAATTTAATTCAGGTATAAATAACAATAGTAAATAACTTTATGCATAAACAAAACTTCAGCATATTGGATAATAACGTCGGTAAAAAGTGCAGTCGTTAGGCTTTCTACACTCCTGGAAATTGAAATAAGAACACCGTGAATTCATTGTCTCAGGAAGGGGAAACTTTATTGACACATTCCTGGGGTCAGATACATCACATGATCACACTGACAGAACCACAGGCACATAGACACAGGCAACAGAGCATGCACAATGTCGGCACTAGTACAGTGTATATCCACCTTTCGCAGCAATGCAAGCTGCTATTCTCCCATTGAGGCGATCGTAGAGATGCTGGATGTAGTCCTGTGGAACGGCTTGCCATGCCATTTCCACCTGGCGCCTCAGTTGGACCAGCGTTCGTGCTGGACGTGCAGACCGCGTGAGACGGCGCTTCATCCAGTCCCAAACATGCTCAATGGGGGACAGATCCGGAGATCTTGCTGGCCAGGGTAGTTGACTTACACCTTCTAGAGCACGTTGGGTGGCACGGGATACATGCGGACGTGCATTGTCCTGTTGGAACAGCAAGTTCCCTTGCCGGTCTAGGAATGGTAGAACGATGGGTTCGATGACGGTTTGGATGTACCGTGCACTATTCAGTGTCCCCTCGACGATCACCAGTGGTGTACGGCCATTGTAGGAGATCGCTCCCCACACCATGATGCCGGGTGTTGGCCCTGTGTGCCTCGGTCGTATGCAGTCCTGATTGTGGCGCTCACCTGCACGGCGCCAAACACGCAAACGACCATCATTGGCACCAAGGCAGAAGCGACTCTCATCGCTGAAGACGACACGTCTCCATTCGTCCCTCCATTCACGCCTGTCGCGACACCACTGGAGGCGGGCTGCACGATGTTGGGCCGTGAGCGGAAGACGGCCTAACGGTGTGCAGGACCGTAGCCCAGCTTCATGGAGACGGTTGCGAATGGTCCTCGCCGATACCCCAGGAGCAACAGTGTCCCTAATTTGCTGGGAAGTGGCGGTGCGGTCCCCTACGGCACTGCGTAGGATCCTACGGTCTTGGCGTGCATCCGTGCGTCGCTGCGGTCCGGTCCCAGGTCGACGGGCACGTGCACCTTCCGCCGACCACTGGCGACAACATCGATGTACTGTGGAGATCTCACGCCCCACGTGTTGAGCAATTCGGCGGTACGTCCACCCGGCCTCCCGCATGCCCACTATACGCCCTCGCTCAAAGTCCGTCAACTACACATACGGTTCACGTCCACGCTGTCGCGGCATGCTACCAGTGTTAAAGACTGCGATGGAGCTCCGTATGCCACGGCAAACTGGCTGACACTGACGGCGGCGGTGCACAAATGCTGCGCAGCTAGCGCCATTCGACAGCCAACACCGCGGTTCCTGGTGTGTCCGCTGTGCCGTGCGTGTGATCATTGCTTGTACAGCCCTCTCGCAGTGTCCGGAGCAAGTATGGTGGGTCTGACACACCGGTGTGAATGTGTTCTTTTTTCCATTTCCAGGAGTGTAGATTTGTAAAGCAAGTTTATGGTAAAGGGAAATTTAATTCACGTATAAATAACAATAGTAAATAACTTTATGCATAAACAAAACTTCAGCATATTGGATAATAACGTCGGTAAAAAGTGCAGTCGTTAGGTTTTCTATTTTGCGATTGGTTATTGATGAAAAGCGCGGACTGACGCGGCAGAATGTTGTTTTGCTATTGGCTGTTGAGTAAACTGACCAATGGTACAGCAATGTTCTTCGCGCGCCTTTCTCTGCTGGTAGAGAAGACTTAGAGTAATCTAGAGAGGAGTCGGAGTCTAGCCATGAAACACTTCGGACGTGTGTAGTAGTAGTTCCGATGGAAATGATAAGTTGCCGGATCTAGCAGTGTTTCATACATCAAAGGTGTTGTAAAGTGACGGCATAATTATTCCGATGGGTGTGTAGAAATTTCGGAATTTTTAAGTGAATTTTGTGACGAGAAAAGACATAAATTCCGCATAGCGTATTGAGCAGGTCGGTGGCTAAAAACTGTGACTGCATTAGGTACCGAGAGACTTAATATTTGTCGAGCATTCTCAATCAAAAACAATCCGTATTTCTCTAGCTATATTACCTTTTCGGGAAATCCAACACCATAAACTTGCTAACGTGAGTGAAAGGGATTGTGAGTGACTGTGTTAAGACTAGCACGGGCTTGGCAGTGATACTTGTTCACCTGAGCTTCAGAATATATTAATTAAGGACAAAATTTCCAACCTTTCATTTCGTGTGAAAACTTTCTCCCGAAACGTAGATTAGTGACTTTAATTGCATGTCGAAGTACAGTAGGTTTCGCTCAGCTTCCCTACTGATGATCTGCAGAGACAATGTTCACAGGTAGGTGCAGGTTCGTCGTAAAGGGACGGAAGGAACCGCGCCACCGCACAGTCCCATCTGATGCGGATCCCACACCGCACAGCAATACTCAAGAATAGGGCGTACAAGCGTGGTGTAAGCAGTCTCTTTAGTAGACCTGTTGCATCCTCTACGTGTTCTGCCAATGAATCGAAATATTTTGTGACTCTGCCTACAACATTATCTACGTGATCGTTCCAACTTTGGTTATTTGTAATTGTAATCCCTAAGTATTTAGTTGAATTTAAAGCCTTTAGATTTGTGTGGCTTATCGCGTAATCGAAATTTAGCGGATTGCTTTTCGTACTCATGTGAATAACTTCACACTTTTCTTTATTCAGGGTCAACTGCCACTTTTCACACGGATATCATATCTAAATCATTTTGCAATTTGTTTTGGTCATCTGATTACTTTACAAAACGGTAAATGACAGCATCATCCAGAAACAATCTAAGAGGTCTACTCAGATGGTCTCTTACGTCGTTAATACAGATCAGGAACAGTAGAGGCCCTACAACATTTCCTTGGGGAACGCCGGATATTACTTCTGTTTTACTGGATGACTTTCCGTCTACTACTACGAACTGTGACCCATCTGAGAGCAAATGACGAATTGAGTCACACAATTGAGGCGGTATTGCATAGGCACGCAGTTTGGTTAGAAGACTCTTGCGAGGAACGGTGTCGAAAGGCTTCTGGAAACCTAAAAATATGGAATCAGTTTGACACCCCCTATGGACAGCATTCATTACTTCATGAGTATAAAGAGCTGGTTGTATTTCACAAGAACGGTCTTTTGTGAATCCGTGCTGGTGTCGAAAGCCATCTGGAAATCTAAAAATATGCGATCAATTTGACATCCCCTGTCGATAACATCCATTACTTCATGAGTGTAAAGAGCTAGTTGTGTTTCACAAGAACAGTGTTTTCTGAATCCGTGATGTCTATGTGTCAATACATAGTTTTCTTCGAGGTAATTCATAATGTTCCAACACAGTATATGTTCCAAAACCCTACTGCAAATCGACGTTAGTGATACGGGCCCGTAATTCAGCGGATTACTCCTACTTTCCTTTTTGGGTATTGGTGTGGCTTAAGCAATTTTCCAGTCCGTAGGTACGGATTTTTCTGTGAACGAGCGGTTGTACAGAGTTCCTAAATATGGAGCTATCGTACAGCGTACAGTCCAGAGGCAATAAGAATAAGTCTTTCACGTTACTAGCATGAAGTAATCTACATTAATGATACGCGACAAATACATTCTCGCGTGCTTAAAACGCAGCTGTTGCCAACATTAGTTCAAATGGTTCAAATGGCTCTGAGCACTATGGGACTTCTGAGGTCATCAGTCCCCTAGAACTTAAAACTACTTAAACCGAACTAACCTAAGGACATCACACACATCCATGCCCGAGGCAGGATTCCAACCTGCGACCGTAGCGGTCACGTGGTTCCGGACTGTAGCGCCTGGAACTGCTCGGCCACTCCGGCCGGCCCAACATTAGTAAAATAAGTAAAAACTTTGTGGTCTTACATGGCTTACATAATTAGTGTTCAAGAATTTACCTAGATTTATCACAGCGTTTTAAACGGTCCTATGCTCGACGTCAACATGCAATAAACACTCACAGAGGGCAGGTGGCAGCACTAGGAGTGGAGGGTATATAAAGCGTGGCGAGGGGGCGGGGACAACAGCGCACCCGTTGTCTTAATGTGGACAAACGACTAAGTTTTTAAACTGTTCGTGCGCCGTCGCGATTAAAATATACCGTGCATGTCTAAATGGTGCTACCCAAAAGCGGCTTCAAGGCCACTGTGGTGCACCATGGGCCGTAGCTGACGGTAGTGAGCGATGGCTGCGGAAACGTGATGAACCAGGGGCTACCAACAGTGTCTCCTCAACTAACCGCTTAGCGGACGTTGCTGGGTACGGGCCTCCCCAGTAGACGCCTGCATCCATGCTCACCGCTGATCATCAACGACGAAGACCCGAATTTGCACACGACTACCGCAACTGGGCGCCCATTGGGAGGCGAATGGTTGCCTTTTAAAAGGAACAACGTTTTCATGTTCCATGGGACAGATGTCCGTTGGCGTGTATGGCTGCGTAACAGTCATCGGAAGAGTCTCTGTATGTCCATATTCTCAGAGATCGTGCGTGACTTGGCTGTTCGACACAGGATGTCAAATTAAACACCTTTCAGCCATCTAGTTTCCAAAATTATTTTATTTGACCACCAGTTTCAGCGATTTACTACGCCATCTTCAGGCCCCTGACCGATGTGTAGGAAGATTCCACCTCGGTTCTGATCAAAACAGGGTCCAGCAATACTGGTATTAGTGGATTTCCACCTTCAGCCGGCAGATGATGGTCGAAGATATGGCTGTAGCAAACGGAAGTCTACTATTAATTGATAAGAACCGAGGGGAATCTTTCTACACGTCGGTCACGGGCCTGAAGATGCGTAGTAAGTAGCTGAAACTGGTAGTCAAATAAAATAAGTTTAATTTGACATCCTGTATCATTGGAGTAGTCCCCCCTGGAAGAGGCAGCGTTGTGGTGTGGGGACTGTATCGTGGCGTAACCTGAGTGATCTCCTCATTCTGAAAGACACAATGGATCAACACAAGTATCCATCTATTCCCGGCGACCATGTCCACCCCTCCATGCAACTCCTTTCTCCTCGACACGATGGCATTTACCAGCAGGACAATGCAACCTGTCATACAGCTCGTATTGTACGTGTTTGGTTGGAAGAGTACCAGCAAGTGTTTAGGGGTGTACTTCCCTGGTCACCAAACGTCCCAAACTCAATCAAGAATGTGTGGGACCACCTCGATCAGGCTGTCCACGGCATGGATCCTCAACTGAGAAACCTACTACACCTAGCCACGGCACTAGAGTCTGGCAACGCTCCATTCCTGTCACTAGCTTCCAGAATCTCATTGACTCTCTTACTGCACATCTAGCAGTGTTCCGCGCTGAAAAAGTTGGTTATCCAGGATTTTGACAGGTGAGCACATCAGTGTGACTGGACAATTATACAGTGTTTTACGTATAATCAAATGTAAGCATGTTTTTACCGTAGTTAATACAGCGGTTGTATTTCAGACTTCTCCACTTCACACTCTAGACTCTAGTAGACCTGGTTTACAGTACGTGGCTTCTTTGTCGAACGACACCTTCGTGAGGCCCATACTCTACAGTAAAACAATATGTGATATTTTGTGTATTGGCCGGCCGAAGTGGCCGTGCGGTTCTAGGCGCTGCAGTTTGGAACCGCGAGACCGCTACGGTCGCAGGTTCGAATCCTGCCTCGGGCATGGATGTGTGTGATGTCCTTAGGTTAGTTAGGTTTAACTAGTTCTAAGTTCTAGGGGACTAATGACCTCAGAAGTTGAGTCCCGTAGTGCTCAGAGCCATTTGAACCATTGAACTATGTGATCAGTAGTATCTGGACACACCCTAAACATACGTTTATCATTTTATTTGTATTGTGCTGCCACCTGCTGCCAGCTACTCCATATTAGCGACCTCAGTAGCCATTAGACATCGCGAGAGAGCAGAATGGGGCGCTCCGCGAAACTCACGAACTTCGAACGTGTCACTTGTGTCATACGTCTATACGAGAGATTCCTACACTGCTAAACATGTCCAGTCTTTCCCATGTGATAGTGATGTGGAAACGTGAAGGGACACGTACAGCAGAATAGCGTACAGGCCGACCTCGTCTGTAACTCCATCAGGATTCACTGCAAGTACTATGACAGTTAGTGTGGAGGTCAGAGAAGTTGAATTTTATGGTCGAGCGGCTCCTCAAAAGCCACACATCACATCGGTCAATGCCAAAGGACGCCTCACTTGGTGTAAGGAGAGTACTGAACGATTGAACCGTGGGAAAACGTTGTGTGGAGTGGTGAATCACGGTACACAGTGTAGCACTCCGACGGCAGGGTGTGGGTATGGCGAATGCCCAGTGAACGTCATCTGCTAGAGTGTGTAGTGCCAACAGTAAAATTCGGAGGCGGTGGTATTATGGTGTACTCGTGTTTTCCACAGAGAGGGCTTGCACCCCTTGTTGTTTTGCGTGGCACTATCACAGCACAGGCGTACATTCATGTTTTAAGCACCTCCTTGCTGCCCCACTGTTGAAGAGCAATTCGGTGATGGCGATTGTATCTTTCAATACTCTCGAGCATATCGCACGGCCCGTGGTGGTTACACGACGATAACATCCCTGTAATGGACTGGCCTGCCCAGAGTCCTGACCTGAATCCTATAGAACACCTTTGGGATGTTTTGGAACGCCGACTTCGTGCCAGCCCTCACCGACCATCGCTACCTCTCCTAAGTGCAGCAGTCTGTGAAGAACGGGCTGCCATTCCCGAAGAAACCTTCCAGCGCCTCACTGAACGTATGCCTGTGAGAGTGGAAGCTGTCATCAAGGCTAAGGGTGGGCCAACACCATACTGAATTCCAGCATTACCGATGGTGGGCAACCGTGAACTTGTAAGTCATTTTCAGGCGTGGTCCGGATACTTTTGATCACACAGTGTATGTTGTGAGAGAACTGTTGTCGTTATTTGATAATGTTCTTTCTACTTTAATGACTACGTAGCATTTTAATTAATTTTCTAATGTACTGATCTATGTTTTTTATCATTGTATAGAAACCAGGGATCCAGCTGAACGAGATTTATTATGTTGCATGCAGGCAATTGAATTTAGAGTGCTTTATTTGTCTACCTCTTCATTTCACTTTCTAGTAACAAGTCGATGTACACGTCGAAGTCCTGGCATGTGCCATTCTGTATCACATCTTTTCTACCACTTTTACAAATATTGATAACTGCCGCGTTTCTAGAACGTGAGAATTTTTTGCCGATTACCAATCCAGACGATTTCATGGGCTGCTGTGAAACACTTTTGCTTGTTGCTCGTGGAACTTCAAACATTAGTATTTAGTACTCATTGCTGTAGCTTAACCAGTTGAAAACGGCTTAAGGTCGAAAAAAAAAAGTGTGTGAAATCTTATGGAACTTGACTGCTAAGCTTACACACTACTTAACCTAAATTATCGTAAGGACAAACACACACACACCCATGCCCGAGGCAGGACTCGAACCTCCGCCGGAACCAGCCGCACAGTCCATGACTGCAGCGCCTTAAACCGCTCGGCTAATCCGGCGCGGCCTTAAGGTCGAAACAGCAGTTAAGAAAATTATCATAAATCATGCAGTCCAAGGCGAAAATGACAAATGGCTCTGAGCACTATGCGACTTAACTTCTGAGGTTATCAGTCGCCTTAGAACTACTTAAACCTAACTAACCTAAGGACATCACACACATCCATGCCGGAGGTAGGATTCGAACCTGCGACTGCGGTTCCAGACTATAGCGCCTAGAACCGCACGGCCACTCCGGCCGGCGCGAAAATGACATTTATAAAAATGCAGCGAGACTGCGAACAGGAAGAGAAATATTATGTAAAGTAAAATTTCGTTGTTTCGCTATCATTGCTTATGTTTCCTTTCCGCGTAAATAAGTTTGTGCTTCTAGGCAACTCGAGGAGATCGTGTTTCTGCACTAACAGGTGTGTGTGCTTTGGAGAGGTGAGATGGGCCGACAAGGTGTGCGGCTGACGTAATCCGTTTTGCCGCGCCGAGCAGTTGGCAGGGGGCGCGTTCCAGCGCAGGCCTACTTGGCCGATGTATAAATCATAAACTCCCCGCCGCCATTACGTATTCCCTGTGTCAGGTAGCTGGCAGCAACAGGCTCCTGGGTAAACACCGCCGGTAGGCGCCAGACGTCGCCTCGGATAGCGAGGAGAGGAACACAACGGCGTAGCGTAAGGTTGGCGATGGGGCAGGGGGTGAGGGCGTGACGGCAGATCAAACACGCCGGAGAGATCCGGAGCGCCGCAAACTCTGCCCGCTTCTGCCACCGCGCGCACACATTCCCAGCCCGTGTTAGCGGCTGAGAAGGGCATACAGAATACAAGGGTGTAAGGGATATTTGTTTACGACGTACCTCAGTGGTGCAGAGAAAGCGAGGACAGACAATCTGATACAAGGTACTTTTAGCCCATCAAGTCGGTAAACCACCACAAACTGGCCCACAGCTAGCACCTCAGCTGCGACGCAAGCGCGGTGCGCGAGATTTTCGTTATTTTCTCGCCATCTGCGAGCGAAGGTTTGGTCCTTGAGAAAAGTGTACGGTACATTTTTGTAGGATATTTTATGTAGTTTAATTTTGTTGTGTGGGGAGCTGAGGTGACCAGTAAATTCAAACTGCGCAGGGATCACTAGCGGACCAACCGATTCCCCCAGAATGCCGACAACATCTAAAATAGTCGTCAGTGGAAATAACGCCAACTACACACACAACCTGACAACGCTTGCACGAAGACCTGAACGCTACAGAACAGTAACTAAGCACACACGAAGACAAATCGGGAATTGATGCACACACACACACAGCCGACTCATGAACGATCGTAGAGCCAAAACGCTTCGTCCGGTGGGACTACCGACCGAGGATCCACCAAGATCGTGGCCCGGCTCAAGTGATGCGTGGCGACGATGGTCGGGCGAGACCTCACCGCTGCACCAACCCGACTGCACTAGTGCCGCATTGCGACTCCCCGACTGGCAGGTCCGGACTGCTCTGCAGCCGCGTTCCAACTGACTGGCAGACCCGAACTCGCGACCCGAACTCGCTTACGACAGACAACGACCGGGAAGTAATAGCAGTCTAGCAAAGATACTACGAGAGGGGATATATCGATACGCGCTGCTAGCGCCGCTCACGGTCAGGCAAAGCAGCAGCTCAGTGACACCAATAATTTAAATTAACGTAGTGAGCTGGAAGTACGTTGAAAACACGGTGTAAAATAAATGATGGCGGGAACACGAGCCAAGCACAGCTCACAAGCAGACATCTATATTAATAAATTTGCTAACACTGTGTATGTTTAACAATTGAGTTATACATATCTTCGAACGTTCTACTTTCTTCTCAGTTATATACAAGTAACGGGCGTGGTTTCATGGATCTCATAGCAGCGTATGATACTGTCTATCGTCGGTTACTCCATGCAAAATTATACAATACGATCTAGAACGCCCACCTAGTTAGACTAATGGGTACCTTCCACCAAAACCGCAAGTTTTTTGTTGAATTTCAAGGACAACGCAGTCGCTGGAGAGCGCAGAAAAATGGTCTACCTCAGGGAAGCGTCTTGGCCCCACTTCTCTTCAAGATTTATACCAACGACCAGCCACTGACCCCGGGCACGAAGAGATTCTCATATGCAGATTACCTAGCCCTTGCTATGCAGTGGTCATGCTTTGAAACAGTGGAAAAAAAACCTGACAACTGCACTTAGAACGCTGTCAAGCTCCTACAATCGGAACCAAACCCTTTGAATACACAAGTGTGAGCTTTCACCTGACGAACGGGGAAGCTAATCGTGAGCTACATGTTGAATGGTCAGGCATCCAATTGCAGCATCATCACGCCTCTAAATACTTGGGAGGAACTCTCGATAGGAATGTTCAAATGTGTGTGTGTGTGAATTCTTAAGGGACCAAACTTCTGAGGTGATCGGTCCCTAAACCTACACACTACTTAACCTACTCCAAGGACAAAACACATACCCATGATTGTCACATTCAGAACCCACTGCAAGGACACCAAAATGAAAATCTCCACTCGAAACAACCTAATTCGCGACTAGCCGGGACACAGTGGGGCTCACATACACAAACTGTTCCCTCTTCTGCAGTGGCACTGTGCTTTTCTACTGCCGAATATACTTCCGCAGTCTGGTACAGGTCATCTCATGCCAGAGACTGAAAGTGAAACAGAACAGTGCCCGTCCACTGCACGGACATAATCCATTACAGCAACGGCTGAACTAGCGAAAGAGCTTCTGGAGGACACCCGAGAAGCTCACCGTTTCACCAGAGAAGGCAAGGCTGGAGTTGTGGGAGAAGTCGACGCCTCACCTGCTAGAATCTGAAAAACTACCATCTGGACAAAATGAAAGCTGGCTGGTGTGGAAATATTTAAACAGATTACGATTAGGAGTTGGACGATCCAGAGATAACCTGAAGAGATGGGGCTTCATAACAGAAAACACGTCCTGTGCTTGTGGACAAGGACTAAATGGAAATGACCGTATGACATTGTTGGCCAGGAGGCCCCATTCGGGGGAGTTCGGCCGCCGTATTGCAAGTCCTTTTTAGTTGACGCCACATCGGTGACTTGCGATTCAGTCATGATGAAAATGATGATGGAGACACAACACGCAGTCCCCTGCTGGGAATCGAACCCGGGACTCCTGGGTGGTAGGCGGTAATGGACAAAGACAAACCATAAGCCACATGCATCAGTGCCCTTTGTGCCCTACATCCTGCACGAAGAATGGTCTCCTGCAAGCCAATCCAAGCCACTTGGAGGTTGCAAAGTACTGGGCACGATATATTTGTTTATTGATGTGTATGGCTATTATAAATTTGTATGTTTCTGACTCGAGAATAATAATAATGTTCTTGAGAGAACCAAATAGTCCAGAACGATAATACAGTTATACACTGACGCCAAAATGGGAGCAGTAAAATATAATTAATGTAGAGTAATGACATTTCGAGATTAGATTTGTGTAGGTCACATATGTATGTTCAAAAATGGTTCAAATGGTTCTGAGCACTATGGGACTTAACATTTTAGGTCATCAGTCCCCTAGAACTACTTAAACCTAACTAACCTAAGGACACCACACACACCCACGCCCGAGGCAGGATTCGAACCTGCGACCGTAGCAGTCCCGCGGTTCCGGACTGCAGCGCCTAGAACCGCACGGCCACCGCGGCCGGCACATATGTATGTGATTAATGTAGCAAGATCACAGGTTAATGTAGGCGCCAGAAAAGACACGGTAAATTTGAAATTGTGGTACGTTAATGACAGGTGTGCCTGACAAAATCATGAATGTAAGCATGCAAACGTGCATGCATTCGGTTGTACAAGTGCTGGGTTGTCAGTTGTGGGCTGGAGGTCCATGCCTGTTGCACTTACTCGGTCCGTGGATGACGCCGGATTCGTCGTCGATGATGTCGCAAACGTGCTCAGTCCGAAACGTATCTGGTGGTCGAGTAGGCCAAGGCAACATGACGACACTCTGGAGAGCATGTGGGGGAGCGTTATCCTGTTGGAAAACGCCCTCTGGAATGCTGTTCATGAATGGCAATAAAACAGGTCGAATCTCCGGACTGACGTTCAAATTTACGGTCTTGGTGCGCGGGATAACCACGAGAGTGTTCCAGCTGTCATGCGAAATCGCACCCGAGACCGTAACTCCAGGTGTCTGTCTAGTGTGTCCAGCACACAGAGAGGCTGGCTGCAGGTCCTCAATTGACCTCCTCCTAACCAACACACGGCCATCATCTGCACTGAGGCATGACCAGCTTTCATCAGAAAAGGCAACAGACCTCCACCCTGCCCTCATATGAGCTCACGCCTGTCGCGCAAATGTCGATGGTTTGGGGTCAGTGGAATGCCCTCTGGTTCGGAGTTGTCCTTGAAGTAATCGATTTGTAACAGTTCGTTGTGTCAGTGTGGTGTCAGCTGTTGCTGAAATTGCTGCCGCAGACGCAGCACAATGCGCCAGAGCCACACGCCGAGAGCTATGGTCTTCCCTCTCGGTAGTGTGATATGTCCGTCCGTAGCCTCGTCTTCTTGTGACCGAACATTCCAGCAACCACCGCTGTCAGCGATCATGTACAGTGGCTACTTACTTGCTCAACTCTTTCCGCAGTACTGCAGAAGCAGCATCGATCTTCTCGTAGTCGTATTACACAAACTCGTTCAAACTCAGTCAGGCTTATATAATGGCGCCGTTCTCTCCTTAAAAACTTTCTTCACTAGCATCAACTCCATGTTCAGTCTCAAACGTAACTAACGCTCACGACCGCTACAGCTCTGATTTAAAAAAAAACCTAATTTGCATCCTTATAGTGGCGCTGTTAGTGCCGCTTTTATCCGAATGGCTGAAAATTTCAATACACGTCATGTTTCGGATTTAGAAGCACGCCTACCAACTTTCGATAATCTCACTCAACTCCTTTTTGTTTTTGTGACATTTTTCCCACCAGTGTATAAATGAATATTAATAATATTCAATAGCGCCATTCTACAACAGTTAGTTGTCATTACTGCATTCTTCCACAGTAATGTTGATAAGTCTGTAGACGCACGGTACCTGGGGGAGAGATCTGAATTGCGCCTGCTAAGCGGACACGGGAGGCAATTTTTATACCTGTTCTGCAAATGCGGTTTCACCATTTGAATAGGTAGACTTTTCAAAACAGTTATGAGTGTTACAACAGTGAAACTTTTCCTGAATCTCTGTAACGTACGAGGCTAACCCCAAAAGTAAGGTCTCCTATATTTTTATAAGTACATAGACCTGTTTATTTCTACAATGGTTTACATTAGTTTACAGCTTGAACATTTAGCTATTTTTCGACGTAATCACCATTTCTGTCGATGCATTTTTGTAGACGCTATGGCAGTTTTGTATGCCCACGTCATACCAGCTCGCCGCCATGCTGTTCAGAAAGTTATGAACTACTTCTTTCACCTCGTCGTCGGAGCTGAATCGCTTTCCGGACAAATGTTCTTTTAACCTAGGAAACAAGTGATTGTCACGGGGCGCCACGTCAGAACTATAGGGTGGGTGGGTGGGTGGGTGAAACTGTTGCACGAGAGCAACGATTTGCCGAGCGATGTGTGGACGAGCGTTGTCATGGAGAATGTGTATGCCCTTGCCCAACATTCCTCTTCTCCGGTTCTGAATTGCCAGTTTAAATTTTTTCAGAGCCTCACAGTACCTATCAGCGTTAATTGTGGTCCCAGTGGGCATAAAGTCGACCAACAATACCCCTTTCCGATCCCAAAAAACGGTTGTCATGACTTTACCGGCAGACTGTGTTTGTTTGAATTTCCGCGGCTTTGGCGAAGAAGGATGCCGCCACTGGCGTGATTGTTGATTGATCTCAGGTGTAAAGTGGTATGCCCAGGTTTTGTCACCCGTGACAATTGAGTCCACAAAGTTGTCGTGTTCGGCTGCAAGGCGGTGAAGAAATGCGCGGGAAGCATCAACACGTTGCCGCATGTGGTCTTCAGTCAGCATGCGTGGCACCCATCTTGCACACACCTTCCGGTAGTTCAATGTTTCCGTTAAAATACTGTGAGCGATGCTTCGGGAAGCCTCAGGAACCAACGTGCGCAGATCATCCAGGGTGATCCGCTGATCTTCACGCATGCTTTGCTCAACCTTCAACACTGTCTCCTCAGAAATTGACGGTCTCCCGCTCCTTTGTTCGTCGTGAATTTCGGTCCGACCAGCTGCAAACTCTCTACACTACTTACGAACATTTTTGACATCCATGCACGACTCACCATACACTTCCGTCAATTGGCCATGGATTTCAATCGGCGCAGTGCCCTTTGCGTTCAAAAGCCGAGTAACTGCGCGCAATTCGCACTTGGCGGTAACATCCAACGGGAGCTCCATTCTCAATGGCTGCCAAGCCAAGACTGAGCGCGGCGTGCGCATGTCTAGACACAGCGCGTGAAGCACTCTTCATAACAGTGTGACCAACTGCCACACAGAGTTCTGTACTTAATATAGGAGACCTTACGTTTGGCATTACCCTCGTACATGCCTGCATTTACGAGTAAAATGGATAACATAACTTTCATGGATTACAAGAAAAGCTGTTTTTTTTAAAGTTTTCACTAATAAAACAGTTTCTTTGGGTTCTCAGTTTGCTTACAATAGCTTATTACCATTCTTACCACAAACTGACCACACTTTATAGTTCTGGGCCAGTTACCTCATAAAAAATGGCAAATAATATAATGTAGTTTTAAAAATCAGTTTAAAGTTCAAAATTGCTATTTTACTATAGTTAATTATGACACTTACTTACAATTAATATTTACCTGCATCACACCGAGCTTCATCTGAATCGTACTGATCTTTTCTTCTCCTGGTCTCTTTTCGTTTAATGTCTTCCTTCTTTTGTGAATTTCATATTAGCACTTTCTGCTTTGGAAATTCCCTCTTTATCACTTTTCAGCAACGACTCTGCAGTTTTCCCACTATGTGTCTTCAAATTCAAATGGCTTGCCCGCATCTCGTGGTCGTGCGGTAGCGTTCTCGCTTCCCACGCCCGGGTTCCCGGGTTCGATTCCCGGCGGGGTCAGGGATTTTCTCTGCCTCGTGATGGCTGGGTGTTGTGTGCTGTCCTTAGGTTAGTTAGGTTTAAGTAGTTCTAAGTTCTAGGGGACTTATGACCACAGCAGTTGAGTCCCATAGTGCTCAGAGCCATTTGAACCATCAAGCCATTCAAATGGCTCCAAGTACTATGGGACTTAACATGTGACGTCAACAGTCCCCTAGACTTAGAACTACCTACACCTAAATAACGTAAGGACATCACACACCTGCGACCGTAGCAGCCGCGTGGTTCCGGACTAAAGCGCCTAGAACCGCTCGGCCACAGCGGTAGGCAATGTGTGGCACAGGTTGGGCAGAATGAATTTGGTACGGAAAATACTTCATGCACCTCTGTATAGGCAACCCAGTTCACATAATTTGCCCCACTGTGCGAATGAAATAAGTTGGGTTGCCTATCTTCAGGGGCATGAAATATTTTCTGGGCCAGTCTTATAAAGAGCGTGCAGAAACTTTCTGTTTGGGGCCGTTGCTGCAGCATATATGCAGCTCCGACGTGGCCACATAAGCACCAACATGTTAGCAAGGGATTAGTATGGCCTCCAAATGGAAACTTTTTGAACACCCCTTGTAGAGAGTGAGTGACCTAAATCTTTCACCGCAGATATTGCGGAAGTGAAAGTGCTACTGAGGGATTGGCAGTCAGTGCTTAGTACTGTTAGTCAGTAAACAGATTGTAATAAATGATGAGCATAAAGTCTTTCCCTGGTTATAACAATTTATTTCAGAATAACCATTCTACATAATAATTTACATTTGATGCTGTTACAAAGGTTAGTGTTACTAATTTTTTTAAATACCTCTTACGTTGGTAAACCTCAACGTGTGCTCCCTTGGTAGCTCGGAGAATGTCGAGGCGGTATTCCAGTTCCGCAAGGTGTTTCATAACATGTGTTTTGTCACAGTATTCACAGCAGCTTGTATCCTAGCCTTCAGTTCGTCGACGTCAGCAACTGGTGTGACGAAGACTCTATACTTGATATAGCCCCATAAAAATAGTCAAGGGGCGCAATGTCTGGAGAGGGAAGTAATGTCCGGATCGGTGGATTGGAAGGGACGGTCAACACCCTGGCCACCCCGCTCTCCAGACATTACGCGCCCCTTGACTTCCAGTAAAAAATAAATAAATAAATAAAATGGTTCAAATGGCTCTAACCACTATGGGACTTAACATCTGAGGTCATCAGTCCCCTAGAACTTACTACTTAAACCTAACTAACCTAAGGACATCACATACATCCATGCCCGAGGCAGGATTCGAACCTGCGACCGTAGCAGTCGCTCGGTTCCGGACGAAAAGTTTCTTGTTTGTGTCATTCAGTCTGCGTAGTTGCTAGGTACAATGTTCTTATACACTCCTGGAAATGGAAAAAAGAACACATTGACACCGGTGTGTCAGACCCACCATACTTGCTCCGGACACTGCGAGAGGGCTGTACAAGCAATGATCACACACACGGCACAGCGGACACACCAGGAACCGCGGTGTTGGCCGTCGAATGGCGCTAGCTACGCAGCATTTGTGCACCGCCGCCGTCAGTGTCAGCCAGTTTGCCGTGGCATACGGAGCTCCATCGCAGTCTTTAACACTGGTAGCATGCCGCGACAGCGTGGACGTGAACCGTATGTGCAGTTGACGGACTTCGAGCGAGGGCGTATTGTGGGCATGCGGGAGGCCGGGTGGACGTACCGCCGAATTGCTCAACACGTGGGGCGTGAGGTCTCCACAGTACATCGATGTTGTAGCCAGTGGTCGGCGGAAGGTGCACGTGCCCGTCGACCTGGGACCGGACCGCAGCGACGCACGGATGCACGCCAAGACCGTAGGATCCTACGCAGTGCCGTAGGGGACCGCACCGCCACTTCCCAGCAAATTAGGGACACTGTTGCTCCTGGGGTATCGGCGAGGACCATTCGCAACCGTCTCCATGAAGCTGGGCTACGGTCCCGCACACCGTTAGGCCGTCTTCCGCTCACGCCCCAACATCGTGCAGCCCGCCTCCAGTGGTGTCGCGACAGGCGTGAATGGAGGGACGAATGGAGACGTGTCGTCTTCAGCGATGAGAGTCGCTTCTGCCTTGGTGCCAATGATGGTCGTATGCGTGTTTGGCGCCGTGCATGTGAGCGCCACAATCAGGACTGCATACGACCGAGGCACACAGGGCCAACACCCGGCATCATGGTGTGTGGAGCGATCTCCTACACTGGCCGTACACCACAGGTGATCGTCGAGGGGACACTGAATAGTGCACGGTACATCCAAACCGTCATCGAACCCATCGTTCTACCATTCCTAGACCGGCAAGGGAACTTGCTGTTCCAACAGGACAATGCACGTCCGCATGTATCCCGTGCCACGCAACGTGCTCTAGAAGGTGTAAGTCAACTACCCTGGCCAGCAAGATCTCCGGATCTGTCCCCCATTGAGCATGTTTGGGACTGGATGAAGCGTCGTCTCACGCGGTCTGCACGTCCAGCACGAACGCTGGTCCAACTGAGGCGCCAGGTGGAAATGGCATGGCAAGCCGTTCCACAGGACTACATCCAGCATCTCTACGATCGTCTCCATGGGAGAATAGCAGCCTGCATTGCTGCGAAAGGTGGATATCAACTGTACTAGTGCCGACATTGTGCATGCTCTGTTGCCTGTGTCTATGTGCCTGTGGTTCTGTCAGTGTGATCATGTGATGTATCTGACCCCAGGAATGTGTCAATAAAGTTTCCCCTTCCTGGGACAATGAATTCACGGTGTTCTTTTTTCAATTTCCAGGAGTGTATTTGCTAAGAGTGTACTTGTGTGTTCCTTGAGTGCACTGCGACTTGCTAGTCAGTTAGTATGTGACAGTCCAAGCAGAAGGGCGATGGGATTTACCAAAGCAAAAAATGCTGACATTCTCGCGGTTTACAGAGAGTGTAGAAAGAATGCAGTTCTAGACGTAAACCACCTCGGCAGTTATTTACCAACCTCTACAACCACTTACGTGAAAGTAGTAGCATAACACCTAGACAACGCAGAAAGGAAACAAGTGACAAGAGAAAAGGGGGAAATCAATGTTCTTGCTGCTATTACAGTTGATCCTCATGAATCGCACGAAGAAGTGGCAAGAGACAGGCAAATGTCCTACGCATTGTTCATCGACATAGGTTCCATGCATACTACTCCTTTCTCCATCAAGAGCTGCGTGGAAACGATTATGAGGATTTTGTTAATTCCTGTGCATGGGCGTTAAGACAGGATTCTCCTGATGTAACACGTAGCTTTTTTAGTGATGAAGCCGCATTTACCAATCATGGACAGGCAAACCGCCAAAATGTGGACTATTGGTGTTTGATAATCCCAACTGTCTTCGTCAGATGGAACATAAGTGCCCGAGGATTGTAAACGTGTAGTGAGATACAGTGAGCCAATTGCTCATAAGCCCGTTTTCCACAGACGGAACACTGATTGCGCACAAGTATCGCAGCCTCCTACCTGACTATCTTCCACGGACGCTAGAAAACGTGGTACCAACATGACGCTGGTCCAGACCACAGTGCTCGAAGTGCCACAGTATGTCTTCACGAATTGTCTCCAAATCGTTGTACTGGACGCAGAGGACCTACACCTTGGCCCGCACTTTTCCCGTATTTGACACCTGTAGACTTTTTTCTATGGGGAAAACTGAAAGTCACTGCCTACAAGAACTTACCAACTACACCCAATGATATGCATCCTGTTCGAACATCTCCGTTGAAATGTTAGCAGGTGTGCAGCAGTCCCTCCGTACCAGATCGTTCCGTAGCAGACTGGAAACTTGTATTGCCGATGCCGGTGAAAATTCTGAACACAACCTGTCATGGTCAATCGTCTCGTTACTAGGGTATGCCCTTGTGTGTTGATTTTTAGTGTGGGAACTTTTCAAAATACGATATCTCTTAAACGACTCCCACTAGTATCCTGCAACAAACACCACTGAAATTTCAATTCACCCTATTTTCGGTTGTTAATATCAATAGGCATTGTTCCATTTAAAAGAAGTGTATATTTGGATGAAAGGTACAATTTCTATGTAAACTATGAGATCAAAAGTATCCAAACACCCGCCTGAAAACTACTTTACAAGTCCGTGGCGCCCTCCATCGGTAATGCTGGAATTCAGTACGGTGTTGGCCCACCATTAGCCTTGATGACAGCTCCCACTCTCGCAGGCATACGTTCAGTCAGGTACTGGTAGGTTTCTTGGGGACTGGCAGCCCATTCTTCACGGAGAGCTGCAATGACAGGTATCGATGTCGGTCGGTGAGGACTGCCACGAAGTCGGCATTCAAAAACATCCCAAAGGTATTCTATACGGTTCAGGTCAGGACTCTGTGCAGGCCAGTCCATTGCATGGGTGTTATTGTCGTGTAACCACTCCGCCACAGGCCGTGGATTATGAGCAGGTGCTCGTTCGCGTTGAAAGATTCAATCGCTATCCCCGAATGCTCTTCAACAGTCGGAAGCAAGAAGGTGCTTAAAACATCAATGTAGGCCTGTGATGTGATAGCGCCACATAAAACAACAATGGTTGCAAGCCCCCTCCATCGAAAACACGACCACACCATAACACCACCGCCTCCGAATTTTACTGGTAGCGCTACACACGCTGGCAGCGGCGTTTACCGAGCGTTCGCTATACCCACACCCTGCCATCGGACCGCCACATTGTGTACCGTGATTCGTCACTCCACACAATGTTTCTCCACTGTTCAATCGTCCAATGTTTACGCTTCACACACCAAGCGAGGCGTCGTTTCACATTTACCGGCGTGATGTGTGGCTTATGAGCAGCTTCTTGACCATGAAATCCAAGTTTTCTCACCTGCTTAACTGTCATAGTACTTGTAGTGGATCCTGATGCAGTTTAGAATGATCTGGATAGATGTCAGCCTACTACACACTACGACCCTCTTGAACTGTCGGCAGTCTCTGTCAGTCAGCAGACAGGGTCGGTCTGTACGCTTTTGTGCTGTACGTGTCTCTTCACGTTTCCACTTCACTATCAAATCGGAAGCAGTGTACCTAGGGATGGTTAGGAGTGTGTAAATCTTACGTACAGACGTATGACACAAGTGACACCCAATTACCTGACCGCGTTCGAAGTCAGTGAGTTTCGCGGAGCGCCCCATTCTGCTCTCTCACAATGTCTACTGAGGTTGCTGATATGGAGTATCTGGCAGTAGGTGGCAGCACAATGCACCTAATATACCGGATACTTTTCTTCACATACTGTATCACCTATTTAGTGGCTAACCATACGAAATTCTGACTACCCGCCCATTCTGTGAAAACAGCACATCAATAGCAGTTTCCATTTCCACAATATTTGCGGTGCAAGTCCTACATGATTCACCCTGCATTTCGTACAGCCTGTATAAGCGCTATTATTTGGTTGTGTTGTGATGCATCTCTGCGCCAGTGTCGCCACTACTAAAACCTCAACCTTCGTAGATGTTGTGAATCTTTTACTAGAGCGCAGTTAGAATGAAGAAGGGTTCTGAACACACAGCCATGTTTCAAAAGCTGTTCGTTGCACTCCCAACAACCGCAAAACACGGCAGCCACAATGGCTCCTTCCACAACTTGCACTGGAAACACAAAATGATGTACTGAAACTTTTAATATCACCAGAGCTGGCCATTGCTGTCGATTCCGACTGTAAGCTCTGCCCTCTGCCCACAGACCACGGATCTCTATATTTTATTTGTATTGGACGTTCCAAAAGAGGCCAGCTGTATGGTAGACACACACACCGGAGAAACCGTGCTTCAGGAGCGCTGATACAACATTGACGAGCTCTGCTCTCTCCTAAAGGCCTTTGCCGTCGGCATTCGAGTAGTGGGAAGTTTGCAAATAGTTTCTGCAGTGATCCTTTATTTTCTACGTATTTTACGACAATCAGTGGAGGAGGTGACAACGTTGTAACCGATCTCGACCATCTTTTGTGTTGCTCGCACTATACTTGCAAGTGGTGTGTTACATCACAGATATTCAAGGGGCATTTGATACCGTGACATTTGATACCGTGACGTGTATCTCAAAGTCTGGTAAGATAGTAAAATATTTTATTGTAATTTTTGATGTCATAACTTATTTCACGTTGGCCGCTTTCTAATTCTACTTTTATTTTATTTGCATTGTAGGCCACCCCAATGGGCAACGAGGTACAACCAATGTAAGTTTTGTTGACTGTAACCTAAATAAGTCCGTTTAACGTGTTGTTCATTTCAATACGGATCAAACGGCCCAAGTACAAACTCCAGTGGCTGTTCGCTCTCTGTGTTGTCTCCTACTTTTTTCATTCCCTGGATGTTACCTTTCCCTCCCTTCTTTTTTTCCTTAGAATACTTTCAAAATTTAGTATTCTATTCTGATAAAGCCTTTCTTCCATTACTTTCGGTTCTTTTTTCCTCTCTTCTCTTCATTATTAGTAGTTTATTTCAATTTCCATTCTGTCGCCTAAAGCACAGTGGTTGTTTCATATTCGTATTGTTATACCTGGCAGGTATTTCACACACAAGAAAATTGTTACGAGGTCGAAAGTTCTCATCACTGCGGAAATGCCAAATAAAACGATATTTTAATCCTACGAACGGTGCCCAATGGAACATATTTTTGTCATTCAGAAATTTTCTTTTTTCTGTAGCAAATAAAAAAGTTGGTAACAAAAAAAAATGCGAATATGCACGACAATTCAAAATTTTTACAGATGGTTTTATCTGCTCATTGCGGTAAGTAGGAATTCGTAGTTGGAATTCGGTTCCCGTTCTAATTTTCAGTTGGCAGCCCACATTCATTACATTGCAGTTTCGACATATTTCGTCTGTTTGCATGCTGCTTCCCCTACATCAGTTACAGAACCTTCGATCCACTGATGTTACTTAACCCTTTATTGCAGCGCTGGGCTTTCACATACCCCAGACAAAGTATTTCTCAATGTTTTCAGGAGACAGCGCGTATTTTGTGCTCGAACACTCCGTTGGCTTACTTCTGCAAGTTGTAGATGCCTTTATTGCAGTTGACATCAGTTTAGCTTCGTTTGTGGCGGAAGGCAGACTCTGTTTTTGTCTATGAGATTTATCAAACCGTACCACAGTAGTGGTGTCTCCCTGTTTTCACAAATACAAATTATGTTATACGTCAGTCGATGAGTTGATTATTTGTAAATCAGTTGTTCGTAAGTAGTTAAAAAAAATGGTTCAAATGGCTCTGAGCACTATCGGACTTAACTTCTGGGGTCATCAGTCCCCTAGAACTTAGAACTACTTAAACCTAACTAACCTAAGGACATAACACACATCCATGCCCGAGGCAGGATTCGAACCTGCGACCGTAGCAGTCGTGCAGTTCCAGACTGCAGCGCCTAGAACCGCTCGACCACCCCGGCCGGCTCATAAGTAGTTCTCAATCGTTAGCATCTCAGGAAAGCTGAGGTGCAGAAATTTTCTAGGTGTAAGCAATTTTCATCTAAATCTTCAACATAGGCTGAAAAGGAAATGTAACACAAATTACAACGTAATTACCTCTAAAAGAATCATTACCAAAGCAGGTGCATGACATGTCGTAGATCCATAGGTACGAAAACTATACATCGGTGCCGTACATAAAGCGAATTCTTGCGCTTAGAACACAGAACACATTGTTCCAACAGGTGAAGGAGACACTGGATGAAAATTGTTTGATCCAGATGTATGTAAATAAGCTACACACTGCACCTAAAATTGGAACAATGTAAGTGTACTTATTACTTCTTTTATTTTTGAATCCCTGATTATTATGACTGAAAGTTACAAAACTTTTGAGAACTTTATGAAATTAATCCTCTTATTGAAAATCTGTGTAATATGTAATTAACAGACGGAATACCCTCAAACTTCAAGAAAAATGTAATAACTCCAATTCCAAAGACAGGAGGTGCTGACAAATGTGAATATAACTATCAGCTAAGTCATGACTGCAAAATACTAACACGGAGTCTTAACAGAAGAATCGAAAAAGTCGTAGAAGCCGACCTCAGTGAATATTAGTGTGGATTCTGGAAAATTGTACGAACATGCAAGTGAAAGCTGACTCTACCTCTTCTCTTAGAGGACAGGTTAAGGAAAGGCAAACTTACGTTTATAGCATCTGCAGGCTTAAAGAAAGCTTTTGGTAATGTTGACTGGAATACTCTTATTGAAATTCGGAAGGTCGCAGGGGTAAAATACAGGGACTGAAGGGCTATTTACAACTTGGACTGAAACCAGACGACTGCTATAAGACTCGGTGGGCATGAAAAGAAGACGGTAGTTGAGAAGGGAGTGAGACAGGGTTGTAGACTATCACGAAGTTATTCAATCTGTACATTTAGCAAGCAGTAAAGGAAACCAAAGGAAAATTTGGACTAGGAATTAAAGTTCAGGGAGAAGAAATAAGAACTTTGAGGTTTGCTGATGACGTTGTAATTCTGAGAGAGACAGCAAAGGACTTGGAAGAGCATTTGAACGGAATAGAGTGTGTATTGAAAAGAGGATACCGCTATAAGACGAGTACCAACAAAAGCAAAATAAGGATGATGGAATTTAGTTGAATTATGTCATGTGATGCTCAGGGAATGAGATTCCGAAACGGGACATTTAAAGTAGTATGTGAGTTTTGTTATGTAGGAATAAATGTAACAGATGATGACCTAAGTAGAGAGGATATAAAATGTAGACTGGCAATGGCAAGAAGACCGTTTCTGAAGAAGATAAGTTTGTTAACATCGAATATAGATTTAAGTGTCAGGAAATCTTTTGTGAAAGTATTTGTGTGGCGTGCAGTCATGTATGGGAATGAAATACGGACGATAAATAGTTTAGACAAGAAGAGAATAGAAGCTACAGAAGAATGATGAATATTAGATGGGCAGATCAAGTAACTAATTAGGGAGTACTGAACAGAATTGGGAAGAAAAGACATATGTGGCACGAACTGGCCAGAAGAAGGAATCGGTTGGTAGGACACATTCTGAGACATCAAGGGACCGCCAGTTTAGTATTCGAGGAAATTTGAAGGGATAAAAATTGTAGATTCGGAAAGATCTAAGTTGAAGCAGTTATTCGGAGAAGAAGAGGCTTGTGCAGGATAGAGTAGCATGGAGAACTGCATCAAACAAGTCTTCGGACTGAACAACAACAACAACAACAACAACAACAATACATTGAAGAATTAAAATTACGCGCAACTGATGTGTTTTGTCAGGCTTGTTTAATAATGTGTTCACTAATATTTAGAAGAAAACCTGTTTTTCTTTAGTTTGCAAATAAGCAATTTAATACAGAGTTACACAAGACAATCAGACTACTAATAAATACGTTGTGCATAGTACTAGAGATAAAGGTCATTTAAATAACTTTTCTAGCGTATAGACGTATCGATGACTACTGCAAAAATCGATGCTGCGTCCCCTCTGAATGTGTGACTGTTAATCTCGCAGGTGTTACTGTTGAAGAGTAGTGAATGTCGGGATGTAGCCGTCTCCGGGCGTCTTAAAGGCCTATGCGTCGTGGACAATGAAGTGTCTTACGAAAGCTATCAGTCATGCTGAAGATATGATATCCAGATGTCAAATACATGTGATCCGTCTGGAATACGTAGACGGATAGTTTAAATACTCGTACACCGAAGCGGAGAAAAACTGGTACAGCCATGCGTATTCAAATGCAGAGATATGTAAACAGGCAGAATACGGCACTGTGGTCAGAAACGCCTATAGAAGACAAAAAATGTCTGGCACGGTTGTTACATCGGTTACTGCTGCTACAATGGCAGGTTATTAAGATTTAAGTGAGTTTGAGCGTGGTGTCATAGTCGCGAACGAGCGATG
The DNA here is from genome assembly GCF_021461395.2 of Schistocerca americana. NCBI lineage: Eukaryota > Metazoa > Arthropoda > Insecta > Orthoptera > Acrididae > Schistocerca > Schistocerca americana. Next base: position 28,304,494 of record NC_060127.1, read on the forward strand.
GGACACAGCATCTCCGAGGTGAAGTCGTTATATTTTGGGGTAACTCTTCCCATTCTGAAAGGATATTTTTGGCTCAGAAACGAGCGGTTGGGGCAATAAGTGGTGTGTTCACGAACTTCTTGTCGACCCCTGTTCACAAGTCTGGGTATTTTGACATTGGCCTCTCAATATGTATTCCTTACTGTCATTTGTCAACAATAGAAGCTTTATGCAGAGAGTAAGCAGCTTTCACTCAGTTAATACTCGGCAGAAATCGAACGAGCATTTGGATCGGACTTCCTTAACTCTTGTGCAGAACGGTGTGCAGTATACTGCTGCATCCATTTTCAATAAGCTACCGCTCGAATTCAAAAATCTTAGCAGTAATCCACGAGCTTTCAAATCTAAACTGAAGAGTTTCCTCATGGGTCACTCCTTCTATTCTGTCAAGTTGCTCCTTGACGGATTAAGCTGATTGTTGTTGTATTGTTGACTGTGTTTATTTAAACTTATGGACTGACTTTTTACTTTTATCTGTTATTACTTTTATGTTGCAATGTCATGTACTGACACGTTCCATGACCTTGAAAATTTGCTCCTCAATTTGGTCCTGTGAAACTCGACGTGTAAATAAATACATAAATCCAAGATGTCGGCCTTCCGACTTTCATCTGCCTGGCCCTATGAAGGATGCAACGCACGGGAAGCAGAATGTGGGTGATGTGGAGGTTATTTATGTATTTTTGCAGGTGAAAATGTTCAGCCGCCTAATAATTGTTAAAATTCATGGTGAAGACTTCAGCTGTTATTGATTTTGCGCAATTCACTACCAGTTTCGGTCAATGAACATTATCAGTCTTAGCCTAAAACGAATAAATCAAACCGCTAGAGATCACACAATTTACACGGAAATATGAGGTTAAATGGTATTTCACTTACTTGCATAAGCGGCAGGAAAAGTATACCATAATTTGAACAGAAGTTATTTACTCTTTCAAGCTCACTATCGTACGTAAAAAATTTCTCACAATAATAACTGTGTACGATAATTTTCGCCGAGAAGCAAGTCAGCATCGGCAGGTAGTAACACACTGACGCACCTAACTAGGCCAAACAATCAAAGATACAAAGACAATGCCATGTCAGAGATAAAACTATAGTACAGGCTAGCAATTGCAGTATCAATTTACTAAGAGGTACATTATAGTCTTTGGTTCCGAGTGCAAACTGTACATTAGTGAGATAGATCGCGAAATTCCGTATATACAAACGTAATACATCATCTTTTATGAAGATAGTAAGCGTTCTCGAAAGAACAGATACCATTGATGACCGTGCAACTTTTCTGGAATAAATGATAATTAATTCAAAGCCCTCAGCTGCCGACAGGTGTTGTTGATATACCTCGATGGGGACAGCTGAAAATGTGTGCCCCGACGGGGACTCGAACCGGGTATCTCCTGCTTACATGGCAGACGCTCTATGCATCTGAACCACCGAGGACACAGATGAATAGCGCGACAGCAGGGACTTACCCCTTGCACGCTTCCCGTGAGACCCACATTCCCAACCGTCCACAAACTACATACGTAATGTTCCTAATAGGATGCGCACAAGTTGCCCGAACTAGTATGGGAATGCGTCACCTTAGTTGGCGCGAGTAGTGAGTGGATGGGCAAATATCTGTTAGGAACATTACGTATGTAGGTTGTGGACAGTTGGGAATGTGGGTCTCACGGGAAGCGTGCAAGGGATAAGTCCCTGCAGTCGCGCTATTCATCTGTGTCCTCGGTGGTTCAGATGCATAGAGCGTCTGCCATGTAAGCAGGAGATACCCGGTTCGAGTCCCCGTCGGGGCACACATTTTCAGCTGTCGCCATCGAGGTATATCAACAACACCTGTCGGCAACTGAGGGTTTTTAATTAATTATCGCATCATCTTTTGACGCAGCAAGACGTTGGCTCCGGAGTCGACCAACAGAGTGTGCCATTCAGCCATACAGGTGTCCCTGTAAAATGGCATAAACCGGTTCCATTGAACGAAGATGTATTTTAAATTAAGAGTACAATATATTTGTTAAGGATTTTACTTTTCAATTTGCATATTAAGTTCATAGCTTCTGAGAGATCTAGGTAAGTTTATTTTTGCGCTGCTGACACAATTCATGCCTGTAGTAAACTGGAATTGCCGGTGAAGCAGCTGATATAGGAATGAAGCTCCAACCTGAGTAATAGAAGGTCCATCATATGTGAACGGGAAGATCTGTCAACGAGTGAACGGCAGCCAACTGGAGGACGCTGAGGACACCAAGCCCTGGAAGTGCTGTCTCGGAGGCCCCGCGCCTAATCCCGGATTTCGTCGTGGTCGACGTGACGGACTGCCTGACGCACACTCTGAAGCCGCTCGTTTGGTGAACACCGGAGAGGGAGTGCGCCGTGGTAGCCCCAGCTGACTAATAGGCCGCCTTACAGAGGCCCCGTGTATGGGGCGTAGCGACTCCAAACAGCAGGCGATGGGGCTGAGGGAACGATGCACTTCCCGCACCAAATACTAACCACTGAGGGCTGATTCCGACAGTTGGGCATTGACGTATACACTCTAATACTTGTTGTTGTGGTCTTCAGTCCTGAGACTGGTTTGATGCAGCTCTCCATGCTACTCTATCCTGTGCAAGCTTCTTCATCTCCCAGTACCTACTGCAACCTACATCCTTCTGAATCTGCTCAGTGTATTCATCTCTTAGTCTCCCTCCACGATTTTTACCCTCCACGCTGTCCTCCAGTACTAAATTGGTGATACCTTGATGCCTCAGTATATGTCCTACCAACCGATCCCTTCTTCTAGTCAAGTTGTGCCAGTTCTATTCAATACCTCCTCATTAGTTATGTGATCTACCCATCTAATCTTCAGCATCCTTCTATAGCACCACATTTTGAAAGCTTCTACTCTCTTCTTGTCTAAACTATTTATCATCCACGTTTCACTTCCATACACGGCTACAGTCCATACAAATACTTTGAGAGACGACTTCCTGACACTTAAATCGATACTCGAGGTTAAGAAATTTCTCTTCTTCAGAAACGCTTTCCTTGCCATTGCCAGTCTACATTTTATATCTTCTCTACTTCGAACATCAGCAAAACTCATTTACTACTTCAAGCGTCTCATTTCCTAATCTAACTTCCTCAGCATCACCTGATTGAATTCGACTACATTCCATTATCCTCGTTCTGCTTTTGTTGATGTTCATCTTATATCCTCCTTTCAACACACTATCTATTCCGTTCAGCTGCTCCTCCAGGTCCTCTGATGTTTCTGACAGAATTACAATGTCATCGACGAACCTGAAAGGTTTTATTTTTTCTCCATGGATTTTAATTCCTACACCGAATTTTTCTTTTGTTTCCTATGCTGCTTGCTCAATATACAGATTGAATAACATCGGGGATAGGCTACAACCCTGTCTCACTCCCTTCCAAACCACTGCTTCCCTCTCATGCCCCTCGATTCTTATAATTGGCATCTGGTTTCTGTACAAATTGTAAATGGCCTTTCGCTCTCTGTATTTTACCCCTGCCACATTCAGAATTTAAAAGAGAGTATTCCAGTCCTGTCACACGTACAAAAAAAAAAAAAAAAAAAAAAAAAAAAAAAAAAAAAAAAAAACGACGATGCACCACGATGGTGAGCTGTCGAACTTGAATGAGTTAGACAAAATTTGAGATTGGTGTGTTGAATGGCAGCTAGCTCTAAATGTGGAAAAATGTAATTTAATGCGGGTGAGTAGGAAGAAAAAACCTATAATGTTAGAATACAGTGTTACTAGTGTAGTGCTTGACGCAGTCAAGTCATTCAAATATCTGGGCGTAACGCTGCGAAGCGATAAGAAATGGAACGAGCATGCGAGAAGTGTGGCAGGGAAGGCGGATGGTCGACTTCGGTTTATTGGGAGAATTTCAGCAAACAGTGGCTCACCTGCAAATGGGACTACATATAGGACGCTGATGCTTGGGATCAGCACCAGGTCGGATTGAAAGAAGATATCGAAACAGTTCAGAGACGAGATGCTAGATTTGTTACAGGTAGGTTCGAACAAAACGTAAGCCTTACGGAGATGCTTCGGGAACTCAAATGGGAATACCTGCAGCGAAGGCGACATTCTTTTCCAGAAACACTATCGAAGAAATTTAAATAACTGGTATTTGAAACTGACTGCCACACGACTCTACTGCCGCCAATACAAACTACGCGTAAGGACCGCGAAAATAAAATACGAAAAATTAGGGCTCCTACGGAGCCATATAGACTAGTTTTTCCGTCACTCTGTTTGCGAGTTAAAGAAAGGTAATGAGTAGTAGTGGTACAGGGGACCCTCCGCCACGCACCGTATGGTGGCTTCCGGAGTATCAATGTAGATGAAGGTGTACATGCAGATCAAGAAGTTACGTAAATTGGCAACAAATTGATGCAAACATGTAAATATTGGTGTCCGATGGATGAATGTGTGACGCTGCACTGCAGTTTCAGTGCAAAGCTGGGAAGGCTAGTAAACTGGCGACATGTCGACCAGGGCGTAAGGTCTTTGCAAATCTCATTCCGTGTACTCAACTGAACAGTAACTATCACTCGCAGGGAGGCGCGTGAACAGTATAGCAGATACAGAATGAAATTTTCAGTCTGCAACGGAGTGTAAGCTGATATGAAACTTCCTGGCAGATGAAAACTGTGTGCCGGACGGAGACTCGAGCTCTGGAGCTTTGCCTTTCGCAGGCAAGTGCTCTACCAGCTGAACTACCCAAGCACGACTCACGCCGCGTCCCCAAAGCTTTACTTCTGCCAGTACCTCGTCTCCTACCTTCCAAACTCCACAGAAGACGGCAGAACACTTGGCCCCGAAAGGCAAAGGTCCCGAGTTCGGGTCTCGGTCCGGCACACAGTTTTAATCTGCCCGGATATTTCATATCAGTGCACACTCCACTGCAGAGTGAAAATTTCATTCTGGAAACTTCCCCCGGCTGTGGCTAAGCCATGTCTCCGCAGTACCCTTCTTCCAGGGGTACTAGTTCTGCAAGTTTCGCAGGAGAGCTTCCGTGAAGTCTGGAAGGTAGGAGACGAGGTACTGGCAGAATTAAAAGCTGTCACGACGGGGCGTGAGTCGTGCTTGGGTAGCACAGGCGGTAGAGCACTTGCCCGCGGAGGCAAAGGTCCCGACTTCGAGTCTCTGTCCAGCACACAGTTTTAGTCTGGCAGGAAGTTTCAATATAGCAGATGTCAACAGCTGAGAGTGGATATTTAGTTGGAATTATAGAAGCTGGTTGGAGTAATCGGTGAATCTCTCGACGTTTGAACAGGGGTGATGCCACTATTCAATGTTGGCAGAAATGGATGAACCATGGTCGTCAAGAAAAAAGCGGCAGACCTAGAGACAATGCGAAGACCGAGCAATCATCAGAGAGGCACTGAGAATCATTGTCATAGATCCGACGTGCAGTCGGTGCTTCAGTGACGACAAGGGCCATTAATAGACCCGGTCACAGGAAGGGGGCTGAGCACACGTCGCCCCCTACGCCGACTACCGTTGCCCCCTACACACCGAATAGCTCGTTTGCAGTGGTATCGGGAACATTCGGCCTGGAATCTCATTGACTGTAGTAGAATTGTCTTCAGTAACGAGTCCCACTACGAACTGCGCCTCGACTATCAGCGAAGACTATCTGGAGACGCTCCAGACAGGGATGGGGTACCAACCTTACCGTTTCCCACCATACGGCCAGACAATCGGGAGTGACATTATGGATGCCTTTTGTTTTCTGTCAGGGCCCCTTTGGCTGTCATCTGCGGCTCCCTTTCACCACAACGGAACGTCGACGATATTCTACGCCCAGTTCTGTCGCCCATCATGGGAGTCATTCTGCGCATTTCAGCAAGATAATGTTCTGCGCATTTCAGCAAGATAATGGCCGCCCATACACGGCGAGAAGGTATACTGCTTATTTTCGTGCTTGCCAAACCGTATCTTCTGCAGCAAAGCAATCGGATTTCTCCTCAACTGAGATCGTACGCAGCATTATGGCAACCCTTGAAGCATCCCAAGATTTTGACAGTGTAACGCGCAAGTTGGACATAATTTGGCACGTTATCCCACATCAAACAACTCCGTCAATCAATACCAAATCGAATAGCTGCTTGCATAAGTGCCAGAGGTGGACCAACAAGCTACTGACTTGCTAAGTTTGTGAAGCTCTATTTCTTGAATAAATCATACAGTTTTTCTGAATCAGTCGTTTGCCTGTACTTGTACATCACACCTCTCCATTTCCATCCCAATTTGGTGAAAACATAAGTATTCAGGACGAACCTGATCACGAGCTACTTTGTGCACATCCAGAAGATGTATGAGTTATTAAACTGGCAATCCCTTTTTGTATTTCTCGAACAATAACGACTCGACCCTGAAACTCTAAATCTCACCAATGCAGTCTCCAAAGTAATGTTCATGGATGAGGTGTTAAAACATTTCTGATGAAAACCGGTATTTGGCATGGCGAGGGTTTGTCTCCTATCCCATTTCATCTCGTTCTTGAAAAAACAAAACATCAAAGAGTGTAGAAAGCGCTTAGGAACCAAAGGACCTGAAAATATATCCTAAATTCCTTACCTAGGTTCGGCAGATGATCCATCAATAATACCAAACGGCAGCAATTATCGAGACAGAAACCTTCAAGGAATGTGTTGGAAGAGTTGGCCTCCAGACATAGTTCCAAAAAACCAAGTACACGTGCTCATTAAAAAATATGAACAAATCGAGAGAGTCCATACTTTAGGTACCTGGGCGAAATCCTTGAACCTACAAAGGGTGAGAAATCGGCGCAGAAAGGTCGGGTGGAAAACGTAGGACAGCGTACGGAAAATCTCAATGTCTACAACAAAAAATGTATTTCCGTATACACAAAAATCAGGCACTATAACACAATTATCAAGCCTGTACTTTAGTGAAACGCTTACATACCAGAGAAAAGGTGATCTGGAAGGTATCCGTAAAGGAATAGCGCAATTTTCCAAGAAAGGTATTCGGCCCCAAAAGAATAGAAAATTGATACAGACGGCGGTCCCAAACAACAACAGGAAAAGTATCGAAGCTTGCGACACACGTAACAAGACGAAGACTGGAATTTTATGACTTATGCACAGACTCCCAACAACAGTCACTAAATAGCGGCATATGTAGAACAACTCAAAACGATACCCTCGCTCCAGTAGTTTAAAACGAAGTTAAGAAAGACTCGTATAAGTCCATCAGCCATTTCAACAGAAACTTATAAGGACAAAAAATTTGTAGGTGGAGAGTACTGCGAGACCAGGGGCAAAGTGGAAATAAATAAATAAATAAATCATACTCCCGGACATATATTATTCGTTTGACTTTATCAACACAAAGGTATTGCGCGAGGTGTCTAATCCGCTTTAAATACACTAAGGAAACTTATATTATTTATACGTGGTTATTGTCTTAATTAGTTGATTTTTGCACAATACGATACTTACGACAGAGTTTTATAAGTGACTGAACACTCAGTTCACAGTGTAAGCGCATTGCTGGAGCGCTGTATTGTATCCTTACAGTGCTTCCTTTTAGAGATGGGCTCTCTGCTCCTGAATTGATTCAAAGTGCCGGATCATTCTAAAGAGTGGATAAAGGATGATTCGGAAAAAGTGGATGGTAGCTCATCTGATTTCAAATTTGCGTTTCTTGTGGCTGTAATGAGCGGGAAAAATGTCTGCTCTAGGCTGCTGCAATGGCGCCCCACGTCGCATCTTAAGAAAACGTTTGCCACGCTACAAAAAAATGTGTTAAAGACCACGTGCACATCTGGATCTGCAAACCTTATTAGTACGTGAAGCTTTCCTCAGCCATGAAAATACAAAATAAAGAAACTCCGTTTTTTACCATTTTTATTGGCTGTCAGGCAGTCTCCATTCAGCCTTTCAACAGTAATGTTAATTTTGACGATATGAAAGTACGCACAACACAAAACGCAGTTTCCGAGTGAAAAAAAAAAAAAAAACTTTCCAGCTTGCTGGCTATCGAATCTAAGCAACTTCACATCGGAATTCGCAGAGCTAAACATCCAGTAACCGAGGCAAGCGAAAGTTAAGTTCGTCAGAACGATATACTAATGCAGATAAAACCTCCAGCTTGTTTGAATTTTTGATTTCAAAAGAATATCTCAAATTTCAGAAGCTCATAAACGTTTACATGATTTTGAGCGAGTTGTTACTAGCTCACTGTTCCCCACCATTCTTAAGGATCGGATTGCAAACTAACTCACTGCTCCCCACCAAGGCAACTAGCTCTCGCTGTCGAAATCGCATGGTATCCTTATTTGATCTGTTCTAATCGTCATCTTCTTGTGTTGTTGCTCTCCTGTTTTCTATTTGTGTGAGTATTCTTGTTAGGTGTACTATTAAGTCTTTATCTATGTCCGTTGCATTTATAGTTGCTTTTGTTGGCGGTGTGTCGGAGCCTTTATGCACCTTTTATTTACTTTGGGATGATAGGATACTAAAACAATGGTTCAAATGGCTCTGAGCACTATGGGACTTAACATCTATGGTCATCAGTCCCCTAGAACTCAGAACTACTTAAACCTAACTAACCTAAGGACATCACACAACACCCAGTCATCACGAGATAGGATACTAAATGTAAGTTATTTTTACACGATAGTTCACGTATATGAGTTGCCTCAGAAAGAATGGTCAGTATTCAGAGATCGATCATTTGAAGCATAAAACTAAATATAGACATATGCCCTATTCCAAATGGTTTCTGAGACGAAACATATTTAACGTTACTGTTGTATGTTTTTCTTGAATAACACGAAATTCGCTGCCTCTAGCGAAAAATTGTCTCAGCACAAAATTAAACTACATTGCATTTCGTTTAAAAGGGTCCTACGGATTTTTTGGCAAGGTCTTTTAGGCTGCGTGAAGAGAGCGAGAGACTATGAAAATTCTTGTTCAACCCGTATGCATTGAGGTGTCAGTAAGCCAGTTTGAGATAGTTTCTCGACTTGGTAGATCACGTGTCCTATATCAAATTATTCGTCTCGAATTCGTCTACACTACTATGGTACATTTGAAACAATGACAATGTACTGAATAATAAAGAAAACAAGTAACAATGTACATTAAACATGTTCGATCTCGGAAACCATTGTCCATATGAAGTTTCTTGTTTCAAATGCTCTTTCCTGTCATATCCCTGAATATTGACCATTCATACTGGGAAAATCCATATACTATGCTTAATTTTTTGTTTAATCATTTAACTTGCGTTCTCTTGGCCGAAATTCTTGATTTTCCTCGGGCTTCCTAAATATCTACTGTCCACTGGGTAATTATTCTCACCAATTTTGGTAATCTGTCGTCTTCCGTTCTTTTGACATAATCTTTCCAATTGTTTCTGTGTTCTTTAATCTGCTCACGTAAGTTTTTCACTCTCAATTCTTTTGTGATGTCTACTCTCACTCTGCCCTCATACATAACGCACTCAGCTACTCTTCTTAACAATCGGATCTCTAGTGCTTCTATTCTGATGTGAACGGATGTTTCTACTGTGTTGTTCGGGAAAGAGCTTCAAGGTTATTATGAACAATAGCGGATCAACAATAGGCTTGAGTATTTGGACTGCTACGCCGTTGTGTACAGTAAATGCTGAGCTGAAGGATTCTTCGTCAACGTTATCAGCTCAAGAAAGAATTCTTCGCAACTACCGTCATTTACCCCTGCGAAATCATCAGTAAGTCTGTGTTTTGTTCACGGTTCAATTAAGGTTATCGCTAAAGTCAAGTACTGGTTTAGTTCCTTGGTTGGGACAATGGGATCGGCTGTAGCTTCTACTTTGCCTACTTTTCCCTAGATCACAGAAGCTTTTCCACAGAGCATCTGGTCTTTATGTTTAAGATCAATGTATTGGCATGTCGTAGTTATCGTTTCTCTCATTTTGGTTGATTCTGTTTGCTTTATGCATGTAATCAATTTTATTTTCAAACGAAGTTTGATGTGCAGTATCTCCGACACTCATGGACTGTTTTAACTCTTCTGTTACCAAGGTGCAGGTTTTCCCTTCAGGTTTCTAGTCTTTGGGGGAGCATATTTATTATGTAACACAGTTCGTTTGGTAATGATGCTTTCAGCTGAAATTCCAGGTACGAATTTCTTTGCTTGTAGATTTCATGACAAATATATGTATGGAAGCCTGACTATAGGCTACATTACGGGTAGTTATAAGCTGAAATACTGTTGCATTTGAAGAAGATACTGCACACTTGAATTTCACAGTGAAGGGACAGAATATTCGTTATTTGTATGATGCTAAGTCGAATAGAATTATGAAAGGACAATTTTGAAACGGGCTATCCGACCTATTTTCGTAGGTCTGTAGAGGACACATATTAGGCAGTTTTTTAAAGGGATTTTGCTATTTACAAACATTATTTGTCTTGTCTGTCTTCATTAGTGTTGGATGTGAGTAGCATGGTCGGTAATAAGTTAGAGTGTTTGTATGCCACTACTTCACCTCCCCATCTGCTACTTCTGTGATGTCTTGTGACAATGGAGTCTATATTTAGGGAACTCGCTTGAGTCAGGTGTCCAAGTTCATTAGGAGAAAGACATGGTTGTCGATATTCTGAAATATATGGCGGAGTTCGTCGAAATGACTTGAAAGTGATGGCCAACTACACTCCTGGAAATTGAAATAAGAACACCGTGAATTCATTGTCCCAGGAAGGGGAAACTTTATTGACACATTCCTGGGGTCAGATACATCACATGATCACACTGACAGAACCACAGGCACATAGACACAGGCAACAGAGCATGCACAATGTCGGCACTAGTACAGTGTATATCCACCTTTCGCAGCAATGCAGGCTGCTATTCTCCCATGGAGACGATCGTAGAGATGCTGGATGTAGTCCTGTGGAACGGCTTGCCATGCCATTTCCACCTGGCGCCTAAGTTGGACCAGCGTTCGTGCTGGACGTGCAGACCGCGTGAGACGACGCTTCATCCAGTCCCAAACATGCTCAATGGGGGACAGATCCGGAGATCTTGCTGGCCAGGGTAGTTGACTTACACTTTCTAGAGCACGTTGGGTGGCACGGGATACATGCGGACGTGCATTGTCCTGTTGGAACAGCAAGTTCCCTTGCCGGTCTAGGAATGGTAGAACGATGGGTTCTATGACGGTTTGGATGTACCGTGCATTATTCACTGTCCCCTCGACGATCACCAGTGGTGTACGGCCAGTGTAGGAGATCGCTCCCCACACCATGATGCCGGGTGTTGGCCCTGTGTGCCTCGGTCGTATGCAGTCCTGATTGTGGCGCTCACCTGCACGGCGCCAAACACGCATACGACCATCATTGGCACCAAGGCAGAAGCGACTCTCATCGCTGAAGACGACACGTCGCCATTCGTCCCTCCATTCACGCCTGTCGCGACACCACTGGAGGCGGGCTGCACGATGTTGGGGCGTGAGCGGAAGACGGCCTAACGGTGTGCGGGACCGTAGCCCAGCTTCATGGAGACGGTTGCGAATGGTCCTCGCCGATACCCCAGGAGGAACAGTGTCCCTAATTTGCTGGGAAGTGCCGGTGCGGTCCCCTACGGCACTGCGTAGGATCCTACGGTCTTGGCGTGCATCCGTGCGTCGCTGCGGTCCGGTCCCAGGTCGACGGGCACGTGCACCTTCCGCCGACCACTGGCGACAACATCGATGTACTGTGGAGACCTCACGCCCCACGTGTTGAGCAATTCGGCGGTACGTCCACCCGGCCTCCCGCATGCCCACTATACGCCCTCGCTCAAAGTCCGTCAACTGCACATACGGTTCACGTCCACGCTGTCGCGGCATGCTACCAATGTTAAAGACTGCGATGGAGCTCCGTATGCCACGGCAAACTGGCTGACACTGACGGCGGCGGTGCACAAATGCTGCGCAGCTAGCGCCATTCGACGGCCAACACCGCGGTTCCTGGTGTGTCCGCTGTGCCGTGCGTGTGATCATTGTTTGTACAGCCCTCTCGCAGTGTCCGGAGCAAGTATGGTGGGTCTGACACACCGGTGTCAATGTGTTCTTTTTTCCATTTCCAGGAGTGTGTGTTCTACAGTAACAATACAAACACGCTGATGTAAACAGTGGCTGCACGAGTAGACAAGTTCGTAGTTCCTAAAGCACAGACTTTAGAGATCATTTGCACTGCTTTTTTCCAGCATTTATCTGCATCATTATCCTGACATCTCTTGTTCACACGCCGCGCGGGTCTGGCCGCGCGGCTTGAGGCGTCATGTCACGGATTGCGGGGCCCCTTAAGTCGGAAATTCGAGTCCTCCCTCGGGTATGGGTTTGTGTGTTGTTCTTAGCATAAGTTATTTCACGTAGTGTGTAAGTCTAGGGACCGATGACCTCAGAAGTTTGGTCCCTTAGGAAGTCACACGCTGTGTAGCCCAAATTCGGATATCACATTATTCAAAATTTTTATCTTTCAGCAGTGAAATCATCGCATGTTGTCAGGTTTGTCTTCGCGAGCTTATTAATAATTATGACTGTTTCAGGCATTTTCGCCGGACGGTGTGGCTGAGCGGTTCTAGGCGCTTCAGTCGGGAACCGCGCGACTGCTACGGTCGCAGGTTCGAATCCTGCCTCGGGCATGGAAGTGTGTGATGTCCTTAGGTTAGTTAGGTTTAAGTAGTTCTAAGTTCTAGGGGACTGATGACCTCAGATGTTGAGTCCCATAGAGCTCAGAGCCATTTGAACCATTTTTTGAAATGCAAGAAAATTAAAAAAAGACCGACTGAAATTGAAACGAGGTGTCCCAACCACATGGCACTACTTACGAAATGTTGAAAAGATTTACTTTAAATAAAGACCCCATAATCTATTACCTCGCAATTTTACGAGGAAAATCGATCACTTTAAACTTCAAAGGTATAGAGTGGGAGATAATGCAGCAGGCTTTACAGATTTTGAAAGTTTTTGATGAGGTAACCGAAGAGTTGCCCTCACAGAAAACATTCTCAGTTTCAAGAATGAAAATCTTGACAAGATTAAAGGAATGGCAAGTAAAATCTTTTAAACACAAAAATAAAGAATATCTTCAAGAAATAAACTCACTGGTTGATAATATGTTTAAAGGGTTATCAGAAATGGTTACTCGGGCAACATTACTGGATCCCCGATTCAAAGGCAACGATTTTCAGATGACAAAACATTTCAGGACTGTTACATGAAGGCTGTTGTAGAAATTCAAGCGTTGGTTGTTCAACAAGAAAAAACAGAGCTCATGCCTCAGCCAGTTACCAGCGCTACACATGAGATTTCTTCAGTTTGGTAAGCGTTCAATGAAACTATCAGTCAAGTTGTAGCAAGACACAAAACAGAAAATGCAGCAATTGTTGAATTGGACAAATACTTGCCTAGAAACGGAGATCCCTTAAACTGTTGGGAAACAAAAATATTGTTGTGGGCAGCGCTGTATCAGTGGGTTCTAAAAGTATTGTGTATCACAGCAACATCAGTGCGAACGATTATTTACAAAAGCAGAACAAATATGCACTGAGAAGAGGAAGAGAAGACCGACTGAAATTGAAACAAGATGTCCCAGCCATAGGCCACGACTTACGAAATGTTGAAAAGATTTGCTATAAATAAAGATCGCACATTTTCTTACCTCGCTATTTTAGGTGGAAAATCGATAACTTTAAACTTAAAAGGTACAGAATGGGATATAATGTAGCAGACTTTACAGATTTTGAAAGTTTTTGATGAGGTAACCGAAGAAGTAAACATGTTCTCAAAAGCCGCGTGTGAGAATGTCAATTTTCAGGGGTTCATATCTCAGTGTCTGTTGGTCATAGAGATAAAGAGTCAATTTTTTTATCGTCTATGACCCAGTGACCACTCGTATACTTATTGGAAGAACGGGCATACAGTAACTATCATACAGGACAGGATCAGTAATTGTACATCACACACTTCCTCTAGCCCCAGCAAATTGAACAAATCATTTGGGTCTTTATTATCATTTATGGTCTATAGTGGACCTTTGGCGGGTTATAAAAGCGCCATTTCTTCATAAGAGATCCCTCAGAGAACCACAAAAAAATAGGATTTTTGGATACGAAAAGTACCAATTGTGGCTACCTTTCCTTCTATAATTCCAAATGTTTTCTTAAGCTGATATTTTTGGGGAACTATGAAACTTTTTTTATAACATGATCTGTTATCAAGATCCCATAGTTCAAAGATACCACACTTATGCACGTAAAATATACGTGTAATACCTGGTCACAGGAGTAAATGTAGTATTAACTGACGCACTGAACACATGAGTAGGTTATCAGTGAAAGTCCAGGTTAGATTATAATCGATTTCTTATCTAAAGGTAACTGATAAGGACTTCCGGTGTCAACTTACATACTTGGACCACTTATACTGAAGGCCACTCCACTCCCCTTTCCCTGGGGAACCACCAGAAATTGATAACATTCACAAAGGGGAGCCCCACACCCCCAATCCATCTCTCCCCCAACCCCACCCATCCCCATTTCTCTTTTATTGTCACTATCTCTCACTGACCATCAATATCTCCTCTCTTATTCACCACTAATGTCTTTATCCATTTCTCTTTCTCTTTCACGGCCACTTTATTCCTCCCACCATCATTGTATCGTCTCTCTTTCTGTCCTACTGGCAGTAACTCCTCTCTCTTCCATCGTCATTGTCTCTCTGCTCTTCTCTTTCAGTATAAAAAAGCGCAAATATTTTCACATGCCAAAATTATTGGTGAAGAAGCCTGTATGAAAATTGAGGCACTTGGTTCCTCTCTTTTTCTGTCAGAGTCTTTATAGAGGAACATATCCACCTATTTTGTGCTTGTACAGGAGCATTTTTCCGCTGGTAATGTTATGCTCATTTCAGGATGGTTAGTTACACGTCTGAGGCATGGAAGATGGTGTTTAACGTTTCCGGTCACTCAAAGCATCTTCGTAACTTCTGCTGTTAATGAAACCGACGAAGTTTTAACTGACTTTTATCATGGTGTTATGCACGTACAAATGGCTGACCATTTCCCGACTGCAAATCAGCATATCAGTCGACATCTGTTTGAATGCCTGGTTTTGTACTTCAATTTCACGAAAAAGTATAAACATACACTCTGAGACGAAAAACAAGAAACGACGCACCACTAAAGAATTGTCGGATGGCATGGAAATCGTTAGAAGTGATGTACAATTACATACAGTAAAATGACAGCAGATTCAGAAAAAACGGATGATTTATTCAAGAGAAAGAAATTCACAGACTGAGCACATCGGTAATACATTAGTGCACATCTGGTCCTCATACAAGCAGTTATTCTTCTAAACTGTGATCCACAGAGTTGCTGGAAGACTTCCTGATGGATATCATACAGAATTCCGTCCAGTTGACGAATAAGATCGTCAAAATCTTAAGTTGGTTGGAGGGCTCTGCCCATAATACTCCAAACGTTCTCAGTTATGCAGGGTTCCGGCGACCTTGCTGGCCAAGGTAAGGCTTGCCACGGATGAAGACTAGCAGTAGGAACTCTCAGCGTGTGCTAAATGGTCGAAATTCTGAGAAAATTAGGGGTAAGCCATAGCGAAAGACAAGTAACATATAAATATACAAGACCCAAGAGAGAATAATGAGACTGGAAGACCAAGGACAATGTGCTCAGACTGAAAAGGGTTGTCGACAGGAAGGCAATGTTTCGCCATTACTGTTGAATAAACCCAAAGAGGTATGACGGTAACAAAAGAAAGGCTCAAGAGTGGGATCAAAATTGAAGGTGAATGGATATCAATGATAAGATTCGTTGATGATATTGTTATCCTCAGTGAAGTGAAGAAGAATTAAAAGATATGTTGAATGGAACACATCTGTTGAATGGAATGTCAGTCCGATGAGTACAAGATATGAATTGAGAGTAAATTGAAGTGAGATGTAAGTGATGAGAAGTAACAGAAATGAGAACTTATCATCAGGATTGATGGTCATGAAGCAGCTGATACCTAGGCAGCAAATTAAACCATGATGGATTCAGCAAGGAGGACATAAAAAGCAGGCTAATGCAGGCAAAAAGGGCTTTCATGGCCAAGAGAATTCTACTAGAATCAAACATAGACCTTAATTTGTGGAGGAAATTTTTGAGAATGTATGTTTGCAGCACATCATTGTATGGTAGTGAAACGTGGTCTGTGGGAAAACCGCGCCGCGCGGGATTAGCCGAGCGGTCTAGGACGCTGCAGTCATGGACTGCGCGGCTGGTCCCGGTGGAGGTTCGAGTCTTCCCTCGGGCATGGGTGTGTGTGTTTGTCCTTAGGATGATTTAGGTTAGGTAGTGTGTAAGCTTAGGGACTGATGACCCTAGCAGTTAAGTCGCATAAGATTTCACACACATTTGAACTTTTTTTTTTTTTGGGAATAGCGCAACAGAATTTGAGATATTGTGCTACAGAAGAATGTTGAAAATTAGGTGGGCTGTTGAGGTGAGGAATGATGAGATTCTCTGCAGAATCGGTGGGGAAAGGAATGTATGGAAAACACTAACATGAAGAAGGGACAGGATGAAAGGGCATGTATAGAATTATACGTTGTCGTGTTGGGAGTCAGATCTAGAAGCTGGAGAGAATTGTAGAGATTGAACAAGAGACTCTAGCCGTTCTTCCCACCAACCTGTCGCCGTCTAAAGTTGCGTCCCCAGCGCAGAAGACAGCTCGTCGGTCGTGGGATATTCTTCGGCGGAGGCTGCTATACTGTCATCTCGAACTTGAACCTGTGTATGTGCTTTTTATGGGATGCCACTTGCCCAGGTTAGTCTCTGTATCTACAGAGGGCAAGATCTGCAGTACTGACAATGATGATAGGTGACATCTCTCATTAATGTATCCTGTTTGTTTACATTTTAAATAAACGCTTTTTACACTGTCTTCTATAACACTTGGCGCGGGATTAGCCGAGCTGTCTGAGGCGCTGCAGTCATGGACTGTGCGGCTGGTCCCGGCGGAGGTTCGAGTCCTCCCTCGGGCATGGGTGTGTGTATTTGTGCTTAGGATAATTTAGGTTAAGTAGTGTGTAAGCTTAGGGACTGATGACCTTAGCAGGACAGGACCAGTAATTATACATCACACACTCCCATAAGATTTCACACACATATGAACTTTTTTTTACAACACTTGACATAGCTTTCTTAATAGTTCGGTAACTTTTTTGACAACTTCCGATACAGAGTACGACATGTCCGTCCGAAACAGAGATACACGTCCCACTCTGAAGAACACCAGAAACGGAATGGCTAGCGCAGCCGAAGTACTTCGTCTCCCACGCACGCCTAAGGGACCCGAAGGTGTACGAGGCACTTCGGCAGTAACATCATTACTCTTATGTTTCTCAAAACTAGTGAAATTTAATTTAAAAAACTGTAGACTTGTAGGGTAACAATAAGAGATTGTCATACTGAAAACTGGTTTAAATACAATTGAAAGTATATAAATAATGAATAACAGAAGTTTTGGCACCTAGCATGTGCTGACCAAGTTCAGTACAATTGGTGGACTCTTCAACAGGAATAATACATACCGTACCATCTGCTACCTGTGCCTCTCCACATTTGTAGTGTATGCTACTTCACGTGTATCAAGCTGCATCAAGGCGAGCTTCTAGCAAGATAAAATACTGGCGGCCACAGGAAGTAATATCACAATGTGTTCAGGCATCAGGGAATAAGTTCCATGGTACCAGAGGGAGCTGTAGAGCAAAGCAGATGTTGGAAAACATCCAGCAGATAATTGAGTATGTAGGTTGCAAGTGGCAATCTGAGATGAAAAGGTTCAGACAGGAGAGGACTTCATCATGGGCCACACCAACATAGTCGGAAGAGGTGATGATGCAAAGAAAAAAAAGTCTGCGCAGTAACTGTTAGTGAGAAATGACTGAATGGTGTAGCACTTACTTTCAAATGACTGCTTCACAGAAGAGTACTGTACACTTAACAGTTGCCTCAGAAGTGGTTTTAACTGATCTTGCATTTGGGACGTTGGGGCTATAACGCAACAACTACACTATGTGATAAAAGTATCTGGACACCTGGCTGAAAATGACTTACAAGTTCGTGGTGCCCTCCATCGGTAATGCTGGAATTCAGTATGGTGTTGGCCCACCTTGATGACAGCTTCCACTCTCGCGCGCATACGTTCAATCAGATGCTAGAATGTTTCTTGGAGAATGGCAGCCCGTTCTTCACGGAGTGCTGCACTGAGGAGAGGTATCGATGTCGGTCGGTGAGGCCTGGCACGACGTCGACGTTACAAAACATCCCAAAGGTTTCCTGTAAGATTCAGTCTGCCACAGGCCGTGCGTTATGAACAGGTGCTCGATCGTGTTGAAAGATGCAATCGTCATCACCGGATTGCTCTTCAATAGTGGGAAGCAAGAAGGTGCTTCAAGGCTGCGTTCACACTGCCGGCCGGGCCGGGCCGGGCTGACGAGTACTGGCTCGGCTCGTGCCTAGCCAGCTCAGGCCGACGTGTAGTGCATTCACACTGCGCGCCGCGCCGAGCCGGGTCGGCGAAATGGGGGAAAATCCACTTCTCCGATTTTCATGTTCTAAAAATTCTTAGCGGTATATAAGACTGCGCCACATCGTTTTATGAACTCATTTTTTCCTTAAAAGCGTTACTTACGTCGTGAAAAAAGAAAAAGTCTACTTTTCGTTTCGCGTGATTTCTTAGTTTCGTAACGCTTCCCAACCGATTTTGAAGAAAGTATGCGGCTAAAAAATCTTATTTTTGTACACGTGCTAGTGTAACATCTTAGCTTTGTATTGAATCATTTATCTTTTCATATTTCTTAACAATCATTGTGAAATGATGCTATTTGTCAACGTTGTGCACTTGATTTACAAATCTTGTAGTGAAAAAGTTATGTAGCGGGTAGCTTACTGTTAGATCCGTTTTAGACCATACATTGTTGCGAATGAAATGTAGCTAAAAGTACCAAAAAGTTTTTGAAATGATAATGACACTGATATCTGTCTCTGGTCACAAGTAATGCGAGATATTCAGTGGCGTCAGTGCCGCGTCCGCAAGCCACGGAGTTCGAGCGGTTACAGCTTGGTTTAATGTAGTCATATTATGCAGGACAGAAAAAAATTAATTACTAGTGATCAGTGGTGTAAAACTAATCACAAAAACAAACTGGAGATTTGTGATACGTTTACTGCAGAAACTGAAGCGCAATTCTGTAGTCTCGTTGTCTACTTTAACAGAAAAAATAATGGAGAGTTAATGAAACTACTGTACATCGACACAGATGTGCGTTTCATTGTTCTTCATTGTTTTTTTTTTTCTTCCTTGGCGGGCTGCGCTGCACTGTCAAGGTAATCCCCACTCTTTGGCTAAATGGATGTCAGCTGCCGGAGGCCAAATATATAAATTTTAAAAAATCCCCACCCTTCGACAGCTGACAAGCAAGTCAGTAGAAAACGCAGCTGCAGCCAACAGCTGCTCGCCTTTAGCTAGTCTGTGCTGTCGTGTAGAACAATGTCTTCACTCTTTTGTTCGTATTGTTTTGAATCTGCTGTAACTCGTCGAGTTTTGAAGTACAGAAGAACTAGGAGGTTATGGATTCATCCCATAAATAGCGACAGACATTTAGGAGAGTTTTTTTCTTTATATGAAGAACTTAAAAACTATCCTGAAAAATTTTATTCTAATTACAGAATGAATCATAATACATTTCAGTATGTGCTGCAGAACATTCAAGACAAAATTTCTAAACAGAACACAAATTTTCGCAGAAGTATAACAGCAGAAGAAAAATTGTGTATAACGATAAGGTAAGATTCGTTAGTACAAAATTTTTGGTTTGCAGTAGAACTTTGTACAGCATTCGCTACCTCCAGTTAATTGTAGTCATGCTTTTGTATTTTAAATTTCACAAACGCTAACCTCTGAGGGGAAGAGAGTTTATGGGACTCCTGAGAATCATTAGGAAGTAATTAGTTTCGTCATTTTGGGTAATGTCTTGCTGTGCCTTCAACGAAAAATCGCAGAAATACTCCTTCAGAATGTTCCAACTTGTTTCTTCTTTTTTCTTCATGATGCAGCGCTTGGCAGTGGTGATGGTTCATCATGTGAAGCCACTGATGACCTCACAGAATTCTTTTCATTACCTTGTAAGATAGACAGATTGATAGGCGAAGAGTTTTGAGATAATGCCCTTTGACTCAGTGGTTCTATTTCCACTGATAAGGAACTGCCACAGCATGACTTTACAATGCATTATCATCTGGTAGGGACACATTTCCGTCCCTCAGTGACACTCATATCTGTCTCCGTTTACAAGTAACTGCGAACTATTCAGTGGCGGCAATGCCGCGATCGCTGGCAAGCTATTGTTGTAAATGCATGTAAATACGGTAGATTAAATAAATGAAATAAAAGTAATTTCGCATGTATCATCATAATAAACGTAATTTTTCCTCACTGATTGTGAAATGTGAGGTAACATCTTAAAATAAAAGACGTGTGCAGTCACACTTGTGAAGAAAGCAGAAGGGAGACGTGTGATGCGTGTACTGTAGAAGCTGTAGTGCTGCGCCACAGGCTCGCGCCTGCGGTCGGCTCGCGCCGGCAATATTAAACACTCGGAATGTCGTCGGCTCGGCTCCGGGAGGCTCACGCCGTGTCGGCGCGGCCCGGCCGCCAGTGTGAACACCGCAATTCAAAACCATGTGTTTGATATCGAAGCGGGCGGCGGCCCGGCCAGGCTCGGCTCGGCCCGGCCGGCAGTGTGAACACAGCCTAAGACATCAATGTTGGCCTGTAGGCCTGTGCTGTGATAGCGCCACGCAAAACAACAAGGGGTGCAAGCCCCCTTCATGAAAAACACGACCACACCATCGCCACCGCCTCCCAATTTTACTGTTGGCACTACACACGCCGGCAGATCACGTTCACCGGGCATTCGCCATACCCACACCGTGCCATCGCATCGTCACATTGTGTACCGTGATTCTTCACTCCACACTATGTTCTTCCACTGTTCAACCATCCAATGATTACGCTGCTTACACCAAGCGAGGTGTTGTTTGGCATTTACTGGCGTGATGTGTGGCTTATGAGGAGCCGCTCGAGGATGAAATTCAAGTTTTCTCACCTCCCGCCTAACTGCCATAGTACTTGCAGTGGATCCTGATGGAGTTAGAAATTCCTGTGTGATAGTCTGGATAGATGTCTGCCTATAACACATTACGAGCCTCTTCAACTGTCGGCGGTCTCTATCAGTCAACAGGTGAGGTCGGCCTGTACGCTTTTGTGCTGTACGTGTCCCTTCACGTTTCCACTTCACTGTTACATCGGGAACAGTGGACTTAGGGATTTATAGGAGTGTCGAAATCTTGCGTACTGACGTATAACACAAGTGGCACCCAATTACCTGACTAGGTTAGAAAGTGTGAGTTCCGCAGAGCGCCCCATTCTGCTCTGTCACGATGTCTAATGACTACTGAGGCCGCTGACATGGAGTACTTGGCAGTAGGTGGCAGCACAATGCACCTAGCATGAAAAACGTATGTTTTTGGGAGTGTCCGGATACTTTTGATCACATAGTGTATTTACTTGTGATGCTTATATAAATTTTGCAATATTACTTTGTAAGAAAAGATGGTAGTAGCGAGCCACATTGTGTTTGTCTTCACTACTTTCGAGACGAGTGTAAGAAGTTTGAATCTCAAATGGTAAAGAGATAATATTTTGTAGAATAAACGAGTGGTTTATGTTATTATGACCGATTACTCAAAGCTATTAAAATTTAACAGAGTTACAATAAAAACTGTAGAGAAGCTGAGTGCTAGTTCTGATTGGACGAGAAGAGTGGCGTCCATTAGTGACGTGTGGAACTCTAGAGGAAAGGCAGACGTAGTTGGAGCATTGAAGTGAGAGAAGTTGTTGCTCATGGCTGTTGAGGTGAACAGTAATATTGTGCAATAAGTGCTCTAAGTCACTCTCAGGTATGTGGTTTTGTTTATGTGCACTGTGAAAAGTCGTAAAGTATGAGGTCGTGGACTAAACGGCTATTTTTGGTTACTGTTGTAATGCCTGCCGTAACAGCAATGGTGCAATATGTGGCGTATTTTAGAAGCACGCCACATACATGCAGGGAGACGTGAAGAACTGGTGCTACACTGGATTTAACCATACTGAACTTTTACCAACAACAAGCAAGACTTTGTATTTAATTGTGTGTAAAGTCATTTGTAATGGAGTAGCGCATCATTATGTTTTATTTTAGTGAACATTTAATATAGCGAATTTCAACTAACCAATGGTTTATTTACCTATACCATCACCAATCCCTTGTGTCAAAGTTCTATAAAGTGAAAACTAAACATAAATCTAAATCTAAAAACAGAAATTAAGGAAACTATTGGCGTCTTTGCAAATATCAGTGGTGTAATAATGTAATGTAAGTAGGTAACTCTATTTAAATCGATTGGGGGCTTTGGATAGCAACTTAATTTTTCAAGTAACTTGCAATTTTAATTAAATTCAAGTAAATTTAAATTTTTTCCAAGTTTCTGTATTAAGAAAAAGTGCAATTTGAGTAAAGTTTCATAATGTTTTTATAGATGGGTGACTGAAATGGTCGCCATTTTTTTTCAAAATAACTACAGCAAAATAGCATCAATAAATAATTCAAAATTAATTGCTACAAAACAGATAACGTTTCAATAAAGCAATTAAAGTAATTAGCTCATTTAGAGCTTGGCGACAGCAAACAACAGCACATAACATTTATTTCAGATGGGTAATTAAGGTGAGATTCATTGCAGAACGTCCAAATGAGAAACAGTTAGCTGTTTCATGGATGGATACAGTCCAAGGTAGACAGTGATCCTTGTGAAAAGTGAACTCTAAGAGGGAGTTTCCAGAGTGAGATTTTCACTCTGCAGCGGAGTATGCACTGATATGAAACTTCCTGGCAGATTAAAACTGTGTGCCGGACCTAGTCTCGATCTCGGCAAGGTAGGAGACGAGGTACTGTAAGAGAGAGTGTTGTTAGAGTATCGAATCCCCTATATCCATTCATTGCTTGGGCAAAGAATAAAATAGGTCTTATCCGAAATAATAGGAAATGCATGCCCGAAACAAAAGTCAATCATTTGATATTTCATATGTGTAATAGCTTGCATACTGAGTAGACGTAATACACCACTGAGTGAGAAAAGGAAGCAGTGAGTTTGACTGTTGAGACACATTTTTGAAAGCGAGCTAGAGAACAGTGTAAGTGGCAGCAAATGGGGGCACAATGCCGCACGTTTTTGTGGGTGTGCGTCGTGGGTCGAACAGACAGCGCGGCGTGGAAACGTCTTTAGCAAGGTCTAAACACGGAGTACAAAGCAAAGTTTTTAACGAAGAAACATATTCTACAGTGGTGCAAAAAGAAGTGCCAGCTATTACGCAAACGATAAGGGGGACGGTTTTAAATAATTGTCCAAATTTAATATGCTGATCAGACGGACTTTTAGATCATGCCATGTGGTAAAGTGAAGATTAACTTTAAAATAGTGAGGGTTCGGTAGTAGGGGACATCTAGATTTAGAATTGCTTTTGATTCCACAAATTACTCCTAGGAATCAGAAGTGTAACTATATAACTGAATTACTGTATTTTTGTTGTTTTTTAATCGTAAAATTGCGACTTGTTCAGTATCCTTGTCAAAGTGATAAAGTGATCTATGTATGAATAAGAATACTAGTGCTACTACTTCATATAAAGTCACATGTGCAAAGAAAGAGATGATGGAATTACTGCCTTGATGATCGTTGTACAACTAACTATATGTCACCATTCATAATGTAGTTACAGAGAAGAGTGACTGGTCACAAAGACACGGGGGGAGGGAGTAGGAAATAACATGGAGAAGTGACGTCAGAGTGTTGTTTTGTAGTGCCTGCACAGTACTGCAGCCAGTGCGGCAGTCAGCAGGTACTTGGAACCGCTCTGCTCCGCCGCGACCGAGTGATTACGGCGCCGCCTTTGTGAGGTGCTAATGACCACCGGGCGGGGCTTCCCCGCGCAGTGTTGCCAGCAACAGGGGGAAGTCCCGGCGCCGCTAATGGCTCTCCTAATGGGCCGCCAGCAGCCGCCGCGGCTCGCAGGCTTCTTGTCATCGCAGCGCCGTGATGAGAGGCCCAACTGAGATACTCTGAGATACGACACCGTACAGAGGGATGCACAGCAACTTGCAGTGCTGCCAACCGCCAACGGCGACGGCGACAGGGGAGACGACGCGACTTGTGGCGAACAGGGGTACAGCCACAGCTTTGTCCGTTTGATTCAGAAACGGCAACACCTGTAGGGACGCCACCGAAGTTCCCCTGTCAAACGATATCTGGGGCGCCGAGTATTTTATCATGTAGTGTGGTGTGTGTACTGTAAGACCTTCGGTACACACACCATCAGATTATTTGACCTGTCGTTCTAACGAAGTAGGCGAGTGTCAGCAATATGTCTCGCGGTCTTATCGTGGCGTGTTTATCTTCTGCCGTTAGGTCAGACGATAGAAATGCCACTTGCACACGTAGAGTAGCAGATTGACGGTGACCAACTTTAAACAGAACTTGATTAATTTTCACACACATTTATTAAAATAATAACAAGCATAAACATTACGTAACTTGATTCTGGTTGCTATTTACAATTGACAATCTGAAGTTCCTTTGGTCTTGGTACGTTAATCTTATTCTCATATATCTCTGATAATCTTCTTAGGTGCAGACTGAAACTAGACTATAGACTGGTACAAACTCATGCAGACTGGTACATACTGGTGCAGACAAATGCAGACTGTCTATACACTGGTTTAATACCTCGAGCATTCAGGTATCACCGCGCGAGTGTGATCCGTTAGGAGAAAAGGTTCGAAGTTAGCAGCAATCTCATTGGCTGCAGTACATATTAATACGCGGATCGGCGGAAGCAGAATTTGGCCCATCTCTAAGGCAGTGCCATCTCATAGTGCAGAGACGGACGAGCGCTGCACCTGCGCTGTTGTGCTTAGTGGGGCGCCATCTAGTGGGAAAGTTGTGTACCCGCTGACTACGTTGAAGAATGTGCATAACATGTAGTTACTGACGACCGTTGTGACCGAGCGGTTCTAGGTGCTTCAGTCCGGAACCGCGCTGCTGCTACGACCGCAGGTTCGAATCCTGCCTCAGGCTTGGATGTGTGTGCTGTCCTTAGGTTAGTTAGGTTTCGGTAGTTCTAAGTCTAGGGGACTGATGGCCTCAGATGTTAAGTCGTGTAGTGCTTGGAGCCGTTTGAATTTTTGAATCATGTAGTTACCATTCTGACTTTTTATGTGACCCCCAAGATTTCATCTTTTGATACCATATGGGAAGCATACACCAATGCATCACAAGTTTTGCTCATCTTTCGTGCGATTGTAGTACATACTTATATGTAATAAATGCTCAACTGGAACAGCATACTTCCCAAACGTTTACAAATATTTACACCCTGTTGAATAAAAATATGAGAGCAATAGCTGACATGCACGGGTATTAGCGCAGGTGGTTAAAGATGCGGCTCCTATCACACAGCAGACTACTGCGGCATAGGGATGGGAAAAAATGACCAGTTGACGTGTTGACCCTCCTACTACCACTGGTGTCAATATGACTCCACAAGCATAAGGAAATACATATACCTTTTTTTTAAACTATTGTTTTCAAAGTATGTGTCTTTCTCCCTCTGAGTCAATTGTATCCAATAATGATTCATTCATTTTTACACTTACAATAATTTCAAATTTATTCATAGGTTTTGCACTGAGCACCTTTGAGCTTAATATGACCACAATTTAAACTGCTTCTTCAATGTAACCTTCATGAAAACAGAATGATGATTGTTAATTTGAACAGCTGTTATCTGAAACACCTGCAACAATGAAAACGTTATTTTCACATATTTTTGTACCAATTGTTAAGATTTCTTGCATAATCTGTTGTTGTGCCCTTTTTCTAGTACAACTGGGGTCAATAATAAGCAAGTTAGAAAATCATAAATCCCTTGTTTGCAAACCTCTTTTTCCAAAAATGTATGAATTTTTCTCTCTTCTAGTGAAGTTTTGTTCAGTTTTGTATTTACAATACATTAAAATTTATTTGTGTTTCTTTGGACTGAGTACCACTGGGGTCAATGTTTCTTGAACGTAATATTTATGAAAGTAGAATCATTACTGCTTCATTGAACAATAGTAGTGTATGTTTTTATGGTAGTTCATTAAACTACTGCCAACACATTCTGCTTAAATTATTTGGAGTAAGTATGACTGCAGGGGTACTCACTAAGACAAAAAAAATTCTCCTAGTAGGAGGGTATTTCTTTGATGTAAGTTATATCAGATTTTTTCTTTTTTGCTAATAACAATAAAATACTGCCATAAAAGTTTTCCATGGCAGCAGTGCTGTAAGTTTTGGTTTTAAAATAAAACATTTTTAAAACGAGTAATGTTTATTCGAAAAAAATTTCATTGCTTTGAAATATTAGGTTATTACAGTAACTGGGAAAAGCGATAGGTGCTATTTTAATAACTGATGTGGGGGTCGATGGCAGCATGTCATGACCACACACAAATGCAGGATGCTTTTCGATCAGTACGCCTGGGATTTGCAGTGGTATGATAGAGGCTAGCACGAGTCGGATGGTTGTAGGAATCTGGAACATTCTATAACAATTAGTACTGGAGTACTTTAGTAAATAACTTTTACTTAACTTTGTCCTGCTACTGCACTCCAGGAACATAACTAATAACAACCATCTTTCTTGAAATCGAATGAATCATTAACAAAAATTAACTGGATTATACAACAAGCAAGATAACACAATTTTGGTATTATTTGCGTAATACATGCGCGAGCTGGAGGCTGCGAACCTAGCGAGCTGAAGGCTATTCTAACCTGACTTCTCTAACAACCTGTAGCTGACTCTGCCATACAGCCATACAGCGGCTCTGCAAGCGCCAACGAGTCCAGATAGTTGCAAGTGCTGGGTCGCTATCGATTATCGCAATATCTAGCGTGGTGTCTAACATTGACGCCACAATAACATTGGCTACAGTTAGAAACAACAAACACATGACGTGAAAACTGATACAGCATTGCTGGCACAGTAATTAACCTGTTGCTGAGGGGGATGACCTATTAGATGCTACGTGTGTATGTGAAATGCACAAAACGACCCCAGATGTTCTGTAGCGTAGTTTCTCGCTGCAGAATGGTATCATTCCTAGTCTGGAGGTATTTAACAAGATGTCCCATGCATGGGCGTCACCAGCTATAAATTATTGCGCTGACTGGAGGGGGGAGGGGGGGGGGAGGAATGATAACTCAATAGATAAATAGGGAACAGATCACAATGGAGTCTTCATGGCAGATGTCCCGGAAAAAAGTTGAAAAAATTAGGACCTAAAACCAGGTTTTGGAGCATTCGGGATGGCTCTGACAAAATATTTTGTAGCGACTTAAAATTCCTCAAGCATGCCAATTAAAGCCTGGAATAAAAGTATTTGACATTTACCGAGTATAAAACAGTTATATAATATTAACGTACACGATAGTGTGTGAATGATTATTATGTATTATGTTCTAAACAACTGTGGAAATTGTTTCAATCTGACTAGTTTCTCAAACTGAATTCCTCTTAATTTTTATTCGAAATTGAAATAAAAACTCTTAATTTTGTGGTTGTTCCAAGATAAAAATTTATCCAAAAGAGACGATGCATGGACTTAATCAACTTGTGTGCTGTCACCATGCCCGTCTCCTTCGCCATCACAGTCTTCGCAGGGGACAATGAGACTAGTTTTTAGCACAGCCTCAAATTCAAATGGCTCTGAGCACTATGCGACTTAACTTCTGAGGTCATCAGTCCCCTAGAACTTAGAACTACTTAAACCTAACTAACCTAAGGACATCACCCACATCCATGCCCGAGGCAGGATTCGAACCTGCGACCGTAGCGTTCGCATGGTTCCAGATTATAGCGCCTAGAACCGCTCGGCCATCATGGCCGGCCGTACAGCCTCAAACTCATATTTATCGTGATCTCCTACTCCTTCACCTCCATTTGAAGTTTTCAATCATTGTTTGAGGTTACGTTTATTACTGGAAGTAATAGCAGTAAAAGAACGAAGATTGGTTGTTTTGAGCTGTTTTAACAGTCGGATTAGGCTGGGGGGCGGTGTAACTCGAAAACTGTTGTTTCAACGGTAACCGCCAACACTATTGCGGCAACTGACGCAGCCTACAGTCCGACTGGAAGTTTGTGGGAGCAGTTTCTTAGGCCGCTATTACACTATCATATTTCTTTCACAAACAAATATGACCAAATGTTCGTCAAATTTCTTTGACAAAGATATTTGACTTGGTGCTAAACAGGACTATTACACTTTCACTATATTTTTCGTCAAAGTTCAAGATGGCGGACATCAACAACTTATTACTCTGCGCTGCAGCTGCGTGTACCAGAACTGCATTGTACGTGTATCTGGAAGAGAGGCGGTAGAAAAAAATGAAACATACTTGGGTGAAGCCGTGGGTTTTAAGTCGAGATAAAAAAGCGTTCAGCATATTATTTTTTTGTTACGAGAGCTGTAAGTGGAGGGCGTCAAGTCTGATATATAAATTACTTACGAATGGATGCGAGTGCATTTCAATATTTGTGCAGTAAAGTGGCTCCTTACAGTACAAAACAGAACACTCAGTTCAGGAAGACTATGTGTGCACGAGACAGGCTCACTCCGACACTCCGATTTCTTGCTACAGGAGAGAGCAGTTATAGCTTGTAATACAGCACTCCAGTAACACAGAGCACATTAACCAAAGCAATTCGGGAAACATGTGAAGCGATTTATAAAGCAACGAAAGAGGAATATCCGAAGGTAAATAAATGTTTAGTACACACAATATGCACACAAATCGGGCAAGAAGAACTATTTTAATTTTTGAATAATTTAATTAATACAATTAGTGTTCCAGCAATACAAACTTAATAAAAAGTACGAAACACAGGAAGAAATTTTTAATCTGTGGCATTCATAGTTCATAGAATCTGACCCAACAACTACAAACTTAGTAAAAATCACAAAACAGACGAAGTACTTTTTAATTTGTGGCATCCAGACTCAAAAAATAGACAAAGTAGAATGGAGAAGTAAGAAATTTTTTTGTTGTATTGGTGTGTTTCCCTCTCCCCTACCCCCGCTAGCTGCAAAGCTGCCTAGATGTTTCCAGATGTAGGGGTGGGGGGACGGCTGTAACTGAGATTGTGGATTTGAAGCCGCCAGCAACATGACGCACATGTCCATTAGCACATGATTAATAGCGTGTCCCCTTGCTCACCCCCCATGCGTCAAAGCAAGGTTATTTAAAAGAGTCGAGGGAACACACCAACTAAACTTTGAAGTCATGTTTACAAACGCACTACATACGTCAAATATCTCCAGCGATGAAACTTCCTGGCACATTAAAACTGTGTGCCGGGCCGAGACTCTAACTCAGAATCTTTGCCTTTCACGGGCAAGTGCTCTACCGACTGAGCTATCCAAGAACGACTCACAATCCATTCTCACAGCTTTAATCCCGCCAGTATCTCGTCTCCCACCTTCCAAACATACACAGAAGCGAAACTTCCTGGCAGATTAAAACTGTGTGCCCGACCGAGACTCGAACTCGGGACCTTTGCCTTTCGCGGGCAAGTTTCATATCAGCGCACACTCCGCTGCAGAGTGAAAATCTCATTCTGGAAACATCCCCCAGGCTGTGGCTAAGCCATGTCTCCGCAATATCCATTCTTTCAGGAGTGCTAGTTCTGCAAGGTTCGCAGGTGAGCTTCTGTAAAGTTTGGAAGGTAGGAGACGAGGTACTGGCAGAAGTAAAGCTGTGAGTACCGGGCGTGAGTCGTGCTTCGGTAGTTCAGTTGGTAGAGCACTTGCCCGCGAAAGGCAAAGGTCCCGAGTTCGAGTCTCGGTCGGGCACACAGTTTTAATCAGCCAGGAAGTTTCATATCAGCGCACACTCCGCTGCAGAGTGAAAATCTCATTCTGGATACACAGAAGCTCTCCTGCGAACTTTGCAGATCAAGCACTCCTGAAAGAAAAGATATTGCGGGGACATGGCACAACTACAGCCTGGGAGATGTTTCCAGGATAAAACTGTAGCCATGCCGGCGCTCCAGCCGGTTACATTTCACATTGCAGTGAACAGAACGACTTTTATGATTAAATCTACGGCGAGGCCCCACATTGGAACGTATTTCTTTGATAAAAGGCGTAATTTAACAAAGTTCCTTATTACAGTACCAAATTTCTTTGACAAAAATATTTGATATATCAACTTTGGCAACGAAGTATGATAATGTAATGCCGGCTGTAGCAGTGTCCTCGGACTACGGTGGCATTAGCTGTCAATCTGTACCTCTCGGAGAGCAGTCGTGGTGCTGCAGCAGCTTGCAGCAGAGCGCTGTTACCCAACCAGTTACAAACAAGGTCTGCTACAAAATAGTCATTTATTGTAGTATAAATGGAAAAATTAGAGGAAATGGTGAACAAGTTCATTATTAATAACTTTCTGCAGATGAGAGACAGCGATGACAATTAGTTTTTTACACATACAGCAATGCCCGCCAAGAAACAGACCAGACTTAAGGAAAAAAGCGGAAATGGTGTCATTATAGATGGTTTTCGATCTGAAAATTTCTTCAGAATTGTCAGTCAGCATGCTGAGCATTCTCAGTTATTGACGGACATATCTTTACCACTAACCAATGTGAATTAGTTAAGTAAGTGTGTTGCGTTATTTATAGTACGCCACTTGTACTAACAATGAAGAAACCGAACGTAACTGATTATGCATAACCTAATTGGATAACAAATCTCCGTTAGATGTTAATGGATTTCGTTGTTCCACTCAGAACAAATGCTCAATAAACTACTGCTGTCTTCCAAATATTTTGACTTTTCATGCTTTATCGCGAGGTGTTACTGGGTACAAAAATCCAATTCATAAACCTTTCCTGAGATATCTTTTGACCAAACGTCAGATATAGTTGATCTAGGGATAGGCAACATACAACCTGGAAACTTTTTGTCATTTCTTAGTAAATAATGATCGATAAGAGTCATGAAGAAACTTCTTGCAAGCCTTGTGAGACGTCCTGCTAAATCCGCAGGACAGGACAGGCAGTCTAAATTGTGGAAAGGGGCCAAAATAAGCGGTTGTCAGTTACACTCGAACACGCAACTTTATTTATTTGACCAAACAAGAGCCAAGAAAATTAAAAAAAAAAAAACACAGCATTAATTTTTCTAACTTAATAACCGGCTGAATACGCCATGCAATCTCATGCCTTAAGGGCAAACCAAAATCAGAAATTTAAAAGGCAGAAGGCCTTATCTTGAATCAGTTCTTTCAATTAGGCTGAAGGGCCAGACGATATCATACCTTAAGAGCAAAACAACTTTAAGTTTAAACAAATCAGCTGAAGGCCCATCTCTTAAGACTCAAACCAAAATAAACTTTTAGAAGGCCAAAGCCCTTACCTAAAAACAGTCCTTTAAATCAGGCAGAAGGCGCGAACAATCTTACGTCTTAAGGGCAAAACAACCTTAATTTAAAAATCGGCTAGAAGCCATACAAATACAAACAACAAGAACAAATAACAGAAGGCAGTACACCCTGTGGTGTAACCGCCAGACACCACACTTGCTAAGTGGTAGACTTTAAATTGGCCGCGGTCCGTTAGTATACGTCGGACCCGCGTGTCGCCACTATCAGTGATTGCAGACCGAGCGCCGCCACACGGCAGGTCTAGTCTAGAGAGACTCCCTAGCACTCGCCCCAGTTGTACAGCCGACTTTGCTAGTGATGGTTCAATGTCTACATACGTTCTCATTTGCAGAGACGACAGTTTAGCATAGCCTTCAGCTACGTCATTTGCTACGACCTAGCAAGGCACCATATTCAGTTACTATAATTACCATCTTGAAGAATGTATTCTGAACAGATAATATTGTGAATCATGTACCGTCAAGAGCGACGCTCATCATTAATGGATTAAAGTTAAGTATCAAACTAATTACGTCCGCTTTCTGAATTCTCATTCCTTGTCATGTTCCAGACCTCATGTCAGTATAGTTCAAAAAATGGTTCAAATGGCTCTGAGCACTATGGGACTTAACTGCTGAGGTCATCAGTCCCCTAGAACTTAGAACTACTTATACCTAACTAACCTAAGGACGTCATACACATCCATGCTCGAGGCAGGATTCGAACTTGCGACCGTAGCGGTCGCGCGATTCCAGACTGTTGCGCCTAGAACCGCTCGGCCACTTAGGTTGGCCAACACGTCAGTATAGTTCTTCCCTTAGCCCTTCGTGGGCTAAGACGCGTGCATTTCGGACTCCACTCGCAACACGGTGTTGCTAACACAAAATACCCAACGGCGCTCAGAAGTTTCCGAGGGTCGACCTGGAATTCAAACACTAACGCTCGCTTACGTGAGACAGGCAGTCGGCCCAACCATTCTCGACCCGCTGACAACCCAACCCACAGACAGTCAACGGACCCATCGACAAGATAACTTCCGCTCCACCCGACCAGTACGCAACAGGCACTTCAATGGAACAACGTATAAAGTGTTGGCGCCGACAACCAATTATACATCGAGCTGTCAAACTATACACTGTGCTGGACAGCGACTACGCCGGCCAGGGTGGCGGAGCGGTTCTAGGCGCTACAGTCTGGAACCGCGCGACCGCTACGGTCGCAGGTTCGAATCCTGCCTCGAGCATGGATGTGAGTGATGTCCTTAGGTTAGTTAGGTTTAAGTAGTTCTAAGTTCTAGGGGACTGATGACCTCAGAAGTTAAGTCCCTTAGTGCTCAGAGCCATTTGAACCATTTCCTTTTGAACAGCGACAACACGATGAGGAAACTACACTGCCTTAATTTACGTCAACGACCAGGGTAGATAACCGGAACGTTAACGGCCACAAGGCATAAGATTCCGCTGGTGCACTTCAATTCAAAATAACCAAGTACAGTTAAACTCCACCGGAGTGTGGCTCAAATTTGCCAACTTGGTAAAATAAAAATGGTTCAAATGGCACTGAGCACTATGGGACTTAACATCTCAGGTCATCAGTCCCCTAGAACTTAGAACTACTTAAACCTAACTAACCTAAGGACATCACACACATTCATGCCCGAGGCAAGATTCGAACTTGCGACCGTAGCAGTCCCGCGGTTCCAGACTGAAGCGCCTAGAACCGCACGGCCACCGCGGCCGGCTGCCAACTTGAAAACACACGTTGCTGCTCCCGGAAATGTCCCAACAGCCGACAACGAAATCCGAACGACACCATGCGAACAGTCGTGACTTGCTGGTAGATTAAGTCAAAACTCAACTTTCGTGCCCAGGATCGGTGAGCCACGGACCTCGTAGCAATGGGAACAGCCCCACACACTCTGACCGCACGTGGAAGCCGCCAGACGCCCTGGCCAAACCACGCGCCGTTAAGATTTCCTCGCTGCTCCACGCCAATCGACCGACTGGTCGCACACCGCCCAGCCGGAAACTACACTCCTGGAAATTGAAATAAGAACACCGTGAATTCATTGTCCCAGGAAGGGGAAACTTTATTGACACATTCCTGGGGTCAGATACATCACATGATCACACTGACAGAACCACAGGCACATAGACACAGGCCACAGAGCATGCACAATGTCGGCACTAGTACAGTGTATATCCACCTTTCGCAGCAATGCAGGCTGCTATTCTCCCATGGAGACGATCGTAGAGATGCTGGATGTAGTCCTGTGGAACGGCTTGCCATGCCATTTCCACCTGGCGCCTCAGTTGGACCAGCGTTCGTGCTGGACGTGCAGACCGCGTGAGACGACGCTTCATCTAGTCCCAAACATGCTCAATGGGGGACAGATCCGGAGATCTTGCTGGCCAGGGTAGTTGACAGGGTAGTTGGATGGCACGGGATACATGCGGACGTGCATTGTCCTGTTGGAACAGCAAGTTCCCTTGCCGGTCTAGGAATGGTAGAACGATGGGTTCGATGACGGTTTGGATGTACCGTGCACTATTCAGTGTCCCCTCGACGATCACCAGTGGTGCACGGCCAGTGTAGGAGATCGCTCCCCACACCATGATGCTGGGTGTTGGCCCTGTGTGCCTCGGTCGTATGCAGTCCTGATTGTGGCGCTCACCTGCACGGCGCCAAACACGCATACGACCATCATTGGCACCAAGCCAGAAGCGACTCTCATCGCTGAAGACGACACGTCTCCATTCGTCCCTCCATTCACGCCTGTCGCGACACCACTGGAGGCGGGCTGCACGATGTTGGGGCGTGAGCGGAAGACGGCCTAACGGTGTGCAGGACCGTAACCCAGCTTCATGGAGACGGTTGCGAATGGTCCTCGCCGATACCCCAGGAGCAACAGTGTCCCTAATTTGCTGGGAAGTGGCGGTGCGGTCCCCTACGGCACTGCGTAGGATCCTACGGTCTTGGCGTGCATCCGTGCGTCGCTGCGGTCCGGTCCCAGGTCGACGGGCACGTGCACCTTCCGCCGACCACTGGCGACAACACCGATGTACTGTGGAGACCTCACGCCCCACGTGTTGAACAATTCGGCGGTACGTCCACCCGGCCTCCCGCATGCCCACTATACGCCCTCGCTCAAAGTCCGTCAACTGCACATACGGTTCACGTCCACGCTGTCGCGGCATGCTACCAGTGTTAAAGACTGCGATGGAGCTCCGTATGCCACGGCAAACTGGCTGACACTGACGGCGGCGGTGCACAAATGCTGCGCAGCTAGCGCCATTCGACGGCCAACACCGCGGTTCGTGGTGTGTCCGCTGTGCCGTGCGTGTGATCATTGCTTGTACAGCCCTCTCGCAGTGTCCGGAGCAAGTATGGTGGGTCTGACACACCGGTGTCAATGTGTTCTTTTTTCCATTTCCAGGAGTGTATAAGCGCCAGCTCAAAGATTGTCTAAGGTGCGAATATCGATACACACCGCTGCTGCCACCCGCGGAGAGAGAGGATAACAGCATAATCGTGATAACCGTGGGACACTAAACACAGAATAGCAACCAAGGTTTAATCGATCACATAACATAAGCCAGCCACGGCTCACTTTGTGCTAATGATGTTTTTCTATCATGTTGGAGTAGAATGTGTTCATCATTTTCTTCTGGCAGTAGGTGCAACAATAAAGCGTGATCATTCATTTTCAGAAGCATATGCGTACTGGTGCGAACTGCTCACGACTGTAGTTAAGAACAACAGTGAACTGCGGGCTACTTGAGTGTGTCACGCACAAGCAGCACATTCGACGCCGATGCCCTCAAACAAAATACTTCAGCATCGACTTTCACCATACTGCAATGTGATACGGTTTTTGTTCAAGCTTTAAGAACAGTTTCGATGGGTTAGGTACATTTAGCGCGCAGCGATGTATCACCTAAGCTCAACCAAATGTAAAGTAGCCAGCAACGACGTTTTTCACTACAAGCTCTTCAAATTTTATACGATACGTTTACTCAGTTTCCAGATGTCACAAGAACTGTAACCAATATCGAAAAAAATAGCTACTGCATCATAGAGCTGTGATGTGAACCTTTAAGATAATAAAAAATAAATTTTGTGTGCCAATTAGTTTCCTCAGTAGAGAATGAGAAGTATTAAATAGTGAAGAAAATGTGCGATTCGAAAGAAGTGGTTTTTAATTTTGTAAAGGAAAAGAACCTGTTCCGAGAAACTAACGCCAGGAGTTCATGAAGCTTTGCTTGATTTACATAGAGCATTTTTTTACAACAAGAAAATCGAAAAATTCGTTTTTTTCACGTACTGCTACCACCCACAAGGCACACCTGCTTCCTGGAAACCAGACTTTAATGCGTCTGCTGCGACCCTACATTCGTACTACTGTGACGGGAGACACTCGAGGCACTGTGAATAAAAACAAAGGCAGGCGTAAGGAATGCAGAAGAAGACACAGAAAGATGTAAATCCACGAATTTTCTGCCGTATAAGTGGGAAGCCCTTCATCAGTAACAGGACGGACCCTCAGCAACCACAAAATATTGGGTTGGTACATAAGGACATGTTCTGAGGCATCAAGGGATCACCAATTTAGTATTGGAGGGCAGCGTGGAGGGTAAAAATCGTAGAGGGAGACCAAGAGATGAATACACTAAGCAGATTCAGAAGGATGTGGGTTGCAGTAGGTACTGGGAGATGAAAAAGCTTGCACAGGATAGAGTAGCATGGAGAGCTGCATCAAACCAGTCTCAGGACTGAAGACCACAACAACAACACATAAGTTTGAAGCGGGTTTCCATAACAATAGACTGAGAGAATTTAGGATTAGTAATATAATCTGCTACATTATTGACAACAGTCTGGCAGCGCTGGGGAAACTTTTCGATTCTTCAACTGTACAAATCATATGGTTTTGAGACGAAGAACTCGTTGTTACGTTCGGAGCGCATTTTCATCTGGAAAGGAAGATCCTTAGAGGTTGTTCGATAGAGAGTGGCGTAGTTGAATATCTGAGGAGACAAAATCAGGTCAACGACGTGGATGCGAAATAACTTCCAAACTCCTGTATAGTGTTTTTGTCTGTCTAGCACAATGAGGAAAGGCGTTGTCGGGGAGTAGCATTTCATCCAGTTTTCCTGGTTATTGTTCTTGGATTGCGTCTGTGAGGTGTCCCGTTGTTCACAGTAAATATCAGCAGCGATTCCAGAATGAGATTTTCGCTCTGCAGCGGAGTGTGCGCTGATATGAAACTTTCTGTCCGATTAAAACTGTGTGCCGGAACGAGACTCGAACTCGGGACCTTTGCCTTTCGCGGGCAAGTGCTCTGCCAACTGAGCTGCACAAGCACAACTCAGGCCCCGTCCGCACAGCTTTTAATTCTGCCAGTATCTCGTCTCCTACCTTACAAACTTCACAGAAGACGGTAGAGCACTTGCCCGCGAAAGGCAAAGGTCCCGAGTTCCAGTCTCGGTGCGGCACACAGTTTTAATCTGCCAGAAAGTTTCATCAGCAGTGATTATTACACCTCGGGGGAAGCAATTCGTAGTACACCACACCGTCGCTGATCTGCCAGACGAAAACATTACTTTTGGGATGGGTGCAGGTTTTGTACAGGAAATCGCTACTCTCTTTTGGCTTATCCATTCTTTTCTTTATCTAAACTTAAAGACACCTTTTATCGTCATCAGTAACGATACGGAATAAGAATAGTCGGTGTCTTTCACAAACTAACTGATAATGAGCAATCAGAGACGCACATGTGACCAACCACTGGTTTTTGTGATTTCGGGTTACAGCACGCAGTAACCATACAACAGATTTTTGAACCATCCACATTGCATGCAAATGCTGCACGATGGTCGAATCATCCCAGTTTATCGCATTTGCCAGTTCTCGAATACAAAGATGCGGATCATTGGGAATTATTGCGTTCAAACGACTTTCATCAAAGGTCTTGCTGAACGCAGAGAGCAACTAATGTCAGAACCATCCTCCTTAAAATGAGAAAAGCACTCTCTTGCCGTGCTCTGTTCAGTGGCATTATCCCCATATGTGGAGTAAATGTTTCTGTCTATCTTCGCTGCTGTCACACCCCTAATGACCTCAAACAGAAGAAAATATGGAAATGTTCCAATTTCTCCACTTTTTACTCAATTTTCTAGCGTCCGGAGCTTCACTAACAATCTCCAAATGACGAAATGACGGCATGTAAACTCAAATAGCAACACTGAACTACAAAAGAAATGAGAATCGACAAATAAACCGATAGCAACCGGAATACCAACATATAAAACAAAAATGCTACGAATTTTTGTATTAACCTAATAAAAGCGATTTTTTGCCCTAAACCGACGACAGTAGCGCTCTTGGTTCTGTTAACGATGATTTTATGCTGGGGAAGGCTGGGAATTATTAGATCCCCTCCGAGAGTGGAGTTTCATACATTGGACACACGACTCCCCCCCATCCATGCACGGAACGCCGTAGATACCCCCGGCTCTTACAGAGTTGTGTCAGAGCGCTGCACTGCCACCAGTCACTCTGCGCTGTACAAAAAATCGTCGACTACATCTTTTTGAACTTTGTGATGAAAGAATCAGTTGAAATTCGTTCTACGAAGAA
Source organism: Schistocerca americana (assembly GCF_021461395.2). NCBI lineage: Eukaryota > Metazoa > Arthropoda > Insecta > Orthoptera > Acrididae > Schistocerca > Schistocerca americana. The sequence continues at coordinate 28,342,816 of NC_060127.1, forward strand.
ACTGAGTAATAAGATAGCGTCTTGGGTATTAATAAACCGCTTCCGCTGAAGCATATTAAATTAAATCCTGAGATGTGCTTGGACAAGTCATGGAATCCGTTGCTTTGTTTAAGAAGCTTCCAAAGATGTCGCCACAGTGCAGCTCAAAATTATACATACGCTGTCCAGTGGCATCTGCTAAAAGTTTGAATAACCACTTTTACAGATCAGACCACTGCTAGACGTCCAGGAAGAGAGTCAGTGAGGTTCTGGAAGGTACTGGCAGGGATGTGGAACCATGGAAACTCCAGCACAGTGGACAGCTGCCTAGGTTTCTCTGTTCAGCATCCACGGCGTCAGCACCTCGGCAAGGTGATCCCACAGATATGCGATTGAGAGTGTGGGGTCCAGGTGAGTACGGTAAGTTCATCACGGTGCTCTCCGAACCACACACGTATATTGCGAGCTGTGTTACACGTTGCATTGTCGTGCTGGTAGATGCCATCTGCCGAGGAAAAACAAACCGCATGTAGGGGTGGACGTAGTCCTTAAGAACAGAAGCATACTTGTATTGGTCCACTGTGCCTTCCAGAATGACGAATGCCACGGAAACATTCCCCAGACAATATCGCTGCCTCCTCTTGCCTGCACCCTTCCTCCATGTGTTGCAAGGTGTTTGCTTCCTGTTTGATGGACTGTAACAAGTGATTCTTCTGAAAGGCCACTTTCCAAGATGCTACTACAGGCGGGTTTAAAAGTGAATGTGCGCAACGGAATCACTGAACGCGAAAATGAAGATTTGGCCCTGTCTGATTACCCCATGAAGCAGATCTTAAGATCTTTTAATGGTGATATTATTTCCTCCTTGTTGTTCTTTAACATATAAATTACATAAACGAATGGTTAAGGGAACTAGTAACTACAAAATGATAAATATTGATTCTGAAACTTCCTGGCAGATTAAAACTGTGTGCCCGACCGAGACTCGAACTCGGGACCTTTGCCTTTCGCGGGCAAGTGCTCTACCAACCTTTTTTTTTTTTTTTTTCATTTTGTTCATTGTTGATCGTTGTGTTGGGTCGTTGCGGACGTCGCAAGACATCCTGTTCAAGTTCGGTGGTTGATCCACTCAGTCTTTTATTACAGAGGCCAACTGGCTCTCTGGCCGAACACGCTGAGCTACCGTGCCGGCTGATCAACTGAGCTACCGAAGCACGACTCACGCCCGGTACTCACAGCTTTACTTCTGCCAGTACCTCGTCTCCTACCTTCCAAACTTTACAGAAGGTGCAGGAGAGCTTCTGTAAAGTTTGGAAGGTAGGAGACGAGGTACTGGCAGAAGTAAAGCTGTGAGTACCGGGCGTGAGTCGTGCTTCGGTAACTCAGTTGGTAGAGCACTTGCCCGCGAAAGGCAAAGGTCCCGAGTTCGACTCTCGGTCGGGCACACAGTTTTAATCTGCCAGGAAGTTTCATATCAGCGCACACTCCGCTGCAGAGTGAAAATCTCATTCTGAAATATTGATTCTGCTTAAACATTTATTGTAGATTAAAACCCCTTATATATATTACAAATGTTTATATATCAATGTCCGATGGACATAAAGAGACAAAAATGAATTTCATAACTAATATTAGTGATCAGTTGCCCAAATCTGCCCCTTTTTATGGCTACGCGATCTAATATAAATAACGCGAGATGACTGATATCATCTATGTACCAAACACTAGAAGACATCAAAGATGATTGGTGTGCAACTTCAGTGGAAATAAAATTAACATGATTACAGCTGTTTAGCTTTATAGTCCTAATAAGCCGAAGCAGCTAGCAATATCAGCGTACGTACTGCGGTCGGTGCGTCGGAGTGATGGTTCTCGTACACGTCTATGATGACGTAAGAACTCCAGCTACTAAATATAAAAATAAACCTCATTCAAACACTATGTCTACGATGACGTAAGAACTCCAGCCACAAAATATAAAAATAAACCTCATTCAAACACTAGGGCGGGACAATAAGGTCCTCTGACTAGTATAATCTAATACTGTCTTCGCCTCTCTGTGTTCCACAGACAAGAAACGCGAACTCCCACCCACAAGGACGGAATTCGGATGATGTCTCTACGTGAGTATAGACAGGAGAAGTGCTCTCAGTCACCGAACGCTGCCTACTCAACGCCTCCCTACCAGGGGGTGAAGTCCAGAATCGTATTAGTTCGCAACAGTACAGTGCCTAACCATTCTAACTATAAAATCTCCTGAGAACAAAGACAATAAGTCCGTCTGTACCAACAAAAGTTGATACTAAGCGACCGTCGAACACGGGCGCTCAAAACGGATGACCTCTTTCTCTCCACCGCTGGCTTCCTAGCAAAACTTGGCTCCCCTCCCTCGTAACTGCAAGAGGAGAATCACATTCTCGAAACCTTGGAATATTCTCCCTTGCTACAGACTCTTCCAAACTCCGACCAACCATATTTCAGTCTTTTGTCGTCCAGTGCGGATAGTTTGAAAGGAAATATAGTACCTATCCCCGTTAATTAGGAATTCATACAATGCTACGCTTCTCAGAGTAAAAATCATCCGAAATAACCCAGCGTGCATGATTTCCAAAGTAACGCTTCCTTGTTCCTCTCTGCTGCATGCACGTTTTTCAGAGTTTCCGGTTATCCTTGCAGCCTACAATACTGGACAGCCGCCACTCTATTGTGCTTCAGCGCTCAGGTGCCCCGACCGTCCGTCTTGGCCACTTCCTGTTTTAAGCAGGACCAACACACCTGTGCAGGCTTTTCCACCCAGGGGTTGAGTTACTTCTGCCTTTTCATTTCCACTGGCGTTCCAACCTCTACTAGTAACGGCAATCATTCATTACGTCGATTTGATAAGCAATAAGCTTTAACAACTATTTACAAGGTGTTAGTCTTCTTTAAATATTCATATATACGATGTACAACCTATCAAATGATACCTAATTCCCGTTGTAAATCACGGCAAAGTATGCAGATGAGTGCTTGTAAGGTGCGAAATTGTAGCCACCTTACAACCTGTCGCACCTGAGTGGAAGTCCAGTTGAGGTGTTGGCGAGCAAATTCATGCCTTCGTTGCCAATTAACACCTGTCAAAATCGGTGCATGAAGCATAAGGCATCTGCTATGGAGCCCCATACTCAGCAACGTTCCCTGAACAGTCATCTAGGAGACATTCCTGGTAGCCCCTTGATTCATCTGGACGGTCAGTTCCTCAACAGTTGCACTTCTGTTGTCCCGTAGACATCTCTGCAGCCGTCATTAACCCCAGTCGTCTATGGCTTGTGCTGCATCACAACTGACTCAGCGCCGGTTTTGGATGTCGTCATTTTGCCAAGCAAAGTATACTTTCTCAGGGTGACAGGTGAACACTTTCCAAACTTGGCAATTTCAGTAATTCTTTCACCCTCGGCCCGAAAGCCAATGATGATGCCCTTCTGGACGACAGATACATACACTACTGTCCATTAAAATTGCTACACCACGAAGAAGACGTGCTATAGACGCAAAATTCAACCGACAGGAAGAAGATGCTGTGATATGCAAATCATTGGCTTTTCAGAGCGTTCACACGAGATTGGCGCCGGTGGCGACACCTACAACGTGCTAACACGAGGAAAGTTTCTAACCGATGTCTCATACACAAACAGCAGTTGACCGGCGTTGCCTGGTGAAACGTTGTTGTGATGCCTCGTGTAAGGAGGAGAAATGCGTACCATCACGCTTCCGACTTTGATAAAGGTCGGATTGTAGGCTATCGCGATTGCGGTTTATCGTATTGCGACATTGCTGCTCGCGTTGGTCGAGATCCAATGACTGTTAGCAGAATATGGAATCGGTGGGTTCAGGAGGGTAATACGGAACGCCGTGCTGGATTCCAACGGCCTCGTATCACTAGCAGTCGAGATGACAGGCATCTTATCCGCATGGCTGTAACGGATTATGCAGCAACGTTTCGATCCCTGTCAACAGATGGGGACGTTTGCAAGACAAAAACCACCTGCAGGAACAGTTCGACGACGTTCGCAGCAGCATGGACTATCAGCTCGGAGACCATGGCTGCGGTTACCATTGACTCTGCATCACAGACAGGAGAGCCTGCGATGGTGTACTCAACGTCGAACCTGGGTGCACGAATGGCAAAACGTCATTTTTTCGGATGAATCCAGGTTCTGTTTACAGCATCATGATGGTCGCATCCGTGTTTGGCGACATCGCGGTGAACGCACATTGGCAGCGTGTATTCGTCATCGCCATACTGGCGTATCACCCAGCATGATGGTATGGGGTGCCATTGGTTACACGTATCGGTCACCTCTTGTTCGCATTGACGCCACTTTGAACACTGAACGTTACATTTCAGATGTGTTACGACCCGTGGCTCTACCCTTTATTCGATTCCTGCTAAACCCTACATTTCAGCAGGATAATGCACGACCGCGTGTTGTAGGTCCTGAACGGGCCTTTCTGGATACAGAAAATGTTCGACTGCTGGCCTGGCCAGCACATTCTCCAGATCTGGTCAATGGTGGGCGAGCAACTGGCTCGTCACAATACGCCAGACACTACTCTTGATGAACTGTGGTATCGTGTTGAAGCTGCATGGGAAGTTGTACCTGTACACGCCATCCAAGGTCTGTTTGACTGAGTGCCCAGGCGTATCAAGGGCGTTATTATGGTCAGAGGTGGTTGTTCTGGGTACTGATTTCTCAGGATCTATGCACCGAAATTGCGTGAAAATGTAATCACATGTCAGTTCTAGTATAATATATTTGGCCAATGAATACCCGTTTATCATCTGCATTTCTTCTTGGTGTAGCAATTTCAATGGCCAGTAGTGTATTAAGACAACGGCTGCGCTGTTTTCCGCGTCCACACGACACGCTTTGTAATCCATCCACTGCTAGAGCGGCAGCCTGCCATAAGTGAGTGATTATTGCACCTGACGTCGAACTTAGAGGGTGGTAAAATTCATGTGACTAGATCATGACCGTTTACTTCCAACCTCCGATTAATGTCGCTGGTGCTTGTGCAACATGCACAATGGCGTGATCCGTGGCTTTAAAACGACGGCGTGACCGCAATAACTCACTCTGAAGATGACCGAACGCTGTAAAACCGACATACACTCCTGGATTCCGACATACACTCCGTGAATTCATTGTCCCAGGAAGGGGAAACTTTATTGACACATTCCTGGGGTCAGATACATCACATGATCACACTGACAGAACCACAGGCACATAGACACAGGCAACAGAGCATGCACAATGTCGGTATTAGTACAGTGTATATCCACCTTTCGCAGCAATGCAGGCTACTATTCTCCCATGGAGACGATCGTAGAGATGCTGGATGTAGTCCTGTGGAACGGCTTGCCATGCCATTTCCACCTGGCGCCTCAGTTGGACCAGCGTTCGTGCTGGACGTGCAGACCGCGTGAGACGACGCTTCATCCAGTCCCAAACATGCTCAATGGGGGACAGATCCGGAGATCTTGCTGGCCAGGGTAGTTGACTTACACCTTCTAGAGCACGTTGGGTGGCAGGGGATACATGCGGACGTGCATTGTCCTGTTGGAACAGCAAGTTCCCTTGCCGGTCTAGGAATGGTAGAACGATGGGTTCGATGACGGTTTGGATGTACCGTGCACTATTCAGTGTCCCCTCGACGATCACCAGTGGTGTACGGCCAGTGTAGGAGATCGCTCCCCACACCATGATGCCGGGTGTTGGCCCTGTGTGCCTCGGTCGTATGCAGTCCTGATTGTGGCGCTCACCTGCACGGCGCCAAACACGCATACGACCATCATTGGCACCAAGGCAGAAGCGACTCTCATCGCTGAAGACGACACGTCTCCATTCGTCCCTCCATTCACGCCTGTCGCGACACCACTGGAGGCGGGCTGCACGATGTTGGGGCGTGAGCGGAAGACGGCCTAACGGTGTGCGGGACCGTAGCCCAGCTTCATGGAGACGGTTCCGAATGGTCCTCGCCGATACCCCAGGAGCAACAGAGTCCCTAATTTGCTGGGAAGTGGCGGTGCGGTCCCCTACGGCACTGCGTAGGATCCTACGGTCTTGGCGTGCATCCGTGCGTCGCTGCGGTCCGGTCCCAAGTCGACGGGCACGTGCACCTTCCGCCGACCACTGGCGACAACAGCGATGTACTGTGGAGACCTCACGCCCCACGTGTTGAGCAATTCGGCGGTACGTCCACCCGGCCTCCCGCATGCCCACTATACGCCCTCGCTCAAAGTCCGTCAACTGCACATACGGTTCACGTCCACGCTGTCACGGCATGCTACCAGTGTTAAAGACTGCGATGGAGCTCCGTATGCCACGGCAAACTGGCTGACACTGACGGCGGCGGTGCACAAATGCTGCGCAGCTAGCGCCATTCGACGGCCAACACCGCGGTTCCTGGTGTGTCCGCTGTGCCGTGCGTGTGATCATTGCTTGTACAGCCCTCTCGCAGTGTCCGGAGCAAGTATGGTGGGTCTGACACACCGGTGTCAATGTGTTCTTTTTTCCATTTCCAGGAGTGTATTAGAATAGGAAGCGGAATTTATGCGGCTGTACGCCGGAAATGTAATGGAACATCGGTTCCGTGCAAAAACATTAAGATCCGTATCATTCCCTGATGTCTCGATTTGTCCATTATCTTGTAGCTTTGTCCCACGTCGGAGCCGGTTCGGCATGGTTGTTAAGTGATTTGCGTTGGTTAGCTTAAGGGGTGTCCAGATGCCTTTCCTGTCACCACTCTCTTCTCACTGCTTAACCCCGGCTCCTCCTCCACCTCCACCCCCACCGCCCCCCCCCCCCCTGCCCCCTCCCCATAAGCTTCAGGGACAGAATACTCTTACCACAACTATCTGCGTGTAATGTTATTCATGGGAAAGTGAGTGAAATTTTCAGATTCTATCCAGGGCCGGCGCACCTCCCCTTCCTGTGCTTTAGCATATACTGTTTCCGGGCAGGTATTCCCCCATGTTTCAACAATTTTTGGGGTTCCTTGCCTCAGTCGATAAAAACAGAACCTTTGTAGGCTGTCTTTGGTGTCCATCTGTCCGTCCAGCTATTAAAACCCCTTTTCCTCAGGAGCCGGTAGATGTATCAAGCTGAAATTTATGTCACATACTAAAGTAAATGGTCTCTTGGCGGTGTAATAAATGTAAGCTTCTATGGCAACGCAACCAAAAGATACAGCCATTCATCTCAAATATTTCGATTCTCGAAAGGACATTTACCGTTGCTCTAGAATCATGAAATTTTGCAAGAATAAAGATTTTACAGTAGAACAAAAGGAAAAATACAAAAAAACTGTAAAATTATAATTAGATCACACGAAAAAAATATTTTTTTCATTTGTTATCCGACTTCAGACGAAATTAAAACGCTATAGAAAGTCTTGAAACCAAGGGGACAGATTTCTTACGACTATCAATGTCGATAACAGTCAAAAGTCGTCGATATACTCGATTTCCGGAATGCATTAAATGTCTGTATACCAAGGCTTTAAGAGAGAGACAGGAAAATAGGGCACCTAAGAAAAAAGGGCGAAAATTGTATGGAAAGTTTTCAATGATCGAGTTGGCTGTAGTGTCTTGAAAAATGCCATACACCAGAAATTGGGCTCCTCCATTTATTTCCAGTTGAGACTGGAGGTGGTAGCGAGCTACTGCGCTGTTGAAGTCATAAAATTTAGTATCCCGACATCTGAGATGGCACCCTCCCTACCCCCCCCCCCCCCCCCCCCCCCCCCTCCTCGTCCTTTTTCTCTCTCTCTCGATCTCTCTCTCTCTCTCTCTCTCTGCCTCTCGCTCTTACAAATAAATTAAAGTCGCAAACGATAAAGTTCCGTCGCGAGGCAGAAGAACTGGCCGTGTCGCAGGTAAAGTAGGACGAACAGCGATAAATCACCTGAGATAGCCGGGGACCCGCTGCTTGGCTCAGATTTAATTAAGAAAACTGAAATATGGGAGAAATTTTAAAAAAGTAAGGCAACATTTTAATGTGACGTGACGTATCCCGCCTAATGGAGCGCACACGGAGGACGAGTTAATGGAGGCGGACGGAGTGTTCTCTGCGACTTTAATGGCTCGGTCACATCCATCCAGTCGCAAAAACGCCGAGGCGATGCGACTCACTTCGGAAAGAGACGCGCAGATAAATGGCGCCAGTAGGCAAGAAGTCCGCTGGCGTGCCTACCCCTCGGCATCGCCGGTGGAAGCTAAAGTAAATTCCTTACGCTGTCCGACAACAACAGCTCTCCTGCTAAGACTGCAATATGCTCCACGAAGCCACTGTACGACGGGCAGTCATAAAGTTTTAATTATCACTGAGAAAAATAGAAAAGGAACGAAATTAATTTTTAGTTTGTTTGCAGGCGTTATCCGCTGCCATGGTACTAAACGCAGCTCGAGACGGCGTCCTGTTTCCGAAGATTTAGTTTGCTTATTGCGTTAATAACTCACTAGCACGCCAACTGCAATAATTATCGTGATGTGAGATGCAGTAAATTAACTTTCTATTTACAGTCTCTTTTACAGCACATAGAATAAAATGCTTTTCTTCTACTTACCAAGCGAAAATGGGCTGAAGGCCGTTTTAAGACTCGTATAACTTACTGTTAGATGCATTTAATGAGACGCAGATTGTAAAGGCCTTTGGGTTGTTGTTAAATATGAGCGCGTGTAACAATGTTAATAGACAATTGCCCTGATTAAATGCCCTCTAGTAATACGAATATAGCCGGCCGGTGTGACCGAGCGGTTCTAGGGGCTACAGTCTGGAACCGCGCGACTGCTACGGTCGCAGGTTCGAACCCTGCCTCGGGCATGGATGTGTATGATATCTTTAGGTTAGTTAGGTTTAAGTAGTTCTAAGTTCTAGGGGATTGATGACCTCAGATGTTAAGTCCCAAAGTGCTCAGAGCCAGCCAATATGAATATACGGACCTTTGAAATTTTATTGGCCACTAACATACTTTATTTTAAGAACAAGTTAATCAGGTAACACTTAATTTGCGTAGCATTTGGGTGCAAATGAACAATTAAATGTGCTTTGATAGTCAAGTTACCTGATTTACGAAATGCGTAAATGTCCCGTCTTATAAGTATATACAGTAAGCATATATGGCTCGCAATTGTGATCGAAAACACTTTTCCGCAGAAAGTCGAAAGAATTGAACAATGGAATAAACACTGAATAGATCTTGAGGTAACTTTGCCTGAAATGTGATATTTTCATCCAAAGATGCAAATAATACACTCCCGGAAATTGAAATAAGAACACCGTGAATTCATTGTCCCAGGAAGGGGAAACTTTATTGACACATTCCTGGGGTCAGATACATCACATGATCACACTGACAGAACCACAGGCACATAGACACAGGCCACAGAGCATGCACAATGTCGGCACTAGTACAGTGTATATCCACCTTTCGCAGCAATGCAGGCTGCTATTCTCCCACGGAGACGATCGTAGAGATGCTGGATGTAGTCCTGTGGAACGGCTTGCCATGCCATTTCCACCTGGCGCCTCAGTTGGACCAGCGTTCGTGCTGGACATGCAGACCGCGTGAGACGACGCTTCATCCAGTCCCAAACATGCTCAATTGGGGACAGATCCGGAGATCTTGCTGGCCAGAGCACGTTGGGTGGCACGGGATACATGCGGACGTGCACTGTCCTGTTGGAACAGCAAGTTCCCTTGCCGGTCTAGGAATGGTAGAACGATGGGTTCGATGACGGTTTGGATGTACCGTGCACTATTCAGTGTCCCCTCGACGATCACCAGTGGTGTACGGCCAGTGTAGGAGATCGCTCCCCACACCATGATGCCGGGTGTTGGCCCTGTGTGCCTCGGTCGTATGCAGTCCTGATTGTGGCGCTCACCTGCACGGCGCCAAACACGCATACGACCATCATTGGCACCAAGGCAGAAGCGACTCTCATCGCTGAAGACGACACGTCTCCATTCGTCCCTCCATTCACGCCTGTCGCGACACCACTGGAGGCGGGCTGCACGATATTGGGGCGTGAGCGGAAGACGGCCTAACGGTGTGCGGGACCGTAGCCCAGCTTCATGGAGACGGTTGCGAATGGTCCTCGCCGATACCCCAGGAGCAACAGTGTCCCTAATTTGCTGGGAAGTGGCGGTGCGGTCCCCTACGGCACTGCGTAGGATCCTACGGTCTTGGCGTGCATCCGTGCGTCGCTGCGGTCCGGTCCCAGGTCGACGGGCACGTGCACCTTCCGCCGACCACTGGCGACAACATCGATGTACTGTGGAGACGTCACGCCCCACGTGTTGAGCAATTCGGCGGTACGTCCACCCGGCCTCCCGCATGCCCACTATACGCCCTCGCTCAAAGTCCGTCAACTGCACATACGGTTCACGCCCACGCTGTCGCGGCATGCTACCAGTGTTAAAGACTGCGATGGAGCTCTGTATGCCACGGCAAACTGGCTGACACTGACGGCGGCGGTGCACAAATGCTGCGCAGCTAGCGCCATTCGACGGCCAACACCGCGGTTCCTGGTGTGTCCGCTGTGCCGTGCGTGTGATCATTGCTTGTACAGCCCTCTCGCAGTGTCCGGAGCAAGTATGGTGGGTCTGACACACCGGTGTCAATGTGTTCTTTTTTCCATTTCCAGGAGTGTATATGTATTGTTGAATAAATGAGGGTGGACTCTGTATGGTGCTCGTCGTGAATAAACACAGTTCGTAAAGGCAAAAGACCAGAGCCAGTGCTTTTATTGCAGTTTAATTTGTAAATTGCATGATCACTTGGCATACTAAATAGATGGCTATATTTGAAATATTAACTGAATAGTGGCAAGAAACATAAACAAATTCACAGAGATCGGTTTCAAATTACAGATAATTTCAACTCAAAACGTAACTCGTAGTATACTCAAGAATACAGCTATTTTTGCATGATTGAAGTAGCATTCCACACCACTGCATTACAAAGAATTTATCCACAAAGTATCCGAGAAACCTACGACATTACCGAGAATCGTTAGACGAATAAAGTAATTTATTCAGTTCGCCTACGATTCGGAGGTGGCACACAGAAACCGATTTCTGGCCCGTGTAAATCGAGACTAATATCTCACAGTGCAAAGCTTGTTGAAACGAGTCATTTCTTTGCACTACAATCATCTGAAAAGTTGCACTACGCGACACGTTACCTCGTCATATTACGCAGCTTGTAACCAGAGAATACAGGAAACAGATCTCATTGCAAGCTTCCACAATAAACATTCTCCGCAAGAAACGTGCCATCATCAAGCTCGTCCGGCCGGAGTGGCCGAGCGGTTCTAGGCGCTACAGTCTGGAACCGCGCGACCGCTACGGTCGCAGGTTCGAATCCTGCCTCTGACATGGATGTGTGTGATGTCCTTAGGTTAGTTAGGTTTAAGGAGTTCTAAGTTCTAGGGGACTGATGACCACAGAAGTTAAGTGCCATAGTGCTCAGAGCCATTTGAAAGCCATCAAGCTCGCACATGACAGACCTACGCTTCTCCCCACCACGGCGCCGTTGTTCGTACAAGACTCAGGCTAAAGCACTTAGTTGCCCATTTGAAAACCGACCACACTGCACCAGCCGAGGCAGTGCAGGTGCCCCATTCACCGAGACACTGCTCGCCAAAGAACTGAGATCAGAAAAGTGCTTCGTATAACAGCTTTAAAGTCGCCAGCGGGTCCTGTGCCGTCATCTCCGAACTCGCCATTCGAATTCTTGCGAGACGCGAGTCGCGAGTGTTTGCTGCCGCCCGAAAACTCGCCACTGGAGTCGGGCGTAGAGTACAAACAGACTATACCAGCGTAAAAGGAAAAGAGCTGTTACACAGTTCTGCAAAATGTAACCGTATACACGCGGCATTGCCACTACAAACGCAATCGTTGTGCATGACTATTATATACCAGTAGAATGTTTGATCGGTTGGCAGTGAATACCGCTCTGTTTATACACATATATATATATGGTGTCCCAAAAAGAATGACCTGATTTTAAATAGTATTATTTATTATGAAGAAGGGCTTAACATCAGCAAACTGCATACTAAATTACTTAGAAACGACAGAAGTTTATAAAAATCCATCATAAATGTTCAATATATCCTCCATGGCCGCACGGACGACATCTAGCCGATAGCTGAATTCATCCCAAACTGAGCGTGAGGTGTCTTCTGTCACTGAAGCTACAGCAGCTGATATTCTGGTTTTTAGTTCATCAATGTCACGAGGTAAGGGAGGAACGTAAGCACATTGTTTAACATATTCCCACAAGAAGAAATCACATGGTGTTACGTCAGGGGACGTAGGAGGCCAAGAGTGTAAAACCTGGTCTCGCGGTCCTGTACGCCCTATCCAACGTTGAGGCACGTTGGCATTGAGGAAACTGCGCACGTTGTTGTGCCAGTGCGGTGATGCTCCACCTTGCTGATAGATGAAATTGTCAGAGTCAAGTTGTGGGAATAGCCAGTTCCGTAGCATTGCAAGATATGATTCTCCTGTTACGGTTTCTTCCTTAAAACAGTTGGGTCCATAAACCTTGCTTTGCGAAACAGCACAAAAAAAAAAAATCACTTTTAGTGAATCACGTTCGTGTTCAATTGTTTCGTGAGGATTTTCGAGCCCTCATATACGCACATTATGACGGTGAACCTTACTGCTAATATGGAAAGTTGCCTCATCGCTGAATATCAACCGTGACGTAAAAGTGTCATCTTCCATGTCATCTAGAATAGCATTGCTAAAGTCCACTCGCTTCACTTTGTCAGTATGTCGAAGTGCTTGTACCAGTTGTAATTGGTGTGGTTTGAGGGGAAAACGACGCCGTAACACACGCCACACTGTCATGCGTGGTAACGCAATTTCTCTGCTAGCACGGGGCGTAGACTTGCGGGGACTCCGCTCAAATGCTCGTCGGATTTGTTCCACTGACTGTTCAGGAACGCGTGGCCGGCCAGAACTTTTGCGTTTACAGAGGCACCAATCAAACTGTTTATATCACCGTCGAATGTTCTTTGGTGATGGTGGTTTAGCACGAAATCGAATATGAAACGCCCGCTGAACTGCGATCACTGATTGAGTATGACTGAGTTCAATAACACAATACCGGTAAGCCTTCTGTTGCGCGGATGTCATATTGCGTGAGAATGACTGCACGCTGGAGGTCAGTGCTCGTAGCGACATCAAGCGGATCTTTTCTGAAACTCTAGACCATGCCGATTACATCTAGCGCTGTTTCAGTTACTTAGTGATATTTGTCTCAATAAAATCGGGTCATTCTTTTCGCTGCCCCCATATATATATATATATATATATATATATATATATATATATATATAGCGATTTTTTCCACCTTGTACAAACTCCAGGGGTTGATCGATTAGAGGATACGGAATAAGACAGGTCTAATGAACTAATGTTAAGAAATGTGTGGTTTCAATGCTATAGACCATTTACTCAATCATACATTGTTGCAGAGACAGTAACAATAGAATGGATGACACAACTCTCGAAATCGTGGTTGGTTGGTGAAGAAATCAATGACAAAACTGATCCAGGTGCGGAAAATCTTTCGCTAGTAGGTCCTGCACACGCAGTAAGTGATTGTCATGGAGAATGTCCCACACGGACGTCTGGCTTACCCTGTACTGGCGGACCAACTTCCTGGTACTGGCACGGTCTTCGTCTTAGTCACATTTTCGGTTTCGGAACGTTTCGGGTACGTCGTGATTTCCTCCTTCCTGAAATGACCCTATCTCAGACAAACGGCGAAACACTGTTACAAATATTGAATCCTGTGGTTGTTTTCGGCGGGGATAGGTCTCCTTATACAACCTTGTTGCCCGCCGCCCGTTGTCATTTGCCTTTCCGTAAGTAAACCTTATGTCGGCAAGCTCTCCAATTGAATACCGAACCATTGTGTACTACACTGTATTACATCTTCTGCAAAGTAAGTCAGCAAGAGGACTGGACACATCATTATCAATTACTATGGCAGGAGAGGGCGCTAAGGGCCGGCCGCTGTGGCCGAGCGGTTCTAGGCGCTTCAGTTCGCAACCGCGCTGCTGCTACGGTCGCAGGTTCGAATCCTGCCTCGGGCAGGTCCTTAGGTTAGTTAGGTTTAACTAGTTCTAAGCCTAGGGGACTGATGACCTCAGATGTTAAATTACATAGTGTTTAGAGCCATTTTATGAGGGCACTAAGGCATGACGTATGAGGAACAATATGACCCTCTAGGGGGGGGGGGGCCGCGGTCACCGTCAGCCGCGAGGGAAACGCTGAGCTGCAGTGAGGGCACGTAGTGCGGGTAGCAGAGCTGCGCCATGTGGCTGGCAGCTTGGGTAGTCACACTGTAAGGTGGGAGGGGGGGGGGGGCGGGGGGCAATCGTGCCGCTGTGAAAGCGCACACAGCTGAATATGGAAAGCTAACGTAAGTAGCGCAGGTGGAACACACATACGTCAGAGGTCGTTTCACGCGTATGCGGCGTCCGTGAACTCGGCATCACTACACGGTTATCGGGAGACCAATCATACACTACTGGCCATTAAAATTGCTACACCAAGGAGAAATGCAGATGATAAACAGGTATTCATTAGACATATATATTAAACTAGGACTGACATGTGATTACATTTTCACGCAATTTGGGTGCATAGATCCTGAGAAATCAGTACCCAGAACAACCACCTCTGCCCGTAATAACGCCTGGGTATTGAGTGAAACAGAGCTTGGATGGCGTGTACAGGTACAGCTGCCCATGCAGCTTCAACACGATACCACAGTTCATCAACAGTAGTGACTGGCGTATTGTGACGAGCCAGTTGCTCGCCCACCAATGACGAGACGTTGTCAATTGGTGAGAAATCTGGAGAATGTGCTGGCCAGGGCAGCAGTCGAACATTTTCTGTATCCAGAAAGGCCCGTACAGGACCGGCAACATGCGGTCGTGCATTATCCTGCTAAAATACAGGGTCGTAACACATCTGAAATGCAACGTCCACTGTTAAAAGTGCCGTCAATGCGTACAAGAGGTGACCTAGACGCGTAACCAATGGCACCCCATACCATCATGCCGGGTGATACCCCAGTATGGCGATGACGAATACACGCTGCCAATGTGCGTTCACCGCGATGTCGCCCAACACATGGATGCGACCATCATGATGCTGTAAACAGAATCTGGGTTCATCCGAAAAAATGACGTTTTGACATTCTTGCACCCAGTTTTTTTTTTTTTTTTTTTTTCCTCCCCTATAGCCCTACCTTTTCCTCTCCAAAACTGCCGCCATCCTCTAGTGTCGACGCAGCACGTAAAGCAGGGTGCTGTTAGTAGCAAGACTCATTGCCATAAACTGAAAATAAAAGCGGAGGCATACTCTGATATGCCTCAGGGGGCGACGACACACTACTCAGAAATACACCTCTCTGTTCAGGTGTGAAGCAAGTGATGAGTTTAGAAACTAAAAAGGAAGAAATAAATAAAGACAGAAATGAAGGCAAATTAAAAACAGGGACGGCAGCACACACGAATGAAAACGAAACTGGCGAGATAATCCCATCGCCCATAGAATTAACGAAGTAATAATCCTCTAAGATAGATTACGTGTTTTCTAATTTTCCAATAATTTTTCATACAAGGTTCATACAATTCCCATGCTACCAGTTGCCATTTTATCAGTATTATAGAACAGTCTACTCTAGTGATGCCCAGAAGGCCAATGTCAAATCTTGGGTATAGGCAAGTCAAGGGTAGTTTGAAAGTCCGAGTGACAAAGATCCAGGGGTAAACTCAGGCAATTCCTGGACGAGGTGCCTTAGTCAATCCGGAACACCTTTTGATAACCATGAACCATTGCAACTTTCAGAAATCTTGCAAAAGTAGTGGTATATTTCCGGTCAGATTCCGCCAGGCGATGCTGGCTCCACAGGTAGTCCATGAAAGAGACAGCATCGGTGAGGGAAAGGTCATAGATCGTTGAAATGGTGTGGCCCAAAAGCCACACCATTGCGTTACGTCGTGTTCGGGGGTTGGTCTGAATATCAGGGGTAAGGAATCAGTCGATTGACACATTGGTGTCGTCCCACCGATCAGCGCTAATAGCACACGTGCAAGGTCCCACACTTCTGTGACGTGAGGGCTTAGGAGACGATGCTCTCTGGTGTCTACGTCACCACATCGGCCGCAAGCAGCCGAGGGCCGTAGGCGGATGGCCGCCAGGCGATGATTAGTGGGTATTAAATTGTTTACGACACGATACCATAGCGCTGAAACTTCCGTGGGAAGGGCTGGGTTGTTGATATTAGCCCAAGGTTTGTGCCAGATGACCGACGGTCGTCTGTCCTCCAATTTATGTGGTGTGGGCTGGCCTTGAAGTGCATGGTAAAGGCGCTTCGACGTGCGTGCCTTGTCAGTGGCCACTGTTAGGACATAACTTTGATTGAGGTAATAGTCCTTGACTGTCGTCATCCGGAACGGAATATGTGTCAAACATACTGGTGGTGGTGGTGGTTGTTGGGATGTTTAAGGGGGACTAAACAGCTAAGGTCATCAGTCCCCCATTCCAAAAACAGGCGAGACAGAAATGCACGAAGCAGGTAAAACCCCAAGGGGAAGGAGACTCCCCCCCCCCCCCCAGGCCCTAAAAGAATACAAATGCGGTAACGAACACTACAGACACGCAGACACCAGACAAAAAGAAACAGAACAAAAGAAGATGACCGGAGACTGGTTGACTGACCACGACAACAAAAAAGGGAAAGAGTCAACCAACCGACTACACACTAAAATCTGCAACCAAACATAAGAGACTTGAGGACAAGAGACACACAAAGGGAAAGGAGCAGGACTTCCCTAAATGGAACCGTAAAAAGGACTACCACGGATAAAATTTAAAACATTGTCAGCCATGAAGGCATCGTCGCATAAAATCAAAAGCAAAGTGCCCGGGAGATTAAAAGACTGCCGGAGGGTGCGCAGTCGGGGACACTCCAATAAAATGTGGGCGACCGTCAGCCGGGACCCACACCGACACAGGGGGGGGGGATCCTCCCGACGCAAAAGATGGCCGTGCGTCAGGTATGTATGGCCGATGCGGAGCTGACACAGGATGACAGAGTCCCTGCGAGAAGCCCGCAGGGAGGACCGCCATACATCGGTCGACTCCTTAACAGTTCGCAGTTTATTCGGGGATGTCAGGCCACGCCACTCATTATTCCACATCCCAAGCACCTTACTGGCACGTACTGGTGCACGCGCCGATTGTGGGCGATAACGGTCGAAAAGAACCGCTGTTGTCCCACCTGGGTCAGTTTCATGCAAAGTGGCGATACGGTGAATCAGGAGGGCCGCACATTTGCGGGGAAAGTCAATGAGTCCAAGGCCACCATCGACCTTTGGCAGTGTACAAGTCTGCGCATCAACTTTGAACAGTGCATGCCGCCACAAGAGCCAATATACTGTTTGTGAGATGGCTCTGCCGGTTTGTTTCGGTAGCGTAAGGAGTTGTGCTACGTACCATGCCCGTGATAGGATGTAAGTATTAATCAGCTGGATACGTTGATGGAGGTCGAGTCGTCGATCAGCGTGACTCACGCCAAGTCCTCTGATGCGCGTGAGAAGCCTCCTCCGCGTGAGTGTTAACATGCGCTGCGGACAGGCAGTCACCTCAAGGCCCAAGATACGTTGTTCCCCCACAACTCGGTACCATGGGCGTTCGATGGTCAATGATCGTGGTCCTAGCGGGATCAGCACCGTTTTGTTGGAATTTAACATGGCACCGGATGCTCGTTCGTAAACGTTGAGAACTCGGCGAACTGAATCGATGTCCCTAGCGTTTGCGACGAACACACCGACATCATCCGCGTATGGCGCACTGCGGAAGGTGACGCCTGGGAGAGCGACACCATCGACCATCCGACCGATGTCACGCAGCATGGGGTCCAGCGCTAAAGCGAACGAATACATTGACAAGGGACACCCTTGTCGAATTGATCGTCTGAAGGGGAATTGGTTGTGATCGGCAGCCGTTCACAACGATTGTGGAATTTGCTCCATCCAAGAAGTGCCGGATGAGTCTTATGAAGCGCTCCCCAAAACCCATCCGCGACATAACGACCAGCAGGTAAGGGTGGGTGACCCTGTCAAAGGCACCGGCGAAATCTAGGGAAAGAATTGCAGCCGGGGTTCGAGTGTCGGCGGTGAGTAAGACAGCATCACGGTATATAGAAGCGGCGGTGAAGATGGTTCGATTCGAAACGCCACAGGATTGAGTGGGGCAAAGTACCTTATTCATTACCTGTTTAAGACCAGAAGCCACGCTTCGTGCCACCAACTTATAACCAGTGTTAAGAACGGTGATAGGACGCAGGTCTTTAGCTCGACATTGACCTGTGACCTTTGGAATATGGGCAATACGTCCAGCTAGAAATTCGGCGGGTAGTTCGCAACCAGCAAAAATCTCCTCGCACATTTTGCAGAAGCGGTCTCCTAACAGGTCCCAAAATTCTTGGTAGAATTCATAAGGGAGACCGTCGGGGCCAGGTGATTTTTGTCCCGGGCAGGCACGGAGGACAGATGTGAGGTCAGCGAGTGTGAGTGGCTCGGTTAAACAGTCGCGGTCTCGACGATCCAATGAAGTTGGGACCCCACCGATAAGTGCTCGTTGGGCGGCAACGTCTACCGCAACATCCTGGAAGAGGTGCGTATAATGGTCAGTTAGGTGTTTGAGGATTTCACGATGGTCTGTGAGGCGCGTACCATCGTCTGTTTTAAGGCGTAGAACGGTGTTCTTCTTTGCATGATTCCTTTCAGAGGCAAGGTGATAGATGGATGGCCTCTCGCCCTGGGGATGCGGAGCGGCAGCTCACCACCATACCCTCGGCCTTCTCCCGAGAGAAGCGAAGGATTGTCGCTTTAACTTTGTTGAGGCGCATGCGTAGCTGACCATACCTGTCAGCAGGAAGGGTTAGTGCGTCATTTAGACATTGTTGATAGAAGTCTAATGTGCTACGCTTCCAGCGTGCGACTTCGCGACTATGTTGCTGGACAACACGTCGCAGCCGTGGCTTCGCACAGCGGAGCCACCAAACCACAGTGGTAGGGTACTTCGAAGCACGTCGTTGAGTACACGATCGCAGGCGCTCTTGTCTGTGATGCAGCGTCAAGGATAACCACAGCCATGTTCCCCAAGCTGATAGTCCACGCCGCTGCAAACGTCGTCGAACTGTTCGTGCTGATGGTTGTTGTCTTGCAAACGTCCCCATCTGTTGACTCAGGGATCTAGACGGCTGTATGATCCGTTAAAGCCATGCGGATAAGATGCCTGTCATCTCGACTGCTAGTGATACAAGGCCGCTGGGATCCAGCACGGCGTTCCGTATTACCCTCCTGAACTCACCGATTCCATATTCTGCTAACAATCCTGACCAACGCAAGCAGCAATGTCGCGATACGATAAACTGCAAACACGATAGGCTACAATCCGACCTTTATCAAAGACGGAAACGTGATGGTACGCATTTCTCCTCCTTACACGAGGCATCACAACAACGAGCATGGGTTCGTTCAAAGGACTTTCAACGGTTTTAACGCCTCCTCAGCCATTTTCCACCCACTAGCTCTATATTATCACGAACACCGAGCGTGATGTCTACACAGACAGTAGAAACGACGGGAAGAAAACGGACCGGGTAGCTCCGCGCGGTGCAGTGACGTGCGTGGCTAGGCGAGTAGATGGTGGGGGTACTGCTGGCTCGCAGAGTTGGGGAAAGCCGCGGGCAGGCCTTGCGGGCTCCGGTCGCGGAACGGTATTTGCCCAGCCCTGCTCTAGGAGGAAACCACGCATACTGTAACTGTGGCTGCGTGGTACAGACAGCAGTCTCTGTAACGAAGTGTGATTGAATAAATGGTCTCTAGCACGGAAACCAGGTACAGCTTCCCATGTAGCTTCAACACGATACCACAGTTCATCAACAGTAGTGACTGGCGTATTGTGACGAGCCAGTTGCTCGCCCACCATTGACCAGATTTGGAGAATGTGCTGGCCAGGTCACCAGTCGAACATTTTCTGTATCCAGAAAGGCCCGTTCAGGACATACAACATGCGGTCGTGCATTATCCTGCTGAAATGTAGGGTTTCGCAGGGTTCGAATACAGGGTAGAGCCACGGGTCGTAACACATCTGAAATCTAACGTCCAAAATGCCGTCAATGCGAACAAGAGGTTGCCGAAACGTGTGACCAATGGCACCCCACACCATCACGTCGGGTGATACGCCAGTATGACGATGACCAATACCCTTCCAATGTACGTTTACCGCGATGTCGCCAAACACGGATGGGACAATCATGATGCTGTAAACAGAACTTGGATTCATCCGAAAAAATGACGTTTTGCCGTTCGTGCACCCAGGTTCGTCGGTGAGTACACCATCGCAGGCGCTCCTGTCTGCGATGCAGCGTCAAGGGTAACCGCAGCCATGGTCTCCAATCTGATAGTCCATGCTGCTGCAAACGTCGTCGAACTGTTCGTGCAGATGGTTGTTGACGTGCAAACGTCCCCATCTGTTGACTCAGGGATCGAGACGTGGCTGCACGATCCGTTACAGCCATGTGGATAAGATGCCTGTCATCTCGACTGCTAGTCATACGAGGCCGTTGGGAGCCAGCACGGCGTTCCGTATTATTCTCCTGAACCCAGCTATTCCATATTCTGCTAACAGTCGTTGGATCTCGACCAACGCCAGCAGCAATGTCGAGATACGACAAACCCCAAGCACGATAGGCTACAATCCGACCTTTATCAAAGTCGGAAACGTGATGGTACGCATTTCTCCTCCTTACACGAGGCATCACAACAATGTTTCACCAGGCAACGCCGGTCAACTACTGTTTGTGTATGAGAAATCGATTGGAAACTTTCCTCATGTCAACACGTTGTAGGTGTCGCCACCGGCGCCAACCTTGTGTGAATGCTCTGAAAAGCTAATCATTTCCACAACACAGCATCTTCTTCCTGTCGGTTAAGTTTCGCGTCTGTAGCACGTCATCTTCGTGGTGTAGCAATTTTAATGGCCAGTAGTGTATATACAGGGTGGTCAATTGATAGTGACGGGGCCAAATATCTGAGCAAATACGCATCAAACAAAAAAACTACAAAGAACGAAACTCATCTAGCTTGAAGGGGAAACCAGATGGCGCTACGGTCGGCCCGCTAGATGGCGCTGCCACAGGTCAAAAAGATATCAACTGCGTTTTTTAAAATAGGAACCCCCATTTTTATTATATATTCGTGTAGTACGTAAAGAAATATGAATGTTTTAGTTGGACCACTTTGTTCGCTACACGAATATGTAATAAAAAAGGGGGTTCCTATTTAAAAAAACGTAGTTGATATCCGTTTGACCTATGGCAGCGCCATCTAGCGGGCCAACCATAGCGCCATCTAGTTTCCCCCTTCCAGTTAGACAAGTTTCGTTCTTTGTAGTGTTTTTGTGTGACGCTTATTTCGTGAGATATTTGACCCGGTCACGATCAGTGGACAACCACATACATATATATATATATATATATATATATATATACTGTTTTCCATTGAGCGTGACCGTGCCAAATATATATATATATATATATATATATATATATATATTTTTCCGTTATTTTTTTTTCTCCACAAGGTTTTGCCCTTCATATATATATATATATATATATATATATATATATATATATATATATATATATATATATATATATGAAGGGCACGGTCAATCGGAGCGCGTGGCGGAGGTTTCCGTAGTTTAAAAATGGTGCGTTGTCGACCTACACAGCATTAGTAATATTGGTTCCTACTGGCATCTGGCATCAGTGGGGCATCAGTTATCCAGGGTTAAACTTTCGAAACACCATTTTTCTCCACCCTGTAGAGTCTAGCGTATAAGCATTCACCTTAGTTATTGACTTCAACTGAAGCAGTCAGTATCACCGAGTAGGACTAAAGCGTTATTCTAGTCTCAGATGGATACGTACTTTTGTAAATGTTGAAAATTGTGTTTCAAGAGAAGAGTTTGTTAATTAGTGAATCAAGTGATGGTTTAATCATCAGTGACGGTTGTAAATTATCAGACACTCCTGTGGCAAAGGACTACATCAAGTTAAGTAAATCTTCTTATCATTCATGTAATACAGCGTACCAATATTTCACATATCTCAGTTCCGACGAGCCATCTTCCAGAGAAATGAAAGAAGCCACAGTTACGGCCGGACGACTGAGTTTCGACTGGTTATAACAGATTCGACACTGAATTCCCCACAAAATCAGTTGCTTTCTTAGCTCAAATTTATCGAGAATGCCCTTCTTAGCTGCGGGCAAGTGCATGTATGCATGAATGTCCAAAGGACTCCAATATCGTGTTTATCCGCCGATACCAGGCAGCGAATTAGTTAAAATGTCCGACAATTACATAATGCGCGTACGAGTACCGTTTGTGACGCAGGAACGACGACATATGGAAGTTTGATTTTTAATGTTCTTATTTTTATTTTCTCTGTTATTTAATGAGCGCTTTATTAATGTGATTGCGTATTATTATTAATTGATTTTTTGTTATGGTTTGTTTTAGCGATTCCTTTTTACTGTTTGCTCCTTTTATTTAAGTTGAGTCCTTTTATGTTTGCGGTGGTTATGAAGTCTATATTGCTTACTGTTCTCCGCAAGTTAAAGAGTACGGTAATACCACATGCGTTTCGCGGCAGCAGCTCTCGTTGAGTCTCCTTGCTGGAACTTCTCCACCTGCAATCGGTAAAGATAATCACTCTACGGAAATCGATCGGTACAGCCAAGTGCTATGCTGTGTCATGTGTATGGAATGTGGCGTCCAACTTTAGTTCGTGAAATTATTTAGGTCTCGACGAATCCCAAAACCGTGTGAAACTGTAGGTTCGCACCGTCAAACCACACAACACTTCTGAACGACTTTCATCTTTATAATCACTGAATATTTCTTTTGAAATGATTAAGGGTTATGAACTCTACACACCTGATACTCCTTTTGTGGTTGTATATGTATTTATTTTCTTCAATTCCATAAAACATAGATTACTGCCTTAGTGCCGGCTTCCAACAATCTCAGTTCAATCCGACATAGAACATCTCTCTTCCAATGTCCAACATGGAATAATTATCTCTTTGCAGTAGCTTAATACAGTCTGTATATCTTTGTTACCGAATTGGCAGGGAGATGCTTAAATTCCACAGAGTATTTATCTCTCGCGCAGGTATTTTACATTTATCGTTATATTAATAATCCGTCGCACTTTTCGATTTTGCATCACAAAACGCTACACATTAGCTGTAAATCATGCATGGACAGCTCAAGTGATTAAGTTGACCGTTCACGTAAAGCGGCAAGTCCCATACGGTGCAAATTTTCATTGCCATTCGTTATTCAAGTTGCCCGTATTCGCGATTGCGAATGTACAAGACTTTTAATTTACAAACAATTTTACTTAGCTGGACAACTTAACTGCCAAAATAGCCGGCAGATTTAAATGTTAAGGTAAACAACGCGCCTCAGTTACTTGGTGCAATTTAAAGCGAGAAATATAAATTGCCAAAATAACTTACTTCACTAGAAAGGAAGCACAGCAAACTCAATTGAGAGATGTGAATAAACAGCACCTCACTTTCTTAGTGTACAAGTAAATCGTTCCATCGTGTTACCACGCAAACGGTGGAACTAAATCTGTGTCTGGTAACCTCGAACTTCACGTAAATTTGCTTCCGTACAAATTTTTAAAGCAGGATAAGAGTTTAGCAAATGTAAAGCTTTCACTCCGTCCTTCATCTCTATGACTGGAATATCATTCTGGTATACATTAGCCACACTACAAGACCCATCTAAAGCCGAGCGCGTTGCACGCTCTAGGGAACGGTGCCTTCAATGGGAATCAAACAGCAACTGCATAACCGGCATTGCGCTCCACTCGTGAAATTGAAGCCAAGCTGACACGTGCCGCTTGCGGGCATTTCGTACTCCACTCAACTGGGCAAGAGCCAACAGGCACGTACAACAAACAGCTCGTCCGCACAGGGCAACATACACAGCCGAGTCCGCAACCTCTAGTTGCACTATGGCTCCACGGTCGCTCTCTGTCTGTCTGTCTGTCTCTCTCTCGTACACACACACACACACACACACACACACCCTGTCTGTCCCTGTCTTGTTCCTCTGGGTTCCCTTTAGCGCCACCGTTTGCGCCCTTTTAAGACTAGCCTCGCCAGAGGTTCTGTAATATCCGAGCTGCGATTTAACGCGATATATCGAACCCCGATAAATGTTCGAGGAAGGGCGATCGCACCACAGCTCACCAATGTTGGTTAGATGTGTTAGACGAGTTTACATCCGCCACAATCTGATTCAATTTGCTCTTACGCCTTAACCTGCAACAACGGTCGTTGAGACCCATCGTTCATTTTAAAAATCGACTGTGGTAGCACTGTAATAAATAACGATCTCATTTTCTCAGTATCCTCATCTTAATACCTGCGGTGTGTAAAACAACAATCAACCATTTTTTTCACTTTGTAAGTCTAGCGATTGAGCGAGGTAGCGCAGAGGTTGGCACACTGGACTCGTATCCCGGTATCCCGCCATCCTGATTTACGTTTTCCTTGATTTCCCTAAATCGCTTCAGAAAAATGCCGGGATTTCAAAGGAAATGGCACGGCCACCTTCCTTCCCCATCCTTCCCTAATCTGATGGGACCGAAGACCTAGCTGTTTGGTCCCCTGTCCCAAATCATCCAACCAGTCAGTCTAGCGATAAAGTATATAATGTAGACCTGAGAGTGAAATTGGATCCCTGGAATTCCGAACGTTGTCTCGCTTTAGGTGTGATATGTAAGCAAGCCAAGTAGCTCACATGTTCCTAATTATCACATATTTTGCTTTCAATTGTGAGCTGGTGCGTTTCCTGGCGCCTGTTTCCATCTGTCGTCGACTTCGATGCTTGTTTGTCTTCTGCTCATCTTTGGCGGCGCGGATTTGACGGCAGCGCGTGCGCTCGGCTGGGGAGGTGTGTCGGGATCAGCGGTGAGCGAGAGTCACGCGGGACTGTGTACGTAGGCAGGACGCCAAGAGGACCAGTCGGACAACGAAGGAGCGGGGCCAGCGGCTACGGCGTGTTGAATCGTCAGGGCAGATCCACCGCCTATGGTGATTCGGTTTTCCTAGAGGTCGGAAGAACAAGCTCCCTCGAGTCTGTTATAAGCTACGCCGGCCGATTGAATTGGGGTCGCCGAGTAGCTTCGGTGGGTTGCGTGCGGCTTAATTGAATATGCCAGTGTACTAAAAATTCTTTGGACTTGTTTTAGTTGTTTATCACTTTAAAGGCAGGTTTTTAGCCATCTATTTTTTTAATCAGAGAACCCTGTTTAATAAAGCATGAAAGGCAATGCAAGTTATCTTGTGCGCGGTCACATGTGATCGCTGGTGAGACACAGAAAGGATGTCTGGTCTTTTGTTAGTTACCTCTTCTGTTATCTGTTCTGGAATGGAGTCTAGGGACAGCCACACACGTTAGACTGGCCGCTCTAATTTTAACTCTTTAACTTTATAAAAAGTCACTGCGTACTGCAGGGCGCATACTCGCGCATACTAGTAATTGAAATTTCCACTGCGCATGGACGAGATACCGACGTGCGGATAATCAACATATCACTAGTGATTAATATTGTAAAATGGTTCAAATGGCTCTGAGTACTATGGGACTTAACATCTTAGGTCATCAGTCCCCTAGAACTTAGAGCTACTTAAACCTAACTAACCTAAGGACATCACACACATACATGCCCGAGGCAGGATTCGAACCTGCGACCATAGCAGTCCCGCGGTTCCGGACTGCAGGGCCTAGAACCGCAAGACCACCGCGGCCGGCTTATTAATACTGTATTCCCAATGTAAGTAGCATAGTGCACTTCAGTAATTGTAGTTATGATTAACGCTATTGTGATTTCATTATTTGGCCGGCCGCGGTGGTCTCGCGGTTCTAGGCGCGCAGTCCGGAACCGTGCGACTGCTGCTGTCGCAGGTTCGAATCCTGCCTCGGGCATGGATGTGTGTGATGTCCTTAGGTTAGTTAGGTTTAAGTAGTTCTAAGTTCTAGGGAACTGATGACCACAGCAGTTGAGTCCCATAGTGCTCAGAGCCATTTGAACCATTTCATTATTTGTTTAATCCATGATCCTAAAATTTCAACATTATATGTAAACTGTATTTTCAGTATTTATCTCATTTTAGCTCAGAAATAACGTGGCCCACGAACCTCCTTCTTACGGCGACGAAATTCTCAAAGTATATGTCCGATGCCACCTGATCATGGTTTAAATATTGTAACAGAGACGAAGGACGAGAAGAGGAAACATAGATCAATCTGACAGACAGCATGAAAGTTTTATAAAACACAGAACCTTTCAACCTTTTACTTCAGACAAGAAAACCATTCACCCTGTAATTTTCACGAAAGCTTTCAAAGACGCATTTCCTCGCACGTGGAGTGAGCGGAGGAAAATTAATTTTGCAGTATCTTATATACAAGGAAACGCAGCTATTTGGGCCTATAATGAGGTAGACAGATGCCAAACTTTTCAGCAATTCGAAAATGTAATGGATATTATTGTTACTTCATTTAGAACGTGATCGTGGTCAAGCTTTGATTATTTAAATATGTTAAAATGTAAAATTACGTAGAATAAGCTGCAGCCAATCAGCTGGACGGCTTCTGGAATGGGAACTGCCCTAGTCAGTTAAGCGAGGATATTCGGAACGCGGGAAACGCCGCCGAGGGCATTTCGGCTGGAGACACCAAAGGGACAGTTCGGATGTAGACGCGAAAGCGGACGATCGTTCTTTAGGCAACTAGGAAAACGACTTAGAAAATTTCGCGTTGTGTGGTGTCGGTGGACTTAGTCTCTGAGCGGTAAGCAGCCGCGCGCATGGCGTGAACTGTAACTTTACGCTCACATTACTTGTATTTTGCGATGAGATCGAACTGTGTCAAATGGATATGCTCTCGAGTGTAGCAGTAACTCTAAATACGACCACTTTCGCTATTAGTTTGCTCTCTGAATGAACATTATTCTAAGCAATCCGCAACTGTGTGGCCTACGTCATTTGTGGGTCGTTAATTTAGTTCCCGATATTATTATTACTGTTTTTATATGCTATGCTAACTTTGTATTTCGCAGCCAGACAATTTAACCCAAGGGTCACAAGTGTCTAATTTAGGGCGTGTAATGCGACACGTGCTGCTCAACCCCTATACGAGTTTGAGCCGAGACATGTCGACGAAGAGGAACTGCATGTGAACACGAACATGTTTGGGATGTTAGCCCGCAAGTAAGCGATCTAACAACTGCACCAGACACTTTGCTGACTTATATAGGCGTTGCCAATCGCAGCGCCTTCTTCTGACTGTTTATATATCTCTGTATTTGAATACGCATGCTTATACCAGTTTCTATGGCGCTTCAGTGTAAATTTCGTCGAATTATTTTTTATGGGAACATGTGCGGGAGCCATTGAACATGCTGTTTCTCGATTTCAAGTTGTAGCAGAAAACGATGGACAAAAAAATTGTTCAAATGGCTCTGAGCACCATGGGACTTAACTTCTGAGGTCATCAGTCCCCTAGAACTCAGAACTACTTAAACCTAACTAACCTAAGGACATCACACACATCCATGCCCTAGGCAGGATGCGAACCTGCGACCGTAGCAGCAGCGCGGTTCCAGACTGTAGCGGCTAGAACCGCTCGGCCACCCTGGCCGGCTAACCTACATACTGCATGGGGGCTTAATTAAATATGATTGAAAATACTTTTTATTTTTTAGTAGCTGTATGTCCGATTACGCTGTGTCTCGTAATCGAATGGCCCTGACTAGTATTATTACGCAATATGACTGCATAGAATAACAACAAACAATGAAAGAAAATTTTCGTAAACACAGTTAATTAATTAAGTCCCCAGCAACTATAAAACCTACTAAACCAAAGCACAAGTATAACTGTTCTGTATGTGGAAGTATGACTCAACGCACATCTGGCACGGTTCTTCTTCAACAAGACAAGAATTTTTAAATACCAATTATACTGACGTGATAAAAGAAAATTAGAAATACTATAATTGCGCAAGAAAGCAGAATTGAACTCTAATACAAGAACACACGCCAGATGCTTTGTTGACTGAACCTGTAATGACGCATTATTTAGGACACTGAAATAAAAAGAAACGGAGTTTATTACCTCATTTGTGTTGATGAAAATCACTCTAATCCTTACATTATATCTCACACCGACTCTCTACTATCACATCTCAACCAGAACTCTCCAATATCACATCTCAGCAAGCACTGCCTAATAGCACATCTCAACCAGAACTCTCCAATATCACATCTCAGCAAGCACTGCCTAATAGCACATCTCAACAAACACTCCCTGCTACAACATCTCAGCACAGACTACTCCGAGTCCTCGACGGGCACTGACTACTACGAGCTCTCTACTATCACATCTCAACCAGAACTCTCCAATATCACATCTCGGCAAGCACTGCCTACTAGCACATCTCGACAAACACTCTCTGCTACAACATCTCAGCACAGACTACCCCGAGTCCTCGACAGGCACTGACTACTACGAGCTCTCGACAAGCACTGACTTCTACGAGTTCTCTCCAAGCACTGTGGAGGCGGCAGAATAATACTCTTTGGCGCAATCTCTGGCGCAGTGGCTCAGTGTAGCCACCTTTCAATACGTCACACATTCATGCCCGAGCCAGGATTCGAACCTGCTACCGTAGAGGTCGACAGGCACTGACTACTACGAGCTCTCGACAAGCACTGACTTCTACGAGTTCTCTCCAAGCACTGTGGAGGCGGCAGAATAATACTCTTTGGCACAATCTCTGGCGCAGTGGCTCAGTGTAGCCACCTTTCAATACGTCACACATTCATGCCCGAGCCAGGATTCGAACCTGCTACTGTAGAGGTCGCGAGGTTCCAGACTGAAGCGCCTATAACCGCTCGGCCACACCGGCCGGCAAAACGATGGACAGCATATTGGACATGTGTTCCAACAGCCTCACAATTAGAAACCGATGTCATTTAGCTTTTCAGGCAGGTTTTTTGTCTGAGAACAGTTAAAACCGGTGTAGATTGAACGACAGGGGTGAAAACCCGGATCCCTGTCTCACGCCCTAAACTTTCCGAGAATTTCGTCGCTGGTCTTCCGTTGTTGTTGTGCATGCCGCAGTGGCCAGAGGCAAGTAAACCCGCGGAGGAAGGCCGTACCTGTGTTTCCAGCTACGGTGCGGTCTCCTCGCATGCGGCCAGCAATCGGGCACCGCGGTGAGAAGACGCGCTGCCCGGGCACTGGGAGGCAGGTGTGGGGCTCAGTTCGGGGATCGAAGTTTGCGAACTGTAATCTCGCGAGCCGGCCTCCGCCTGCTGAATATGTAGCAGCCCCTGCCGCTGCTGCTGCTGCTGCGTCTGCCACAGTATATATATAAGTCCCGCGCTCGGAAGTTATCACGTGCTCCGCTAAACCCCAAACTTGCACCCCGCCGTCCCGAGCATAACACTTAGCGGCGTTTCGCGCGATCCCCAGGGACACGGAAACCGCGGTGTCTTGTTTATCGTGGCGCGTACACACGAACAGGGCAGCACTGTTGGTCTTAAGCGCAACTACACCTACACCGCCGTTCCTCACGTCGCGTGCGAATTATCCATAATGGTTCAATACCATGATGAAGGGTCTACCAAAAGTAAAAATTGTACTATTTCACTGGACTAGCGATTCACAAACTTCTTTGGCAACAGAACTCCTTTGAAACCTAAACTAATGATAAATCGTCGTGCGGTAGCGTTCTCGCTTCCCACGCCCGGGCTCCCGGGTTCGATTCCCGGCGGGGTCAGGGATTTTCTCTGCCTCGTGATGGCTGGGTGTTGTGTGATGTCCTTAGCTTAGTTAGGTTTAAGTAGTTCTAAGTTCTAGGGGACTGATGACCATAGATGTTAAGTTCCATAGTGCGCAGAGTCATTGAATAATAAATCTGCTGGTAGGTTGACTTTTCGAGGGGGGAGGGGGGGGGGGAGGGGAGGTACCAGAGGTCATCGGTCCCATCGGATTACGGAAGGATGGGATAGAAAATATGGCGTTCCCTTGCAAAGAAACCATCCTGGTATTTGCCTGAAGCGATTTAGGGAAATCACGGAAAGCCTAAACCAGGATGGCCAAACGCGGGTTTGAACTGTCATCCTCTCGAATGCGAGTGCAGTGTGCTACCCAATATCCCACCGCGGTCGGTAGTAAAGCTATAGATCCATCGTATCTGCCTCTCTGTCTGTTTGAGCGCGCCTCTCCAAAAAGTACTAGGCACATTTTCAGGAAGTTTTCGCAGTTAACTTGAGTATTGTTTGAGGCACCGTAGCCGGCTGCTGTGGCCGAGCGGTTCTAGGCGCTTTAGTCGCGCTGCTGCTACGGTCGCAGGTTCGAATCGTGCCTCGGGCATGCATGTGTGTGATGTCCTTAGGTTAGTTAGGTTTAAGTAGTTCTAAGTTCTAGGGGACTGATGACCTCAGAAGTTGAGTCCCATAGTGCTCAGAGCCATTTGAACCAAACGATCCTGGTATTTGCCTGGAGCGATTTAGGGAAATCACGGAAAGCCCAAATCAGGATGGCCGAACGCGGTTTTGAACTGTCATCCTCTCTAATACGAGTCCAGTGTGCTAACCAATATGCCACCTCGCTCTGTAGTAAATCTGTAGAACCATAGTGTCTATCTATCTGTCTGTTTGAGCACGCCTCTCCAAAAGTACTAGAAGCATTTTCAGGGAGTTTTCGCAGTTAACTTGAGCATAGTTTGAGGCACCGTAGCCGGCTTCTGTGGCCGAGCGGTTCTAGACGCTTTAGTCCGGAATCGCACTGCTGCTACGGACGCAGGTTCGAGTCCTGCCTCGGGCATGCATGTGTGTGATGTCCTTAGGTTAGTCAGGTTTAAGTATTCTAAGTCTAGGGGAAAGATGACCTCAGATGACCCATAGCGCTTAGAGTAATTTGAACCATTTTACGCGTCGTATAGGTTTTATTTCATTAAAACTGGATCACGAAAAAATATATCGTGATTTAAAGTTTTATCTGAAATCTTCGTACCTGTGGTTTACTCTACATGAACACACCGATTTCGAAACTACTAGACGAATTTTCAGAGGGTTTCCGAAGATGACTTGAGGATGCTGTGGGACATCGTATAGGCTTCATTTCATCCAAATCGGAATGCGGACAAAAAATATCGTGATTTAAAGTTTCATTTAAAACCGTCGTAACTGCTCGTCTCTTTGAAAGCGCTGATACCTTTCATGGGGTTTCCACAGGTAACTTGGGCATAGCTTGGTGCACCGTATATGCGTAATGTCATCAAATCAGATCACGAAAAAAAAAAAATTTCGTAACTGAAACTTCTCTCCACACTAATATTATAAATGCGAAACTGAACTGTCTGTTATGTTTTCATAACTGACCCGTTGAAGCCATCTGTATGAAATGTGGTATGGCGATAGCTTGAGCCTCGAAGAAGAACATACGCTCCTTTAGACAGAGTGTAGTACGAAGATTGCACTAATTAGGAGAAAAAACAGTTACGCTTTGAGTTTTCATCTTTATCGAATTTGTGAAAAGGCTTTTATTGGTTGACATGTGTTATGATGTAAAATCCAAAAGTAATGAAGACTACGTTGATGCAGTCTTCAGTCTCTTTATCATATTTGTAAAAATGCTTTATTGCTTGGTATCTGCTATGTGATCAATTTCAATGTAATGAAAACCATGCTTCTTCAGGGTGTTTAGTCCTTACTTCTATGCCATTTATGGCGTAATGTATACGTTCTATAATGTACATTGATAAACCAAAACATTACGAATACTGCCCACCGCGACAATGGATGCCGCCCGGACGCAGGGGTCAAGTGACGCGGTAACAATAGTGGAGCAGACACGGGCAGGGGATCACCCAAGTGAAGATATGGGCTGCAAATGGGGAAACCCATTAAGAGGCTTTGACAAAGGGCAGTTTATTATTACGCAGAGTCTCTGAACGAGTATCTAGAAAACGACAAACCTGGTCGAATGTCCACGTGCTACTGTCGTGAGTATCTACGGAAAGAGGCAGAAGGACAGCGAGACTACTGCTAGGCGCTAAATGGCTGGACGTGCACGAATCTTCACAGAACGTGGAGTTCGGAGGCTTGTCTGCTCTGTAAATTAGGCTAGATGGTCATCAGTGCAATCTCTGCCGAAAGAGCACAATGCTAGTGCACGCAAAGTCTTTCGGAGCACACCGTTCATCGTACATTGTCGAACATGGAGCTTGAAAGGTGGCTACACTGAGTCACAGCGCCAGAGATTGCGCCAAAGCGTTTTATTCCGCCGCCTCCACTGGCAGTGCTTGTTCAGAAGTTGTGGTGGTTAGTGCTTTGCTGAGAGGATGTTGATAGCTGTACTATTTGAGGCCATGTCGTGTGCAGTTGTTTTGATGGGCTAGACAGCAGATGTTGTTCGAATGGAGATGTTGTAATGATCAGAGTGTATTTTTAGTCAATATATATGAAGGTAAAAAACATTTTTTTATTTTTTTTATTTTTTAAAAAATTTCCTAACTAACAATGCCTCTTGGTCACAGGTTCAGTCAACAAAGCATCTGGCTTGTGTTCATGTATTAGACTGTAATTCGGGTTTCTATGTGCAGTTATAGTATTTCAGTTTTTTTAAAATTAATTCAGTGCAAATGGTATTTAAAATATCTTGTCTTATTGAGGAAGAACCGTGCCAGATGTGTACGTTGAATCACACTTCCACACACAGAACAGTTACACTTGTGTTTTGTTGTTCCGTAGTTTTTGTTTCGTAGCTTTTATAGTTGCTGGGGACTTAATTAATTAATTGTGTTAACGGAAATTTCCTTTCATTCTTTGTTGTTATTCTATGCAGTCAGATTGCGTACTAATACTAGTCAGGGCCAACCGTTTACGAGACTTCGTAACCGGACAGACAGCGACAAAGATTAAAAATATTTGCATTATATATAATTAAGCCCCCATGCATGTGGCGACCACTGCTTCGGATCGTCCCTTGGAATTCTTTTGATAGTAAAAATAGCAGCCAGTAGTATTGTTGTAGTAATTTGTAGTTTAGTAAGTCTATATTGCATGTGTAGATTTGGTAATGAACATATGTAGTTGTCTTGTCTTTCTTCTGATGGTATTTTTGCAGAATTTAATTTTTGATGTCTTGTATACGCGTTTGACAATTTTGTGCAATTATGAAGATTTCAATTGTTCGTTAATCGTGTTTGAGGGAAGCATTTCGTGTGAATGGTATTGTTGGTGATAAAGTGTCATATTGTGTGTAATTTTCGTATAGTGACGAGTTTTGTATGTTTTGTAAATGATTACGCGATCGATGAAAAAGGCAAAAATGATGGATAGTGAGAATGACGAAATTGTTAACATGGCGAACTCGCCAAGACAGGAGAACAGTATGATGAATAATGAAGTAGAAAACAAATTAATAAGCAGGGAAAATAGTCCAGAACCAGTTCAAAACTTTTCACAATCAAAAAATTGTCAGAATACGAGATTAACGACAGAAGATTCTGGAATAGTATCGAACACAGATAGCTTTACAGCTATGACGAAGGAAGCTGGTTTTGCGGGAAATGTTAGGGGCGAAAAGAATCTCGAACCAGTCAATGTGGAGCAGTTGATGAGTACAATATTAAATTTGGGATCTGAATTAAAAACAGTGGGATCACGGTTAGACTCACAAATAGAAACAATTAAAACTGAGATGGGAACAATGGAAACACGGTTAGACTCACTGGGATCACAGTTAGGATCTGAATTAAAAACAGTGGCAACACGGTTAGACTCACAAATAGGAACAATTAAAACAGAGATTGAAACAATGGAGACACGGTTAGATTCACGAATAGGGACATGTTTCAAAAATATGAAAGATGAATTAAAGAAAAAAATTAGAGAAGAAGTACAACCGATTTTGAATGCTCACAATAATAGATTAATTTCAATAGAAATTAGACAAAAGGAACAGGATAGAGAACAGCAAGAAAGAGATCGCGTGATGGTACCAAAAATTTTCAGAGTTAAATTTACAACGTGCACACTATAAGGAAGAAATATTTGAGAGAATCGAGGAATCCGTACCAAATGACAGAATAAATAACCTAACACAACAATATGAACCGTTAACTACTAACTGTGTCAATACTGAAACCCGAGTCGCGACACTTCCGGAAGACGAAATAAACAGAAAGAAAAAATAGGTGACTTATCGGAAAGAGTTGAGGAGATTTCAGATAAATTGACAAATCTTAGTTTGCATGGGGACAGAGATTCAGATGATACAGCTCCATTGCCATTTGCAGAAACCGAAGAGTACCAGAACATAAATTAACATGTTGAAAATCAGGGAAAATTTAACGAACGCGTTAAAAAGGAATTTGAGGCGTTACGAAAGCAAGTCAAACAAATTGAAAGCGAAATCGTAGGAAAGGACAGTAGAAGAAATTTAAAATCACAGATAGCAGAGGGCTTTAAAGAAAATAATTTGTTTCATTTACGAGATGCAACAAGAGAGCGCCAGGCGCGCGAACTTGACAATAATCGACATTGGGACTGGGACAGACACGGTAGGTCTTTGTCGCCACGAGGCGAAAACTTTGACTATAAACACTTTTTAACTGCTCGGAAATTTAAAATCTTTCGCAATTCTAAGAATGACATACATCCATGTTCATGGTTAGATCAATTTATGTACGCACTTCCACCAAATTGGCCGCTAAATCACAAACTGGAATTTATGTGCGGATATTTAGAAAACGAAGCGGCGACGCGTATGCGCGCACTTATTAGAGATTGTAATAATTTAAATGATTTTGATCATGCATTTCTATCGGCATATTGGTCCGAAAACACGCAAGACAGAGTCAAACACAGTCTTATTATGCAGCGTAATTTTAAACAGTCTGAGTTCCGCACGGCAGCAGAATACTTTGAAGACATGACTCGAAAGAATCAGTTCCTTTCCAGCCCTTATAGCCCGACTGAATTAATTCGCATTTGTTTATCTAAGCTGCCACAATCTATAAGACAAATTGCTTTAGCCGGAAGATGTAAAGACGACATTGAGACTTTTAAGACTTTGCTACAAGAACTTGAGTATGACAACGACGACGGGACTTCTAGTAATTTTTTCAGTAACGGTAATCACAATAGATTTTCAGAGAGAAGGGATAATGATCGGAACGGACGTTATATGGGTAATTTTCAGAATGACAGACGAAAGTGACAGGACAATAGATACCAGCCTTATGACAATAACAGACGTTCTAACAGAAATTACACAGACAATTATAATAACGGTAATTCCTACCGGAATGATTAATCATACAGAAACAGTAATCGGTATCATCAAGACAGAAATTATTCTTACAATAATAGAAATTCTTACTACAGATATAACCAGGGTAGTAGATCTAACAGTAATTTCAGAAGTGACAGTCGAAATTACACAAGAAGTAGTCGTGCAGATAGCCAGGAAAACAGAAATTTTTATAACAGACTAACCAAGAATTTACATGTAACAGACAGGAGGGACCTAATTGGCATCCTCCGCGTGTCAGAAATTCCGAGAGACAAGTGCAAATCGTTGAAATTGATCCGCGAAATGACGCGAATAATCAAAGACGTGACGCAAACAATCGACAATGACTTGTAGCTTCGGCTTCTGGCAGCAATATAGACGGTTCAGCAAGTAATGACACTACGACTTTACACTACGTACGCCTGGAAGACATGAGAGACATTTTGCTAGACGAAACGGAAAATAATGTAGACGCATTTTTACATCCTGTTATTGAAGTATGTGTGGGTAAGAATAAGTTCACTGCGGTTTTAGATTCTGGGAGCCCATTGAATGTTATTAGTGAATGAGTTTTTCGTATATGTGTAAGAACTATTGCTTGTCCTGTGTTACCTGTTTCTAAAACTACAATTCGAGGAGCTATTTCTGGAAAAAGTGTGGAAGTCAAACAACAGGCCAACCTAAATTTCATTTGTCAAGGATACGAATTTTCTGCTAATTTTATTATTGTTCCACTACTCAATACACAAATTGTATTAGGTATGGAGTTTCTTAACACACGTAAGGCAATTTTAAACGTTAAAGAAGGAAGTGTTAATTTGACTGTTGCCGGAATGCCGAAATGTTTGAAATTTTTCGAGTGTTTAACAAAATCTGAATCAGACACAAAATGTTTAAGGTTTCTTACTTCTGATGTTTTCGCTGAGTATTATGACGACAATGTGTTCATTCATGACAACGACAATAGATACAGAGACGGGATGGATGATATAATTAATAGCGAAGAATTAATTAATGAAAAGGTTAAGAAAGCTGAAGTGCCAGATGACGTTGCAAGAGAACTGCACCAAATTTTGACTTCACATGCTACAGTATTTAGTCATCACACAGGAACTATACAAGGCTTACAATATTTATTTAAAGTAAAAGAACACACACCATTTCGAGGAAAAACCTACGCTATTCCTTTGGCTTACAGAGACAAGGTTAAGAGTGAACTTCAATACATGTTAGATCAAGGCATTATTGAGACAGCAGTCAGTCCTTATACCAGCCCATTACACGTTCTTAAAAAGGATGGGTCAATTCGTTTGGTTCTGGATTCCAGACAGATAAAAATTATCATCATTCCTGAAACTGACCGCCCACAAAATTTAGATGAACTTTTTCAACATTTCCATGGAATTAAAGTTTTATCCACGATTGATATGCGCGCAAGTTTTTGGCAAATAGAACTCCACCCTGATTGTAGAAAATACACTGCGTTTTTAGCCTTTGGTAGCTGTTATCAATTTCGGAAATTACCGTTTGGACTTACTGTATCTTCAGCAGCATTCATTCGTAGTTTAATCGAAATTTCACCTGTTTATCTTCGTGACAATATTACTTCATATGTTGACGATATTCTTATCGCTAAACGTTCTTGGAGTGAGCACAACAAAATTTTGGATTCATTATTACGTATTTTTGCAAGAGTTGGCATTACAGTGAACTTGGAAAAATATGAATTTGGTCGTTCTCAGGTGAAATTTCTTGGTCATATTATTTCTACAGAAGGTATTCTTCCTGATCCAGAGAAACTAGATGCTATTCGTAATTATGCTGTTCCTACTACAAAACGTGATGTTCGTAGTTTCCTTGGTGTCTGTAATTTTCTTAGACGCTTTGTTAGACTGGACAATTTGGCCACACCTCGTTTATGTGAACTATCTGGAAAGAATTCTAATTGGTGTTGGGAAGGGGAAGCTCAATCAGAATTTGAACAACTTCGTGATGCTTTATTTGCTGCTCCACTTCTTTCACATCCGGATTTATCTAAAGATTTTTGTTTGGCGACGGACTCATCATACAAAGGCCTAGGTGCACATTTATTTCAAGAGATAGAAGAAGACGGCGTTGTAGTACAGAAAACTATTGCATTTGGAAGTCGTGTTCTTTCTAAACCAGAAAAGAATTGAAACTTCCTGGCAGATTAAAACTGTGTTCCCGACCGAGACTCGAACTCGGGACCTAGTTCTGCAGGTTCGCAGGAGAGCTTCTGTAAAGTTTGGAAGGTAGGAGACGAGGTACTGGCAGAAGTAAAGCTGTGAGTACCGGACGTGAGTCGTGCTTCGGTAGCTCAGTTGGTAGAGCACTTGCCCGCGAAAGGCAAAGGTCCCGAGTTCGAGTCTCGGTCGGGCACACAGTTTTAATCTGCCAGGAAGTTTCATATCAGCGCACACTCCGCTGCAGAGTGAAAATCTCATTCAGAAAAGAATTATTCGATTACGGAACTTGAACCTTTGGCTGTTGTTTGGGCTTTTACAAAATTTCGCACATTTTTGTTTGGCAGACATACTAAGGTTTATACCGATCATCGAGCTCTGGAATTTCTTATGTCAACAAAATTAACTCACGGCAGATTGTCACGATGGGCGTTGTACCTACAGGAATTTGATTTTAGTATTGTTTACATACAGGGTTCTTCAAATATTATTGCTGATGCCTTATCACGTGCACCTATGGGTTTGAAACAAAGTGCTGAAGAGGACTGCACAGAAAACAATTATTGTTTGATGTATATTCAAGGTGTTGCGTTTGAGAACTTTATTTCGTCTTCGCTCCAGGACCTCGCTAAGGAGCAAAATAAGGATCCAATCTGGAAGGACATTAAGGAGAAGTGGAGGAGAAAGGAAAGCGTAGCGATTAGACAGTATTATTTAGTTCGCAATGATATTCTTTTTAAACGAAAATCGGTCGATAACTCTGTTTGGTTAGTTTGTATTCCTGATGAGTGGGTTAATAAATTGATTTGGTATACACATTTCAGGTATGCACACTTTGGTCCCAGAAAATGCTTTCATAAATTACGAGAAAATTGCTACTTCAGTAATATGGAAAAACGTATTCGATCTGTTCTTGCCAAATGCAAATTATGTCAAAAGGCTAAGCCACCAACTATTTCTCACAGAGCACCGTTGTTTCCTATCATTCCAGCGAAATTAAAGGACATGGCTGCAGTCGATTTGTTCGGTCCAGTGGTTCGTTCTACTAATGGTTTTGCGTACATTTTGGTAGCAGTGGAATTGACATCAAAATATGTGTGTTTTACACCTTTACGCAAAGCAACAGCTCGTTCAGTATCTAATGCTTTCATCAAACATTTTCTTAAGGAAGTGGGACATGCTGATAAGGTTATATCAGATAATGGATCACAGTTTCGCTCTAAAATTTGGCTTCGTACTCTACGGCGTCGTAAGATTAAACCAATTTTCATTTCACTTTTTCACCCTCAATCTAACGCTTCAGAGAGATGGATGAAGGAAATCAATCAATTGTGTCGTCTTTATTGTCATCAGAATCACAGAACTTGGGATCAGTATCTTCATATTTTTCAAAACATTCTGAATAAACTCCCTAATGATTCAACTTCTTTACCGCCTATATTGATATTAAAAAATAAAGCACCGACAAATCGCATTTCTGAAATTGTTCCTTTTCCGCCTACACGGAAACTGCGGCATTCTGAAGTTGTGAACCTGGCTCTGCAAAATATTGCATCTGCGGCTGCTAGAAGAGAGAAATCAGCTAAACGTCCTGGTCGTTTAAAAACCTTGTCAGTTGGTCAAAAGGTGTTAATTAAGTCTCATCATTTGTCTCACAAAGGAAAGGGCTTGTGTCGCAAATTTTTTCTGCTTTATAACGGTCCATATAGAGTTCGCAAAATTATTCATGATAACATTGTAGAAGTAGAAACTCTTAAATCTCGGCGCTCTAAGGGAATACATCATATATCGAACGTTAAAATTTTTGTGGAATGACATACTTTTGAGAAACTAACAGCTACATGTAAACATGCAGAGAATACAAGGATACCGCTCTGTGTTTTGGCGGCGGCACATACTCAAAGCAACAGTCAGTCTGCGCGCCGCACAAGGCAGTCGTTGACCGCAAACAATTACTTCCTACGTCACGCGTACCTACAGCTGATCAAGCGCTCAGTGCGAATGCACTGACAGCCGTAAACAAATACACAGTCTAATTTCTCTGATTAAATTCAGTATAAAGCTATAGGGACTTGATAAATTATGTTATTAACGTTCATTATTTTTCAGGATACAGTTGTATAAAATATCTAAGAACTTCAGGTAAATTCTGTGTGTCCGACGTTAAGAGGACTTGCTATCGAGAAAATTTCAGGAAGAATGTAATTTCGAAGAAGAAAGTAATAAACTAAAAAGGCAACTATTAATTGAGTTTATTTTTCAGGTAACATATTTCCACTTGGCACGTACTTTAGACGTAATTTGCTGCTCACGATTACGTGATTCATACTTCGTGTTAACTGATACTGACAATGATTGATTAATGAACAGGGTTGTTACTTGTGTATATTATGCATCGCTTGGCTGCACTGCTTTTTCACTGATATCATATTTTTCTATTATGTGCCTGCTGTGCTTATTTATTTAAATTATAATTGTCACCTGATTAATTGTGCTGATGTGGTTATGTATGAAGGTTACACTTTGTGATTTATCTGCTTGCGCCTTCATGTTTACTTATTAAGATGACATATGAACATTTATTTGCTTATGCTGATATGATGCTAATGACCTGTTTATTATGTAAGATATATACTTGCTGCTTTTGCGCATGGATTGTGTATCTACACATTTCTGTTTTGTTGTCATAACTACTCTTTAATTTAATATATAGAAATGCTGATATACTGTGTACAAACATAGAGTTTAGGTCACACTATGGTATTAATTATAGATTGTTCGCTTGGCAGAGCCTCGTGGTAGGAATTGTGCTGCATCCACTTGTTGACATTATGTTCTCTACTGGTATATTGTCTCGCTATTGCATGTTTTGCTTACGCTCAGTGCTTTATATTTTAAGATAAGAAAATGAACTGCTATAATTATACGAACGACATTGGTACAAGAAACTTCATTGAAGTCACATGAGCTGGAGGTTTTATGGAAGCTGTATAAATTAATGCTAATAGGAAGGAAGCTAACGACATGACATACCAACACTAGGTTTCGACCATTGACAGTTATAACACTGCATTCTTCGTGAGCAATTGAAATAGCAAGTAACACTTGATACAAGAAATACTCCACATGTTTGCTTCTGTTTTGCCATGATTCTTAAAGTGGTGTACACACTGTGAAATATTACTATCATTCACACTCCGTACTCGTACTTACTTACTGAAAGTTATTCAAACTAAAGGCTGTTAGAGGTCATGTAGGCATTTCTTTTATTTAATGATGGACAAGGTAACCAAAATGTATTTTATGATTCATAATGAGTAGAAGATTTGGGGCAGATGGATTACACAGAGGTTGTGTTTGGACATTATGTCTTCGGATTGTATGGGATGATGAATTGAAGTTTGCACTAGAATTTTATCTGTACTTGTTCGTGGAGACTGACTAGAGGAAAGAGTTGTTATGGAAGTGAAATGATTTTGGTGTTAAGGTTTATATGTATCGACGTATTGAAGAGGTATTATTGAGGTATTGAGATTGTGTGAAGTTAATGATTATTGGAGTTTTGGTGGACAAGAGGTAAGGTAAATGATATTGATGATAAGGTTTATATGTATCGACGTAAGAGGTATTATTGAAGTACTAAGATTATGTGATGCTGATGATTATTGGAGTTTTGGTGGATAAGAGGTAAAGTAAGTGAGGAGCATATTCTTTTGTTGGTTTATATGGAACAAGGAGGATGAAGATGGCAGACTAGAACACTCAAGTGGAAAAAAGATTGTCTACATACACACTTTGTTAAATCACTGAGCAGTATATACTTTTTTTTGGAGAGAGAAAGTATTTGCATATCTTGGCACACTGACAGTTGTCCAGCAACCGTACATTTTGATTTGGCTTGGCAAAAATTGGTCTTGACATGATGACTATGACGTTGACTAACTATTATTGACTGTTATACACTGCTGCCACTACTACTTGATACACATGTTGAACATCAAATCTTTGACAGAATTGCATTTACACAGTTAACACTATTCAATTACACAGTAGTACTTAATGTGGATGAAAGGTGAGTGAGTGTGTTTTGTGTGTTTTCCTTTCCTCATCCCAAATAATTGGTACCGACTTATCTCCTAAATATTATTTTACATGTTTGCTGTGGCTTGCACTGACACCCATAAATATTATAGGTTTACTGATATTTGTGTATTTGTAATATTTAATATGACAATTATCTGATATCATCTGTGTGTTTATTCTAATTTGTATGTTTAGTGTAAGAGCATTGATAATAATGTTGTAAAAGCAATTGTGTGTGCATTCAAGCTGTTGTTGGTGCTTACACGTATTAACATTGGTGGGTGCCACTGGGAAATGTTTAATTTCTGCTAATAAACTCTGATGAACTGTCTAATTAGTGATAGTGAATATTATGGACTGTTACCTGCGCTTGTTCAACATGATGGGTGCCACTTGGAAATGTTTAATTTCTGCTGATGAACTCTGATAAACTGTCTAATTAGTGATAGTGAATATTATGGACTGTTAACCTGCACCTGTTCAACATTACTGGGTGCCACTGATGGAACTGCTACTACTGATGATGTCACTTGTTGCTGTCTGCACCTGCTCAACATTGCTGGGTGCCACTGATGGAACTGCTACTATTGAAATGATGTCACTTGTTGGTGTCTGCACCTGTTCAACATTGCTGGGTGCCACTATTGGAACTGCTCAACCAGTGATGAGATATCACTTGTTACTGTCTGCACCTGCTCAACATTGCTGGGTGCCACTGATGGAATTGCTTCTGTTGAAATGATGTCACTTGTTGGTGTCTGCACCTGCTCAACATTGCTGGGTGCCACTGATGGAACTGCTGCTACTGACATAATGTCACTTGTTGGTGTCTGCACCTGTTCAACATTACTGGATGCCACTGATGGAACTGCTTCTACTGACATAATGTCACTTGTTGGTGTCTGCACCTGTTCAACATTGCTGGGTGCCGCTGTTGGAACTGCTTCTACTGAGATGATGTCACTTGTTGGAGTCGCCACCTACTCAACATTGCTGGGTGCCATTGATGGAACTGCTTATACTGTCATAAAATCACTTGTTGGTGTCTGCACCTACTCAACATTGCTGGGTGCCACTGATGGAACTGCTTCTATTGAAATTATGTCACTTGTTGGTGTCTGCACCTGCTCAACATTGCTGGGTGCCACTGATGGAACTGCTTCTACTGAAATAATGTCACTTGTTGGTGTCTGCACCTGTTCAACATTACTGGGTGCCACTGATGGAACTGCTTCTACTGAAATAATGTCACTTGTTGGTGTCTGCACCTGCTCAACATTGCTGGGTGCCACTGATGGAACTGCTACTATTGAAATGATGTCACTTGTTGGTGTCTGCACCTGTTCAACATTGCTGGGTGCCACTATTGGAACTGCTCAACCAGTGATGAGATATCACTTGTTACTGTCTGCACCTGCTCAACATTGCTGGGTGCCACTGATGGAATTGCTTCTATTGAAATGATGTCACTTGTTGGTGTCTGCACCTGCTCAACATTGCTGGGTGCCACTGATGGAACTGCTGCTACTGACATAATGTCACTTGTTGGTGTCTGCACCTGTTCAACATTACTGGATGCCACTGATGGAACTGCTTCTACTGACATAATGTCACTTGTTGGTGTCTGCACCTGTTCAACATTGCTGGGTGCCGCTGTTGGAACTGCTTCTACTGAGATGATGTCACTTGTTGGAGTCTGCACCTACTCAACATTGCTGGGTGCCATTGATGGAACTGCTTATACTGTCATAAAATCACTTGTTGGTGTCTGCACCTACTCAACATTGCTGGGTGCCACTGATGGAACTGCTTCTATTGAAATTATGTCACTTGTTGGTGTCTGCACCTGCTCAACATTGCTGGGTGCCACTGATGGAACTGCTGCTACTGACATAATGTCACTTGTTGGTGTCTGCACCTGTTCAACATTACTGGATGCCACTGATGGAACTGCTTCTACTGACATAATGTCACTTGTTGGTGTCTTCACCTGTTCAACATTGCTGGGTGCCGCTGTTGGAACTGCTTCTACTGAGATGATGTCACTTGTTGGCGTCTGCACCTACTCAACATTGCTGGGTGCCATTGAT
Organism: Schistocerca americana; assembly: GCF_021461395.2. NCBI lineage: Eukaryota > Metazoa > Arthropoda > Insecta > Orthoptera > Acrididae > Schistocerca > Schistocerca americana. The sequence continues at coordinate 28,386,717 of NC_060127.1, forward strand.
GGAACTGCTTATACTGTCATAAAATCACTTGTTGGTGTCTGCACCTGCTCAACATTGCTGGGTGCCACTGATGGAACTGCTTCTATTGAAATGATGTCACTTGTTGGTGTCTGCACCTGTTCAACATTGCTGGGTGCCACTGATGGAACTGCTGCTACTGACATAATGTCACTTGTTGGTGTCTGCACCTGTTCAACATTACTGGATGCCACTGATGGAACTGCTTCTACTGACATAATGTCACTTGTTGGTGTCTGCACCTGTTCAACATTGCTGGGTGCCGCTGTTGGAACTGCTTCTACTGAGATGATGTCACTTGTTGGAGTCTGCACCTACTCAACATTGCTGGGTGCCATTGATGGAACTGCTTATACTGTCATAAAATCACTTGTTGGTGTCTGCACCTACTCAACATTGCTGGGTGCCACTGATGGAACTGCTTCTATTGAAATTATGTCACTTGTTGGTGTCTGCACCTGCTCAACATTGCTGGGTGCCACTGATGGAACTGCTGCTACTGACATAATGTCACTTGTTGGTGTCTGCACCTGTTCAACATTACTGGATGCCACTGATGGAACTGCTTCTACTGACATAATGTCACTTGTTGGTGTCTTCACCTGTTCAACATTGCTGGGTGCCGCTGTTGGAACTGCTTCTACTGAGATGATGTCACTTGTTGGCGTCTGCACCTACTCAACATTGCTGGGTGCCATTGATGGAACTGCTTATACTGTCATAAAATCACTTGTTGGTGTCTGCACCTGCTCAACATTGCTGGGTGCCACTGATGGAACTGCTTCTATTGAAATGATGTCACTTGTTGGTGTCTGCACCTGTTCAACATTGCTGGGTGCCACTGTTGGAACTGCTTAACCAGTGATGAGATGTCACTTGTTACTGTCTGCACCTGCGCAACATTGCTGGGTGCCACTGATGGAACTGCTTCTACTGACATAATGTCACTTGTTGGTGTCTGCACCTGTTCAACATTGCTGGTTGCCTGTTGGAGCTGTTTAAATACTGCTGATGAAATGTTATGAGACTGCAATTTGCACCTGTTAACCATTGCCGGGTGCTACTGTTGGAACTGTGAACTACTCTGAGGAGTGCTACTTGTTTATTGAACTATTGAAAGGACTTTATGTGAATATTTGTATAAACTGATTTTTTTGTGTATTTACTGTTTTGGAAATGTTATGAGACTCTTACCTACACCCATTTGTCACTGCTGGTGCTATTGATTGAATGATACTTGTGTAAACTATTATGTAAAATCACATGTATGCAAGCATTTGTATTCCTTACTGTATTTTATATATTAGGTTATTGTAGGGTCAGTGCAACGCCAAAATTTATCTAGTTATGTGATATTTACTTATTAATATTATCTTTTATTTTTGTCTGTATTTTTTTGGACGAATTTGGTGGTATTTTCACCACCAATGCTGGCAAAAATACAATCAAATTCTAGCCTGTGGAGGAGGGGCATATGAAAGGTGGCTACACTGAGTCACAGCGCCAGAGATTGCGCCAAAGAGTTTTATTCCGCCGCCTCCACTGGCAGTGCTTGTTCAGAAGTTGTGGTGGTTAGTGCTTTGCTGAGAGGATGTTGATTGCTGTACTATTTGAGGCCATGTCGTGTGCAGTTGTTTTGATGGGCTAGACAGCAGATGTTGTTCGAATGGAGATGTTGTAATGATCAGAGTGTATTTTTAGTCAATATATACGAAGGTAAAAAACATTTTCTTAATTTTTTTATTGTTTTTTAAATTTCCTAACTAACAATGCCTCTTGGTCACAGGTTCAGTCAACAAAGCATCTGGCTTGTGTTCATGTATTAGACTGTAATTCGGGTTTCTATGTGCAATTATAGTATTTCAGTTTTTTTTATTAATTCAGTGTAAATGGTATTTAAAATATTTCGTCTTATTGAGGAAGAACCGTGCCAGATGTGTACGTTGAATCACACTTCCACACACAGAACAGTTACACTTGTGCTTTGTTGTTCCGTAGTTTTTGTTTCGTAGCCTTTATAGTTGCTGGGGACTTAATTAATTAATTGTGTTAACGGAAATTTCCTTTCATTCTTTGTTGTTATTCTATGCAGTCAGATTGCGTACTAATACTAGTCAGGGCCAACCGTTTAGGAGACTTCGTAACCGGACAGACAGCGACTAAAATTAAAAATTATGTGCATTCTATTTAATTAAGCCCCCAAGCAAGCTCAGAAGCAAACCACCCCTACGTGTTCACATGTTGACGCAACGACATCGTCGATTACAACTGCCGTGGGCACGGGAGCACCTGGATTAGAGTATCAATCAAGGGAAACGTGTCGGCTCTCCGGATGAATCACATTTTTGCTATGCTTGGTAGATGGTCATCTCCACAAATGCCATCACTAAGGTGAACGGCGGGCCGAAACATGCAGCGCGCCACGGACGCATGCTGGTGGGAGCAGTACTATGCTATGGGAGACATTCTCCTGCGCTTGCGTGGGACCTGTGGTACTAATCGAAGACACGCTGACAGCTGCGAAGCACCTACATCCCTTCATGCTTGATGTTTTCCCGGACTACGATACCATCTTTCAACAGTATAATTGACCGTGTCTCGCAGCCAGAACCATGGTTTGGGGAGCATTGTAGCGAACGCACATAGATGTCTCTGCGACCAGATTAGCCTGACGTAAATCCTATGGGTGACATTAAAAGCCACTGTCTACCGGAAGCATCGCACCACCCTGGACGAGCCCTAATTGGGGCGATCACCGCGCACACAAATACCTCTAAAAACCTACCAACAAACTGTCGGATTCCAGATATGCAGAATCAGTTATGTATTTCTTTCCAAAGACGGACAAACAAGGTATTAAACAGGTAGTCATAATGTTTTGGCTCATCACTGTATGTAGTACAAGACACTGATTTGAAAAATATTACGCGAATTTGCTAAAAATAATTTGAAAAGACTATTTGCTCTTTGCGGTTTCATCTTCATTATACTCATGACAATGCTTCAACTGGTCCATATTTGCTACGTGATACGATACAGAGTAATGAATACTGTGCTTATACAATCTTCAATGTGTTTAGTCCCTACTTCCAAGCTATTTGTGGCATAATGTACACTTTATAAACTGAAGAGCCAAAGAAGATGGCCCACGTACTCGTGTAGAGCTCCCGCGAGCTCGCAGAAGTGCCGAAACATAACGTGACATGGACTCGACTTATGTCTGAAGTAGTGCTGGAGGAAAATGACATCAAGAATCCTGCAGAACTAAAGTCCGTAAGTGTTCGAAGGGGTGGAGATCTCTTCTGAACAGTACGTTGCAAGGCATCCCAGATATGCTCAATAATGTTCATGTCTGGGGAGTTTGGTGGCCAGCCCAAGTCTTTAAACTCAGAAGAGTGTTCCTCGAGCCAATCTGTAGCAATTCTGGACGTGTGGGGTGTCGCACTGTCCTGCTGAAATTGCCCAAGTCAGTCAGAATGCACAATTGACATGAATGGGTGCAGGTGATCAGAAATGATGGTTACGTACATGTCACCTGTCAGAGTCTGACCTAGACGTATCAGGGATCCAACTGCACACGCCCCACACCATTATAGAGCCATCACCAGCTTGAACAGTCCCTTCTGACATGCAGGGTACATTTGAAACGAGACTCGTCCGACAAGGGAACATGGTTTCAGTCATCAACATTCCAATGTCGGTGTTGACGGGTACAGGCGAGGATTAAAGCTTTGTGTCGTGCAGTCATCAAGGGTACACGAGTGGGCTTTCGAAAAACCCCTATCGATGATGTTCTGTTGAATGGTTCGCACGCTGACAATTGTTCGTGGCCCAGCATTGAATTCTGCAGCAATTTGCGGAAGGGTTGCACTTCTGCCACGCTGAACGATTCTCTTCAGTCGTCGTTGGTCCCTTGTAGGATCTTTTTCCGGCCGCAGAGGTGTCGGAGATCTAATGTTTACTGGATCCTTGATATTCTCGGTACACTAGTGAGATGGTCGTACGGAAAAGTCCCCTCTTCATCGCTAGCTCGGAGATGCTGGGACCCCCAACCCTCGTGCGCCGACTATAGCACCAGCTTCAAAATCATTTACATCCTGATAATCTGCCATTGTAGCAGCAGTAACAGATCTAACAACTGCGCCAGACACTTGTCTTATACAGGCATCGCCGACCGCAGCGCGGTATTCTGCCTATTTACATATCACTGTATTTGAATACGCATGAATATACCATGTTCCTTGACACTTCAGTGTATAATGTATCGGTACTTAAAAAGAGCACACTCCTCTCCATGCTGCTCTGTACGTATACCAAAACAGGCCTACATTTGAGTGCAGCTAATGTCATTGCACGTACAGCAGCTAGTACCATACAAACAAAACTTGGTTCTATGTTCATTCTTTGATTTCAGACATTTAGCGGAAATTGTAGAAAAACCAGTACAGGGTTTCCAGTGAACGAGTCTCTTATTTCAAAATTGAACACATGGAAAATTAAGATCGTGAAATCAGTTAGAATGTTATATAAATGCTATACAGAAGTTTCGAAATTGTTCGAAAAGCTGACAACAGATGGCGCTGTACGCTGTGGAGCTCGTACTGTATCATCGTGCCCAACTGAACTCGTCCTCCGCAAGCAGTCTGTGAAATCGCATCACAGCATTTTGGATGTATCCACCACTCGCGGTATGTGGATGGAGCAAACGAGCAGAGAAATTTGCCATCGCATCCTGCAGTGCCTCTGCGGAAATGGATTCACATGCTACATAGGTCGCCAATTAGGGCCCGTCCAGGGTGGTGTGATGCTTCCGGTAGACAGTGGCTTTTAATGTCACCAAAAAAAAAAAAAAAAAAAAAAAAGCGTAGTCACAAGGAGTCATTAGGGCGAATATGAAGGTCAATCGTTCCCTGCGCACGGGTCACCAGTGGTGAGTGAAAACATTTTACTGGTGGAAACAGTCCGCTCTGACGCAGATTGTTTCAAGTTGCTATCAAAAATGCTTCAAATGGCTCTATGCACTATGGAACTTAACATCTGAGATCATCAGTGCCCTAGACTTAGCACTACTTAAACCTAACTAACCACCGAGCGAGGTGGCGGAGTGGTTAGCACACTGGACTCGCATTCGGAATGACGACGGTTCAATCCAGTGTCCGGTCATCCCGATTTAGGTTTTCCGTGATTTCCCTAAATCGCTCCAGGCAAATGCCGGGATGGTTGCTTTGAAAGGACACGGCCGACTTCCTTTCCCATCCTTCCCTAATCCTATGAGACCGATGACTTCGCTGTTTGGTCTCTTCCCCCAAAACAACCAACCAACCTAACTAATCTAAGGACAGCACACACATCCATGCCCGAGGCAGGATTCGAACCTGCGACTGTAGCAGCAGCGCGGTTCCGGACTGAAGCGCATAGAACGGCTCGGTCACAGCGGTCGGCGAGTTAGTATCTGAAGAGGTTTTCGGGGAATGGTAACACACACTTGGGCATGTAATTTTGTAACGTATTTAATATCCGTAAGTCTTGTGACAATCGAGAATCTGAAACAAAAAAGATTTTCAAAATCGGATTTTGTCCTTTTTTTTAACGGCATTCAAAAGTTTTTTAAAAACAAGTAGGGTGATATGACGCTTCTTAATAGTGTCAATCCTTTCGACTGTTCACTTGTTTTGACGAAAGGTCTTCACTTAAACGTAAGAAGGTAGATACGTTTCAAATAGTTATCGTGACCACCTCCCGACATACAAAAGTAGCACATTTACCTCATTCGCAGTTGATCCTGTATCTATGTCATATAAGAGGAAATAAGTTCTTAATCCAGATGAATAGGAAAAACGATCCTGTAAGGATCGACTACAATATTAGCAGTGTGTTGCCTGGCACAGTCACATAGATTAAATATCCAGGCGTAAGGTTGCAAAGCGATGTGGAATGGAATGGGCACGACAGGTTGGTAGTTGGGAAGGCGAATGCTCATCTTTGGTTTATTGGGAGAGTTTTAGGAAACTATCGTTCGCTTCTAAAGAAGGCGGCATATAGAAAGCTAGTGCGACTCATTCTTAAGTGTTTGGGAGCCAATTCAGCTCGGATTAAAGGAAGAGACCGAAGCAATTCAGAGGCATGTTGCTAGATTTGTTACCGGTAGGTTCGATCAGCACGCGGGTACTACAGGGATGCTTCGTGAACTCAAACGGGACTCGCTTGAGGGAAAACGACGCTCTTTTTTCGAGGCACTACTGCGGAAATTTAGTAAACCAGTATTTGATTGCAGAACGATTCTACTGTCGCCAACGTATTGTTTGCGCGAGGGACACGAACATGAGAGAAATTAAGTAGTCGTCCGGAGGCTTAGCTAAAATGAAACGAACATGTTGTTTAGTTACAGTAATTAGGGAGTTTTGAAGTACCACACATGAACAAATGGCTCTGAGCACTATGGGACTTAACATCTATGGTCATCAGTCCCCTAGAACTCAGAACTACTTAAACCTAACTAACCTAAGGACATCACACAACACCCAGCCGTCACGAGGCAGAGAAAATCGAACCCGGGAACCCGGGCGTGGGAAGCGAGAACGCACACATGAACAGACACTGCAGTTAGTGAGCACAATAAGTGACAACTTCACATGCTTCTTTTGATAGAACATAATCTGGAAATTCTAGTGTAGAATTTTTCATTTTATTCCTCTTAACTCAGAGCTTTGATATATGTGCAGCTATTTGTGTTTCATGCAACGGCCTTGCCGCAGTGGATACCCCGGTTCCCGTGAGATCACCGAAGATAAGAGCTGTCGGGCGTGGTCGGCACTTGGATGGGTGACCATCCCGGCCGCCATGCGCTGTTGCCATTTTTCGGGGTGCACTCAGCCTCGTGATGACAATTGAGGAGCTACTCGAACGAATAGTAGCGGCTTCGGTCAAGAACACCGTCGTAACGACCGGGAGAGCGGTGTGCTGACCTCACACCCCTCCTATCCGCATCCTCCGCTGGGGATGACACGGCGGTCGGGTGGTCCCGGTAGGCCACTCGCGGCCTGAAGACGGAGTGCTTTTTTGTTTGTGTTTAAGCATCAACCATAGGCCTCATAAAATGGAAGAAATTTCTGTGTGCTAGTGAAACATGGAGTGTGGGCAGAACCTGAATAGAAGAGTATCGAAGCACTTGAGATGTGGTGCTACAGATGAATGTTGAAAATTAGGTGGACTGACAAGGTAAGGAATGAGCGGATTCTGCGCAGAATCGGAGAGGAAAGGTATATGTGAAAAGAAACTGACAAGGAGAAGGGACAGGGTGGTAGGACGTCTGTTAAGACGTCAGGCAATGACTCCCATTGTTGTAGAGGGACCTGTACAGGCCAAGACTGCAAAAACTGTAAGGAAGACAGAGATTGGAATACATCCAGCAAATAAATGAGGACGTAGGTTGCGAGTGCTACTCCGAGCTGAAGAGGTTGGACCAGGAGGGGAATTCGTGGCGGCCTGCATCAAACCAGTTAGAAGACTGATAACACAAAAAAAAAAAAAAAAAAAAAAAAAAAAAAAAAAAAAAAATTCGGGATAACGATATGCTTATACACACACGGCAGTAGTATCGCGTGTACAGCGTATAAAAGGGCAGTGCATTGGCTGAACTGTCATTCGTACTCAGGTGATTCATGCAAAAAGGTTCCCGACGTGATTTTGGCCTCACGACGGGAATTAACAGACTTTGAACGCGGAATGGTAATTGGAGCTAGATGCATTGAAATTCCATCGTTAGGGAATACTATATTTGAAGAACCACAGTGTCAACAGTGTGCCGAGAATACGAAATTTCAGTCATCATCTTTCACCGCACACACAACGCAATGGCGGACGGCCTCCACTTAACGACCGAGAACGCTGACCTTTCCGTAGCGTTGTCAGTGCTAACAGACAAGAAACAATGCTTAAAATAAACGCAGAAATAAATGTTGGGTTATACGACAAAAGTATCCGTTAGGACAACGCGGCGAGATTTGGCGTTAACGGGCTATGGCAGCTGAGCCGGCCGAAGTGGCCGTGCGGTTAAAGGTGCTGCAGTCTGGAACCGCAAGACCGCTACGGTCGCAGGTTCGAATCCTGCATCGGGCATGGATGTTTGTGATGTCCTTAGGTTAGTTAGGTTTAACTAGTTCTAAGTTCTAGGGGTCTAATGACCTCAGCAGTTGAGTCCCATAGAGCTCAGAGCCATTTGAGCCTATGGCAGGAGACGACCGACGCGAGTGCCTTTGCTAACAGCACGACATCGCCTTCAGCGGCTCTCCTGGGCTCGTGACCATACCCGGTGGACCCTAGACTACTGGAAAACCGTGACCTAGTCAGACGAGCGGCGATTTCAGTTGGTAAGAGATGATGGTACGATTCGAGTGTGGCTCAGACCAAACGAATTCATGAACCCTGGTTGTCAACAAGGCACTGTGCAAGCTGGTGGTGATTTCATAATGGTATGAGCTATGTTTGCATGGAATGGACTGCATCCTCTGGCCCAACTGAACCGATAATTGACTGGAAATGGTTGTGCTCGGCTACTAGGAGTCTATTTTCAGCCATTCATTTCCATGTTCTGAAAAAACGATATAATTTTTAGGGATGACAATGCACCATGTCACTGGACCACAATCGAAGAACATACTTGACAGTTCGAGGGAACGAACTGATCACACATATGGCCCGACATGAAAACCATCTAACATTAATGGGCTATAATCCTGAAGTCAGTTCATGCACAGAATCCTCCATCATTAACACTTTCGCAATTATGGACGCATATAGAGGAAGGATGCTTCAATATTTCTGCTGAGAACTTCCAACTTTTTTTGAGTCAGTGCTATGTCGCTTCACCATGCCGGATAAAAAAAGGATCGTCACGATATTAGGACGCGTACCTTGACTTTTGGCACCTCAGTATATTTGTGAGTGGAACAGGAAAGGAAATGAATAGTACGTTGTACCCTGCACCATGTGCGATGTGCTGACTTGTGGAGTATGGATGTAGATGCAGAAGAACGGAGCCTGACATGAGACTCGCAAACGTCGGCATTTACACCACAATAATAGATACCGGTTACCGTGCCTTTCAGTTTTAGTACATTTCTAGAATGCTTTTGCCCATAGTTTCAACACCAGCTGCACTCGTTTTTTTAGGAGTCTTCTAACGCCGTTAAAGGAACTTGTATCGTTTCAATAAAATAGTAGAAACAGACCGACTTCATTACCTCTGTTGCTAAAGAGTTTGTATTTTTAAACATGCAATCAAATTACGTGTCCGTCTGCAGTAGCAATTTGCCATAAAACCCTTTATCGTGATCCATTCGGGAAATAAAAGAAGACTTACGTAAAATACAGCACATTTTGTATGCAGATGAACATCGAGAAACACTACGAAGCGCTCAGCAACACACCCCCATAAAGACACAGCTACAGCTACACACACACACACACACACACACACACACACACACACACACACACACACACTTACACTCAAACGCACAAATGTACACATACACAAACACACATGCAGATCTTTTGAATGACATCATCTTTACGTCAGTAACTGTTGAAACGTCCCCTTTTTACAATTGTACAGGACTGTGCTTAAACTGATATACAATATTTTTAGCGCAACGCAATCTGACTTTCAGCAATCGCTGCAAAGAATGGCCCTGACTAACATTAACCTATACGTTTCACAAATCACTTACCTCACAAAAATCTTCGTTATCGAACTACTGCAGTACAGCGAGCGCCACTACTGCCAGCTAAATAAAAGATTCAAACTACGGAAGGCACTAACTACTGATAGGCATAGTTAGCAAATGAAAGATTTTAATAGAGAACAAACAATGTATTTACCTTAATAGTCATAATATATATATAGCAGTTCATGACAGTCTTACAGATTTCAAAACTCCGCCATCTCTCTCCCCACATCCATCACTGCTGGCGGCTCACCTCCAACTGCGTAACGCTACGCGCTGTTCACATCCAGCTGCCTAACACTACAATGGCGAGTATTACAACAATGCAAAGCAGCCACAGACTGCACACAGCACAGCCAGTGATTTTCATACAGAGGTGGCGTTACCAATAAAAAACCTAAACAGCCTACTTACATAGCCCCCATGCTCCCCACAAAAAATTTTACAAATTGTTTTGGACAGTGGCCAATAGTGATTTGAAAAAATTTTTCATAATTACAATATCAAAGAAATCAAATGCACACACTTATTGATACAATGTTGGTCAAAAGCTAAAATTTTCTCACAGTCCATAAAGACAGTCCTGATCATTCATCACAGTAAAACTGCCGTTTCTTTTCTCAAAGTCTGAGCAGTAAAAGACAATGCACATGGAAGTAGTGGATTTCCATGCAGTCTTGAAGAAGTAGTGTTGTCCTTCCAACGGAAAGACAGTGCTGACTCTTGACATGCTGACAGGCAATGGGCCACAACAGAGCAAACCCACAGCAGAGTCAGTAGAAGTTTTGAAGAATATTGGTAGGTAGGTCATCACAGAGTAGACCCACTGTAGTCCTGGTAGAGATTACGGTATTGGTGGGTCACCAGAGGTGTAGACCCACTGTAGTCCTGGTAGAAATAATGGTACTGGTGAGTCAGCAAAGACGCAGACCCACTGTAGTCCTTGTAGAGATGGCCAGCAACCATCTGTTGCGACTGTGCAGGTGCACAATCACAATCGAAGAGTCTTGCGGACAATATAGCAAGTCCATAAACCACCACTTGTGCACTCACAAAAATTTTTTTTTGAAATTTCTTTGGAACCAGCAATACTGTTATCCAGTCCCTTGCTGAATTATCAACACACGTCCAGGCACTAACAGTCCCAACTTCTCACATACTGTGCATATATTATGACCAACAGAAACGTGTGCAGTGAAATGTAACTTAATTTGAAGAACTGGTGTCTATACAATTATAAATTTACAACATGAAAATACAATTACAAAGGTACAAAATACATCTTTAAAGAACATAACAATACAGATAACATTTGTAGTAAAACAGGCTTTACAAAAGAATAGAAATAACATACATATCAGTGTTACAGGAAATATGACATAAGTAAATACATAAAAGGTCTGAATAACTTTCGAAACATCAACTTCACACATGAGCATTAAAACAAAACAGAATAAATAATGTCTAAGCATATTTACAAGGTAAATAACATATTATTAGAAAAATTCTACAACATAGCTCTCATCAGCTAAACACATAAAGACAGGAAAAACACAAATACAGAAGGGTACACAAACATATAGAGGGATGACACAAAAGGAAAGGACAGGGTTTGTTTTACTGCAGTATTTTGCATGGAGATCTCCCTTTGTTCATCATTATTCCCAAAAGCACTATCTAAGCCTGCTTTCTGTGTTCTGTTCACATCCTCTTTCAAAATAGTTTTTCTCCACTGTACACTACTTTTTTTTTTTGGCCAAACCATTTTCTTATATCTTCTCAATGCATTTCTTCCAATTCATCATAGTTAGTTTCTTATATAGTCTACCCCCTCTTAAGCTAACTTAAATCTACTGAGCTCAGATGCTAAACTAAGATACGAGGCAATGCAGCAGCACAAAACAATTAACACAAACAGCAATGATAAAAAATACAAAAGGCAAAGCAAGCAGCATAAATTACAACTAATATAAGGCAATGAGCAGCAAACAAGAAAAATAAATGCGTAGTAAAACTGGCTTGGCACAGTAACACAAATTAAAATTCAGTAGCACTATGCCTGGCAAACAGCAGCGGCAAATGCTATAATGTATACCTAAGCATGACAAAGCTCAAGCAGAAAAAATAGTACACTAAAGATAACAATGCAGACAAAGGTAATGTATAATCACATCTTAATGTCTATGTAATTAAAGTGGTGCACCACAACAACTTATTGTAAAAAAAAATATTACCATGTACTTGAAAAGAATATTATGTATGCAGTTACTGGTACTAGTCCCTTCTTATTGTTCTTTCCTTTCCAAGTGCTCCTTGTTTGAAGAATGTGGATCACAAAATTATTATTTAATAGATCTGTTGACAGAAAGTGTTCACATTAGCAAATGCATTTAATTTTATTTTATGAAACCAATGCTGCAAGACAGCTGGAAACCAGATATCAAATGAAATAAGCAACTATGTACAAAGTAAAGCATAAGAACATCATTCAGTAGTCATGAGGCATTTCATAAGTTAGTAGAAAAATCTCTCAACTAGAGAGACAGTAGTCATAATCAGGTGTATAGACATAAAAATATTTCTCGTCATTTCATTAGGCATTTCAGTAAATATCATAAATTAAGAGCTCCACAGTGTAATCATATGTTTTCAAGTTCGACCATGTCGTTTTTGCGATGCTTTCTACAAAGGAACGTCAATAGCGAGGATAATGGCCTCCCTTTTTTTTTTTCTCCATCTGTACTTCAGAAAGGGGCACACGCTGATGGCTTTTTTCCAGGCGACTGTCGCCCAGCTGGGTGCCCACGACGCATTACGTCCAGGTGGTCACTTTACTTTCTTACCGAAATATTTACGACACCAGTTTCCGCTACAGTGACAGTCTCATATGAAAATTTCACAGGTCGAAAATTTACATTACAAATGTGTAGAAACAAAATCCTATGAATATAACAGCGTGAAAAAAATTTTCGTCTGCATTGTGATACATTCACGCATTTACACACATTTCATAATTCTTAAAGTACGATTCTTGGTTTCCAACAACCTTTTTCACAAGCCAGAGTCCCTAACCACTACTCATTATTCCTTACCTTATTACACATATACATATTCGTCGACACTTCTTCAATATTTCGTCATAATAAATATGTAGCATAATCAAATTCCTGATATAGCATCAGCTTATTGATCATAAACATACCTCAACAGCATAATACACATCGTCATCATAATAATAACATTATAACACCTCAGTCAAATCTCAAAATCGTCGTAGCTTCCTCCAATAACTTCAAAACCTAAAAAAATTCACTGCTCATGTCAAAAGTGTCATCTGCCTCAAACACACTTCAAAAATCATGATCTCATACCAAATACATCATTCAAAGCTCTCATAGTATCACAATGGTTCTGAGAAAATATGAACAGTTCACAAAGTACAGACAAAATACAATTTCATAAGTGTGAAGTTATCCCACTGTGTAATTACGTAAACATCTGTCAGTGATGTAGTAAAAAAAAAAGTTTCTTTCTCTGTTAAATGATCAGATAGCTGCGTAATTCTGTGTTAGAGAAATATGGTACCGATGTGTAAAGTTGTATAAGCAAATACCATATCAGCTAGGGCGCCTTGTGCTTGCCAAACACATGGTACACAAAGTAAGCGTGTACCCCCCTGAGGATTAATGTAATTATACCCTCAGGTGTTACAGAGTACAGCAATGGAATGAAATGTATCACGAAAATCCTTTGTACCATTGTACTTCAAATATCTTTAAAAATAAATATTTTAAGTACAAAATTAATCACTCAAATACGTGTCCTGTAGCGCTAAATGTGCGTCTTGCTGTAAGATAATCTCTGTGGAAGTGTCGTAGTTATTGTCCTCCGAAAGCTAAGTTCTGCAGAAGTCAATGTACTTACCTCATGATAAACAAAAGTGAAATGATTTGCGTATAGATATCTTAGTTATTACGCTTATTGTTGTGATGAAGAAATTACTGTGCTGTAACGTATTGTTGTGCTACGGAAAAGGCTGTCTCATTGTAGCTATACCACAGAAGTTACTACTAAAACATGTTTTAGTTTCCAGAAGAATTCAGAAAAACTGTGCAGATATAAAACAGATACACCGCAAAAGCAACAAGGTAAATTGTGTCACACATTAGTAGTGTCGTGATATAGTCGTGTAGCTGTCAAATAAACTAACCACTGTGTCATCTGGTATCTCTCAGAAAGCACCTTGAATTCATAATGTATTTTCAAGTAAACTAAAATGTTGCATGAAAATCTCATTAGCAGTACTGGTAAATGTTCTAAGTATGTGAGCCTTATAGTCATTACGTAATCGTGCAACTAACAAGCAAGAATGTACACACACAATAACACTGTGACGTCTGTTCACTATAACAATGCATTCGTAATTTCTGTTTAAAAATGTTCCCTAGGTTATAGACTGGATATTTAACTTCAAACATTGTTGCATGTTAACAGATTCTAAGTCTGACAAAGCATACTGGTAATGTAAAGTGAAAAGTTATATGACAAAGACAAAGTTAAAAAGCAGATTATCTTTCAATAAACGGTTTTACATGTGAAATGTGGTGTAAACCTTTACTCTTCCTAGTGCACAGCGTTTCAACTTCAAAGCAATTATCATGTTGTATACATCGGTAAAGAATGCTAAAATTTTTCTTAAGGCTAGCGTCTTATGTTATTTTTCTCGGAGCCAGCGGGCGCATGCGGCTGCCTGCTGTGCGAGTCATTGTCTCTCTTTGTTGGCGCGCGCCGTTATTGGGATTAGGAGACCTAACTTCTACAAATTCACTCTGACGAGAAGGCCCTGCCCTGTTTGAAGCTCGCCAGTTCTGATGGAATTCAGGTCTGTCGTTTTGTCGGTAGTTTACATAGTTTCTTGTTTGTCGGTCACGTGGTAGAGAATTTCTCCCTGAATCGTAACTGCGCGCTGGACCGTTGCGTCTAAAGTTATTCTGTCTCCCTTGATAATAATTATTTTGGTTCCCATATTGTCTGTTTCTCTGATTGTCTCTGTGATAGTCACTACCGCATAGAGGTGATATTTCCCTGTAATTATTACTACTCCACCAACGGTTGTCATACGGGTGGTGTCTGTTTTGGTCACGATTTACATTGTAAGAATAGCCTTGTCGCCTCCAGTTATTATTTCTTTCATCACGGATATGTGACGGATGTGACCTGTAATTGTTGTGTTCCTGTTTTCGCGTTCCACGATTGTCAGTGTCAATTTCCAGTTCTTGTAAGAGCCCCTGAAAAGCTTCAATGTCATCTTTGCAACGTCCTGCCAAAATAATATGTCGTAAATGTTCAGGTAATTTGATTAAGCAAATGCGGATGAGTTCTGAGGGGCTGTATGGGTTTGACAGGTACTGATTCTTGTGCAACATATCTTCAAAATATTTCACAAGACTGGAGAATTCAGAGTGTTCGAAATGTTTCGTCATTATGATGCTATGTTTTACTCGGTCTTGTGTAGCTTGAGACCAATACGCTGAGAGGAAGGCATGATAAAATTCTCCTTCACTGTGACAATCGTGAATGACTGATCGCATTCTTACAGCTGGTTCATTCTCTAAATAGCCACACATAAATTCTAATCCATGTTCTAACGACCAGTTGGGAGGAAAACAATGAGAGAATTGATGGAGCCAAGCTTGTGGATGAATGTCGTTGCCAGAATTCTTAAATGTTTTGAATTTACATGTAGTAATGAACAGCTTATAGTCAAAGTCATCATGTCGGCAAGTCGCATATCGGTCATTGTTACGTCGTGTCGGCGGTTCCATCTCAAAATTCGGTGCACCTTGCCAATTTCTTTCATAATTTCCGAAATGCCCTGTGTTATTATTTTGTGGCTTTTCCGTATTTCTATGTCCCTCTTCCCGTGTTGGAGCGCGAGTGTCCTCTGAAATATGAAATTTTTGTATTACTTGTGCCAACTGATCTTGTACTTCCCGGATTTCTCTTTTGTATTGCGTATTAATTTGATTCTGATTTTGTTTGAATTTCTTAATTTGTTCATACTCTTCTGTGTCAGTGATGGCTACAGGTCTTGTGTCATTCAGATCATCATCTACCTTTGCAGTTAAGTTAGTGAACTGATCCGAAAGTTCGGCTACTTTCTCCGATAGTGTGCTTATTTCCTCAGTGTGTTTTTCTGAACCAAGTTTCAGAGTGTCCATTTGTGTTAAAATCGAATCTACTGTGTCCTTTAAGTTTTCCTGAGTTTTTGCAAGTTGCGTAACCGAATCGGTAGATGCAACTGAGTCAAATTTAGCTTGCAAGGTCTCATGATTTTCATGAACAATAGTTTGCAGTTCTTTTATGGCTGCTTCGTGATTCTGTATTGCATTTTCATGACGCGAAAAAATAGGTTGGAAATGCTCACAAATTTGTGTTTTTACATCATTACAGACTTTTTGACATTTCGATTCGATGTTATGTAACTCAGTAGTTAAATCTACACGTGTTTGTTCAAGCGTGGTGTGAAGATTTTGTTCCATTGCGTCTAACTGTTGCTGTGCTTGTCTCTGATTTTGTTCCATTGTGTCTAACTTTTGAAGATTTTGTTCCATTGTGTCTAACTTTTTAAGATTTTGTTCCATTGTGTCTAACTTTTTAAGATTTTGTTCCACTGTGTCTAACTTTTGAAGCTTTTGTCCCTTTTGTTGCATTAATTGTAATAACAATGCACTGGTGTCTGAAACATGTTCCTCAGTGCTATTCGGCAATGCATTTGAACCGGCAATATTCGCAGTTTGAAAAGCAGAAAATGTGTCTTGACTTATTTGAGAAAAGGGTGTGGACGCAAAACCTGAATCTACAGTATTTGCAAGATTGTGTCCTGTCATTTCGGATTCCTGAGGCAAGCTGTTGCCGACCGATCGATCGATAATGCTTCCCTGTTCACTAATTGTTTCACTGTCTACACCATTGTTTGCAGCCCGCTCCATTTCCCTATGCACAATTACCAAATTACTACTTTGAACATCAGTTAATTCATTACTCAGTGACGCTAACACACTGCTTTCGTTTTCACTGTCATTTCTCAGTTTACTTTGGAGCCTAGTACGTTTTTCACACGCCATAATTGCCACAATATTTCACACGATAACACAGAAAAGCACAATTTGAAGAGCAAAAATAAGAGAACACATTAACATAACACTGAAAATAATATCTAGTTAATTGCAGTTGCGAAATACTTGGTGCAAATCTAAATGCATGCCACAACTGTTTTACTGTACAACAATGAAAGACTGCAACTACAAAGGAGATTCTCTCTACAATTACGCGCTAGCAATAAACAATAGCTACACTAATTACACAAACTACAAGGAAAAAAATCAGAAGATTCCAGTGAGGTATCCTCGCCTAAGGGTCGACATATGAAACGTCCCCTTTTTACAGTTGTACAGGACTGTGCTTAAACTGATATACAATATTTTTAGCGCAACGCAATCTGACTTTCAGCAATCGCTACAAAGAATGGCCCTGACTAACATTAACCTATACGTTTCACAAATCACTTACCTCACAAAAATCTTCGTTACTCGAACTACTGCAGTACAGCGAGCGCCACTACTGCGAGCTAAATAAAAGATTCAAACTACGGAAGGCACTAACTACTGATAGGCATAGTTAGCAAATGAAAGATTTTAATAGAGAACAAACAATGTATTTACCTTAATAGTCATAATATATACAGCAGTTCATGACAGTCTTACAAATTTCAAAACTCCGCCATCTCTCTCCCCACATCCATCACTGCTGGCGGCTCACCTCCAACTGCGCAACGCTACGCGCTGTTCACATCCAGCTGCCTAACACTACAATGGCGAGTATTACAACAATGCAAAGCAGCCACAGACTGCACACAGCACAGCCAGTGATCTTCATACAGAGGTGGCGTTACCAATAAAAAATCTAAACAGCCTACTTACACTGTTATAAGTTTTTATTGCACTATTGCAATTTCGGCCTTAGGCCATTATCAAGTGCTGATATTATGGCTTTAAGCCATGTCAACGTAATGTAAGCTGACACATTTGTGGTTTTTTTGAGGCAGTCGTCTAATACACAGGGTCACCGGTTCAGATCCGGTCCAACTGTTTCGGTGGACAAGTGAGAGGAGACTTAAGGCAACAGCTGAATAACAGCTGAGCATAGCACTTTGAAGGTGTGGCGGTGGAACTTTAAGTTCCGTGACACCCTCCGACGGTGGAAGGACAGAGGAGGGGTGCAGCAATGCACCAACTCTATGGTCAAGGAGAAAAGTGGCTGGACATGAACAGGCCACTGCTAATGACTGTACAAAAACGGACAGAAAAACGTGGTCGTATTGGGCCTATCGTCAGTCATAGCCCGAACCCGAGTGCTCCAGGATGGTGAGCGGAACGGGGTGTCGGTGGCACCGCCGTGGAACTGTGGTGCCGATGGTTTGTAGTCCAGTGACCGTCTCACAGAGGGTGTCCACTTTATAGTTGGCGAGCCTTGCGGCGAATGGTCGTCTTGAGAAGGGCTGTATTTGTCTCCTCACGCAGAGTGACAATCTTGGTGAGCGGAGGGGCGTGAAGACTCCACCTGAGAACTGTATTCTGTAGGCGCTGGAGCGTCAGCATCCGGAACTTGCTAATCGTGGTCCACGTAGAGGAACCATACGTTAGTGAGGGTAGGACAACGGAGTGATACAGCTGGAGCTTGGTATCTAAATTCAGCTCTCGGCTGGAGAAGAGCGGGTACAAGGCCTTTGTCAACTTTAACCCTTTATAGGTGACGTATTCCGCGTGGCGGTGGAAGAAACATTTCTTATCCAGTCACATCCCGAGACACTTGGTAGCTTGGGCCCATGGGACTCGTCGCTCCCGACTGAGATGTTGTTTTGGAGTATAGGGCGCCGTTATGGTTATGGCGGCATTGAGGGCCATTTTATTGGAGCGACACCAGGTGACTGTTGCGTCTACTTGCAGTTGGAGGCGAGCAATGAGTTGATTAGGGTTGCGGCCGGTCGTATAAAGTGCCGTGTCGTCGGCGTATTGCGCCAAATGGCAGTGACGGAGGACGGACATGTCATTGACATAGATATTAAAAAGACGAGGGGACAGCACAGAGCCCTGAGGGGCACCCATTTGTGTGTTGTTATTAATTCTGTTAAATACATTCGTGTAGTTGCTACACAGTGCGAGCACACGTATACAAAACTCAAAAAAAAAAAAAAAAAAAAAAAATCTGTAAGTGCTCATGTTCATTAAACCATGCATTTATAGATTACGTTGTTTTACGAGTTTTGCATACATGTGCTCGCACTGTGTAGCAACGACATGAATGTATTTAACAGGACTGACAATGACACACAAAATCACCCTCACCCCCCGGGTTGCTCCTCTCCTCTCCCATCCCCACCCCCTGCCACGTCTTCACTGTTGTGTCCCCCCTACCCTCCATCTCTACACCCTTCATCTCCTTTCCCAAGGTGGCTTCCATCAACTCCCCCTCCCGGATGATGCCCTCTCTCCCTCCGTTTATCCCTCCTATCAACTCTGATCCTCACCCCCCCTCCTTTCCTCCATCCTTTTCTTGGGCTCCCTCTCCCCCCCTTCCATCCTCTTTTTTCCCCACCTACCTTCTCTCTCCCCCAAGTCCTTTTTCATTTGCCTTTTCCCATTCCCTCTCGCGTCTGCCCTGCCCCTCCCCCCATTATGGGTCCTCTCCCTCCTTTGGGTACCCCCCACTTTCGTTTTTCCTCTCCTCCCTCATTGTTTTCCCCCTCATCTGTCCAGGTCCACCCCCCCCCCCCCCCCCCCCCATCTGCCCTAGGCTATGGTGTGTCCTCTTTATGCCGACATTTTAGTGCAGTGTTTACAGTGAGTGTTCAGTGTTGTGTGTCTTTTCCGATGTGTTGCGAACGGACATCATACTGTCACTGGGTGTGATTTTAGATCTCTTGCGAACAGAAACCAGACTGTCGCCATGTTTTTTAATTGTCTGTCTACTATGTTACCTCAGTATTTTTATTCGCTTTGCCAACCCTTTACTTTATGTTTTAACTTTCCCCAATTTTCCGCCGTTTTACGATTTAAGTCCCCGTTTTATCGCCTGCTTTTATTGTTTCTTAACTTCTCCTTACACTTTTAAAAAGTCTGTAGGCTGCAGAGCAGCGTAATAAGCTGCTGCCAGCCCGCCCCCTTCGGGGGGAATCGAAATACAATAAAGGAAATAGAAAGACACACAAATGTGTCAGCTTACATTACGTTGAGATGGCTTAAAGCCTTAATATCATCACTTGATAATGGCCTAAGGCCGAAATTGCAATAGTGCAATAAAAACTTCACTGGCGTAAAGATGATGTCCTTCAAAAAATTTTTTTATGGCTGTGAATCCCAGCTACAACAAGTGTACACATTCAGATCTTTGGTGGTCGAGGAAGGTGGAGGGGAGGTACACGAAATCGAAATCAACCAGAAGCAAAAGAAGCAGAGAAGACTGTGCTGTGGAACATCCCCTTGTCGGTATCTTCCTCTTATCCACACACAGGTGACTCAGACTTTTCCTGGTGGAGAGAGGAGGTATTCCAGGTAAACTCTGGAGTCTGGGGCAGACGACGTGAGCTTCCGCAGGTGCAGCCATCTCATCAGGTGAGGCTGGCGAAATCGCGCAGTAGAGCAAACACAGTTGCCTCCCCCCTCCCCCCTACCCCATGACGTGGGCTCCAACCCCCAGAAGGAACCGCTACTGCGAGGATCAAATAAATGCTGCAGGACTCTAATCTTAGGACGTGAGGGAAAGAATGTATTTACCTTGATATTCGCTCCCCCCACGTAGTCCAATTCTGATGGAAGGCAAACGACACATTCTCAGTACCACAGAAACATTCCGATCAAGAACGGAGTTTTTTACTTTTACCAAAGTGTTGATCGCATAGGGTACATGAATTCCAGTTAAGCTCTTCCGACTCGCATGATCCATGATTAGAAATAAAAATCTACAAAAGTCAAAATGCATAACTGCTCTTAAATACCACCAGATAGACAAATATGGAAAAGGGAAGCTAAAGATAAAAATAAAAACATATGCCCAGTATGTTGAGAAAGTAATATACCAAGCCGTCTTCAACCATTTATTGTCAAAACGTAAAATCAACACCTGTAGTTGCTCAGTCTCGCACTTTAAAACTGGAGCATTTATTTTCGTAAAGGAGTGTGAGTATTGTATGCATACATATTCGAAAAGTAAAAAGTAAAAAATTGTTTGTGTTTAAAAAAATGTAACTTAATCATTACATTTGATATTTAACGAATATAAGTAAAAAATAAATAAGGTTATCTATTAAAATAAGGTTATCTAAACTGGGACCTCACATCTCATAAAATGAAACGAACGTATTATTTAATTACAATAATTAGGGAATTACTGCAATATGAGCACATATTAGCAGACACGGCAGTTTCTTGACTAAAATGAGTGCCCTGTGACGAATTAATGTGTTTTTGTAATATAACATACTCGGCAAATTTTTATATAGTATTTTTAATTTTTTCTGTACTCTGAAATTTAGTATAGGTATAGCTCTTTGTCTTCTTCTTCTTCTTCTTCTTCTTCTTTCGTTTTGGCCATCTTAGCACCACGTTAATTCGCTTCAGCTTCGTTTCTTCTGGCATTTCTTCTTTCCCAATATTCTTTCATTCTCATACTTTGCAGCCTTCTTCGTTCATTTGTCCAAGATGATTTTGTTCTGGGTCTCGATCTGTCCTCGAAAACTTTGAAGGCCTGAAGTTTTTATTTAAAAATCACCTTCTTGTATATCTCTGGTTACTGTAATCTCATTTCTTCCAGATCTCTGTACATCCTGGATCTTTTTTTGATTTCGTTTTTTGTTTCTTTGTTCATCAGAAGTTGTGTAATTCGCCGTGTTAACCTCCCCTGGTCCATTCTGAGGATGTGTCTGAAGAACATGCTCCTTCTTTTCCTGGTGACGTCAGAAATTTTTTCCATCTTGGTACATAGTTCCTGGTTGGCTCGGTTTCTAAACTGACCATCTTCTGTTCTTCGAGGTCCTAATATTCTCCTGAGAATCTTTCATTCTATCAGTTCCAGCCTCTTGATCACTCCGGTTCTTGCTGAGAGTTTCTGCTGTATATGTGCCATGGGAGAAGAGACAGAGGAAGAACCCGACAGAACTGGGTAACGTAACAGGCAATTCTTGCCTAATACCTGAAGACAAGATGAAGATGCTCATCATATGAAATAACAACATACCTCGAAATGAGTCAAACGTTCGCTGCGAATGTTCTTAATAGACCAGAGAAGTTTTTTGGTGTATTCCAGGAGTAAGGCCGAGACGTCGACCGAATGAAAAGTGGGAAGGTGACGTTCAAATTCATGCAGTAGTGACATGGTTGCAGAGACCGTTACGCTAGGAAACATCTGGAGGACAGTGTAGATGTTGATATCGTGTGGCTAATGCTGAACATGATTATGGTTGTAGTAACGACATGCAAATATAAAGTACAGACTTTGTTATACCTGTACCTTAATTTTCATTTGGGAGTAGACGTTAATACTACTACAGGGATTATTTTCTTCTTTCCCTCCTCCTTCCTCTTCTTTTTCTTCTACTTATTCCTTCAAGTGCTCGGCATTTTCCTGTTATGTCCTCTCATTCAGTGCCTCTGTTTCCTGTGATTTGTTTCTGTTCTATTCTTCCATCTCTTCCTTGGTCTGCCTATTAACCTTTTCCCTCTCGGTCGATAATCAATTATTATTTTACGAATTCTATTTTTATTCCTTCTTCTGGCATGAACTCTCGATTTATCTCTTTACGATTTGATCTGTTTATTTATGCTTTTGGGTTCTAGTGAGAGCAGCAATGGTGCCGATGTGTGTTCTGCTGTTATACAATCTGTTTTCATATCTTTTGATGGGTTTAATACTAGGCACAAAAATCGATATATGGTTGTCTATCATTACAGAATAATTTGTGTCAGTAGTATCACTAAGCAAGTTGCGAGGACTTTGTAGTGACCTATTTTTGACAATCGATCCCTACAAGTGTACAGTGCTTCATAAACATTCCGTGAAGTGTTAATTTACTTGCAGTGATACAGTCATTCTTTGACTTAGCTTTTGTTAGTTATTCCGTGCTGTTCATGTCTACACAATTCATTCATGTGTGTAGTGTTCAGTTATTGCTAAATGTATGTGGGAATAAAGGAACTGTTTTCTCCAACACCCACAACTTTAATAAGTTAACAATTTATGTGTGGAAATATTTAATTTCAAAATCCATCGTGTTTGAAAACTGTGGTACAGCGGTTGAACTTTGGTCATTAAAAATGTTTCTTAACCTAAAATTTTTATCAGCGTTGCTAAATGGAAGCCATGTATCATTTGTTAAAAAGTCTTATAGAACAATTATTTTATGACAATACTACAACATGTGTTTTGTGCACAAAGTTTTACATCTTTTGGGAAACAATAGAATTTAATTTGTTCCAAAGATCGAATTTTCTTCGGAGTCAGTCATCTGTAACTATACATGCATGGCAAGAATATATTTCCGATTTGTCGATCTTCAGTTTCCATTTTGTTACACCGTCGTCTTTGGTGATGTTTAATCTGTGCCTGCTTCCAGCACCATCTCTGATCGTGTTGTTATGAATACGATCACATTAACTGTTGTGGCGTAGCAAGACAGCCACGCCACTCGGAAGTAGCCGAAAGGCACGCGTTAAGCTCACGCAGATTGGCGTGAGGTCTGGAACAGGACAATGTCTTGAGAATTGCAATAAAGTACGAAAATCTGGTAATACTTAACTTTAATCCACATTTGTAGAACATCGCTCTTGATGATACATGCTTCACAATATTAATTATCAAAGCTATGGCGCCTTGCTAGGTCGTAGCAAATGTAGCTGAAGGC
This sequence comes from Schistocerca americana, assembly GCF_021461395.2. NCBI lineage: Eukaryota > Metazoa > Arthropoda > Insecta > Orthoptera > Acrididae > Schistocerca > Schistocerca americana. The sequence continues at coordinate 28,410,420 of NC_060127.1, forward strand.
TATGCTAACTATCGTCTCGGCAAATGAGAGCGTACTGGTCAGTGAGGCTTCGCTAGCAAAGTCTGCTGTACAACTGGGGCGAGTGCCAGTACGTCTCTCTAGACCTGCCGTGTGGTGGCGCTCGGTCTGCTATCACTGACAGTGGCTACACGCGGGTCCGACGTATACTAATGGACCGCGGCCGATTTAAAGGCTACCACCTAGCAAGTGTGGTGTCTGACGGTGACACCACATTAACATTTCGTGGACCGTGAAGTTCTCCTTCAGCATTACGAAAATATGTAGCTTAAGTAATATAAGACGTTATCTGTTCATCAACATGCGTAATTTTCAGACTGGCTAGTACTAGCGTGTCGGTATATGTGACATCTGTGTATAATCTGCTATTGCACGTATGTTTAAGATCAAATGTAGTAAAGAAACCCAATAACAGCTGGTAAATATTACTGCATAGCCTGCTATACAAGGTTTGTATTGTTACTGGAAAACATAGCTGTGGGAATATCAATGTGGCAGAATGAGATTTTCACTCTGCAGCGGTGTGCTAATTCTGCTAGGTTCCCAGAATAGCTTCTGTGAGGTTTGGAAGTTAGGAGACTAGGTACTGGCAGAATTGAATCTGTGAGGGCGGGTCGTGCGTCGTGCTTGGGTAGCTCAGTTGGTAGAGCACTTACCCGCGAAAGGCAAAGGTCCCGAATTCGAGTCTCGGTCCGGCACACAATTGTAATCTGCCAGGTAGTTTCATCAATGTGGCAATTAATCTGAGAGTCTAGAGTAACGTATTTAAGATAAATAATTCATCGTTTTTGTACTACTAGTGACATGCTATCATTCGGGCCCAGGAGGCAGCTGTCAACTGTCTGGTTAGCGTGGTGCATGTGTTAAGCACTGTTACACAAAAATAATGTATGTATATTGCTACTGTTATCTAATTTTGCCCATTATCAGCAGAAAATGGCGAACACTGTGTACTGAATCATAGAAGTAATGGAGTCGTTATGATGTCTGGCTAAATTTGAAGGCATGCCGACCCCCGTTTCGTACGTATACGAAAGTGGTCTGTATCTGTTCGGTATGCTATTCCATAGAAATGTCATGCAGTTTCTGTTGCATGACTGCAGAAGATGACGAACATTTCGAACTGTAAATGAAGCCAATACCCCAACATGTGGTCACTGAAGAGTTTTGCTGCCTCTGCTACCTGGTTTAGAGACGTGTTTTTGACGGACTTAGATGAGGAAATAATATTGCTTTCTTTGGCAACTGTCGTCAAAAAGCAGTAGCGTTTATGTGTGTTTTAAAGCTTGACAGGTGCATCATATTACGTCTAGCTAAGAGTCAAACACACTGTCAGCAAGGTAACATTTGTCAGAGCAAATTAATAAAACGCTCAGTGATCGAGATCAGTAATGCCGATGTCAGCCTGCCTTTTGACACTTGACCATCACCACAGAACAACATAGATGTGAACAACACTGAATTTGAGTCTCCATTGTGTCAAACCATACACCAAACAAAACAGGACTTTTCATGTGTCCATGTCCTGGTTTAAGTAATTTTTTTCCGAATAAATAACATTGAATATGACAAAAATAAATGCAGTGCATTTAGATACTTTTGAGCATGACCAAGATGGCTACAAAGTTATTGATAGTTTCATATGAAAGTGAAAATAGTGTAAGTTACACCAATTGCATCTTTTTTTTATAAATAGTTTTGAATATGACCCAAAAGCAAATTCAGATCATATGGATACTTTTGTTTGTGGCCACAAATGCTGCAAATTACAACCTTCTCATAAATTTTTGGGTAAATTATTTTGAACATGGCACAACAACTGTTTCACAGCTTCCAAATACTTCTGAGCACAGTCGTGATAGCGACATTGAGATAGCCTGTTTCTTTTTAATTTTCTCCAAACTAATACTGACTCTAGGAGAGCGAGGGAAAGGGACTGTGTTAGAAAGTACTACTGGGATAGTTCTGCGATCTTGGAGTTATGAGTTTTTACTTATTTTCAAATTTCGCATTGAATTGTATCTTAATTTTCCACCAGCACCATCTTTGAATTTTGAATTTCCCACCGTCTGCCTTCTTTTAGTTTTAATTTAGACGCCATCCACCAGCTTCAGTTTCAAAATTTCCTGCCGTTTGCCGCCATACACTGTCTCTGATTTTTAAAATTCGCGCCTTCTGTCGTCTTGATTACATAAAAAGATGGTATCATCGTGACTACAGCACTCACTGGTGTCGAAAATTTGAGCTGTTGCCTCAAACATACACAGCTTCCGTGCTAAAGATATTTTTGGAGCCTGATAAGAAAAGAGTCACTTCTCTCGTAATCAAAATGTTAAACAGCAAGATTTATGATTTATGATACACGCTACGAGACAAGGAAAACTAACCACAGTCTTGGGAATACAGTTCAATGAAATGGATAGTATCTTGTATCGGAGATGAATATCAACAAAAATAAAATAAGGGTAATATAATGCGGCTGAATTAAAGCAGAATGTTCTGAGGGAATAAGATCAGGAACAAATGGCTCTGAGCACTATAAGACTCAACTGCTGTGGTCATCAGTCCCCTAGAACTTAGAACTACTTAAACCTGACTAACCTAAGGACATCACACACATCCATGCACGAGGCAGGATTCGAACCTGCTACCGCAGTAGCAGCGCGGCTCCGGACTGGAGCGCCTAGAACCGCACGGCCACCGCGGGCGGCGTAAGATCAGGAACAAAGAGACAGAAGTAGTTGATGAGATATGACATCTAGTCAGCAAAATAACTGGCGAGGGTCGAGTTTTAGAAAATATAGTATAGTACTTGCCTAGATCACGGGTGATCTGGGCCAATAGCAAGAAAAGCATTCCGGAAAAAATGAGATGTCTGTTAACATATAAAATAAATGTAGGCGTCAGAGGTCTTTCCTGACTCTATTTGTCTGAAGCGTAGCCTTGTATGTGTGAAACAATAAAGAGTTCTAACAGGAAGATAACAGAAGCTTTTAATGGGCGTAATGCACACCCTGATTTCTCAAGGAATCGTCAATTTCGTGATAGATGGAAGATAGGGGGCAAAAATTGAAGATCAGGATTCGAATCCAGAAAGGAGGTTCAAATGGCTGTAGATTCCAGCAGCTGTACAAAGATGAAGGGCATTGCGCGGGATAGACTAAGGAGTGAATAGCTGCAATCTTCGAACAGAGGACTACACTACCAACAAACAACAACATCCGGCAAGGTTTCACACTGACACAATCAACAATAAAGTAATCACATTGCCTGGCAAAGAGACTGAAAGACACAGGTGGAAGAAGCTCGGTGAAACTTCACGGGATGAGCTGTGTGTGTACGTACGTAGTTGAATTGATATCTGACTATCTCTTCTAGATGCCTCACTTTTGTTGTCAGGCAGTGTGTGTACAGTGAGAAACGCAAGACTTATAAACGCAGATCGGAACGTGTACTCTAGAAGCGAAAATTGAGACTGGAAATCAGAATACCACAACAAAACGTAGTACAATTTCTTCGAAAGCTATAAAATAGCTCGACTCTGGAGAAGTAGGAAACGTAATATTTACATTGTGGAAAACGTGGGTTAAATTGCTCTGGGGAGAGGCTCGCGGCATACTTTGACGTCTCTGTACGAGCAGGAGGAGCCAGAATTTATTTTATTGGTGGAGATATGCAGATACATGGTATAGGGCAGGAAGCGCCAGCGGAATAGGACTCCGATAAATTCCCCGTTTGTATATTTCGCAGAACCGCGGACACGAATTTATTTGGTACACTGCTCTGCAGCGCCTGTTCATATATAATGGAGGCACGCCGATGGAATTACGGGCTCTGGAAGGGCAATATTTCTCTAACGTTTCATGCCGCAAGACTTCCTCCGCCCTAGGCAACTGTGAATAACTTGGTATTCACAGAGCAGGTAATGGCTCGAGAATCATGTTTCGCTACCGAACAAGCCGCATCTTCCCTTGCAGTGATGTAATATATTTTTTTCATGGAGGGCCAACATAGACAGCAGATTGCGTCGTATTGACTCGTAAATGAAGCCTCTCTCTCTCTCTCTCTTTTTGTTCGAGTTACAGATACAGGATCGACAAAATGAAAGTGTCGCGGAAAATACAGTGTTGTGCAAAACTTAAGGATGATGGTAATTTTTGCGTGTTGTGTGAGTGCCAAGCAAGGTATCTCGATGAAACTTGGACCATACATAGAAATAATTACTATTGTGTAATACAAAAGGAAACTGTAGGATTAGACGAAAAGTAGTGTCGGTTTTGTCCGCAGATCGTGGTCTCGCGGTAGCGTTCTCGCTTCCCGAGCACGGGGTCCCGGGTTCGATTCCCGGCGGGGTCACAGATTTTTCCTGCCTCGAGATGACTGGGTGATGTTGTGTCGTCTTCATCATCATCATCATCATCATTCATCCCCATTACTGTCGCAGGAAGTCAATGGCAAACCACCTCCACTAGGACCTTGCCTAGTAAGGCGGCGCAGGTCTCTCGCGTCGTTCCCCTACGCTCTGTAAAGAGACATCATCATCATCAATGTCGGTTTTATTCAAAGACAATAATTACACTCAAATCACCGCGATTTATGATGGCTCCCTGGGCATTAATAAAAGTGGGAAACTCCAGAATGAGATTTTCACTCTGCAGAGTGTGCGCTGGTTGAAACGCGTACGTTTCAACCAGCGATGGCGAGGCATGACAGAATCTCTGACCAGAGAGTTATTTATCGTTGCTAGTCTGCGCTTGACCGCGCGTGAGTGCAGTAGTTGTACGTAGCGAGTCGCGAGAGCATGTAGTTCAGTTGCGAGTTGTACTCGGTCGGAGTTGTATGTGAGGAGTCGGCGGGCGTCGACATGGGTCTCTGGTCAAGGTTCGGGACGAGGTATATTGTTAAATAAGGTAATGAAGCAGCATTGCGCACATCTGATAATGTAATGTATGTTAATTGTAATTAATTTGTTCAAGAAATGCCCCAATAATAATTTTGTTTTCAAAGCAATCCTTTTTAAGAAAATAATCATTCCAATTGAAACAATATTTCCTACGCTTTTTCTCCCAGAATCAATTTATCAGATTAATAATTGCACAGGGCCTAAGGTCAGCGCAGCTGACCTTATAAAATTTATCAGGTTCACCTTAACGTTAATTTTGTGCGGACTTAACATTTTTGCACATTTTTATTATCATTGAGTTTCATTACTGTGGGAAGCTAACATTTGGCACCATTTGCAATTCTATTCAATACTTTTCATTTTTCATTATTTTCACGGGGAGGATACACTTGGCTCTATTCCCATTAACATTTAATTAATGTCATTTCAAAATTCTGCGGGGAGGTTACACTTGGCAACATCCGGTCCAGGATCGTATTTCTTTGAGAATCTTCTGAAAAGTAGCCAGATATCTGCTCTTATTTACTAAAATATAATTAGCATTTGGCGCAACGCTTTTACTAATTTTATGACTTTCTTTCCTCAGATCTTCGGCAATTCGTCGCTTTGTTGTATTTGTGTTTGTTGCTTTTTGTATTGTCTTTGTTTCATTTGTGAATAATTGTGACTAGTGTAAAAATGCCGCGAAAGACTATTAATAGTACATCGCGAGGTATAATGAATGAAATAACCGATTTAAACAACTTCACCGATAGTACTTGTGACACGCAGTGCAATGATGACAATCCTGCGTTCACTGACAATCAGTGCGTTCCAACCACTAATGAAGATTTTTATCTTAATGATGAACAAACGAACTCAATTGTCTCCTCTGTTAATTCGACGACAATTGATGACGCGGGGCGCTCTATTGTAATGAGCGCTGCCCAGTTTAACACACCCGGTTTGGAAAATTCACGTAACGGACAGACGAATTTTTCTAATGAAAATGAACAGGATACTCAAAGTAGGAGAGATTTATTTAATTCCGAAATAGTGACTGACAGTGTACATTTGACTGGCAAACCTTTTTGTAAATCTCAGAATAACCAAATGGTTACAGAAAGCGAGACAATTCCAGATCCACCATTAAACAGCACAGAGAATAGAAATGCTAATTTTGGCTTGGATCAAACGACGGCATTATTGCTACAAATTCTTGAATCAAACAAACAACAGAGTGAAGATCTCAAAGAACACTTTAATAAAAAACTAGACAACAGTAATGAAAATCTCAAACAACTTAGTGAACGGGTCAGACAACAGAGTGAAGATAACAAACAATTTAAAGAAAATTGCAAACAGCTTAATGAAAATAACGAAAAACTCAAACAATACTTTAATGAAACATTAGACAACAATTCCAGGCAGTTAAATGAAAAATTGGACAACAATTGCAGACAGCTTAGTGAACAAATTAGAGACGTTGCCGCGCAGTGTCATAACACTAAGGAACAATTACGCGAGGAAATTGAGGCTTGTGCTAGGAAAAGTAGCGAAGAAATTAGACCTGTTGCGCAAGAATTAAGGGATATGCAAACAGTTACAACAGAATCGCTAAGGGACGAAATTAATGCAGTCGGTAAACAATGCTCTGAAAAAGCTACACAATTACGCGACGAGTTTAAACTAATGACAGCAGAACTTTCGCACACAAAGGATGCAAAGATAGACGCGAAATTCGACCAACAGAACACTCAGATTGACGAACGTTTTAATCACCACATACAAAACAGTGATACGCGTTTCCGTAAATTTATACAGGATCAGAATAAAGTAAAACGACAAGTAATGGAAACAATCACTGCACAGAGACAAGAAGATAAACGTAAAATGTTTGCGAAGGCAAAAACATACGTAGAAAACAATATTGCTACAGTGTCTGACGAAATTAATACCATCAAACAGTTGAACACAGAATTACGTGATGAGATTTCTGACCTTAAATCAAAAACAGATACACACACAGTAGATTTTCAAACAGTGACCGACAGACTTGAACAATTAGAACTAACACAGGATTCTGATGACATCAAAGCTGACGTTAAAAAATTGAACGAAACCACACGTAAATTACAAAAACAGATTAATGCTTCTGACAGTAAAAACGATGATCAGGCAAAAATACTGACTGAAAAATATGATGAATTGGCCAGTCGTATTGATGTTATTGAAAGTAATAATGACAGCAAATCAGACGATACCTCACCGGTTTCATTTAACCAAACACCGGAATTCAGAAATTTACAGCAGACAATTAATGAGATCGATTCGTCTAATAACACATTGCGTAGAAAATTGTCAAGTTTACAGCAAGAAGTAACAGAGATGAAAAGTATTTCAGTTAATAACACATCACAGCTGACGCCACTTTGCGAACATTTGACAGACTCACGCAGCGCGTATAATTTGGGTAATCTACAGAGAGTACGCGACTTAGATTCAGAACAGACACATACAAATACACTCCTGGAAATTGAAATAAGAACACCGTGAATTCATTGTCCCAGGAAGGGGAAACTTTATTGACACATTCCTGGGGTCAGATACATCACATGATCACACTGACAGAACCACAGGCACATAGACACAGGCAACGGAGCATGCACAATGTCGGCACTAGTACAGTGTATATCCACCTTTCGCAGCAATGCAGGCTGCCATTCTCCCATGGAGACGATCGTAGAGGTGCTGGATGTAGTCCTGTGGAACGGCTTGCCATGCTATTTCCACCTGGCGCCTCAGTTGGACCAGCGTTCGTGCTGGACGTGCAGACCGCGTGAGACGACGCTTCATCCAGTCCCAAACATGCTCAATGGGGGACAGATCGGGAGATCTTGCTGGCCGGGGTAGTTGACTTACACCTTCTAGAGCACGTTGGGTGGCACGGGATACATGCGGACGTGCATTATCCTGTTGGAACAGCAAGTTCCCTTGCCGGTCTAGGAATGGTAGAACGATGGGTTCGATGACGGTTTGGATGTACCGTGCACTATTCAGTGTCCCCTCGACGATCACCAGTGGTGTACGGCCAGTGTTGGAGATCGCTCCCCACACCATGATTCCGGGTGTTGGCCCTGTGTGCCTCGGTCGTATGCAGTCCTGATTGTGGCGCTCACCTGCACGGCGCCAAACACGCATACGACCATCATTGGCACCAAGGCAGAAGCGACTCTCATCGCTGAAGACGACACGTCTCCATTCGTCCCTCCATTCACGCCTGTCGCGACACCACTGGAGGCGGGCTGCACGATGTTGGGGCGTGAGCGGAAGACGGCCTAACGGTGTGCGGGACCGTAGCCCAGCTTCATGGAGACGGTTGCGAATGGTCCTCGCCGATACCCCAGGAGCAACAGTGTCCCTAATTTGCTGGGAAGTGGCGGTGCGGTCCCCTACGGCACTGCGTAGGATCCTACGGTCTTGGCGTGCATCCGTGCGTCGCTGCGGTCCGGTCCCAGGTCGATGGGCACGTGCACCTTCCGCCGACCACTGGCGACAACATCGATGTACTGTGGAGACCTCACGCCCCACGTGTTGAGCAATTCGGCGGTACGTCCACCCGGCCTCCCGCATGCCCACTATATGCCCTCGCTCAAAGTCCGTCAACTGCACATACGGTTCACGTCCACGCTGTCACGGCATGCTACCAGTGTTAAAGACTGCGATGGAGCTCCGTATGCCACGGCAAACTGGCTGACACTGACGGCGGCGGTGCACAAATGCTGCGCAGCTAGCGCCATTCGACGGCCAACACCGCGGTTCCTGGTATGTCCGCTGTGCCGTGCGTGTGATCATTGCTGTACAGCCCTCTCGCAGTGTCCGGAGCAAGTATGGTGGGTCTGACACACCGGTGTCAATGTGTTCTTTTTTCCATTTCCAGGAGTGTAGATTCTCTTACAATCATGAACCTGTTCCATCATACAGAGACGATAATTTTGATTACAAACATTTTCTATCAGTGAGAAAATTTAAAGTATTTAAAAATGACAGAACACAGATTCACCCACTAGATTGGATACAACAATTTAGTTTTGCTTTTCCACCGACTTGGCCCATAACACACAAACTTGAATTTATTTGCAGTTTTTTGGAAGGCGAACCGGCAATTCGTATGAGACCGATCGCGAGACAATGTTACTCGGTAGAAGAGTTTCAGAATGCTTTTCTATCAGCGTATTGGTCGAAGACGACACAGCACGGAATTAAAGATCAGTTAATTAGCTTACCGAATTATGAGAACTCAAATTTTCCCAGTGTGACGCAATTTTTTGAGCACATGGTGCAACAAAACCAGTACCTAAGTGAACCATACACTGAATCTGCACTTATACAATTATGCATTTCTGAATTACCACGGTCATTAAGAGTGTCACTTCTAACGGGCCAGCAAAAAGAAAACATTTCAGCATTTAGAGATCTGTTACAGCTTTTGGAAGTACAGCAATCTGATTATTCCTTTGTAAACAAAAATTTTTCACATAATAACCAAGGCCAACAAACTTACAGTAATTACGATCAGTCACGTAATTTCAATAGTAAAGGTATTAGACGCTTCAGGAATGACAACCACCAAAACTTTAATAACAGACAAAATTCTAATTATGAATATCGTCAAAATTATCAGCAACAGGAACCACATTTTGGTAACAATAGAAGTTTTCCACCGCAACAGCATGAAAGCCAACCGGTTAGCATACGTAACCAACAATGTAATGCACAAGGTCAACCTAACTTTAATGTTTCGCCGCGTGGACGTATAGTCCCTGGTACAACAGGCAGCAAAGGAACAACTACGTACAGAAAACTCAGTATTTCAACTCCTATCGCAATGCACCGTATAGGAATGACTATTACAACAGACGTAAAAATAATGAGGACAATTTTCAGCGTACGTTTAATAACAGTCGGTCTTACCAGCAACAAAATGATCAGCAACAACATATTCTCGTGAATGAAGCCGACAGTAGGTATCATCCAGAACGTAATACGTCTGGAAGAAATAATAGAACAGTTTAAATAGTAGAAATGCCACAACATCCTCCAGAAAATAACAACACGCCAGATAGAATCTGACTAGATACTGTACAGGTCACATCTTCCAGTAACACAAGCACTACTTTAGACACGCAGAATGTTGTTCACGAAAATGTAATTACTTTTGACGACATCAGAGACACTCTTTTAGAGGAAAGACCAGTTGTTCAAAAAGTATTTCACACCCTGTCATCGAAATTAAAATTGGTTCATCGAAATTTTCAGCAGTAATCGATTCCGGATCACCTATGTCAGTTATAAATGAAGAAACTTTCAACGTGTGTAACAAAGAGAATACTTATCCTACATTACCATTAGGCAAAACGAAAGTAAAAGGAGCAGTATCGAGTAAAGGGGTAGGCGTTAAATTACAGACACATTTATCATTTTGTATTGCAGGTCACACATTTCACTCAGATTTTTGGATTATTCCTTTATTGACAACAGACGTTATTTTAGGTACGAATTTTCTGGTACAACACGACGCAATTATTGATTTTCGGAATTCCTATTTAATGCTAAAGGATGAAAATGTACAACTGGCTTTAGAATTTCAGCACTCACTATCTGCGGAAGAACAAACAATTAATCGCACAGTGGTCATTTCCGTATCACGTAACATAGACTGTAATTCCACGTTGTTCACAGATACGTACGTACATAACTATAATACTCCAGACGAAGCTGACTACGACGTAATGCAGATGATTTCTGATAAAGTTAAACAAAGCAGTGCAAATACAGACGACGAACGCACGCAACTACGCAAAATTCTTTTACAGCAAGCTCCAGTTTTTAACAACATTCCTGGTACTATGTCCGGTTTTATGTATGAATTTCAAGTCAAACAGCACGACACATTTAAAGCAAAGCATTATCCCATTCCGTATATTCATAGAGAACAGGTTAAGAAAGAATTGCAGGATATGCTTGACCAAGGAATTATTGAACCGGCAGTTAGTCCGTACTTAAACCCGCTACATATTGTTAAGAAAAAAGATGGCTCACTTCGCCTCGTGTTTGATTCGCCTCACACAATGACATAATTATTAATGAAACAGATCGACCACAGACACTAGAGGAACTTCTACAGAAATTTCACGGTACTGCTATTTATTCTACATTAGATTTAAAATCGGGATTTTGGCAAATTCAGCTCCATCCGAACTGCAGAAAGTACACAGCGTTTCTCTGTTTTGGCGACTGTTATCAATTTTGTAAATTACCATTCGGTTTAACTACTTCTTCTGCAGCTTTTATTCGGGGCTTGAACACAATACTTCCGACAGAACTTAAAAACAGAATCACGACGTACGTAGACGACACTCTTATTGCAGAAGCTAACTGGTCTGAACACAATATCATTCTTGAACATCTGTTACAAACTTTTCATGCACAAGGACTCACAGTTAATCTTAGTAAATCGCACTTTGGTAAAACTTCTATAAAATTTCTTGTACATGTAATTTCAGCAGAAGGCATTGCGCCTGATCCGGAAAAACTTCAAGCTTTACGTGACGTTACTGTTCCTACAACGAAGAAGCAACTACGCAGTTTTTTAGGTTTAATTAACTTTTTTCGTAAATTTATTCATCACTCTGCTTTAGACACACCTAGATTATGCCAATTGACAGGTAAAAACACTATTTGGTCCTGGGATAAGGAAGCACATTCTGAATTTATGAACCTGAAACATGCTTTGTTGAATGCACCACTTTTATCGCACCCAGATCTTACCAGAAATTTTTCCATTGCCACCGACAGTTCCAACACCGCTTTAGGCGTACACGCCGGCCGCGGTGGTCTAGCGGTTCTGGCGCTGCAGTCCGGAACCGCGGGACTGCTACGGTCGCAGGTTCGAATCCTGCCTCGGGCATGGGTGTGTGTGATGTCCTTAGGTTAATTAGGTTTAAGTAGTTCTAAGTTCTAGGGGACTGATGACCATAGATGTTGAGTCCCATAGTGCTCAGAGCCATTTGAACCATTTAGGCGTACACATTTTTCATGAAATTGAAGAAAATGGCTCAACAGTAATTAAAAACATCGCATTTGCAAGTCGTATTCTGTCACCTGCTGAACGAAATTATTCTGTTACAGAATTGGAAACATTATGTGTTGTATGGGCTTTTACGAGATTCAGGCATTTTCTTTATGGCAGACACACCACCGTTTACACAGACCATAGAGCTATACAATTTTTACTTTTAGCTAAATTTACGCACGACAGGTTAAGCAGGTGGAAACTTCATTTACAGGAATTTAATTTCACAGTTGTTCACATTCCTGGCACACAAAATATTGTAGCAGACGCACTATCTCGTTCTCACAGCAACAATCAGCAAGACATCGCAACCAACTTCTGCAAGGCAAATTTCAGCGTTATGTACATTCAACAAGTTGCATTTGAAAATTTTATTTCGTCGTCATTATTGGACATAGCACAAGAGCAGAATAAAGACAACGTGTGGAAAGGAATTAAACACCTTTGGCAAGATAAGAATAATGTTACGATTAGAAACCATTACACTGTGCGCAATGACATTCTGTTTCGCCGCTCTCATCCTGACAGCAACAATTGGTTGTTTTGCATTCCTGACGAACTGGTTAACAAATTAATATGGTATACTCATTTAAGTTATGCACATTACGGAGCCAGAAAATGTTTTCTTACTGAGACAGAACTGTTATTTTACCAAAATGGAGAAACGTATACGACGAGTTTTAGCGTCAGGTAAAATCTGCCAGAAAGCTAAGTCAGACACAACTTCACATATTCCTCCATTATATCCCATTGTACCTGTTAAATTAAGACATATGGCCGCTGTAGACATTTTTGGTCCAATTCCGAGAACTAATAGAGGTTTTTGCTACATCTTTGTCGCTGTTGAACTCACTTCAAAATTTGTTACTTTCACTCCGTTACGCAAAGCTACTGCTAAAACTGTTTCGAAAGCATTTGTAAAACATTTTCTATTTCATGTAGGGCATGTGTTGAAAGTAATTTCCGACAATGGATCACAGTTTCGATCTGCTATATGGACACGTATGTTACGAGCTAGAAACATTTCTCCGATCTATATATCCAAGTACCATGCTTCTTCGAACCCTTGTGAACGATTAATGAAAGAAATTGGTAAACTGTGTAGAATATACTGCCACAAAAGACACATTGATTGGGACACACACATACTCTCATTCCAAGATGTAATTAATTCCATTCCAAATGAATCCGCTATGCTATCTCCGTCTGTTACACTGAAAAAGGTTGAACCACCTAACAAAATTACAGAATTAGTAAACTTTCCTACATCTCGTCGATTACGACACCACGAAATAATCGACATTGCGCTGAACAACATCAAACGTGCCGCAGAGCGCCGGAGAAGACAGCAAAAACAGGTTTGTATACGCCGTGACTTTCACATTGGACAGAAGATATTAGTACGTACACACTATTTATCCAGCAGAATAAAAGGTAAGTGCAGTAAATTTGAAATTCTATACGCAGGTCCATATCGGATTCGCAGCATTCCTCCCCCCAATGTTGTACACGTCGAAACTTTGAGAACGAGAAAAAGTAAAGGCAATCACCATGTCTCCAATATTACCCCTTTATTGAATGAAGACACTTTATGATTTAACATACTATGATGCCATTTACTAATTTTTATGATCACTTATGCAATTATATTCACATGACTACTTATTAATGATTATCGTATATTTTGGTGGCAAGTGCCCAGCGAGGTAAGGTTAGCAGGTCGCTCTTCTTGTCGTTACACATCAGACCGTGCATATTTTTCCAGATGAATTTACACATTTATGACTATTTCTGCAATTATACAGGGTGATTCAGAAAGAATACCACAACTTTAAAAATGTGTATTTAATGAAAGAAACATAATATAACCTTCTGTTATACATAATTACAAAGAGTATTTAAAAAGGTTTTTTTTTTCACTCAAAAACAAGTTCAGAGATGTTCAATATGGCCCCCTCCAGACACACGAGCAATATCAACCCGATACTCCAACTCGTTCCACACTCTCTGTAGCATATCAGGCGTAACAGTTTGGATAGCTGCTGTTATTTCTCGTTTCAAATCATCAATGGTGGCTGGGAGAGGTGGCCGAAACACCATATCCTTAACATACCCCCATAAGAAAAAATCGCAGGGGGTAAGATCAGGGCTTCTTGGAGGCCAGTGATGAAGTGCTCTGTCACGGGCTGCCTGGCGGCCGATCCATCGCCTCGGGTAGTTGACGTTCAGGTAGTTACGGACAGATAAGTGCCAATGTGGTGGCGCTCCATCCTGCTGAAATATGAATTATTGTGCTTCTTGTTCGAGCTGAGGGAACAGCCTATTCTCTAACATCTCCAGATACTGTAGTCCAGTTACAGTAGCACCTTCGAAGAAAAAGGGACCAAAAACTTTATTGCCTCAAATGGCGAACAAATGTACAACTAAATGAAACTTTATAGCTCCCTTAATTCGCCGACAGATAGTGCTTAGCTCTGCCTTTTGTCGTTGCAGATTTTTAAATTCCTAAAGTTGTGGTATTCTTTTTGAATCACCCTGTATTTATGTGACTACTTATTGGTGATTATCGTATTTTTTCTTGGCAAGTGCCCGGCAAGGTAAGGTTAGCAGGTCGCTCTTCTTGTCGTTACATATCAGACTGTGCACATTATTTCCAGAGAAACTTACGTATCTTATGAATAATTATGCAATTTTATCTAGTGACATATTAATTTTATTAAATTCTCTCTCCATTAAAGTCTTTAATTCTCGCCTCTACTAACTACACAACATACAAGGTGAGCTCAAAGAAGGTCACATTTCTTGTCATCATTTTTTTTTTATGTATGTACGATAGTTTTCATATGCACTGTGAAATAATTAAGATATAACACACACCAGTTGACTTTGACATTTTTGCCCTATGATATCTCAAGATCGTGACTGTTTTACATTTTTTGCTGCTGCATTGTGATATTCTGTGTGCATTTTTGCATTTGAACACTGTCTATTTTTTTTTCATATTACGTTTTCTGTCATGCTATGCTGTATGCTCAATTATGTTATCATAAACCAGTCATTATTTAGTGAGTATATGACGTAAATGCAAGACATCATCAATTTCAGAAAGAAATGATGCGTAAAAGAAATAAATTAAACAGAAATGGGAATTTCATCTTCGGAATGAACGAAAAAAGGTGCAAACCCCGTGATGAAGAGTAAATGGATCAGGATTAGCAAGGATTAACAACAATATACTATACACATCGTAGAATAGCAGTCTTAACTAATTTTTTCTTTCAGAATACAAGGCGATTGATGCAAGCTGTCAGACAGAACTACACATCTAAGTTTTAGTGATGAAATATGCTAGAGATAAGGAATAGTTATGTAATGAGTAATGAAGTGATTTTTTGCAGATGATAATGAATGCTGATGAATAATGATGAAGAATATGCTACTATGGATAATGAAGTTTTTCTTTACAGGTGATGATAATAATGGAGTTATGATAATGAAGTGATGGATAATGAAGGTTTTTCTTTACAGATGAGGATATTGTTGAAGTTATGTATTTATGCTATCTAGTTATTTAAGTATTTGTTGCAGTTTGCTTTGACAGCAGGTGTTATATTGCATAGTATAATGACGGAAGGTTTTGGAAAGGACAGCTATGGAACACATTTTTATACACATTTCACTTCCTGTTAATTCGAAGTTCACTACTTTTCAGCATAAAATGCATTTCTTCTTTCAGCTTAATAATACATTTTTTGTATATTTTCGCAGGAGAAATTATTTATGAAATTAATGTGCTATAAGCAGTTGTTCATTAAATCTATATCATTTATGAATGTGATTACATATACTCTACTTGTTTCATAATCTTGCAACAGCGGACTCATGACGAATGACGTTACACATTTTCATTTACAGCAACAACCCAGAAGCAATTTATTTTCTTGCTTTACCCTATAATTACCCAAAGCAATGTATTGCTAACAAAAAAATGTATTACCAGTCCCAAATAATGATGCCAGTTTAAGAGAGTTCTGAGTAATGCTGATCAGCTATGAATAATATGTCACTTGAATAATGAATGCTACTGGTTACGGTATTTAAATGACCAATGATTAATTAATAATGCTATGTAACTACGAAATGAATGCTACTAATTATGCTTTGTAACTGGGAAAAGAATGCTACTGATTACTGTATTGAGATGATTACTGCATTTAAATGACCAATGATTAATAATGCTATGTAACTAGGAAATGAATGCTACTAATTATGCTTTGTAACAAGGAAATGAATGCTACTGATTATGCTTTTGTAACTGGGAAAAGAATGCTACCGATTACTGTATTGGGATGATTACTGTATTCAAATGACCAATGATGAATAATGCTTTGTAACTAGGAAATGAATGCTACTAATTATGCTTTGTAACAAGGAAATGAATGCTACTGATTATGCTTTGTAACTGGGAAAAGAATGCTACTGATTACTGTATTGAGATGATTACTGTATTCAAATGACCAATGATTAATAATGCTTTGTAACTAGGAAATGAATGCTACTAATTATGCTTTGTAACAAGGAAATGAATGCTACTGACTATGCTTTGTAACTGGGAAAAGAATGCTACTGATTACTGTATTGAGATGATTACTGTATTTAAATGACCAATTATTAATTAATAATGCTTTGTAACAAGGAAATGAATGCTACTAATTATGCTTTGTAACAAGGAAATGAATGCTACTGATTATGCTTTGTAACTGGGAAATGAACGCTACTGATTACGGTATTGAAATGACCAATGACAATGTTGTCTGTAAATCAATTAATGAACATTTTTCTGTAATACTACATACATGGTACAGAAATGTTCAATAACTGGGCGATGAATGCCGCAAACTACTTATGTAATTCCCAATGAAGACTAGTATGTGACTTAATGTCCTTCACTTTCTGACCAAACTACCATGAATTACTGCAATATCCATTTGTCCTGCATATCCTCTTGATCATGGAGCACTATATTTGGTTTTTGCACTAATTCTACGTTGGTGTGCCTTGTAAGAGCGTGGTGTTGACACGACATGCTGTCCACCACCGTGAGCGATGGAGACGTTATTATGGTCCCACTGTTTGGTGTACCTGATGTACTGCCAAAATGATAACATGGAATATTACTACGACATTTCAGTGTCTTGGGTACGCTGATAAATACTTCTGGGAAAAGAACTTCAGATTGTCTGACTTGGTGTTGTACTTCTGTGGAAAGATATGGACTTTCAGTGCAGCTGCGTGCAACCTAAAGTGCTACGACTATGATGCAATCCTTCCCTTTCCTATCCTAATTCTTGTAACATAGTGAAAATCATTTTTTGCTAACATCATTTGTATTCATAGCCTATACATTTTTTTTTCGAACTACAGTGCGAGTGCACTTTTGTTATTTTCTAACATGATTACTACTCATTGTATGTACATATCGATTTGCTGATATATTCTGAACTACAGTGCGTGTGCACTTTTGTCATTTTTCTAACATGATTTCTACTTATTGTATATACATTTTGTGATTTGCTGATATATTCTGAATTTCAGTGCGCGTGCACTTTTGTCATTTTATAACATGATTACTACACATTGTATGTACATTTTGATTTGCTGATATGTTCTGAACTGTTGTGCATGTGCACTTATGTCACTTGTCAACATGATTTTTTGCCATTATGTTTATTTGTTGTGAAAATGCTAAAGAGTTTTTCAGTGCGTCTGCACTTATTTCATTTGTTAATATGTTTTCACATTTTGTCATTGCCTAATATGTTTTGTACTTGGTGCATGTGCACCATATTTACTTCATGTTCTATATATGTACATATGCTGTAATTGTAAAGTTAATTAATTCTGAAAAAATTTGTTACTCATGGCAAGTCCAAATGACTCGCCATCGCTGCCAAATTTTTGCCCCCCCCAGTGGAGGGCTATGAAACGCGTACGTTTCAACCAGCGATGGCGAGGCATGACAGAATCTCTGACCAGAGAGTTATTTATCGTTGCTAGTCTGCGCTTGACCGCGCGTGAGTGCAGTAGTTGTACGTAGCGAGTCGCGAGAGCATGTAGTTCAGTTGCGAGTTGTACTCGGTCGGAGTTGTATGTGAGGAGTCGGCGGGCGTCGACATGGGTCTCTGGTCAAGGTTCGGGACGAGGTATATTGTTAAATAAGGTAATGAAGCAGCATTGCGCACATCTGATAATGTAATGTATGTTAATTGTAATTAATTTGTTCAAGAAATGCCCCAATAATAATTTTGTTTTCAAAGCAATCCTTTTTAAGAAAATAATCATTCCAATTGAAACAATATTTCCTACGCTTTTCCTCCCAGAATCAATTTATCAGATTAATTATTGCACAGGGCCTAAGGTCAGCGCAGCTGACCTTATAAAATTTATCAGGTTCGCCTTAACGTTAATTTTGTGCGGACTTAAGATTTTTGCACATTTTTATTATCATTGAGTTTTATTACTGTGGGAAGCTAACATTTGGCACCATTTGCAATTCTATTCAATACTTTTCATTTTTCATTATTTTTACGGGGAGGATACACTTGGCTCTATTCTCATTAACATTTAATTAATGTCATTTCAAAATTCTGTGGGGAGGTTACATGGTATGAAACTTCCTGGCAGATTAAAACTGTATGCCGGACCGAGACTCGAACGCGGGACATTTGCCTTCCGCGGGCAAGTGCTCTAACATCTTATCCTTCTTTTATTTTTTTAAATCTCACTTTGTTTGATATTGTTCGTTTTATTTGTTCAGGGCGGACGTACCATGATGCTTGTTTAAATTCGTCGGTGATCCATTGACTCAGTTTCCTTACTACAGAGAGGAGCTAACCCTCTGACGGAACACACTGAGCTTCCGTGCCGGCGGCCATCTGAGCTACTCAAGCACGACTGACGACCCGTCCTCACAGCTTCAATTCTACCAGCAATAGGGGTGAAAGTGTCACTGATATGTTCCGCGAGTTGGGGTGGCAGTCACTGAAACAAAGGAGGTTTTCTTTGCCGCGAGATCTATTTACGAAATTTCAATCACCAACTTTCTCTTTCGAATGCGAAAATATTTTGTTGACACTCACCTACGTAGGGAGAAATGATCATCATAATAAAATAAGAGAAATCACAGATCGAAGGGAAAGATTTAGGTATTCCTTTTTCCCACGCGCCATTCGAGAGTGGAATGGTAGAGAAGTAGTAAGAAAATGATTCGATGAACCCTCTGCCAGGCACTGGTGTGAATTCCAGAGTAACCATGTAGATGTAGATGTAGATGGACGTATCCCCATATGGCGCAAGACGTAATTACACCAAGGAAGGTTGGAAGGTAGGAGATGAGATACTGGCGGAAGTGAAGCTCTGAGGAAGGGAGGGTGGAGAACTGTCGTAAGTCGAGTTTGGGTAGCTCAGTCAGTAAACCAGTTGCACGCAAAAGTGAAGGTTCGAGTCCCACTCTCTAGCACAAGAGATTTTAGTCTATCGGAAAGTTTCATATCAGTTTCATATCAGAGTCCACTAGATATTAAAAACCCGTTCTGGATCCATAAAGAAAAGAACAATATCGTCTAAGGTCACCTCCAACTAAACAAATAATAAATCTTTAATATGAATTCGAATTACAGTAGCAAATATTAAATCATAGAACGTGGCGGATAAACCGAATTCCTTTTACGGCGAAGAGAAAGATACAAATCGCATCTCGTTTGGCGGTAAAAAATTGTCAGTGGAAATCAGCTACTTGTTAAAACGACCGTGGGCTTTAATTGTGAACTGCAAACTCGTTTATTTATACTATTGATTTTAGAGACGTACTCGTTTACAGAGCAACATAGAATCATTTAAATGAAACTGAGATTAACGTATGTACATAGAAATACTCCTTTCTTTCTCACCAATCAGTGGATGTAGTGGCTATTACGCTGGATTTCCATTCAGAAGGAAATAGGTTGGAAACACCATTTACGACCCTGGCCTATGTTTCCGTTGATTTCCCTAAGCCCGTTTAGTCGAACATTCTGATGGTTGCTTCGCAGACTCCACAACTCAATATTTTCAGAAGTTGCACGCTCACATGATGCATTTGTCTACCAATTTTTTGACATTTCCATTCCCATGTTTATTGATTTAATAACGTGTTGATCGGTTTCTTACTTGTCGCCGAGCATTATATGGTTAAATGTGTTCGATACACGAAGAGTAGGTCTGCCTCCACCGACATTACTGTTTGGCACTATGCGTACCCTAGCAGTACCGATGCGATTTAAATAACGCGTGTTACTAAGGGAGAGGAGAAAGTACTTTATACCCACAAAAAAGTTATTATTTCTTGTTCACTTACATTAAAAACAAAGCTAAAAAGAACACTGATGTGTAAGTAGGGCGCAGCACTGGAATATATCTTTTAGCAAAGCCTTAATAATGCCAACGCACTTTCAATACCGTCTACTAGCAACGGGGAAAGGTAGTTCTTTATTACCAGCACAAAAATTAAATTGAAAAAAGTATAAATTTCCTTAAGTGCTGTTGACTTATAATGACAACATACTTTTTAAAGAGGTATTTATGTGTGACTCCTGAATCTGAAAATACTGAATATCACAAAAAGTACTAAGACTTATAGTTTTGTGTTACGTTTAACTGCAAAATTTTAAATATTTACAGAATCGGGTAGAAGGCTTCATTAAAAACAACCAAAGATTTTCAGAATTTTAAATGTAAAATGCCTTACCGGATCAAAATTTATTTTAAAAGGCGGGCGTACAGTATCCACACACACACCCATTCCCCTTGGTATTGCGAGGCTTAATATCTTATTGTAGCCTATTGGTCGCCATGTCTCGAGAGCGCAGTCTGGTGTGATGTGTCCAATGGCACATGGTAAAAATCGTTACTATTTCCGATTGGATACTGGAGATTAGACGAGTCATTCCTGAACGTGTTTTTAGTAACCTAAAATTTCACCATGGATGAAATTATTACATGTTATAGCGCGCAGGCATTGCGGAGAAAATGTACGTTTTCCATTATTGACTTTCGTATGACGAAAGGTGCAATGAATAAGATGTTTATCACCTATAATTAACCGTCGCAATTTGTAGCCTTGAATGTGTGCAACAGCAAACAATTCCTAACACTGCATATTCGCAGTATTATTATAACTATTGGAACTTGTTACACAGTAAATAAAAACCGTGAAATATAGTCTTTATTTACATCTACACTCCTGGAAATGGAAAAAAGAACACATTGACACCGGTGTGTCAGACCCACCATACTTGCTCCGGACACTGCGAGAGGGCTGTACAAGCAATGATCACACGCACGGCACAGCGGACACACCAGGAACCGCGGTGTTGGCCGTCGAATGGCGCTAGCTGCGCAGCATTTGTGCACCGCCGCCGTCAGTGTCAGCCAGTTTGCCGTGGCATACGGAGCTCCATCGCAGTCTTTAACACTGGTAGCATGCCGCGACAGCGTGGACGTGAACCGTATGTGCAGTTGACGGACTTTGAGCGAGGGCGTATAGTGGGCATGCGGGAGGCTGGGTGGACGTACCGCCGAATTGCTCAACACGTGGGGCGTGAGGTCTCCACAGTACATCGATGTTGTCGCCAGTGGTCGGCGGAAGGTGCACGTGCCCGTCGACCTGGGACCGGACCGCAGCGACGCACGGATGCACGCCAAGACCGTAGGATCCTACGCAGTGCCATAGGGGACCGCACCGCCACTTCCCAGCAAATTAGGGACACTGTTGCTCCTGGGGTATCGGCGAGGACCATTCGCAACCGTCTCCATGAAGCTGGGCTACGGTCCCGCACACCGTTAGGCCGTCTTCCGCTCACGCCCCAACATCGTGCAGCCCGCCTCCAGTGGTGTCGCGACAGGCGTGAATGGAGGGACGAATGGAGACGTGTCGCACTTCAGCGATGAGAGTCGCTTCTGCCTTGGTGCCAATGATGGTCGTATGCGTGTTTGGCGCCGTGCAGGTCAGCGCCACAATCAGGACTGCATACGACCGAGGCACACAGGGCCAACACCCGGCATCATGGTGTGGGGAGCGATCTCCTACACTGGCCGTACACCACTGGTGATCGTCGAGGGGACACTGAATAGTGCACGGTACATCCAAACCGTCATCGAACCCATCGTTCTACCATTCCTAGACCGGCAAGGGAACTTGCTGTTCCAACAGGACAATGCACGTCCGCATGTATCCCGTGCCACCCAACGTGCTCTAGAAGGTGTAAGTCAACTACCCTGGCCAGCAAGATCTCCGGATCTGTCCCCCATTGAGCATGTTTGGGACTGGATGAAGCGTCGTCTCACGCGGTCTGCACGTCCAGCACGAACGCTGGTCCAACTGAGGTGCCAGGTGGAAATGGCATGGCAAGCCGTTCCACAGGACTACATCCAGCATCTCTACGATTGTCTCCATGGGAGAATAGCAGCCTGCATTGCTGCGAAAGGTGGATATACACTATACTAGTGCCGACATTGTGCAAGCTCTGTTGCCTGTGTCTATGTGCCTGTGGTTCTGTCAGTGTGATCATGTGATGTATCTGACCCCAGGAATGTGTCAATAAAGTTTCCCCTTCCTGGGACAATGAATTCACGGTGTTCTTATTTCAATTTCCAGGAGTGTATATTAGGCGGAAGCAGAGGCCTCAAATGAAATCGAACAAATATGTCTTGCAACGTCTTACTGTACCAAGAGCGATCACAATCACAGTTAACTAAGCGCTCTTAGTAATTAGCGTACTTAGCTGGGTGTCTTGATGCTGGGATGGTTTCGCGAAAATGTCAGACCATCACTTCTCGAGACCATAGCAGCGTGTCCCCCCCAAGGAAGCGGGCACATCCACAGCTCACTGCAGGTTTACTGTATCCCTCGGACCTTCACATTGACGATGAAACACAGAAATTGAATACAAAAGACGCAGCGTTGTGTCCTCTCCTCCCTACTCGCGGCCCGCACTCCCTTATATCTCGAACCGGCCATAGCCCAAAGACAAACCCCTGCACTAGGAAATCAACCGTACTCATGTCAGAGATGCTACTGGCGCCAGTCCAGCCACGGCTCAAGGGTGAACGGAAATCAGTGATAAATTTTGCTCATCATTTGCTATCCTCTGTGACAGTGAGGAAGAAGCAGAGGACTGTTGCATACCAACCCTGTATCAGGCAGCTGGCCACAGAATTTCATAATTGCCAGACCTTGCTCACTTTGTGTTCCTGGCGGGAGTGGCAACAAGTGCGAAACGAAACGGCAGCGATTCATCAGGTTAGCAGGTCAGGGCAGAAAGCAGGACATCAGCGCTTTGTGGGAACTGGGTAGCGACCATCAGCAGAAGCTTAGTACAGCAATACGACCGAGAAGTATCACATCACCTTGTTACGTGAAGTAAGAAGCCGCATTGCTAACGCAAGAAGGCGCACTGAATTTTGTTACAAACCAGTGTGTTGATATAACTAATGTGTTAAGCAAATAGGGCGCGATATGAATAGCTAATACATTCGTATTAGGAAAGACTATGCGGTCATTACAAGTGACGTTGGATCGACATCAGCCGATATTTTACACTACAAATATTCTAGCATTTGAGTTCAGAAGGGAAATGGTCAGAAGGATCGATGGCGTACAGAAAGCACGCACTAGATTCCCTGACACGGTATTAACGCTGGGTTGCTGCTCATACTCAACACCACGGGTTCGGCGCTGCTGACAGCTTCCACCTCAGATGGGAAGGCTGGGGGTATTCCGTGTCGGGCCAGGACATCAGCGTTCCTGGTACATCTACGTCTACATTTACACTCCGTAAGCCACCCAACGGTGTGTGGCGGAGGGTACTTTACGTACCACGGTCATTACCTCCCTTTTCTGTTCCAGTCGCGTATGGTTCGCGGGAAGAACGACTGTCTGAAAACCTCCGTACGCGCTCGAATCTCTCTAATTTTACATTCGTGATCTCCTCGGGTGGTATAAGTAGGGGGAAGCAATATATTCGATACCTCATCCAGAAACGCACGCTCTCGAAACCTTGCGAGCAAGCTACACCGCGATGCAGAACGCCTCTCTTGCAGAGTCTGCCACTTGAGTTTGCTAAACATCTCCGTAACGCTATCACGGTTACCGAATAACCCTGTGACGAAACGCGCCGCTCTTCTTTGGATCTTCTCTATCTCTTCCGTCAACCCGATCTGGTACGGATCCCACACTGATGAGCAATACTCAAGTATAGGTCGAACGAGTGTTTTGTAAGCCACCTCCTTTGTTGATGGACTACATTCGCTAAGGACTCTCCCAATGAATCTCAACCTGGCACCCGCCTTACCAACAATTAATTTTATATGATCATTCCACTTCAGATCGTTCCGCACGCATACTCCCAGATATTTTACAGAAGGAACTGCTACCAGTTTTTGTTCCGCTATCATATAATCATACAATAAAGGATCCTTCTTTCTATGTATTCGCAATACATTACATTTGTCTATGTTGAGGGTCAGTTGCCACTCCCTGCACCAAGTGCCTATCCGCTGCAGATCTTCCTGCATTTCGCTACAATTTTCTAATGCTGCAACTTCTCTGTATACTACAGCATCATCCGCGAAAAGCCGCATGGAACTTCCGACACTATCTACTAGGTCATTTACACATATTGTGAAAAGCAATGGACCCATAACACTCCCCTGTGGCACGCCAGAGGTTACTTTAACGTCTGTAGACGTCTCCCCATTGATAACAGCATGCTGTATTCTGTTTGATAAAAACTCTGGTACTTCAGCGGAGCCACGAGGCCTACCCACATGGGAGGCCAGGGTCGGCGCACTTCTCGACCACACGGCTCAGAGAGCGGAGATGAGCCACACTTACGGGAGGGGATCGAGGACCTCATAGGCCGGCGTGTGTAAGCCACGTACGCATGCCCCACCTTTTTTGAGTGCAGAGGCTGGAGACGCAGCTTCCACTTCCTGAGTAGCTGCTGGGCGCTCGCAGCACAACTGGTCAAGCAGCGCTAAGGAGAGATGTATTTGTAGAAATAGATAGTCAAAAGTCACAGGGTACAACCGCCTCCTCTTCCCTGAGGAACCAGCAAGTGGCTAACTGGGAGAGTGCCTCACACCAACCATCTGCCACGCCTACCAATAGTCGCCACCTGCAGGACACATAAAATCTTTTTTTCGTCAATCATTCTTTCCTTGTTCCATTCTCGAACAGAACGGCAAAAGGCCACATTAATAGTGATACCATTATCCTCTGCCACACACCGTACACTGGCTTGTATCGCATAAGGAATGAAAAAGAAAACAGAAGCACCACAAGGGAATTATCCGAATGGGACGGAAATGGGTAGATGTGATGTACATGTACAGGTAAACAAATGATTAAAACGGATGATCAGTTCAAGAGAAAAAGCTTCACAAATTGAGGAAGCCACTAAAGCGTTTGTCCACCTCTGGCCATTATGCAAGCAATTACTCGGCTTCGCATTTATTGGCATAGTTGTCCGGTATCCTTCTGGTGAAGACAGTGCCAAATCCTGTCCCATTGGAGCGTTATGTTGTCAAAAGCTCGAGTTGGTTGGAGATGCTCACTTTCTCAGTTTGGGAGAGATCCGGCGACCTTGCTGGCCAAGATAAGGTTTGGTAAGCACGAAAACAAGCAGTAGAACCTCTGACGTACACGGGAGGGCGTTACCCTGCTAATGGAAATGCCGTGTGGCCAGGGCCTCCCGTCGGGTAGATCGGTCGCCTGGTGCAAGTCTTTCGAGTTGACGCCACTTCGGCGACTTGCGTGTCCATGGGGATGAAATCATGAGGATAAGGACAACACAACACCCAATTCCTGTGAAGAGAAAATCTCCGACCCAGCCGGGGATCGAACCCGGGCCGTTAGGTATGACATTCCGTCGCGCTGACTACCCAGCTATCAGGTGCGGACATTAACCTGCTGAAATGTACGATAGATGGCTTGCCATGAAAGTCGGCAAAACGGGGCGTAGAATATCGTCGACATACAGCTGTGCTGTAAGGGTTCCGCAGATGACAACCAAAGGGCTCCTGCTATGAAAAGAAATGGCTCATCAGACTGTCACTCCCGGTTGTCGAGCTGCATGGTGGGCAACAGTGACGTTTTTATGCCACAGCTCTCCAGGGCATCGCCTGATATGTCTCTGCTGGTAATTGGGGCTGAGTAAGAAGTGGAACTCGTCTCTCAAGACAGTTCTACTCCAGTCAATGAGATTCCAGGCCCAGTGTGCCCTGTAAGTAGGCTGTTTATGTTTTCTCTATGTAAGTAGGCTGTTTATGTTTTCTTATTGGCAACGTTACATAGCGCTCAATATGAAAATCACTGGCTGTGCTGTGTGCAGTCTGTGGCTAGTTTGCATTGTTGTCTGCCATTGTAGTGTTGGGCAGCGGCAGCTGGATGTGAACAGCGCGTAGCGTTGCACAGTTGGAGGTGAGCCGCCAGCAGTGGTGGATGTGGGGAGAGAGATGGTGGAGTTTTGAAATTTGTCATGAACTGCTATATTTATATATGATGATATCAAGGTAAATACATTGTTTGTTCTCTATTAATATCTTTCATTTGCTAACTATCCCTATCAGTAGTTAGTGCCTTCAGTAGTTTGAATCTTTTATTTAGCTGGCAGTAGTGGCGCTCGCTGTATTGCAGTAGCTTGAGCAGCGAAGATTTTTGTGAGGTAAGTGATTTGTGAAACGTATAGGTTAATGTTAGTCAGGGCCATTCTTTCGTAGGGATTTTTTTGAAAGTTAGATTGCGTTGCGCTAAAAAATATTGTGTGTCAGGTAAAGGACAGTCGTGTATTATTGTTCAAAGGGGACGTTTCATATGTCGACCCTTAGCCGAGGATACCTCACTGGAATCTTCTGATCTTTTGTTGTAGTTTGTGTAATTAGTGTAGATTTTGTTTATTGCTAGCGCGTAATTGTAGAGAAAATCTCCTTTGTAGTTGCAGTCTTTCATTGTTGTACAGTAAAACAGTTGTGGCATGCATGTAAATTTGCACCAAGTATTTCGCAGCTGCAATTAACTAGATATTATTTTCAGTGTTATGTTAATGTGTTCTCTTATTTTTGCTCTTCAAATTGTGCTTTTCTGTGTTGTCGTGTGAAATACTGTGACAATAATGGCGTGTGAAAAACGTAATACTAGGCTCCAAAGTAAACTGAGAAATAACAGTGAAAATGAAAGCAGTGTGTTAGCGCCACCGAGTAATGAATTAACTGATGTTCAAAGTAGTAATTTGGTAATTGTGCATAGGGAAATGGAGCGGGCGGCAAACAATGGTGTAGACAGTGAAACAGGTAGTGAACAGGGAAGCGTTATCGATCGATTGGTCGGAAACAGCTCGCCTCAGGAATCGGGAATGACAGAACACAATATTGCAAATACTGCAGACTCAGGTTTTGGGTTCTCACCGTTTTCTCAAATGAGTCAAGACACATTTTCCGCTTGTCAAAATGTGAATGTTGCCGGTGCAACTTCACTGCCGAAAAGCACTGAGGAACATGTTTCAGACACCAGTGCATTGTTATTACAATTAATGCAACAAATGGGACAAAACCTTGAAAAGTTAGACACAATGGAACAACACCAGAGACAAACACAGCAACAGTTAGACACAATGGAACAAAATCTTCAAAAGTTAGACACCACACTTGAACAAACACGTGAAGATTTAACTACTGAGTTACATAACATTGAATCGAAATGTCAAGAAGTCTGTAATGACGTAAAAACACAAATTTGTGAGCATTTTCAACCTATTTTTTCGCGGCATGAAAATGCATTACAGAATCACGAAGCAGCCATAAAAGAACTGCAAACCATTGTTCATGAAAATCATGAGACCTTGTGGGCTAAAATTGACTCAGTTGCATCTACCGATTCGGTTAAGCAACTTGCAAAAACTCAGGAAAACTTAAAGGACACAGTAGATTCGATTTCAACACAAATGGACACTCTGAAACTTGGTTCAGAAAAACACACTGAGGAAATGTGTTCACTATCGGAGAAAGTAGCCGAACTTTCGGATCAGGTTACTAACTTATCTACAAAGGTAGATGATGATCTGAATGACACAAGACCTGTAGCCTTCACTGACACAGAAGAGTATGAACAAATTAGAAAATTCAAACAGAATCAAAATCAAATCAATACACAGTACAAAAGAGAAATCCGGGAAGTACAAGATCAGCTGACACAGGTAATACAAGAATTACGTATTTCAGAGGATACTCGCGCCCCAATACGGGAAGAGGGACACAGAAATACGGAACAGCCACAAAATAATAACACAGGGCATTTCGGAAGTTATGAAAGAAATTGGCAATGTGCACCGAATTTTGAGATGGAACGGCCGACACGACCTAACAATGACCGATATGCGACTCGCCGACATGATGATTTTGACTATAAGCTGTTCATTACTACACGTAAATTCAAAACATTTAAGAATTCTGGCAACGACATTCATCCACAAGCATGGCTCCATCAATTCTCGCATTGTTTTCCTCCCAACTGGTCGTTAGAACACTGATTATAATTTATTTGTGGCTACTTGGAGAATGAACCAGCTGTAAGAATGCGATCGGTAATTCACGATTGCCACAGTGAAGGAGAGTTTTACCACGCCTTCCTCTCAGCATATTGGTCTCAAGCCACACAAGACCGAGTAAAACATAGCATCATAATGATGAAACGTTTCGAACAATCTGAATTTTCCAGTCTTATGAAATATTTTGAAGACATGTTGCATAAGAATCAGTATCTTTCAAACCCATACAGCCCCTCAGAACTCATCCGCATTTGCTTAATCAAACTGCCTGAACATTTACGACATATTATTTTGGCAGGACGTTGCAAAGACGACATTGAAGCATTTCAGGGACTCTTACAAGAATTAGAAATTGACACTGACAATCGCGGAACGCGAAACCAGGAACACAACAATTACAGGTCACATCCGTCGCAATTCCGCGATGAAAGAAGTAATAACTTGATACGACAAGGCTATTCTCACAACACAAATCGTGACCAAAACAGACACCACCCGTATGACAACCGTTGGCAGAGTAGTAATAACTACAGGGAAAGATCACCTCTCCGTGGTAATGACTATCACAGAGACAATAAGAGAAACAGACAATATGGGAACCAAAATAAATACTATCAAGGGAGACAGAATAACTTTAGACGCAACGGACCAGCGCGCAGTTACGATTCAGGGAGAAATTCTCCACCACATGACCGACAAGGAAGAAACTACGGAATCTACCGACATGACGACAGACGATATATTCGTAACGACAGACGTGAATTTTATCAGAACTGGCGGGATTCTAACAGAGCTGGGCCCTCTCGGCAAGGTGAATTTGTAGAAGTTAGGTCTCCTAATCCCAATAACAACGCGCGCCAACAAAGAGACAGACAATGACTCGCGCCGCAGGCACCCACGTGCGCCGGCTGGCTCAGAGAAAAATAACATAGACGCTAACCTTGAGAAAAATTCCAGTATTCTTTGCCGACGTATACCGCATGACAATTGCATTCAAGTTCAAACTCTGAGTACTATGAAGAGTAAAGGTTTACACCAGGTTTCACATGTAAAACCATTTATTGAAAGATAATCTGCTTTTTAACTTTGTCTTTGCCATAAAACTTTTCACTTCACATTTCTAGTACGCTTTGTCAGACTTAGAATCTGTTAACATACAACAATGTTTGAAGTTAAATATCCAATCAAGAACCAAGAGAACTTATTTCAACAGAAATTATGAATGCATTGTTATAGTGAACAGACGACACAATGTTGTTATTTGTACATTCTTGCCTGTTAGTTGCACGATTACGTAACGTCTATAAAGCTCACATA
Organism: Schistocerca americana; assembly: GCF_021461395.2. NCBI lineage: Eukaryota > Metazoa > Arthropoda > Insecta > Orthoptera > Acrididae > Schistocerca > Schistocerca americana. The sequence continues at coordinate 28,440,412 of NC_060127.1, forward strand.
CTTAGACCATATACTGGTACTGCTAATGAGATTCTAATGCAACATTTCGGTTTACTTGAAAATATATTCTGGATTTAAAGTACTTTCTGTGAGATACCAGATGACACGGTGGTTGGTTTATGTGACAGCTGCACGATTTTATCACGACACTACTAATGAGTGACAATATACAATGTTGCTTTTTCGGTGTTTCTGTTTTATATCTGCACAGTTTTTCTGTTTTATTCTGCAAAGTAAAACATGTTTTAGTAGTAACTTTTGTGGTATAGCAACAATGAGACAGCCTTTTTCGTGGCACAACAATACGTTACTGTAAAGTACTTTCTTCATCACGCCAATAAGCATAATCACTACGATATCTATACGCAAAGCATTTCACTTTTGTTTATCATGAGGTAAGTACATTGACTTCTGCAGAACTTGGCTTTCGGAGGACGATAAGTACGACACTTCCACAGAATTATCTTACAGCAAGACGCACATTTAGCGCTACAGGACACGCATTTGAGAGATTTTGTACTTAAGCCATTTATTTTTCAAGATTTTTGAATTACAAAGAAAGTTTTCCGTGATATACTTCATTCTATTGCTGTAATCTGTAACACCTGAGGGTATAATTACATTAATCCTCAGGGGGGTACACGCTTACTTTGTGTACCATGTGTGTGGCAACCACAAGGAACCCTAGCTAATATGGTATTTGCTTACACAACTTTACACATCGGTACCATATTTCTCTAACACACAAATTACACAGCTATCTGATCATGTAACTGAGAGATAAACTTTTTTTATTACATCAGTGACAGATGTTTACGCAATTACAGAGTTGGATTACTTCACACTTACGAAATTGTATTTTGTCTGTACTGTGTGATCTGTTCATATTTTTTCGGAACCATTGTGATACTATGAGAGCTTTGAATGATATATTTGGTAAGGGAGCATGATTTTAAAGTACGTTTGAGGCAGATGACACTTTTGACATGAGCAGAGAATTTTTTTAAGTATTGGAGGAAGCTACGACGATTTGGAGATTTGACTGAGGTGTTATGATGTTATTTTTACGATGACGATGTGTATTATGCTGCTGAGGTATGTTTACGATTAATAGGCTGAGGCTATATGAGTTATTTGATTATGCTTCATATTTATAATGACGAAATATTGACGAGTGTCGATGGATACGTATATGTGTAATAAGGTAAGGAGTAATGAATAGTGGGTAAGGACTCTTGACTTGTGAAAAAGGATGTTGGAAACCAAGAATCGTACTTTAAGAGTTATGAAATGTGTGTAAATGCGTGAATGTATCACAATGCCGGCGAAAATTTTTTGGACAACGTTATATTCATAGGATTTTCTTTCTACAGATTTGCAACGCTAATTCTTGACCTGTGAAATATTTTTATGTGAGACTGTCACTCTAGCGGAAACTGGTGTCGTAAATATTTCCGTAAGAAAGTTAAGTGACCACCTGCACGTAATGCGTCGTGGGCACGCAGCTGTGTCAAACACCTGGAGAACAAGCCATTAGGGTGTGCCTTTCCGGAAGCCCAGGTAGAAAAAAAAAGAAAAAAGGCAGGCCTTTATCCTCGCCATTGGCATACCTTTAGAGAAAATATTGCAAATGCGACACCCTCATTACTTCCATTAACCTTGCTATTGACTTTCCTTTGTAGAAAGCATCGCAAATATTACACGCTCATTACCTGAAAACATATGATTACTCGTACTTTGTGCTAATTACTGCAATGCTTATGAATTGATGGGCAATATTCGTACATCTGCACACCTGATTATGACAAGTGTCTTTCTATGAGAGTTGAGAGCTACTGACTGACGAAATGCCACATGACTATTGAATGATATTTTTATGCTTTGCTTTTCGTAGTTGCTTATTTCACTTGATATCTGGTTTCCAGCTGTGTTGCAGCATTGCTTTTGTAAAATAAAATGCATTTGCTAATGTGAACACTTTCTGTCAACAGATCTATTAAATAATTATTTTATGATCCACATTCTTAGAAAAGGAGCACTTGGAAAGGAAAGAACAATAAGAAGGAACTAGTAACAGTAACACATAATATTCTTTTCAAGTACATGGTAATATTTCTTTTACAATAAGTTGTTGTGGTGCACCACTTTAATTACTTAGACATTAAGATGTGAATGTACATTTCCCTTATCTGCATTGTTGTTTTTACTGTAATATTTTTTCTGCTTGAGCTACGTCATGTTTAGGTATAAGTTACTGCTGTTTGCCAGGCGTAGTGCTACTGAACTTTAATTTGTGTTACTCTGCTAAGCCAGATTTATTTTTTTGTTTGTTGCGCATTGCCTCATATTAGTTGTAATGTTGAATTGCTTGGTAATTTAGATTTACTGTAGCTTGCTTTGCGATTTTCATTTTTTTTCATTGCTGTTTATATTAATTGTTTTATGTGCTGCTGCATTGCCTCGTCCCTTAGTTTAGCATCTGAGCTCAGTAGATTTAAGTTAGCTTAAGAGGGGGTAGACTATATAAGAACCTAACTATGGAGAATAGGGAAAGAATGCTTTGAAAGTTATATGAAAACGATTTGGGCCTAAATGAGTATTGTACAATGAGCCATATTTCTTTTGAAAGAAATATGGTTAGAATACAGAAAAGAGGTACAGATAGGACTTTTTGGGAATAATGATGAATGAAGGGAGATCTCCAAGAACAAAAAAGGTTTTGTTCGCAAAATACTGCAGTACCAAAAGTTACACTGAAAACGAACCCTGTCCTTTCCATTGTGTTATCCCCCTATGTGTTTGTGTACCCTTGTGTAGTTGTTTTCTTCCTGTCTGTGTAGTTTCCTAGAATTTTTTCTTCTTTTAATATTAAGCTTCATTCACTATGATGAGGAACACTGTTATCCTCAAATGTAATTGGCATTAATAATATGTTATTTACCTTGTAAATATGCTTAGACATTATTTATTCTGTTCTGTTTAATGCTCATGTGTAAAGTTGCTGTTTCAAAAGTTATTCTGATCTTTTATGTATTTACTTATGTCATAATTCCTGTAACACTGATGTATATGTTTATTTCTATTCTTTTGTAAAGCCCCTATTACTACAAACGTTATCTGTATTATTATGTTTTTAATGATGTGTTTTGTACCTTTGTTATTGTATTCTTATGTTATAAAATTGTAATTGTCACCATTCATCATATTATTAACTTGTAAGTTACATTTCACTGCACACGTTTCTGTTGGTCATAGTATATGGACAATATGTGAGAAGTTGGGACTGTTAGTGTTTGCACGTGTGTTAATAATTCAGCAAGGGACTGGATAACAGCATTGCTGGTTCTAAGGACAATTCCAAAAACTTTGTGGGTGCACAAGTGGTGGTTATGGACTTGCTATATTATCCGCAAGACTCTTCAATGGTGATTGTGCACCTGCACAGTCACAACAGATGGCTGCTGGCTATCTCTACAAGGACTACAGTGGGTCTGCATCTTTGATGACTCACCAGTACCATTATCTCTACAAGGACTACAGTGGGTCTACATCTTTGATGATCCATCAATACCATTATTTCTACAAGGACTGCAGTGGGTCTGCACCTCTGGTGGCCCACCAATACCACAATCTCTACCAGGACTCCAGTGGGTCTGCTCTGTGATGACCTACCTACCAATATTCTTCAAAACTTCGAATGACTCTGCTGTGGATTTGCTCCATTGTGGCCCATTACCTGTCAGCATGTCAAGAGTCAGCACTGTCTTTCCGTTGGAAGGACAACACTACTTCTTCAAGACTGCATGGAAATCCACTACTTCTGTGTGCAATTTCTTTTACTAATGAGACTTTGTGAAAAAAAACCTGTAATTACTATTATGATGAATGGTCAGGACTATCTTTATGGACTGTGAGAAAATTTTAGCTTTTGACCAACATTGTATCAATAAGTGTGTGCATTTGATTTCTTTGTTATTGTAATTATGAAAAATTTTATCAAATCATTATTGGCCACTGCCCAAAAAAAAATTTGTAAAATTTTTTGTGGGGAGCATGGGGGCTATGTAAGTAGGCTGTTTATGTTTTCTCTATGTAAGTAGGCTGTTTATGTTTTCTTATTGGCAACGTTACATAGCGCTCAATATGAAAATCACTGGCTGTGCTGTGTGCAGTCTGTGGCTAGTTTGCATTGTTGTCTGCCATTGTAGTGTTGGGCAGCGGCAGCTGGATGTGAACAGCGCGTAGCGTTGCACAGTTGGAGGTGAGCCACCAGCAGTGGTGGATGTGGGGAGAGAGATGGCGGAGTTTTGAAATTTGTCATGAACTGCTATATTTATATATGATGATATCAAGGTAAATACATTGTTTGTTCTCTATTAATATCTTTCATTTGCTAACTATCCCTATCAGTAGTTAGTGCCTTCAGTAGTTTGAATCTTTTATTTAGCTGGCAGTAGTGGCGCTCGCTGTATTGCAGTAGCTTGAGCAGCGAAGATTTTTGTGAGGTAAGTGATTTGTGAAACGTATAGGTTAATGTTAGTCAGGGCCATTCTTTCGTAGGGATTTTTTTGAAAGTCAGATTGCGTTGCGCTAAAAAATATTGTGTGTCAGGTAAAGGACAGTCGTGTATTATTGTTCAAAGGGGACGTTTCAGCCCGACACCACTCGAAACGGGCGCAGAGGTCAATGGTAGTCGGCGCAAGGGGCGCTGAGAGGACAGACGCCTTTCAATGAGCCGACCATTTATGGTCTTTGTGGTCATAGAGGCATCACTTGACCGTCGGATCGACAATAATATGAGTCCAGACCTCTCTACCGATTGCTCGGTCCTTGCATTCTGTCGCCTCTTTAGGTCGACCGCTTCCATCTTGACGCTCTGTTCAGCCAAGATCCACCCGTTGCTGTCATTGTCATGGAACGGAGCCATCGCTCCTATTCAGTTGTCGAGCGATTTACCGATTACTCTAGCCGGCTTCAGTGTCCCCAACAACATGTCCTCCCTCAAATTCTGACATCTGCGTATATTGTTAAGTAGCCAGTCTGTGAGCGTGGAATGCTGGCCGACGTGGCCGAGCGTTTTGAGACGCTACAGCCTGGAACCGCGCGACCGCTACGGTCGCAGGTTCGAATCCTACCTCGGGCATGGATGTGTGTGATGGTTCTAACTAGGGGACTGATGATCTTAGAAGTTAAGTCCCATAGTGCTCAGAGCCAATTTTTCAGCATGGAATACGGAATGAAATTCGCGAATACGTTAAGCTCTGCTATCGGTATGCCCCTGTTTAGTATCTTCGCCAGCTTTCCGGCGAAACTACACTATGCGTAACAAATTCACCTACTGGAAGTTTCCGTTGATACCTGTGCGAACATAAATTTGTGACTCTTCCGTAGTGCGCCTTTTCTGGTCTTATAAACCACATAGAACTGTAGAAGACGAAGTAAATATTCCCGAATTCCAATCAAGAACAACCACGAAGATGAGAAACATAGAAGCAGATATCCTCGGTACAGCAAAGCAGCTCAAATCACTTAAAAAAGACAAAGCTTCCAGTCCAAATGGTATACCAGTCAGGTTCCTTTCAGAGTATGCAGATGCAATAGCTCCATATTTAGCAATTATAAATAACCGCTTGCTCACAGAAAGTTCTGTACCTAAAGATTGTAAAGTTGCTCAAATCACATCAATACCCAAAAAGGGAAATAGGAGTAATCCGCTGAATTACCGGCCCATAACATTAACGTCGATTTGCAGTCGCGTTTTGAAACATCTGCTGTGTTCGAACATTATAAAGTACCTTGAAGAAAACGATTTATTGACACATAGTCAGCACGGATTCAGAAAATATCGTTCTTGCGGAACACAACTAGCCCTTTATACTCATGAAGTAACGTGTGCTGTCGACAGGGGACGTCAAATTGACTCCATATTTTTAGATTTTCAGAAGACTTTCGACACCGTCCCTCACAAGCGTCTTAAACCAAACTGTGTGCCTATGGAATATCGCCTCAGTTGTGCGACTGGATTCGTGATTTCCTGTCAGAAAGGTCACAGTTCGTGGTAATAGACGGAAACTCATCGAGTACAACAGAAATAATATCCGGCGGAGTTATAGGCCCTGATGTATATTAACGACATAGGATACACTCTCAGTAGCCGTCTTAGATTTTTTGCAGATGATGCTGTCATTTACCGTCTCGTAAGGTCATCAGATGACCAAAACGAATTGCAAAATGATTTAGATAAGATGTCTGTATGGTACGAAAAGTGGCAATTGACCCTGAATAAAGAAAAATGTGAAGTTATTCACGTGAGTACTAAAAGAAATCTGATAAATTTCGATTACGCCACAAGTCATACAAATATTAAGGAGGTAAATTCAACTAAATACTTATGGATTACCATTACAAATAATCTAAGTTGGAACGATCACATAGATAAAGTTGTAGGTATAGCAATTCAAAGACTGTGATTCATTGGCAGAACACTTAGAAGGTGCAACAGATATACTAAAGGGACTGCTTACACTACACTTATCCGCCCTATTCTGGTATGGGATCCGTATCAGGTGGGACTGACGGATGATACTGAAAAAGTTCAAAGGAGGGCGGCTTCTTTTGGTATTATCGCGAAATAGGGGAGATAGTGCCACAGACATGATGCGTGAATTGGAGTGGCAGTCATTAAAACAAAGGCGTTTTTCGTTACGATGGGATCTTCTCATGAAATTGCAAATCACCAGTTTTCTCCTCCGATTGTGAAAACATTCTGTTGGCACCCAGTTACATAGGGAGAAATGATCATCACGATAAAATTAGAGAAATCAGGGCTCGCACAGAAAAATTTAAGTTCTCGTTTTCCCCGCGCGACGTTCGAGACTGGAACGGTGGATGGTTCAAATGGCTCTGAGCACTATGGGACTCAACTTCTGAGGCCATCAGTCCCCTAGAACTTAGAACTACGTAAACCTAACTAACCTAAGGACATCACACACATCCATGCCCAAGGCAGGATTCGAACCTGCAACCGTAGCGGTCACACGGTTCCAGACTGAAGCGCCTAGAACCTCACGGCCACACCGGCCGGCTGGAACGGTGGAGAAATAGCTTGAAGGTGGTTCATTGAACCCTCTGCCAGTCACTTAATTGTGAATAACAGTGTAACCTCCCCACAGATAAATAGTATAAATAATATTCACATTTAGCGTAACTACCCAACAGTGAAAATATGTATAGCATTGACATTTAGTGTAACCTAGCAACAGTTTATTATTCCGTAACCTACCAATAATAACGTGACTAATTTCTCAATAAAATTGTGGCTCACTTATAACCTTTCAATAACTGACTGTGAATTTAAACTCGTAAATTTTGGACGTCAGCAGTGCTGCGTCATGGCCCTGAAAGATCATACTGAATAAATTGAAAAATCTTACCTCAATGAAGTCGCCGGATAATGCATATATATCTGCTCCTATAATAAATTTTTCTGGCACAGGCCAGTGCAATGCTGGCCGATAGATTTGTCATGTATAAAAAGAACAACGGATTTTTCTGTGCAAAAATCGGGATGACCATGGATTGGAGAAATTAGTAAATTTTTTAAATTGAGATGAATAATTGTCAAAAGTTAATTTTTACAAGAAAGATTATCATTAAGAGATTTTTTTTTTAAATTTACATGGGACTTGACATAACAATAGTATACAGGGTGTCCCAGCTATCTTGTCCACCCAAAATATCTCTGGAACAATAACAACTAATGGAAAACGACTTTCACTGGTATCAATGTAGGGCTGGGGCCCATGAATGTACATATTTGGAAACATTCTAAAACGAAAGCATATGTGTTTTTTGACACAAACTTATGTTTTTTTAATGGACCTCCTACATTTTTTCTTCAGCAATCCATAGCATGACAAAGCACATACACAATGGCGTTGATTGCATTGCAATATTCCCATTACATCCCGAGATATTGAAACGCGAAGTTGACGCTTGAAACACCCAACATGCGCTGCTAGCGCACGTCCTGAGGCTCAGGTGCGAACCCCATGCTGCCCGTAATCGCGATGTGATTGACATGTGTAATCACACCTCCATACTTATCAAGAGGTCCGAAACGAATAATACGGTCTGCTGACATCAACTCTCATAAGCACATAATGGTTTCCCTCTTGCACGTTTTACGTATCTACGTACACAGTATGAACCAGTACCGATCGGTGTACAACGTCAGGTTGTCTTATTTATCGTGCACACCCAAAATAAGGTTTATCTAATGCGTTATATGACCCATTGTGCCTGCCACGCAGGGCCTGGCTCTACCTAGTCAAGTGTCCAACGTAGTTTCCACTACTGCCACAGTTACCACTTCGCCTTGTTTATGATTTGCGACCCATGCAAACTACTGTACTCCACCACCCGCCGAGCATCCCATTTGTTGTTGCTTTGGCGTGCAGTACACCGCTGGCCAGTGTAGTCGTACATCAGAGTAATCTAGTGACGGCACGGAGGTAGTACACATTGTGAATAAACGTTGTGTTGTGGAACTTATACTGTACAGTATAATGTGCACACATGAAGATATGGTAGAAATGCTGCTGATCTATGGAGAATGTACGTTGACGGGAAATACGTTATGAGATTGCTTGTTTGTTGATAGTACTGTTAGCGAACATTATGATTATTAAGTTAATATGGCTGTTTTCTACCCTACTCTACATACCTGTACTGTACCCTGTTGTAGGTGGACGAAATGCTGTTCAGGCAGAACGACTGTACAGAAGATTCCCTGACAAGCCATCGCCTTCGCGCCGGATGTTTGGTCGTCTCACATCTCGTCTACGTGAAACGGGAAGCTTAAATCCCAGACCTCGACATCGTCCTAGAACACGCACAGATGAACGTGCTGATGTTGCTGTGCTCGCTAACATAGCTGTGAATCCTCAAATCAGCACACGTCAAACTGAACGTGAAGTTCGTGTGTCGAAATCAAGTGCACAGCGTATTCTTAAACGTCATAAATTTCATCCTTACCATGTTCATTTACACCAGGATCTTCATGGAAATGACTTCCGCAATAGGGTAACATTTTGTCGGTGGGCTCAGCAAAAACTTCTGACTAATCCAAATTTTTTTTCAGATGTTCTCTTTACCGACGAGGCATCATTCTCCAACAAAGGAATTGTCAATATGAGGAATATGCATTATTGGTCCGCAGACAATCCAAAATGGCTCCGTCAGGTAGAGCATCAACGTCCGTGGAAAGTTAATGTTTGGTGCGGGATTATTGGAGATACCATTATCGGACCTTTCTTTTATAAAGATAGGTCCGATAATGGTATCTCCAATAATAATAATAATAATAATAATGGCATCCAAAATGGCAGACAATACTCCAGATTTATACGACACAGTCTTCCTGTTCTCTTGGACACCGTACCTCTGAACCGGAGAATGATCATGTGGTATCAGCATGACGGATGCCCTGCACATAACGCCTTACGAGCACGACGACTTCTGAACCGTAAGTTCCCTGGTAGGTGGATTGGACGAGGTGGCCCAGTTAGGTGGCCTGCCCGATCTCCGGACCTTACACCGCTGGATTATTTTCTTTGGGGAGCAGTGAAGGATGCTGTTTACCAACATGAACCAACAACACCAGAGGACATGAAGCAACGCATTATTGATGCTTGTACAGCCATCAAAGAGGAAACAGTAGCACGAAGTAGGGCATCCTTCATCCGCAGAGTGACCGTATGTATGCAAGCCAATGGGCATCACTTTGAGCATGAGATGTGAACGCTATGTTTAGTATGTAGTGCTGGTATCACAGTGGAAGTTTCTACAAAGGGCCATTTTACCCAGTGATGTTAAGAAACATTTGTTTGCAACAATTTGTCATTTAACGCATTAGATAAACATAACATTGATAATTATGTGATAATAAAACTAATTGGTTAAACATGTTTACATTCATCTTCTATGTCCTACCTGAACTTCCCAAATCAAAACATGTTTACCTAAACAACGGTAAAACTTTTAGTCCACTTGCTCGTTTCACTAAAACCATCAACATGAATTTTACTATTACGAGTGAATGATTAACTGTCGCTTGCGCTAGATCTACAGTAAAGTAAAGTTTTAACGTTGAACAGCATTACCTTTTTAGTAACGGATTAACAATAAGCGAATTTAACTTTGTGACTAACGTTGCGGTACACAGATGTGTTACAGAACCGCATCGCCCCTAGCCTATGGGATAAATACCTGCTGGAATGTACGACGTTAATACAGAATGGCAGCAGACCGTATTATTCGTTTCGGACCTCTTGTTAAGTATGGAAGTGTGATTACGCATGTCAATCACGCCGCGGTTACGGGCAGCATGGGGTTCACGCCTGAGCCTCAGGACGTGCGCTAGCAGCGCATGTCGGGTGTTTCAAGCGTCAACTTCGCGTCTTAATATCTCGGGATGTAATGGGAATGTTGCGATGCAATCAACGCCATTGTGTATGTGCTTTGTCATGCTATAGATTGCTGAAGAAAAAATATAGGAGGTCCATTTAAAAAAACATACGTTTGTGTTAAAAAACACATATGCTTTCGTTTTAGAATGTTTCCAAATATGTACATTCTTGGGCCCCAGCCGTACATTGGTACCGGTGAAAGTCGTTCTCCAATAGCTGTTATTGTTCCAGAGATATTTTGGGTGGACAAGATAGCTGGGACACCCTGTATATGCGCGGGGCTGCTTTTACCTTATACTACAACGCTGAGGCTCCGCCATCGCTCCCCACGACCGGCCCAGCCAACTCGATACACACGACTGCTAGCTACTACTACTACAACTGCTACACAGTTTTTGCTGCTGACAACACTGCTTTCTGGTCTGAGGTTCTCTTATAGCTTACATATCGGAGGCAGCGCGTGAGCAATCCATCGAAATTACATCTGCCCGAGTGCGCTAGCAACAAATTCCTTAATCATGGACCTCTCACAACAGAGTAAGCACGTAGATGTAGATGTAGAGGAATGCAGCTAGCGAAGAATCAGTTACAAAAAAACGGAGTGTGTTAGTTTGGATGGAGAACTGGTGGAATTAGGCAATGCACTGACATTCGAAGCGTGTGTAGATCATGAGAAGACCTGTTTGCGTCTGATGGACGGACATCTGGAAAGGGAAATATTACAAGAACAGTGCGTCAAAACGAATCCTATCAAAACCGCAGTTGCTAATTCAACGCAAGGCCAGAATTAAGAAGCTGCAAAGAAGCAGATGAATCACCGCATCTTGAGCTGTCAAGAAGAGCGCATGTATCGAACCCAAGTGATACAGCTTCCACAGAGTGGCGCGGGTCGACCTACGGTCTTCTGCGAGTCAGGCTGGCTTTCAGCCGGCACGTCACACCGAGCGTCTTGTCATGACGTCTGGTCGCTCAGTGTGTTTGTAGCGTATTGTCTGTTTGCCTCTAAGCTACAAAACCTAAATTTACAAATTTCTGTTCGTATACCTCTCTTTTAATTAATTGAAAAGTAATCTCACACATGCACTGCTGGACACTAAAATTGCAGTGTCATGAATGCATATGATTACAAAAGTCAATGATATGTGGTTTCAGACCACATGGCTGCGGGAGTAGAAGCACCACAAACATTTAAGGCTGCAGTACAACAATCCGCTTTCTATTTCCTTCATTCACCACAACATAAGAGTATAACAGCACGGCAAACTGGCATCAGAAAAGATATTCATGCTAGAATAACTGGTTCTTAGGCAGGAAACTTTATTTAAATATAATGTTACTATAAAATCAAAACCTTAAACTGACAGTGCACGGAATTTATAGGTCGAAGCCATCGGAGACTGCCCCATGAGCCGGCCGGAGTGGCCGTGCGGTTCTAGGCGCTACGGTCTCGAGCCGAGCGACCGCTACGGTCGCAGGTTCGAATCCAGCCTCGGGCATGGATGTGTGTGATGTCCTTAGGTTAGTTAGGTTTAATTAGTTCTAAGTTCTAGGCGACTGATTACCTGAGAAGTTAAGTCGCATAGTGCTCAGAGCCATTTGAACTGCCCCATGAAATATGACACACAACAATTAACAACTTTAATTTTAAAGAAAAATAGAATACATATGCGTTTCAATGTGAAACAAAACTATTCTTGTAACGTGAACACATAGTCTAGGCTAGTGAAACTGTAGCTCAACTGAGTTTAAACTTCGGCTTTAAAAAAATCACAATTTCTTAAATAAATGAATCATCACGAGGATACAAGCAAGTAGATCCTTTATCATTTAGCTACAAAATAGCAGGTCAGCAACTGGAAGCAGTTAATACCATAAATTATCTGGGAGTACGCATTAGGTGTGATTTAAAGTGGAATGATCATATAATGTTGATCGTCGGTAAAGCAGATGCCAGACTGAGATTCATTGGAAAAATCCTAAGGAAATGCAATCCGAAAACAAAGGAAGTAGGTTGCAGTACCCTTGTTCGCCCACTGTTTGAATACTGCTCAGCAGTGTGGGATCCGTACCAGATAGGGTTGATAGAAGATATAGAGAAGATTCAACGGAGAGCAGCGCGCTTCGTTACTGGATCATTTAGTAATCGCGAAAGCGTTACGGAGATGATAGATAAACTCCAGTGGAAGACTCTGCAGGAGAGACGCTCAGTAGCTCGGTACGAGCTTTTGTCAAAGTTTCGAGAACATACCTTCACCGAAGAGTCAAGCAGTATATTGCTCCCTCCTACGTATATCTCGCGAAGAGACCATGAGGATAAAATCAGAGAGATTAGAGCCCACACAGAGGCATACCGACAATCCTTCTTTCCACGAACAATACGAGACTGGAATAGAAGGGAGAACCGATAGAGGTACTCAAGGTACCCTCCGCCGCACACCGTCAAGTGGCTTGCGGTGTATGGATGTAGATGTAGATGTAGAATCCCTTGTCAAGGGGACTTTTAACCATGACACTGTTTCACAGCATTTAAACCAACATATATAAGATAAAAATAGAAAAAAAACGAAAAATCCTTTAAACATTAATTTCAGTTTGTCTATTCTGCAGCTTGATGGGCCCAGTAGAATCAGTACTCTCTACTTCTTTTTACTTAAAATAGCATGGTTTACAACTAAAAATGACCACGCGGAGTGGCGCAGTGGTTAGCACACTGGACTCGCATTCGGGAGGACGACGGCTCCAACCGGCGGCCAGTTATCCTGATTTAGGTTTTCAGTAATTTCACTAAATCGCTCCAGACAGATGCCGGGATGGTTCCTTTGAAAGGGCACAGCTGACTCCCTTTCCCATCCTTCAATAATCCGATGGGACCGATGACGTCGCTGTTTGGTCTCCTCCCCCCAAAATCAACTAACCAACTAGCAATTAAAAATATTTGTTAAGGAAGGCGCCTTCTCGTCAGCATTGTGTTGTTCGACGACGGCTCCTTGAGAAAGCAAAGTCCCTACTTAACTGCATCCGGCGACATCCAACTGCCGACACAAACTAGAGTGCTGTTATAATGAAAGTTTCATTATCTGAGAGGACCCCCACGAAAAACGACTGATCGGTGTACAATGAAACTTTGCGTGAACATTTGCGATTTCACAGTTGTGCGCAGCACGTTTTGAACGGTGGGCCATCGGATAATCAGCTCCTTGAAGATTGCGTATTGCACCCAGAATTCTCAGCCATGACCATAACACCTTCTTCAGCAATTTGTGGCGCAATTGGTCATTGACCTCTCCTAGGGGAATTTCCAAATCGACAGTTAATTCGAAATTCCGAAACCCGTTTCTCAACCCGGTTGCACAAAGAGGCCTTCTCCTACTTCATTAATGCGTCGAGACTGGCGAAAAGCGGCAGCATTATTGCTGTTTTTTTTTTTTTTTTTTTGATGAAACTATTTTACGAGTAAAGCCCAGCTCACATTGTCCAGACCAATGTTTACTGTCTGCAACAGTGATGCACACTGATCCTTGTGTTTCAATCCCACCACACCTTACCTTACGAGTAAATCCCTGCTCACATTGTCCAGACCAATGCTGACTGTCTGCAACTGAGATGCACACTGATCCTTGTGTTTCAACCCCGCCACACTTCATCAGTAACGGCGGCCAACAGTAACTCATGACACTAAAGTTGATAACAACACATATGCTATAGAGCACTGCCTCATATTCAAACTATACAGTTGGTGTACGAGTGGGACAAATTGTATTTCGCCAACACCGCCACACTTCTTCAGTAACAGCGACCAACAGTGACTCAAGACACCGATAGTGATAACAACACATTAGCTCCAATGCTGACTGTCTGCAACTGAGATGCACACTGATCCTTGTGTTTCAACCCCGCCACACTTCATCAGTAACGGCGACCAACAGTAACTCATGACACTAAAGTTGATAACAACACATATGCTATAGAGCACTGCCTCACATTCAAACTATACAGTTGGTGTACGAGTGGGACAATTTGTATTTCGCCAACACCTCCACACTTCTACAGTAATAACTATCAACAGTAGCTCAAAGACACCGATATTGGTAAGAACACTTAAGCTCATATTCGGTCTATACAGTTGGTGTACGAATAGGAAAAATGGTATGTTGTTAACGCCGTTTCGATTAGAATAACAGTATACGGTTCGGCGAATTAATATTGTGGTGAAAGGCATATACCGACTGCGAGAATCGGACGTTCCGTCCCACGAACTCATCTCTGTGTCTTACCGAAACAAATATTTTGTTTCATAGATTCTTTGTGAAGGAAATGGAGAGATATGAGAGGAGGTGAGAAATTGTATTGTTGTGAAATGCCATTACGGCATATAGTAAATGTTCAATACGTTTTTTGCACAAAAATAAAATCCAATGACTAACATCAAGTATTTAAGGTGTGTATATATCTCCATACCGAAAATAGTTATCTATCACGATACAAATATTACGACATGTTGATCGCTCGGTGGTGAAGTTTGGAACGATAGTGAGAACCTGCATTTCCCACGGTCAGAATTCGTCGAGAGATTACCTCCGAATTAATAAACTTGCTAAACTGTTGGACCTATCAGAGACTTCAGGTCAAGCAGACAGCCACGAGGAATTTCCGCGAGATCGCCACTGCGGAATACATCTCTTACTCTCCTGTCGAATTTAAAACGAAATATGTATATTTTCTAGGTTTTCAGGAGAGTAAAGGTAAAAGGAATATGAGGAACTAAGCTAAACCAAGCAAAACCATTAACTAAAATAAAAACACACGTAAAGAATATTTGTTTGTAATATTAAATAAATAAAGAATAATTTTAATTAACTAACCAAATAATAGTAATATACTAAAACTGGATCAGGTAGCGACTCTTTAATTACGTGGTGCAGTCACATTATTGTGACCACTGTTCGACGTCAATATGGAATAAGCTCTAGCGAAAGGCAGGCGGCAGCACTAGCAGTGGAGGGTATATAAAGCGTGTGGCGGGACGCGGTAAACAGTGCTGTCGTTAAATGTAAACGTAGGTTGTCACACTTAATAACAATCTTAAGGGCTTGAGGCCGCATTGTCATCTGACACTAGGCAGTTAGTAAACAACCCTACACTGTAGTCGTCGCTCAGTCTCCTATTCGCCGATTTCCACCAATGGCTAGCAGTAAAGGAAACTCCAATGGAAAACGCCCATTTCCGCCAATAACAACACGCAATGCAAAGACCAATAAAATGAACTCTTAATACCCTTCCTCCTCACCCTCACACCTCCGAACTAGTGCTCATTCAGCAGTTAGCAATACACCCTGAGGAAGGCGCCTTGCAACAGTCGCCGAAACGTCGGAAAATTACAGATGACTATGCGGTCTCAAACCCAAAATAATTTTATTGACAGTGCAGTCGTTATCGTAATGCGGAATAGGATCAGTTTATCTGATGTCCAAAAGAGCTTGATCATTGACACGGGCCATGGGTGGAAGCATTCCCAAAACGGCTCATTAGTAAACCGTTCGTGTGGCGCCGTGGTTAAAGCATACAATGCATGACAAAACGGCGCTATTCAAAACCAGTGCCGAGCCAATTGTGATGCGCCGCTGGCCGCAGAAGACAGGCGTGAACGACGGCTGAGGAGATGTGTCTGGCTGAATACATGTGTAACTGTTGAGCAACTGACCTCCCAGCTGAACGAAGGGGCCACCAGTAGTGTCTGCTCAACGACTACCCAGCGAACGTTGTTGTGTATGGGCCTCCGCAGGGGGTGTCTGAATCATGCTCCGATGCCGACTGCTGTTCATTACCAATGAAGGCTGGAACCTGCACGCCAGTAACTCCACTGAAAGCACGTGCACTAAATGATGAGAGGTGGCCTTTTCAGTTGAATCACGTTTAATGCCCCAAGAGACAGATGGCTGTTGGCGTGTACAATGAGAAACGTCTAAAAGCTGCAACAGTCATCGGAAGCTGTCAGGTCGCAGGGAATTCCCTGGGTGACCTCTTCACTCTGGAAGGCAGAATGGATCAACACAGGTATGCATCTACCATTGTGGATCACGTCCACCCCTAACTTCAGTTTGTTTTTCCTCCGAATGATGGCATGTACCAGAAGGACAATGCAACATTTCGCGCAGCTTGCAGAATAAATGCTTGGTTCGAAAAGCACCAGGATGAGTTTCCCTACTCCTCTGACCACCAAACGCCCCAGATTTAAACCTAATCAAAAATCTGTAAGACAATCTCGATCGGATTGTTCGCGCCGTGAATCCACAGGCGCAGCACGGCATTGGAGTAGCCGTTGCTCCACATTTCCTCCGGAACCCCTCTGACTATTTTCCCGAATGTCTCGCAGCAGTCTGCGCTGCTAAAGGTGATATTCAGGCTTTTGACAGGTGGTCACAATGATGCAGCTGGGCATCTTATGACCGCTCTGTACGCAGAGAATAATGCCGTTTGCATTATGTACACAAGGGAAGATTAAGCAGCGGGTTCCTTATTCTGTAATCGCTTTTGAATTTTGTTTGCTTGTGAGAGCTTTTGCAGCTCGCCTCTTCTGCAGCATATGTCTGAATTGACAATTGTAGGACTGTTATTTATCGAGATTTCGCTTAATCGTTTAGCAATAATGCTGCTCGCGCAGGTTAGGATTCCTTGACTTGAATGTGAGTAAGCAAACGATTTTAAGGGGTACATGTGCAACATCAGGCACGACAGCAACCTCACTACGCGACTAGCGCCTGAGAGGACAGACCTATCATTCACTTCTCTGTTGCGTGACGTGGCTACATGATCCAAAACTCATCTGTGTTGGATCATGTAGCCACGTTACGTAACGTCAGTCAGCCAGAGGGGAGCGTTGCAGCAAGAGAAATATCCACAAATACAGTGCCACGAATAGCGTAACACGGACTGAACATGGCAACAGCACGGTAGCAGAGACAGGGCTGCCAACTGCGGTGCACTCAACAACATGTGACTCAAGGGTGGCACTCCAGCTACTTTTCAAACGGGGTGCACATCATCATATACGATAGGCGTGTCTCTGAAAAGAACATCATAGCAATAAAGGGCGAGTATCGGGTGTCTTGGTGTGAAATGCTGTTAGGTGGACAACAACAGTCACCTTTGATATATGTAGCGGGTTTCCGACACGTCACTTACTTTTCTATCGTGTTCAAGGATAGTGGATGTGCCCTATCTTCGATGTCTTCGTGACGCTATCTTTGAACAAGATAACGAAACGCCTTATTTTGCCCGTGCTGTCCTGATGTACCTCGATACAGAGATTCTTGAAATGTCTGCCCTGTTGCCTTGGCCATTTTAGAGACATTGTTGTTGCCAGAGGTGGCAAATTTTTCTGCTAAATTTCGCACCCTGCGCACTCCCTAATAACACACTCGGTATAACGTATTCGTTTCACTGTACCGTGTACTTAAGCTGTCCTCCCTGGTGTTGCATTAGTAAATGGCCAGCAGTGCGCACTATCTGCTTGAAAGTATATGGATACCCACCACTGGACGCTAGTACTTCGCCTTTATGACGGGTTGAACTCTTTGGAGACAATTTCAATGACGTACCTCAGTGTTTGCGAAGGACTGGCAGCCCATTCTTTCTCAAGAGCTATAACGACAAAAGGTAGTCATTTTGGAAGCTGGGTTCTGAAGCGATATCGACGTTCTAACTCATCCCAAATCATTTCCTTCAAATTGCTAGTCTACATAAGTTAAGACATTTTAGGAATGTTAGTGTACCTGAACTACTGTTTCACACATTCTGCTTTATGACACATGTGAAGTGTATCTCTACTGTATGTACTACGCCGTGCTGTAAAATGCCATGATTCTACTCTTTCAAAGGAACACTCCCCGGAGTAAATAAATGGTCTCAAGGAAACTTTGCGGGTTTGTATACGGGTCAAAGTAATGCGATACGTATCTTTTCGTTTTTCCGAATTACACTCTTAACTTGTAAAACATACTCCGAAAGGTAGTTTGGTGTGCTAGATCCAGAGGCAAAATCTTGTAAACCATGGTATTCAAAGACATGTTTCATTTGAAAGTTGAAATGTAATTAAAGTTCTTGAAAATTGTATCACCAGCTTTTGTAATAATCTGAAATTTTCCAAATTCCCTACCATCATTCATTAATTACAAAAAAAAAAATTAATTTTATTACAACGTGAATTAAAGAAGCATTTACCCCACATCCATCCCTGTGTAATAAAGCTGACTTCTGAAATACTATTTTACGAAATTTATCTGTGCACAATGTGCTGTCAGAATATTTTCAACATACACAATTAAAATATGTAGATGTTAATTATTATTCTAATTATTTGTTTTACTTACTTTTGGTTAATGTTTGGAACTGTTATTTTACATTTTAATTGATGATTATGTTTTTGTTTCTTCAGTTTACCCTTACATACACTCCTGGAAATTGAAATAAGAACACCGTGAATTCATTGTCCCAGGAAGGGGAAACTTTATTGACACATTCCTGGGGTCAGATACATCACATGATCACACTGACAGAACCACAGGCACATAGACACAGGCAACAGAGCATGCACAATGTCGGCACTAGTACAGTGTATATCCACCTTTCGCAGCAATGCAGGCTGCTATTCTCCCATGGAGACGATCGTAGAGATGCTGGATGTAGTCCTGTGGAACGGCTTGCCATGCCATTTCCACCTGGCGCCTCAGTTGGAGCAGCGTTCGTGCTGGACGTGCAGACCGCGTGAGACGACGCTTCATGCAGTCCCAAACATGCTCAATGGGGGACAGATCCGGAGATCTTGCTGGCCAGGGTAGTTGACTTACACCTTCTAGAGCACGTTGGGTGGCACGGGATGCATGCGGACGTGCATTGTCCTGTTGGAACAGCAAGTTCCCTTGCCGGTCTAGGAATGGTAGAACGATGGATTCGATGACGGTTTGGATGTACCGTGCACTATTCAGTGTCCCCTCGACGATCACCAGTGGTGTACGGCCAGTGTAGGAGATCGCTCCCCACACCATGACGCCGGGTGTTGGCCCTGTGTGCCTCGGTCGTATGCAGTCCTGATTGTGGCGCTCATCTGCACGGCGCCAAACACGCATACGACCATCATTGGCACCAAGGCAGAAGCGACTCTCATCGCTGAAGACGACACGTCTCCATTCGTCCCTCCATTCACGCCTGTCGGGACACCACTGGAGGCGGGCTGCACGATGTTGGGGCGGGAGCGGAAGACGGCCTAACGGTGTGCGGGACCGTAGCCCAGCTTCATGGAGACGGTTGCGAATGGTCCTCGCCGATACCCCAGGAGCAACAGTGTCCCTAATTTGCTGGGAAGTGGCGGTGCGGTCCCCTACGGCACTGCGTAGGATCCTACGGTCTTGGCGTGCATCCGTGCGTCGCTGCGGTCCGGTCCCAGGTCGACGGGCACGTGCACCTTCCGCCGACCACTGGCGACTACATCGATGTACTGTGGAGACCTCACGCCCCACGTGTTGAGCGATTCGGCGGTACGTCCACCCGGCCTCCCGCATGCCCACTATACGCCCTCGCTCAAAGTCCGTCAACTGCACATACTGTTCACGTCCACGCTGTCGCGGCATGCTACCAGTGTTAAAGACTGCGATGGAGCTCCGTACGCCACGGCAAACTGGCTGACACTGACGGCGGCGGTGCACAAATGCTGCGCAGCTAGCGCCATTCGACGGCCAACACCGCGGTTCCTGGTGTATCCGCTGTGCCGTGCATGTGATCATTGCTTGTACAGCCCTCTCGCAGTGTCCGGAGCAAGTATGGTGGGTCTGACACACCGGTATCAATGTGTTCTTTTTTTCCATTTCCAGGAGTGTATATGTTTATTTTTTATTGAAAGTAATAAATAACTCATTATTAGGAAACAAAGTCATTACAGTAATAACCATCTACAAAGAAATGTTTAAAATATAACTGTTTTTACGGCATGCACGTGATGTGAATGAAATTCCTTACGTAATACAGACGACGGAATTCAGCAGAGTTGTAAAAGTTTGGTGGGCGATTCTCTAAATATCCTGATCTGTATCAGGCACATTAACACGCACTTGTAAGCTTTGGTGAAGAGAATTGATTATGTACTAGTGACTGCAGCTCGATTGTATTGTTTCTCACGTGGAGATCGACATGATTATATTCACCACGACTAGTCCGAAAATGTCCTCACAAAATTCCTCCAAAATCAAAAGTTGTGCACATCCCACGATTGTACCTGTGTTGTCGGGCCTTTTGGGATCTCCAGATGAACAAGTTCCTCTTCTCCAGGTACGACGCTCAAAATGGTGTTTTCTCACTGGTCAGCTCTCCTTTTCATAGTGTTAAACGATACTATTAGAGTTTGTACAAGGAATTCATGTAGTTCTTTTGGAACTTCCAAATGGTCTTGTGACGGCATCAAAATCTGGTAAACTAATGTCTGACCGTGTCAAAGGATATATGACAGAAGTTTTCAGTGTGGGAATAATGTCTAACTTATTTTCAGATTCTTGGGGTGGTAACGGTCAAAGAGCGTTCTGAGTTTCGTCTGTGAAGATGTAAATTGTTTGACTGGCCATCCGAGAAGGCTCGACAGGAGAGGCACAGCCGTGGAATGTATATAGCTCTCGATTTTTGAACAGTTTTGTGATATGACTTTCACAAGTAGTTATTACAACAGTCTCTACTTGAGAAAAAACATAATCAATCTGCACTCATTAGAAAATAATCAATTTTCTTCGTCAATGTTATTAGTGGCCTGAAATGAACGTGGTACAAACAAGGATATTTAGAGGATCGCCCACTAGAATTTAAGAACCCTGCTGAATTTTTGTTTGATTTGTGTTGTGTGTCGTGTGCACTATGTGAAGAAATTTCGTTCATTTTGTATCGGTGGTGTAAGAAGGGATTTATATTCTAAGCAACTCCTTGTCAATAATTTTTTTTTTTTGGAAAAAGTTGCTCGTCCTAGGAGTACCTTCCATTATTTTGGAACTTTATAAATTATTATTGTAATAACTTTGTATCTTAATAATGAGTTAGTTACTACTTTCAGATAACAAATTACATAAACCTGAAGTAGTTAATTAAAACAAAACATTAATTTAAAATGTAAAATAACAATTTCATACAAACAAGTAAAACAATTAATTAGAATAATATGAACGTTTGGATCTTTTACTAAGGTAGCCTATGTTGACAATACACTAACAGCACATTGTGAACAACTTATTTTCTAAAAAAGGAATTTAAAAACCAGCTTTATTACAGATGGGTGGATATGGTGTGAAAGGTTGTCAGTTAATGCTGAAACAAAAGTTTCATTTCTCGAAATTAATTAGTGGTTCCAGGGTACTTTGCAAAATTTCGAAATATTATGAAAGGTGATTACACAGTTTTCGAGACAGTTACTTCCACACTAACTTTTTTATGAAAAATATTTTTCACGTATCATGGTTGTGAAGATATTCCGTCTAAACCTAATATGCCACATTACCTTTCTGGGTGTCTCTCAACCCTTACAGTAGTAACTGGGCAAAAACAAAAATCTGTATTACATTATTGTCACCTGTGTTTAAACCTGCCCAGTTTCATCAATATTGTTAATTTGCACCTGGGGATGTTCCTTTGTTAGTGTTTTCTTAACAATTAGGGGATCACATCATAACCACGAAAAACTTCGCCTCACTCTAGAACCACATTTCCATGTTCCACTGCCAGCGTTGTACATGATGGCAGGTACCGTTCTCCAGGGGTTCACAAAACTCAAAATCTTCCATCGGATTCTCTGCAAGATATAATGAGATTCATCAGTCCAAATCACTCCAGTCATTCATAGTCTAATGGCGCTGCCCTTTAAAGCGTTTAAGCGTCGGTAACTATGGCTGATCCTTCTGGATTTCACGCGACTTTTATAACGACAACTCCCTTCAACGCTCAACGGTCGCTGTCCGTCAGTATACGAGGTGTGCTTGATCTTTCTTCATCTGTGGCCACTCCTTTGCGTTTCCACAACGAATTCATATCACCAACAGTCGACTTGGACAGCTTTAGAACTGTTGAAGTGTCCCTGGTGGTATTGTTACTCAGCTGACATCCAATGAGCACATTCGAGCTCTTCTGACTCACCAATCTTGCTGTTCCTGCTTCACTGCTAGCAACATTATATGATCAAAAGTATCCGGACACCTGGCTGAGAATGATTTACAAGTTCGTGGCGCCTCCATCGGTAATGCTGGAATTTAATATGGTGTTGGTCCACCCTTAGCCTTGATGACAGCTTCCACTCTCAGAGGCATATGTAAAGTCAGGTGCTCGGAGAATTCTTGGGGAATGGTGTCCCATTTTTCAAGGAGCGCTGCAGTGACGAGAGATATCGATGCCGGTCGGTGAGGCCTGCCACGAAATCGGCGTTCCAAAACATCCCAAAGGTGTTCTATAGGATTCAGATCAGGACTCTGTGCAGGCCAGTCCATTACAGGGATGTTATGGTCTTGTAACTACTCCGCCACAGGCCGTGCATTATGAATAGGTCCTTGATCGTGCTGAACGATGCAGTCGTCATCCCTGAATTGCTCTTCATCAGTGGGAAGCAATAAGATGCTAAAACGTAATTGAAGGCGTGTGCTGTGATAGGGCGATGCAGAACAAGTGGTGCAAGCCCCCTCCATGGAAAACACGACCACAACAAAACACCACCGCCTCCGAATTTTACTGTTGGCACTACAGATGCTGGCAGATGACGTTCACGGGCATTCACCCTACCCACACCTTGCCATCGGATCGCCCCATTGTGTACAGTTATTCGTCACTCCACACTCCACGAAGTCGGCGTTCCAAAATATCCCAAAGGTGTTCTATAGGATTCAGATCAGGACTCTGTGCAGGCCAGTCCATTACAGAGATGTTATTGTCTTGTAACTACTCCGCCACAGGCGGTGCATTATGAATAGGTCCTCGATCGTGCTGAAAGATGCAGTCGTCATCCCTGAATTGCTCTTCAACAGAGGGAAGCAATAAGATGCTAAAACGTAAATGAAGGCGTGTGCTGCGATAGTGCGATGGCAGATGACGTTCACGGGCATTCGCCCTACCCACACCTTGCCATCGGATCGCCCCATTGTGTACACTTATTCGTCACTCCACACTCCACGGCGTTCCAAAATATCCCAAAGGTGTTCTATAGGATTCAGATGAGGACTCTGTGCAGGCCAGTCCATTACAGGGATGTTATTGTCTTTTAACTACTCCGCCACAGGCCGTGCATTATGAATAGGTCCTCGATCGTGCTGAAAGATGCAGTCGTCATCCCTGAATTGCTCTTCAACAGTGGGAAGCAATAAGATGCTAAAACGTAAATGAAGGCGTGTGCTGTGATGGTGCGATGGCAGATGATGTTCACGGGCATTCGCCCTACCCACACCTTGCCATCGGATCGCCCCATTGTGTACAGATATTCCTCACTCCACACTCCACACTCCACGAAGTCGGCGTTCCAAAACATCCCAAAGGTGTTCTATAGGATTCAGATGAGGACTCTGTGCAGGCCAGTCCATTACAGGGATGTTATTGTCTTGTAACTACTCCGCCGCAGGCCGTGCATTATGAATAGGTCCTCGATCCTGCTGAAGGATGCAGTCGTCATCCCTGAATTGCTCTTCAACAGTGGGAAGCAATAAGATGCTAAAACGTAAATGAAAGCGTGTGCTGTGATAGTGCGATGCAGAACAAGTGGTGCAAGCCCCTCCATGGAAAACACGACCACACCAAAACACCACCGCCTCCGAATTTTACTGTTGGCACTACAGATGCTGGCAGATGACGTTCACGGGCATTCGCCCTACCCACACCCTGCCATCGGATCGCCCCATTGTGTACAGTTATTCGTCACTCCACACTCCACGAAGTCGGCGTTCCAAAATATCCCAAAGGTGTTCTATAGGATTCAGATCAGGACTCTGTGCAGGCCAGTCCATTACAGGGATGTTATTGTCTTGTAACTACTCCGCCACAGGCGGTGCATTATGAATAGGTCCTCGATCGTGCTGAAAGATGCAGTCGTCGTCTCTGAATTGCTCTTCAACAGAGGGAAGCAATAAGATGCTAAAACGTAAATGAAGGCGTGTGCTGCGATAGTGCGATGGCAGATGACGTTCACGGGCATTCGCCCTACCCACACCTTGCCATCGGATCGCCCCATTGTGTACACTTATTCGTCACTCCACACTCCACGGCGTTCCAAAATATCCCAAAGGTGTTCTATAGGATTCAGATGAGGACTCTGTGCAGGCCAGTCCATTACAGGGATGTTATTGTCTTGTAACTACTCCGCCACAGGCCGTGCATTATGAATAGGTCCTCGATCGTGCTGAAAGATGCAGTCGTCATCCCTGAATTGCTCTTCAACAGTGGGAAGCAATAAGATGCTAAAACGTAAATGAAGGCGTGTGCTGTGATGGTGCGATGGCAGATGATGTTCACGGGCATTCGCCCTACCCACACCTTGCCATCGGATCGCCCCATTGTGTACAGATATTCCTCACTCCACACTCCACACTCCACGAAGTCGGCGTTCCAAAACATCCCAAAGGTGTTCTATAGGATTCAGATGAGGACTCTGTGCAGGCCAGTCCATTACAGGGATGTTATTGTCTTGTAACTACTCCGCCGCAGGCCGTGCATTATGAATAGGTCCTCGATCCTGCTGAAGGATGCAGTCGTCATCCCTGAATTGCTCTTCAACAGTGGGAAGCAATAAGATGCTAAAACGTAAATGAAAGCGTGTGCTGTGATAGTGCGATGCAGAACAAGTGGTGCAAGCCCCTCCATGGAAAACACGACCACACCAAAACACCACCGCCTCCGAATTTTACTGTTGGCACTACAGATGCTGGCAGATGACGTTCACGGGCATTCGCCCTACCCACACCCTGCCATCGGATCGCCCCATTGTGTACAGTTATTCGTCACTCCACACTCCACGAAGTCGGCGTTCCAAAACATCCCAAAGGTGTTCTATAGGATTCAGATGAGGACTCTGTGCAGGCCAGTCCATTACAGGGATGTTATTGTCTTGTAACTACTCCGCCACAGGCCGTGCATTATGAATAGGTCCTCGATCGTGCTGAAAGATGCAGTCGTCATCCCTGAATTGCTCTTCAACAGTGGGAAGCAATAAGGTGCTAAAACGTAAATGAAGGCGTGTGCTGTGATAGTGCGATGGCAGATGACGTTCACGCGCATTCGCCCTACCCACACCTTGGCATCGGATCGCCCCGTTGTGTACAGTTATTCGTCACTCCACACTCCACACTCCACGAAGTCGGCATTCCAAAACATCCCTAAGGTGTTCTATAGGATTCGGATCAGGACTCTGTGCAAGACAGTCCATTACAGGCATGTTATTGTCTTGTAACTACTCCGCCACAGGCCGTACATTATGAATAGGTCGTCGATCGTGCTGGAAGATGCAGTCGTCATCCCTGAATTGCTCTTCAACAGTGGGAAGCAATAAGATGCTAAAACGTAAATGAAGGCGTGTGCTGTGATAGTGCGATGCAGAACAAGTGGTGCAAGCCTCCTCCATGGAAAACACGACCACACCAAATCACCACCGCCTCCGAATTTTACTGTTGGCACTACAGATGCTGGCAGATGACGTTCACGGGCATTCGCCCTACCCACACCTTGCCATCGGATCGCCCCATTGTGTACAGTTATTCGTCACTCCACACTCCACGAAGTCGGCGTTC
This sequence comes from Schistocerca americana, assembly GCF_021461395.2. Lineage (NCBI taxonomy): Eukaryota > Metazoa > Arthropoda > Insecta > Orthoptera > Acrididae > Schistocerca > Schistocerca americana. The sequence continues at coordinate 28,466,663 of NC_060127.1, forward strand.
CGAAACATCCCAAAGGTGTTCTATAGGATTCAGATCAGGACTCTGTGCAGGCCAGTCCATTACAGGGATGTTATTGTCTTGTAACTACTCCTCCACAGGCCGTGCATTATGAATAGCGCCCTTGCCATCGGATCGCCCCATTGTGTACAGTTATTCGTCACTCCACACAACGTTTTCCCATTGTTCAATCGTCCAGTGTTTACGCTTCGTACCTAAGCGAGGCGTCGTTTGCCATTTACCCGTGTGATGTGTGAGCAGCCGTTCTACAATGAAAACCAAGTTTTGTCACCTCGCGCCTGTCATAATACTTGCAGTGGGTCCTGATGCGGTTTGGAATTCCTGTCTGATGGTCTGGATAAATGTCTGGCTATTACACATTACGACCCTCTTTAACTGTCGGCGGTCTCTGTCGGGCAGTACGCTTTTGTGCTGTACGTGTCCCTTCACGTTGCCTCTTCACTATCACATCGGAAGCAGTGGACCTAGGGATGTTTAGGAGTGTGGAAATGCCGCGTGCATTCGTATGACACAAGTGAACTGACCACGTTCGAAGTCCGTGAGCTCCGCGGAAGGCCCCATTCTGCTCTGTCACGGTGTCTAACGACTACTGAGGTTGTTGATACGGCAGTAGGTGGCAGCACAATCCACCTAATATGAAAAACGCATGTTTTTGGAGGTGTCAGGATATTGTTGATCACATAGTGTAGTACACCACACCTACTTTGATTCCTGCGGTTCTTTCTGTCGTATCATGTAGTGGTCAATTCCGCACATGTGTGAATGGGAAAGAGATGACACCATTACACAGGTGCGCCTTCTATGAACAACGGAAAAGATGTTGCTCTAACATTCTTTCTGTCTCATTCCCTCTCTATCTGAATGTCTCTCTCTCCTTGATTCTCCCTTTCTTCTTCTTCTTCTCCTTTTTTCTCTCTCTCTCTATCAGTTCGCTAACCACTCTATGTGCTTGTTTGTACCTTTCGTTTTCATCAAACTCAAATCTGTTCATTTTCTGATATCGTATGTCAGTCTCACGTTTCTACCAGCGACGGTTCTCCGTTATCAAAGGTCTTAGTCGGCGAACGCAGAAAAATCGTCGTGATTCTCGAGTATATGATGTCAACGGGGCGTGGCACTCCGAAACCACTGGCGGCGCACTCACCCCGCCTCTCCTGTATACGTGTGTAGCAACGGCGGCGCATCGGAGATACAGGTTGGCGAACAGACCCGCCCCCACCTTTCCCTTGTTTCTAACTTTCAGGGAGCTCCGAGAGGCCATATTATTAAAACTTTCACACTGTTCCGCTGGTGGAGGCGTAGCGATCCCTCGGAAAATATACCAGAGCTCACCGGAAACTCTTAATAAAGCGATGCGTCGTACCAGATCAAGGGCAGAACGTCGCATCCTGTGCAAAATCCTTACAGAGGCAACGACCAATTTTTCGTTGCCTTACGGTATAGATCTTATAATGGCTATACATAAATTCTGTGTACGTGAAATAGCTACGCCGTTGCCGTAGCTATACGAGGTGTAACCGAATAACACATTATTTGACACATTTGTAACGAACAGCAAGGAATCCTCGTTTTGCTAATAGACGTTGTACAGTTTCAAACTAAAAAAAATTACAAATAAATATATAGAATAAAAAATAATGTGTAATCTTTATTTCCAAAACATATCTTTATCAGCTTCCGTCTCCCAAGTAACATCGCGCTTCTAAAGTAATGCGGAAGATCACAAGCAAAAGTTAGTTCTGCACACAAGCTCCAAAACGAACTTGCAGGGGCTGGACGAAAATATGGAAACACCAGAAACATATAACCATGCCTAATACAGTGTAGGACAACGGTTCAATTCGCCTCCCAGATGTCTCGGAATAGAAAAACCTCTATTTATCCTGTATGTTTTCCAAGGGAAACGTATACCAAATGGTTCAAATGGCTCTGAGCACTATGGGACTTAACATCTGAGGTCATAAGTCCCCTAGAACTTAGAACTACTTAAACCTAACTAACCTAAGGACATCACACACATCCATGCCCGAGGCAGGATTCGAACCTGCGACCGTAGCGGTCGCGCAGTTCCAGACTGTAGCGCCTAGAACCGCTCGGCCACTCCGCCGGCTCCAGAAACATATAACCATGCCTAATACAGTGTAGGACAACGGTTCAATTCGCCTCCCAGATGTCTCGGAATAGAAAAACCTCTATTTATCCTGTATGTTTTCCAAGGGAAACGTATACCAAATGGTTCAAATGGCTCTGAGCACTATGGGACTTAACATCTGAGGTCATCAGTCCCCTAGACTTAGAACTACTTAAACCTAACTAACCTAAGGACATCACACACATCCATGCCCGAGGCAGGATTCGAACCTGCGACCGTAGCAGCAGCGCGGTTCCGGACTGAAGCGCCTAGAACCACTAGGTCACAAAGGCCGGCAAACGTATACCATTCTTCCTGCAAAACAGCGGTAGTTTGAGATAAAGGTCATGTAGGTAGATTGCAATTATACCCCTTCTCTGCATACTAGACAACAAAGGTTCAATAATATTGAAATCTGATGACGGTGGTAGCCAGGGGGATACGACAATTCATTCGCGTGCTCACAAGATCAGACTTGGACGAAACGAGCGATGTGAACAGGAGCCCTTTCGTCTTGGAACTCAGCATCACCATTTGGGAACGAACATTGTACCACGGAATACCACGCTGTGGCTGCCCAAACCAACACCGAATTCCCAACATGTATCGCTCTTGAGACGTAAAGCGGGCCACAGGTTGGAAACCGTGAGAAACAAGACTAAACCGCCCAAATGACATTCTTCCACTGCTCCGTATTGCAAGTTCCATGGCTTTGGTGCCACGTTTACCTGGCCCTGCAATTCCCTGCTTCTGGAACTCCGTGTTGTTTTGGTGCTGACGGGGTTCCCGAGTGCGACATTCAGCTCTGTAGTGATTCTTGCAGCCGTCTTCCTCTTATTTTTCGCAACTGATAGACCATGTGGCTGTACTCAAACTGTAATTACTACAGAGGTCCAGTGTGGGCTGTAATTATAGTATGATGGTAAAATTTTAACCCATTAATACACTCCTGGAAATGGAAAAAAGAACAGATTGACACCAGTGTGTCAGACCCACCATACTTGCTCCGGACACTGCGAGAGGGCTGTACAAGCAATGATCACACGCACGGCACAGCGGACACACCAGGAACCGCGGTGTTGGCCGTCGAATGGCGCTAGCTGCGCAGCATTTGTGCACCGCCGCCGTCAGTGTCAGCCAGTTTGCCGTGGCATACGGAGCTCCATCGCAGTCTTTAACACTGGTAGCATGCCGCGACAGCGTGAACGTGAACAGTATGTGCAGTTGACGGACTTTGAGCGAGGGCGTATAGTGGGCATGCGGGAGGCCGGGTGGACGTACCGCCGAATTGCTCAACACGTGGGGCGTGAGGTCTCCACAGTACATCGATGTTGTCGCCAGTGGTCGGCGGAAGGTGCACGTGCCCGTCAACCTGGGACCGGACCGCAGCGACGCACGGATGCACGCCAAGACCGTAGGATCCTACGCAGTGCCGTAGGGGACCGCACCGCCACTTCCCAGCAAATTAGGGACACTGTTGCTCCTGGGGTATCGGCGAGGACCATTCGCAACCGTCTCCATGAAGCTGGGCTACGGTCCCGCACACCGTTAGGCCGTCTTCCGCTCACGCCCCAACATCGTGCAGCCCGCCTCCAGTGGTGTCGCGACAGGCGTGAATGGAGGGACGAATGGAGACGTGTCGTCTTCAGCGATGTGAGTCGCTTCTGCCTTGGTGCCAATGATGGTCGTATGCGTGTTTGGCGCCGTGCAGGTGAGCGCCACAATCAGGACTGCATACGACCGAGGCATACAGGGCCAACACCCGGCATCATGGTGTGGGGAGCGATCTCCTACACTGGCCGTACACCACTGGTGATCGTCGAGGGGACACTGAATAGTGCACGGTACATCCAAACCGTCATCGAACCCATCGTTCTACCATTCCTAGACCGGCAAGGGAACTTGCTGTTCGAACAGGACAATGCACGTCCGCATGTATCCCGTGCCACCCAACGTGCTCTATAAGGTGTAAGTCAACTACCCTGGCCAGCAAGATCTCCGGATCTGTCCCCCAGTGAGCATGTTTGGGACTGGATGAAGCGTCGTCTCACGCGGTCTGCACGTCCAGCACGAACCCTGGTCCAACTGAGGCGCCAGGTGGAAATGGCATGGCAAGCCGTTCCACAGGACTACATCCAGCATCTCTACGATCGTCTCCATGGGAGAATAGCAGCCTGCATTGCTGCGAAAGGTGGATATACACTGTACTAGTGCCGACATTGTGCATGCTCTGTTGCCTGTGTCTATGTGCCTGTGGTTCTGTCAGTGTGATCATGTGATGTATCTGACCCCAGGAATGTGTCAATAAAGTTTCCCCTTCCTGGGACAATGAATTCACGGTGTTCTTATTTCAATTTCCAGGAGTGTAGTAATTTACGCTGGAAAAAAAAATCCAGGTTTGTCCAGCAGATGCAAATCTGGCGCTATGAACGCAAGAGAGATATATAGATATATTTCCACATGTAATGGGTCAGGCGCAGGCTGTGAGCAGAAGAGATCTAACAAATGAGAAAGCCATAATTATAGCGACTCAGGGTTAAGACATTCTCTTTAATGACTGCACGCATTAGGGACTGCCATGAGACAGAAAATTCAGGAGAAATAGTACTTGAACCTCGCTGGATTTACAGTTGAACCTTTCTGACGAAGTCTGGCAGTTTACCCAGCGACGTTTCTGCAACCTCGTTCTCTAATTGCAAGTCAGGTGGTTCTAGAACTTTCATAAAACCATTGCTTTCAACTTCATTGACTGTCCGCAGTCCGTCCGTCTGCTAATAGGGCACTACCGAAGGAAAGTGGTTGACAGTGTTGACGCAAAAAAGAAACTCCTACAGATATTTCCAAAACTGAATATGACTATGTGTGCTGGTTCTAACCACCAATCCTTTCTTCACAGATCTGCACGATCTACGAGTAACAGAGATATGGTTCAAATGGCTCTGAGCACTATGGGACTCAACTTCTGAGTTCATTAGTCCCCTATAACTGAGAACTAGTTAAACCTAACTAACCTAAGGACATCACATACATCCATGCCCGAGGCAGGATTCGAACCTGCGACCGTAGCAGTCGCGCGGTTCCGGACTGAGCGCCTAGAACCGCTAGACCACCGCGGCCGGCAATAACAGAGATATCTGGGATGCATAAAGTTTGGTTCACAAAATAAGAACTGCAACACACCTTTTACAATAACTAACAAAGTACACACTCAGGGGAGAAAAATCATAAATCATGGGATAATATCATGTTCGACCTCCTACTGCCCTTTGTAGTGTTGCATCTCGACTTGCTACGGCCGCGACAAATCCTCGGAAGTAACCTACATAAATATTGTGCCATGCTGTCTCTACAGACATCCATAAATGCGAAAGTGTTTCGAATGCAGGTTTTTGTGCACAAACAGACCTCTCGATCATGGCTCTGAGCACTATGGGACTTAACATCTGTGGTCATCAGTCCCCTAGAACTTAGAACTACTTACACCTCACTAACCTAAAGACATCACACATATCCATGCCCGAGGCAGGATTCGAACCTGCGACCGTAGCAGTCACTCGGTTCCAGACTGAATCGCCTAGAACCGCACGGCCACACCGGCCGGCTCTCGATCATGTCCCACACATGTTTGATGGTATCCACGTCGAGCGACCTGGGAGGCCAGATCATTCGCTGGAATTTTTCAGGGTAAAATAATGGCATTTCAGTCTTTGATCACTATTTTTTTATATTTTCAATAACCAGTTTCAGGGTAACTGCCCATCTTCAGATCATAACAGTTATGACAGCGAACCAATAGCTCTGTACTGACAGGTTACTCTGTAACTGCAATATATGATCTGAAGATGGGCAACTAGCCTGAAACCGGTTATTGAAAAGAAATAGTCGTCAAAGACTGAAATGCCATATTTTTATTCAAAGAACGATCGCGGCTCTCCCAATAAGACAACTATGTCTAGTTTAAATTTTTAAGGATGTTCTTCAAACCAATCGCGAATCATTGTGGCCCGCTGGCGCATTGTCACCTATAAAAATTCTATACTTGTTTCGGAACAGTGAATGGCTGCAAGTGGACTCCAAATAGCATTTGGACCACACAACGCAGTCCATTCCATATAAACACAGACCACACCATTATGAATGCGTGAAATAACTGAAGAAATCAGTATGGAACGTACGCATCCATTAGGACAGTGCGGCGGAATTTGGCGTTGATGGACTATGGCAGCAGACGACCAAGGTCAAACTGCACGACATAGTGCCATGATCGAGAGGTCTGTTTGTGCACAAAAACCTGCATTCGAATGTGTGTGAAAATGTGTGAAATCTTATGGGACTTAACTGCTAAGGTCATCAGTCCCTAAGCTTACACACTACTTAACCTAAATTATCCTAAGGACAAACACACACACCCATGCCTGAGGGAGGACGCGAACCTCCGCCGGGACCAGCCGCACAGTCCATGACTGCAGACATTCGAATGACCAGCTTGCACAATGCCATGTTGACAGCTTGGGTCCATGGTTTCGCAGGGTGTGCGCCACACTCGACCCCTATCGTCAGCTCTAACCAGTCCACAGTTTTCGAGAAGTTTAGGGTCCAACAATAATGATCACAAGCTCAAGAGAAGCGCTGCAGGCCATGTCGTGCAGTTTCGCCTTGCTCGTCTGCTGCCATAGTCCATCAACGCCAAATTCCGCCGCACTGTCCTAATAGATGCGTACGTTCCATACTGGTTTCTTCAGTTATTTCACGCAGTGCTGCTTGTTCATTGCCACTGACAACCTTACGCAAACCCCGCTGCTCTCGGTCGTTAAGTGAAGGCCGTCGGCCATTGCGTTGCCCGTGGTGAGAGACAATGCGTGATATTTGGGATCCTCGACACGCTCTTGAGGTTGTGGATCGCGGAATAATGAATTCTCTAACGATTTACGAAATGGAACGTCTCATGCATTTAGCTCGAAATATATTTCCGCGTTCATCGTCTGTTAACTCCCGTTGTGCGGCCATAATGACGTCGGAAACTTTTTCACAAGACTCACCTGAGTACAGCTGACATCTGTTATACAATCTGTATATGTGCGTGTCGCTGTCCCATGACCTTTTTCACCTCAGTGTATTCTTGAAGAAGCAGTCGACTTCTGCCCTACACATTCGAATCGATTTCGTTGATAATTAGCTCACAGTGGTTACATGAAAAGTGTACATAATTAGAAAATCATGTAATGGCGGGTGCCAACAATGCCTAGGCGTCTGCTTCGGGAACCGCAGTAGACAACAAATCGGCGAGCTACCGTGTAAACATTTCCTACCCGGTTAGTGCTCGCAGAGTGTATACGGGGCAGTTCGTTCCGATATTTGTTCTACTTCCACAGGCTCTGCGGCATCGTTAAAGCTTCTGATACGTTGGGATCACCACCATGGACTGTGGCGATTGCAGCGCACCTTTTCCATCCGCAGAATGGCGCAGTGGATAGTGAAGCACTTGATGCACCCATCAGTGAAGTTATTAGCGACAGAGTCACCGTGTACCACAACGTATACACAATCCAAGAAGAGACCTGGAGGCTTCACAAAAACGGCAACGGGACCAGCGTTACAAAATGGAGAAAGTGCTACGTGTTGACGCCATCCAAGAAGAAACCATCACCCATCAACATGTAAGTAGCACTGGTAATGCATACGCAACTGCCATCAAAGAGCCTTTCACCTTGTTTATTGAAAGTAGAGACAGGCTCCATCCTAAGGCACTAGACAAAAACTTTAGCAGGTCTGTCATTATTGAAGCACTTAATCAATATTGCAGCGTCAGTGAAAAACGTAGTGGAAACTGGAACTGTGTCAGGATTAATTTTCAGTGACTCAGTTCAACACTATTTCTTAGACAAAGAAAACTTTGACGCCTACTTCCCGGAGTTCTTCATTTCTAAACAGGGCATCATCAGTAATACTGAAACATCCCTTACGGAGGCCGAATTATTAACGGAAATGACGTGTTGCTGCGAACAATATTATAAATGTGAACGGGAAAAATGTAACAAATCCGGTTCCAGTTTGTGTTGTGACATTTACGTCACAGATGCTCCCACAGCTTATTTATATTCATGGAGATCGTTGTCAATTGACTTGATGTGTATCTATCCTCCGTCTTACAACGCTGAAACTGTTTCAGTTATAGACACAGCAGAAAACAGTACAGAAGTAACGCAAGATGTGCGTATTTCGAAGGGCTACACAGAAGTGACACCAATCGGTAGCCCAATTACCTAACTTGTATTCGCTGTACCGGTGGTCACAGTGCCCAATCTCGGCCCAGCCCAATGTATCTAAAACACATGGAAATTACCAGAATTACATTACGATACAGGATAGAGAATTACCGCCCCTCACACCTCAACAGCGTCTCAATGCAAATATCAGCACTGCCAGCTAGGATCCACAAGACGCCAGTAGCGGTGACTACAGTGGATTCACCGCAGATATCACCGCCCTCTGCTCTAATGCAGCGTGCCCAGGTACCACATTTACAGAACTTAGAGGACCCCCGCTGGACCGATTGTACCAGCCAGAACTACGCCTTCCTCTTCCTCCAGTGGGTCCCAAATTCACAGACTCAAAAAACAGACTGATTTGGAACTATCTCGTTAACACCGCCCGGTTTGATACGCCAAGTCACGCATTGCGCGGCCTCTCCCGCCGGAAGTTCGAGTCCTCCCTCGGGGCATGGATAAGTGTATTGTTCTTACCATAAGTTAGTTTAAGTAGTGTGTAAGTCCAGAGACCGATGACCTCAGCAGTTTGGTCCCTTAGGAATTCAAACACATTTGAACAATCGAACACTCGTTAACAACATTTTAAGAATAATTATGACTGTGGATGAAATATCTTACAAAGCAGGCTACTGATGGGCCCATTCTGGTACTACAAACAGATTTAATCCGGACGTCAATGCAAAATATGTTGACCCCACTCCTTAAAACCCAAAATGGTCTATAAAATCATCCAATGTAATGCAACAGCGCTCACAGCAAGCGAAGGCTTTTCGACATTTTTTACTCGAAACTGGAGCAGACAAATGTGTCCTCACCAAAATAGGGTTAAAATCGAACGAACCTATCGCGCTACCGGGCTACTCTGTCAGAGAAGATAGCGATAATGCGGGTGCTGTCTTGTTGGTGAAACACTTTTCCGTTGTCATTACTGGCGTATGATCCACTGAAAATGGTGGGTATCCTCCTGCGGATCAAGGTCATCCATCTGACACTGATCGCAGCATACAAACACCCTAATGACAGACTTTCCAAACAACAGCTAACAACAATCATGGCCTGTCTCTGGAAACCCCTTCTGTTACTAGGTGACTTTACAGGCCACCAAGCCCTGTGAGGTCGCAGAAATGCCAACGCAATGGGTAAAATGCTATTGGATGTACACGAGTATTCGATCAAGATCCCCTGCAGTGTCTGATGGAACAACATGGAAAGTAATAACGGATACTTTAGTTTCGGATCACTTGCCAGTTCAGATCGTGGTAAACGCACAATCTAAGGAGACTCTCAAACAAGCAATCAGTCGAAAGTGAAAGGCAAAAAAAGCCAATAGGAACCTATACATAACACTAGTGGAAGAAAAACTGGAATTGATCATCGAAACAGGGAATCTCGAAAGCGAGTATGAGGTCATGATATCGCTTGTCAATAAAGCAGCGGATGTCTCAATACATTAAAGAGGGCATAAGCAGACTACTCATTGGGCATTACTCATTTGGTGGAATTCTGAATGTTAGACAGGGATGAAGGGAGGCATTTATAAAATAAAAAAAATCTCTCTAATGATACAAACTTTCTTGTCCTTAAGAAAGCAGAAGCCATAGACATGAAAATATTCTAGTACAAAAAAAGAAAATCGTGATAACATTTCTATTCTGTAGTCTGCAAAGAAACACCATTAACCGGGATATGGAATGTAATATGGAACATTGAAACAGGTGTTGCCATGGACATGCACATACGTCCACCACTCGAGAAACTCTTGGAACCGTTCTTGCGTATGACAGCCCCACCTGACGTAATTGACAAGGAGGCGAAATATGTAGAGGACAATACTGTCATTGTGCTACCCTTTCCACTGGAAGAACTGCAGACTGCGCTCTCCCAAAGGAAGGCTACAGCACTTAGCCCTCCTTATACCGACTACACAATGCTACGAAGCATCCCACACAAAGTGAAACTGCTGCCGCTCAATTGTATGAGCGTATACAGACAAAAGATCCAAATCAACTCGCTGAAAACGTGTCGTATCGCCCAAATCGGGAAAAACGTGTGATTAACCCAAGTCGTATCGCCCCATCATCTTACTGCGTTGTTCGACGAAGCTAATGGAAAGGATTGTGAAGCGATATTTAGAATAGTGTTGTAAAAATAAGAAAATATTTCCGAACAAACAACTTGTGTTACGAAAAGAAAAAGAGACAACTGAAATCCTGATACAGTTAGTTACTGATGACATTGTTGGGCACAGAAATTAGATATTAATATAACACGTTCAGAACTGAAGTTAATGTAGTACACTTTTACCAAGAAATATGCCTTTAGCCAACACAAAAACAACTAAAGAAAGCCGATTTTAAATGTATAAGGCTGAAAGAATAAATAAACACCAAAAAATCTTGCACTTATGTAAGGTCAATATTGTGTGTCCGTAGTTCAGGGGTAGTGTCTTTGACAGGTAGTCCAATCGTCCTAGGTGACGGGCTCGAACCCAGGTTCTGAATAAATTTAAAATAACAAATCGGCAGCAATGGCGGCTAAAACTTTCGGAAGAAGAGTCGCCATCGTTCTACCAACGGCATTGTCATAGGGGGCGAGGAGCGGACAGAGGTTCAGGCAACTCTCTTCTGACTGGAATCTCACTAGCAGGAGTATAATTGTCTTCAGTGATGAGTCCTGTTTCTAAATTAACTCTGATGACCAGCGAAGAAGTGTCTGAAGACGCCTCGGATAATGGTGGGATCCTAAATTGATTGCCACACGCCATACGGCCCGACAACCAGAAGTGCTGTTCTGGGACACCATTCGTAGCAGGATTCCTTTAGTTGTCATCTGCGTCATTCTTACAGCACATCGATATTCTTCTACGCCCCAAATTTTTTGCCCTTCGTAGCAAGTCATCCTGTTCTTACATTTTAGCAGGGTAATTCCCGCCAGCATACGACGAGACTTTTTACTGGTCTTCGTGCTTGCTAAATCGCACCTCGGCCAGCAAGGTCGTTGGATCTCTCTCCATTTGAGGAAGTTTGCAGCATTATGGGCAGGGCCCTCCAGCCACCTCGGGATTTTGACTGTTTAACGCTCCAGTTGAACTGGTTTTGGCACGATATCGCTGAAGAGGACATTCGACAACTTTATCCATGAATTCCAAGCCGAGGAAGTGCTTGCATATCGGCCAGAGGTGCACCAACGATTTATTGATCTGCTCAGTTTGTGAATCTCTTTTTCTTGAATAGTTCATCCAATTTTTCTGAAATTAGAGACAGTTGTTTGTCTGTACATGTACATCACATCTACCGATTTCTGTCCAAGTCGGATAATTCTTTCGTGGTGCTTCGTTTTGCAGAGCAATAGTTCTGTGAAATTAATTAAAATTTAACAAATTTAGTGTAAGGTTTTTGTAGGCTATTGGTAGGGTTCCTGCACTTAACTTAGGATCCACTTGGCAATTAATAAATACACGAAACCCTCCGTTGCACAATTTACCTTTATTGTAATTTTAATTAACGTGGAAGCCATAAAAACACCAAACATAGAGGCAAAATGTACGCATCTAAAAGCGACTTAAAAAAAGGAATAAAATCACTTAAATTTGTTTCCACAGGAGGAGAATACAACGTCCCAATTCAGACCTAGCTAACACTTATATTTTACTGACATTAAATATAACAAGATAAATGATCATACATGTGACGAGAAAAAATGAATAACACTATCAATCTTTACAGATGAGAATACGACTATATCCACGAAGGTTCGCGCCCTGGCAAGGGAGATACTTAACTTCAACATATAAGGTGATTACAGTAAGCGCTAATTCCACTCGACAAACGTAGTAACGATATGAGCGAGACAAATGTACTGAAGGAGGATAGCCGGATGTTCCGTAGTAAAAAGGGCCACTGTCAACCCCGTCAGGACGCAACCCTCGTCAACACGTCAGTTTCAGCTACCTGCAACATACACAGAGTCATTCGTAGCTTCTTAAAAACAATTAACACGAAAAGGCACAACGCGTAACACACTAATAAAATATAAACGACTACTTCACAGAACTAGCTCCTCTTTAGACAAAGCAAAGAGCAGAATATTAATAACACGTAAAATACTTCTAACCTATAACAAACTAAGGTACCACGTAATAGAATATCGTCTTGAGCTCATAGAATACTCAGTTTGACTTGCCTGTTTATACGTCTTACAACTCAACACTGTCAGCTTAAGCAAACCCGCGAATACAAAACTCGAAATATGACAGGAATAATGATTGAAGCCACTGACAATGCTAGGATGCCAAACAGAGGAGATAATAGTAATTTACAGCGGCACACAACCGACCTTACATCTCCAATTCAGTATAATCAGAATAAACAATTTTGTATGTAATAATTAGTCACAGTACCAAGACAACCAAGGTAGTTGCTGGTATCGAAAGGCACCTTTAGTAATACAGAATTCGAGTGTATTCACTTACTGGAAGAGTTTCAACTTTACATCCCTTTGCACTTAACTCTGTGCTTACACACTTCTATAACTTCTGCAACTAAAGAAGGGCATACAAATGCACATATAACTGACACTGATTTAAGCAGAATAAAACAGTACCTTCGTATGGCGCAAATGGCTTCATTTGCTTTACACGTGGGATATCTTCACCATTCAGTAATTTCGAAATATATTCAACAACGCGTGAGAGCAAGACGTCGCCGTGGTATCAGCTGTTTACTTCACATAATTTCCTGCACAGACACAAGGCAGACGAAGCGTTTGCACATGCAACAGCGGCGAGCATCACATATTTCCCCCGTAACTCCATAGACACATCTCAGTTTCAATGGCCAGTAACAACAACCTATACATGCCCTCGCAGCAGAAAAGCCCCAAAACACAACAGTGCACCACCGCGATACCAAACCCGAGGTCCCATCAAGTCACTGCCGGGATCTCTCGCTGACCCTGCCCATAGCGTACAGGCGTCGTGCCACAGGCCTCACGGTAAACGTCAACAAGCCACCTCCGACCCTGCGAATATCCACTCCGCTGTCTCTTTTCTCTCTCCCTTAATCACCCGACCATCGGCCCGAATCGCGGTACTCAAAGATGGTGACCCTATAATCAATGGCAGAGATGCCATTCTAAGTGCGAGAACACTGGCGCCAGCCGCCCCACGGCTCAGCTATTGAAGTCTCTGATCTCAGACACCGGTGTTTTACAACCTGCACAGCTACAGACTGGAAAATGACGCAGAACTGGCTGCATTTTCAGAATCAGCTGGGCCAAATTAATTAGTTCCAGCATGTTTTATCCTGGTACCTGAAATTTTTATTTTGGCAACGAGTGTTATTTGCATTTGTGCTAAAGCCTTCTTAGAAACAGGATCGACCAGTGCTTTTTTTTCCAGCCGCTGTGTATATCCTTCGTCGTGGAAGCAAGCTACAAAACCAGTTAGACAGTTTTGGACTGACGAACTGCGGCGCCAAACATCGTCGTTGGAGGGCGCGGACAGGGGGCGGATAAAGAGGGCGCGCAGCCGCGAAGGAACTAACTGGTCCGGTCCGGCGGGGCTGATTTACGGGCGCAGATAAAAACACAGAGGCGGGCGGGGACCGCAAATTGCGTGGGAGTCAGTCCGGGTCGGCCAACAGATTAGGCTTGCGGCCAGCGGCCGGCTGATTCATGCCCGCACAGATTGGCCACGGGACGCGACTCTGCGAGACATCGGGGGTCGTGGGTGGGGGGCGGACCCCAAACTGGGGCAGCGCTCCCATCCGTCTTGTTCCTGCAGTCGGCGGACTCGCCCGTGGGACGGAGGTGTTTGTCCACTTTACGTCCCACCAAGTGCTTTTCGACCGCCGGTATCACCAGCGATTAACTTATCTCCCTTGCTACACTTCACCACAACTTGCGCTGTCCTCTCTCATCAAGTTATCGACTCTCTGCTACTAGGAGACACAACAACAGCGCATAATCTGGTAGATCGATGCTAAAGTTGAAAGACTTCTGTTGTTAGACACTTTTATCGACAAGTAATAAACACACATAGACAGTCAGTTTCGTGTTCTGTGGATCATTTACGATCGAGCGTAATAATCTGGTGTGAGACATTTTAAAATCACATCTTAAATTATACTGAGGCGAAAAAAGTTGTGTGGCCTGGTGACACGGTGCGTTGCCATCCATAAAAGTTCGATAGTCCAATAACTGCAGATGGTCTCCAAATAGCCTAGCATAACCATTTCCACTCAATGATAATTTCAGTTCGACCAGCGGATCCAGTTCATTTCCTGTAAAAACAGCACACACTGTTATGATGACGACGAAAGAGTCGTCGCAAATGTGAATGACTGGTGGCGAATGCTAAATAGAAACATACAAATCTCTTCTTTCCATGTTCAGCAGGTTTGTCAGTGAAGTCGATAAGGAACTGGCAGCTTGGTCTGGGTCTACAACGACTAAAATAATTAAAAGTCGTTGGTAAAAAATAATATATTGTACTTAACTGATGGTACAGGAGTCTTCATAGTCAGGAGGAATATAATTACAAACAGAGAGCTACAGAGGCATCTCGTAGGCCATACTTTAACTGAGCGCTTTGTTAGAGGATGCTTCCTATCAGCTGAAGGCTATACTACTTTCCCACTTGACGTCCAGAGCAAGAGTGGCCGAGCGCACGCTAGAGACTTGTTGCAAGCCGCGGAGCGGCGCTAGTGTTGACTCGCGGGTCCAGCGATACCAGTACGGACCGCGGTCGATAACTGCAACCCCTAACAAGCGTGGTATCGAACGTCGATACCACACACACCATTATGTTTCCACCACCAGCTTGCACAGTGCCTTCTTGTCAACTCGAGCCCACGTATTCGTGGGCTCTGCGCCACATTCGAACGCGATCATCAGCTCCTACCAACTGAAATCGGGACTCATCTGATCGAGCCACCGTTTTCCAGTCGTCTATGGTCCAGCCGATATGGTCACGAGCCCAGAGGAGACGCTGAAGGCGATGTCGTCCTGGTAGCGCATTCACGCCAAATTTCTCCGCACATTGCTAACGGATACGTTCGTCGTACGTCCCACTTTGATTTCTGCGGTTACTTCCCGCAGAGTTGCTTGTCTGTTATCACTGACAGCTCTACGCTACCGATGCTGCACTCGGTCGTTAAGTGAAGGCCGTCGGGCACTGCGTTGTCCAGGTGAGAGGTAATGCCTGAAATTTGGAATTCTCGGCACATTCTTGACAGTGCATCTCGGAATCTTTAATTATGTAACGATATCCAAAAAGAATGTCTTATGCGTCTAGCTGCAACTACCATTCCGCGTTAAAAATCCTCATGCAGCCATAACCGCGTTGGGGAACTTTTCACATGAATCACCCGAGTTTAAATAACAGCTCCACCAATGCTCTGTGTGTACGCAGTACTACCACCATATGTTTATGAGCATATCGCTATCCTATCACTTTCGTCACCGCACTGTAATTTAAATGTGGCTACATGCTGAACGTTTATTACGTTTCTCTCTTTGTTTACATTTACAGATGCGAGTTATTATTCCCTAAACACCCCACTTACACATTAAGACAATAGAAATTCTTCTATAAAATGGAAGGAGTTGTTAAGGAGAAACTTTCTCATCAGCGTTCGCACTCCTTTTGTGCTAAACCCAACCTTAATGTGGAGTAATGAAAGTGTTTTTTTTCTACTGGTATTGTAATTATGTACATCATTGTACTTTGTGAACTGCAGTGGATTATTTACTACGAAGTTCACGAGGGGAATAAATACACTGTGAAGCAACAATCAGAATGCACGACTCCTTAACCAACTACTGGCGAAAACTCTATCGGATCATTTTTTGCAAACTTTTATACATAAATGCGTTACATTCACTGATTAATTGAATAAAAAGTTGTTTTGAAAAATTTCAGTTTATTAGAACAAAACCTATAGACCGTCCCATTTTTGGGACATTAGCCAAACGCGCTATCCAAATTCACAACCTTATTCTCCGTGCATAATATTGTAAGAAACAACACAACAATAAATAAAGAATGTTTTAATATTATTGAATGTCTATTCAGTATGAAATGACGCAAAACAATTTTCGTGTACACCAACATTACACCTATCACAAATTTTTGTTGTTTTTTTCCTTGCAGTAAGCACATCCCTTCTGTGTTTTACTTGGCACAATGAAATGATTTCGTGGATCTAGTCGTACATCTGTGGGCACTTGTCCTCCCATCAATTTGCTTCCTTGTGGTCCCCTGCGTTTTGGTACTGATCCTGTTTTCTTTGATAGGTAAAACATCACTATTTCCCGTTGGACATCCAAAAGTGAGAGCTTCTCATTAGAGTTAGCAATTTGGCATGTACGCCATGTGTTTACTACGCAGATATCTATCATCTGTGTGAATAATGGCCACCATCATTTCTTTGAACTTATCCTCGTCCTATAAAGTGGTATCTGCTTGTCCAGTAGATCTACGCCACCCATATGGGCATTGTATTCTTCAACGAGATGTGGCATTGTAACAGATATTTCCATTTTCTTTGCCCGTGAGTATCTTTTAGTAGAACTCAGAGGAGTAACAGTACTGTAATTTGTCGCTACACATACTGGTTTGTTGTCACTCCATTTCACATCTAGAACTTCGTTCTCTTTGTCAAACATGCAGTCATAGAATCCTCGTCCGTTTTCTTTTGCCATGCTTTTCGAGTCAATCAAAGAGCATGCATTAGTTCGGATCTCTTTATTGTTGCTGTAGCTTTCATTTTACTCTTTCCGAATGTGATCAGTGTGTCAACACTGGTGAAAAAGTTGTCAAAGAAAAGCTTATAATTCGGATACTCTGATTCTGGAATCATGCTGGTTAGTTCATTTACTACCCTTGCACCTAAAGGCTACTGTTTGTTGTCAGTCTTGCCACAGTATGGCGAAAAATTATAAAGAAAGCCATTGGAACTTGTAAGACACCAAATTTTATATCCAAATTTGATAGGCTTTCCCCTCAGGAACATTTTAGCTGAATGTTTGCCATAATAACGTACCATCATTTAATCAATTGTGAGTTCTGAATGAAATACGCCAAATTTACCAAATTCCTTTTTCAGTAAAGTACAACCTCCGTTTGTACATCTTGTCGTTTCTGTCTATTTTGGAGTTGTCATTGAGATGAATGAATCTCTTCATTTCCCGAAACGTATTTCTTGACATGGAGTTGAAGAGTAAAGGAACACCGACATCAGGAGCCTGTTCCCAGTACATATTCTCATGGGGAAGCTTATGATAACCACTCAGAAGTAGTATGCCAATAAATGATTTTAGTTCTTCTTTGGTTAACAGAAAATTTATTTTGTTATGTTGGCAAGCATAGATTTCGCTTAGTTCAGGAAAAAATCCTCAAACACCTGGGACACTGTCTTATTTGCTAGACATTCCGCAACATAATGTTCGTTGCTCTTCCCTGTTCACTAGTGTTCGTGTACGTTGGTTGACATTTATGCCATTTACATTTATATTTTTTTGTAGATAACGTACCACTTTCTGCTCCATCTCCTAATGCTTTCCTTCTTTTGGCTTCTGGAGGTACAACTGTAGCATTAGCTTCATCTCGGCTGGTTATGAATTCTAAAGTACCGGCAACATCTTGTACAACAGACTCATTGTTCAGTACATTTTCGTCAATGTCTTCTTCATCTGTTATTACATCTGCATCGGGTGGAATGATAGCCAATTCTACGTCATCATCTTCATCATCACTGTCTTGATAATCCTGGTGGAATCATAAAATTCGAATAGAATATGGAAAAAAGCAGATATAAAGAATGTAAAATCCCACTCTTCTCTGTATAATACGTGTATACAAGAATAGGGCACATCAACAATAAATGATAAACATGCCATTGTCCCATTATTGGGACGCATAAAATATATCGATATTGCACTTACTTGAAAAAATCTGAAGTATACTTAATCTTCCATTGACATCCATATGTTCATAACAAACACGCCCAGACAACTAACTCACAGCTCATTGTCGTCCTGGAACTACCAGTAGACATGTAGTGCTGCCAAGTGTGAGAACAAAAAATCGGCAAGTTTATAATTTTCCTGACGTGAAGTACTTAGAAAAAAGTTATTTATTTTACATTTACAGGCATTACAGCAGTTAGTTGAACCTACGGGTGCAACAATAAAGCCTAAAAGCTGCATTGACTACGTAGAAATAAGTAAAATATACGCGTCCCAAAAAGGGACAATGGCTAGTAGTGGGTTAAATAGATGTCGACAGGATGGTCGTGGGTGAGTGTCACTTATTACTTTTACACCCCCTTCTTGAACAATGTTGACTCTTTCTGAGAGATGACTTATTCCAGAACATTACCCCGCACAAAATTACTGAATGAAAATACGCAATACATGTCAACTTAGGGTTTTCTCTCCCCTATAATCGCAGTTCTTCTAAGTGCAAATCTGGCTGAACTAAGTTGTTTCGTGAGATTCAAAATGATCCTTTCCCAATTTAAATTCTAATCAATATGGCCAGCTAAGAACTTTGAAGTTTCCACCCTATTCATTACATTCTAGCCGTGTGTTGCAATTATCATTGGTGCAGTATCCATAGATGTGCAGAACTGACCATGTTGTATCTCTTTAAAATAAGGCAAAAAGGATCCGTGGATAACCAGTCAGTCAAGTCAATTGTTGTTTTTGTATGTGTGCATAAACTGATTACAATGCTAGCGTCATTTTCAGAGAGAAACGAACTCTGCTTGTTGTGTATTAGATCATTCACATACACTAAAAACAATAGTGGACCTAAACGTGAGCCTTGGGGAACACTATTAATGATTTCTCCCCAGTCAGTATAGTGTCTCCTAACTACTTTGGCTGAATTACTAATTACTACTTTCTGCTCTATTTTGGTTAGGTCTAATATTACCCATTGCTTGGTTATACCGACAGTCGCATAAAATTTCAATTTATCCAGGAGAATACTGTGGTTCACGCAGTCAAATGCCTTGATGCACTGAAGAGCCAAAGGAACTGGTATAGCCGTGCGTATTGAAATACAGAGATGTGTAAACAGGCAGCGTATGGCGCTGCAGTTGGCAACGCCTATATAAGACTAAGTGCCTCGCGCAGTTGTTAGATGGGTTACTGCTGCTACAATGGCAGCTTAAGATGTGAGTGAGTTTGAACGTGCTGTTACAGTAGGTGCACGAGCGATGGGACACAGCATCAACGTGGTAGCGATGAAGTGGGGATTTTCCAGTGTGACCATTTCACGAATATACCGTGAATATCAGAAATCCGATGAAACATCAGATCTCCGACGTCGCTGCGGTTGGAGAAGGACCATGCAAGAATGGGACCAACGAAGACTGAACAGAATCGTTCAGCGTAACAGAAGAGCAATCCTGTTGTAGCGACGACCGAAACAGTCGCGGGGTTGAAGGGACAGAAAACGCGGCGGGACCAGCGGAGTGGCCCGCAAACTACAACGGAGAGACGGACAAGTCCAACGAAGGACCTTATAACAACAATGAAACAACAGAGTCAAGAAAACCTAACTAGACAACCACGTCCACTCGTAAACAAAACACGAAAGTAAATATGTTGTCTAAGGCGAGGCGATATGTCCTGAGACGTACGCAAGGTTAGACTGGCAGGCTAAGCTTTTTTTTTCTTTATTGCTATTTCACACCTTACAGGAGATGGGGGAGGAATGAAGGTATGGGGGGTAGGGGTGGCCCAGGCGGAGGATGGGGGAGGAAGGGAGGAGGGAGAGAAGGGAGAGAGAAGGGAGAGAGGGTGCCCTGAGGAAAAAACACTGGAAGTGGGAGACGAGGATCAAAGTTGATAGGAGGGGTAGCAGCACAGTACGCCACTCTTCGGCCACAGGTATTACAAGAGAAAACAATGGAGACACAGATTGAACATAACATAATGGGGGACAAAAAACAGTAGACACAGTAATGAAAAAACACGAAGCCATTCACACATGAAGAAAACCAAAGAAACTGTTAGCACTGAACACGGATACTGATGATGGAGATGACACGTGAACGATGGAATTTGGGCGGCGAAAACACTGAAGCACAAACACGACGGCACACACACAAAACTGCTGGCAATGATCTCCGGCACGTGAATGTCCACTTAATGTGTGCGAGTCCAGGGACCTGCCAAGAGGGGAGAAAGGTGGGGGGGGGGGAGGGGAGAATGGAGAGCAGAGATGCCAATGGCAGAGGAGATGGGGGGAGGAATGAAGGTATGGGGGTAGTGGAGGCCCGGGGGGAGGAGGGGGGAGAAAGGGAGGAGGGAGGGAAGGGGGAGAGAAGGAAGAGAGGGTGCCGATAGGAAAAAACACAAGAAGAGGGAGGGGAGTATCAAAGTTGGTAGGATGGATAGATGAAGGGGAGGAGGACATCATCAGGGAGGGGGAGCTGGAGGAAGGCACCTTGGGAGAGGGTATGAGAGTGGAGACATGTAGAGCAGGATGGATGTGGAAATACAGACACGGCAGCAGACGAGGGTGGGAGAGGATGGGAGAGACAAGCGGGTGAGGGGGATCTAGTTTACGGGAGGTGTAGAGGATCCGTAACTGTTCGAGGAAAAGGAGGAGGTGGGGGAACGGAATTAGGTCGTACAGGATCCGTGGGGGGGGAGGGATGCGATATGCGAGGTGGAGAGCATGGCGTTCGAGGATTTGAAGGGATTTGTAAAAGGTAGGAGGGGCTGAGATCCAGGCAGGGTGGGCCTAGCAGAGGATAGGGTGGATGAGGGATTTATAGGTGTGGAGGATGGTGGAGGGGTCCAGACCCCATGTGCGGCCATATAGGAGCTTCAGGAGACGGGAGCGTGCCTTGATTTGGATTGTCCGGAGATGTGGGGGGGGGGGGGGGGGTGTTCTAGGAGAGGCGACGATCAAGGGTGACGCCAAGGTACTTAAGGGTGGGGGTGAGGGCGATAGGATGGCCATAGACGGTGACATAGAAGTCGAGGAGACGGTTTTGCCTACAAGGATCACCTGGCAGGCTGAGCGAGAGGCAGGCGCTTTAGTTCTCTATCGGGGACGCCGCAATTGGCCGCTGCAACCACGTGTTCCACTGTGGCGCCCTCACTCCAAATGCGGGCCAATAGGCGCACGCTGGCACAGCTTAGGACGCGATGGTGCAGAGACCTCTAGGGGTCTTCGGCGTCCATGACGTCTGACGGGGATTCAAATACCTCGGCGCGCGGTACCAGAAATCCTTTCGCAAATTGAAACAGATTTCAATGCTCGGCCATGAACAAGTGTCAGCGTGCGAACCATTCAACAGAAAATCAACGATATGGGCTTTCGAAGCCGAAGGCCCACTCTTGACCCTTGATGACTGCATGATACAAAGCTTTACGCCTCGCCTTGGCCCGTCAACATCGACGTTGGTCTGTTTATGACTAAAAACATGTTTCCTTGTCAGACGAGTCTTGTTTCAAATTGTATCGAGCGCATGGACGTGTATGGGTATAGAGACAACCTCACGAATCCATGTACCCTCCATGTCAGCAGCGGACTGTTCAGTCTGGTGGAGGCTCTGTAATGGTGTGGGGCGTATGCAGTTGGAGTAATATGGGACTCCTGACACGTCTAGATACGACTCTGACAGGTGAGACATCCATTCATGTCCATTGTGCATTTCAACGGACGTGGGCAGTTTACAGCAGGACAATGCGACACCCCAGAAGTCCAGAATTGCTATAGAGTGGCTCCAGGAACACTCTTCTCAGTTTAGACTTTCGCCGGCCACCGAACGCCCCAGACATGAACATTATTGAGCATGTCTGGGTTGTCTTGCAATGTGCTGTTCAGAAGAGCTCTCAACCAGCTCCTACTCTTACGGATTTATGGACAATCTTGCAGGATTCTTTGTGAGCGTTTTATCCAGCACTACTTCAGACTTTAGTAGAATTCATGCTACGTCGTGCTGCGCCAAAACGATATTAGGTAGGTGTACGAGTTTCTTTGGCTCTTCAGTGTATTTAAGTCTTACCGCATTATCCGGCATTTCCACACTCCAAGGTCGTCTTTTACGCTATCAAGCAGTGATCGTGGTTTTACTTGTGGGCGGAAGACCGTCTTCACTTGGTGAGTCCGGAGAATTCGTTCTATCTTTGCGGATAACGCACCACAAAAAAGTATAATTGCAATAGCTGCCTCCTCCTATCTTCTTCTGGTTTCGCCGGTTGTACAGAGGGTATAGGTCTCCTTGTAGCCATTCTCCCGGAAAACCACTTCGGATGTTCAAGTTGTTTGTTGAGACTTTCGATGATACTTTCGTTCTATTCCAGAATACGTCACCCTCTCAAAAAATTTGGAAAATCGAGTCAGTTGCAGAACAGACCGGTATTTAATCACTTGCCTGTCTCCAAGAGCGTTAGCCACTTAAAAATAAGAATCGACCTTCCACGTACAAAACAACATACAGGTTTGAAAGTATATTTTAAGTTTGTTTATGGTCGCTAAGTACTCGGATTCTCAGACGTTGGATGAATAAATTTCACGCATTAACGGGCACTCAATTACGCTTAACAAGACAAATACATGCTTTCTGATTGTAATACTTCTTCTTATGACGTTACAGTCCTAGTATTTACAATAAATCATTTCGGTACCAGATGGAATATTATCATCTCTGTAAAAAAAAACAGTAGCTACGTTAGGGTTGATCTTGTTTTGTCACATTCTGGTATCTTCGCAGATGGTAGTATGTGTGTTGATTATTTAATAATAGCCAATCAAATGAAAAAATCGGTGTTCAAAGTTATTATAATTGTCCTTTGGCACCTTTTACTGTAGAGAAGACGAAGGAGTTCAGCGGTTCTCCGTGGCTGTAAAAGGAGGTACGTGGGGAACTGATTAAGTTTTAGCTAGCTTTGACTTCGTCAATATGGCCGCTTGCAGGGTACGCAAAAAATAATCCAGTATAATTCTCACCTTCAACAGCTTGGAATTCTTAAGTTTCCGATATCACAGTCAAAAAATAAAAGGAATAATAGTTTTCTCCAGGTCAGATTATCAGAGAAGTCTTCTGCTTTCTGCTTGCCGATATAAAGCGAGACAGGTATTTTTTCCCTAGATTATGAAACTAACCATAATCATGAAATATGTCGCTAGAAAATAACTTGTTCGTGCTTCTCTCGACAATGTAAATCTCTTTTGTGTGCTGCAATCAACGATTCCAACGAAAGTCAACCTCAGATTGCGGATGTATCTCAGTTTCAAAATTATTAAATTATTATTCTCACTAAGCACTCAACAAATTCACTGTTCCCGTCAGTAAACGCAAATCACACAGAAGGAGATTTTACAGCTTTTAACATAAGATTATGCCTCTTAAATGATTAGATTACGACAACATTTTAAATTTTTAAATAGGATCGGTAAATACACGAAATACTAAATATCAAATTTTGGTCGTCCCTCGAAGCCGTTAGTTCAGCAACCTACTTCTGGTATTGTGTTCCGGGATATTTATTTAGTAATACAGATGCGTGTGCCAGAGTAGCCTACCTCTGGATGTGAACTTCAAGGCGGGTCTTAAGCTTGTGGTCTAAACACAGGCGAGCCATTAAGTAGAAATGCTTCACGGACAGCTAGAACACTGTGGTCAGTGGACAAAGCGAAAACACACCGTTCGTCAGCCTAGTGTTGTGAGGACGTGCCGATATCTTTATTACAGACAAAAATTTGAAATTTGTGGTATGGTTCTATGGTACCAAACTGCTGAAGTCATCGGTGTAATAAAGAAATGATTTAATTCTGAATTATGGTGAGATGGATGTTTGCTTGAGCTGCATTTACGCAGTGCTGCTTTCTAGTAAGTCAGATTTATTAACGACACTTCGCAGTCGTTTTCAATATGGTCATTCTCAGTTAATTGTTGAAGGTCACAATTTCGTTATCACACGTAGGGACGAATACCCAATTTTTTCAGTCGTCTGGCTAGCAAGTTGATTATCCCGTTGTTTTTCGACACAGTAAAATATATATAAAAGGTGTTCATACGAATAATTTTCTTGGTTTTTGTATTTGTCTCTTCATGGAAAGACCCCTGGTACGATGAAGAGCATTTGTACTGAATGTTGTTGCAAAACTGTTAGCAACCACGACTGTGGTACTTCATTGGAGACATGGCAACGTTTTTCTTTTGTTGTATGTGAAGCCTAATGTCCTTACCTGGGTTCCGTCAGCTTGAGGTATATAATTATGTTCGATGATTTCACTTGGAGGCCCATTGGAGGGTGCACACTCGGTATACAGCACCCGAGGAAACCTCGATCTGAACACGCTACAGTCTGAAGTGTGGGGCTAGCAAACGACTGATAACAAATGCACACGTACGCGTGAAAAGAATTTAAAAAAAACCAATTTCACCTTTCCTCTCTACTACAGCGAATTGACTTGTGTGACGCCTCTAATTAATGGTAAAAGTACGAGTAATTAAAGTGATGTACACTTAACAAAGAATATTTATTACGAGTAGTGTATTGAAACTTTAAATTTATCGATTATGCACAAAGATTTCATGAACTACTATATAAAAGGAAAACTAAATCTTAACTCTCTCTTATCACTTGTCTTTTTGATCTTGTTGCTTAGCTCTTGTCTTGCGTTCGTGGTTCTGTGTGCCACTCGATGTATAGAGGCTTGCTGGCTTCTTATGCAAGTTGGATTACTATTAAACAATAATTATCAGAGCTGAATTTTAAAAATTTGTTCTTGCTTTGAAACAGAAACTTTTCGTTTTCTTAATATTTACGTAAATTTGGCGAGTGCTTTGTATGGGCGGAAACCCGTGTGGTATTTTAATTCCGAAAGTAGCTTAAAATTAGTTTTTTTCATTTCTAGGGTTCTAGATCCTGAACGGCCTATATTTTAAAGTTATTTACGAAGTCCGATTTTTAGTTAACACAGCACAGTTATCTTTGATGGTTGAAAATTTATCTTTATGTAAAACCACACTGGCATAAGCTTACATTAACTTTGGCTTGAGTCTGACGAAGTAATATTTCAGAATAAAGTGAATTTTCAATTTATTTCGAATCATATAGAAAAATATTTAATATCTATACCAGAAATAATTTTTCGTAGCAGCATCTATCATCCCAGAATAATAATCCTAACATCACGGTATTTTCTCTTTATCTAAAAGATGTATTGGAAATGCAATCTCTGTTATTAAACGTAGAAAGAGAAGTTCATAACGATAAGAGGTGTTTATTCTTGCTATCCCAGTGTTTCGAGAGATATTTTCTCGGCTCCCCGTAATAAAATGACTCAAGTTACAAGACAGCACAGGTAGGGTTTAGTTTGAGTTCTCAGCAGTCACTTCTGTGTTTCTGTGGATGGTCGTTGCAAGTTTTATCTCAGTTATCAATTCCTTTATGTAACTTGACAAGCTACATTTGCTCGTTGCGGTGCTGGCTGGCTCCCGTTGTGTTTTCCATTATAGTGATTATATCTCCCCTGCCAGAATGTTTAAAAATTTGTATGTGTTAAGATAAGATGGTTTCGTGGGGATTACAACTTATTATGGCTCCATGTTATTGTTTACTGTCATTGCGTTTAAGAAGTTTTTCTGTACTCAAGATGATTCCGTGATAATATTATAAACTTTCTGGGATTATGGACGTGGGTAAATATATGAAAATGTCTGGTAGTAAATATGGGGTCCAAAACGCATACACGCCGGCCGAAGTGGCCGCGCGGTTCTGGCGCTGCAGTCTGGAACCGCGAGACCGCTACGGTCGCAGGTTCGAATCCTGCCTCGGGCATGGACGTGTGTGATGTCCTTAGGTTAGTTAGGTTTAACTAGTTCTAAGTTCTAGGGGACTAATGACCTCAGCAGGTGAGTCCCATAGTGCTCAGAGCCATTTGAACCAGCCACCAAAACGCATACACTAAGAGCTACACTTGACCAATTCCAAAGATGTGATTCAGGGTGGTGGAAATGAATAGTTGTCCATAGCTCTAAAGGAATGCATTTTAGGGCTCATGTTTACTAGAACTTGTCGATACGTTTAACCTTATCCGTCATCCCCGAAAGTTTGTAACATCATCAAGGAATCGCCATGTCTAACATCTCTATGTGCCGATACAGGGTGTTCGGAAACTCCAATTACAAACTTGTAGGACTTGCAGAGGATAGTGATTACGTAATACACTGCTGGCCACCGTAAATGCAACACCCTGAAGGAAGCATCCGAATCAAGTGAAATTTACACCATGGGTTTGCAGCGATGAGATATGCAACTGATTAGAATTTCAGCGCAGACGCACATCACGCGCGCCTGTGGCGCCACCTCATAGCGCCATTTAAGGCTTGGCGATTTCGACGAGTGTACGTTCGGCAAGTGTGTTTACCTTGTGGTTGTTTCACAAGACGATCAGTTATGCCTCGTAGACAACAGCGAACATCGTTTGATCAAGTATCCGAGTTCGACAGAGGAAGGATAGTGGCTTACCGAGATTGTGGATTATCATACAGAGAAATCGCTAGTCGTGTTGGACGAAACCAAACAACTGTAATGCGGATATGTGACCGTTGGATGCGGGAGGGTACGACGGACCGACGTGGTCGATCGCATTCACCTCGGTGCACCACTGCACGTGCTGACAGGCAAATTGTGTGCATGGCAGTGACGGATCACTCAGTGACACCCCAAACCATAGCACAGCACATTGCGTCTGTAACGCATCATCCAGTGTCTGCGCGTACCATTCGACGCCGTTTACAGCAGAGTGGTCTGTCCGCAAGACGTCCATTGCTTCGTCTACCATTGACGCAGAACCACAGACGTCTCCGTCGCCAATGGTGTGATGACAGACGGATGTGGACGGCAGAATGGAATGACGTTGTCTTTACTGACGAGGCACGCTTCTGTCTGCAGCACCACGATGGTCGGATTCGAGTGTGGAGACACCGTGGAGAGAGGATGCAGGACAGCTGCATTATGCACCGCCACACTGGTCTTGCACCGGGTATTATGGTATGGGGCGGTACTGGATATTACTCTCGCACGCCTCTAGTACGCATTGCCGGTACTTTAAATAGCCGGCGCTACATATCCGAGGTGCTGGAGCCAGTTGTCCTTCCTTACCTTCAGGGCTCGGCCACAGCCATATTTCAACAGGATAATGCGCGACCACACGTGGCACGCATTGTCCAGAGGTTCTTCGTCAATAACCAGATTGAAGTGCTTCCCTGGCCGACTCGCTCTCCGGATCTTTCGCCGATAGAAAACATGTGGTCCATGGTTGCTCAACGAGTGACCCAGATTACATCCCCAGCTGCCACACCAGATGATCTTTGGCAATGTGTGGTAGCTGCTTGGGCTGCTGTACCCCAGGAACACATCCAACATCTCTTTGACTCAATGCCGAGACGTGTGGCAGCGGTGATCTCCAACAATGGCGGTTACTCTGGCTACTGATTCTGGCAGGAACCACATGTCACAGACGTCTGTAAACGTAATCATTTGATACTTGGTCAACATGTTATCTACAAAATAAATTTTGTTGTGTTACCTCTTGTCTTTCTTGGTGTTGCATTTACGGTGGCCAGCAGTGTATTTTGAATAGGAACCCATGTCCGGAAACGTATCGTTTCTTTGCTGCAACCATTTGAAAACACATAGGTGACGAGACCACTCTTACGAGTAACTCATTAGGCGCCACCCACTACATCACTAATTTTACGATTCCACTCATTAACAATCAAAGAAATTGCTCGTGTAGTCGTTGACGGGTTCTCTTCAACACGATGCAGTACAGCGTCCTCCATTTCGGGTGTTCGGCATCTCCTTGGAGCACCAAGCCATGTCTGCTGACAGTGGAGATTCGCTTTCCCCGAACCTGTTGCGTAATTGTGGCTAAAAGAGTATGCGATGGAATCACACGTCGTAGGTCACGATCTTGACAAGGGGGATGGGCAGCTCTTCAATAATCGTGAGCATCGCCATTCAGAACCGACATGTCGGTGTATTTTGCAAATAAGTACTCAAACATGTTGCTCTAACACTCACCGACACATGAAAGTGGCTCGAACAAAGTCAGAGAGCTAGGATAGATATCAGATGACATCAGCCGGCCCGGCATAACCATCCCCCACGATGACGATCGCATTGCATACCTACTTATAAAACATGTTTTCAAAAGGCTGCAGCACTGAAAGGGTACGTATCCGAACATGGGTTGCTGTTCAGAATATTATGTACTTACTCCCCTCTACAGGTACTAGAAGTCTGATACGGAAATTTCCGAACACCCTATATACGTGGACACTATGCCATTCTGATAGTGTTTTTGGTGTCGTCATTAATTACTACAGGTTTCTATTCCATTGCACTTAATTAAAACTGGTCTCTTCTGTGAGTACTGTTTTCCAAAAGGAATGTCTGTAACTTAATAATTACAACATTTAATGTTTTCAGCTTTCATGAATTTATAATTTTATATACAAAATACCTAGAACCTATTTTTTGTATTTAGATTAAGCTATACGTGTTAACGTAGAAATGTCTGTTTTCATTTTTGTATTGTGTATGTTTCATTTGTTTCCAAGTGTTATGATAGTTTTTCAAATGTTAAGTAACCGGTTGCGTAGAGTTTAATGCCATTGAAAAACTGTAAAACTGCGTCGTGTTACCATGCAATGTGAACATTGAAATTGTCGGTGATAGAGGCTACCTTTCTATTGCGGACTGGGTGCATTTATGCAGGAATTTTAGATCTTCTTGGCGCTCTGAAGCACGTGATTCATATCTCATGTACTTAAGCCGGACGAAAGTAGATTTAAGCAAATCTTGTTGTTTCCTGTAAAGAGCGATACTGACTTCGAGTCAAATAAAATAATTTCCTTTTTCTTTTTGGTAAATCGGTTTTTACTAGCAGTTGCCAGTAACAACTCCTCTCTACCGATCTATGCACAGGAGTTGGAACTTTAATAGTGGCAACTATTGATTTACAGCTCGTACAAAATAGATACCTGTTTCAATGTTTTACTAACCTTCAAAGTAGTCGCCAGTATTGTGTATAACACGTTGCCAGCGAAGTTTTAGCAGTTCGGAAGCGATTGTCGTGAAATGTTTGCTTCAGTTTAGAAATCGATTTGAACTCAGGAGGGCTTAAGTCAGGTGAGTGCTGTAGGTGGTATAGCACATAGTAGCCCCATCAGTAAAACAAATCAGAAACAGCTAGTACTGTACGTGCTTGAGCATTGTCCTGCAAAATGATGGTCAGGTCCTTAGAATTCCAGAAATCTTTCATTTTTGTGGTTTTTCAGTTTTGAACTTTTGTAATTTTGGCTTGTAAAAACTGATACTCTAACAAAGATAGTATTATAGGCCCTTTGCTGTTCCTTATGTATATAAACGATTCGGGAGACAATCTGAACAGCCATCTTAGGTTGTTTGCAGATGACGCTGTTGTTTATTGACTAATAGTCATCAGAAGATCAAAACAAATTGCAAAACGATTTAGAAAAGATATCTGTATTCTGCAAAAATTGGCAGTTGTCCCGAAATAACGAAAAGTGTGAGGTCATCCTCATAAGCGCTGAAAGGAGTCTGTTAAACTTTGGTTACACTATAAATCAGTCACATCTAAAGGCTGTTAATTCAACTAAATTCCCTGTTGTTGTTGTTGTGGTGGTGGTGGTGGTCTTCAGTCCTGACACTGGTTTGATGCAGCTCTCCATGCTACTCTATCCTGTGCAAGCTTCATCATCTCCCAGTACCTACTGCAGCCTACATCCTTCTGAATCTGCTTAGTGTATTCATCTTTTGGTCTTCCTCTACGATTTTTACTCTCCACGCTGCCCTCCAGTACTAAATACCTAGAAATTACAAATATGAACAACTTAAATTGGAAGGAATACACAGAAAATGTTGTGGGGGAAGGCTAACTGAAGACTGCATTTTATTGACAGGTCATTCCAGTCGCCAACTTTATCTTCCGAATGCGAAAATATTTTGACACCGACCTGCACAGGGAGAAACGATCACCGCGATAAAATAAGGGAAATCGGAGCTCATGCAGAAAGATATAGGTGTTAGTTCTTTCCGCACACAATACGAGATTGCAATAGTAGAGAACTGTGAAGGTGGTACGATGAACCCTCTGCCAGGCACTTGAATGTGATTTGCAGAGTATCCTTGTAGATGTAGATGTAGAAAGTGTCATAACTTCTGTTTCTATGCTGTTCGTTTTTGGAACACAACCTACGACCAATATATATCGTATTCACCGACCTACTGCGGCAGGCATGGTATATATATATATATATATATATATATATATATATATATATATATATATATATTGTATTCTCCGACCGACTGCGACAGATGTGGAACTCCATCCCTCCCACAAATTGACATCCGACACCTCTACAATGTAATGCATGGGCGTTTTATGGTTGCATTCGGCATTCTGGCGGTTACACGTGTTATAGTTTACCAGCAATTCCCATGTACGATGGTTCACCTCGCACTTACATTAACCTGTGACCTTTCAATGCAAATCATTTAAATATGTTACCTAGGCAAATGTGATAAATGTATTCGCGAAATTTCATTACTCTACATTAATTGTTTTCTTCGTCAGTATGTGTGAACGATTAACTTCAAATTTTTGCAAGATGCTGTAATAAGCGCGCAGACGCATATATGAGACCAAAAACAATAAGGTAGAGTAATGAAATATTGGGATATGTAGAAAATATGTAACGACGTCTGCCCGAACATACCGTGTAAAAATTTATATACCTTATATGTCAAAAAGTCCTGTAGTCCATGTGCGTGCGTACGTTTACTAGCGTTCCACGTCAAACTGAGTCAAGAACTTTTCGACGTTTTTGATAAGAACGTTAAACACTGACTTGTCTTTATGTAGTAGTATACATACACTCCTGGAAATGGAAAAAAGAACACATTGACACCGGTGTGTCAGACCCACCATACTTGCTCCGGACACTGCGAGAGGGCTGTACAAGCAATGAACACACGCACGGCACAGCGGACACACCAGGAACCGCGGTGTTGGCCGTCGAATGGCGCTAGCTGCGCAGCATTTGTGCACCGCCGCCGTCAGTGTCAGCCAGTTTGCCGTGGCATACGGAGCTCCATCGCAGTCTTTAACACTGGTAGCATGCCGTGACAGCGTGGACGTGAACCGTATGTGCAGTTGACGGACTTTGAGCGAGGGCGTATAGTGGGCATGCGGGAGGCCGGGTGGACGTACCGCCGAATTGCTCAACACGTGGGGCGTGAGGTCTCCACAGTACATCGATGTTGTCGCCAGTGGTCGGCGGACGGTGCACGTGCCCGTCGACCTGGGACCGGACCGCAGCGACGCACGGATGCACGCCAAGACCGTAGGATCCTACGCAGTGCCGTAGGGGGACCGCACCGCCACTTCCCAGCAAATTAGGGACACTGTTGCTCCTGGGGTATCGGCGAGGACCATTCGCAACCGTCTCCATGAAGCTGGGCTACGGTCCCGCACACCGTTAGGCCGTCTTCCGCTCACGCCCCAACATCGTGCAGCCCGCCTCCAGTGGTGTCGCGACAGGCGTGAATGGAGGGACGAATGGAGACGTGTCGTCTTCAGCGATGAGAGTCGCTTCTGCCTTGGTGCCAATGATGGTCGTATGCGTGTTTGGCGCCGTGCAGGTGAGCGCCACAATCAGGACTGCATACGACCGAGGCACACAGGGCCAACACCCGGCATCATGGTGTGGGGAGCGATGTCCTACACTGGCCGTACACCACTGGTGATCGTCGAGGGGACACTGAATAGTGCACGGTACATCCAAACCGTCATCGAACCCATCGTTCTACCATTCCTAGACCGGCAAGGGAACTTGCTGTTCCAACAGGACAATGCACGTCCGCATGTATCCCGTGCGACCCAACGTGCTCTAGAAGGTGTAAGTCAACTACCCTGGCCAGCAAGATCTCCGGATCTGTCCCCCATTGAGCATGTTTGGGACTGGATGAAGCGTCGTCTCACGCGGTCTGCACGTCCAGCACGAACGCTGGTCCAACTGAGGCGCCAGGTGGAAATGGCATGGCAAGCCGTTCCACAGGACTACATCCAGCATCTCTACGATCGTCTCCATGGGAGAATAGCAGCCTGCATTGCTGCGAAAGGTGGATATACACTGTACTAGTGCCGACATTGTGCATGCTCTGTTGCCTGTGTCTATGTGCCTGTGGTTCTGTCAGTGTGATCATGTGATGTATCTGACCCCAGGAATGTGTCAATAAAGTTTCCCCTTCCTGGGACAATGAATTCACGGTGTTCTTATTTCAATTTCCAGGAGTGTATATACAGAGTGGTCAGAAGCAGTCTGGAAAACTTGTAAGCATGTTGCAGGGTAGGTTGTACCGAAGACAATCGTTGTAAAAAAAATCGATATGTTGTGCCGTTTCCCATTTAATTATCACTGAAGTTAGCCAGTCAGGCCATCTCGCGTGCAAATTACAGCGGACTGCCGAAGTGGGAATTGCCAAGCGTTTTCTTCGTTCGATTGCTAAAACCGAACTAGAGATCGATAAAAACAGTGGACACGGGACGACAGTAGGGATAGAACTCGAGACAAAGGCTAAGCAGTCTCGTGCGCTATCATCTACGCTATGATAACAGCTGACATTGCATTTTGCAGCCGCTTGAATATGCGCTGCAACGGTGCGATTGTCTGACTCCAATCATCATTCACTAGGAAACGGCGATACCCATACATTTTTTTCTGAACATTTATTTCTCACCACAACCTACCCTGCAACACTCTTATAAGCTTTTCAGGCTGCTTCTCGTCACCCTGTGTAACTATTGTTATCGGTGTGTGGCTATGCATTAAAGGGGATAGGGCGTCAAACGGGCCGACTTGGAGCAGGAGAGGCACCAGAGGACATTTTATTTTCCACTGTCTATACTTTTACAAGTAAATTCATAAAACTTTGTTTGATTGACCAGGAAGGATTCAGGATTCACATTCATAGCAGTGGAAGGTAAAAAACATAACAAAATAATTTGTTTTTACATGTGAAATTTCATCGTTTTTTCACTTATCATTGGCTGCATTTGTTGTTATAGGTACACTTTTCTTCATAAGTAAAAGAGATTCTTCGATCAATTTTGCACTGCGTACAAACTATAGTTACAGGTGTATGAAACTCTAGAATTTACTTAGTTTATGAAAAAATGAATGAGCTGTTACATTTTAAATTTTATGTTTCGATGAAACTCAAGTTTTATAGTTAATTATCTCAGTTTTTCCGACAATTTTTAATAGATTTGGAAAATTCTAGAGTTTCATACACCTCTTGGTATGATTGGTATGCTGTGCAAAATTCATCGAAGAATCCCTCTTACTTATGAAGGAAAGTGTACCTATAGCAACAAATTCAGCCAGTACTAAGTGAAACAATGATGAAATTTCACATGTAAAAAAAATTATTTTATCATGTTTTTGAACTTCCACTGCTATGAGTGTCAATCCTGAATTCTCCCTGGTCATGCTGACAAAGTTTTACGAATTTACTTGTAAAAGTATACACAGTAGAAATTAAAATGTCCTGTGGTGCCTCTCCTGCTCCAAGTTGGCCCGTTTCACGTCCTACCCCCCTTAAATAGTTATATCCGTTTGTGATCGCGACATTTATTTTAACACGTCCTGTTCTATTTTCAAAAACATTCTTTTCCTACGCCAGCCTATCTTGCAGTGCTTTAGCGTCTTAATCGATCGCTTGTGGCGCCTTCTGTCGTCCAGAGGAAACGGAGAACGTAACAAAAATTCCCGCCGCTTGGGGCAATATAATCAGTGGCACGCGAGAAAGAGGGTTAGGTGGAAATTCCCGAACGAGCGGGTGAGCAATAATTCAGCTGGGACCCGCGACCAGGCGTCTTCCGCTACTGGCATTTATTCCTAATTCAGGGCGGTCAGCCAATTAGCCGGCGACATTTCCCGGTCGGCCCTAATTCCGGTTCTCGTTCGTGGCCCGCTCCTGTCGCCGCAAGTAGACAACGGCTAAAGGGCACTCTTAGAAGTATTACACCGCCGCGAGTAATACTACATTTATTTTGTTAGGGAATCCATATATACCGAATACACAGAAGCGCCAAAGGAACTAGTATAGGCATGCGTATTCAGATACAGAGATATGTAAACAGGCACAATATGGGGTGGCGGTCGGCAATGCCTATATAAGACAACGAGAGTTTGGCCCAGTTGTTAAATCGGTTATTGCTACTACAGTGGCAGGTTATCAAGATTTAAGTGAGTTTGAACCTCGAGTTTGTAACCTCCCCCTCACTTATCGACCTTAATGACAGTGAAAAAATTAAACCGCGTGTACCTAATGGAAATTTGGGAAAAGCAATCGACACCGAAGTCGGAAAAGAGGGAGGAAAGGGTTACATCTAAATGAAAGGAAAAATGCAAATGAAACTGGTGGAAATTAATTTTGAAAAGGGGTAAAGTTAATAAAGAAAGTAAATGTGCGGCCGTTACGTTAACAATTAACTAGCGGTAATTAGATATTTGAGATTTGGTGGGAATTACGGTCGCCAGTCCTATGGACAATTACTATAGTAACTGAAAAAGAAAGGTTATTACACATATAATTAGCGCTAGAAGCGTGGCAAATGAAGGTTGACACGTGTAGTGTGAAAACTGAAAGTTTGTCAGAAGTAATAAATTTCGCTACACTTAATTTAGCAAAAGAATTAATGAAACCAGAAAATCGAAAGTTAATTTAGTGACTGAAGTTAATAGCGAGCTTTCTTTCTGAAGCACATCGAAATACAGTTAGTCTTGGACTACCTCAACAATCATTTCTAAAGCTACTTGAATCTACGCAATTTAGAAAGAAGAGATTTAACTTTGAACTTGAATTAAACGATTCTGAACAATTAACAATAGTAAAATTTAGTACGTACCAAGCTGAGCTGCAGTCACAGGTAAGCTAAAATACGGTAACAAAACTCGCACTCTTAATTTGTGCTTGTGTAATCTAACTATTGTAGCCAGCTATGAATACTTAAATTGAACTTTGAAATTAAAGCAGTGAAATGGAATTATGCTGGCGTTTGAATTTCAACGACACTCGGGTTCATTCCGGAAAAGGAAGGGACCATGCTTGGTAATGCAATTGGGCCAGTGAGCAACAAAGGTTCATGCTACGTTGCTGTAATTTAGTGAGAAAAATTTAACAGTTTGAAAAGCTGAGGTCTGCCATACAGCTCTAAAACTTTACGTGCTACCAGTCTTCCTTGTTGGTTGATTGAAGGTTTGAAGTCGTCGATCGAGGAGGTGGCGTCAGTCACCCATTGTCGGCCGTCGCTGCTGCAGAAGCTGGATGTTGGCGCGCCTTCTTCTCGACACGGTCTCCAGGCGAAACGGGCTCTTGATGTGTGCCCGCTAACGCCTTCCGTCCGCGACACCATGTCAGAAACTAACATAGCACGTCGAGCGCAATTACATGCTGCCACACCCCGAAAGCGCGGCAACTCGCGGGAGCGTCACACAACACACCTGCTCCACCGCCCTACTCCAGCCAGACTCTGCTCTGCCCGCGCTCCACACGGCAGAGTTAACACTACCCAAGATCCTAAACACTTTGGTTCTCCACACGACCTATCGATGTAATCGTTCGATAGCATAGTTTTCCCTAGGCAAGACCCAGCGTAAAAATACAAATAGTATTTACACAACAAACCAATTATACATCGACATAAATGCATAAATATATACAGGGTGGTCCCGAATTCATGGTACAAACTTTAATGGTAGGTGCAGGACATTGTAACAAGGATATATTGTATAGGAATGTATAGTCCCAGGTGACGCGGTGAGGCGTAAACAGGGGAAATAACGGCCGAAAGGAAAACGAAAGATTTTATTGAAATCGTTGTTGACAAGTGTCATGTTTACAGTAAGTGTTCAAA
Organism: Schistocerca americana; assembly: GCF_021461395.2. Lineage (NCBI taxonomy): Eukaryota > Metazoa > Arthropoda > Insecta > Orthoptera > Acrididae > Schistocerca > Schistocerca americana. Next base: position 28,503,075 of record NC_060127.1, read on the forward strand.
ATTGCGTCCACCATGAGCGATACATGCTTGACAGCGTCGGTGCAGCGATTGGCGTACACGTTCAAAGATGCCTGGTATTTCACGCACACCTGCAGCAGCTACAGATATGCGAGCAACGAGATCCTCATCTGAGTCAACTGGAGTCTCATAAACAAGACTCTTAAGATGTCCCCATAAAAAGTAATCGAGGCAAGAGAAATCAGGAGATCGGGGTGGCCAAGGGACTGGTCCACCACGCCCAATCCATCTAGCACCAAACGTGGCATTCAGGTAATTCCGTACAGCAGTGCTGAAGTGTGCTGGCGCTCCATCGTGCTGAAACCACATGCGGTTACGAATGGCGAGCGGAACATCTTGCAGCAGTTCTGGTAACACTTCTTGCAGAAAAATAAGATAGCTTTCGCCACAGAGTCGCGTGGGTAGTAAGTATGGCCCAATCAAAAAGTCGTTCACAATACCAGCCCACACATTAATACCGAAACGTTGTTGATACGCATGTGGACGCGTTGCATGTGGATTATCTGTTGCCCACACATGGGAATTGTGCGCATTAAAGACACCCTCGCGTGAAAATGTCGCTTCATCTGTAAATAGCACATGACCTACGAAATCCGGCTGCAACGCACATTGCTGCAACAACCACTGGCAGAAGTTCACGCGAAGAGGATAATCTGCCGGATTCAATGCTTGTACTTTTTGACAAGGGAAGGGGTGTAAGCGATTTTCATTTAACACTCTGCATACAGTCTGATGACTCACATGTACGTCACGCGCAACAGTTCTTGTGCTTGACTCGGGTCTATCAGCCACTATGTTCAAGATGCGTTCTTCCAGTCTTGGAGTGCGTACAGCTCTTAATCGACCAGCGTCATGTCTGTTGACGTCGAACGTACCTGTTTCACAAAGTTGACGATGTAACCGTTGAAAAATTCTATGATCCGGCATTCGTCGATTAGGATACTCCGCGCGATACATTCGTAACGCAGCTCTGGCGTTACCATTTGCACGGCCGTACATGTAATGCATGTCTGCTTTTTCTGCATACGTAAAGTCACCCATCGTCTACGGCAGCACAATTGTGAATGGCGCTTGTCCCTACTGCGATACATCATGTTCATCTACTGCCCTCTACCGGCAGTGACACCAACCGATCACTCCATTTCTCTTTCCCCTGTTTACGCCTCACCGCGTCACCTGCGACTATACATTCCTATACAATAAATCCTTGTTACAATGTCCTGTACCTACCATTAAAGTTTGTACCATGAATTCGGGACCACCCTGTATATGTATACAAATAGTAAAACAATTACAATATATAAAGACACAGAAATGTCATATATTCAGGTAACAAAACAACGAAAAAAATTTATAATACGATAGATGGAAATAGGAGGATATGCATTTCCGGCGTTACAAGCTTCCGGCCGCTGTGGCCGAGCGGTCCTAGGTGCTTCACTCCGGGACTGCGCTGCTGCTACGGTCGCAGGTTCGAATCCTGCCTCGGGCATAGTTGTGTGTGATGTCCTTAGTTTAGTTAGGTTTAAGTAGTTCTAAGTCGAGGGGACTGATGACCTCATATGTTAAATCCCATAGTGCTTAGAGCCATTTGGACCATTTTTTGAACCAGGAGTTATATTCGGCGCACGAGCGATGGGACACAGCGTCTCCCAGGTAGTGATGAAGTGGGGATATTGCGTACAATCATTTCACGAGTGTACCGTAAATATTAGGAATCCTGTAAAACATCATATCTCCAACACCGCTACAACTCGAAAAAGACCCTGCAAGAACGGGACCAACGACGACTGAAGAGAGTTCTTCAGCGTGACAGAAGTGCAGCCCTTCCGGAAATCGCTGACGGTTTCAATGATGGGCCACTACAAGTGTCAGAGTACGAACGAACGAAACATCATCGATACGGGCTTTCGGAGCCTAAGGCCCACCCGTGTACCCTTGATGACCGCACCACAGAAGGCTTTACGCCTCGCCTGCGCCCGTCGACACCAACATTGGGTTGTTGATGCCCGGAAACATGTTGCCTCGTTCAATATTGCATCGAGCTGATGGGCGGGTACGGGTATGGAGACAACCTCATGAATTCATGGACCCTGCAAGCCAGTAGGGGACTGTTCAAGCTGGTGGAGGCTCTGTAATGGTGTGGGGCGTGTGCATTTGGAGTGATATGGGACCCGTGATACGTCTAGTTACGACTGTGCCACGTGACACGTACATAAGCATCCTGTCTGATAGCCTGCATCCCTTCATGCCCGTCCTGAGTTCCGACGGACTTGGGCGGTTCCAGCAGGACAATGCGACGCCCCACATGTCCAGAATTGCTACAGAGTGGTTCCAGGAACACTCCTCTGATTTTAAGCACTTACGCTGGCCACCGAACTCCCAAGACATGAACATCATTGACCATATCGGGCAAGTCTTACAAAGTGCTATTCAGATGAGACCTCGTGCTCTTGCGGATTTATGGACAGCTCTGTAGGATTCATGGTGTCAGTTCCCTCCAGCACTACTTCAGACATTAGTCGAACCCATGCCACGTCGCGCTGCGGCACTTGTGCATGCTAGCGGGGGGCCCTACACGCTATTAGGTAGGTGTAACCGTTTCTTTGGCACTTCATTGTATTTTGTAGACAAGGGAAGGAATTATGGGGGCTGCTACTGTCTATAATTACAAATAAAACAATCTATGCGTCAGTCACTTGTTTATTTGCCATTATGCGTTTCGGTGGTTCACACCACCATCTTCAAGTAGACTACTGTTTATTTACATGGCTGGTGTTGATAAACAATACCGATGTCACAGACCAAGGACAATGTAGCTTACGTTGCGTCTTTTGAGGGACGGCAGAATTGTAAAGGGCCTGCATACTGTTGGCTGATATATGTCCTCTCCAATGGACATTACATTTACACTCTGGAGTTTTATTTATATCCATACACTTTATAAAAATGGATGTAAGTGTGGTATGTTCCACGTCCATCTGAAACCACTGGGTCGATATAAACTCAACTTAATACACCCATCAGGCAAAAATCGGCGTGGCGCTAAGAGACACGTGTGATAGTTTAGGAGATATGATGTCATAAACAGTGAATCGACAGCAGACCAACACCGACAACGATAGTTCAGGTATACATGCCAACGTCGCAAGCTGAAGATGAACAGATAGAGAAAGTGTATGAGGATATTGAAAGGGTAATGCAGTATGTAAAGTGGGACGAAAATCTAATAGTCATGGGCGACTGGAATGCAGTTGTAGGGGAAGTAGTAGAAGAAAAGGCTACAGGAGAATATGGGCTTGGGACAAGGAATGAAAGAGGAGAAAGAATAATTGAGTTCTGTAACAAGTTTCAGCTAGTAATAGCGAATACCCTGTTCAAGAATCACAAGAGGAGGAGGTATACTTGAAAAAGGCCAGGAGATACGGGAAGATTTCAATTAGATTACATCATGGTCAGACAGAGATTCCGAAATCAGATACTGGATTGTAAGGCGTACCCAGGAGCAGATATAGACTCAAATCACAATATAGTAGTGATGAAGAGTAGGCTGAAGTTCAAGACATTAGTCAGGAAGAATCAATACGCAAAGAAGTTGGATACGAAAGTACTAAGGAATGACGAGATACGTTTGAAGTTCTCTAACGCTATAGATACAGCAATAAGGAATAGCGCAGTAGGCAGTACAGGTGAAGAGGAATGGACATCTCTAAAAAGAGCCATCACAGAAGTTGGGAAGGAAAACATAGGTACAAAGAAGGTAGCAGCGAAGAAACCATGGGTAACAGAAGAAATACTTCAGTTGATTGATGAAAGGAGGAAGTACAAACATGTTCCGGGAAAATCAGGAATACAGAAATACAAGTCGCTGACGAATGAAATAAATAGGAAGTGCAGGGAAGCTAAGACGAAATGGCTGCAGGAAAAATGTGAAGACATTGAAAATGATATGATTGTCGGAAGGACAGACTCAGCATACAGGAAAGTCAAAACAACCTCTGGTGACATTAAAAGCAACGGTGGTAACATTAAGAGTGCAACAGGAATTCCACTGTTAAATGCAGAGGAGAGAGCAGATAGGTGGAAAGAATACATTGAAAGCCTCTATGAGGGTGAAGATTTGTCTGATGTGATAGAAGAAGAAACAGGAGTCGATTTAGAAGAGATAGGGGATCCAGTATTAGAATCGGAATTTAAAAGAGCTTTGGAGAACTTACGGTCAAATAAGGCACAAGGGATAGATAACATTCCATCAGAATTTCTAAAATCATTGGGGGAAGTGCCAACAAAACGACTGTTCACGTTGGTGTGTAGAATACATGAGTCTGGCGATATACCATTTGACTTTCGGGAAAGCATCATCCACGCAATTCCGAAGACGAAAAGAGCTGACAAGTGCGAGAATTATCGCACAATCAGCTTAACAGCACATGCATCGAAGCTGCTTACAAGAATAATATACAGAAGAATGGAAAAGAAAATTGAGAATGCGCTAGGTGACGATCAGTTTGGCTTTAGGAAAAGTCAAGGGACGAGAGAGGCAATTCTGACGTTACGGCTAATAATGGAAGCAAGGCTAAAGAAAAATCAAGACACTTTCATAGGATTTGTCGACCTGGAAAAAGCGTTCGACAATATAAAATGGTGCAAGCTCTTCGAGATTCTGAAAAAAGTAGGGATAAGCTATAGGGAGAGACGGGTTATATATAATATGTACAATAACCAAGAGGGAATAATAAGAGTGGACGATCAAGAACGAAGTGCTCGTATTAAGAAGGGTATAAGACAAGGCTGTAGCCTTTCGCCCCTACTCTTCAATCTGTACATCGAGGAAGCAATGATAGAAATAAAAGAAAGGTTCAGGAGTGGAATTAAAATACAAGGTGAAAAGATATCAATGATACGATTCGCTGATGACATTGCTATCCTGAGTGAAAGTGAAGAAGAATTAAATGATCTGCTGAACGGAATGAACAGTCTAATGAGTACACAGTATGGTTTGAGAGTCAATCGGAGAAAGACGAAGGTAATGAGAAGTAGTAGAAATGAGAACAGCGAGAAACTTAACATCAGGATTGATGGTCACGAAGTCAATGAAGTTAAGGAATTCTGCTACGTAGACAGTAAAATAACCAATGACGGACGGAGCAAGGAGGACATCAAAAGCAGACTCGCTATGGCAAAAAAGGCATTTCTGGCCAAGAGAAGTCTACTAATATCAAATACCGGCCTTAATTTGAGGAAGAAATTTCTGAGGATGTACGTCTGGAGTACAGCATTGTATGGTAGTGAAACATGGACTGTGGGAAAACCGGAACAGAAGGGAACCGAAGCATTTGAGATGTGGTGCTATAGACGAATGTTGAAAATTAGGTGGACTGATAAGGTAAGGAATGAGGAGGTTCTACGCAGAATCGGAGAGGAAAGGAATATGTGGAAAACACTGATAAGGAGAAGGGCCAGGATGATAGGACATCTGCTAAGACATGAGGGAATGACTTCCGTGGTACTAGAGGGAGCTGTAGAGGGCAAAAACTGTAGAGGAAGACAGAGATTGGAATACGTCAAGCAAATAATTGAGGACGTAGGTTGCAAGTGCTACTCTGAGATGAAGAGGTTAGCACAGGAAAGGAATTCGTGGCGGGCCGCATCAAACCAGTCAGTAGAACTGATGAAAAAAAAAAAAAGTGAGATGCGTGACGAGCTACGGCATTATGTATGACGTTTAAATTTATTACTTCTGTGTTACTAAAATTATTCGCCATACACTTTGCAGACGTTATCCTCACATGCCGCTGAATGCACCTACTGAAATACATCATTGTATGACACACAGTTCAAGAAATGTGAAGCCGGAAACAGATATATGAAAAAATGCCGCATCATGTACGAAGGTTTAATACATTAATCTTTACTACTATGAAAATCCTACCCCGGGTCAAATTAAAGAAATTCCTGACACCTGACAGCGGTCTTTACAGTTCTCAACTGCAGCTGCTTCCTGTTTACAGAAACTATCCGGAATGTTTGCACGACTGCTTCATAATTTCAAAGATGTTTTCACGAATACGCGGAAATGAATTTTTTTCAGTATTACACTAGAAACACAGCTCATTTGGCAGAAGTCGAGACGAACAGTTTGATAGCGGAAATTCTGGTCCTCAAGTCGGGGAACTACCACAGCGCCTGCGCACTGCTCGAAGTTTTTAACATTCTCCCACTTTCTACTCGCAAAGCACTAGATCAACAAAAAAATGAATATAAGCGATATTATAAAAAGTTTAATGTAGTTTTATTTTGTGTCGGGATACGTTTCCGCTAGAGGCCTCCGTTTTGGATTTATTCTAGAAAAATAGAAAACGATCAATATGACATCCCCACACGCGTCAGGATTTTTAGTATGATGTTCGTTCTACTCCGTCCTACCACAGTGCAAAAGTTTGAGAACACAAATTAATTCAATATTCCAGTGTTTATGGTCTTCTCTGACTGGGCTATTACGCCAAGAACTTAGTGGGTATTTTTGTTATTATTACTAATTTAAACTCTCCCGTGAGGGGACTGAAAGAAAAAAAAGGCATTTTATGCGTTAAAAATAAGCTAATTATTACGTTTAAAATACATAACACCAGAATTTCTATACTCACTAGGCGACTGTTCAGACTGGTATGTAGACTGTATAAAACTGGCGATATAGCACCAGCCTTTCGGGAACACTTCATCCATACCATTCCGAAGAGTGCAAGATTGGTTGGTTGATTCGAAGGGAGAGGACCAAACAATGAGGCCGTCGGTCTCATTGGCTAAGGGAAGGACGGCGAAGGAAGTCGGCCTTGTCATTTCAAAGGAACCATCGCAGCATTTGCCTGCAGCGATTTAGAGAAATCACGGAAAACCTAAATCAGAACCGCAGGACACGGGTTTGAAATGTCGTCCTCCCGAATTGCGCCACCTCGCTCGGTAAAGACTGAAAGACATGATAAGTGCGAAAATTATCTCAGAGTCAGTGTAACAGCTCATGCGTCCAAGTTACTAACAGGAATAACATCCTGAAGAATGGAAAAGATAGTTGAGGTTGTGGTAGATGTCCATCAGTTTGGCTTAAGCAAAGCTGAAGGCACCAGGGAGGCAGATCTGACGTTGCAGGAGCAAGATTTTTTTTTTTTTAAAAAAAAAGACACGCTCATAGGATTTATAGACGTGGAAAGATGTTCGACAATGTCAAATGGGCCACGACGTTCAAAATTCTGAGAGAAATAGGGGTAAGCTATAGAGAGAGACGAGTAATATACAATATTAACGAGATCCAAGGGGGAATAGTAAGAGTGGAAGACCTAGGACAATGTGATCTGATTAAAAAGGGTGTGAGAGACGGACGTAGTCCTTCGCCCCTACTGTGTAATATATACATCGAAGAAGCAATGACGGAAATAAAAGAAAGGTTAGCCCGCATCTCGTGGTCGTGCGGTAGCGTTCTCGCTTCCCACGCCCGGGTTCCCGGGTTCGATTCCCGGCGGGGTCAGGGATTTTCTCTGCCTCGTGATGGCTGGGTGTTGTGTGCTGTCCTTAGGTTAGTTAGGTTTAAGTAGTTCTACGTTCTAGGGGACTGATGACCATAGATGTTAAGTCCCATAGTACTCAGAGCCCAAAAAAAAAGAAAGGTTAAAGAGTGGAATTAAAATTCGAAGTGAATGGATATCAATGATAAGATTCTCTGATGACATTGCTTTCCTGAGTGAAGGTAAAGAGAATCACTTGATCTGCTGAATGGCACGAACAGTCTAATGAGTAGGGGATATGGACTGAGAGTATATCGAAGAAATACGGGAGCAATGAATGGTAGCAGGAATGAGACCAGCGAGAAACTTAACATCAGGATTGGCGATCACGAAGTAGACGACGTTCAGGAATTCTGCTACTTAGGCAGCAAAATAACCCAAGACGGACGGAGCAACGAAGGATAAAATGCAGACTAACAGTGGTAAAATGGCATTCCTGACCAAGGGAAGTCTGCTAGTATCAGGCATAGGCCTTAATTTGAGGAACAGATTTCTGAGAATGTATGTTTGGAGAACAGCGCTGCATGGCAGCTGTTGGAAAATAGGAGAAGGAGAGAATCGAAGCATTCGAGATATGGTGCAACAGAAGAATTTTGAAAATTAGGTGGATAGATAAGGTAAGGAATGAGGGGGGTTCTCTGCAGAATCGGCGAGGAAAGGAATGTATGGAAAACAGTGACATGACAAGAAGAAGGAACAGGATGGTAGGACATCTGTCAATGGCTCTGGGCACTATGGGACTTAACATCTTAGGTCATCAGTCCCCTAGAACTTAGAACTACCTAAACCTAACTAATCTACGGACATCACACACATCCGTGCCCGAGGCAGGATTCGAACCTGCGACCGTAGCAGTCCCACGGTTCCGGACTCCAGTGCCTAGAGCGCACGGCCACCGTGGCCGGCGGACATCTGTCAAGAAAATGGTTCAAATGGCTCTAAGCACTATGGGACATAAATATCTGAGCTCATCAGTCCCCTAGACTTAGAACTACTTAAACCTAACTAACGTAAGGACATCACACACTTCCATGCCCGAGGCAGGATTCGAAACTGCGACCGTAGCAGCAGTGCGCTTCCAGACTGAAGCGCCTAGAACCGCTCGGCCTCAGCGGCCGGCCATCTGTCAAGAAATCATCTAATAACTTCCACAGCACTGGATGGAGTGGCAGAGGGTAAGAACTGTAGAGGAAGACAGAGACTGGAATACATCAGGAAATAATTCAGAATGTAGTTTTCAAGTGCTACTGTGAGATGAAGAGGCTGACACAGGAGAGAAATCTGTGGCGGGCCGCATCAAATCAGTCAAACAACTGGCTATTCAAGAAAAAAAAAACGGTCATGTGTGTGAAAGCATTTATGATTTAAGCGCTTCTGTACAGATAACCATTGCTGTAACGATTTTGTATCAAAATAATGAGTTCCTTATTATTTTCAATTAGCGCAATACATATATGTGAAAAGATGAACTAAATACAACAAAAAATACGTGAATTTAAAAAATAATGCGGAGGGGGAGAAGAGCGGACCAAAGAAAATCAAACGTATTCCCTGCTAATCTCGAAATTACATGTAGGATAGAATCCGATATTGTGTCCTTCACATTTATACAATTTTTTGCACTCTACATGTTTTTTTTTCAGAAATGAAATGAAATGATCGTATGGCATTGTTGGCCGGGAGGCCCCATGAGGGGAAGTTCGGCCGCCGTATTGCAAGTCCTTTTGAGCTGACGCCACTTCGGCGACTTGCGAGTCAATGATGATGATAAACACACAACACCCAGTCATCACGAGGTAGAGAAAATCCCTGACCCCGCCGGGAATCGAACCCGGGACCCCGTGCGCAAGAAGCGAGAACGCTACCACGTTGCTATTCATTCTAGCAGCGTCCCAAATGGGATCACTGATTTGATGTGTTGAAATGAACTAAAACCACAACACAATACTTCCTTTTAAGGAAATCCATAGGTGTAGGGAGTCAATGATAGCGTCATCTTAATCATTTGCAGGTGTGTCAACTCCATTGTGGATACAATATCAGGCAACCACACATACACAGTCCTTATGTCATAAACACCATGCGTGTTTACAAACTGTCTAGGATAAAATAAAATCAGAGTAATAAAATCTTTGTACCTATTTATAATTTCCCTTGCAGGTTTTGAAGTCATTCAATACAATTTTCTTGTTAGCGGTCACAGCTATTAACAGTGTGACGGAGATCGTGCTCTTCCTGAGAATCTGCAAAGACTAATGAAGTCGTTTGTCCCGGCAGATCTTAAAAATTCATTACATCACCTAAAATATAAATAAGTTCAATGTTGCACACATGGAGGCCAACCATTTCTTTCACTTGTGATATGTTAAATATTCCTGAATTAACATAACAAAAGCTCCCAAGTATCTTGGAAAAATTTTAATGAAAACAAGTTCAAGCGATACATAAGCTTGGAAAGAATTTCATGTTTTTAGAAAAGAAAAGAGTCAGAAGTATACATAAAATATGAAGTACGTGTCCTGAAATGTAGAATAGTGTCACTGTCGAAAAGAAGAAAGATCTGTTGTCAAGGTTGGACTATCTTCTTGAAGAAGTAAAGTCACTCTACACTGAACTCTGCCATGAATAATAATGAAAAGTGTTCACGTTGCATACTGTTTAATAAGCGTTTTACGCTGGTAAACACTTTTAGATCTTTATTGTTTGAAAAATAATTTTGCAAGATAATTCTGCTGAGCCCCAATTCTGTATTGATTAAGACATTTTAGTTATAAGTTCAGTGACATTACACGTTTCATTGGAAATCCAAATGTGAGCTTACCACTTTCCCTAATACCAGACTTAAATATTACTTTATACGTTTTAGCTCAATGTTATTAACATAAGATTAATATAGTAAACATTGTGATAAGAAGCTTTAGTTTGACATAGTTTCTTCCACAAAAACCAATGAAAATACTATTAAAACATAATATTGTTTATAATTAAACAGAAATGTTTTGTCACTTAACACCTTTGAGAACTCCGCTTTTCATTTACAAATGTGATTCACTTACAGATTCTTAACACTGTAAAGAAGAAAACTCTATTGTCAATGATGCAGTATCTTCATGTAGAAGTAAAGTCATTCTACGTTGAACTATGTCATAATAGTGAAAAGTGGTAATATTTCATAGTGTTTGATATGTGTTGGTGTTGGTAAACATGTTTAGTTCTTTATTGTTTGAAATATGTTTTTGCAAGATCAGTGACATAACACTTTTGTGTTTCATGTTCATTAACCCAAGATTTGTACTGATAAAGATATTTTAATTACATAACCATTTGGGACATTTGTCTTAGTAACTTCAATGACAAACACCTTTCATTGGATTTCCACATACGAGTTCATCACTTCCCCTAATTTCAGATTTAAATATTACTTTACGTGTTTGTAGCTCAATGTTGTTTGTGTAAGCTTAATATGGCAAATAGACTGATAAGAATACTGTAGTCTTACATAGTTTCTTCTACAAATACTAATGAAAATATTTTATTCAAATTTAATATTGTTTCTCATTAAATATCTGTTCTGTCACTCGATGCTTTTGAGAGTTCCGCTTTTCATTTATAAATGTGAATTATTTACGGATCTTTGTCGTTGAAATAGCCAAGAAATACCAATAGTAATCCAACCACGCTTAATTCAAAATATGACTTCCAGTTTGTGATATTATTTGGAATTCAGGAATTTCAGAGTCGCTACTCAGACTAGTTTTTAAATTGTTGATCTATGATCCCTCCACACATATCAAATTAAAAACAGAATTAATCAGCTTAAAGCCTATAATAGTTAAAAATTTTACCCAGTGCCTATTTCCGCCAGATAAGGCATGTGTTATTTTTGTACTGAATATCAGAACTTGGAAACTAAGCATAAGTAGCGCCACTCTAGTACTACTGATAATGTGGTGATGGTATCTGGTAAGCACTATTATTCTGTGCACAAAAAAACCAAGTTGATTCTTGCATAAAAGATAACAGCAACTATTCACTGTTAATAGATTAATGCCAATCTGAGATAAAAACACTTTTCCGCAACCAAGACTATTTTTTATCTCAAATTTCACACTGATTGCGGTACGGAAGGGAAGAAAATTTGAGGCTATACTTTTACACAGTTTGCACCGTCATGTGTTTCGAACTTCCAGATTCATTTTCAGATAGGTATTGATGTTTGTATTAAATTTGTTGTTTTTACATTAGTTGCTGGACAAAAAACAGCCCACAACTAATGTAACCGATAACATGCATAATATAAACGTGCACAGCCGTCTGAAGATGAACCTGTTAGTTCGAAACTCGTAATGAAGCTTGTTGTGCAAATAAGTAGTATTAGAAACAGTGTTTGGTTGCTGTTTCCTTCTTTGCAAGAATAAACTAGTAAAAGTTTTATTACTGGCAGTGAGAAACTGTCAGTTCTCTGGTATGGCAGTTAGAACGCTGTTAAAAAAATTATTTTCTAATTTGTCTCATTATTTATTCCGAAGACGCTGTGAGCAGCATAATTGTGAGGTATTATAATAGCTTCTAGCTTCTCAATGTACAAACAAGATACATTTTTTCATCGTCCTGACAAATGTCACATTTCGCAGTTGGGACTTTTTCCATTTGTAATCTTCAGTTCTACTTTTGTTAATTTCCATGCCGTAGGTGTTGTAACGAATTTTCACATTTATATTACATTTATTGCTATTTGCATTAGTTGTTGGACAAAAAACATTCCACAGCTAATGTGAACAATAACAAGTGTAATATAAACGTGAGCAGCCCTCTGAGGATGACCAGCCTGTGCTGTATTCCTATTGCTTCTTGCAAATTCCGAGGCTAATACATCGGTGAGAGACTGACAAGAGTTGTTTTCAAAAGTTTGTTCCTTCCTGATAGTTTTGTATACTCTGCGCTCTGCAACCATCATACTGAGCATACATTCTAGCTCATCAATGGCTCGTGCATAATGGGCCAGATAAGTTTCCAAATTCTATATTTGCAAGTATTATCATTTTATATCGGGCCTGCCGTTATATTACATTGTACAGTTCGGTACTCGTTACGTTTCGTTTTATGGTTCCTTAGATACCGCTGTGTCTTACAAAAATCTTTTGGAGCTGTTGCTGGTGGCAGCTGGTGGTCCTTACCGCAGTGGTGCCTCTTCGCTCACCGGTACTGTTTCTATAACTAAATAACTTGTAAGGCCTTCTGTCACGTAGTTTTGAAGAAAAATCACAGATTTCACTGAGCTAATTATGGATTTTGTCCTAATATCCACTAGTTTTATATCTGGATTTGGAGATGTCACTTGTACGATTTTATTCATTATTTCGTAATTTTCATTACTTCCCCTTTTTTCATGAAGTGCCAGACAACTATCTCCTTCACGGGCAGGTCATAATGGTCTTTCATTATGCTTGCAAATGACTATTAAATTACTTACTCTCAGGCCCTCTGCTAGATAACGCTGATCTGTAAATATGCTACTTACAACGTTCCTCGAATGTAATATAACGACGTATAGAATACGTAAACCTCATAAATTATCGATAACCTGTACTAACCCAATTAATAATCACTATTTAGGTAATGAAACATGTTAGCGTTTATTAACTGCACACATCAAAGCAACATTATAATAGTCCACTCCACGTGTAGTTTCCCCAAACATGGAATGTACACGCTGTCCAGTTTCTACACGATGTTTAAGTGCACGTAATTGCTGACGCAAGTACTAAGACATTAATTTGCAGGCACCCATTACCACAATCTGCAGATACAACGAGCTTCTCGTTGCGATGTTTTAGTATGAAGCAACTGGGTCTAAAAGTTCCCTTTCACTATCAAAGAAAGGCAATGAGAAATTCGAGCACTGCAACACACTGAACATAACAGCCGTTTCTTGAAAAGCTGAACTTTTATCTCTGCTTACGTGCAAGATATTTATTTACCACTTCACTCTGCTTTTTTCTCGGCAGTGCACCATACACCGTTAGGGACAGAAGCCAATAAATTTACCGTTAGACAGTCCACCTGAAAATTCTATTCTGTCTGTTTACCTAGTGAAATCATTACAACTTAAAAAAAAAAATTTGGTCCTGCCTGAACTGCTCGTGTGTATTAAGTAAACATTAGACCAAGCAAAAAAAAAACCCTAACATATGTTCGACACCATAGAACATTTTTGTATTCTGCTCATTACTCGCGCTAGTGAAAAGAGTTATCTGAATCTAACGAAAAGTCTTAAATGAGCATTTGGTCGAATAACGATCATGTCAGAAATAAGTCGACACTGAATATTTAATTTTATAGTACTCCGATCTGATAGAAATTGTTTAGTAGTCACCGTCAGCCTTTGCCCCCTCCCTTACTCTGTAAAGAATAGAACGCGCATGCTTGAAACAGCTTTATGTGTATGATCCCTTTACAAATGAATCAATGCCCTAAACATTTAATGTTAAACATATAAGCGAGAAAAACTTTATAAAAAGTTTGTTATTACGTTTATACGAGGGTTGCCCAAAAAGTAATGCACCGCATCTTTTTTCTTCAATAATTCTTTATTGAAGGTAATGAGAATTACACACACGAAAGAATGGTGTCCTATCTACGCACCCTACTTTTCCTCGTAATCTCCATCCTGTTCTATTGCCTTTCTTCAGCGCGAAACAAGGGTCGGTACCACTCCTTGTCCTGGTGGCGGAGCCAGTGCTTCACTGTGTGAATCACCTCCTCATCGCCCTCAAAATTTGTTCCACGAGTGGCATCCTTTAATGGCCCAAACGAGTGGAAGTCCATGGGGGCTAGGTCAGGTGTGACAGCCGTGGATAGTGTCAACGACCGCAGCAAACCGTGGAGCTCCGCCGAAACGCCTTCTTATAACCTCACCCTCCGTGCCCAGCGACTAACTGTACTTCTGTCGACACCACATGCTTTATAGACTTTTCACAAGCTTTTGTGAATATTGCCCACAGTTTCTTTCTTTGAAGTGAGAAATTCAGTGACGGCACGTTGCTTGTAAAGTACGTCACCTACAGACGACAAAATGGTTCAAATGGGTCTGACCACTATGGGACTTAACATCTGAGGTCATCAGTCCCCTAGAACTTGGAACTACTTAAACCTAACTAACCTAACAACATCACACACATCCATGCCCGAGGCAGGATTCGAACCTGCGATCGTAGCGGTCGCGCGGTTCCAGACTGAAGCGCCTAGAACCGCTCGCCCACCAGCGGCCGGCTACAGACGACATTTTGAAACTGTCCTGCAGCTACGCTATCTGGCAGAAGCGACGGAAACTTGCCGCGCTCACTCAGGAGGGTTCGAATACCTAATACATACGTAACGTTTCGCATTCGTAGCGTTGTTTTCGGCCCAGACAAAAAATGCGGTGCATTACTCTCTGGGCAACCCACGAAGCCTTCTCGAAGTCGCTAAGTGCTCTCAAAATCATGTTCTGAATGAGTACAGTCCAGGTGGTATGCGCTGATTATAAACAAAATGTAGCTTTGAAGTATCTGAATGTTTATTACGTCATGTCTACTTAACTGTGCGTCGTACAACGATACACTTCCGCTGGTAGTTCCATTGACATATGTGTAAACTGTCTACAAAGCGAGTTGCGAAGGATATCTGTGGAAAAGAAGAAATAAATTAAATGCCAGACGCTGAAGTTGCACTGAATGAGGAGCGAAAACGTAGTAAGCAGTAAACTTTTTTCCTTCCATTATTCTTTGTGGTGTGTCATCGAAAAAATTTCAGAAAAATTTTGAAATCATGTGTAAAGATTCAAGATGATCGAGCACAGCAGTCAGTCGTCCTTTCCTTTCATGTTTTATTACAGCAAATCTAGATTTCGGCTGGTTCCTAGCCGTTATCAACGTACTATTTCATAATTTCCGTACGTATCCTAGTACGTCAGTCTCCTGTTGCTCGGGTTTCAAGCCTTCAATGCACTGTGATGGAAGCCAGAAGACCAAGGGACTGACGTACTAGGACATGTACTGAAACTATGAACTAGTCCATTGAAAATGGTTAGGGACTAGCCGAAACTTGATGTGCTGTAATAAAACCTGAAAGGCAAGGACGACCGACTGCTGTGCTCCATCATTTTGAATGTCATATCACAGTCGTTGTGTGCATCCACATTCTTAATGGAATGATGTGTAAAGATTGTTGGACGTCGCCAACTGCTATCTTTTTCCAAGCACTGAAAGAATAAGGTCAGCATAATTTGCGTACTCTAAGTTACGCCCAAGCCCTATATGCAGTTTCTAGCTTTAATAGCTGACTTATTGTGTTAAACTTTTGACGTAGTATTTTATCTCTTAATTAACACATTGAAATTTGAAATTCGGCCATTAATTATACGAAATAGGGAAAATCCAATTTTTGCTGCCCCTTGAAGCAAATTCGTAAATAAATGTAAATACGTAAATAAAAGTAACATATTGCGCATACATATGAAAAGAAATCCAGTACTGTACAGCTGCACTATTGACGACAAACACCTGGAGACACCATGTGCCGTAAAATATCTAGGCTTAACTACCCAGAGCGACCTTAAGTGGAATGACCACATAAAACAGTGGGAAGAGCAGACAACAGACTCAGCTTCATCAGAAGATTCTCAGTGAAATGTAACTCATCCACGACAGAAGTGGCTTATAAGGCGCTTGTTCGCCCGATTCTTGGGTATTGTTCATTTATCTGGGATTCCTATCGGATAGGACTGATAGAGGAGTTATAGAAGGTCCAGAGGAGAGCGGCGCGTTTCGTCACGGGATCGTTTAGCAGGCGAAAGAGCGTCATGGAGAGGCTAAACAAACTCCGCTGCCAGACGTTACAAGAGAGGCGTTATGCATCACGGAGAGATTTACTATTGAAACTTCGGGACAGCACTTTTCGGGATCAGACAATGTATTAGTCCCCACCTCCCACATATACCTCGCATATTGACCACGAGGAGGAAATTCGAGAGAGCCAATACAGAGGCTGACCGACAATCATTCATCCTACGCACTATTCGCGAGTGGAACAGGGCTGAAGGGATCAGATAGTGGTACCGAAAGTACACACAATTGGGTGGCTTGCGGAGTATGATGTGGATGTAGATGTACTGGACCTGAAATTGGTACTTCGTGCTCATGCCCTGGGCTCGTCGGGTGTTAGGGGTATATCTGTATGTGGTGTCACCGCCAGACACCACACTTGCTAGGTGTTAGCCGTTAAATCGGCCGCGGAACGTAAGTATACGTCGGACCCGCGTGTCGCCACTGTCAGTGATTGCAGACCAAGCGCCGCCACACAGCAGGTCTAGTCTAGAGAGACTCTCTAGCACTCGCCCCAGTTGTACAGCCGACTTTGCTAGCGATGGTTCGCTGTCTACATACGCTCTCATTTGCAGAGACGACAGTTTAGCATAGCCTTCAGCTACATCATTTGCTACGACCTAGCAAGGCGCCATATTCAGTTACTATAATGACAATCTTCAAGAATGTATTCTGAACAGATAATATTGTGAATCATGTACCATCAAGAGCGACGTTAATCATTAATGGATTAAAGTTAAGTATCAAACTGATTACGTCCGCTTTCTGAATTCTCATTCTTTGTCATGTTCCAGACCTCACTTCAGTATAATTCTTCCCTCCTCACGCCAGCCTGCGTGAGCTAAAACTCGTGCATTTCGACCTCCACTCGTAACACGGTGTTGGCTGTTCTGCTAACACAAAACTGTAGATATTTTTATATGTCGTATTTTAATATGCACACACTGTACAGTATGGTCTTTCTCTTCGTCGAACAGTCTTCCCACAAACACGTCGCTAACTTGAGTACCAGATGGTTTCTGCGTGGTCGTAGCTGCACCACTTGTGGACTACTCCTGGTTTGCAACCACGCGTTCATACTGCAACGCCTGACCTGCTGTCCAGGGGAAAATAAGCGTTAGTGGCTGCTTGCTCTCCTGGAAGTATTAATCGAACTAAGTGCATACTGCTTGTAAACGCTATAATTATTATTCTGCAGATGACGTAAATAGTGACGTAATGTTGTTCAATAGACCGTCCTCGGTCACCAACAGAAAATCTGCACTTTTACCTGTTACACCGTGTACAGATTAGAAGCTGAGTGCTCAGCATTGCCCCAGTATGTGTTTATTCCAATCTTCTATTGGTTCATCTCCTCCTGCTCCCTTTCTCTGTCCCCCATCTCCCCCTCCTCTCTATGTCCACTTCCTCTCTCCCTTTGCCCCTTTCTTCACCCCACTCTCTGTCCATCTCCCCCTGCCCCTCTGTCTCCTCATCTGCTTCTCCCCATCTTCCTTTCTTTCTTTTTGTGCATCTGATCCTCTTACTTTTCTCTCTCTCTTCTCCTTCCCCCTCTGTGTTTGTCGATTTCCTCCTCCTCCATTCTCCTTTCTCTTCTCCTTCCCCCTCTGCATTTGTTGATTCTCCATCCCCATGTTATCATCCCCACCGCCCCCCCCCTCCCCCCCAGCCCCACGGTATTTCTTTCGAGAGTAATAAATTTACCAAGTTTAGCTGAAATCGATTCTGGAATTAAGGAGAAGCTATTTGCCCGTGGTTTTTCCCACATATATTTAAGCTATATTCAACATATTTCACACATACGTGTATACATATTTCGCCAGTATCTCCAGCGAATTTCGCACTGCAGTTCTGTTTACACGTAGCTCAAATGGCTCTGAGCACTATGAGACTTAACTTCTGAGGTCATCAGTCGCCTAGAACTTAGAACTAATTAAACCTAACTAACCTAAGGACATCACACACATCCATGCCCGAGGCAGGATTCGAACCTGCGACCGTAGCGGTCACACGGTTCCAGACTGAAGCGCCTTGAACCGCACGGCCACACCGGCCGGCTTACACGTAGCTGAATATTTATTACGCTATATCTCCTGAAACTCCAGCCGCACCCACTACAAGAGAGGCATTGAGCATCACGGAGAGGTTTGCTATTGTAATTTCGAGAGAGCTCTTTTTGGGAAGAGTCGGACAACATACTGATTCCTCCCACAAACATCTCACGAAACGATCGTCATGAGAAAAATCGATAAGTTACAGCCAAATCACAGGGTTACAGACAATCATTCTTCCCATCCGCCATTCGCGAGTGAAAGAGGGATCAGTTAGTGCTACTAGAAGTACCCTCCTCCACGCGCTCTCGGTTAGCCGCCCGGTCTAACGCGCTGCTTCCCTAGCGGGAAGGCGTACAAGTCCCCGGCACGAATCCGCCCGGCGGATTAGCGTCGAGGTCCGGTGTGCTGGCCAGCTTGTGGATGGTTTCTAAGGAGGATTTTCAGCTACCTCAATGAATGCGGGCTGGTTCCCCTTATTCCTCGTCAGTTACATTATGTCGGCAGTTGCTCCTCATTCACTGTCCCCACATACGTGTACACCATTACTCTACCACGCAGATATTTGGGGTTACACGTGTCTGGTATGAGACATTCCCAGGGAAGGGGGGCCACTGGTGGCCGATTCGCACTATAACCCTAGATTGGACGTGGGGCGGCGGTGGGGTGGTGAGGTGGGTGGACTGCTGTGGCCTGTTGTGGGGTTGTGAACCACGTGGGCTACGGCAGGACGAAGCCTCTCTGTCGTTTCTAGGTCGCCGGTTTAATACACACAATACACAATACACGCTCCTCCACACACCATTAGATGGCTTGCGGAGTATAATGTGGATATAGATGTAGATTTGTTGTATGATGATATGTTTTTGCAGGTACATTACGTGGTATATGTGAATACTAGTTCCTATGTTACTAACAGAATAAGAAGTAAAAAAGTAATAAATTCGAACGTCATGTGTAATGCGACAGTTTTATTGTACTAATAAGTGAAAATGTCGTAAGCAGTAATCTTTTTTTTCTTTCATCACGCTGTGGGGAGTATCAGCGAGAAAAAGCCTCGTAAGAGTTTAAAATTATGCGTAAAGATTGCTGCAAATCACGAAGCGCAGCCAGTCTCAAACGCTGGATGAATATTACTGGATATGTGCGCGGCGTGCGGTACACTTGTTTACCAACCCCATCCCTTTGGGAGATTAGTAGTCCATACCATCACAGTGGTTATTTTTTAAAAATGGCTCTGAGCACTATGGGACTTAACTGCTGAGGTCATCAGTCCCCTAGAACTTAGAACTACTTAAACCTAACTAGCCTAAGGACATCACACACATCCATGCCCGAGGCAGGATTCGAACCTGCGACCGTAGCGGTCTCGCGGTTCCAGACTGTAGCGCCTAGAACAGCTCGGCCACCCTGGCCGGCACAGTGGTTATTGTCAGGCATCAAGTTATACGTGTACCAAGTTAGATTGAAGTCTATCCAGTGATTTAGGTGGAGATGTGGATCATACATTACATACGCACATACATTTTTATAATGTGCATGAATAAAACACTGTCGCTGTTTAATGTTTTGCAGTACATGCTGTTTGCTACAAAGGATAAACTACAGCTGCTGGCCTCGCCGATGTTATCCTAATACACTTGCAGGACGATTTTGTCAAATAAACAAAACGCACCACTTGTATTAACGCGGGGCAAATGAAACAATAGGAACTTAAAAAGTATAGAATGATAAAAATAATAAATTTCAACACCAGCCACATGTTTTCAAGAGTAGCACCGCGCATTTCAGGAATCTAATCTCATTTTTAAATGCTACTATTTATGTCATCCATTATTGCACGTAATGTCCACGTGTGTACTGTTGTGCTTCTTTTATCCTATAATCGTCGTACTTATGATCTTACTGCAATTGAAAAATCTAGAAATATATATATCGGCAGTTTTGGACGCTAATGCCAGAAAAATAATATTTTTGACTATCTTTTAACACGTATTGTGTCTCCTTAATTACGCGTAAGTTCATACGCCGGCAAACCAGCAATCAAAATGTTTGCGTTACGCAGAATCACAAAATAGTACAAAATTATATGATGGCATTGCTTCCAAAGCGTGTTAGTACAGCCAGATGCGTTGTATGTTAATGGAATATGTTTGTATTTATACAAAATTTTCACTCATAACTTCTGTCACTAAGAAAAACTGACGATTTAAAACAACTATGTTTTCCATTTTTTTTTTTTTTATGCTGTGCTAGACTCTTGCTGTCCGGCCATTCCTTGCTTGTATGGGGGCCGGATAAGCGGAAGTGTCGGATTATTCTACCTGTCTTAAGTCTAGTTTAAACACATAACATTTATACTTTATTAAATACGATACATTCATTTATATACAACAGTTAGTCCTTGAGTGTGTACATGTACAGTAGTATCACCCACTATGAAACATGTCCCAACATTTTAACTGTCGCAATGATGATACGCGACGGCGTATGCTTTCGCAACGTACTTCGGGAAGATGTCTTAATGCTTAGTGCTAGCAGTGGGAGATATCTTCAAGTTATTTCTTCTCCTCTTCATCACTTTCACCATAACTGCCCTGTACGCTTTTGATTATCTCCTCGTCTATTAAAATTCTGTCATAAATAGTTGCTCGTCCAGCGTTGTACTCAGCAGGAATTGCATTCTATGAAGAACGTATCTCGGATTTCGAGTTTCTTGAGGTGTAGCGTAATGTGTTTCCTTTGAGAATTCGTGATACTGAACCCTAAGAAAAGCCGCAGTTTCAAATATGTGTAATATTGTTTTACATTTTAATTAACTAACAACACTTTTGCAAGTGAGGATTCGTTATTCTATGCCTCATTTCTGCTTCAGTGACTAAAGGCTAGATATGGGCAGGATTATTGAGAGGTCCGGCTATTGAGGGCCAGCCTAACGAGACTTTAGTGTATCTTGTTGTAACTTTTGTTTGTAAAGTGTAAACAAATTTATGGATTGACTATGTTTATTAATACGAAAGAAACATTTTAATCATGGACTGTGCGGCTGGTCCCGGCGGAGGTTCGAGTCCTCCCTCGGGCATGGGTGTGTGTGTTTGTCCAAAGGATAATTTAGGTTAAGTTGTGTGTAAGCTTAGGGACTGATGACCTTAGCAGTTATGTCCCATAAGATTTGACACACACTTGGACATTTTGAAACATTTTAAGAAATTTGTCGTTTCTAGCCTCTCATTGAGATCTTTCTTCTCCTGTTTGTTATGTTCAGATATTTCTTTCGCTTCTATTAAAGTCGTTGCGTGTGTTTCCTGCCAGTGATGGAGAACCCTAAGACCTCGTTCTTTGTTTTGCGAAATAGTATACAGTGTTTTGATTTCTGTCGCTATGGCTGATTTTGTGTTTTGATTATGGGTGTAACTGATGATGTGTTCAGAATGTCCAACACGAAAAGTTTTGTCGGTCTGTGCTGCACATACGGAGCAAGTTCTACGCATAATTTTTTATGTACCTGAATCTAAGAAAGCATCAGTCTTGTTATTTAAATATGTAAGCTACTAAAACAGGACACCTTTGATTCCATCCTAACTTTTTGGGAAACTATACTGTCGCAATGTATTTGTACCATATTACGATTGAGGGTAAAACAAACAGTGCCAGAAATGGATTGCGTATGTGTCGGTATCTGTCTAATGAAGGATGCACGGTACTAGTAAGTACAATGAAGCGCAGAAGAAACTAGTATAGGCGTGCGTACTCAAATACAGAGGTATGTAAACGGGCAGAATACGGCGTTGTGGTCGCCAACGCGTAAATGGGACAAGTTGTAAGAGGTCCGAGCAGATGTAATTTTGATGTATTGCTCATGCGCTGCCTGCGATATGCAAGGTCTCTGACCAGGGAGCAGTGTTGACTGCAGCAGGAACTGTGTAGCTGTAGCAGTTGCTAGTTGTTGCTAGTCAGGAGTCTGCTCTGGTCTGGTATGGTGTATCGTGTTGGCTGGCCCGGTCGCGGTGCAGCGATGTCAGAGTCTGAGTATTACTGTATAAGGTAAAAAGCAGCCTCGCGCATATGTAGTAATGTTATCTCAAGTTCCATGTAAATGTTTTAAAACTCTCGTAATAATAATCTTCCTCATAAAAAGTAACTTTTAACAACCATTCATTTCAATTTAAAGAATTTACTAATTTCTCCCATCCATGATCATCCCGATTATTGCAATAGAAAAATCAGTTGCTTCCTTTCATAAATGACAGATAGGTCGGCCAGCATTGCACAGAGCTGTGCCGGAAAAACTTGTTGTAAGAGCAGATATATCCGGCGACTTCATTGAGGTAAGAATTTTTCCTTTTTTTATTCAGAATGATCTTTCAGGGCCATGACGCGGCACTGCTGTCGTCCAAAATTTACCAGGTTAAATTCACAGTGAATTATTGAAAAGTCATAAGTGAGCAACAATTTAATTGAGAGGTTAGTTACATTGTTTTATTACCAGGTTACTGAATTTTTTTTTTTTTTTTTTTTTTTTTTTTTGTTGGTACGTTACACTGAATGTGAACGACATAATTATAATTTTTACTGTTGAGAGGTTTAGGAATTTTTCTGTTGTGAGGTTACGCTAAATGTGGATGAATTTTGAGCTTAGATTAAATCAGAAAGAATTTTGTGGGTGGATTAAATGTAAACGAATTTTGTGTGGAGGTTAATGTGAAAAGAATTTTGTAGGGAGGTTACAAATGAGAAAGAATTTTGTAGGGAGGTTACAAATGAGAAAGAATTTTGTGGGGACGTTACACTAAATTAGAATAATATTAATATTATTTATTTTTATATTTTGTGGGGAGGTTACAAACTGTCTGATGCAGTTGATAGATCGGGTACCGCTGCTACAATGGCGGGTTATCAAGATGTAAGTGAGTTTGAACGTGGTGTTATAGTCGGTGCACGAGCGAAGGAACACAGCATCTTCGAGGTAGTGAAGCATGAGATGGGATTACGAAACCGCAAATCCCCTTGACATGAAAAAGTGGTGCCGAAACCATGAAACCTGGACTATGGAGCAACTCATGAAAATCATTTGTTTGGATGACTTTGGTTTCCATGCTGTTTCCAACTTCTGGTCGAGTATACATACCACGAGTGAAACCTGGCAGTTATTCGGTGAAGATGTGGTAGCCACATCGTGTTATTTCTTAGGCGCCGTAGTTGTCCTGCAAGGTCATGTTACTGCCGCGGATGTGTGAACATTTTGGTTGATGAGGTTCATGCCATAAAACAGTGTTTGTTCCCCAATGAAAAGGACAGCTATTCACACAGCCCGCACCGTTCAAGGACGAGTTGTGTGAACACGAGAATGAAATGTCACGTTTCCTCTATCCGGCACATTTACCAAATCTCGTTACTGTTGCGCCTTTGTGGTCTGCTTTGAGGGGAAGTGTGTGCAACAGCTATCCACTTCCATCTTCGTTATATGAATTGTAAACTTGTGGTAAGTTCCTATGAGACCAAACCGCTGAGATCATCGGTCCCTAAGCTTACACACTACTTAATCTAACTTAAACTTACTTACGCTATGGACAACACACAAACACACACACACACATGCCCAAGCGGGGACTCGAACCTCCGACGGCGGGAGCCGCGCGCACCGTGACAAGACGCCGCAGACCGCGCGGCTACCCCTCGCAGCTTCTTTATCTGAACTTGCCACTATTTTGCGGCGGGGGGGGGGGGGGGGAGGGTTATATAAGATGCCTTGAATACTATACGAGACCCGTGCGTATACATACGACTAGAAGCCGTTTCGAATTCCAATGGGTTTCCTACACCATTCTGAGTGTTTTTGTTGTTTCCATATTTTTACCATCTTCTGCATGTTATTAATCTTTGCAAGCTTAGAACGTGGAAAAAAAATAAAAAAATTGAGTAACAAGCGTACAAAACCCTTATTTACAGTCGCTCGAAACAGCCAGAGAACAAATATCGAAATGGCTCTCGTACGAAGCATGTTCAAAAAGTAAGTGTATTAGATTTTTACATTTCCTTTTAGAAAAAGTGTATCTGAAGAAAAAATACACGGTAGTGTTGATACATTTGTTGGCTATTTTTCCACATAATCAGCATCCCGATCAATGCATGTGGTGTGCCATGGGAAAATTTTGTTTATGCCCTTCACGAAGAACTCTCCCGATAGCTCTTCCCCCCTCTTCACAACTTCTTTCTGCATCTGCTCGTCGGTTAAAAATTTAATGTCATCATTTGTGCGTTCAGGGAGGTAAGCGAAATGCCGTGTGCTAGGGCCCCCGTCGGGTAGATCGGTCGCCTGGTGCAAGTCTTTTCAGTTGACGCCACTTCGTCGACTTGCGTGCCCATGGGGATGATATGATGGTGAAGACACCACCAGTGCCTGCGAGGAGAAAAATCTCCGACTCAGCCGGGAATCGGACCTGGGCCCCTTGCGCAGCATTCGGACGCGCTGATCACTCAGCTTTCTAGCTGGACAGGGAGGTGAAAAGATATTCTGAGATCGTCACGTAGGGGGTTAAGGAGGAGAAGGTGGGGCCGGGGGGGAGGGGGGTGCGAAAAATCCAACCCAAATTGTCCGAGAGCGCCGTGTGAAATCGGGTGTTGTTGTGCAACAAGCGCACTCCTCTCGTCAGGATTCAATTCCTTTTGTTTTGCTACTCATTTTGAGTTATTTTACGGTCCCACAATATCGTTGTGCATCGATAATCTCACTCTGAGGCAGAAATTAGACCAAAATTACGACACGTCGGCTCCAAAACACCGAGGCCACGATGATTTTGCCCGAAATAGTGATTTTTAATTTTTTGGCAGAAAGAGAATTGGTGTAACGCGACAGCGGCGACTGCCTTTTCGTCTCAGGCGCGTAATGAACCATTCACGTTTCATCTCCAGTCACACTAGAGTTCAGAGAATCCTCACTTTCCAGTTCAAGTTACTCAACAAACTCGCAGGCGCTACTGGCACGAATATCCTTCTGCTGCTCTGTCAGCTGTTTTGGGAGCCATCTTGCGGACAGTTTCCAGTCTACCAGCGTTTCTGTGAGTGTTTCCTATAACAGAGATCTGGAAAGTTGTGGAAACATAGCAGAAATTTCATTCACTGCCAGTCGGCGGTCTCCACGAACAGATTTTTCTTTTTTTTTTTTTTTTTTTTTTTTTTTCACCAACTGATCAGTCAATTGCCAACGACCTTGCCGCAGTGGTAACACCGACTTCATCTTTCAACAAGATGGTGCACCACCGCACTTCCATCATGATGTTCGGCATTTCTTAAACAGGAGATTGGAAAACCGATGGATCGGTCGTGGTGGAGATCATGATCAGCAATTCATGTCATGGCCTCCACGCTCTCCCGACTTAACCCCATGCGATTTCTTTCTGTGGGGTTATGTGAAAGATTCAGTGTTTAAACCTCCTCTACCAAGAAACGTGCCAGAACTGCGAGCTCGCATCGACGATGCTTTCTAACTCATTGATGGGGACATGCTGTGCCGAGTGTGGGAGGAGCTTGATTATCGGCTTGATGTCTGCCGAATCACTAAAGGAGGACATATCGAACATTTGTGAACGCCTAAAGAAACTTTTTGAGTTTATGTATGTGTGTGCAAAGCATTGTGAAAATATCTCAAATAATAAAGTTATTGTAGAGCTGTGAAATCGCTTCAATCATTTGTAATAACCCTGTACTTACGTTACATTACAAGTAAATTTATGAACTTGCCTCGTATAATTGTCTATAGTTTTGTAGTCTGCAACAAGTTCGTTAGAAGGTCAGTGGTACCTTGGGTACCCACCCTCCGAAGAAATGTGAGAACTACCCTAGAGAAACTACAGATGTCAGTGGTAGACAGCTAGTCGTAGGTAACAGCGGCAACAGCGAGTAGACTAAACACACCCGTGGCTGAAACCCCAGCCGGCGACTGCATAATGGGCAGAGGCGTGTTGCCACTCTGTGTTTGCAAACAGCATTCTGTCCGAGTAAAACACGGTGAGATTTCGAAGTGTTTATTGCTTCAGCCCACTGAGCGAAGTGCCTGCTTTGTGTGTATGTGTGTGCGAGTGTGTATGAAATAAAGTTGGGACGCTCACAGCGAGAGACGTGGCTTGCATAATGCCGACACCTCCCACGCTCTCTGAATATCTTAAGGTGGCGGCGCGCTACAAGGCAAAGGCGAGATGCCCTTTGAATACCAAAACTGCGAAAACCACTCAATACAACGCCACAACAAATAACACGGGAAACGGTCCTGAGTTACACACAGTTGGCGATTGAAAACGGCTGCAAATTTTACTCTTACATTTAAGATACAGAGACGGACACGAAACATTGCTGTGAGATTCTACTAAATGTCTTTACTGAAAATCAGATCAAAAACACTGCCCTATCACCTTCGACTATTCAACCGTGTACTAGAAAAGATGATCAGAATTTGTAAATCAGTAATTAAAAATAAAGGTATTAAACCGATCTGCTTGGGGAAAATATCGTACGGTATGAAAGTCAACTGACTGGCCTTTCCGAGTGACTGGGCGATGCTCTCGGAAAACCCAGAGGAACGGACCATTAAGATCGATATCCTAGTAAAGGAAAAACCGACCCGTTAAGTTGGCTCTAAGCACTATGGGACTTAACATCTGAGGTCATCAGTCCCCTAGACTTAGATCTACTTAAACCTAATTAACCTAAGGACATCACACACACCCATGCCCGAGGCAGGATTCGAACCTGCGACCGTAGCGGCAGCGCGGTTCCGGACTGAATCGCCTAGAACCGCTCGGCCACAATGGCCGGCACCGACCCGTTAAAACTGATAATGTTATTTGAGTTCTGAATAGCTGGTATTTTTCGATATTTGTTTGGTCTCGGTTATATTTTTTATTATTGCTGATAACCGACTGAAAGACCGTAATATCACTTATCTGTAGCAGCTGTGCTCAGATTTTTCGTTTTAAAATCAAACTTATTTAAAATGTGAGTAATTTTTATTCACAAAATTTGATTTGGTTTGAAATATTGAGTTATTATAGGAAACAGGAAAAGGCGATCAGTGTTATTTTAGTGACATGTCCGACAGAAACGAGCAACAGACGCCGGCTGCTGTGACCGAGCGGTTCCAGGCGCTTCAGTCCGGAACCGCGCTGCTGCTACGGTCGCAGGTTCGAATCCTGTCTCGGGTATGGATGTGTATGATGTCCTTAGGTTAAGTTAGGTTTAAGTAGTTGTAAGTCCAGGGGACTGATGACTTCAGATGTTAAGTCTCATAGTGCTTAGAGCCTTTTTTCCATTCTTTTTTTTTATGAGCAACACACACATCGCATAAGAATTGGTATAGCATCGCTGGGACAATAATGTTTCTGCTGTCGTGCGTCGTGGCTTAAGGTACGCGTGTACACGCAGTGTGCAAGGCACGCCCCCACGTGGCCATTAGGGTAGTTTCTCGTTGTCTTCGCCAGACGTCCGTTATATTACAGAGTGACACCAAGCCTAGTTTGGAAATATTTTTATGAAGTGACGTAATAACAAAGTACAATACTTCATTTCCTTCAAAAGATTGAAGATTTGTCTGCCATTTGTATGAAATAATAAAGAGGGGGCAAATTGTGGTAACAATAATAGCAAAGCAATTCATTCATAGGATACGAACAAATAAAATAGCTGATCAGCTGGCTTTATCTGCTTGTTGCTCCTGAAAACGGAAAAAATAGTTCTTCAACACCGGTTTCCACCCTTTAGCACTGACTATTCGTAACACCCAAAAAGTGGTGTGATTCCTGACTATTGCATCATTTTTGAGCAGAGTTTCAAACGTTGAGAATCAATCGGAGACAATGGTGACATTAATACTATTCAACGGCTTATAACTTTTCGAGGAAAGCAGCGGACGGTGTACGCACTAAGTTCTCTTTTATTTGCCTGTTTAATTTAATATTTTGATTCTATGCGTCTTCAAAATGGGAGACTCAAGATTTTTCAGTCTTCGTTTAATTTCTACATTTATTATAGGAAAAATAATAGGAATAGAAAACAGAAAATCAGTTATTACAGAAATTGGTTACTTTGAGCTCTTTTAACAGTCATGTTAAACTGGAGTGGAAGAAAAACGGTATCACTGATAGCGGATGTTTCAGTGATAAAAGCCACTACCACCTAGGCAGGCTCTCCAGCAGAATGGGGCTGAGGATCTCGATAGAGAAGTCCAAATTCGTAATGGATCGCAATTAGTGGACGAAATTCCTTGAAAGACAGATAAACGAAATTACGACAGCACAGCAATTTCGCTCTGAACCCAGTTATTGTATGGAGATCTGAGTCGAAAATTTTCTTTCAGAGACAAAAAGTAATCTCGATAAACTGCTTTTATTATTATTATTATTTCTGATTCAAGGAATTAGTTCCTTAGTATTCAATCTCTCTAAGAAAAGAATTTAGGTACAGTGTTTATGTTCAGGGGATTGTGCATGGCAGACTAGAGAGCTGATGCTGCACGCTGATTGTAAACTGTACTCGATGCCTGCGTGCTGAATCTGTAGGAGTCTTTACGTTAACTACTGTCCAATTCTCCTTTCTGTAGAAACCTATCAGTTGAGTGGATTTGTTTGAAAGTTTTTAAATTAATGACCCTCTAGAGTTTGCAGGTTCAAGCTTCCACAGTCCAAAGAAATGTCTCGTAGGTGTGCACAAATATTTGAATATTTGAAACCATAAGATGGAGAATAATTTGTGCAATACACACCTTCTTCATGCCGCCCAGGAACTGGTTAGTTGGCTTTTTATTCTCGCACAAAATCAGAAAATGCCTTTTAATTAAAGATGGAGATCTCGCAACACGGCCCTCTCTCATAAGCAGTAACACATTCGTCCGTACTCATTCAGATCAGAAGCCACACTATATCTTTTCACAATATTTAACGTAGAACCAAAGCTATCTTAGTTCGAGGAATAGACAGAGCGTCAGCCATAATGCTGCTTTCTCGCAGTCAGTTGCGCGCTATTACGCTACAAATAAAGTCTTGTTTATGCTTGCGTGAAGTACACTGCCGTAATATACTAAAAGTCCAGAAAGTATTCAATAAAATGATGCCTAGTGAATGATTCGTAAGCGACTCTGATGTTGAGTTGCTTAGCTGGTGTGAGTCTGGTGAAGAAGTTAGTCTACCAAAAATTGCCTGTGTATGTGGAACAATTTATATAGCCCATCACTAGCAATTTTCGCCGCCTCCTTCGAGCTCCTGCCCCATGAATATCCGGGAGAATGTATGGCGCGTCGTGTAGTTAACCTCGCCCAAATCCTACTAGGTCTACAACTTTGCTTCCGCGGTTTTTTCTCTAAGTTCGTGACTTTTTTGTGAAAAACTTACATAAAAACTATGATTCATAGTATTGTCCATCGCTGGCCACTACATTCTCCCATCTTTCGGATAGCATACGAATCCTGTGGCGGAAGAACTGGGCGTCTTTTGTGGGGACCGATGAACCGATTGAATTTTGCACTTGTTCATATGGTCGAAAGTGCTGGTCAGCCAGACTGTATGCCACTGATCGCAAAAGGTGACATTCAGAGGGAGCAAAGTATGGAGAATACAGCGGGAGGGATAGGACTACTCATTTCAACGCTTCCATGTACATTTTGACGGGTTTTGCGACATGAGGTCGAGCACTGACCTGCTGCAAAATTATCTTTACGTGTCTATCGCTGTATTGTGCCGTTTGTGTTTCAGTGCTGGGCCAGAACGCATCAATTGCTTTCGATAATAATGTCCTGTGACTGTCTTCGTCTGTTTCGGTAGCTACGAAAACGATCTGTCTTCCCTCGCCATGGCGGTCTTCTACATCAAAATCATCGTTCTTTAAGGCGTTGAAAACATTCTCTGCCGTCTATTGCACAACGGCGGAAGCGAAGTTGTAGACCTAATAAGTTATACAAAAATCTCAATGAACTGTACAGAATTTATATACATCAGTTGTACAGAAAAATGAGATATGTTTAGAATTTACAACTGAAATTAACTTGATATCTGAATGTTACTAGTGAAAATTGTACGTTCATTTTGAGAATGCACAAACGAGAACATTGAATATCAGAGTGTTACAGAAAGGTACGGCCAAACGTTCAGGAAACATTCCTCACACACAAAGAAAGAAAAGATGTTTTGTGGACATGTGTCCGGAAACGCTTAATTTCCATGTTAGAGCTCATTTTAGTTTCGTTAGTATGTACTGTACTTCCTCGATTCACCGCCAGTTGGCCCAATTGAAGGACGGTAATGTTGAATTCGGTGCTTGTGTTGACATGCGACTCATTGCTCTACAGTACTAGCATCAAGCACATCAGTACGTAGCATCAACAGGTTAGTGTTCATCACGAACGTGGTTTTGCAGTCAGTGCAATGTTTACAAATGCGGAGTTGGCAGATGCCCATTTGATGATTGGATTAGCACGGGGCAATAGCAGTGGCGTGGTACGTTTGTATCGACACAGATTTCCAGAACGAAGGTGTCCCGACAGGAAGACGTTCGAAGCAATTGATCGGCGTCTTAGGGAGCACGGAACATTCCAGCCTATGACTCTCGACTGGGGAAGACCTAGAACGACGAGGACACCTGCAATGGATGAGGCAATTCTTCGCGCAGTTGACGATAACCCTAATGTCAGCGTCAGAGAAGTTGCTGCTGTACAAGGTAACGTTGACCACGTCACTGTATGGAGAGCGCTAAGGGAGAACCAGTTGTTTCCGTACCATGTACAGCGTGTGCAGGCACTATCAGCAGCTGATTGGCCTCCACGGGTACACTTCTGCGAATGGTTCATCCAACAATGTGTGAATCCTCATTTCAGTGCAAATGTTCTCTTTACGGATGAGGCTTCATTCCAACGTGATCAAATTGTAAATTTTCACAATCAACGTGAGTGGGCTGACGAGAATCCGCATGCAATTGTGCAATCACGTCATCAACACAGATTTTCTGTGAACGTTTGGGCGGGCGTTGTTGGTGATGTCTTGCTTGGGCCCCATGTTCTTCCACCTACGCTCAATGGAGCACGTTATCATGATTTCATACGGGATACTCTACCTGTGCTGCTAGAACATGTGCCTTTACAAGTACGACACAACATGTGGTTCATGCACGATGGATGGATCTCTTGCACATTTCAGTCGAAGTGTTCGTACGCTTCTCAACAACAGATTCGGTGACCGACGGATTGGTAGAGGCGGACCAATTCCATGGCCTCCACGCTCTACTGACCTCAACCCTCTTGACTTTCATTTATGGGGGCATTTGAAAGCTCTTGTCTACGCAACTCCGGTACCAAACGTAGAGACTCTTCGTGCTCGTATTGTGGACGGCTGTGACACAATACGCCATTCTCCAGGGCTGCATCAGCGCATCAGGGATTCCATGCGAGGGAGGGTGGATGCATGTATCCTCGCTAACGGAGAACATTTTGAACATTTCCTGTAACAAAGTGTTTGAAGTCACGCTGGTACGTTCTGTTGCTGTGTGTTTCCATTCCATGATTAATGTGATTTGAAGAGAAGTAATAAAATGAGCTCTAGCATGGAAAGGCAGCATTTCCGGACACATGTCCACATAACATATTTTCTTTCTTTCTGTGTGAGGAATGTTTCCTGAAAGTTTGGCCGTACCTTTTTGTAACACCGTATATATATATATATATATATATATATATATATATATATATATATATATATATATTTGCACAATCTTATTAGAGAAGAGTCGATTGGAGATGTGGTTCTTGGTGGCGGGGGTGTGATGTTACAGGAGCGGAAGGTGGTTGTAGAAGATGTACGACTCTCAGCAGGAGAATGGAATGTGAGGGTAACAGTAGACTTTTCATGGAACGTAATTCAAAAGGCATTAATGTTTTACCAAAGCTATACTCCATAAAAAGAACGGATTAATCACACCTTTAGCAACGGTGGAGCAATTTTGATGCGGTATGGATTACAGCTAGAATGCTTTCAATTTGAAAGGTTTCAGCATCACTTTCGGATTTATATGAGATCCGGAACCCACCAAGTCAACTATTATCGTCCATTGTGTTGTTGTTAATGCTACTATCAAAAAGGTCACATTTCGGTTCACAGTAACTCAATAATTCACCACGTCAAAAACCGTTTCCATGATGATATTATTGGAAAAGAAAAAAATCACCATCACTCTTTCGTAGCTCCAAAAATTCTTTCCTTCACCAGTGAAATTCTGTTATCCTAAGAGCACTAAAAACACTTCCATCTGAAGTTCCTTGTATGCTTCAATGCACTATGTTCACTATTATTGCTGTTTCATCCATCAAGAATGCACAATACTTCAAACTGAAGTTCCTTGTGTCCACTTGAATCGATTTATATTATCACACTAAGGCTCCATACAGAGTCACCAGTGTTTAATCCCATGATCACTGTCTCGTACGTTGTCTCCAATAATGCTCACTACGAACCTTTGTTGTTCATTAATTCATAATATCCAGTGAACTATACCCACACCGACTCAAAGCTGCTCACCTGCTCATTACTGCTCTCCACTCTTCCAAAACTTGTAATTATACTGAATACATTAAAGCTCCGAACTCTCAAGCAAAAACTTGAGCAATCTCGATTATGTACCGTATGTGTTTCTAACCAGATTGTCAGAGTACCTAACCATCTAGTTTGAATCATGACTCGACAGCAAATCAATTTATTTTAGTGTCAACAAAAATTTACTGTTAATAATAACATGAAAAGTGGAAAATACAAAGTAAACCTCTCTGTCAGTAGCTAATTCTTTGACCTCATGTACGTGAAAAGACTAGTACTCGTCAAATACGCACTACCAGTAATAACTTACTACTAAATAAATTTCATTGACAAACCACATGTTCATTGACGCAATCATAAAATAGCTCCATCCTTAACTTTGAATAATTATCTTATTACTAACTGAGCAACATTTCACACTGACGTTTTCATCAGAGTCCTCCTTTCTTTTCTTTCATGTGTTGTTTGATCAATTGCTACTCATGATAGCGTTTTAGATGTTGGTGGGGGAACATCCCCTTTACTTTCCCTGACCCTGTGTACTGTAATACATATGCACCAGGGTTCGGTACTTTGATAATTATATATTGCCCTGTATATAGTCTTTGCCACTTCCTGTTCTTCTCCTTTAATAATGAAGACGGGGGAGGGGGGTATGTTCTCAAGAAAACTTTGTTTCCGATCTTGTATTCAGATACTCTCTTTAAATTCCTGTCAAAGTTCATTTTCACTTTCTTTGCCTTGTCAATAATGTTCACTATCACACCTCGCAGTTTTGATTGCAATTCTTGCTCTTCTTTAGCAAGTCTCGGCAAATAGTTTACCCACTAATTCTTCTCTAGCTTATTGTACATTAACTTAGTTTGTATAAACTCTGTTGTCATGTGCGACAAGTTGTTTACGATACTCTCGAATACATCCAAATAATCAATCCATCTTCACTGTTTTTCCAGACAGTACGTCCGCATGAAACGATTTAATTCTTTAAATATTCTCTCCACTAGACTCTCTTGTGTATTGTAGCACGAGATAAGGACCGGTGTCATTTTTGCTTCTGACAATGCTCTCCGCCAGGTAAAACCTTTGATGGTATAAGCAATGTCAGATACCACTGCCTCCGGTTTTCCCACGCTTGGAATGTATTCCCGTATTAGCTTTCTCACTATCGTTGAACTTGTTGCGACCTTTACGGAGTATAATTTCATGTACTTTGTGATTACATCTAGAAAATCCAAGACATATTTGCAGCCACCCTTCGATTTCGGAGGACGGCCACAAACATAACCTGATATCAAAGAAAGTGGCCTGACAGGTATAATCGGGTTCAACCTTCCTTTTCTACCTTGATGATTATCCTTCGATCTTTGGCACAAATCACATCACCTCATCCTGGCTATTCTTCTTTTACCGTTAGGTATGTAGCAATATCGCCTGATCTTCGACGCACACAGATGTGGCCCCATGCTAAATGCGAATACCGCACCAGATAAGCTATTCTATCATCGGGTATACACACACACCAGTTTTTCGACTTTTCAATCGCCCTGTGAAACAATATTCCGTTTATTAGCTTGAACTATATTCTGAGATTGCCGTCGCTCTTTTGTTCCAGCAGGCGTTTCATATTACTCCATTGTGGATCCTGCTCTTGTAACTGCGCCATAAATCGAAGTAATATCTTCAGCATGCCTTGTCCTTTTTTTTAACAAAATCTGAAGTTCATCTTATCCATCGCCTACACATGCATCCCTCTACTTAACCTTCAGGCATCCCTGACAATGCTTCGCAATCAGTTTATCTTTGCCATTAACACATTCAATGGAAAAATTATACTCTCGGAGAAACATTTTACAACAACACAGTCTCGTGTGTAGCATCTTGCATGTCTGTAGGGATCTTAATGCCTTATGATCACAGAATACTTTAATCTGAGATTAGTAAAGGTAATAGCGAAATTTTCTAAATGCCCATATTATTGCCAATGCTTCTTTCTCAGTGGTAGTATAAGCTCTTTCGCAGTTGGTTAAGGTCCTACTAGCAAATGCTATTGCTGTTGCAAATGCTATGCTATGCCATTACGTCTTTCAGTTTTCCTGACTTGGAATAGGCATGCACCCAAACCAACATTCGATGCATCTGTCATTAATCCAGATTCCACATTCATATCAGGACGGTACAGTAATCGTGCATTTACCAAACATTCTTTGATTTCCTGAAAGACTCTCTGACATTCTCTTGTCTATTGCCAATGTGCATTTTTCCTCAGTAAATTTAATAAATGGTGTGAGTACAGTGACTGGTCAAACACAAAACTGCAGAAAAATGACGCTAGTCCCATAAAACCTTTCAACTGCCTCTTTGTACATGGCATCCGCAAGTTCTTTATTGCACTGATCTTCTTTACATGCGGTAAAATACCCTTTTCATCAATTAAATGGCTTAAAAGTTTAATCTGATTCAAACTAAAGTGAAATTTCTGCAGATTAGCTGTAATTCCTGATTCTTCAAATTTTATGAGTAATCTTTCCAAAGTTTTTATATGCTCGCCCCATGATCTTGGACCATTGTAAATGTCATCGACAAACTAAGATAGGTTGCTTCTCAGTTCAGGCCTTAAGACATAATCTGAAGCTGCAATAAAGATTTCTACATTTATGTTGAATCCGAAGGGCAAAACTTTAAATTGATAAATGAATTCGGTGTACTTCCCCGAGCTTTCGTGCAGTTTTATTTGCCTGTACGAGGTCTCTAAGTAAATTCTGGTAAAATAGGTTACCCCTTGAAACCTTTAAATTAATCATCGATAATCTCAAGATTCTTTTGCACTGGTATTATTATAGTATTGATTACATGTACATTCAGTAAAAGACAAACTTTTCCTCCTGGTTTGGGAACTACCAAAACGAGGCTACAATATGGACTTGTGGAAGTTTAACATTGTTTGTATATCATGAGCTACTGCTGCTCGTAGCCTCCATGGGTAACAACTTCGGCAACATACACACATAAAAAAAAATTTGCAACACCCTGGTTTCCACAATTCCTGATGATAGACGTTGACTGTGGATATTCTGTCACAGCCACAGTCCCTCTGACTATTCAGAGATGTCACTAAACCCGCCCAAAGATGTAAACAACAATGCTTGAGCAGCGTGTATTAGATGAAGGGAGTCCGACAGCTCATCAGTTTCAGTCATTCCACCAGGAAGGAGGTACACGGCTCGTGTTGTCTGTAGTTCAATCACGCCTAGACAGTCAATACCGCGGTTCCATCGCGTCCGCGTTGTTACTTTGTGCCAGGAGGGGCTCTCAACAAGGGAAGTGTCCAGGCGTCTCGGACTGAACCAAAGTGATATTGTCTGGACATGGAGGAGATACAGAGAGACAGGAACTGTCGATGACATGCCTCGCGCAGGTCGCCCAAGGGCTACTGTTGCAGTGGATGACAGCTACCTACAGATTATGGCTCGGAGGAACCCTGACAGCAAAGCCACCGTGTTGAATAATGCTTTTGTGCAGCCATAGGACGTCGTGCTGAGGCTCAAACTGTGCGCAATAGGCTGCATGGTGCGCAACTCCACTCCAGACGTCCATGGCGAGGTCCATCTTTGCAACCACGACACCAAGCAGCGCGGTTTTTGATGGCCAACCACATTGCCGAATGGACCGCTCAGGATTGGCATCACGTTCTCTTCACCGATGAGTGTCACATTTGCCTACAACCAGACAGTTGACGGAGACGTGTTTGGAAGCAACCCGGTCAGGCTGAACGCCTTAGACATACTGTCCAGCGAATGCAACAACGTGGACGTTGTCTGCTGTTTTGGGGTGGCATTATGTGGGACCGACGTACATCACCGGTGGTCGTGGTATGCACTGTAACGGCTGCACAATACGTGAATGCCATTCTCCGACCGATACTGCAACCATATCGTCAGTATATTGGCGAGGCATTGCTCTTCATGGATAACAATTCGCACCTCCATCATGCACATGTTGTGAATGACTTCCTTCAGCATAACGACATCGCTCGCCTAGAGTGGCCAGCATGTTCTCCAAACATGAACCCTATCGAACATGCCAGGTGATAAATGGAAAAGGGGATGTAGATGGACGACGTGACCCACCAACTACTCTGAGGGATCTACGCCGAATCGCCGTTGAGGAGTGGGACAATCTGGCCCAAGAGTACCTTTATGATCTTGTGGATAGTATGCCACAAAGTAATGCATCAATGCAAGAGGACGTGCTTCTGGGTATTAGAGGAACCGGTATGTACAGCAATCTCCGAAGGTGTCGCTCTTTGGTGGTTCAACATGCAATGTGTGGTTTTCATGAGCAATAAAAAGGGCTGAAATGATGTTTATGTTGATCTCTATTCCAATTTTCTGTACAGGTTCCGGAACTCTCAGAACCGAGTTGAAGCAAATTTTTTTTATGTGTGGATCTTGTGTAGCTTGACCTCTAATTTACATACGTAGCCACTTTCATTAAATACATTATTGAATGTAGACAACAATCTGATCAGTTGGTCTGTCTGTTCAGCACTCTGCAGGGGCGATTCATTAATTTTTTGTTGTGAGTGGTTAAATAACTCATTGACATCCGTTACTTTTACCTCTTCTGGACAAATGCTCGATCCGTAGCTACTTGCTAGCTGTATGCGAGCTGTGTCGCAATTCTTCCCACGTATATTTCCTGCCTGCAAAACTGGTACCTGAGTATCTCGTGCTTCGCTCTCCGTTCTCAAAATATCCCGTGCAAAATCTGTGTCTGAGCCTCTTTACAAAAATCCGGTCCTATGATACAGTACACAATTAATCCGTCAGCAATTAGAAATGTTCCGTTATAGACACCATTCCACAAACAAACAATTATAAGCACTTGCCTTCTAACGAGCTAGGACTTGGATCCAAAAGCACCTATGAGTTTGCAATTACTAATTGCATGTATCGTAAACTTTGCTTCCCGGCTCAATTTGTCTTTGTTTATTTCCACAGGCTGCGCGCTGATCATTTGTCTTTAACCGTTGATATTTTTTCGTGTCATCTGTCCATTATTCTCTGCACGCTTTTTGTTGTCCTCTTGGATTTTGTCATATGTGTCCAATGTTGACAAAAATTCTTGTGTCATGTTCCGGGATTGTCATGAGCTTTTCTCTGATGGCGGTGGGTAATTTTGGTTTCAGTACGTGGATGATACCTTTCTCGTTGATCGGATTACCCCAGTATTTTGTTTTACTCAGGCATTTTACGAAATATTTGCGCGATCTTCCAGATGTCGCTGTATTTGGTTCTGGGTTTAGTACTTCTTTCTTTATCCTCTCTTGCGCACCCCGCGACCAGTACTTCGACAGCAACGCTCGTTCGAACTCTTCATACACAGTGCACGTTTTTATGACATCTGGAACCCACATTTTGCTTTCCCCGTGCATATACAGGGTGAAAAGTATTTAAACCGACAAACTCTGGGGGGGGGTTGTAGGGAACATAAAAACAAATATTTTTCCCTAATGTCATTTTTCCTATGAGGAGTATTTAAACCGGTAGAGGAAGATTTCTCTGACGGCAAATCAATTAAACCAACAAAAACGCCCAGAGGGGACATATCTGGGGATCGAGCAGGCCATGGTTCAGGATCACCTCTGCCAATCCACGTTTCTGGGAACCGTCGGTCCAGGAATCGACGCACACGACGACTGAAATGTGCCGGCGCCCCGTTATGTCGGAATCATATGCGTTGTCTTGTAGGGAGCGGGTCTTTCCCAACAATTCCGGCAATGCTCTGTCGAGAAAATTGTAATAGCGCCTGCCATATAATGGCCTAGGTAGCAGATACGGCCCAGTTAAACAGTCCCCAACAACATCGACCCACACATTAACGAAGAACTGCACTTGATGAGCGCTAGTAACTGTGGCATGCGCTACGGTCGCAGGTTCGAATCCTGCCTCGGGCATGGAAGTGTGTGATGTCCTTAGGTTAGTTAGGTTTAATTAGTTCTAAGCTCTAGGCGACTGATGACCTCAGATGTTGTCCCATAGTGCTCAGTGCCATTTGAACCATTTGGACTGTGGCGTGTGGGTTATCCTCACTCCAAACATGCAAATTGTGCATGTTGAAGGCTCCATCACGCCCGAACGTTGCTTCATCGGTAAACAACACAGAGGATGGAAATGTAGGATGCATTTCACAGTGTCCCAGGTACCACTACGAAAACTGTGCTCTGGGTGGATAATCAACTGGTTCCAGGTTGTGGACACGCTGTAAGTGAGATGGACGTAACACTTGCTCTCGAAGGACTGTTCTTTGCACGAGTGCTGATTGAAGGATCCCGCTCCACATGCTGCAAGACAGCTTCCTCCAATTGCAGCATCCTTACCGTTCGACGGCGTCCCTGCCCAGGTAATCTGCTATATGATCCGATCTCACGCAGACGTCGGTACACAGCAGTAAAAGTTGCATGATGCGCGATACGGCGATTAGGATATTGTAGTTGATAAACCCGCTACGCAGCTCGTCCGCTGTGGTGCGCTATGTAGTACGCACCAAGCATGTCCGTGTACTCACTCCAGTGTATCGCTGCATTAGTAAACAGAGACAATGCACTACTACACTGGTGGACAGCAGTTGCCTACAACTGAAGATCGTAATACGCCCTCTAACAACTGAAGAGCGTAATACGGCCTCCACCGGCTTAAATAATCCTCATAGGAAAAAATGACATTAGGGAAAATTATTTGTTTTGATGTCCCCTACAACCTCCCAGAGTTTGTCGGTTTAAATACTTTTCACCCTGTATAATGCTACGTGCTGCAACTTTCAGTACTCGCTCCAACCTCTTGGTGACAAATCAGTAAAACTCCTCATGAACACCACGGATGCATTGTCTTCTTTTCCGGACAATATGTTTGGAATTGATGGTATTTTAGTAGCTTTTCTTCACAATGTGTACTCTCTTCGTCATATGTTGAAATTTGTCCTGAATTATGTGCTCGTTTTCTGCCGACTTCGCCGCGCATAGTGGCTGTATGGTTTGAGGTGCCATGCACGGATTGCGCGGCCGCTCCAGCCGGAGGTTCGAGTCTTCCCTGGGCATGGGTGTGTGTGTTGGTCTTAGCTTAAGTTAGTTCAATAAAGTGTAAGTCTAGGGACCGACGATCTCAGCAATTTGGCTCCTTAGGAATTCACACACAGTTGATCATTTTCTGCCGACTTCTTGAATGCAAGCGGATCTGTTGTTACTTTCCGGGCTGGTGGTGACATATGTTCAAGGATTATTCGATTCATAGATGACGCTTGACGCATCTCCAACTCCTCTGAGATGTGTGAAAAGTCATTTTCACAGTGTTAAGTTCGTCCAACAATTTGTTTTGCATTGCGTCCGTTTCTCTATTTTATTCTCAACTACGGTGGTTCCTTAAACTTCTTTGTCTTGTATCCACTGTTCTAATTTTTGTTCATAAGCAGCATGTTTCTCGCTAGTTTTGTGTGCAATGAATTTCTCACACCTGAAACAATTTCGGTTACTGCCGTTTGCGAATTAACTAATTTTTCATGTACTGATTGTTGTTTTTCAGTGACATCATTTATTTCTTTTCTCATCTGCTGTATACCTTCCTTCGCAGGTAGCTGTTCTTGCTTCTGTTTCACTTCAGCAACAGTTTTGTACAAGTCTTGAACTTCCGTGGTAATTGTTTCATTCTTTATAGATAAAGATTGCCTTTGTGTGACAAGATATTCTTCTTGAGTCTTTAAGATTTGAACTTCATTTGATACAGTCTTTAATTCTTCCTTTATTTCTTCCTTCATATTCTTTATCTGTGAAGATACTTCTTCCAGTTCTCTACTATTAGCTTCTTCCGAATTCTTAATTTTTGACGATACTTCTTTAAGTTCTTTACTGTTATTTTCTTCCATGTTCTTCATACCTTGCACCATTAATTTTTGAAAATCTATTAGTATTCGGGCGATAGTATCATCTACTGCCCTCGTTTGTACATTTCTGTTGTGCGTGAGGTACCCACTTCACTCGGAAGTCTGTCCACAATGGACATATCTAACTGATCCGATGATGTAGATTTTGCACCACAAAGTTCAACTAGCACATTCCGAGTCAATTCCTTCTCAAAATTGTCTAAATCCTTTGGTGGTTCCATTTTGTATTGGCTATAGGTTTTAAGCATTACACGACACACAAAAATTAAAAAGTATACACCCTATATTTGGACAAAAGCACTAGAAACCTTAGGTACTCTTTAGACACGCGCAATGCAATAATCTCCAATAACGAAATTAATCACTTTGAAAACATGTTCATAGAAATTCACAGTACATCTCAAACAAATACTATTCAACTTAAAACAATGAGGAAATTACTATCCTCAAACAGAGAAAGTCTGCAGTTTTACTAATTCTGTCAGTTTGAGGTTGTTATGATAAGGCAAGAATGAGAATTCCCAAAGTCTCTTCTTGATCTTGCCTTTCGATGAGAAGTGAATACCGCCAGTGCTCCGCATTCACAGGGTATCGTCTCTCTCTCCAACAGGAAATATTGGTAGTGGGACATGCAACAAATCACATAGTCTGTAGTCTATTATAATAGTAAAGCATACACTAATAACAAAAACTTAACCTAAGACACATATATTAATAGTTTTTCATTTAATATGATTAGCTTTCAAGTTTACCTTTGTCGGGATTACTTCTTGTCACCCATAAAAAGAAATTTACCACAAGTCAAAACTCAGAAATTATTCCATTCTCATACCACCTCTGCCCTTCGTCCCTCATAGGGCGCTATTGTAATTCCCTCTCACGTGAAAAGTAAACTGTTATAATTTTACTGATTTTAATGTTTCTTGAGAGAAGTCGTCATTTCGTCCTAAAATCAGTTTTGTATGGAGATCTGCGTTGAAAATTTCTTTTCAGAGACAAAAAGTAACCTCGATGAACTGCTTTTATTATTGTAATTATTATTATTATTATTATTATTATTATTCGTTTCATTGCTGCTTTTATTTAATTGTTATTATGATCACTGATTCAAGGAATTAGTTCTTTAGTATTCAGTCTCTCTAAGAAAAGAGTTCTGGTCTTTGACATGAATAAGTAACCGAACAGATCTCACTAGGGGACGTTTATATTCAGGGGATTGTGCGTGGTAGACTAGAGATCTGATGGTGTACGCTGACTGTAAACTGTACCCAATGTCTTTGCCGGTAGTCGAACTGCGTGCTGAATCTGTAGGAGTCTTAGTCTACGTTAACTACGGTCCAATTCTCCTTTCTATGGAAACTTGTTCGTCGAAGTGTATTTGTTTAAAAGTCTTTAAATAAACGACCGAATA
Source organism: Schistocerca americana (assembly GCF_021461395.2). Lineage (NCBI taxonomy): Eukaryota > Metazoa > Arthropoda > Insecta > Orthoptera > Acrididae > Schistocerca > Schistocerca americana. Next base: position 28,545,477 of record NC_060127.1, read on the forward strand.
GATTTTGCAGGTCTCGTAGGCGTGCACAAATATTTGAATATGTGAAACCATAAGATGGAGAATAATTTGCGCAATACACCTCTTTTTTATGCTATCGATGTATTGAGGTTATTGGCTTATTATTCTCGCACAAAATCAGAAAATGCCTTTCAATTAAAGATGGTGGTTCGTAACACTGCCCTCTCTCTTATGCAGTAATGCATTCGTCCATACTCATTAAGATCAGAAGCTAGACTATATCATTTCACAATATATCGAACCAAAGCTATCTTAGTTCAAGGAGTAGACAGGGCGTCTGCGATAATGCTACTTTCTCGCAGTCAGTTGCACGAGAGTACGCTTCAAATAATATCTGTTTGTAAACTTTAGGAAATATCTGTACCTGAATTCCGAAAAACACGACTTGCGTGAAACTGCGAATGATACAATTTATGATTCTGCAATAAATCTTAAGTCTACTACATAAGTATGCACTATTGCAAATTACAGAAAGAAATTAGAGCAATGCTTTGTAAACTTTAGGAAATATTTGTACCTGAATTCCGAAAAACACAACTTGCGTGAAACTGCGAATGAAGATATGAGTCCAATTAAATTGTGCCTCAGAACACTCCTGAAGCATAGTCTTCGTCATGCAGCATTTCTTCATCTTGCATTTTCCTCTTGGCATTCCTTTCAGCACTTCGTGCTTTGTTGGTAACTTGAAGAGCGAATCTTTCAGCTTCATGCACCTGTTGTCTGCCACACAGAAGCAATTTATCTTCCATATTAGAGCCACATTTTATTCCTAATTTTCTCAACTTCCAACCTTCCTCTCACCCCATCATTGAAACATATCACTGCATCCAGTACACCAACTTTTAATGTATGTAGTCTACAAAAACATTATTTGGTAGTCTTTCCCATATGCAATGGTTGAAACTTTCATTCGTATTCTGAGTGCCCCCATGAAGACATTTACTAAGCAAAACAGGGTCACTCAGGTCTCTAAAAAATTGGGTTAATTTCATTCGTAACAGGCTTAGGAAGAAAATACTTATGATAGTATATTTGACCACTTTCTTTTGCTTTTTGGTAACCACACTAAGAATCTGCCCCTTTACGGCAAAGTCTGTGAACAGGATGGTTATCTGTGGACAACTTATGGACGAAGGCGGCCCACACAGCTTTTCTCATTGCTGTAACAACATTGAGAGGTGCAGTTCGTCTAATGGCCAGTCCGTAATAACTCTGAAGAAGGTCTGTTTCAATTTCTGCCAATCCGTCTCTGCCAGACAGAGATTTTCCATCAGATGGCAACTTTCCTTTCATTTATCTTCGTAGTTTCCTCAGTCTAGCACCCACCCTCTCTTGCACATGTCCACAACACTCCACTTTCGTTACTAAGGTAATACCATAAACATTGAACTCATTTATTTCATTGAAAGCGTTAAGAGTCTCCATCACCTAGGTACTTTGTATATCTAACGCCATAAATGGGCATCTACCTCTGAGATACACTCCTGGAAATTGAAATAAGAACACCGTGAATTCATTGTCCCAGGAAGGGGAAACTTTATTGACACATTCCTGGGGTCAGATACATCACATGATCACACTGACAGAACCACAGGCACATAGACACAGGCAACAGAGCATGCACAATGTCGGCACTAGTACAGTGTATATCCACCTTTCGCAGCAATGCAGGCTGCTATTCTCCCATGGAGACGATCGTAGAGATGCTGGATGTAGTCCTGTGGAACGGCCTGCCATGCCATTTCCACCTGGCGCCTCAGTTGGACCAGCGTTCGTGCTGGACGTGCAGACCGCGTGAGACGACGCTTCATCCAGTCCCAAACATGCTCAATGGGGGACAGATCCGGAGATCTTGCTGGCCAGGGTAGTTGACTTACACCTTCTAGAGCACGTTGGGTGGCACGGGATACATGCGGACGTGCATTGTCCTGTTGGAACAGCAAGTTCCCTTGCCGGTCTAGGAATGGTAGAACGATGGGTTCGATGACGGTTTGGATGTACCGTGCACTATTCAGTGTCCCCTCGACGATCACCAGTGGTGTACGGCCAGTGTAGGAGATCGCTCCCCACACCATGATGCCGGGTGTTGGCCCCGTGTGCCTCGGTCGTATGCAGTCCTGATTGTGGCGCTCACCTGCACGGCGCCAAACACGCATACGACCATCATTGGCACCAAGGCAGAAGCGACTCTCATCGCTGAAGACGACACGTCTCCATTCGTCCCTCCATTCACGCCTGTCGCGACACCACTGGAGGCGGGCTGCACGATGTTGGGGCGTGAGCGGAAGACGGCCTAACGGTGTGCGGGACCGTAGCCCGGCTTCATGGAGACGGTTGCGAATGGTCCCCGCCGATACCCCAGGAGCAACGGTGTCCCTAATTTGCTGGGAAGTGGCGGTACGGTCCCCTACGGCATTGCGTAGGATCCTACGGTCTTGGCGTGCATCCGTGCGTCGCTGCGGTCCGGTCCCAGGTCGACGGGCACGTGCACCTTCCGCCGACCACTGGCGACAACATCGATGTACTGTGGAGACCTCACGCCCCACGTGTTGAGCAATTCGGCGGTACGTCCACCCGGCCTCCCGCATGCCCACTATACGCCCTCGCTCAAAGTCCGTCAACTGCACATACGGTTCACGTCCACGCTGTCGCGGTATGCTACCAGTGTTAAAGACTGCGATGGAGCTCCGTATGCCACGGCAAACTGGCTGACACTGACGGCGGCGGTGCACAAATGCTGCGCAGCTAGCGCCATTCGACGGCCAACACCGCGGTTCCTGGTGTGTCCGCTGTGCCGTGCGTGGTTGTACAGCCCTCTCGCAGTGTCCGGAGCAAGTATGGTGGGTCTGACACGCCGGTGTCAATGTGTTCTTTTTTCCATTTCCAGGAGTGTATTTTTAGATCTCGATACCTCCACTGTAACCATCATAATTCTTATAACACTGGTAATATGTCCTTCAGTGTTACCATGGCAGGTGTGGCAGTATTTAGATAAGCACTCAACATCAACCATTTTTCCATTCTAAAGAGAAGTAGCACTTACAACATTCAAGGAACGATGTCCTCAACGTTTCCATGTCCTATCAAGTGCAACAGCAATGTCCCTGGTTCCACTAATATTTACAGATTCTTCTACTGTACGTTTCACAAGTGCCTTAGAAACAACCGTCAAGGCACTTAAAAGTATTTTTATGTACTTGCTGAACCTAGTGGAAAGAGGAGGAAGGTCCATCAGACCACAAAACGTTTGAGCAGCCTTTTCTTTCCTATTGCACACACTAACTTCAAATACACGTGATATGAATTATGCACAATGTTCAAAGTCATTTTCGAGGTAGACTTATTGCAGGATCTACGCAGAACAACTAATTTTGATGCTAAACCCTTCCTGCTACTTTGTTGTTCACTTATTTCCAGACGGTCTACACCATCCCACTGTTTACATTTCGCCACTTCCTTTAGTAAAGAAGATAAGATGCCCACATCAACAACAACGAATCCACTACAAACAGCCTCATTGTTAACACAAAAATCTGAGTCACCAGGAGGCGTGCCATGTGGGAGATTCCTCCCTGAAGACTTGATGTATAGGTTGCTTCCAACAGTGTGGTTTACTTTGTTTATGTACTGGTTACCACGGAATTTCCTTTTATTGAATTTCTTAATGCGTGGCATAGTTCGTATTTATTGCACAATAAAGGATGTGCAATTCCACAAATGTATGCACCACTTGGGCAACAAACATTCAGTAACACGTGAACGAACTGATTCAGTGAAACAAAAGTAAATACTAGCAAAGATAATTGCTACAGATACTAGAAACCTGCTCTGTTACTAACATATACGATGTATCGTAAGTATAATCGCTGGAAACAGAAAGTTCACAGTTCTTTTCGAAATAATGCTGCTTTATGTAACAGAAATAAAGGGAGCGTGGCGGCATACATGACTGTAACTTTATATATATATATATATACATATATAGGTCATTTATCTTTTGAAATCCTATGATGTATATAGCAATGTGATCAGGAAAGGCTATAGAATTTAATAAAGTCATTAAAAAAATTTCAATTTTTCCACCATTTATAAGTACCCTGTATCCTTAAATCTTGATATCCTGCTATCATAGAAACAGCAATTGATCTAACTGCGCCGGACACTTCGCGTTTTATACAGGCGTTGCCGACCGCAGCGCCTTGTTCTGCCTGTTTACACATTCCTGTATTTGAATACGCATGCCTATACTAGTTTCTTTGGTGCTTCAATGTAGTTGTCCCACAAGTTGATGTACATATAGGGGGAGGAGAGGTCACATGCGGCTGTGTGTGGTTAGTACAGTGTAAGCTAGGAGATACGTGGTCGTGCATTGTCATCCTGGAGTACCCAGTAATTCGCGCGCCTCTTCTGTAGGTGCTATTTCCTTCATGTCTTTACCTGAAATGATATATAACATCGCGATGTAACTCTTACTTGACTATCTGACCTGGCGGAACTAACTCTTCTGAGCAAACCTGTCTATACAGGGCGGTCCTTTGTTCGTGACCGGGCCAAATATCTCACGAAATAAGTGTCAAACTAAAAAACTACTAAGAACAAAACTTGTCTCGCTTGAAGGGGGAAACCAGACGGCGCTATGGTTGGCCCGCTAGATGGCGCTGCCATAGGTCAAACGGATATCAACTGCGTTTTTTTAAATAGGAACCCCCAGTTTTATTACATATTCGTGTAGTACGTAAAGAAATATGAATGTTTTAGTTGGACCACTTTTTTCGCTTTGTGATAGATGGCACTGTAATGGTCACAAACATATGGCTCACAATTTTAGACGAACAGTTGGTAACAGGTAGGTATTTTTAAATTAACATACAGAACGTAGGTACGTTTGAACACTTTATTTCGGTTGTTCCAATGTGATACATGTGAACTTATCATTTCTGAGAAGGCATGCTGTTACAGCGTCATTACCTGTAAATACCACATTAATGCAATAAATACTCAAAATGATGTCCGTCAACCTCAATGCATTTGGCAATACGGGTAATGACATTCCTCTCAACAGCGAGTAGTTCGCCTTCCGTAATGTTCGCACATGCATTGACAATGCGCTGACGCATGTTGTCGGGCGTTGTCGGTGGATCACGATAGCAAATATCCTTCAACTTTCCCCACAAAGAAATCCGGGGACGTCAGATCCGGTGAAGGTGCGGGCCATGGTATGGTGCTTCGACGACCAATCCACGTGTGATGAATTATGCTATTCAGAACCGCTTCAACCGCACGCGAGCTATGTGCCGGACATCTACCATGTTGGAAGTACATCGCTATTCTGTCATGCAGTGAAACATCTTGTAGTAACATCGGTAGAACATTACGTAGGAAATCAGCATACATTGCACCATTTAGACTGCCATCGATAAAATGGGGGCCAATTGTCGTTCCTCCCATAATGCCGCACCATACATTAGCCCGCCAAGGTCGCTGATGTTCCACTTGTCGCAGCCATCGTGGATTTTCCGTTGCCCAATAGTGCATATGATGCCGGTTTACGTGACCGCTGTTGGTGAATGACGCTTCGTCGCTAAATAGAACGCGTGCAAAAAGTCTTGTGATCGTCCCGTTATTTCTCTTGTGCCCAGTGGCAGAACTGTACACGATGTTCAAAGTCGTCGCCATGCATTTCCTGGTGCATAAGAATATGGTACGGGTGCAATCGACGTTGATGTAGCATTGTCAACTCCGACGTTTTTGAGATTCCCGATTCTTGCGCAATTTTCGTGCTACTGATGTGCGGATTAGCCGCGACAGCAGCTAAAACACCTACTTGGGCATCATCATTTGTTGCAGGTCGTGGTTGACGTTTCACATATGGCTGAACACTTCTCGTTTCCTTAAATAACGTAACTATCCGCCGAACGGTCCTGGCACTTGGATGATGTCGTCCAGGATACCAAGCAGCATACTAGCACACGCCCGCTGGACATTTTGATCACAATAGCCATACATCAACACGATATCGACCTTTCCCGCTATTGGTAAATGGTCCATTTTAACACGTGTAATGTGTCACGAAGCAAATACCGTCCACATTGGCGGAATGTTACGTGATACCATGTACTTACACGTTTGTGACTATTACAGCGCTATCTATCACAAAGCGAAAAAAGTGGTCAAACTAAAACATTCATATTTCTTTACGTACTAGACGAAAAAGTATAAAAAATGGGGGTTCCTATTGAAAAAACGCAGTTGATATCCGTTTGACCTAAGGCAGCGCCATCTAACTGGCCAACCATAGCGCCATCTGGTTTCCCCCTTCAAGCTAGACGAGTTTCGTTCTTTGTAGTTTTTTCGTTTGATGCTTATTTCGTGAGATATTTGGCCCGGTCACTATCAATGGAACGCCAAATGTCATCATTCTAGATTAACGGGTATTATCCTATGGGTTTTGGTGAGCGAGTTTGGAAGAATCAAAACGTGAGACATAATTGGCCGTATCTGTTGGTTGCTTTGACTTATAACCTGCACTTTCTTTTACATCGCGAAGGGAACATAGATCTTAATATGGGGCATAAATTTCAACTTGAGACGTCCACCCACTACTGAAATCAAGATACTGAACAGTCGGACAGACAGAGAGACAACAAAGTCGTCTTAAAAGGGTTCCATTGTTACTGACTGAGGAATGGAACCCTAAAAATACGTTTATTTTCTTTAATAGACAAATGCAGAGAAGTCACTACATAAATAGCATGAAAACAATATAAACGAATCTATAGGAAAAGGCGAGCGCCTTTAAATGAGAAGCATGCCTGTGAATGGGATGTATTCGGTTCACAGAAATGTCTGGTCCTATAGTTTTACGGGAAGACAAAAGGGGTAAATGTGAAACCTGTGCTAGGAAATATCTTTCCTAAGAGAGTTCAGTGATAAACAGGAAATAACATTGTACGATCAATAGAACCTTCCAAGAAGGCTGGATTCAGTACCACAATTGTGAGGGTTGGAATTACGAGCACTATGCCCATATAAACTGAACTGTCTTTTCTGTAAGTGTGGTAAATATTCTACTAAACCTTCAGCAGATATTTTGACTCAGGTCTATTCTGTTCAAAACCTTAACTTAATAACTTCACTACGAATTTTTCCTTATTTTGGTCAACGTCCGACCGACTTGAAAACATAGGCAGTAAGGTGTACAACTGGTAGTTACTGTACTTTAATACGATATTTATATCAACTCACGGTACAAGTAAAATGTTTTTCTAACGGAAATTACCTTTTTAGCAAACCCGGCTAAGCCTCGCAGTTGCCATCTCCTTTCGTCTCCTCTCTCTTTCCACTTCCTCCTCTCCCCTCTCTTTGTTCATTTCTCCTTTCCCTCCCTTCCTCTCTGTTCATTCTCCCCTCTCCCTATCTTTCCCCACCACATCCTGCCTACTCTCTCTGTCCACCTCCTCCTCCAATCTCTCTATGTGCACCCCTCACTTCCTTTTTCCATTTCGTATTTCTCCCTCTGACTGACCATCAGCCTTGTTTATTCTTATAGCCAACGAAACATTGATTGGGAATTGAAGTCGCTTAAAATAAATCAATAAATCGGTTGGAAGCACTGGTATACGGGATCGGAGAGACTTGTCCTGCAGCTGGATTTGTAAGGATAGTACCTTCAGCGACAGTATTTCGTACGGTTCAATTCTGCAGATGGGTAAGGTTTGAAAGTTTCGGGGTATTCAGATTCCGTAGTACCATTCTAACGTACGGCCATAATCAATAAATACAACTACGGGGAAGGAAGCTGAATAGCACATAGCTGTACATACATCTTTCTTTAAAATTACATACCGGTACTAGAAGAACGAACATATAAATGAGAGGAACAAATTTTCTGATGGTGTAAATGCCTTGCTATCGTAATAAACAATGACAACGAGAAGAAAAACATGCTGTACATTTACACACCACAGTATTTTCTTCCTTGCTGCCGGTTTTAACAGAAAACCTGTACACTGCTGCTTAAAAAGAAAAAAGAAAACTTACCCTTTATCCGTCTGATGTTTGTTAAAGTATCGTGTAAGAAACTGAAGGAAATCGGTCACGAACTTTTCGAGATTTTTGCTAGCTTTAAATATCGATTTGTTTTTATTTAGTAGAAGAAATTTTAAATGCACATTTATTTGCAGAATATATAAAAAATATGAAGCCTATGTTCGTTCGAAGGTTTGTTAGAGTATAGCGTAAGAATTTGAAGAAAATAGGTCACGAACTTTTCGGAAGTTTTGCTGAGAACGTTGTCTCTTTGTATATACATTTATTTGTATACCAGATGTGGTTAAAAAATGTTAGCTACGTCCGTCTGAACGTTTTTTACGTAATCGTGTAAAAATTTGAAGAAAAATCGATCAAGCACTTCTCGAGATTTTTGATAACTACATTAAAAATCGATTTATCTTTATGCTGTAGCGAAGATTAAGTAAATTACCATACTACTGTTAAGTATGCAGAATGTTCCAATACGACTTTCAGAAAATATTGTAATTTCGAAAAGGCTTACGTGACCGATACTGCGTGACCTTCCTGTGTAGAAAGAGTAAGGTTGTGACGAATGGGAAAGACCCTACCGTCGCTCGATGATGTGAAAGTCGATACGGACGCCAAAAAAGGTTCACCACAGCTATAAAGAAAGTCAAAGAATTTGTCGACAAACTGATAGAAGTAGAAAGTGAACATGAAGGGGGCAATGCGAAGGATCTCCATTAATTCAAAACTAAAATTGCTAATAAATTGTGGACGTACGTAACGTAATGCGTCAGATAAAGGTAATCGCGACGAGATGTATTAAGAAAGGAACGGCACTTTCATGACTTCGCCAATTGTCCTATTCACGTTTTTTTTCGTTGTTGTGCTCGTAAACATATCTGAGAAGTATCTGTATAGTATCAACTATATTGGATATTCACTCACATACCAACTGTACAAAAGGTTACGCGTGTTTCGGTAACATCGTACATTAGTTATTTAGCAAGAAAACGAGTCAGAAAATTTGCATTAAATTTTGCTACAAGAAGGAAATAAAGTAGAAAAAAGTGTTAGAAATGTTAAATATTAAATTTGGTGAATCTTCTATGAGTAGGACAATGGATTACGTGTGGTTTAACGTTCCGAAGACGGCCGTGAGGACGTCGAAAATGGCGGCAGCCCAGAACACCCCAGCACATCATCAACTAATTAAATAGAGGTAAAACTAAAGAAATGATTATGGACGATAGTCGAGTTTTCGTCACTCTCTCACCCTTTGTCACCTTTTATGGCTTTCCACTCTAGTAACTATAGCCTGCTTTAAGTATAAGGGGCGATCATTAAGATTGCATTTGTGGTCGTTGCTGCAGCGTAAAAGCCGCGTAGCGCTACTCCGATGCTGGTCTATAACCACCGACATGCAGGGACTAGTGCGGCATTCGTAGCTTTCTAGCGTGTGCGCGGTAAATGTGGAAACATGAACTATGGTGAAGTTATTACCAAATGTCTCCAAACAGGACCAACGCGCTGTTATTCTTTCCTTGGCTGCCTAAGGACAAGCGATAGACAGCCATCGGAGAATGAAGAATGTGTATAGTACAGCATGTCTGTCAGAAACAGCGACAAGGGCTGCTGCTGCTTCGTGATTCCGCCCGTCCCCATATCGCACACGTCGTAACGCAAAAGCTACGATAACTCTAGAGGGAAACAATCACGGCCTCGGTCCAAATAAAAAATTGTTAAATGCGAGTACGTCTCGCGCACTGAGGGTTCCTTGTAAACTTAATTAGGTGTATATACACAGATCATCCATCCTGAGAATCGAGAACATAAATTCGATATAGATACTGCCAAGATATCGGTCCCGCGAATGCCAAGACCGTATCAAAATCTCTGTAGTAGTTTCTCACACTACTCCGCACAAACAAAAAGAAGTGAGCAGGGGACTTAAGTTTGTATATATAGATGTTGTTGTTGTTGTGGTCTTCAGTCCTGAGACTGGTTTGATGCAGCTCTCCATGCTAGTCTATCCTGTGCAAGCTTCTTCATCTCTCAGTACCTACTGCAAACTACATCCTTCTGATTCTGCTTAGTGTATTCATCTCTTGGTCTCCCTCTACGATTTTTACCCTCCACGCTGTCCTCCAATACTAAATTGGTGATCCCTTGATGCCTCAACCGATCCCTTCTTCTAGTCAAGTTGTGCCACAAACTTCTCTTCTCCCCAATCCTATTCAATACTTCCTCATTAGTTATGTGATCTACCCATCTAATCTTCAGCATTCTTCTGTAGCACCAAATTTCAAAAGCTTCTAATCTCTTCTGGTCCAAACTATTTATCGTCCATGTTTGACTTCCATACATGGCTACATACGAGGTGTGTTCGGAAAGTATGGTCCGATAGGTTGCGAAATGGAAGCCTCAGTGAAAATCAAAAGTGTTTTATTTGCAACAGTTTGCTGCACGTTTCAGCTACTTCTCTACATAGTTGCCGCTCCGACTTAGACATTTGTCGTAGCGTTTTACCAACTTTGCGACATCCTCTTCATAGAAGGCTGCCGCGTGTGCTTTACGCCACTTCTCTGCGCTGGTCTGCAGTTCGTTGTCTGTGACAAAACGTTGTCTCCACAGCCAGTGGCTCATGTGGGCAGCTGTGAACATCAGAAGGAGACAAGTCCGGACTGTATGTGGGTGATCAAACAATTCCCGTCGAAACCGTTGCAGGGGCATCCTCATTGCCCCTGCAATGTGCGGCAAAGAATTGTCATGAACAAGGAAATGTGTGACAGTTACGTATGTGGGGTTGCATGAAGTCAGGCGAAACCTTGCAGCGGGCATTCATACTTGGCGGTAGACACTATTGTTCTAGGCAACTTTTCATGTTCGCTGTGTGCTCACAACTGAAAAGAGCGACGTGATGCCATCGACAGGCATACTAGAGACACTGTTCAACACATCTGCGCAAAGCTGAATCGGATTTTCACTGTCGTTTCCATTTCACGGCCCATCGGACCTTACTTTCAGAATAGCCCTCGTACAAATACTTTCAGAGATGACTTCCTGACACTTAAATCTATACTCGATGTTAACAAATTTGTCTTCTTCAGAAACGCTTTCCTTGCCATTGCCAGTCTACATTTTATATCCTCTCTACTTCGACCATCATCAGTTATTTTGATCCCCAAATAGCAAAATTCCTTTTACTACTTTAAGTGTCTCATTTCCTAATCTAAATCCCTGAGCATCACCAGACTTAATTCGACTACATTCCATTATCCTTGTTTTGCTTTTGTTGATGTTCATCTTATATCCTCCTTTCAAGATACTGTCCATTCCATTCAACCGCTCTTCCAAGTCATTTGCTGTCTCTGAAAGAATTACAATGTCATCGGAGAACCTCAAAGTTTTTATTTCTTCTCCATGGATTTTAATACCTATTCTGAATTTTTTGCTCAATATACAGATTGAGTAACATCGGGGAGAGACTACAACCCTGTATCACTCCCTTCCCAACCACTGCTTCTCTTTCATGTCCCTCGACTCTTATAACTGCCATCTGGTTTCTGTACTAATTGTAAATAGCCTTTCGGTCCCTGTATTTTACCCCTGCCACCTTCAGAATTTGAAAGAGCGTATTCCAGTTAATATTGTCAAAAGCTTTCTCTAAGTCTACAAATGCTAGAAACGTAGGTTTGCCTTTCCTTAATCTTTCTTCTAAGATAAGTCGTAGGGTCAGTATGGCCTCACGTGTTCCCATTTTCTACGGAATCCAAACTGATCTTCCCCGAGGCCGGCTTCTATCAGTTTTTCCATTCGTCTGTAAAGAATTCGCGTTAGTATTTTGCAGACGTGACTTATTAAACTGATAGTTCGGTAATTTTCACGTTTGTCAGCACCTGCTTTCTTTGGGTTTGGAATGATTATATTCTTCTTGAAGTCTGAAGGTATTTCGCCTGTTTCATACATCTTGCTCACCAGAGGGTAGAGTTTCGCCAGGACTTGCTCTCCCAAGGCTGTCAGTAGTTCTATGTAGATACAGAAGATTTAATGAAATCATTTTGTTATTTACTTACTGAAACCTGATTGCGACTTACAGTTTATGTTTGCGGATAGTAATGTTCGTCTGTTATACTTTTGAGGGATCATGAATGCAATGTACTTTCTAATGGCAAATATTTTTATTTTTATGCGATATAATTACAATTTAACAATTTTCAGCCTCTTTAATTGTACGGTGAATTCTTGCTCATTGCCAAATTTCATCATTCTGGCTCAACGAGAATTATCCTTTAGGTTGTGGTGAGTAAGCTTCCTAGGTTCAAAATATATGACATAAACGGTCGAAGCTTTTGACTGAAATAACTTGACTGAATTGATGTAATTTTTTTACACAGGCAACGGAACATAGGCTTACTAAGTTACATCAAACAGACACACGGATAAAAAACGACAAAAAATATTTATTCATGCTATATAATTACAAATTAACTTTTTTTTCAATCTTTCCGTTTACCTGTACTGTGAAACCTTGCTTTTTGCCCAATTTCATTATCATTGTCAACGGGCGGTATGCTATGGGTTATATGATGAGTGCGTTTGAAAGTTTCAAAATATGTGACATAAATATCTGTATCTTTTGACTGAATCGACTTGAGTAGCTTAAATGTTTTACACCGCAGAGGGATCGTAGACTATTACTACGTATCATAAATTTGAACTTGACACGCCAACCTGTTATAGGGAAAAAGAGCTCTTAACAGACGGACAGACAAACACATGGACGAAAAATCACAAGAAAAATGTTCTTTTCGTGTGAGATAATTACACATTAACTATATTCAGATTCTTTTCCTTACTTGACTCATGATTCCTAGGTCAACGGGAAGTGCTCTGTAGGTTTTGATGTGTTTTCGTGTATCAAAATATGTGGCATAAATTGCAGTATCTCTTGATTCCATTGACCTAGAAGCTTAAAATTTTTATACGCCAAGGGACCGTGCACCTTAGTACGTGACATAAATTTGAACTTGGTACGGCATCTCTTGGAGAGAAAAAGGGGTCGTAACAGACAGTTGTATAGAAAAGGACAAAAATATGTATTTTTATATTATATAACTATAAATTAATAATTTTCGCATTGTTGTCTGTACTTGAACTGCGAAACTCGGCTTCTTGCCAAATTTCATGATTCTAAGTCATAGGGAAGTGACCTATAGACTTTGATGAGTATCAGAGCAACCAAATGAGTTACATAAATGGTCGTATCTTTTGACTGTATTGACTTAGAAACTCATAATTTTTGCACGGCCAACGGAACATCGACCTTAATATGTTGCGTAATACTGAAGTTGTTGCCTCTAGCCGGCCGAGGTGGCCGAGCGGTTCTAGGCGCTACAGTCTCGAACCGCGCGACCGCTACGGTCGCAGGTTCGAATCCTGCCTCGGGCATGGATGTGTGTGATGTCCTAAGGGTTAGTTAGGTTTAAGCAGTTGTAAGTTCTAGGGGACTGATGACCTCAGAGGTTAAGTCCCATAGTGCTCAGAGCCATTTGAACCACTTTGTTGCCTCTAACCGGTCCTGAGAAAAAGAGTTCTTTAACAGTCGGACGGACAAAGCGATCCCGTAACGCTTGCGTTTCAGCACACTGAGGCACGAAACCCTAAACCGGCCTCGAAGGGCCGTCTGACGGGGATGTGCAGCAGGCAGTTAGGATTTCTTCACGCAGCAGGACGCAGTGTTTTACCAAAACGAATGTCTTCAACCTGTGCGTCGATGGGATGATTGCCTGGTTGGCATACCGATTCTGGACTGTACGGATTCCGAACAGGAACTTTTTCATGGCCCCTTATACACACTGTAGATAACCGTTTGTTCCCTGTATATTATCTTTGCCACTATTTGAATTGAAAAGAGAATTTTCAAACATTGTGAGAAACTTTCCCTGATCGACAAATGGTATAAACGTATTTTTGCCTTTTTTTATCCTGTGAGGTAGTACTATGTATCGTAGTGAAAATACAGACTTATTATATAGTCAAGTCAAGAAGTTTGCTATTTTGTTTTTCATCGAGTCATCAGTCTTATGAGAGGCCTGATGGTGTCCACCACGAATTCCTCTCTTGCATCAACCTCTTCAAGTTCCGACTAGTACATGCAGTCTGCGGCCTCTGTTATGTGTTGGTTCTTGCCTTCCGTTAATAGAGAGCACGTAATGGTGCACGGGTTGGTGGTTAGATTTATCTTACAAATAAAAACCCATACACACACGTAAATGTCGTCGGGGATTCCCCGGGTATCCATGCAGACTGCGTCCCCCACGGTCCCATCATGCACCGCTGTGTACTCGCCGACAGCCACTCTCGCGCGATTCCGATTTGAGAAATTACTTAATTACGATGTAATATCCGCTGGCCGATATGATATTACGCAGGAAATTGGAGAGAATTATTAAATTTATAATGTGGGCGGAGCGACCGTATAACAGAGCAACAGGGGGAGCGCGTTAAAGAGCGAGCTACAGGGGAGAGGGAATTATTTAGTCGTCAGACACAGCTACTGGGAAGAGTCGATGGAATCTGATGAACGCGTATCAACAGTGTTTCAGACTAACGGATGCTTCGACCGATAACGTTTCCTCCTCATTCACTCAAGCTTCCAAACTTTGGTGTCCCACAAAAGGAGATTTGTGTACTAATCTATCTCTAAACAGTGGATAATAACAGTTCGTGAATAGGAATTTTTTGTTGCTATACTGTTCACCCAACTTACCGGAAGACTTTTTTTTTATTTTAAACGTCTAGTTCCGTAGGCGAACAAGCCATAAGTTTATATATACGAATTCAACAATATAACACAGGTAATTTTTCAAGGAACTCCTCGACAAAGGAGTGACTCACGAGGAAACTCTTCAGTTTCGATTTGAAAGCGCGTGGATTACTGCTAAGATCTTTGAATTCTTGTGGTAACTTACTGAAAATTAATGCAGCAGTACACTGCACACCTTCCTGCACAAGAAAAATGTTCAAATGTGTGTGAAATCTTATGGGACTTAACTGCTAGGGTCATCAGTCTCTAAGCTTACACACCACTTAACCTAAATTATCCTAAGGACAAACACACACACCCATGCCCGAGGGAGGACTCGAACCTCCGCCGGGACCAGCCGCACAGTCCATGACTGCAGCGCCTCAGACCGCTCGGCTAATCCCGCGCGGCCCTGCGCGAGAGTCAAGGAAGTGCGGTCCAAATGCAGACTGGACTTCTACCTAGTATTAACTGAGTGGAAGCTGCTGATTCTTGGGAATAAGCTGATATCGTTCATAAGAAACGACAGAAAAGTATTAACTGAGTGGAAGCTGCTAATTCTTGGGAATAAGCTGATATCGTTCATAAGAAACGACAGAAAAGAATATATATATTGAGAGGCCAATGTCAAAATACCCAGGCTAGTGAACAGGGGTCAACAAGATGTTCGCGAACTGCCCGAACCGCCAGCTTCTGAATGAAAATATCCTTTGAGAATGTGAAGAGTTACCCCAAAATACAGGGTGTAAGTTGACAAACCAAAATAACTCGAGAAATAAGCTTCAAACGAAAAAATGTGTAGAATCCAAAGTTGATTATTTTCGAGGGAGACATCTGCTGGTGCTGAAATTATCCACCCAGTCCGAATTCAACTGCTACTTTCCCTTCTCTTCCTTTCCCTACTATAGAATTTCAGTACTCCCTGACTATTAAATTTTCGGCTCCCTTAACTATCTGAATAATTTCTTTTATCTCATTGTAAATTTCCTGAATCTCCTCCTCATCTACGGAACTAGTTGGAGTATAAACTTGTTCTACTGTGGTGGGTGTGGGCTTCGTGTCTTACATGGCTACAATAATTCGTTCAGTATGCTGTTCATAGTAGCTTATCCCCATTCCCATGTTTTACTCATTAAACTTACTCCTGCAATACCGCGATTTGACTTTGTATTTATAGCCCTGTATTCACCAGACCAGAAGCCCTTTTTTTAATTTTCTAATCTATCTGTCCGATTAAGGGAACTGACATTCCACGCTCCTATCCGTAGAACGCCAATTTTCTTTCTCGTGATAACGACTTCCTCCTGAATAGCCCCCGCCCGGAGGTCCGAATGGAGCACTACTTTACCTCCAGAATATTTTGCCCAAGAGGATGTTACCATCATCTATATATATATATAAAAAAAAAAGTCGTGTTAGTTACACTATTTATAACTCAAGAATGGCTGGACCGATTTCGCTGAAAATCGGTGGAGAGGAAGCTTAGAACCAGGAGACGGACATGGGCTTTTCGCGGATGATGCTGTAGTATACAGAGAAGTTGCAGCATTAGAAAATTGTAGCAAAATGCAGGAAGATCTGCAGCGGATAGGCACTTGGTGCAGGGAGTGGCAACTGACCCTTAACATAGACAAATGTAATGTATTGCGAATACATGGAAAGAAGGATCCTTTATTGTATGATTATATGATAGCGGAACAAACACTGGTAGCAGTTACTTCTGTAAAATATCTGGGAGTATGCGTGCGGAACGATTTGAAGTGGAATGATCATATAAAATTAATTGTTGGTAAGGCGGGTACCAGGTTGAGATTCATTGGGAGAGTGCTTAGAAAATGTAGTCCATCAACAAAGGAGGTGGCTTACAAAACACTCGTTCGACCTATACTTGAGTATTGCTCATCAGTGTGGGATCCGTACCAGATCGGGTTGACGGAGGAGATAGAGAAGATCCAAAGAAGAGCGGCGCGTTTCGTCACAGGGTTATTTGGTAACCGTGATAGCGTTACGGAGATGTTTAATATACTCAAGTGGCAGACTCTGCAAGAGAGGCGCTCTTCATCGCGGTGTGGCTTGCTCGCCAGGTTTCGAGAGGGTCCGTTTTTGGATGAGGTGTCGAATATATTGCTTCCCCCTACTTATTCCTCCCGAGGAGATCACGAATGTAAAATTAGAGAGATTAGAGCGCGCACGGAGGCTTTCAGACAGTCGTTCTTCCCGCGAACCATACGCTACTGGAACAGGAAAGGGAGGTAATGACAGTGGCACGTGAAGTGCCCTCCGCCACACACCGTTGGGTGGCTTGCGGAGTATAAATGTAGATGTAGATGTAGATACATTTTATCCCATTCGACCGCTATAGAACGTCGTATAACAAAAACGCATCTGGCATGGAATAACAAAACGCAAATGATAGCTAAATGTCTATGGTTAAGTATCAGTATATATTATTAATTAAAAATTTAAAGAAATAATTTGTATTTTCTTTGAATCATCATTAACAATGCCGCGACCAAGACGAAGGCAACTGATGATAGAAATGATGGTTTATATTACCATGGAGCGAATAATTAAATTTATAATGTGGATGGAGCGACCGTATAACAGAGCAACAGGGGGAACGCGTTAAAGAGCGAGGTACAGGGGAGAGCGAATTATTTAGTCCTCAGACACAGCTACTGGGAAGAGTCGATGGAATCTGATGAACGCGTATCAACAGTGTTTCAGACCAACGGATGCTTCGACCGATAACGTTTCCTCCTCATTCACTCAAGCTTCCAAACTTTGGTGTCCCACAAAAGGAGATTTGTGGGACTGGCAAGGCATTCCTCATGTCAGCAGTTTCAGCCACTGTTCGTGCGAGATCCAACATTGCGGTTGCAGCTGCTTCTTCTGGAATAGCAGTCACACACATTATTAGAAGGATGCAGTACGGCTCGTTCAGCATTAAAATTATCCTTAAATATTCAAGCTATTGAAGTAATATTACAAAAAACTCAGTAATGGCCAAAAGTTTTATCAGCATCCAAGATCATCATCTGGGACGAATGCACAATGGCGCCTAAAAGTGCATTAGAGGCACTTAACCGAACATTGAAAGATCTACTCAATGACTCGAGATGATTTTACTGTCTGGCGATTTCCACCAAACACTGCCATTACTTCCAAGATCAACGGCCGTAGACGAAATAAATGCTTGCCTCAGATCATCGAATCTATGGCGCTATGTGAAGAAACTTCAGCTGACAACAAACATGAGAGTTGCATTGCTTAATGATACATCGGCTGAAGATTTCCTGAGCAATTGCTGACTATCGGTAATGGTCGAGTAACTGTCGAAGAATCGTGCGGATTGATTTCATTTCCTCATAATTTCTGTAACTATGTTCTCATCGAAAGACGAACTTATCAACAAAGTATTGCATGGGGGCTTAATTAAATATAAGATTGAAAATACTTTTTATTTTTCGTAGCTGTATGTCCGATTTCGCTGTGTCTCGTAATCGGTTGGCCCTGACTAGTATTATTACGCTATCTGACTGCAAAGAACAACAACAAGAATGAAATGAAATTTTTCGTTAACACAATTAATTAATTAAGTCCCCAGCAACTATGAAACCTACGAAACCAAAGCATAAGTATAACTGTTCTGTATGTGGAAGTATGACTCAACGGACATCTGGCACGGTTCTTCTTCAACAAGACAAGAATTTTTAAATACCAATTTTACTGACGGGATAAAAGAAAATTAGAAATACGATAATTGCGTAAGGAAAGCAGAATTACACTCTAATACAAGAACGCACGCCAGATGCTTTGTTGACTGAACCTGTAATGACGCATTATTCAGGACACTAAAATAAAAACAAACTGAGTTAATTACCTCATTTATATTGATGAAAATCATTCTAATCATTACATTGTATCTCAACCAGAACTCTCCAATGTCACATCTCAGCAAGCACTGCCTAATAGCACATCTCAACAAACACTCTCTGCTACAACATCTCAGTACAGACTACCACGAGACCTCGACAGGCACTGACTACTACGAGCTCTCTCCAAGCACTGACTTCTACGAGCTCTCGACAAGCACTGTGGAGGCGGCTTAATAATACTCTTTGGCGCAATCTCAGGCGCAGTGGCTCAGTGTAGCCACCTTTCATATGCCCCTCCTCCACAGGCCAGAATTTGATGGTATTTTTGCCAGCATTGGTGGTGAAAATACCACCGAATTCGTCCAGAAAAATACAGACAAAAATAAAAGATAATATTAATACCTAAATATCACATAATTAGTTAAAATTTTGGCTTTGCACTGACCTTTCAATAACCTAATATATAAAATACAGTAGGCAATACAAATTCTTTTCATACATGTGGCTTTACATAATAGTTTACACAATACATAAAAAATCAGTTTATACAAATGTTCACATAAAATACTTTTAATTATTCAAAACAAAAAAAACAAAAAAACAAATAGTTGATAATTCAAGCCCAGCAATGGTCAACAGGTGCAAACACCAACAAGTGACATCGTTTCAGCAGAAGCAGTCCATCTGTGGCACCCAGTAATGTTGAGCAGGTGCAGACACCAACAAGTGACATCATTTCAGTAGAAGCAGTCCATCAGTTGCACCCAGCAATGTTGAGCAGGTGCAGACACCAACAAGTAACATCATTTCAGTAGAAACAGTTGTAACAGTGGCACCCAGCAATGTTGAGTAGGTGCAGACACCAACAAGTGACATCATTTCAGTAGAAGTAGCTTCATCAGTTGCACCCAGCAATGTTGAGCAGGTGCAGACACCAACAAGTGACATCATTTCCGTAGAAGCAGTTCCATTAGTGGCACCCAGCAATGTTGAGCAGGTGCAGACACCAACAAGTGACATCATTTCAGTAGAGGCAGTCCATCAGTTGCACCCAGCAATGTTGAGCAGGTGCAGACAGCAACAAGTGACTTCATTTCAGTAGAAGCAGTTCCATTAGTGGCACCCAGCAATGTTGAGTAGGTGCAGACAGCAACAAGTGACATTATTTCAGTAGAAGCAGTTCTAACAATGGCACCCAGCAATGTTGAGTAGGTGCAGACAGCAACAAGTGACATTATTTCAGTATAAGCAGTTCTAACAATGGCACCCAGCAATGTTGAGTAGGTGCAGACAGCAACAAGTGACTTCATTTCCATACAAGTAGTCCATCAGTTACACCTAGCAATGATGAGCAGGTCCAGAGAGCAGTCCATGATATTCACTATCACCGATCACACAGTTCATCAGCAGAAATTAAACATGTCCTAGTGGCACCAATCATGTAGAAAAAGTACAAGTAACAGTCCATAATATTCACTATCACTGATCACACAGTTCATCAGCAGAAATTAATCATTCCTAAGAGTCACACATTATGTTGAAAAAGTGCAGGTAACAGTTCATAATATTTACCCTCACTAATCAGACAGTTCAGGCATGAACAATAGTTTGAATGCACATACAAATGCTTTTACACTAAACATACAAATGATAACAAACACACAAATGATGTCAGATAATTTTCATATTAACTATTACAAATACTCAAATATCAGTAAACCTATAATATTTATGGGTGTCAGTGCAAGCCACTACAAACAAATAAAATAATATTTACTAGATAGGTGGGTAGAATTAGGAAAGGAAAACACACAAAACACACTCATTCATCTTTCATCCACATTAAGTACCACTGTGTAATTGAATGGTGTTAACTGTGTAAATGTAATTCTGTCAAAATCTGATGTTCATCATGTGTATCAAGTAGTAGTGGCAGCAATGTATAACAGTCAATAATAGTTAGGTCAACGTCATAGTCATCATGTCAAGACCAATGTTTGCCAAGCCAGATCAAAATGTACGGTTGCTAAACAACTGTCAGTGAGCCAAGATATGCAAATACTTCCTCTCTTCAAAAAAAATATATACTGCTTAGTGATTTAACAAAGTGTGTGTATAGACTATCTTCCTTCTACTTTAGTGTTCTAGTCTGCTATCTTCATCCTCCTTGTTCCATAAGACCAACAAAAAAAATATGCATCTCACTTACTTTACCTCTTATCCACCAAAACTCCAATAATCATCAACTTCACACAATCTCAATAATACCTCAATAATACCTCTTCAATACGTCGATACATATAAACCTTATTGCCAATATATGCTCCTCACTTACTTTACCTCTTATCCACCAAAACTCCAATAATCATCAACTTCACACAATCTCAATAATACCTCTTCAATGCGTCGATACATATAAACCTTATTACCAATATCATTTCACTTCCATAACAACTCTTTCCTCTAGTCAGTCTCCTCGAACAAGTACAGATAAAATCCTAATGCAAACCTCATCATCCCATACAATCCGAAGACACATTGTCAACACACAACCTCTGTGTAATCCATCTGAGCCAAATCTTCTACTCATTATGAATTATAAACAAAGAATGGATACATGACCTCTAACAGACTTAGCTCGAATAACTCTCAGTAATTAAGTACGATTACGGAATGTGAATGAGCATAATATTTCACAGTGTGTACACCACTTCAAGAATTATGGCAAACAGAAGCAAACATGTGGAGTATTTCTTGTATCAAGTGTCACTTCCTATTTCAATTGCTCACGAAAAATGCAGTGGAATAACTGTTAATGGTCTAAACCTAGTTTTGGTATGTCATGTCGTTAGCTTCCTTCCTATTAGCATAAAGTTATACAGCTTCCATAAAACCTCCAGCTCATGTGACTTCAACGAAGTTCTTGTACCAATGTCGTTCGTCGAATTATAGCAGTTCATTTTCTTATCTTAAAAATATAAGGCACTTAGCGTAAGCAAAACAAGCAATAGCGAGTAAATATACCAGTAGAGAACAGAATGTCAAAAAGTCGATGCAGCACAATCCTTACAACGAGGCTCTGCCAAGCGAACAATCTGTAACCTATACCATAGTGTAACCTAAACTCTATATTCGTACACTGTACATCAGCATTTCTATACACCAAATAAAAGAGTAGTTGTGACAACAACAGATATGTATAAATATGCAATCCATATGTAAAGCAGTAAACATGTCATTAGCATCATAACAGCATAAGCAAATAAATGTTCATATGTCATCTTAATAAGTAAACATGAAGGCGCAAGCAGATAAATCACAAAGTATAACTTACATACCTAAACACATCAGCACAATAAATCAGGTTACAATTATAATTTAAATAAATAAGCACAGCAGGCACATAATTAAAAAAAAAATATGACATCAGTGAAAAAGCAGTGCAGCCAAGCGATGCATAATATATACAAATAACAATCCTGTTCATTAATAAACATTGACAAAAATCAGCAAATGTACGCAAGCACGTCGCTTCACACGTAAATTCATAGAACATGAAATTAGCACAAAGTATGAATCACGTAATCGCGAGCAGAAAATTACGTCTAAAGTACGTACCTAAGTGGAAATATGTCACCTGAAAAATAAACTCAATTAATAGTTACCCTTTTTAGTTTATTAGTTTCTTCTTCGAAATTACATTCTTCCTGAAAATCTCTCGATACCAAGTCCTCTTAACGTCGGAGACACACAGAATTTACCTGAAGTTCTTAAATATTTTATACAACCGTATCCTGAAAAATACTGAATGTTAATAACATAATTCATCAAGTCACTATAGCTTTATACTGAATTTAATCGGAGAAATTAAACTGTGTATTTGCTCACGGCTGTCAGTGCATTCGCACTGAGCGCTCGATCAGCTGTAGGCGCGTGACGTAGGAAGCAATTGTTCGCGGTCAACGACTGCCTTGTGCGGCGCGCAGACATGACTGTTGCTTTGAGTATGTGCCGCCGCCAAAACACAGCGCGGTATCCTTGTACACTCCGCGTGTTTACATGTAGCTGTTAGTTTCTCTAAAGTATGTCATTCCACAAAAATTTTTACGTTAGACACATGATGTACTCCCTTAGAGCGTCGAGATTTAAGAGTCTCCACCTCAACAGTGCTATCATGTATAACTTCACGAATTCTATATGGACCGCTATAAAGCAGAAAAAATCTGCGACACAAGCCCTCTCCTTTGTGAGACAAACGGTGGGACCCAATTAACACCCTCCGACCAACCGACAAGATTTTTAAACGACCAGGACGCCCAGCTGATCCCTCTCTTCCAGCAGCCGCAGATGCAATACTTCGTAGAGCCAGGCTGACAACTTCAGAATGCCGCAGCCTCCGTGAAGGCGGAAAAGGAACCATTTCAGAAACGCGACTTGTCGGTGCTTTGTTCTTCAATATCTGTATAGGCGGCAAAGAAGTTGAATCATTAGGGAGCTCACCCAGAACGCCCTGAAAAACATGAAGATACCGGTCCCACGTTCCGCGATTCTGATGACAACAAAGACGACACAATTTATTGATTTCCCTCATCCACCTCTCCGAAGCGCCAGATTGAGGGTGAAAAAGTGAAATGAAAATTGGTCCAACCTTACGACGCTGTAGAGTACGAAGCCAAATTCTAGAACGAAACTGTGATCCATTATCTGATATAACCTTATCAACATGACCAACTTCTTTAAGAAAATGTTTGATGAAAGCGTTAGATACTGAACGAGCTGTTGCTTTGCGTAAAGGTGTAAAACACACATATTTTGACGTCAACTCCACTGCTACGAAAATGTACGCAAAACCATTAGTAGATCGAACCACTGGACCGAACAAATCGACTGCAGCCATCTCCTTTAATTTCGCTGGAATGATAGGAAACAACGGTGCTCTGTGAGAAACTGTTGGCGGCTTAGCCTTTTGACATAATTTGCATTTGGCCAGAACAGATCGAATACGTTTTTCCATATTACTGAAGTAGCAATTTTCCCGTAATTTATGAAAACATTTTCTGGGACCAAAGTGTGCATAACTGAAATGTGTATACCAAATCAGCTTATTAACCCACTCATCAGGAATACAAACTAACCAAACAGAGTTGTCGATCGATTTTCGTTTAAAAAGAATGTCATTGCGAACTAAATAATGCTGTCTAATCGCTACGCTTTCCTTTCTCCTCCACTTCTCCTTAATGTCCTTCCAGATTGGATCCTTATTTTGCTCCTTAGCGATGTCCTGGAGCGAAGACGAAATAAAGTTCTCAAACGCAACACCTTGAATATACATCAAACAATAATTGTTTTCCTTGCAGTCCTCTTCAGCACTTTGTTTCAAACCCACAGGTGCACGTGATAAAGCATCAGCAACAATATTTGAAGAACCCTGTATGTAAACAATACTAAAGTCAAATTCCTGTAGGTACAACGCCCATCGTGACAATCTGCCATGAGTTAATTTTGTTGACATAAGAAATTCCAGAGCTCGATGATCGGTGTAAACCTTAGTATGTCTGCCAAACAAAAATGTCCGAAATTTTGTGAAAGCCCAAACAACAGCCAAAGCTTCAAGTTCCGTAATCGAATAATTCTTTTCTGATTTAGAAAGAACACGACTTCCAAATGCAATAGTTTTCTGGACTACAACGCCGTCTTCTTCTATCTCTTGAAATAAATGTGCACCTAGGCCCTTGTATGATGAGTCCGTCGCCAAACAAAAATCTTTAGATAAATCCGGATGGAGCAGCAACTAAAGCATCACGAAGCTGTTCAAATTCTGACTGAGCTTCCTCATCCCAACACCAATTAGATTTCTTTCCAGATAGTTCACATAAACGAGGTGTGGCCAAATCGTCCAATCTAACAAAGCGTCTAAGAAAATTACAGACACCAAGGAAACTACGAACATCACGTTTTGTGGTAGGAACAGCATAATTACGAATAGCGTCTAATTTCTCTGGATCAGGAAGAATACCTTCTGTAGAAATAATGTGACCGAGAAATTTCACCTGAGAACGACCAAATTCAGATTTTTCTAAGTTCACTGTAATGCCAACTCTTGCAAAAATACGTAACAATGAATCCAAAATTTTGTTATGCTCACTCCAAGAATGTTTAGCAATAAGAATGTCGTCAACATATGAAGTAATGTTGTCACGAAGATAAACAGGTAAAATTTCATTTAAGCTACGAATGAATGCTGCTGAAGGTACAGTAAGTCCAAACGGTAATTTCCGAAGTCACTTTTGGGTACAATTAGTCATATCCGGTTATTGTTTACTTACTCTCTAGATAGATTGATAGTCGAAGAGTTGGTTTGACAGATGCAAAGAATAGTAAAAGAGTAGGCAGCGGTACAAAAAACTAAAAGAGAAATAGCACCACTACAGCTCGGGGCCCTATACTCGCTACGGCACATATTCACTTAGAGTAGTGAATCCCCTGAGGACTTTAATAGCCGCACATAATTTCCAGTTTGTGACTTAATGCCAACTTTGGCGGAAGTGCGTACATAAATTGATCTAGCCATGAACATGGATGTATGTCATTCTTAGAATTGCGGAAGATCTTAAATTTCCGAACAGTCAAAAAGTGTTTATAGTCAAAGTTTTCGCCTCGTGGCGACAAAGACCTACCGCGTCTGTCCCAGTCCCAATGACGATTATTGTCAAGTTCTCGCGCCTGGGGCTCTTGTCGCATCCCGTAAATGAAACAAATTATTTTCTTCAAACCCCTCTGATATCTGTGATTCCAAATTTCTTTTACTGTCTTTTCCTACAATTTCGCCTTCGATCTGTTTGACTTCCTTTCGTAATGCCTCAACTTCCCTTTTAACGCGGTCATTAAATTTTCCCTGATTTTCAACATGTTTATTTATGTTCTGGTACTCTTCGGTTTCTGCGAATGGTAATGGAGCTGTATCATCCGAATCTCTGTCCCCATGTAAACTAAGATTTGTCAGTTTATCTGATATTTCCTCAACTCTTTCCGCTAAATCACCTATTTTTTCTTTCTGTTTGTTTACGTCTTCCGTAAGTGTCGCGACTCGGGTTTCAGTATTGACACATTTGGTAGTTAACTGTTCATATTGTTGTGTTAGATTATTTATTCTGTCATTTGGTACTGAAAAAAATGGCTCTGAGCACTATGGGACTTAACATCTATGGTCATCAGTCCCCTAGAACTTAGAACTACTTAAACCTAACTAACCTAAGGACAGCACACAACACCCAGCCATCACGAGGCAGAGAAAATCCCTGACCCCGCCGGGAATCGAACCCGGGAACCCGGGCGTGGGAAGCGAGAACGCTACCGCACGACCACGAGATGCGGGCATTTGGTACTGATTCCTCGATTCTTTCAAATATTTCTTTCTTATCGTTTGCACATTGTAAATTTAACTCTGAAAATTTTTGTACTATCACGCGATCTCTTTCTTCCTGTTCTCTATCCTGTTCCCTTTGTCTAATCTCTACTGCAATTAATCTATTATTGTGAGAATTCAAAATCGGTTGTACTTCTTCTCTGATTTCTTTCTTTAATTCCTCTTTCATATTTTTGAAACATGTCCCTATTCGTGAATCTAACCGTGTTTCCAAAGTTCCCATCTCTGTTTTTAATTCAGATCCAAACCGTGTTTCCATTGTTCCCATTTGTGATCCCAGTGAGTCTAACCGTTTTTCCATTGTTCCCATCTGTGTTTTTAATTCAGATCTAAACCGTGTTTCCATCCGTGCTCCCAAATTTAATATAGCACTCATCAACTGCTCCATATCTTCTGTCGCGAATCTCGTATTCTGTGAATTTTCAGATTGAGAAAAATTTTGAAATGGTTCCGGACTATTTTCCCGACTTATTACATTGTTTTCCACTTCATTATTCATCACACTGTTCTCCTGTGTTGGCGAGTTCGCCATGTCAACAATTTCGTCATTCTCACTATTCATCATTTTCGCCTTTTTCATCGACCGCGTAATCATTTACAAAACATAAAAAAAAATTCGTCACTGTACGAAAATTACACACAATGACTCTTTATCTCCAACAATACCATTTACATGCAATGTCTCCCTCAAACACGATCAATCGAACAATTGAAATAATTGCACTAGATTGTCAAACGCGTATACAAGACAACAATTTAAATTTTGAAAAATACCATTAGAAGAATGACAATTACCAAATCTACACATGCAATACAGACTACAATTACTAAACTCAAATTACTACAACAATACTACGGTCTACTATTTTTACAATCAGAAGATTCCAAGGGACGATCCGAAGCAGCGGTCGCCACGTGCATGGGGGCTTAATTAAATATGATATTGAAAATACTTTTTATTTTTCGTAGCTGTATGTCCGATTACGCTGTGTCTCGTAATCGGTTGGCCCTGACTAGTATTATTACGCTATCTGACTGCAAAGAACAACAACAAGAATGAAATGAAATTTTTCGTTAACACAATTAATTAATTAAGTCCCCAGCAACTATGAAACCTACGAAACCAAAGCATAAGTATAACTGTTCTGTATGTGGAAGTATGACTCAACGGACATCTGGCACGGTTCTTCTTCAACAAGACAAGAATTTTTAAATACCAATTTTGCTGGCGTGATAAAAGAAAATTAGAAATACGATAATTGCGTAAGGAAAGCAGAATTACACTCTAATACAAGAACGCACGCCAGATGCTTTGTTGACTGAACCTGTAATGACGCATTATTTAGGACACTAAAATAAAAACAAACTGAGTTAATTACCTCATTTATATTGATGAAAATCATTCTAATCCTTACATTATATCTCAACCAGAACTCTCCAATATCACATCTCAGCAAGCACTGCCTAATAGCACATCTCAACAAACACTCTCTGCTACAACATCTCAGTACAGACTACCACGAGACCTCGACAGGCACTGACTACTACGAGCTCTCGACAAGCACTGTGGAGGCGGCTTAATAATACTCTTTGGCGCAATCTCTGGCGCAGTGGCTCAGTGTAGCCACCTTTCAGTATTCCCAAACATCATTACTAACCACAAAAGTAATGAATGGTTGAGTAAGAGAGCAATTTTAGCGGCTAAGAATAAATATGTAGATGACCTAAACTACATAATTCAGAATGAGATCATTGGTAAAATACATTCATTGAAATCTATAAACTGTGTAACAAATGAAGATGAAACCACGAACTATCCAATTGAATTTTTAAACTCCTTGGATGTGCCTGGCTTACCACCGCACAATTTACACCTGAAAGTTGGCTCCGTTGTAATCATGCTTGGAAACATAAACCAACCAAAACTGTGCAACGGTACGCGTTTGTGGTAAGTAAATTGATGAACAATGTTATTTATGCGACGATACTCAAAGGAAAATTCGAAGGTGAAGAAGTTATCATTCCGAGGAACCCGATAATCCCAACCGATATGCCGTTTGAGTTTAAAAGACTTCAATTTCCGATCCGTCTTGCATTCGCCATGACCATTAACAAATCACAAGGCCAATCCTTGAAAGTTTGTGGTTTAAATCTGGAACAATGATTTTGACATGGTCAATTATACGTGGCATGTTCTGCGTTGTTTGTTCTTGTGCCTGATAATAAAACAAAAAATGTCGTGTACCACAAGGCACTTAATTGAAGAGTGAAAGCTATGCACCAGAAAACACAAAGAATAAAGACTCATTAAAATACTTGTTTTATTTATATTTCCTAATAAAACTACTGACTAATAAAACTGACTAATAAAACTACTGACGGCCTTGGGAGAGCCAGTCCTGACAAAACTCTACCATCTGGTGAGCAAGATGTATGAAACAGATGAAATACCCCCAGACTTCAACAAGAATATGATAATTCCAATCCCAAAGAAAGCAGGTGTTGACAGATGTGAAAATTACCGAACTATCAGTTTAATAGGACACAGCTGCAAAATGCTAACACGAATTCTTTACAGACGAATGGAAAACTAGTAGAAGCCAACCTCGGGGAAGTTCAGTTTGGATTCCGTAGAAACACTGGAACACGTGAGGCAATACTGACCTTACGACTTATCTTAGAAGAAAGATTAAGGAAAGGCAAACCTACGTTTTTAGCATTTGTAGACTTAGAGAAAGCTTTTGACAATGTTGACTGGAATACTCTCTTTCAAATTCTGGAGGTGGCAGGGGTAAAATACAGGGAGCGAAAGGCTATTTACAATTTCTACAGAAACCAGATGGCAGTTATAAGAGTCGAGGGACATGAAAGGGAAGCAGTGGTTGGGAAGGGAGTGATACAGGGTTGTAGCCTCTCCCCGATGTTGTTCAATCTGTATATTGAGCAAGCAGTAAAGGAAACAAAAGAAAAGTTCGGAGTAGGCATTAAAATCCATGGAGAAGAAATAAAAACTTTGAGGTTCGCCGATGACATTGTAATTCTATCAGAGACAGCAGAGGACTTGGAAGAGCAGTTGAATGGAATGGACAGTGTCTTGAAAGGAGGATATAAGATGAACATCAACAAAAGCAAAACGAGGATAATGGAATGTAGTCGAAATAAGTCGGGTGATGTTGAGGGAATTAGATTAGGAAATGAGACACTTAAAGTAGTAAAGGAGTTTTGCTATTTGGGGAGCAAAATAACTGATGATGGTCGAAGTAGAGAGGATATAAAATGTAGACTGGCAATTTCAAGGAAAGCGTTTCTGAAGAAGACAAATTTGTTAACATCGAGTATAGATTTAAGTGTCAGGAAGTCATTTCTGAAAGTATTTGTATGGAGTGTAGCCATGTATGGAAGTGAAACATGGACGATAAATAGTTTGGACGAGAAGAGAATAGAAGCTTTCGAAATGTGGTGCTACAGAAAAATGCTGAAGATTAGATGGGTAGATCACATAACTAATGAGGAAGTATTGAATAGGATTGGGGAGAAGAGAAGTTTGTGGCACAACTTGACCAGAAGAAGGGATCGGTTGGTAGGACATGTTCTGAGGCATCAAGGGATCACCAATTTAGTATTGGAGGGCAGCGTGGAGGGTAAAAATCGTAGAGGGAGACCAAGAGATGAATACACTAAGCAGATTCAGAAGGATGTAGGTTGCAGTAGGTACTGGGAGATGAAGAAGCTTGCACAGGATAGAGTAGCATGGAGAGCTGCATCAAACCAGTCTCAGGACTGAAGATCACAACAAAAACAATAAAAAATTGAACTTAACATCCAAAATCTGATTATTTATTGGCTTTAAGGCGGAACAGAGTTCGCCGGGTCAGCTAGTTAAACTATACAGTAGAGGTGCATTCCCTCGGGAAAAATTTACGGCTGTGGTTTCCTCTTGCTCTCAGCCTTTATGAGTGTATTTCAGTTTTCGTTTCACCTGCCAGTGTACGTTTCTGTGTCATGTGACGTACACAGTGATTTTACATTCCCTCAAGAGCCCCTACTTGCATTGGGGTTTGCGCCTCGGCCCGCATATATACCTCTCTCATTATTAATTTGTGATCTACGTACGTTAGTATGTCATGAGCCGGCAATAGGCTGCCTATAGTAAGGGCACAATAAGTTAGCCGCCAGCCCCCAAGCACTGATCGTTAAAAGTCGCCACCATTCGGAACACTTCGTATCAACTCTTCTCTGTTCCAGATTGATGCGATTCTCGGCGATCCCGAAGTTGTGATGCTCTTGTTGCCTGACGAGGTGCTCCAGTGTCATCCGTCTGAGCGGATGATTAATTGATTGATAACAGTAATTGTACTTTTGATTCACATAATATGGCCAACCGCTTGCAACAAGATTTAATTAGGTTGGTGCATAAGTTCTAACCGTTTTTCCATAAGTTTGATAAATACAACAGATACACATAACACAGGCATTAGTCATCGCTAATGAGCTCTGATTCCCCCCGTACCTCGACTCCTACCTTCCAAACTTCACAGGTAGTTTCTTGCGAAACTTGCAAGACTATCACTCTTTGAAGAAAAAATACAGCGTAGACATGTCTTAGCCACAGCCTGGAGGCTGTTTCCAGTTTCCGTTTCAGTTAGTTTCCAAAACTGATGCACCACAACTGTCCTGTATCAAGTTGTTCGTCTTAGCTAGCTCTACACCACTGTGGTACGTTGAAAACAGTCATCGTTTACAACCCGTATGTATACATGCAAAATACGTACAGGTGGTGGACAATAGTATTCGAACGCCAAAGACAGAGCATATTAACAAGGCGTTTCGGACTGGATAAACACAGTTCCTGTAGGGATTCTAAGTGAATCATTACCGTTCTTCCAGCAAAATAGTGGTAAGTTAATGTAATGATGATGAAGGTGTTTTGGTATCACGCACCATTCTCTCTAAAGTAGGCCGTAAAGCTCAGCAGTATTGAGACCCGATGAGGCCGCTGGAAGATGCGAGCTGTGAAAACAGGGACTCTGTTGGGGAAACAGCAAGCCCATTCGGGGTCAAAAATTGTACCGTGAGATAGACCTGATTAGACAAAATGGTCACACAATCCTTGGCAATAATACGACTAATCATGGAGTACATGTAGTTCCACGATATGGCTGCCCAAATAATCAACGAAGCCTGCCCCCACCCCCCACCAATGTTTCATAACTGGTAGCAAGCAGTCTGCATCATATACCTGGGACAGCGTGTACAAGACATAAACTTGGCGAGAAGTTGGAAACGGTTTGAAAGAAGATATATCCTACCAAATGAGTTCCTTCCACTGCTTGACAGTCCACGTTTTAATGCCTTAGGCAGCACATTTCTCTGTTGCTGGCATTTGCATCCCCATCTTGTGGAGCCCAGTTCGCGTTGTTTTGGTGTTGTCAGGGTTCGGGAGTGCAACATTCAGCTCTTAAGTGAATTTTGTAGCTGTCGGCCTCTCATTTTGGTCATCATCGTCATCAATGACCACCTGTCACGACCACTCACCTCTTCACAATTTGAAAATGGCGGTAATACCCACACTTTCAACCGTAGAGGGAAAAATGACCTTTTTTACCGATTGCTAAAGCTGTCAGTGGCTCAGAAAGGAATACGCAATAACAAAAATTTTTGATCTTTTGTCCAGTAACGTAAAATGTCTGACAGGCATACCACTGACGAATTTTCACTTAAAAGCTGCTAAAAAGTAAAACTATAATTAAATAATAATTTGCATGAGTAGAACTAAAAATAATAACACGTCCGTTAATGTTAACACTAATCATGTACACTTACACTATGTGATCAATCATATCCGGACACCCCAAAACATACGTTTTTCATACTGGGTGCATTCTGCTGCCGCCTACTGCCAGGTACTTCGTATCAGTGACCTCAATAGCCATTAGACATCGTGAGAGAGCCGTATATGGTGCTGCGCGGAACTCACGAACGTGGTCAGGTGATTGGGTGGCACTTGTGTCATACGTCTGTTCGCGAGATTTCCACTGTCCTTAACATGTCTAGGTCTACTGTTTCCGATGCGATTATAAAGTGGAAAAGTGAAGGGACACATACAGCACAAAAGCGTACAGGCCGACCTCGTCTGTTGACTGACAGAGACCACCGACAGTTGAAGAGGATCGTAATGTGTAATAGGCACACATCGATCCAGACCATCGCACAGGAATTCTAAACTGCATCAGGATCCACTGCAAGTACTATGACTGTTAGGCGGAAAGTGAAAAACTTGAATTTAATGGTCGAACGGCTGCTCATAAGCCACGCATCACGCTGGTAAATATCAAACGACGCCTCGATTCGTGTAAGGAGCGTAAACATTGGACGATTGTGTGGAGTGACGAATCACGGTATACAACGTGGCGATCCGATGGCAGGCGTGGGTACGGCGAATGCCCGGTGAACGTCATCTGCTAGCGTGTGGAGTGCCAGCAGTAAAATTCGGAGGCGGTAGTGTTATGGTGTTACCGTGTTTTTCATGGAGGGGGCTTGCACTCCTTACTATATTGCGTGGCACTATCACAACACAGGTCTGGATTGAGGTGTTTTTAGCACCATCTTGCTTCCCACTGTTGAACAGCAATTCGGGGATGTCGATTGCATCTTTCAACACGATTGAGCACCTCTTCATAACGCACGGCCTTTGGCGGAGTGGTTACACGACAATAACATCCCTGTAATTGACTGGCCTGCACCGAGCCCTGACCTGAATCCTATAGAATACCTTTCGATTGTTTTGGAACGCCGACTTCGTGCCAATCCTCACCCACCGACGCGAAGAATGGGGCACCATTCCCCAAGAAACCTTCCAGCACCTGACTGAACGTATGCCTGCGAGACTGGAAGCTGTCATCAAAGCTAAGGGTGGGCCAACACCAGATAGTGTCCCAGCATTACCGATGGAGGGCGCCACGAACTTGTAAGTCTTTTCCAGCCAAGTGTCCGGATACTTTTGATCATACAGTGTATCTTGTAAACTGACTCGTTTCAAATCATTTCGATAAAAGAACTCTTCTATAATAATTATAGTAGTAATAGTAATTTGCATGAGTAAAAATAATACTTGGAAGGTGGCTACACTGAGCCACAGCGCCAGAGATCGCGCCAAAGAGTTTTATTCAGCCGCCTCCACTGGCAGTGCTTGTTGAGATATTGTAGTAGTCAGTGCTTGTCGAGAGGTCGCAGCGGGCAGTGTTTGTTGAAATTTCGTAGTGGAGAGTGCTTGTTCCATGTTTTATGCAGTTTTTGATGGGATAGACAGCAGATGTTGTTCTAATGGAGATATTGTAATGATTAGAGTGCTTTTCATCAATATATATGAAGGTAACAAAACTCGCTTTTTTTTCATTATTTCAATGTCTTGAATAATGCGTCATTACAGGTTCAGTCAACAAAGCATCTGGCTTGTGTTCTTGTATTAGAGTGTAATTCTGGTTTTCTTGCGCAATTATAGTATTTCTAATTTTTTTATCACTTCAGTATAAATGGTATTTGAAATTTCTTGTCTTATTGAAGAAGAACCGTGCCAGATGTGTACGTTGAGTCATACTTCCACATACAGAACAGTTATACTTGTGCTTTGGTTTCGTAGGTTTTATAGTTGCTGGGGACTTAATTAATTAATTGTGTTAACGGAAATTTCATTTCATTCTTTGTTGTTGTTCTATGCAGTCAGATTGCGTACAAATGCTAGTCAGGGCCAACCGTTTACGAGACTACGTAATCGGACATACAACGACTAAAAAAAAATTAAAAAAGAATTTGCATTCATAATATTTAATTAAGCCCCCATGCACGTGGCGACCCTAACCCTAATCCTAGTGCCATCTGATGACAGATGTTCGTACTTTATTATAACTTATAAGAACCTTGTGTCTCAAGAGGTCGATGTACTGTGTGTGCATATTATATGACGAAAGCACATGCAGTACCAGTTGTTGTTTTGTCAAACACAGCTGTGTCTCTGAATGTATTGTATCAATAACAAACAACCGACATTGCCCTTTTCTCCTGAAAATATCATTTAGAGACAAGTAACCTAAAAATGTGTTTGATTCTGCTTCCAAAATGACAGTTGTGGTTAATACTACACATGCATACAGGACTTTGTAATGTTAAAACAACAGAACTCAAACATCTGTTAAAAAAAAAAAAACGAGTTTTGTTACCTTCATATATATTGATGAAAAGCACTCTAATCATTACAATATCTCCATTAGAACAACATCTGCTGTCTATCCCATCAAACAACTGCATAAAACATGGAACAAGCACTCTCCACTACGACATCTCAACAAACACTGCCCACTACGACCTCTCGACAAGCACTGACTACTACCACATCTCAACAAGCACTGCCAGTGGAGGCGGCTGAATAAAACTCTTTGGCGCAATCTCTGGCGCTGTGGCTCAGTGTAGCCACCTTTCATACTTTATTCATTAATATTAACGCTAAGCCAATGTACATATCCTGTATACTGACTAGTTACAAGTCATTTCTATGAAAGAATCCTTCAAGTGATCCATGGATAAAGCAGCTAAGTGACTCCAACTTCTATCCGCGTTTGACTTGGATGATTTTTATTGCTCTTTCTCTATAAGTGGTGTAAATCTGAGACACAGTGCCTCTTGAAACACCCAACACTTCGGCATCAAAATGCGGCCACGTTTGAATCCACTTAGCATTCACAACTACGTAGGTCACTGTACTGACCTTCACCGACACTTCTAACGTACTCAGAGCGCAAAGATGCCCTTCGTAGTCAAATACAACAGCGCCACCTGCAGGCTTGGCTAGCGTCGGCCTTTGTGTTCAAGCATGCGTTTCCCACGGTCCAAAATGAGACTCTAACTCGCGGCGGAGTGTGACCTTATATGCAACTTTCTGGCAGATTGGAACTGTATGCCGGACAGAGAGTCGAAATCGGGACCTTTGGCTTTTGCAAGCAAGTGCTCTACCGACCGAGCTACCCAAGTACGACATACGTCGCATCCTCACAGCTATATTTCAGCTATTACCTCATCTCATATGTTCCAACCTCGATAAAAGATCACCTTCGAAACTTGCAGGACTGGCACTCCTGGAAGGAAGGATATTGTGGAGATATGGTTTATCAACAGCCTGAGGGATTTTTACAGAATGAGATTTTCACTCCGTAGTGGAGTGTGCGCAGATATGAAACTTCCTGTCTGATTAAAAATGGCACTTGTTCGAGTACCGGTCTGGCACACTGTTTTAATCTCCTAGAAGTTTAAAAAATTGTTCAAATGTGTGTGAAATCTTATGGGACTTAACTGCTAAGGTCATCAGTTCCTAAGCTTACACACTACTTAACCTAAATTATCCTAAGGTCGAACACAAACTGTGGTGTCACCGCCAGACACCACACTTGCTAGGTGGTAGCTTAAATCGGCCGTGGTCCATTTAGTACATGTCGGACCCGCGTGTCGCCACTGTGTGATCGCAGACCGAGCGCCACCACAAGGCAGGTCTCGAGATACGGGCTAGCACTCGCCCCAGTTGTACGACGACTTTGCTAGCGACTACACTGACGAAGCCTTTCTCTCATTTGCCGAGAGACAGTTAGAATAGCCTTCAGCTAAGTCCATGGCTACGACCTAGCAAGGCGCCATTAGCCTTACATAGTTTGATAGTTATCGTATGAAATGTCTCATCAAGAATGCTGTATTCACATGAAGGAATAAAAGTTAAGTATTCGAGGAGCTGCATACTTTTCTTATTAGCATTCACTACTTATCCTGTTCCAGAATTCACGCCCATCTGCGTTAGATAGCGTACATTTCGGCCTCCTCTATCTACAAGGTGTTGGCACATTTGCCAACACATCACAAACACCCATGCCCGAGGGAGGACTCGAACGTCCGCCGGGACCAGCCGCACAGTCTATGACTGCAGCGCCGTAGACCGCTCGGCTAGTCCCAAGCGGCCGTATTTTTGTGCGACCTCCGGAAGCTGTAGATGTACTGTAGTCTCTTTCCAGAGCTTAGGTGGTGCTACGACCACAAATACAGCCGCTTACAGGCAATTCTCCACCGGTGATACCATGCGACAAACACTTTGCACTTGACCGCCAGTGGCCGTGCCTGCGGTGAGCGGCGTGCATCCGAGAGCAAAAGTAGTCCTGTCCGCACAAAAGACGGGAGTGTGGCGAGCGCAGGGCGCTCAGGCGTCGCATAATCCGGCGCAGCCGCTCTGCAGTTTATGCCGCGGCGCCCGTCCTCAGGAATGCCTGTGTAGGCCGCGGCTCAAAGCCGGCCGGGGAAGCCCCGCGACTACAGAGGGACTCTCGGCCAATGCGAGCTGCTGGCAGCGCAAAACCGTGGACCGCAGCGCCGCTATGCGGGGTCTGGGATACTTGCTGTGGGTGACGTCACTCCCCCATCAGCCCCACCTCCGCTGCTCGCTATGGACTCGGCACCCGTCTCTGTACTACCTGGACACAGAAGTCTGCACTACTAGCAATATCTGGGAATGAATATCGATTCTAACGAGGAGGACACGGCAAGGGCCACCACTCGATTTTCTAGGAACTTCGCTTATTGGACGGCGATTAAGAGTAAGTGAACGCGTTCTCGGCTTCTCCGTAGCTACTCCATCGTTCGTGAAAAAACGACGGTCAGAGTGTTCGAGGTATTTTCGTACAAAAAAAAAAAAGAAAAACAAAAAAAAAGAAACCACATTCCAATATTGCATCATGTTGAGAAAGGTAGCCTCATGGATCTGATTGAAGAAATAGAAATATATACACATAAAAGCAAATCACCACATCATATTCTTAATGAACAGACAGAGCTAACGAATGCAACCTTTCTACAAAGCTTCACTCACCTATTATCCAGTCTAAAACATAAATAAACAGTACTCCTCTTAACAAGAACATGCAATCAATAATCCAAATAAAGTGTTATATCACAATATAGCTGCCTGCTCAATCGCACATCAGTGCAACTGTAAAATTGTTTTAAAAATAAAAGTCGTGTGCCATACTACATTTATATTATTACTACTGCCACATTATTCACGTATCTCGTGTATATGTTGTCACCTGTTTGTTACACTGTATTTACACAATACCATATAAATAACATTCATGCAACTACCCATCACATTTTCCCAATTTATTTGTAATTAATGCTCACTGAATATGGTATTCTGTGTGATATAAATACTTGTACTCGTAATGCTACCTTGATTCTTGGAAAAAAATTACTGCTACTATACTTGATTCAAAATTTCAGTGCACCATAGATAGATGTAAATACAATTGTTATTGTCATATAATGCATTTTATCTCACCTCTATGTTGCTCCTTGTACGAGGTGCATTCAAGTTCTAAGGCCTCCGATTTTTTTTCTCCGGACTGGAAACAGATAGAAACATGCGCATTGTTTTAAAATGAGGCCGCGTTCATTGTCAATACGTCCCAGAGATGACAGCACCGTATGGCAGATGGAATTTTACCGCCAGCGGCGAGAATGAGAACTGTTTTAAATACTTAAAATGGCGACGTTTTCCTTACTTGAACAGCGTGCAATCATTCGTTTTCTGAATTTGCGTGGTGTGAAACCAATTGAAATTCATCGACAGTTGAAGAAGACATGTGGTGATGGAGTTACGGATGTGCTGAAAGTGCGTTCGTGGGTCCGACAGTTTAATGAAGGCATAACATCGTGTGACAACAAACCGAAACAACCTTGGGCTCACACAAGCCGGTCTGACAACATGATCGAGAAAGTGGAGAGAATTGTTTTGGGGGTCGCCGAATGACTGTTGAACAGATCGCCTGCAGAGTTGGCATTTCTGTGGGTTCTGTGCACACCATCTTGCACGACGACCTGAAAATGCGAAAAGTGTCATCCAGGTGGGTGTCACGAATGCTGACGGACGACCACATGGCTGCCCGTGTGGCATGTTGCCAAGCAATGTTGACGCGCAACGACAGCATGAATGGGACTTTCTTTTCGTCGGTTGTGACAATGGATGAGACGTGGATGCCATTTTACAATCCAGAAACAAAGCGCCAGTCAGCTCAATGGAAGCACACAGATTCACCGCCACCAAAAAAATTTCGGGTAACCGCTAGTGCTGAAAAATGATGGTGTCCATGTTCTGGGACAGCGAGGGCGTAATCCTTACCAATTGCGTTCCAAAGGGCACTACGGTAACAGGTGCATCCTACGAAAATGTTTTGAAGAACAAATTCCTTCCTGCACTGGGCTGTTTCACCAAGACAACGCACCCGCACATCGAGCTAACGTTACGCAACAGTTTCTTCGTAATAACAACTTTGAAGTGATTCCTCATGCTCCCTACTCACCTGACCTGGCTCCTAAAGAAGCCTTCGCCGCTGCCATGGAATCATGGCGTCAGCGTTGTGAAAAATGTGTACGTCTGCAGGGCGATTACGTCGAGAAGTAACGGCAGTTTCATCAATTTCGGGTGAGTAGTTAATTTAAAAAAAATCTGAGGCCTTAGAACTTGAATGCACCTCGTATATAGCACGGTATTTACATAATACCATATAAGTAGCATTCACACAAGCTGGTTAGTACATTGTCAACTTCATTTGTAATATTATACGCTCATAATGTAAGGTTTATCTTTGTGTTTTAATTTTCATTAAGTTATGTCATTCTTTAAAGACAGTCATTCTGTGATATCAAAGCAACCTGTATATTCTGATGTCCCTGAGAGAGAACGTCTCTGACACTGTTGAGTTTGTAAAGCTGTAATCTCTGTGATAACTTCACATGTGGCAAATTCTTTTTGGTGTGTGTGTGTGTGTGTGTGTGTGTGTGTGTGTGTGTGTGCGTGTGTGGTGCTTCGCACAATATGGTGATGTACAAGTTACGTAAGTGCTGGATATATTTAGGAAAATGCGAAAAATACAATTCTGCAACTTCGCAACAAAATCGCGCGGAATTTTCGACGTAAGTACCATAACCACTTGACCTCAAATATTTATTTACACTGTATTTTATCGTTTGGAGGTTAGTTATTTTCACATATGGCGCTTCTAACACTGTTTTTCTACCGTAGGGCAACAACACACCAAAAATACTTCGCCACTGTGGAATAATAAAAATCGAAAACGGACGATAATGTAAAGTGTGTCTTTAAAATCATGTGAACAGCCGTCTGATGATGAACTTGTCAGTTCGAATCCGGTAACGGCGCTATTTACCTAAATAAATAGCAGTATTAATAGTGGCTGGTTGCTGTTTTCTTCTCTGTAAGAATTAACCTACATTAATTATACACAGCCACGCTCTCACCGTGTCAGTTTTAGACAAAATAGCATTTTCGTAGTACTTTACGTGCCTTTTACCTATCGATATTCCTAGACGATGTGGTGGCTAGTTCAAATGGTTCAAATGGCTCTGAGCACTATGGGACTTAACTACTGAGGTCATCAGTCCCCTAGAACTTAGAACTACTTAAACCTAAGTAACCTAAGGACATCACACCCACTCATGCCCGAGGCAGGATTCGAACCTGCGACCGTAGCAGTCCCGCGGTTCCGGACTGCAGCGCCAGAACCGCTAGACCACCGCGGCCGGCCCAGTACTGTCATTTCGTCCGAGAACATCGCCCTGTTAAAGCACATAAAGTACCTCGATAGACACAATATGTCGCACCACTTCAGTTTACGAGGAGAAAACGACAAGCACCATAACCCAATTTCCCAGAAACTTCGCTCTGTGAAAGAGGAGCCAAAAGAAGCTAACATGTGTCTAGGCTTATGCGTAGATTTTCGATTTCGACAAGATGCGTTTCATGTAAAACGGAGCTCTACCCCATCGAAGCGTGATCGACCCCATCGAAATAGGAGAGTGTTTGACGTCCTGGAGAAGCAGTTTGGGGAACGCATTCTGGCTCGGAGGTGAGCCCCCCCCCCCCCCCCCCCCCCACTGGCATGACCCTCGATTGGCAGCCATATTCTCCGCATCTGAACACATGACACTCCTTTCTGTGGGGCTATAGTAAAGACAAACTGTACGGCAATAAAACCAAAACCATTGCTGAGCTGTAAACAACCATTCAGAAGATCATCGACAGCATCGATATTTCGACACTTCCGCGGGTCATACAGTTTCTCCCTGTTCGCCTGCGCCACATCATTGCCAATGATGGCAGGCATATCGAACATGTCATAACCTAAATCCCAATATATGTAGCGTTTACGTGCTGAATAAAGTGAGTGCACGCCATAGTTTGTAACTAATTTACGTTTTTTTCCATATAGTTCAATAATTGTCACCCGGTACATCCAATAAAATTAATATACCCACAGGTGCAAAGATCAGACACTAGAAGGTCATGAGGACAGTACCAGGAGAAACCAGACCTAATACGGCAAGGCTTGTCTGATATGTGATCGGTCTGAATGTCAATAGAATGGCGAAATTATTACGGGAAATAAAGAGGTGCCAAGAGAAAAGGCAGGAACCATGTGGACTCCAGAATGAGATTTTCACTCTGCAGCGGAGTGTGCGCTGATATGAAACTTCCTGGCAGATTAAAACTGTGTGCCCGACCGAGACTCGAACTCGGGACCTTTGCCTTTCGCGGACAAGTGCTCTACCATCTGAGCTACCGAAGCACGACTCACGCCCGGTCCTCACAGCTTTACTTCTGGCAGTATCTCGTCTCCTACCTTGCAAACTTTACAGTTTTAATCTGCCAGGAAGTACCATGTGGACTGTTGAACTCAAGAAGAACTGGTCAGAGCTTGAGATAAAGGAAAATTGGAAAATCAGGTACTAATCGACCAACATGCCAGAGATCAACGACATAGAAGAGCACAGGAAAAGTGTAGAGCTAACCCATTTCTGCTAAACTAGTTCATAACTGAAACAAAAATGTCATTACCGCCGGCCGGAGTGTCCAAGCGGTTCTAGGCACTTCAGTCTGGAACCGCGCGACCGGTACGGTCGCAGGTTCGAATCCTGCCTCGGGCATGGATGTGTGTGATGTCCTTAAGTTAGTTAGGTTTAAGTAGTTCTAAATTCTAGGGAACTGATGACGTCAGATGTTAAGTCCCATAGTGCTCAGAGCCATTAGAACCATTTTGACTCTGAAAAATGTCATTTACTGTTTCCTCTTTGGACGTTTCTCTGATCGGTTGAAAATAATGCTTGTATCATCTTCAAAAAATACTAATATTGCTTGCAGATTTTCGCTAAGTAGTCGACAAGGATCTCTATACTTCGGGGATGGAGAACTCTGGACTGGGAAGATTTACAAGAAAGATTATTGATGCGTTACTCGCCCAGACAGCCGTGCGTGTTACTGTTGTACTTCCAGAACAGGGAAATTTGCTGATCCTCGATCGAATCTGCTTGGCAGAATAACAACGAGAATTAATGGTTCAAATGGCTCTGAGGACTATGGGACTTAACATCTATGGTCATCAGTCCCCTAGAACTTAGAACTACTTAAACCTAACTAACCTAAGGACATCACACACATCCATGCCCGAGGCAGGATTCGAACCTGCGACCGTAGCAGTCACGCGGTTCCGGACTGAGCGCCTAGAACCGCGAGACCACCGCGGCCGGCAACGAGAATTAATGCGCCAGACAGCCTCGATTTGGCTTCTTGGCGGTTTCCCACATGCTGCTAGGTGAATACTGCGCTGGTACCTAAGTCCCACCTCAGTGACACGATTCATAAATATTTAGTTAACTGTCGCACATTTTCACGTGAATAATACTACGCACAAACTGTTGGCGTACACATATCCCATCCTAGAGGGCGCGGGGGGGGGGGGGGGGGGGGGGGAGGGATGACGGAGGGGTGACAGCGAAGGAAGGCATCCACCGACCTCATCCGTTAATAATTAACCATGCCGACAGTGCACCAATGCGGGAAAAAGGCAGGTAAGAAAGAAGAAGAAAAATATGAAATTAAAGTCGGTTCCTCTCTGTCCCGTTCTTGCGCCACATGAAATCATGTAACAAGGAACTCTGACTGGCTGATCACTGCGAATATAACTGAAGGAGGAAGCCACTCTGAAATCATCTGATAACTTACGTACAACGTCAGACACTATACAGAATCTTGAAACACGAACCACATTCGAGTCATCGTCTGCTAAAATATAGGGCATATCAGTGTGTAACGCGGTCGCAGTCCACATCGCGTGATACTGCCTCAGCTACCGCTGCTTCTTTCCCATGGACTGTACGGTCTACACAGAGTTTTTCGTTTCATTCAATGAAATTTTTATGTTGTTCATCAATTACACCTTCAAACTATCCACGGGGAAATAAGGCAATAAAGCATTTATATTCTTACGCATATGTTTCCTGATTTCTTAGGTAATTTGTGGGAAAAAGAGCGTGAAACTGTGTAAAAATCTAAAGCAATTCTAGAAAGTTACAAGCTATGTTCAACACAGCACCCTTTCCAGTTGCTCACTTGCTGGCTGATTGCCTGCAGAGCAGTCCAGGCAAGTAGAGCATCCATCTGAGGCTGACTGTATCTATTGCCAACAAAAAATTGGATGCGGTTCTTGAGCCCACAGGCAGAAACAGCAAGCCTTACGTAGGTCGAGTAGCGCTAGACAGAAAGCGAAAGACTATCCACTAACTAAAGAAATCACAGAAACATTGACACTCAAATAGGCTTAGTTTACAAACATGTGCGCACTGTGTAATGACAAATTTGGAAGTACTGAAAGTGGCGAATGCATACTAATATGTCCGTTTTGCGATATGTCGATCATCTGCGTCGGTGATGCTCCGGCTGGATTGGCTGCCCAAGGCGAAAATGTGCGCTATGCTGTTTCGGTAGTTGTTAAGCCGTGCACGACCGCAGGATACCGGGCTGTATCTTGTGACTGCTGCCAGAAAGGAGGGAGTGCGCGCAGTACTGGAGTGTGGCAGCCTGCATGGACTCTGGGACATGTGGTCTTCGCTGGGACAGCACGCCGCGAGCAGGAAGCACAGGCGGAGAAATGATAGTTGAATCAAGATCCTACGCTGCCGACAGGCGCTGGTATACGTCAACGGGGATAGTTGAAAATGTGTGCCCCGACCGGAAGTCGAACCCATGATCCCCTGCTTACATGGCAGACGCGCTGTCCATCTGAGCCACCGAGGGCAAGAGGATATTGCGACTACAGGGACTTATGCCTTGCACGCTCCCGTGACACACACATTCCCAACTTAACGTCCACACACTACATTCGTAGTACCCCTGCCCACTCACGGCCGACAATCTTACCGAGTCCCGTCAGAGTACGGGCAACACGTGTGCATGCGCACAGAAGAAGGTCAATGGCCGGTTAGCCTTACCTATATGAAGATGGTATCTGTTCTTTCGGACGTGTCTGGAACAACAGATACCATCTTCACACAGGCGGAGAAGATGTCAGCGCTGTTATCGCCACAGACGAGGTTGTACGCCGCGCCTGGGCGGGCGTGGTAAGAGGTGTGGCTGCCCATTAAGCCGTTTCCGCTGTTCCGTTACCACCCAAACCCAATCGGCCTTTGGCTGTGGTGAGGCGGCACGCCTTTTATAAGTCTCGCCTGTTGCGGCGTTTGTTTACTTACGCGTAGCGAC
Organism: Schistocerca americana; assembly: GCF_021461395.2. Lineage (NCBI taxonomy): Eukaryota > Metazoa > Arthropoda > Insecta > Orthoptera > Acrididae > Schistocerca > Schistocerca americana. Next base: position 28,589,261 of record NC_060127.1, read on the forward strand.
TTGTTTCAGAGTCCGACTGCATTGACTATTATGGCGTTTTCTAACCGCCACCCCACATTTAAATTAACGTTAGATCACGAACGAAGGCGTATGAAGTTGAACGTTTTATATCGGATGAAATACAGGGTTATTACAAATGATTGAAGCGATTTCACAGCTCTACCATAACCTTATTATTTGAGATATTTTCACAATGCTTTGCACACACATACAAAAACGGAAAAAGTTTTTTTAGGCCTTCACAAACGTTCGATATGTGCCCCTTTAGTGATTCGGAAGACATCAAGCCTATAATCAAGTTCCTCCCACACTCGGCGCAGAATGTCCCCATCAATGAGTTCGAAAGCATCGTTGATGCGAGCTCGCAGTTCTGGCACGTTTCTTGGTAGAGGAGGTTTAAACACTGAATCTTTCACATAACCCCACAGAAAGAAATCGCATGGGGTTAAGTCGGGAGAGCGTGGAGGCCATGACATGAATTGCTGATCATGATCTCCACCACGACCGATCCATCGGTTTTCCAATCTCCTGTTTAAGAAATGCCGAACATCATGATGGAATTGCGGTGGAGCACCATCCTGTTGAAGGATGAAGTCGGCGCTGTCGGTCTCCAGTTGTGGCATGAGCCAATTTTCCAGCATGTCCAAATAGACGTGTCCTGTAACGTTTTTTTCGCAGAAGAAAAAGGGGCCGTAAACTTTAAACCGTGAGATTGCACAAAACACGTTAACTTTTGGTGAATTGCGAATTTGCTGCAGGAATGCGTGAGGATTTTCTACCGCCCAGATTCGCACATTGTGTCTGTTCACTTCACCATTAAGAAAAAATGTTGCTTCATCACTGAAAACAAGTTTCGCACTGAACACATCCTTTCCCATGAGCTGTTGCAACCGCGCCGAAAATTCAAAGCGTTTGACTTTGTCATCGGGTGTCAGGGCTTGTAGCAATTGTAAACGGTAAGGCTTCTGCTTTAGCCTTTTCCGTAAGATTTTCCAAGCCGTCGGCTGTGGTACGTTTAGCTCCCTGCTTGCTTTATTCGTCGACTTCCGCGGGCTACGCGTGAAACTTGCCCGCACGCGTTCAACCGTTTCTTCGCTCACTGCAGGCCGACCCGTTGATTTCCCCTTACAGAGGCATCCAGAAGCTTTAAACTGCGCATACCATCGCCGAATGGAGTTAGCAGTTGGTGCATCTTTGTTGAACTTCGTCCTGAAGTGTCGTTGCACTGTTATGACTGACTGATGTGAGTGCATTTCAAGCACGACATACGCTTTCTCGGCTCCTGTCGCCATTTGGTCTCACTGCGCTTTCGAGCGCTCTGGCGGCAGAAACCTGAAGTGCGGCTTCAGCCGAAGAAAACTTTATGAGTTGTTCTACGTATCTGTAGTGTGTCGTGACCATATGTCAATGAATGGAGCTACAGTGAATTTATGAAATCGCTTCAATCATTTGTAATAGCCCTGTAAATGCGTCTCCTGTTGTCGGAATGCATTTTTCAATCCTTAGTACTATTGTGTACATAAAGCTCGTGAATGACGAGCTGTGTGCCGCTGTTGTTCGGCGTCACGCTGATCTCAACTTTCGATACTCTGACAGACATACAGGGGCTGTAGTGGTTGATCACGCTGGTTTTGGCCTCCGAACTTTGCGGGTTTTCCAACTCCTGTTTGAAGTACAGGACGCTGTAGTGGCCGCTTTTGAACTTTACGGCAACGTCGTCAGTCACGTGGCTGAAACGTGGAAGACGTCCTAGACGTACTGTGTCCACAACGGTGTCCCTCAGATAAAAATTGAACTACGGACACGCGTGCCATCCTACATGGTTATTGCCGGCTGCAGGGCTGTCGTCATGCACGATTGCCAGCCGCTCACCTGTTCAGGTCAGGCCATGTCCGTTCTGAATTCTGAATGCCTCCGACGTAGGCTGGTTCAGAGGCCGGTCGGAGACGTTGCTCCTGCGGCGCCCACTGTTTTGCCTCTGTCTTACGCGTCTGTGGAGGTGCTGCCTGATACACGCCCCCCCCCCCTTCCCCCGCCCCCTACTGGACCAGTCGGTACCCGTGTCGGCTCCTCTCGACGACGCGATGGACGTTTCGCCCGTCTCTCCTACAACTGTGCCGGGGGCAGTACAAATGAACGACGACCGACAGCAGGCACAAGCTGTCTCTCCCGACCCATTGGCCGGCCGGTGTGGCCGAGCGGTTCTAGGCGCTTCAGTCTGGAACAGCGTGACCTCTACGGTCGCAGGTTCGAATCCTGCCTCGGGCATAGATTTGTGTGATGTCCTTAGGTTACTTAGGTTTAAGTAGGTCTACGTTCTAGGGGACTGATGACCACAGATGTTAAGTCCCATAGTGCCTGGAGCCATTTGAACCATTTTTGAACCGACCAATTGCTTTTCTGCCATCTGGCCACATGTCGGACGATAGCCGTCTGCTATCCGACACGGAACAGCATGTTAGGAAGCAGTGGTCACCGAGGAAACAGAAAAGTCAATTACCGTACCCCTTCTGATGATTGCGTGCATCGGATGTCTGCACAGCATGACGACGAAGCTACTGGTGGTGAGCTGTCCTGTGACGCTCTGCCACCTGACGACGCGGCGTCATTCCCTGCCTCCACCTCAAGTCAGCGTCCACCTCCGGTCACCGACCTTCCACCGCCTGCGTCTGATGCGACTGCCCCCGTTTCTGTTTCTGATGCTACCTGTGGGATTACTTCCAATAATGTTCCACTGAACTAGCCCAGTCACACGTCTGTTTCCTGGGAGGAAGGCGTCGATGCTGAGGATGGACATTCTGGAGGAGCACAGAACAATGGAACCCCCCTTGGTCTGGTCGTCTCCCTCCCTGTCACAGTGACATGTCCCTCTGTACTCCTGACGATGACAGCTTTCCAGACTTATAGCATTTTTTTTTTGTTTTTTGGTCACCAGCCTACTGACTGGTTTGATGCGGCCCGCCACGAATTCCTGTCCTGTGCTAACCTTTTCATCTCAGACTAGCACTTGCAACCTACGTCCTCAATTATTTGCTTGGCGTATTCCAATCTCTGTCTTCCTCTACAGTTTTTGCCCTCTACAGCTCCCTCTAGTACCATGGAAGTCATTCCCCCATGTCTTAGCAGATGTCCTATCATCCTGTCCCTTCTCCTTATCAGTGTTTTCCACATATTCCTTTCCTCTCCGATTCTGCGTAGAACCTCCTCATTCCTTACCTTATCAGTCCACCTAATTTTCAACATTCGTCTATAGCACCACATCTCAAATGCTTCGCTTCTCTTCTGTTCCGGATTTCCAACAGTCCATGTTTCACTACCATACAATGCTGTACTCCAGACGTACATCCTCAGAAATTTCTTCCTCAAATTAAGGCAGGTATTTGATATTAGTAGACTTCTCTTATCCAGAAATGCCTTTTTTGCCTTGCTCCGTCCGTCATTGGTTAGCCTAGGTAGCAGTATTCCTTAACTTCATTGACTTCGTAACCATCAATCCTGATGTTAAGTTTCTCGCTGTTCTCATTTCTACTACTTCTCATTACCTTCGTATTTCTACGATTTACTCTCAAACCATACTGTGTACTCATTAGACTGTTCATTCCGTTCAGCAGATCATTTAATTCTTCTTCACTTTCACTCAGGATAGCAATGTCATCAGCGAATCGTATCATTGATATCCTTTCACCTTGTATTTTAATTCCACTCCTGAACGTTTCTTTTATTTCCATCATTGCTTCCTCGATGTACAGATTGAAGAGTAGGGGCGAAAGGCTACAGCCTTGTCTTACACCCTTCTTAATACGAGCACTTCGTTCTTGATCGTCCACTCTTATTATTCCCTCTTGGTTGTTGTACATATTGTATATGACCCGTCTCTCCCTATAGCTTACCCCTACTTTTTTCAGAATCTCGAACAGCTTGCACCATTTTATATTGTCGAACGCTTTTTCCAGGTCGACAAATCCTATGAAAGTGTCTTGATTTTTCTTTAGCCTTGCTTCCATTATTAGCCGTAACGTCAGAATTGCCTCTCTCGTCCCTTTACTTTTCCTAAAGCCAAACTGATCGTCACCTAGCGCATTCTCAATTTTCTTTTCCATTCTTCTGTATATTATTCTTGTAAGCAGCTTCGATGCATGAGCTGTTAAGCTGATTGTGCGATAATTCTCGCACTTGTCAGCTCTTGCCGTCTTCGGAATTGTGTGGATGATGCTTTTCCGAAAGTCAGATGGTATGTCGCCAGACTCATATATTCTACACACCAACGTGAATAGTCGTTTTGTTGCCACTTCCCCCAATGATTTTAGATATAGCATAGCCACGGTCAATGTCAACACGATTCGCGTACGCCACGAACTGGCTTTACTCGATGACATGCTGCAGGCCGCGGACGTGGACGTAGCTCTCTTCAGGAGGTGCATGTTGGAACTTACTGTGCTCGCCATGGTTTTGCAGCACATGTGTCTCATGCTTCCCCTACCGGTAGTGGCGTGGCGATCCTCTTATTTGACGGTATCCTCACTCACGAAGTTGCCTATCTCCGTGATGCCAGAAGTATGGCTTTCACGCTTAGTGACGCCAGGGTCGTTAATTTCTATGCGCCATCTGGTTCGGAGAGCCGCCGTGAAAGTTCCACCTTCTTCTGAGAGACAGCGACGCCTCTCTTCCTGGGTCACAGGATGCATTGATCACGGGGGGCGATTTCAACTGCACCCAGGCACCCAAAGACCAACTACCACGTCACTCTCTGTGCGCGGCGCTAGCGACAGTTCTCCAGCACCTCAGACTTGTGGATTCTTGGTACTATGTTCATGGCGATCATCCAGGGTTTACGCAGTTCACTAGCCATTCTTCCAGCCGGCTCGCTCGTGTTTACATCTTCCGCGGTATTGTCAGTGGGGTACAGGCTGCTGAAGTCTTGCCCACTCTGTTCACTCACCATGACGCATATATTTGCGCCGTCAATCTCTGCCGCCAAAGGGTGTGGCGCGACCGTGGACCGTGAAACTGAACACGATCCACCTTACTTCACCCGCCTGCCGGCAACTCATCGAGACCACGTGGGCAGCTTGTGGTCGATGCCGTTGTAATGTCTCTTGCAGCGGTCTCTCCACGATATTTTCAGAAATTTTATAAATTATATAACTCAGTACATATCTCGAAATATCTCTTCTTATCTTACCGATTATCAATGCAAAGTAGTTTCAAGCCCAATTATTCCTTGGAGCGTCCATTTACTCCATGGAATAGCTTCTCTGCTATCTATGTTTTCTCTTAGGAAAAAGAATAAGGGACTTCTTGCCGATGAGTCGTGAAAGAGGGATGTATATGTATGTATTGTTGAGCTAGTCGCCATCTTGATGAGATTCTGTATGAGAAGGAATTTAATACATGAACTAAACTAAAGTAAGTGTGTTCGCGTATTATTTAACGGATTATTATTATTGACAGTGTCTGCTTACTACGCTGTGTTGCACGGGATCAGTAGGGAACGTCAGATTTACACTGGACGAACCTGCCGTTTTGTATGCTCAAGATATCCAGTTACTTCAAATAAATAGGCTAACACGGTCTTCCCCATGTGATCACCGAAAGTTAATATTTATTACAAATGTTTCCAGGAGATCGACTGACAATTTTCGTCGCACCGAGACTTCGAAATTGCTTCACTGCCTTATGGAATTTAAGTTAAGCTTAATTTAATCATGATAGAACAGTACTGAACTGTGTGAATGTGATAAGCCTGATTTGTCAATGAAAATTCCCTTAATATACGCATGTTTTTTACTATCCTGATCAGTGAAGCTAAATCAGGCCGGTGTGGGAGAGGTTTTTTAAATTTTAGATCTCATACAAAATATATTAAACCGTGACACCTATCAGCCTGCCATATCATGGTGGGTGCTCTGTGCAAAGTCTGCTCTCTACGCAAGGCCTTCGTTGGTTAGGCAAGGGAGGTTGCGCCGTGGCGGCGACGGACTCAGGAATTCTATTTCACCATCCTCCGGGAATGTACTGTGATGCCGTATTCGCCAGAGCGTCAGGCGATGGCGAATCGTGCTAAGACACGGTTCACGTCCCTCTCTCGCCGCCACCTTGAAGGAGCTACTGGGTCACGGCGCGCACACATACTGCAAGAGCGTCCATGTATGTATCATGTCATAGCAGAACGACGCCACCGTGGGATTAGTCTACATAGGTGAGACGGGACGTCCGATTAGCACAAGGCTCTCGGAACATGAAAGATATATCCGCCTGAAACAACACACTAATTCAGCAGTGGCGAAACACCGAGACGAGTGCGGGAAACCAATATTTTTTCAAGAAGCCCGCGTCCTGGCGAAACAGCCTCTCACTTTCAAAAGAAAGATTAGAGAGGCGATAGAAATAGCCAAAAGACCCGCCAACATGAATAGAGAGGACGGGTACAAGCTTCCGAGGTCTTGGCTGCCCGCAATAGCAGGGCTACGGAGCGGCGGCAGAGCCGTGGCGGCCCGTGCAGACACGCAGAGAGCCGCAGTAGTGGTCGCGAGCACACAAAGCAGTGGCACGCCGCAGCCGGCTTCTGGACAGCATGGAAACAGTGTGACGTCACAGCCATCACCTGTTCGCTATTCGTCCGTCTCCTCCAATGGGGTGGATTAATATAAAGACCAATAGAAAACAGCTATTTCAGCCAATGAAAGATAATAAAGGAAACACCAATAAAGCATACCTTTCACCCCTCCTCCTCCTCCTTTTACAGCCAATCAAGTAACGACACGGTTTTCTCGTGCAGCTATTTAAGGAACCAAGTGTGTTCATTTAGCAGTTAACGTAAGGCCCTGATGATGGCTAGCTGCAACGCTGGCCGAAATGTTGGCGCATTTTAAATTATGACGATGCGGTCTGATACCCTGAAGAATTTTATTGAAGAAGACAACGGCCGCGGAAGCCTACGCTTACAAATTTGATCAATGTTCTTACGACTGACCATGGGCAGCGTTTTGATATCCAGCAGGATATCGGGTCTGCCTTCCATGTTACGCTGTACTCTGAACACTGCCTTGAAATCAGTACGGCGGTGTCCAGACTCTCCTTTGGCTCGGTTCCCGTGGATGCGACGATGGATTTGATTGCTAACGTCACGGAGGAGGAAGTCCATGACGCTATCCAGGCGTGTTCCATGGACAAGTCGCCTGGCCCTGACGGCCTCCCACTGGAATCTTATCACACATTTCATCCCCTTCTGGCGCCAGTGTGGACGGAAATTTGTTAGGGCCTTATGTCACCTTTCGGGGCGATTCCAGTCGGTTTCCTCATTCCCATCCACAAGCCTCGGGGCATCTCACGGATATGCGATTACCGCCCCTTGACGTTACTCAACAACGATACGAAGATCTTTATCTGGCTGTTGGCTGCGCGGCTTAAATTGACAGCTCGGTGCGTGGTTTCCCATGGTCAAACATCTTTGGGAGGTACCAATAACATCTGCACCGTCCTTTGCTCCTATTGGAACATAATCGCTGTTGCTCAGGCACGTCGCGTGCCTGGACTTATGGCAGTTCTTGGCTTCAGCCAGACGCTCGATAGCGTCGATCACAACTTCCTGGAAGGAGTGCTCCGCGATATGGACTACCGTGATACTACCATCGACGTAGTAATGCGTGTCCTTCGTGGAGCTGCGTCTCGTGTACACTACAACGGCGGTCTTATTCCTCCCACGTCGATCAGTGCGTCAAGGCTGCCCGCTCTCTGCATTGTTATATGCATTCGCCATGATACCGTTGCTATGCGGCCTCCGCCCACGCCTCTCTGGGATGTCTCTCGGTGACCATGCACTCGGCTGCACTGCATCTGCAGGCGATCTCGCCATCGTTCTTCGTAGCGGTGCTGTGGTCAGGGAGTCACTGGCGTGGGCTACCACCCACGGCGAAGCTTCTGGTAGCTTAATTAACTTTTCATAACTGGAATTCACAGTCATGTGAAATTTCTTGAAAGATATCATGTTTCCGCCAGTGACTGTTAAACACTTTATTTCCACTAACGCAATTTCGGCCTTAGGTCGTTATCAAGTGCAGATGTTTTGGCTTTAAGCCATGTGTCAGCTTGTATAAAGTAGACATATGCAGTTGATAATGGCCTAATGCCGAAATTGCAATAGTGGAAATAAAAAGTTTAACAGTCACGTGGAAACATGATGTCTTTCAAGGAGCTTCTGGTAGCTGCCTTAACGTCCGCAAATCGATCGCCATGTCTATAGGTGCGGGACATCCTGCGGACAGTGCTGCTCCTTTGACTGTAGCTGATACTCTCCGATCTACATCTACATCTACATTGATACTCCGCAAGCCACCCAACGGTGTGTGGCGGAGGTCACTTTACGTGCCACTGTCATTACCTCCCTTTCCTGTTCCAGTCGCGTATGGTTCGCGGGAAGAACGACTGTCTGAAAGCCTCCGTGTGCGCTCTAATCTCTCTAATTTTACATTCGTGATCTCCTCGGGAGGTATAAGTAGGGGGAAGCAATATATTCGATACCTCATCCAGAAACGCACCCTCTCGAAACCTGGCGAGCAAGCTACACCGCGATGCAGAGCGCCTCTCTTGCAGAGTCTGCCACTTGAGTTTATTAAACATCTCCGTAACGCTATCACGGTTACCAAATAACCCTGTGACGAAACGCGCCGCTCTTCTTTGGATCTTCTCTATCTCCTCCGTCAGACCGATCTGGTACGGATCCCACACTGATGAGCAATACTCAAGTATAGGTCGAACGAGTGTTTTGTAAGCCACCTCCTTTGTTGATGGACTACATTTTCTAAGCACTCTCCCAATGAATCTCAACCTGGTACCCGCCTTACCAACAATTAATTTTATATGATCATTCCACTTCAAATCGTTCCGCACGCATACTCCCAGATATTTTACAGAAGTAACTGCTACCAGTGTTTGTTCCGCTATCATATAATCATACAATAAAGGATCCTTCTTTCTAGGACTCGATTTCGCATGTCATCTGCGGCGGACAATTGCCCTCAACGGCCGACGTTAACTTTCCCAACTACGAGCTGGAGTCTTAGATCACCTTTTACGAGCACTCGATGTTCTGCAACGCACACTCTACGTAAATCTATATTTGGAGTGGCACAGACACATTCCATTCCGTCTTCCACGGCCAGCCGCACGCTAGCAGCATTGGGTTATGTCGTTTCCACCTCGCAAGACCAGGACAAAAAACAGGTGCGATGTCATTTTTATCACTGCCTTAACTGTAAGTTCAAGTGTGTGTGAATTCCTAAGGGATCAAACAGCTTAGGTCATCTGTCCCTAGACTTACACTCTACTTAAATTAGACTAACACCGCCCCCCCCCCCCCCCCACACACACACACACCCATACCCGAAGGAGCACTCGAACCTCCAATGGAAGGGGCCGCAAAATCCGTGACATGACGCCTCAAACCACGCGGACACTCCGCGCAACTAACTGAAAGTACTCCGGACTGATTGATCAGTCTAAATCCGACAAGCATATGGTAGCGGATATACCATTTTGTGGTGCTAGAAAGTCTAACTTGAAATTTCAGCGTAATGTTCCTTCAGTCTCAACAGCTAGAGCCGATGCCGATGCCGCAATGAGGTTATTTGTGAGTATACACTGTGTTGCCGCGTGGCGTAGCAGCGTCGTTTGAGGCGTATTGTCACGGTCCGAGCGGCTCCCCCCCCCCCCCCCCCCCCCCCCGTCGGAGGTTCGAATCTTCGAATCCTCCCTCGGGCATAGGTGTGTGTGTGTTGTCCATAGTGTAAGTTAGTTTAAGTTAGATTAAGTAGTGTGTAAGCTTTGGGACCGATGACCTAAGCAGTTTGGTCCCACAGGAACTTACCACACATTTACAAAAAATTGCATTGTGTTGTATATTGTATTGATCATCTCAACGAGCTGAACAAACGGTGTTTCCACATATGCGATATGGAAATACGTCGCACATAATGCAGTGAAGTGATGAAAAATTTACCCACACTTTAAATTTTTACTGAAATTGACGTTCGTGGTACTTCGTAAAGCGTAATTGTGGACAAGAGCACAGTCATTACTGTTACAAAAAGGTCGGTCGTTGACGTTTATGTTTATCATAAAACAAAGAGTGTGAAGTTTCAACATTTTTGAAACTGTTGTTGGAGGTGTGAAAGCTATATTAGCTGACTCTGAACCGTATTTGCATCTGTTATGCTTTCCTTAGGTTACAAATTGCGCATCTAATCCTGATTCCATGTTCTTGTCATTCCACCCTTTGTCACTTTTGCGAAAAAGATTTACCAGATCATTTGGAATTCACTTTTTCAGAATCACACAACAGGTGTTACCGCTCCTTGATAAGGCAAGGCCTGTGTAACGCACATTATGAACTGGATCCCTTGACGATACTACAAATCGCCGGAACATTTTGGTTCTCAGTTGAGTCCGTCTGTGAACAAGGTACCTAATCAGTGGGAGTCTCTGAGTACTTCAGGTAAGCCTCCGTCAATGGAAAGTGCTATGTAGCTCAGACATTTTTATAAAATGTTTAAAGACCATAACAACTTATTGGTTTTCATATTTCTGCCACCAGTTTTATAAGAGTTTAACGTAGTTAATAATACGCTTCAGTCTAGATCTATCGACCCCACCATGCTGCTTCAAGGTTTTACCATTTTACACCGTAAAAGGTCGTCAAAAGAATCTGCCCTTTATAAATGTTAAGAGTTTTATTCATCTCAAGCCATGCTTGGGTTCCGCTTTTGAAAAGCAGGCAGGAATTTTGCATATCAGCGGTATAATGACTGTGGATACTGAAATGGGAATTCGGATAATTTGCTTTAACTTTCTTGTACTGCTTGTCAGTGAGCGTCAATTTCATCTACCGAAGGATGTTTAAGTGCTACGCAAGGCATTATCTATAATACTAGAAAACTCTTTAAGGAGAGTAAAGGACAATATCGAATCATAAGCTATGGAAATAGGTATCAAACCCACCATCCTGTCCGACGTAGATAATCAACTTTGTGGAGTGGGAGAATATGACAGGTAATGAATGTTGGCAAAAATTGTGATAGGAAAAACGGGAACGCCATGTTCTATTCTATTCTGACGAATCGCGCTGAGCCGGCGGCTGTGACCGAGCGGTTCTAGGTGCTTCAGTCCGGAACCACGCGGTTGCTACCGTAACAAGTTCGAATCCTGTCTCGGGCATGGATGTGTGTGATGTCCTTAGGTTAGTTCAAATAGTTCTAAGTCTAGGGGACTGATGACCTCAGATGTTAAGTCCCAAACTGCTTAGAGCCATTTGAACCATTTGAAATCGTACTGGTCTTCAGAATCATGCTGGTCTTCAGCGCATCGGAATGTGTCAAATTGTAAATTTGTGGTAAGATCTTATGCGGCCAAACTGCTTTGGTCATCGGTCCCTAATGTTATACACTACCTAATCTAACTTAAACTAACTTACGATATGGACAACACACACACCCATGCCCGAGGGAGGACTCGAACCTCCGACGGGGGAAGCCGCGCAGACCGTGACAAGGCGCCCAAGACCGCGCGGCTACCCCGCGCGGCACGGAATGCGGTGTCAAAACTTCCTATTTAATGTTGCAGTTCTGAAAAAAATCTGTAGAACATATTCGTAATCACTGAATGACCATACGAATTTACAAATGTTACGTGTTTTCTACACTACCATGGTTTGCAAAATAAATATTGTTTGTTTCAGGTACCACCCAATCCCATGGCAGCAAGAGTATTGGCGTTAACAGTGACAACCCGAGATCCTCAGCATTACAACAATTCGTGGAAGGAGAAATGGATAACACTGAAATGTCTGTTTTTCATACGGAGTGAACTGTTACATTCACAATTCCCGTGTTGTGCTTATGAAAAATGTACGAGGGCAGTTCAATAAGTAATGCAACACATTTTTTTTCTGAAACAGGGGTTGTTTTATTCAGCATTGAAATACACCAGGTTATTCCCCAATCTTTTAGCTACACAACACTATTTTTCAACGTAATCTCCATTCAATGCTACGGCCTTACGCCACCTTGAAATGAGGGCCTGTATGCCTGCACGGTACCATTCCACTGGTCGATGTCGGAGCCAACGTCGTACTGCATCAATAACTTCTTCATCATCCGCGTAGTGCCTCCCACGGATTGCGTCCTTCATTGGGCCAAACATATGGAAATCCGACGGTGCGAGATCGGGGCTGTAGGGTGCATGAGGAAGAACAGTCCACTGAAGTTTTGTGAGCTCCTCTCGGGTGCGAAGACTTGTGTGAGGTTTTGCGTTGTCATGAAGAAGGAGAAGTTCGTTCAGATTTTTGTGCCTACGAACACGCTGAAGTCGTTTCTTCAATTTCTGAAGAGTAGTACAATACACTTGAGAGTTGATCGTTTGACCATGGGGAAGGACATCGAACAGAATAACCCCTTCAGCGTCCCAGAAGACTGTAACCATGACTTTACCGGCTGAGGGTATGGCTTTAAACTTTTTCTTGGTAGGGGAGTGGGTGTGGCGCCACTCCATTGATTGCCGTTTTGTTTCAGGTTCGAAGTGATGAACCCATGTTTCATCGCCTGTAACAATCTTTGACAAGAAATTGTCACCCTCAGCCACATGACGAGCAAGCAATTCCGCACAGATGGTTCTCCTTTCCTCTTTATGGTGTTCAGTTAGACAACGAGGGACCCAGCGGGAACAGACCTTTGAATATCCCAACTGGTGAACAATTGTGACAGCACTACCAACAGAGATGTCAAGTTGAGCACTGAGTTGTTTGATGGTGATCCGTCGATCATCTCGAACGAGTGTGTTCGCACGCTCCGCCATTGCAGGAGTCACAGCTGTGCACGGCCGGCCCGCACGCGGGAGATCAGACAGACTTGCTTGACCTTGCGGCAATGATGACACACGCTTTGCCCAACGACTCACCGTGCTTTTGTCCACTGCCAGATCACCGTAGACATTCTGCAAGCGCCTATGAATATCTGAGATGCCCTGGTTTTCAGCCAAAAGAAACTCGATCACTGCCCGTTGTTTGCAACGCACATCCGTTACAGACGCCATTTTAACAGCTCCGTACAGCGCTGCCACCTGTCGGAAGTCAATGAAACTATACGAGACGAAGCGGGAATGTTTGAAAATATTCCACAAGAAATTTCCGGTTTTTTCAACCAAAATTGGCCGAGAAAAAAAATGTGTTGCATTACTTATTGAACTGCCCTCGTAATAAAGTTAATGTTGGGCAGCCTGAAGAAAGAAATATGATGCATATAAGAGAACAGTGAGCCTGTACTTTATCGTATTTGGAGATATGTTTATATACGAACGAAACTTGTTCCTCATACAGATATTTATAATGACCGATTTCTAGCAGATGTTGAAAATTGGTCTGCCGAAATACGTGTGCCAGTTTTGGCAACATTGGTGTCTTGCACTGCAGGTTACTAGTCCACACCACTAGTTGTGTACCAAAAACTGGCGCGGAGATGCATGCACAACGCCAACCGCTATATGAGTGATCTCTGTCGAGTTTCGAGCGCTCTTCAAATATTGCTCTAAATATGGCCCGTAGGTGCATGGGTAATGGTGGAACTACATGTGCGCCCTCTGTCGGAATGCGGGCTCGCGGAGTTAAAATTGAGGTGTCAAATTAATAAAATGAACTGTCGCGAGAGGTGTCATTAGTCATAAAATGTTTTCATTCTGGTCATATTAAAGAAACCACCGTGTCTCACATCTTATCCAGTTATAACTGAACACCAGAAGTTTTTTTGTACTTTTCATTCCCATCGATGAGGGGGAAGGGCGGGATGTTTGAAGGTCTGCAATATCCTTTTCAGCCTTTGAGGATGTGGTATACATTATATTATTTCATTACATTTTATTTAGTGCATCAGTGCAAATTTCTCATTACTGATAATTTTACATATTCTACTTATTCTACATTGCTTGTTCGGAACTTTGAGGTGTGTGTGTCTTTTTTGGGAACTTAAATCTTACGTTGTTCATTGTTTCAGATTGAACTATTATTAATACACATTAAAAATTAAATTGGTTATAAAGTAAAGTAAAATTTAATATGATAATAGAATAACAGAATAATGATAGTAAATGAAACTAAAATAGCTGAAGAGTAATAGTGTTTTCATCATGTCAGAGCATGTAATTGTTGTTGTGGTTTTTGAGGGTAGTTTGCATACTTTACATTTGGCAGTGGTGCCTTTTGCATCTGAGAATTTTGCATTCTCCCTCTTTTTCGTATTTGCCACCTACATCCTGTCTTGGTGTTTACAACCTATTTCCTGTGTTTGTGTGTGAGTGTGTGTGTGTGTGTGTGTGTGTGTGTGTGTGTGTGTGTGTATGTGGGTGTGCGCGGTCGCTGACCTGTGTGTGTGTGGTTTGAATGTGATGATGGGTTCTCTGTGGTGTGTGTTTGGTGTTATTAGTTTGTTCTGTCTTCGGTCCAGGAGAGGGGGGAGTGGGATTTCTCTGGTTAGGGATTCCGTGGTGGGGGAATGGTCCGGGAACTCTGCTGGTGTTGTGCGCTACTGTACGCCATGGTTGGGCGTATTTGAACCTGGGTCGTCTGGCTGGTCGTGCTCTTGTCGTTAGGATGCCTTCCATGTCTGATCGCTTCGCCAGTGTGTGCTGTCCATATCTTGCCCTGAGTTTGGCGAATCGGGATTGTAGAGGCTCAACTCCAGTGACGTGTACTTCGTCACTCGCCGAGGCCTTGTATTCGGGATGATTAAGCCTCCAGTCTCCATCTGACTATCCTGGGCTTCGGTTTTCCGCGGTTTTCTCTAACCTGTTTCTGGCAAATGCTACGGTGTTTCCCACTGTAAGGCCACGGCCGGCCACCTCTCCGAAGCCTTTGGCACTAGATCTCTCTGTAGCAAAATGCATGTGTAAGTGAATCCTTTTTTGTTCTCAAACGGATATCAAAAACTGTTTCACTGAAGAACATTGCACTGCAGTTCCTCTTTAAGTCGCCGCATTAACATCAAATGATACATATCGGTATAAGTGCCCATGCGACAAAGAAAGCAGCGGAAATCGCGCAACAAAGAGAAGGCCACTAGACCAGAGGAGACAGCGATACAGCTATACATGGAGAACACGGAAGAACTTGGTCCTCTTGTAGCAGCTGTGTACCGTAAGGTCGCTGAAGAAGCGAAGGGGTCCCAATTTTTGGAAAAAAACGCAAGTAATTCCATTTTGAGGAATGGTTTTCGAACAGGTGCACAAAATTGCAAACCTATACCTCTGTCGGTCTGTTTTAGAGTTTTGTAACATGTGTATAGGCTTGCGTATTGTGTCATTTCGTGAAAAGTCAGATACCTCTATTGATTCAGAAATCTCATGCCGGGCAAAGCAGAAAACTATATTCATTAGCTGCAATTTAAAAATTAAAAATTCGCTTTCCGACCAACAATTAAATATTTTTCGCCAGTCTGGGATCCATACCAGGTGGGAAACGGAAATTCAGAAGATCCAAAGAAAAACCTTATTTTTTCAAATGGCCTTCATTTTGTTTTCTGTGCTCCAAATAATTTAAGCGAGGTACAGCTTCTAAAGAATCTTACATACTTCGCTAACGTCAGCTCAATTTTGATTTCAGACTGGCTGGCTGACTGTGACATACTGCGCGTAGAGGTCTACATCGAAATTTTGTTTCGTTCCGACGACACTTCCGCCTTTGCTCTTCGACATTTCCGGTCGATAAAATTCCAGTTTGTAGAGGTAATATCAATAAACATTTTGACCAAATTTGACATTGATATCTATAACAGATCACGAGAAAAAAATTCTCTAAGAACATGCTTTTTCGGACCAAAGATAGTAAACCTCCCTTAAGAGCACAAGCGTCGCGGAGATGCCTAGTGAGGCGTTCTGTGACGCTGTATTGTTTAGTATATCGTTAGAGTTCCAAGAGGGTACATTCCTAGAGCAGTGAATCGATATATTGCCTCCTCCTCCGTAGATCTTGCGAAAAGACTATGGAGGTAAAATGAGGAAAATTTGAGCTAACTCGGTGGCTTACAAATAATAATCGTTCTTCCCGCGAACCATTCGCGACTGTAACAGTGGAGCACAAAGTAACCTCCAAAAAGCATCGTAAGATGAATTGCCGGGTACTGATGTGGATATACACTCCTGGAATTGGAAAAAAGAACACATTGACACCGGTGTGTCAGACCCACCATACTTGCTCCGGACACTGCGAGAGGGCTGTACAAGCAATGATCACACGCACGGCACAGCGGACACACCAGGAACCGCGGTGTTGGCCGTCGAATGGCGCTAGCTGCGCAGCATTTGTGCACCGCCGCCGTCAGTGTCAGCCAGTTTGCCGTGGCATATGGAGCTCCATCGCAGTCTTTAACACTGGTAGCATGCCGCGACAGCGTGGACGTGAACCGTAGGTGCAGTTGACGGACTTTGAGCGAGGGCGAATAGTGGGCATGCGGGAGGCCGGGTGGACGTACCGCCGAATTGCTCAACACGTGGGGCGTGAGGTCTCCACAGTACATCGATGTTGTCGCCAGTGGTCGGCGGAAGGTGCACGTGCCCGTCGACCTGGGACCGGACCGCAGCGACGCACGAATGCACGCCAAGACCGTAGGATCCTACGCAGTGCCGTAGGGGACCGCACCGCCACTTCCCAGAAAATTAGGGACACTGTTGCTCCTGGGGTATCGGCGAGGACCATTCGCAACCGTCTCCATGAAGCTGGGCTACGGTCCCGCACACCGTTAGGCCGTCTTCCGCTCACGCCCCAACATCGTGCAGCCCGCCTCCAGTGGTGTCGCGACAGGCGTGAATGGAGGGACGGATGGAGACGTGTCGTCTTCAGCGATGAGAGTCGCTTCTGCCTTGGTGCCAATGATGGTCGTATGCGTGTTTGGCGCCGTGCAGGTGAGCGCCACAATCAGGACTGCATACGACCGAGGCACACAGGGCCAACACCCGGCATCATGGTGTGGGGAGCGATCTCCTACACTGGCCGTACACCACTGGTGATCGTCGAGGGGACACTGAATAGTGCACGGTACATCCAAACCGTCATCGAACCCATCGTTCTACCATTCCTAGACCGGCAAGGGAACTTGCTGTTCCAACAGGACAATGCACGTCCGCATGTATCCCGTGCCACCCAACGTGCTCTAGAAGGTGTAAGTCAACTACCCTGGCCAGCAAGATCTCCGGATCTGTCCCCCATTGAGCATGTTTGGGACTGGATGAAGCGTCGTCGCACGCGGTCTGCACGTCCAGCACGAACGCTGGTCCAACTGAGGCGCCAGGTGGAAATGGCATGGCAAGCTGTTCCACAGGACTACATCCAGCATCTCTACGATCGTCTCCATGGGAGAATAGCAGCCTGCATTGCTGCGAAAGGTGGATATACACTGTACTAGTGCCGACATTGTGCATGGTCTGTTGCCTGTGTCTATGTGCCTGTGGTTCTGTCAGTGTGATCATGTGATGTATCTGACCCCAGGAATGTGTCAATAAAGTTTCCCCTTCCTGGGACAATGAATTCACGGCGTTCTTATTTCAATTTCCAGGAGTGTAGATCAGATAATCCCACCCCAAGTCCAATATCCCGTGAAAAACGGGTGATAGATTACGGATGATCTATGCAGAGATGTGCAAGGGGGCGATATATGGATATCACTGCGTTATCAGCTATACCGCGATTATACCGAGACTGATTCTCAGCAATGAATTAGTAGCACCGAGCTGGCAACGACGTACATCTGCTCGCAGGCGGAAAAACAAAAAGCAAGTTATAAAACAAGTTTTTGTTCTCCGATTGGTACGGGATTTGGGTATCATTACAAGCAAATTAGGATAAGTCGCAATGTGTAGCGGGCAATAATAAGCGAATTGTTTCCGAAGTAGTATCTATGTGATTGCATTAGTTACTGCCAACGTGAGCGATGGGTGTGTGTCACAGACTTCTCAAGGCCTCTTAGACCTGCATAGAATGTGAACATCCTTACAAGCTAAATGAAAATTAGGCGAATTACTGCAACAGTAATCTCTTCTCGATAATATTAATTACAGCCCCCCACAGGATTCACAAGGCTTCTTAGACTGGCATAGAATGTGAGTATCTTTACAAGCTTAATGAAAATCAGGCGTATTGCTACAAAAGTAATCTTTTCGTGATCATTAATTACAGCCTCCGGCGAAGTGAGCCGTCGTGTGTGGCATAGGGTTCACAAGGCTGACGTTGATTTTATAGGATGGGAGGCAGAGGGTAGTTTTTCTGTGCGTGCCCATACAGCCATCTCGACAGTGGAATGTCAATCATTACGACGATACGCGCGTGAGGACACCACGATACCCAATCCCAGAGCCGGCCGGGAATCAGGTCGGAAGACTCAGGCAACTAGATTCCACATCGCCAAAGCTTTTCTCACATGGTAAATATCTGGACTCGAACAAACACATTTACATCACAATCGCGTTGGGGGTTATCTAAATGTCCCTTATTGCACCGGAGATACATCTGCAAAGCTCTGCAGTCGTCAGTTGGAGGCCGCTGAGAACGCCATACTGAATTAGACCTCTGCCTTTCACTACGGCAGTCGATATCAGCACAGTGTGCAGTGTGTAAGTGAGGTCGCATTCTGGGAAGTTATTTGTGTAGTGAAGCGACAGAGCGACAGGTGGTTGGTAACCAACCCTGCTAATTCGTTTGGAAATTTGTAGTAAGTTTCTATGGGACCAAACTGCTGAGGTCATCGGTCCCTAGGCTTACACACTACTTAATCTAACTTAAACTAACTTACGCTAAGAGGTACAAACAACCATGCCCGAGGGAGGAGTCGAACCTCCGACGAGAGGAGCCGCGCGATCCGTGACAAGGCGCCTCTGACACCGCGGCTACCACGCACTGCAACACCGCTAATGTGCTGCGGTTGGTAAAGATGAAGTTACGACAAAGTCTTCTTCCTGTGGTGGTACTGATGTAGAAGCTGAATCATTAAAAGTTTTATGGTATCTATTATAGCGAAAAAATATCATCACTAGCTGGGAACGAATACTGTTGTAACACTAAAGCATACTGATGACAATGACGAACACCTCACTGCAAGCGGTTCTGATACGGCAAGTTCTAGAAGAGGCGATGGAAGCAGTGAAAGTGAATTCCTGATACGATGTTGAAAGCGTCACCACGGTGTTTGACGACAACATACTACATATTCGATGATTATCACGTCAGAGGTTTCAACACATATACATGCTTCTGAAAAGATACCCTAAACTGAGTGCTAGAAGCAGTATTAAAAGCTTACTGCACTATATGGTAAATAAAAGAGAACACAATACAGTTTTCAATGGAAATTGTACTGTGTCCGCTGGTTCGAATCCTGCCTTGGGCATGGATGTATGTGATGTCTTTAGGTTAGTTTGGTTTAAGTAGTTCTAAGTTCTAGGGGACTGATGACCTCAGATGTTACGTCCCATAGTGCTCAGAGCCATTTAAACCATTTGTACGCTGTCGTTCAGTGTCAAAAAGCAGTCTGTAATCGCGAAGTTTTGATGAACCGTGAGAATGTGGTTCTTCCGTTCATCGTTGGCATTTCAGCATTGGGCATTGGACGTGGCCAGATATCTTGCTTGTACAAACTTTACAGCGTCTCTGTGGCTTATTAATAGTTTGTCAAAGGAGTTTAAGATAACATCATGCCATATAAGTATGCTCCAAGCACGAAAAGATAAGGACGACGACGAAGTGGTGATGATTTAAAGAGCTGTAACATATGTCGCTGGTGTCCATGCGCATGTCAGGAAACATCCAAATGAGTTCTGTATGGAACTATGGGTCTCGACGTTGCAAATCAGTTAACACTGCAACATACACCTACAAGATCGATGTTGCTGTGTCAGTTGGAGGATGATTGTCAGATAAATTGTCTAATATATGCTTCCAAGAGCCAAATAGAAAGTTTGGTTTCCGCGTGTCAAAAGAATTATAAGAATGGTGTCTCGCAAGTGTCTTCCTAGGTGCAACTGTGGGCGGGAAGATGACGAAGGAACGCCTGAAGACTTTTTTTCTGTCAGTTTGAATCCACACTTGCCATCAAAGTGACAACGCATAAATAATTGTTGATCAAATGCCGCCCACAGCATCTGAAGATGGCCTTTGAAGGCCCAAACCAGTTATGTTTGTATCATCTGTATCATAAAAAAGTGAATGCGTCAAAAATAAAACAAAATGCAGTAAGTAAATCACCGTCTCCGCAAATGGAATGTCGTTCTTTCCAAAGCCACTATTACTGACTCCTGAGGGCATAAGGATGAAAAAGTACTTCTGGAAGCCTCTGCAGGAAACGATGTCGTTTTAAAAAATCATCCCACCTAAAGCTGTAAAATACAGAGTGTATCAAAAAGAATCATCCGATTTGGCACGTCTATCTTTCTGAAACCAATAAACATATACAATAAATTTTGCTTTTTGATGGACAGGAAATTCAAGAAGTTTTTTTCATACCATTCCATAGGTGTTTAA
Source organism: Schistocerca americana (assembly GCF_021461395.2). Lineage (NCBI taxonomy): Eukaryota > Metazoa > Arthropoda > Insecta > Orthoptera > Acrididae > Schistocerca > Schistocerca americana. The sequence continues at coordinate 28,609,806 of NC_060127.1, forward strand.
TTGCCCTCCTAGAGATGCACGGCATAGGTTAATGCGGTATTCAAATTCTTCCCACACTGCAGCCAGATTGTTTTGAGTTACAGCTTCCACAGCTACTGTTATACGATGCTTCAGTTCACATATTGATGTTGGTAACGGAGGCACATTAACAGTCTTTTATAAAACCCCACAAGATATAATCACATGCCGTGAGGTACGGCGATCTTGGAGGCCAGTAATGCAAGGCTGAATCATTTGGTCCAGTGCAACCGATCCATTGTTGAACAATCCTTTGATTTAAAAATTTCCGCTGTGCCAGATGCCAGTGTGGCGGTGTCCCATGCTATTGGTAAATGAAGTCGTTGGAATGAGTCTCCAACTGTGGGAAATGAAAGTTCTCAAGCATATCGAGATATGTGCTTTCTATATCAGTGATCTCGGCAAAGACAACTTGACCATACACCTTTTCCTGTGAAACTACACAAAATACATTAAATTTTGGAGAGTTTCTCTCATGTTGTACAACTTCATGTGGTTGTTCCGTGCCACATATTCTCACATTATGATGGTTCGCCTTTCCACTGAAATGGAATGTTGCGTCGTCACTAAACACTAAGTGTGGAAGAAAACTGTCATCCTACATCTTGCCAAGAAGGAAATTACAGAACTCCACACACTGTTATTTGTCACCTTCATGAAAAGCTTGCAGAGTCTGAATTTTGTATGGTTTCATGTATAAATGTCGACCCAGACAGACATCGGGTGCAAGTTGAGCTGTCGAGCTGCACGCTAACGGATTTCTGCGGACTCCTTGTGAAACCATGGCGGATGTGTTTGGCGTTTGTGTCAGAGACTCGGGGACGGCCCAGCGAATTGCCTTTATACAAACAACATGTTTCTCGGAATTGTTCATCCCGTCGTCTAATGCTCTGTGCTGTAGGAGGATGCACACCATACATAGCACGAAAGTCAAGTAGAAAAGTTATTACTGACACGCGCTGTGCAAAACGTAGAACACAAAACGCTTTCTGTTGACCAGACACCATATTTACTAGAACTGAAGTGGGCTCACACTGCTGCTACCTAACGGGAGCCATGTAAAACTCGAGAGTCTTCTCCTTCCGATAGTTTGTTGTTCGCGCACGTATCTCAAATAACATAGTAGTTACGATATTTTTAAATCGGATGATTGTATTTCGTATACGCTCTATCTACCATGACGTGTATTTATCAAGCAATATGAAATATATCGTAAGAAAATAAGAGATTTTCTTAAACTTCATTCCAGGAACATGCAGTCAAATACTGAACGATAGATTATCATGAAAATGCATTCTCTCATTTACAGTCAATTATTTGCGGAAGTATATAGACCACACAATTCCGAAGACGGCAAGAGCTGACAAGTGCGAAAATTATCGCACAATCAGCTTAACAGCCCATGCATCGAAGCTGCTTACAAGAATAATATACAGAAGAATGGAAAAGAAAATTGAGAATGCGCTAGGTGACGATCAGTTTGGCTTTAGGAAAAGTTAAGGGACGAGAGAGGCAATTCTGACGTTACGGCTAATAATGGAAGCAAGGCTAAAGAAAAATCAAGACACTTTCATAGGATTTGTCGACCTGGAAAAAGCGTTCGACAATATAAAGTGGTGCAAGCTGTTCGAGATTCTGAAAAAAGTAGGGGTAAGCTATAGGGAGAGACGGGTCATATACAATATGTACAACAACCAAGAGGGAATAGTAAGAGTGGACGATCAAGAACGAAGTGCTCGTATTAAGAAGGGTGTAAGACAAGGCTGCAGCCTTTCGCCCCTACTATTCAATCTGTACATCGAGGAAGCAATGATGGAAATAAAAGAAAGGGTCAGGAGTGGAATTAAAATACAAGGTGAAAGGATATCAATGATACGATTCGCTGATGACATTGCTATCCTGAGTGAAAGTGAAGAAGAATTAAATGATCTGCTGAACGAAATGAACAGTCTAATGAGTACACAGTATGATTTGAGAGTAAATCGGAGAAAGACGAAGGTAATGAGTAGAAATGAGAACAGCGAGAAACTTAACATCAGGATTGATGGTCACGAAGTCAATGAAGTTAAGGAATTCTGCTACCTAGGCTAACCAATGACGGACGGAGCAAGGAGGACATCAAAAGCAGACTCGCTATGGCAAAAAAGGCATTTCTGGATAAGAGAAGTCTACTAATATCAAATACCTGCCTTAATTTGAGGAAGAAATTTTTGAGGATGTACGTCTGGAGTACAGCATTGTATGGTAGTGAAACATGGACTGTGGGAAAACCGGAACAGAAGAGAATCGAAGCATTTGAGATGTGGTGCTATAGACGAATGTTGAAAATTAGGTGGACTGATAAGGTAAGGAATGAGGAGGTTCTATGCAGAATCGGAGAGGAAAGGAATATGTGGAAAACAGTGATAAGGAGAAGGGACAGGATGATAGGACATCTGCTAAGACATGAGGGAATGACTTCCATGGTTCTAGAGGGAGCTGTAGAGGGCAAAAACTGCAGAGGAAGACAGAGAATGGAATACGTCAAGCAAATAATCGAGGACGTAGGTTGCAAGTGCTACTCTGAGATGAAGAGGTTAGCACAGGAAAGGAATTCGTGGCGGGTCGCATCAAACCAGTCAGTAGACTGATGGAAAAAAAAAAATAGACCATTGCCCCGTTACGCATGTCAGAACGCTGGCCACTGTACTGGTGAACCTGAGCACAACTTGAGAAGTGTCACTGACGTGGCGTTCAGTACTGATATCACAAAATTTGCCCAATCTGATTTTCTTCACATTGCGTTTTCTGGTCACTCATTTTGCTTTCAACATTTTATTGAAAGTGCTCTCTTGGCTTTGTAGTGATAGTCTACAAAGATTTGTTGAATATTTCTGGCACTTTTGGTTCCGTTCCAGCGCCAGGTACCAGTAAGAAGATATCCAATCTGAAGAAGATTGCGAGTATATCTGTATTGTCAGGTCCTAAATATTTTTTAGGTCTAAAATTGAATTTTTCTATTGCTACATCATCTGAATCTAGTAGTATAGGTAATGGTTGGATTACATTCGCTGCTGTTGTTTGTCATGATGCTTCTAGGACTGGATTGGAAAGTTTTACATCTCGTGAAGTTTTGGCATTTCGTACTGTACATTTGCCCGAAATTATTGTTATTAATGAAGGTTCTTATTTAGTACCTTATGGTTCATTGTCTCTTAATTGTAGGTCTAGGCGTAAGATTAATTCCGACGAAAAATCTGCAGTGTGTGTGGCTCTTAGGTGTATGCGATTGCACGCTCTTGCACAAAACCGACACACGCCAGCACCGTGAGAGGTACGTAATGATCCTGTAACCAAAATTTCACACAATTATGTTCGTTTCAACTTGTCAGTAAATCTGAAGTACTTTCTCGGTCCCAAAACGGGAAGAAAGAAGAAATATGTGATAATTTTGAGCATCTTTGGTCGCTGTTACTGGTACAACCACGCCATACTCTAAGTGCACACCCCGTCTCATTTGCGCAGTTTAATTTAGTCCAAGTACCATCACGAAGAAACGACTACTACCCAACAGGCGTCTAAGGCCCTTTCATATGGAGCCAATTAGAAGCGTTTCTCAGTGGGGTTTCCGCTGGCAAAGCATCGGTTTAAATACACGTCTTCAAACGTGCAGAGCCCCCGCACTTCTATGGCGCTTTGCTCAGGCGCCAAGCGCCTCGTTTTCACATAACCCGCTGTGTCATGCTGAGTTCCTATCACGCTGTATCCTATCCACCGGGAGAGATGGTAGTTCGCAGCGGAAACGCAGTACGTCAGGTGGAAACTACATCCCGGCACCGGTACGTAGCCTGTTGGACCTGTTTTCATTAAGTAACTGAAGTTGGTTTACTACTCCGAGGATATCTACAGAGCCCGCCAGAAAAGTGTATACACTCGTTGTCAGGCTCTATCGGGATATCGATATTGTCGTTCGATTTAAGTTACGTGTGTGTTGTAATATGATCTATGGCTCATCAGATGTTAGTACCATGGAGGTAAGAATAAGGGGAGATGGCGCTACGCATCCCAGCCGTACTACGTTTTGAAGCCATGGGGGCGTGGCTCGCTGCCATGACACTCTGACCAAAACATTGCCAGTGTGCTAAAGCGCTGCGTGTATTACAGTCGCTAATTGCACCATATACGCATGTAACGTCATCAGATTGTCGTAAAGGCAAAATTCCGCGTTTCTTCTGATTAAAAATATTTTTTTATGACTGGAAGATTCACAGAAACAAAAGGTATTTATATAGTATGGAAATAAATTCAATAATTTTCAGAATGCCATGTGACATGGTTTGCTTATATTTAGTTTTTACACGAATACTATTTGTTTCTAAAGATGTTAAGTGTACTTTTCAGGTATAACGATGGCTTTTAGCATGTGAACAATAAAATTCTGTTTATACCATTTACATTAAATTTCGAAAATATTCGTGTTTACGTGGATTTATTACTCAATGATATCAAAATGGTTCAAATGGCTCTGAGCCCTATGGGACTTAACATCTATGGTCATCAGTCCCCTAGAACTTAGAACTACTTAAACCTAACTAACCTAAGGACATCACACAACACCCAGTCACTCAATGATATCAAAAAATAAATAAAAGCAGATTACGTTTTACACAAACAGATACTCTAATTTAGACCTATGTTACTGTAATGTGAAATCTACATAAAAACTAATTTTCATAGTATAATACGAGGGGCGTTCAGAAAGTAAGCTCCGATCGGCCGCGAAATGGAAACGACTATGAAAATCCGATAAAGCTTTGAACAGATGTGTTGGGTAGTGTCTCTAGTACAACCCCAGTTAGCATCACGTCGCTCTTCTCATTTCTGAGCTCGCAGTGAGTGCGTAAAGATGTCTAGAAAATAGTGTCTGCCGCCAAGTACGAGGGCCTGGTGAGAAATTTCGCCTGAAGCTATGCAGCTAACATTACATAACTGTCGTGCTGTTTCTTCTTCAAGACAATTCTCAGCCGCATTTTGCAGGGGCAATGAAGATGCTCCTGCATCGTTTTCAAATGGAAATGTGAGATTACCCACAATACAGTCCGCAATTGTCTCCCCCTGAGTTTCATCTCTGGTCACATGAACCGCTGTCTTTGAAGACAACATTTTGACACAGACAACGAGGTGTAGGCCTGCGTGGAGAATTGGCGGAAAGCACTGGCGGCTGCCTTCTATGATGAGGCTATTGAAAAGTTGGTACAACGCTATGACAAAAGTCTAAGTCAGAACGGCGACTACGTAGAGAAGTAGCTGAAAGGTGTAGCTAATTGTTACAAGTAAAACATTTCTGATGTTCACTGTGGTTTCAATTTGGGAATCAATCGGAGCTTACTTTCTGAACAGGCCTCGTATTATCACAAAGAAACATTCACAATTGTTTTTACATTATGTACAATTTTGGAAGGGTATAAAATTACGTAAATGCACCATTTTTTCCATAATTGTGTGAAAAACACTAATCTCATACTTACAGGAGACAGTCGTAATACACAGTACCATAAGGAAGGACCGACTGCAACCTTCAGTTGAATCAGGAAGTTAGAGAATATCTTGGTTTGTTATGCCTAGTTGCCACCGTTTTTCACTGATTCAAATAGATCCTCGTCTCCAAGAGTCAGATCTTCGCAGAAAATGTACTGTACCCAGTCCACGCAGTCAGTAGCAATTCTGAGAAGGACAATGTGTGATAGGCCGCTACTGACCTCGTCTCCCTGAGAGAGGGGAGTGCTATCTCATCGCGGGTAAACCGAGGTAATCCCCCAGCCCGCGGACAAAACACGGCGCTCATCAATCTCCAGACGCGGCCCAATAGACTAGCCGCCACCGTGATTGAGGAGGCAGTCCTGCGTGGGAAGGGAGAACACAGAGGTTGAGGGTGGGGGAGAGAGTTTAAGGACACACATCTCCTCGAGGCAGATTTGCTCCGGCGAGCAGGGGTGGTATGGAGTGTATTCTGTACAGGTACTCTACTACAGTCCTGATAGCTTTTAAGGACACGCGGCAGTGTATAAGATGCAACCATCCATACACAAAAGGATTACTTCATCTTCTAATGTTTCCTGCAGTGCATTCCCCACTTAACGTCTTGTTGAAGTGTCGAGTACTAGCAGCAGCAGCAGTCTCGTCAGTGGAAATGCAACTGGTTGGCGAGTTATAACGTCCATAGAGGGATCACCTGTTGAATAAAGTACATAACATGTGTAATTATGAATGGATATTTAATTGGTAAATCATTTATTACAATTTTTTCATTTATTTATTCATAGAATTCCAAACCTTCAAATATATCTCATAAAATTTTACGCCACCCTTAAGTTTGTAATGAGATGTTCTCTTAGGGATCGTGTTACTGTTACAACTGCAGATAATGTTTCCGAAGACGAAATTTTTCTCCTCCCAACCATATGTTGAGAGCTGAATTGAAAAACTTGCCTTGAGACACTCAACGTTTTTGAAACTATAGGACGAGCAACGAATCGAAGTACGACAAATGTGCTTCTGTTGTGGAAAACAACAGAATTGGATCACAAAAGTTGTATGTAATGCACGTAAAAGGTCAGTTTGTATGTAAAGAACGTGGACTCACAGTGATCACTCGTCCAGTGGTCGAAATTTCGATCACAGTTAACATGCAGGGTGATTCTTTTGCCACTACCAGCTGGTTTTATGCAACCCAACATGAACAGAACCTTTTGGCGGGAAATTTAGTGTTCCTTTTTCTGGGATAAGCTTTCGCTGGAGTCCACGGCATTCGATGTATTCAAGAAAAACATGTTTAAACGTCTCTTTCGTAGGTTTTTCTTGAATAATTCAGATTCTATGGCCTCTATCTTAAATGTATCCCAGTCCAAAATTTATCTACATTAATTTTCCTACTAAAAAGTCCCGTTCATTTTTTCTGTAGGTCCAATAGTTTGAACGTAACGAGAGAGAAAATACGAAAATCTTGCTCGTGGTGTTTGAGGGCGTTGTGGGTTGCATATATCAACAGGTGGGGGCAGCAGAATCGAACCATGTAATGTAGCTTTCGACATATGCAGGGTGAACTCCACCAACAAACTTTCGGAAGTGGTAATGTGAATAAAACAAGAAAAAATGCCCAATACACATAGTCTCTGAAGAGCACACCTTAAGTGGTATGAGCACTTCTTCATCTTCGCTACTTTCAAGTGCTCATAGCTGTTGAGGTAAGTAGTTTCGAGGTAATGTTAACTGGGCATTTTTGGTCCACACTATTACCACCTCGGAGAGTTTGTTGATGGAGTTCTAGTTCATCATTTAGAGGTGTGAGATTGCTATTTTTTGACGATATTATTAGATGTGTTAATATTTGTAAAGAAAAATGACATATTTGAAAAATTGTGGGCAGAAAAACAGTTGTTAGGCAAGAAAATCTGTGTCTGCTATGGCAGCACTGTGGAGTCGTAAAATCTTTGACAGCCAGTAGTGGATAGCTGCGGTGTGCAACAGGCGGATTTTTTTTCGTTGCTTGCTTGGATGCATTTTTGGAACTATGTAATTTGCAGACTTATTACGACGAGAAAGATGGCTCAGAACAATGGTTAGGTAACATACAGACATAAAAAATTTTAAACAAGGTATTACTTGTTGAAGTAAAAAGTCTATTTTTTATTTTTGTAGTCTTTTATTGTTGGTCCACTTTACCCTCGTCACGGTCGAGTTCTTGATAATTATTCAATTGATTGATCTTCTGAGTACCATGGAAGTTACTACACTCATGCTCATAATTTAAGGATAATGCTAATACATGGTGAAACAACGCTCTGGTTGGTGGTTTGCGGGTTTAAATCACCTCGGGATACGACCATGCGGTGCATTTGTCCTTCGGTCGTCGCACTGTGGCGCTGCAGCAGTCCACATAGGCAGAGGTGTGTTGGTGCATGTCAGAGTACGGTGCAACGAGTAAGTGTGCAGACGTTTTCAAACGTCCTAATGGTGACTGTGGTCACAGAAGAGCCTGTAAAGCCTCGTGTCAACAACGCAGTACATCGTCATTGGAACAGTGGTCCCAGGTTATGTTCACGGGGCGAGTCCAGGTATAGGCTGAACAGTGATTCTCGACGAGTTTTATCTGGCGTGAACGAGGAATCAGATACCAATCCCTTAATGTCCTTGAAAGGGACCTGTATGGAGGTCGTGGTTTGATGGTGTGGAGTGGGATTATGATTCGTTCACGTACAGCCCTGCATGTCTTTGACAGACGAACTGTAACAGGTCAGGCGTATCGGGACGTCATTTTGCACCAGTATGTCCGCCTTTTCAGGGGAGCAGTGGGTCCTACGTTCCTGCTGATGCATGATAACGCACGGCCCCACCGAGCTGCCATTGTGGAGGAGTGACTTTAAACAGAAGATATCAGTTGAATGGAGTGGCCTGCCTATTTTCCAGACCTAAACCCCATCGAGCACGTCTGGGATGCTCTCGGTCGACGTATCGCTGCACGTCTTCAAACCCCTAGACAGGCACTGGTGCAAGAATGGGAGGCTGTACCCCAGCAGCTGCCCGACCACCTGATCCAGAGTATGCCAGTCCGTTGTGCGGCCTTTGTACGTGTGCATGCTGGTCATATCCCATGTTGATGTCGGGGTACATGCGCAGGAAACAGTGGCGTTTTGTAGCATATGTGTTTCGGGACGGTTTTCTCAACTTATCGCCAATACCGTGGACTTACAGATCTGTGTCGTGTGTGTGTTCCCTATGTGCCTATGCTATTAGCGTCAGTTTTGTATAGTGTCACGTTGTGTGGCACCACATTCTGCAATTATCCTTAATTTATGAGCATGAGTGTAGATTAAATAATTTTTCATATTAGAGTCTATAATTGTTTTCTTTGACAAGTTCCTTCCTAACTGAAATTTCAGTACTTGAAGTTTGACTCATTTGTTTCACTGGCATTCTGTGTGAAGATTATAAACCCAATTTCCCTCGACCAACTGCATCAAGTTTTTAGTTTTAATTTTTTAGCTGTTGCGGAGTCTTGCTGTACTGCTGTCTCTGTCAGTACTTCATTTTGCACGTGAGTCTCGTGATACGTGATTGTTTCGTTTCCTTTGCGCAATGTAGATTCTGTCAGTTTCTTTATCTTACTAGGGCGCTATGTACGTGCAGCAATTTTCGTGTGTTTCAGGTTACATTCTAATACAGATCGACATTACAGTTTGCTTTGGTCTTTTTATACAGTTACGTTTTTTTCGAACAGTTCGCACTGACTATGTTTACTGAGCGCTAAATTATTGGTTTGCTTATTTAATTACTTATGAATGAGATCTGTTTTCACACACACAGGATTCTTTTCAGTTTCATGTGGCTTTGAGCTCAGTAGCATATTTAGGTTGTCAGTTCACATTCCCAGGGTTGTATTGAAGATAACACACACTCAAATAAAGACTACTCGCTTACAGCGGCCTTATAGAAAACAGTATATAAATGTTTGTTTATATACTCTGTATATCTATTACGATTTAGCACTTATTAACAGTTTGTGTTATCTACAGCTGCCTCTAGTACCATGGAAGTTATTCCCTGATTGCTTAACAGATGTCGTATCATTTTGTCCCTTCTCCTTGTCAGTGTTTTCCACATACTCCTTTACTTTCCGATTCTGCGCGGATCCTCCTCATTCCTTACCGTATCAGTCCACCTCATTTTCAACATTCGTCTGCAGTACCACAGCTCAGATTTTTCCATTCTCTACTGTTCTGGTTTTCTTATAGTCCATGTTTCACTACCATACAATGCTGTGTTCAAAACGTACATTCTCAAAAATTACTTTCTTCAATCAGGGCCTATGTTTGATACTAGTAGACTTCCCTTGGCCAGGAATACACTTTATGCTATTGCTAGGCGCCGGCCGAAGTGGCTGTGCGGTTAAAGGCGCTGCAGTCTGGAACCGCAAGGCCGCTACGGTCGCAGGTTCGAATCCTGTCTCGGGCATGGATGTTTGTGATGTCCTTAGGTTAGTTAGGTTTAACTAGTTCTAAGTTCTAGGGGACTAATGACCTCAGCAGTTGAGTCCCATAGTGCTCAGAGCCATTTTTTTTTATTGCTAGGCCGCTTTTGATGTCCTCCTTGCAGTGATTTCCCTAAATCAAGGCAAATGCCGGGATGGCGCCTTTGAAAGGACTCGGCCGACTTCCTTCCCTGTTATTCCCTAATCCGATGAGACCGATGACCGCGCTGTCTGTTCTCATTTCTGCTACTTCTCATTACTTTCATCTTTTTTCGATTTACTCTCAATCCATCACAGTCTCGGAAAAACATCATCAATGAAATTCCACAGATAGCAAGAGGCGACAAGCGCGAGATTCACAGGCCTATCAGCTGATGCATCCAATTTGCTGAAACGAATTACATGCAGAAGAATGGGAAAGAAAGTTGAGGATCTGTTACATGAGATAAGTTTGACTTTAGGTATGGTGAAGGCACGAGAGAGATAGTTCTGACGTTGCAGTTGATAATGGAACTAAGACTGAAGAAAAATCGAGACACTTTCATAGGATTTATCGACCTGTAAACACGAAAAACGGAGTGCCACCGGCAAAAAGGACATTCCTGGCCAAGAGAAATCTGTTACTATCAAACACAGGCCTTACTTTAAGGAAGATATTTCTGAGAATGTTCGCTTGGAGCACAGCACTGTGTGGTAGTGAAACATGGATTGTGGGGAATCCGGAACAGAACAAAATCCAAGTATATAAGATGTGGTGAAACAGACTAACGTTGAAAATTATGTGAGCTACGATAAAGAATGAGGAGCTTCTGCGCAGAATCGGAAAGGAATATGTGGAAAACACTGGCAAGGAGAAGGGAGAAGAAATTAGGACATCTGTTAAGACATCAGGGAATTGGCTCTGAGCACTGTGGGACTCAACTGCTGTGGTCATCAGTCCCCTAGAACTTAGCACTACTTAAACCTAACTAACCTAAGGACATCACACACATTCATGCCCGAGGCTGGATTCGAACCTGCGATCGTAGCGGTCGCGCGGTTCCAGACTGAAGCGCCTTGAACCGCTCGGCTATACCGGCCGGCGAGATTGGATAACATCGAGAAAATAATTGAGGACGTAGGTTGTAAGTGCTACTGTACGCGAGGCCAACGCTACGAGATGGTCGAACGGAGTTCTGCCACTAGGATAATTCATGACAAACTCTATCTTACTTTCTAGTTAATTCTGAAATTTTTATAACATAAAGACGGTGCTAACACTTCTCAGAGAAATCTTGATTTCGGTGAATTGTGTATTTTCGTAACCGCCTCTCACTCGAAAGTAAGGTTGACGGAAATTTTTAGTTATGATCGAAACCTCTTCTGTTAGTGATATTTGTTGATGGTTGTTTGTTTATATTTTGTAGTGCGCAGTTCTACTTCTAGTCCAGCAGTTACTTCCACTTACTCAACTGTTTAGTCAACTCGTACCGAAGGAGGTATCGCTGTTGCTTTGAATGTTGTATTAAATTTGATGTTCCCTAATTTTTCATTAATCCTTAAAACCAGCGCCTCGCAGTTTTGTACACCACGTGCAGTCAATAGTTATAATCTGAGTTTTCAAATCAAGTTATTGGCACCGATATGTCGTTATATCTATACCTTTTCCTTTGATTAACCGTCGATGTCTGTATTCCGTAGGGCGTTTCTCGATAATATCGATCGTACAATATCCCAACCTGATAAAAGGGGAAGTCCACTGATAAAAGTGACTTTCACAAACGGCTGGGTTTTGTGATCCCACGTCTGTTAACAAGCATCTTGGACACTGGCGAAGCTAACCACATGTTTACATGCTTCTGTCACGAGCATCTGAGAAAAGTTGGAGGACTGTGAAATCAGTTGCAGACGACAAAGTCTTTGACGCCCACGTCTCGTTGTAGTGTAGCTGGTGCAACACATGTGGCGGCTTCCTTTCTTCAAAACTAGGCTAAAATTTATTTAAGAGTCTTAAAATTTGCCTCCATTCTCGAACGCTACGCTAAGCGCGTGTTGGTTTTTTGTAATTTTCGTAGTGGGGACCGGCACAACAGTGAGCCTAAAATAAAAATCGTCTGAAAAATTTACCAGTGTGAAAGTACAACTGTGAGCCTCAATTTAGCATCCGGCTCCAATGAAAATGTTCAGCCGCTACAGCGACCGCTAAGCAAACAACTGAATTCACAATGTGAAAACAAAGAGTAAATATTTGTCTTTGATTCGGGCAGCGATTTAAAAGCGGTAGACTATGCAGGACTAGAAAAATAAGTAAGTATACTTTCATAAAAATACAATCTGTAAATCAAACCATTGTTCACTGAATTAAAAACACGCCATATTCCTCAAATGTCGTGGCCACTGCGCCTCGCAGAAACTTCCTACACTCTGTGAGAAAATCGACGATAACTGCAATAGACCTAGCGCAGTTTTGAATAGGCGAGTCCAGAATGAGTACAATACGGTGACTCACAGATATAATGCCTAAATTGTATTTCATTTCTCATGAAACCAAGGCCTGTTATGTATTTCGTACCTCGAAGCTGGCTGCTGGCTTGTATGTTCTTTACTTTTTACATGAAATAACAGCTAGGCTCTTTTCCAGTATTTTGAGTGAAAAAGTAGAAATGGATATTCCGGCTATAAGTAAATAGCAAAGTCGCTTTACGCACAGACATTCATGTCGTGATAACATTCTCTACGTCAGACAGTTATTGAGAAAATGCAGAAACAACAGTACACTGAAGTGTTAAAGAAACTCGTACAGGCAAGCGTATTCAAATAAAGATGTATGTAAACAGGCAGAATACGGCGCTACGGTCGGCAACACCTGTATAAGACAACAAGCGCCTCGCACAGTTGTTAGAACGGTTAGTGCTGCTACAATAGTAGGTTATCAAGATTTAAGTGAGTATGAACGTGGTCTTATTGTCGGCGCACGAGCGATGGGATATAGCATCTTCTAAACAGCGATGAAGTGGGGATTTTCCCGTACGACCATTTCACGAATGCATCGCGAATATCAGGAATCCGGTAAAAGATCAAATCTCCGACATCGCTGCGGCCGGATAAAGATCCTGCAAGAACGGGACCGACAACGACTCAAGAGAATTGTTCATCGTGACAGAAGTGCAACCCTTCCGCGAACTGCTGCAGATTTCAATGCTGGGCCATGAACAGTGTCAGCGTGCGAACAATTCAACGAAACATCATCGATAAGGACTTTCGCAACCGAAGACCCACTCTTGTACCCTCGATGACTGCACGACACAAAGCTTTATGCCTAGCCTGGGCACGTCAACAAAGACAATGGACTGTTGATGACTGGAAACGTGTTGCTTGGTCGGACTCATTGAAAATTTTATCGAGCGGATGGATGTCTTCGTGTATGGGGACTACCTCATCAATCCATGGACCCTGCGTATCAGCAGGGGACTGTTCAATCTGCTGGAGGTTCTGTAAGGCGTGGGGCGTGGGACTGCTGACACGTGCGTAAACGTCCTGTCTGATCACCTGCAGATATTCATGTCCACTGCGCATTCCGACGGTCTTGGGCAATTCCAGCAGAACCATGCGACGCCTCACACTGCTAGAATTGCTACAGAAACGCCCTTCTGCGTTTAAACACTTCCAATGGCCTCAAAACTCCCCAGACAAGGGCATTATTGAGCATATCTGCGATACTTTATAACGTGGTGTTCAGAAGAGATCTCGACCCTCTTGCATTCTTACAGATGTATCGACAGTTCTCAGGAGTCATGGTGTCAGTTCCCTCCGGCATTACTGTAGACATTATTCGAGTCCATGCCACGTCGTGCTGCTGCACTTCTGCGTGCTCGCGGGGGCCCTACACGACATTAGGTAGTTGTACCAGTTTCTTTGGTTCTTCAGTTTAAAAGTGCATACATTACCTTTGAGGACCTACTGAAGGCGTTTGATAAGGCTTCAGAATAAAAGTGTGGAAAGAAATGAGAAGGATTAATGTGAGAGAAATATACACTCCTGGAAATTGAAATAAGAACACCGTGAATTCATTGTCCCAGGAAGGGGAAACTTTATTGACACATTCCTGGGGTCAGATACATCACATGATCACACTGACAGAACCACAGGCACATAGACACAGGCAACAGAGCATGCACAATGTCGGCACTAGTACAGTGTATATACAACTTTCGCAGCAATGCAGGCTGCTATTCTCCCATGGAGACGATCGTAGAGATGCTGGATGTAGTCCTGTGGAACGGCTTGCCATGCCATTTCCACCTGGCGCCTCAGTTGGACCAGCGTTCGTGCTGGACGTGCAGACCGCGTGAGACGACGCTTCATGCAGTCCCAAACATGCTCAATGGGGGACAGATCCGGAGATCTTGCTGGCCAGGGTAGTTGACTTACACCTTCTAGAGCACGTTGGGTGGCACGGGATACATGCGGACGTGCATTGTCCTGTTGGAACAGCAAGTTCCCTTGCCGGTCTAGGAATGGTAGAACGATGGGTTCGATGACGGTTTGGATGTACCGTGCACTATTCAGTGTCCCCTCGACGATCACCAGTGGTGTACGGCCAGTGTAGGAGATCGCTCCCCACACCATGATGCCGGGTGTTGGCCCTGTGTGCCTCGGTCGTATGCAGTCCTGATTGTGGCGCTCACCTGCACGGCGCCAAACACGCATACGACCATCATTGGCACCAAGGCAGAAGCGACTCTCATCGCTGAAGTCGACACGTCTCCATTCGTTCCTCCATTCACGCCTGTCGCGACGCCACTGGAGGCGGGCTGCACGATGTTGGGGCGTGAGCGGAAGACGGCCTAACGGTGTGCGGGACCGTAGCCCAGCTTCATGGAGACGGTTGCGAATGGTCCTCGCCGATACCCCAGGAGCAACAGTGTCCCTAATTTGCTGGGAAGTGGCGGTGCGGTCCCCTACGGCACTGTGTAGGATCCTACGGTCTTGGCGTGCATCCGTGCGTTGCTGCGGTCCGGTCCCAGGTCGACGGGCACGTGCACCTTCCGCCGACCACTGGCGACAACATCGATGTACTGTGGAGACCTCACGCCCCACGTGTTGAGCAATTCGGCGGTACGTCCACCCGGCCTCCCGCATGCCCACTATACGCCCTCGCTCAAAGTCCGTCAACTGCACATACGGTTCACGTCCACACTGTCGCGGCATGCTACCAGTGTTAAAGACTGCGATGGAGCTTCGTATGCCACGGCAAACTGGCTGACACTGACGGCGGCCATTCGACGGCCAACACCGCGGTTCCTGGTGTGTCCGCTGTGCCGTGCGTGTGATCATTGCTTGTACAGCCCTCTCGCAGTGTCCGGAGCAAGCATGGTGGGTCTGACACACCGGTGTCAATGTGTTCTTTTTTTCCATTTTCAGGAGTGTAGATTAACCAGGATTAAATGTTACCCAAGAGTCATGATTAAAATAGGCTACAAAGTATCGTGAAGTATGTGGCACATATCGGATGAGACCCCCATTTTGTGATTTGTAAATCTGTATACCCATACAAAATTTTATTGGTTTACCTGATCAGACCTCATCCTATTTAAGACTTGCGTATTTCGTATACTCATATGTGTTTTCATTTGTACATGTTAATGTGGATTTTCACATTGTAGAGATCATACGTTACTATGTTCCAATGGGTTGACACTTTAGTAAAAAGATCATGCCTACAAGATTCATATATACCGCATGACCTTACAGAGTAACAGTTTCGATGAAAGGTTCTGTTTTCGTTAGTTGGTCCTGTTCTCCTTATTCTGTCTTCATACAAGCTTCTATAGGCTTTTATTGATATTGGCCTCTGTATTTTCTTAGTTCTTTAGGTGTTTCATTTTAGCTTCTGTACTGTATACAGGGTGTATCATAATTATTGGTGTAAACGCACACACTTGAAAGTACACGATACTAGAAGTGAAAAAGTCTCAGTAAACATAGCTTCGAAAATGCATACGTTAAGAGCTACTAGCAATTTTTCAAAATGGTTCAAATGGCTCTGAGCACTATGCGACTTAACTTTTGAGGTCATCAGTCGCCTAGAACGTAGAACTAATTAAACCTAACTAACCTAAGGACATCACACACTTCCATGCCCGAGGCAGGATTCGAACCTGCGACCGTAGCGGTCTCTCGGTTCCAGACTGTAGCGCCTAGAACCGCACGGCCACTCCGCCCGGCTGCAATTTTTCATCTTCGATACTGTGAAACAAATCTCTTCTATTGCTTTCCATATTTTTGGAGCTGGTAGTATGGACCAAAATAAGAAAATAACGTCCAAGCGAACATGTGCTCTAAAACGCATATCTTAAAAGTTACGAGCACTTGATCATTAGATGTGTTTCAAAGTGGCAAAGATAAACAAGTGCTCATAGTTCTTAAGGAATGCTTCTGCTTCTAGTATCGTGTACTTTCAATTGTGTGGGTTTATGCCAATAATTATGATATACCCTGTAAGTACAAGCAGTTTCATTTTTGTTGCTGGTTATGACATAGGCCCGTAGCTCATACCGCTGGACTGTGTAATGATGTTGTATACTCCATCATGTGCAAGATTATTGGATACTTATTTGCAAGATGTCATAAACGATGTATTTTAACCATGTAATTTGTTGGTTTCCATTGTTTTAGCCCTGCAAGTGTGAACACGATTGGTTGTGTAGTGGCTGTTAATTGTGTATAGCTGCCCATTTCTAACTCCATGTTACATTGTTTTACTACAAAATGTTTCAAATGGCTCTAACCACTATGGGACTTAACATCTGAGGTCATCAGTCCCCTAGACTACTTAAACCTAACTAACCTAAGGACATCACACACATCCATGCCCGAGGCAAGATTCGAAACTGTGACGGCAGCAGCAGCGTGGTTCCGGTGTGAAGCGCCTAGAACCGCTCGGCCACAGCGGCCGGCCTGTTTTAGTACAGGTGACTACATGCATTGCTGTACTGATATAGGTGCAACGTGATGAGTACATCGTGCATGTGTGTGTGTTATTAAAGTGTTTTACAATATATGAATTAAAGTTGTATTTGCATCGTTTTTAAACAATAGAATAACTGCGTATTACATTTTTTTTATTCTGGGCACCATTTTGCGTTAGATTTAATGCTGTTGTTAATGTAGCCTGATGATGAAGTGTGTGGTCTAAACTGGTTGCGAATAGACTGACAATGAAATTTCAGGTGACAGTAGTGTTGGAAATATGTCTATCTGGATCAGCTTGTAAATAAGAAAGGTAGCTTAAGACCAGAAATATTTCGAGGTATTAAATTGGAATGTACTCCTCAGCAGTTAAGTCCATTTTGTTGGCCAAGCTGAAGCACAGCTTTTGACCGATGTACATATCCAGTAATAATGTATGTCTGTGAAGGATGGACATTACATTCCACTGTTACAAAACTCATTGTAAACCAAGGAATCGAAAGATCAGTGTTTAGTTACACAAGGAAAGGTTAAAAGACAGTAATAGATATCAGATGTACAGTGTGTTTATAAGTTACTTTTACAGCAATAAACTGTAATAATGAAAAGGGTAAGTAACTTAGAGAAATGATTGCTACAGCATTGAATGCAGCATATGTTCAAGTTTTAATTAACACTGTTCGTTACAGACTTTCTGCTGGGTACTATACACAAATGAATTATTCCAACAGTCGTCATGGAGTCATATAATGGCGCAGTAAGTGCACAGTGTTGTTTATAGTTTTCATGAATTCAAATTCACAACTATAGTTCAAAGACAATTAAGGACTAAATACGCAAAGGTACCTCGTGAAAGAGAAACTATTATTAGTTGGTGGAACCTTTTCACCCAAAACTGGCTGTGCATCACATAGGAAGCTGGTTCAGGGTCGGTCAGCAGTCTGATACAGTAGTTGAATAAGTTCGGCTAAATCAACCAGACATGCCATCTTAAAATGGAATATGCCTAGTGTTACAGTGCGGAAGGTATTCCAGGAAGTGGAACTGTCACATGTTTTAAAAACAAATGGCAAAGAAAGCCGATCTAGTTTTGTGCAGAAATGTTTAATCAAATGTGGACTGAAGATGATGTTCTTAATTAAATTGCGTTCACGGCTAAGCCACCTTCCATACCTGCGGTAAAGTGAATCGGATATGGGGGGAGCAGAATCGACGTCACACAACCGAATATGTACAGGACTCCCCTACGATAAATTTCCTTTGCGTTGTAAGCTGTAACAAGATTTCTGCCGAGTAAACTGTCACTGGCATATCACACCTGAACATGCTTGAAAGTTATCTAATGCTTCAGTTACAACTGTATATGGGCACATAATTTCTTTTCCATTATCCTCGTGAAGCTGCCACTTGTCTCCATAGGAATGGATGGACTTTTATTGGACGTTGCGGAACAATATTCTCGCCACCACGACCACCTGATATAACCCCAATGAAATTCTGACTACGGGGTTACATTAAAGACAGAGTGTTTGTTCCACGACTACCGGGAAACATCGTCGAGTTGCGACAATAGATAGCATAAGAAGTTGCCAATGTACACCAAGTCTGGCTTTATAGCAGTTGGCAGGAAGCTGATAACAGGTGGCACATTTTTTGTTTTAAAAATGTAGCCAGATTGAACATTTGTACATGAAACTTAAAGATACACTGCATTTAGCACTGTATCAAACAGTTCTGTAAGTTATTTACCTTTTACACAATTAAGGGTTACTTTTATACAATTAATTTATAAACAACGTGTACAACTATAGGATATTGGAGCCAATTTACCAAAAAAGACCGGGGGGGGGGGGGGTAGATTACTAAAGAATGGCACAGAGATGGGATTCAATTAGTAGCAGAACGTTCAAGATCGACATAAGGGAAACAAACCTGCTGAGATCTGAGATCCTTTTCCGTACACTGACTCAAAGGGGTCACATTACCAAGCAAATGAATTGGGTGGTGATGATTTTCGAGGTGAAAGTCAACATTTTATGATCACCCCTCTTATTCCTTAAAGCATTTATACAGGCTGATTGAGCTGCCCCTACCAGTTGGTTTCACTCAACCCTCAAAAAACCATGTGCAAGACTTTCGTATTCTGTAGCTTGTTATTATTGGCCCTACAGAAAAAATGGCAGGACCTTTTTTGCTGGCAATTTAATGTAGTTAAATTTCGTACTTGGATACACCGGCGTTAGATGGCAGAGTTTTAGAATTATTTAAGGCCAGCCGCTGTGGCCGAGAGGTTCTAGGCGCTTCAGTCCGGAACCGTGCTGGTGCTGTGGTCGCAGGTTCGAATCCTGCCTTGGGCATGGATGTGTGTGATGCCCTCATGTTAGTTAGGTTTAAGTAGTTCTATGTTTAGATGTTACGTTCAATAGTGCTTAGAGCCATTTGAACCATTTGACTTATTCAAGTACAACGTAAAAAAAGAATTGACCATGAAATGCGTTTTTCTTGATTAACTTAAAAACTGTGGCATCCAGGAGAAATGTATTACACCACAAAGTTTACATACATTAAAGGTCCTACAAAAAAGGTCCTGTTCATTTTTGCTGTAGAATTAACAGTTTGCTTATAGTGAGTGGGAGAATATGAAAATCTCATGTGGGTTTTTGAAGGTATTGCGGGTTGCATAAAACCAATAGGTAAGGCCAGCCATGGAGGCAATCAGAAAATTATGATAGTAAGTGAAGAATGCACGGTGAAATCTAAGCCACCTTCCATACCAGTGGTAAAGTGAATCGGATATGGCCTGAGCAGAATCCACGTCACATAACCGAATATGTACAGGACTCTCCTAAGGTAAATTTCTTTTTTGCGCTGTAGGCTGTAACAAGATTTTTGCCGAGTAAATTGTCACTGGCAAATCGCACCTGAAGATGCTTGAACGCTATCTAATGCGTCAGTTACAACAGTATATGGACACACAATTTTTTTCCCATTAGCATCATGAAGTTATCACTTATCTCCATAGGAAAGGGTGGACTTTTATTGCCGAACAATATCCTGGCCACCACGACCACCTGATATAACCCCAATGAAGTTCTGAGTATGGGGGTACATTAAAGACAGAGTGTTTGTTCCACGACTACCGCGAAACATCGGCGAGTTGCGACAAAGATAACATCAGAAGTTGCCAATATACTCGCTTTGTAGGAACTGGCAGGAAAATGATTACAGGGGGGACATTTGTCATTTTACAAAAGGTAGCCACATTGAACATTTGTACATCAAACTTATAGATACATTGCATTTAGCACTATATCAAACATTTCTGTAAGTTATTTACCTTTTTACGCAATTAAGGGTTACTTTTATACAATTAATTTATAAACAACCTGTACGGCTGTACGATATTGGAGCCAATTTACCAAAAAAGACCGGGGGGGGGGGGGGGGGGTAGATTACTAAAGAATGGCACAGAGACGGAATTGAAAATTGAATTAGTAACAGAACGTTCAAGATCGACATAAGGGAAACAAACCTGCTGAGATCCTATGTTGTACACTGACTCAAAGGGCCACTTTACCATGCGAATGAATTGGCTGATGATGATTTTCGGGGTGACAGTCAACATGTAAGTAGGCTGTTTAGGTTTTTTCATTGGTAACGCCACCTCTGTATGAAAATCACTGGCTGTGCTGTGGGCAGTCTGTGTCTGCTTTGCATTGTTGTAATACTCGCCATTGTAGTGTTGGGCAGCGGCAGCTGGCTGTGAACAGCGCGTAGCGTTGCGCAGTTGGAGGTGAGCCGCCAGCAGTGGTGAATGTGGGGAGAGAGATGGCGGAGATTTGTAATTTGTCATGAACTGATATATATATTATGACTTGTGATGATATTAAGGTAAATACATTGTTTGTTCTCTATTAATGTCTTTCATTTGCTAACTATCCCTATCAGTAGTTAGTGCCTTCCATAGTTTGAATCTTTTATTTAGCTGGCAGTAGTGGCGCTCGCTGTATTTCAGTAGCTTGAGCAGCGAAGATTTTTGTGAGGTAAGTGATTTGTGAGAGGTATAGTTTAATGTTAGTCAGGGCCATTCTTTTGCAGGGATCTTTGATAGTCAGATTGCGTTGCGCTAAAAATATTGTGTGTCAGTTTAAGCACAGTCATGCATAAATAGTACAAAAGGGGACGTTTCATATGTCGACCCTTAGCCTAGGATACCTCACTGGAATCTTCTGATTTTTTTCTTGTAGTTTGTGTAATTAGTGTAGATTTTGTTTATTGCTAGCGCGTAATTATAGAGAGAATTTCCTTTGTAGTTGCAGTCTTTCATTGTGGTACAGTAAAACAGTTGTAGCATGCATGCAGTTTTACACCAAGTATTTCTCAGCAGCGCGTGCAATTAACTAGATATTTTTTCAGTGTTATGTTAATGTGTTCTCTTATTTTTGCTCTTCAAATTGTGCTTTTCTGTGTTGTCGTGTGAAATATTGTGACAATAATGGCGTGTGAAAAACGTAATACTAGGCTCCAAAGTAAACTGAGAAATGACAGTGAAGATGAAAGCAGTGTGTTAGCGCCGCAGAGTAATGAATTAACAGACATTCAAAGTAGTAATTTGGTAACTGTGCATAGGGAAATGGAGCGGGCGGCAAACAATGGCGTGGACAGTGAAACAATTAGTGAAGAGGGACGCATTATCGAACGATCGGTCGGCAACAGCTCGCCTCAGGAATCCGAAATGACAGGAAACAATCTCGCAAATACTGTAGATTCAGGTTTTGGTTCCTCACCGTTTTCTCAAATAAGTCAAGAGACATTTTCTGCTTGTCAAAATGTGAATGTTGCCGGTGCAAATTCACTGCCGAAAAGCACTGAGGAACATGTTCCAGACACCAGTGCATTGTTATTACAATTAATACAGCAAATGGGACAAACACAGCAAAAGCTTCAAAAGTTAGACACAATGGAACAAAATCTTCGAAAGTTAGACACAGTGGAACAAAATCTCAAAAAGTTAGACACAGTGGAACAAAATCTTAAAAAGTTAGACTCATTGGAACAAACTCTTGAACAAACACGTGAAGACTTAACTACTGAGTTACATAACATTGAATCGAAATGTCAAAAAGTCTGTAATGACGTAAAAACACAAATTTGTGAGCATTTTCAACCTATTTTTTCGCGGCATGAAAATGCATTACAGAATCACGAAGCAGCCATAAAAGAACTGCAAATTATTGTTCATGAAAATCATGAGACCTTGCAAGCTAAATTTGACTCAGTTGCATCTACCGATTCGGTTACGCAACTTGCAAAAACTCAGGATAACTTAAAGGACACAGTAGATTCGATTTCAACACAAATGGACACTCTGAAACTTGGTTCAGAAAAACACACTGAGGAAATGTGTTCATTATCAGAGAAAGTAGTTCAACTTTCGGATCAGCTAAATAATTTATCTACGAAGGTAGATGATAATCTGAATGACGCAAAACCGGTAGTCTTTAATGACACAGAACAGAGCGAACAAATTAGGAAACTGAAACAAAATCTGAATCAAATTGATACGCAACACCAAAGAGAAATCCGGGAAGTACAAGATCAGCTGACACAGGTAATACAAGAATTACGTATTTCAGAAGACACTCGCGCTCCAACACGGGAAGAGGAACTTAGAAATACGCAAAAGCCACAAAATAATAACACAGGGCATTTCGGTAATTATGAAAGAAATTGGCAAGGTACACCGAATTTTGAGATGGAACCGCCGACACGACGTAACTATGACCGAGATGCTACTCGCAGACACGATGATTTTGACTATAAGCTGTTCATTACTACACGTAAATTCAAAACGTTTAAGAATTCTGCCAACGACATTCATCCACAAGCGTGGCTCCATCAATTCTCTCATTGTTTCCCTCCCAACTGGTCATTGGAGCACAGGTTAGAATTTATGTGTGGCTACTTAGAGAATGAACCAGGTGTAAGAATGCGATCGGTCATTCACGATTGTCACAGTGAAGGAGATTTTTATCATGCCTTCCTCTCAGCGTATTGGTCTCAAGCTACACAAGACCGTGTAAAACATAGCATCATGATGATGAAACACTTTGAACAATCTGAATTTTCCAGTCTTGTCAAATATTTTGAAGACATGTTGCATAAGAATCAATATCTATCAAACCCATACAGCCCCTCAGAACTCATCCGCATTTGCTTACTCAAATTGCCTGAACATTTACGACATATTATTTTAGCAGGACGCTGCAAAGATGACATTGAAGCATTTCAGGGTCTGTTACAAGAACTGGAAATTGACACTGACAATCGGGGAACGCGGAAACAGGAGCACAACAATTACAGGTCACATCTGTCACAATTCCACGATGAAAGAAATAATAACTGGACACGACAAGGCTATTCTCACAACACATATCGTGACCAAAACAGACACCACCCGTATGACAACCGTTGGCAGAGTAGTAATAATTACAGGGAAAGATCACCTCTCCGCAGTAATGACTATCACAGAGACAATCAGAGAAACAGACAATATGGGAACCAAAATAATTATTATCAAGGGAGACAGAATAACTTCAGACGCAACGGTCCAGCGCGCAGTTACGATTCAGGGAGAAATTCTCCACCACGTGACCGACAAGAAAGATACTATCAAATCTACCGACATGACGACAGACGATATGATCGTAACGACAGACCTGAATTGCATCAGAACTGGCGAGATTTAAACAGAGCAGGGCCCTCTCGAGGAGGTGAATTTGTAGAAGTTAGGTCTCCAAATCCCAATAACGACGCGCGCCAACAAAGAGACAATAGGCAATGACTCACACCGCTGGCAGCCACAAAACATACTTATGAACCTGACGACGCAGCTGCCGTAGCTAGTAATTACGTAAAAATGGAAGACATTAGGGACATCTTACTCCAGGAACACGACATAAAACATAACAACATTGCATATCCTGTGATTCACATTACAGTAAATGACAAAATTTACGGCAGTACTTGACTCTGGCAGTCCCATTTCAGTAATCAGTGAAACAGCCTTTAGCAAATGCAACAAATCGAACGATTGCCCCACACTTCCGTTACGTAAGATTAAATTACAAGGTGCAATCTTTGGAAAAAGTGTAGATGTACGCCAACAAACCAACTTAGAATTCTTTTGTCAAAGCCACAGCTTCTCTATGAACTTTCTTATTGTTCCATTATTGTCGACGGAAATTATACTGGGAGTAGACTTTTTAAATGAATACAAAGCAATCTTAAGCTTTCACGATGCTGAAATAAGTTTAGAAAAAGAAGGTAAGTCAGTAGCTTTGAAATTTGAAGATTGGCTCTCAAACCATGACGAGGAAATTAATCGGCTTTACCTTCTGTTAGACAACAGTTCGGAATTTTCGACGGAACTTGACACTAACAATAACTCTGCAAGTACTGACAGGGATGACATCGACGGCATATTTGAAATTAATGAGTTAATTCAGAATAAAATTCAAGCAATTGAGAATTGTAATGACACTGATAGGCAGGACCTTTTTGAAATTTTACAAGCACATTCCACAGTTTTTACTCACAAAACAGGAACAATCAAGGGATTTCAATACCAATTTCGTGTTCGTGAGCATACTAAATTTTGTGTTAGACCATACGTAATTCCAGCACATTATAGGGACCGTGTTAGAACAGAAATACAATCTATGCTTGACGAGGGCATTATTGAGCCTGCAGTAAGCTCATACAACAATCCGTTACATGTTGTTGAGAAGAAAAATGGATCGATCAGACTTGTCTTAGATTCGAGACAAATCAATACTATCATTATTCCTGAAACAGACAGGCCGCAGACGATGGAAGAACTTCTTCAAAATTTTAATGGTGTAAAAGTGTTGTCTTCCATTGATCTCAGATCCAGCTTTTATCAGATCGAACTTAATCCAGAATGCAGAAAATACACAGCTTTCCTTTGTTTCGGCGTTTGTTATCAGTTTCGGAAACTTCCCTTTGGTTTGAACATTTCTTCGGCAGCATTCATTCGTGGGTTAAATTCCATATTACCTGAGTTCTTAAAACGTCACATCACCTTATATGTGGACGATATTCTGATAGCAGAAGCTTCATGGGAACAACATAATCGCATTCTCAACAGTTTGTTACATATTTTTGCAGAATCTGGAATTACAGTTAACTTGGAAAAGTCTGAATTCGGTAGGACAAAAGTGAAGTTTTTGGGACATATTATTTCTTCTGAAGGCATTCAGCCGGATCCTGAAAAGTTAGAAGCAATCAGAGCCATTCCAGTTCCATCTACAAAAAGACAAGTCCGCAGTTTTCTAGGTCTCGTAAATTTTTACCGTCGTTTTCTGAATATGCAAATTCTTGTTACACCAAAACTTTGTTCTCTCACTGG
The DNA here is from genome assembly GCF_021461395.2 of Schistocerca americana. Lineage (NCBI taxonomy): Eukaryota > Metazoa > Arthropoda > Insecta > Orthoptera > Acrididae > Schistocerca > Schistocerca americana. The sequence goes on from NC_060127.1 coordinate 28,635,212, forward strand.
AAAAAATACTATTTGGAACTGGGACGAACAAGCACAATTGGAATTCAATTCTTTGAAAGAAGCGTTACTTCACGCGCCAATCTTAGCTCATCCAGATCTGTCACAAGATTTCTGCCTTAGCACGGATTCTTCTAAAGTCGGTCTTGGTGCCCATTTATTTCAAGAAGCCATAGAAAATGACACTACCGTTCAGAAAACCATTGCTTTTGCTAGCCGAGTGCTAACAAAATCTGAAAAAAATTATTCCGTTACTGAATTAGAAGCTTTAGCTATCGTTTGGGCATTTAACAAATTCCGTTTCTTTCTTTCTGGTAAGCACGTAAAAGTATACAGTGATCATCGTGCATTACAATTTCTTATGTCCTCAAAATTAAATCATGACAGGTTAAAACGTTGGGCATTGTTTCTGCAAGAATTCCGCTTCACAATAGTCTACATTCCCGGCAAGGAGAACATTGTTGCGGACGCACTGTCACGCGCACCGGCTGGGCTTGAGAAAAGTAACACAGAAGGCAACCTCGAGAAAAATTTCAGTATTCTTTACATTCAGAAAGTCGCCTTTGAAAACTTCATCACCACATCTTTAAAGGACATTGCTCATGAACAAGATAAAGATCCGATTTGGAAAGACATCAAGAGCAAATGGCATGAAAAGACACACACACAGATTCGGCATTATTATCTGGTTAGAAACAACATACTGTTCAAACGCTGCACTGTTGATGACAAGCTATGGATACTTTGCATTCCTGACGATTTTGTTAATAAGCTCATTTGGTACATTCATTTCAGCTACGCACATTTTGGTCCACGAAAATGTTATCATATTCTTCGAACGACTTGTTATTTTAACAATATGGAAAAAAGAATTCGAAGAGTCTTGTCTATTTGTAAACTTTGTCAAAAGGCGAAACCATCTACTGTCTCACATCGTGCTCCGTTGTTTCCTATCATTCCTTCTAAATTAAAAGAATTTGCTGCTGTTGATCTCTTGGGACCGCTTGTCAGAACATCTAATGGATTTTCGTACGTTCTAGTCGCTGTTGAACTTACTTCAAAATTTGTTTCTTTCACACCGTTACGTAAAGCCACTGGACGGTCTGTATCCAACGCCTTTGTTAAAAATTTCTTACGTGAAGTTGGACACGTTAGTAAAGTCATTTCAGATAACGGACCGCAATTCAGATCTGCTGTTTGGTCACGCATGCTTCGCAACCATAAAATCAAACCTGTTTTTATTTCATTGTACTCACCACATTGTAACCCGTCTGAACGGATTTTATTTCAAAATGTGCTGAATGAAATGCCTCATGATTCCACTGCTTTACCACCTACTCTTGTACTAAAGGATGAAGAACCACCGAACAGAATCAGAGAGCTTGTACCTTTCCCAAATACACGTAAACTTCGACACAAAGACACAATTGATTTGGCTCTTAAAAATATAAAATCTGCAGCAGACAAAAGGAGAAAACTACACGGTAAAGCAAATGCAAAGAAATTGTATATTGGTCAGAAAGTTCTCATTAAAGCTCATTCATTGTCACATAAGAAGAAACACTTGAGTCACAAATTCTTTCTAGTTTACAATGGACCTTACAGAATCCGACGTATACCACATGATAATTGTGTTGAAGTTGAAACTCTGTGTACTAGGAAGAGTAAAGGTTTACACCACATTTCACATGTAAAACCATTTATTGACAGATAATCTGTCTTTTAACTTTGTCTTTGCCATAAAACGTTTCACTTCACGTAACTAGTATGCTTTAGAAACTGTTACCATGCAACAATGTTTGAAGTTAAATATCCAGCCAAGAACCAAGAGAAATTATTTAAACAGAAATTACGAATGCATTGTTATTGTGGACAGACGACACAGTGTTATTGTGTGTGTGCATTCTTGCTTGTTTGTTGCACGATTACGTAACGACTATAAAGCTCACATACTTAGAACATTTACCAGTACTGCTAATGAGATTTTAATGCAACATTTTGGTTTACTTGAAAATACATTCCGGATTTAAAGTACTTTCTGTGAGATACCAGATGAGACAATAGTTAGTTTATGTGACAGCTACACGATTTTATCACGACGCTACTAATGAGTGACAATTTACAATGTTGATTTTGCGGTGTTTCTGTTTTATATCTGCACAGTTTTTCTGTATTATTCTGGAAAGTAAAACATGTTTTAGTAGTAACTTTTATGGTATAGCTACAAGGAGACAGCCTTTTCTGTAGCACAACAATACGTTACAGCACAGTACTTTCTTCATCACGGCAATAAGCGTAATAAGTATGATATCTATACGCAAAGCATTTCACTTTGTTTATCATGAGGTCAGTACATTGACTTCTGCAGGACTTAGCTTTCGGAGGACGATAACTACGACACTTCCACAGAGATTATGTTGCAACAAGACGCACATTTAGCGCTACAGGACACGTATTTGAGTGATCAATTTTGTACTAAAAACATTTATTTTCAAAGATATTTGAAACACAATGATACAAAGTTTTTCCGTGATACATTTCATTCCATTGCAATAATCTGTAGCACCTGAGGGTATAATTACATTAATCCTCAGGGGGGTACATGCTTACTTTGTGTACCATGTGTGTGGCAACCACAAGGAACCCTAGCTAATATGGTATTTGCTTATACAACTTTACACATCGGTACCATATTTCTCTAACACACAATTTACACAGCTATCTGATCATTTAACTGAGAGAGACAAACATTTATTTTTACTACATCAGTGACACATGTTTACGTAATTACACCGTTGGATAACTTCACACTTACGAAATTGTATTTTGTCTGTACTGTGTGAACTCTTCATATTTTTTTGGAACCATTGTGATACTATGAGAGCTTTGAATGATGTATTTGGTAAAGGGATTATGATTTTTAAAGTACGTTTGAGGCAGATGACACTTTTGACATGAGCAGAGAATTTTTTTAATTATTGGAGGAAGCTACGACGATTTTGAAATTTGACCGAGGTGTTATGAAGTTATTTTTACGACGACGATGTGTATTATGCTGCTGAGGTATGTTTACGATTAATAGGCTGAGGCTATATGAGTTATTTGATTATGTTTCATATTTATAATGACGAAATATTGACGAGTGTCGATGGATACGTATATGCGTAATAAGGTAAGGAGTAATGAATAGTGGGTAGGGACTCTTGACTTGTGAAAAAGGATGTTGGAAACCAAGAATCGTACTTTAAGAGTTATGACATGTGTGAATCATGTGTGAATGTATCACAATGCCACTGAACATTTTTTGGACACTGTTATATTCATAGGATTTTGTTTCTACAGATTTGCAACGCTAATTCTTGACCTGTGAAATATTTTTATGTGAGGCTGTCACTGTAGCGGTAAATATTTCCGTAAGAAAGTTAAGTGACCACCTGCACGTAATGCGTCGCGGGCACCCAGCTGTGTCAGACGCCTGGAGAAAAAGCCATTATTGCGAGCCCTTTTCAGCGGCACAGGTAGAAAAAAAAGGGGACGTGGGACGTGTCAAACACCTGGAGAACAAGCCATTAGGGTGTGCCTTTCATCGCTAATGCGACACCCTCGTTACTTGAAAACATATGATTACTCGCACTTTGTGCTAATTACTGAAATGCTTATGAATTGATGGGAAATATTCGTACATCTGCACACCTGATTACGACAAGCGTCTTTCTACGAGAGTTGAGAGAATTTCTACTAACTTATGAAATGTCACATGACTATTGAATGATATTTTTATGCTTTGGTTTGCGTAACTGCTTATTTCATTTGATACCTGTTTTTCAGCTGTGTTGCAGCATTGCTTTTATAAAATGAAATGCATTTGCTAATGTGAACACTTTCTGTCAACAGATCTATTAAATAATTATTTTATGATCCACATTCTTTAAAAAAAAAGGAGCACTTGGAAAGGAAAGAACAATAAGAAGGAACTAATAACAGTAACACATAATTTTCTTTTCAAGTACTTGGTAATTTCTTTTGTAGAATAAATTGTGATGCATCACTCTAATGTTAAGATGTGACATAGGTATTAGACATGGCCATTTTAGTGTAATATTTTTTCTGCTTGCGCTATGTCATGTTTAGGTATAAGTTGCTGCTGTTTGCCAGGCATAGTGTTATTGAATTTGACTTTTGCTCATTTATGCTGCTAGCTTTGCCAATTTGCATTTTTTGCATTGCTTTTTATAATAATTGTTTTACGTGCTGCTGCATTGCCTCGTCCCTTAGTTTAGCATCTGAGCTCAGTAGATTTAAGTTAGCTTAAGAGGGGGTAGACTATATGAGAAACTGACTATGGAGAATAGGTAAAGAATGCATTGCGAAGTTATATAAAAAGGATTTGGGCCCAAATGAGTATTGTACAATCAGAAATAATTATTTTGAAAGAAATATGAACAGAATACAGAAAGCATGCTTGGATAAGATTTTTTTGGGGGAACCAAAGGTTGAAATAAGACGAAAGATCTATAGAATGAAGTTTTGGGTTGGACTGCAGTACCAAATGTTACACTGAAAACGAACCCTGTCCTTTCCTATTGGTGTTATCCCACTATGTGTTTGTGTACCCTTGTGTAGTTGTTTTCTTCCTGTCTCTGTGTAGTTTCATAGAATTTTTCCCTCTTTTAATATTAAGCTACATTCACTATGATGAGGAATACTGTTATCATCAAATATAATTGGCATTAATAATATGTTATTTACTTTGTAAAGATATTAGACATTATTCATTCTGTTTAAATGCTTATGTGTGAAGTTGATGTTTCGAAAGTTATTCTGATCTTTTATGTAAGTACTCGTGTCATAATTCCTGTAACACTGATGTCTATGTTAGTTCGATTCTTTTGTAAAGCCTGTACTACAAATGTTATCTGTATTGTTATGTTCTTTAATGATGTATTTTGTACCTTTGTTATTGTATTCTTCTGTTATAAAATTGTAATTGTCACCAGTTCATGATATTATTAACTTGTAAGTTACATTTCACTGCACACGTTTCTGTTGGTCATAGTATATGGACAATATGTGAGAAGTTGGGACTGTTAGTGTTTGCACATGTGTTAATAATTCCGCAAGGGACTGGATAACAGCATTGCTGGTTCTAAGGACATGTCAAACAAATTTTTTGTGAGTGGACAAGGGGTGGTTTATGGACTTGCTATATTCTCCGCAAGACTCTTCGATGGTGATTGTGCACCTGCACAGTCGCAACAGATGGCTGCTGGCCGTGTCTACAAGGACTACAGTAGGTCTACATCTTTGATGATTCATCAATACCATTATTTCTACAAGGACTGCAGTGGGGTCTGCACCTCTGGTGGCCCACCAATACCGTAATCTCTACCAGGACTACAGTGGGTCTGCTCTGTGATGACCTACCTACCAATATTCATCAAAACTTCGACTGACTCTGCAGTGGGTTTGCTCTATTGTGGCCCATTACCTGTCAGCATGTCGAGAGTCAGCACTGACTTTCCGTTGGAAGGACAACACTACTTCTTCAAGACTGCATGGAAATCCACTACTTCCGTGTGCATTTTCTTCTACTGCTCAGACTTTGAGAAAAACACTATTTTACTGTGATGAACAATGTGGACTGTCTTTATGGACTGTGAGAAATTTTTAGCTTTTGACCAACGTTGTATCAATAAGTGTGTGCATTTGATTTCTTTGTTATTGTAATTATGAAAAATTTTTTTCAATTCTGTATTGGCCACTGCCCAATCCTATTTGTAAAAATTTTTGTGGGGAGCATGGGGGCTATGTAAGTAGGCTGTTTAGGTTTTTTCATTGGTAACGCCACCTCTGTATGAAAATCACTGGCTGTGCTGTGGGCAGTCTGTGTCTGCTTTGCATTGTTGTAATACTCGCCATTGTAGTGTTGGGCAGCGGCAGCTGGCTGTGAACAGCGCGTAGCGTTGCGCAGTTGGAGGTGAGCCGCCAGCAGTGGTGAATGTGGGGAGAGAGATGGCGGAGATTTGTAATTTGTCATGAACTGATATATATATTATGACTTGTGATGATATTAAGGTAAATACATTGTTTGTTCTCTATTAATATCTTTCATTTGCTAACTATCCCTATCAGTAGTTAGTGCCTTCCATAGTTTGAATCTTTTATTTAGCTGGCAGTAGTGGCGCTCGCTGTATTTCAGTAGCTTGAGCAGCGAAGATTTTTGTGAGGTAAGTGATTTGTGAGAGGTATAGTTTAATGTTAGTCAGGGCCATTCTTTTGCAGGGATCTTTGATAGTCAGATTGCGTTGCGCTAAAAATATTGTGTGTCAGTTTAAGCACAGTCATGCATAAATAGTACAAAAGGGGACGTTTCAAACATTTTATGATCACCCCTCTTATTCCTTAAAGCATTTACACAGGCTGATTGAGCTGCCCCTACCAGTTTGTTTCACTCAATCCTCAAAAAACCATGTGCAAGATTTTCGTATTCTGTAGCATGTTATTATTGACCCTAGAGAAAAAAATGGCAGGACCTTTTTTGCTGGTAATTTAATGTAGTTAAATTTTGTACTGGGATATTCTTTCGTTAGATGGCGGAGTTTTAGAATTATTCAAGGCCAGCCGCTGTGGCCGAGCGGTTCTAGGCGCTTCAGTCCGGAACCGCGCTGTTGCTGCGGTCTCAGGTTCGAATCCTGCCTCGGGCGTGGATGTGTGTGATGCCCACAGGTTAGTTAGGCTTAAGTAGTTCTAAGTTTAGGGATCTGATGACCTCAGATGTTATGTTCCATAGTGCTTAGAGCCATTTGAACCATTTGAATTATTCAAGAACAACGTAAAAAAAGAATTGACCATGAAATGCGTTTTTCTTGATTAACTTGAAAACTGTGGCATCCAGGAGAAATGTGTTACACCACCACCACAAAGTACATTAAAGGTCCTACAAAAAAGGTCCTGTTCATTTTTGCTGTAGAACTAACAGTTTGCTTATAGTGGGTGGGAGAATATGAAAATCTCATGTGTGTTTTTGAAGGTATTGCGGGTTGCATAAAACCAATAGGTAAGGCCAGCTATGGAGGCAATCAGAAAATTATGATAGTAAGCAAAGAATGTACGGTGAAATCTTTGAGATTGATGTACGGCAAAACAGTGAATGTGGCACAGTTCTTCCTCTTTGTAGGTGGGAGGAGGGGCGAGAAGTTGCAGGAGGGCGAGAGGGGACGGATAGAGAGAACGGAGGTTGTTCTCTGGGTCACCGACTGCGGGCTGCAAGGGAGAGCGGGGGCCGGGATTTACGGCGGCAGATAAAACGAATTAAGTGCCGCCGCAAATTGAGTTAGAGCCCGCGGATTCGGCGGCCAACAGATTCCTGGGCCACCGGCCGACCCGCCCGCAATTTATTTGGGTTCCTGAGGGCGCGCGCCGGCCGACCTGCCGAAACGCCTCGTTTGGCGCTGCGGTTACTGCGCCCGGGATTAGGCGCGCTGTCGACGCATCGATAGCCGGGGCGTCAGCTGGCGGCCGGATTAACAACTCGTTTATCACGATTCGGACGCCCGGCCGGAAGGGCTCTCCACGTTCCAACGAGGTCAAATATCTCCTGTCTGCCGATATCACGTCCAGCGACAGCCGCGGCCGTATCACATTCCCAGAATAAAAAAGTGAAAAATGTCGACGTGCGGCGTGACTATATCGCAGCACAACGGATGGATAACGAGAAAATATTTGAATTTATTCCACATAACGTTGTTAATAACTTTTTTCTCTTCTCCGATGGGCCATCTGAGGACCACGTGCCAATTTCAATTTTGTATTTGTTGCTCTTTTCTTCTTTTCCAGTACTCTCTCATCTAATTCTAATTCATTAACGGTTCATGTAATACACAGACAGAAAAGGAAGTCGCAACGGCAAGAAGCGTTGTGCAGTGTGAAGGAAAGTTGAAAGGCGAGATTCTACATCAAATTGAAACCTCGTTGGTAAGTACTCAGAGAGAGGACAGGATAGGATTACGATTATGAATGAGGCCATAAACAGTCACTGTGAGTTGCACAATCCTACTCACAACTTTATTTTGTAAGAACCACTTATTTGCACATTGCTTTAAAAGATCACAATCGGGCAATACGGCTGAAGGCCTGCTTTAAGAAAACTTGAGATGCCTCCTAGGCTGAAGGTCCAAAACCACACCAAAAACAAGAACGGCTGAAGGCCTGTCTTAGAAATCGAAAGCAATTAAATTAAAAAAAAAGAAACATGCAGTTGAAAACAATTAGTAGCTGAAGGCCTACACTAAACGTCAGAAGGACAACTATAATTAAAACACATTAATAAACAATTTTTTCTAACCAGGAAATTTCTTTTAAACTTATAGCAGAACGGCTCAAAACCTAATTAAAGAAATATTAACTTATCACATAGTTGAAGGTCACAAACAAATTTGAAACAACGGCTGAAGGCCAGAACAAAAAGACAAACAATTTAAAATAAACCCCATCCTTTTTATAAACAATTTTCCTTTAAAGAATACACATGGCTGAAGGCCTTATTAAAAAGGGGTTCAGGTAAATCCTCAGCTGAAGGCCACACATAACACAACGAACAACTAATGGCTTAGGGCCTGGATTACAAACAATTTCAGATAGAACAAATTTTTAGGAAAAAAATATTTTTTTAAATAAAATCAATCTTCAAAATTTTAGTTTTAACACAGCTGAAGGCCTTTATGTAAAATTTGAAAAGAAATGAGTTAATACACAGCTGGAGGCCTTGCACAATACTTCAAACTAAAATGAAAATCATAATCTAAAACGAACAGAATAAGTGGTGCTGAGAAGTATTCCAAGGGCCATCCTGAGAAGGTAGCTCAAACGTAAGATGAGGTGAGACAGGAAGCCAAGAGGTGAAGTTAAATAATCTAATGGCAACCCAAACTATGGACGGCCCAAGGACCGACCAACAATTTAACCAATTCCCTTCCGACCGATCAACGGCACAACGATGGAAAATATCGACTGAGGACGAGTATACGAACAGTACTATGTCTTCAGAAATTGGGCTGGCTCTGAGCACTATGGGACTTAGCATCTATGGTCATCAGTCCCCTAGAACTTGGAACTACTTAAACCTAACTAACCTAAGGACATCACAGAACACCCAGTCATCACGAGGCAGAGAGAATCCCTGACCCCGCCGGGAATCGAACCCGGGAACCCGGGCGTGGGAAGCGAGAACGCTTCCGCACGACCACGAGCTGCGGACCAGAAATTGGGGTCTAAAAACAGCGAAGGGAATAATAACCACTCTAAGCAAAATATGAACCAAACAACTTGAAAGGCTGTCGATCTACACGCCATTTGCGACAGTGGTGTAAAGCGAGATCTCATTCGAGGACAGGTCAGTTGCGTTTCCTGATGAAAGTCGGTTCTGCCTCGGTGCCAGTGATGGCTGTGTGTTGGTTAGAAAGAGGTCAGTCAAGAGCCTACAGCCAACCTGTCTGCTTGCTAGACTCACTGCACCTACACCTGAAGTTATGATCTGAGGCGAGATTTCGTTTGATAGGAGGAGCACCTCCGTGATGATACCATTCTTTAAATTTGTACTTAGTCTGGTGATTCGACCCGTTGTGTTGCCATTCATGAACAGCATTCCAGGCGGTCTTGCGCAACAGGACACTCCTCTTCCACATACTGCTATTGCAACCCAGCATGCACCGCAGAGTGCTATATGTTGCAGTGGTCTGCTAGATCGCCTGATCTGTCTCTCCATTCGAGCACGTATGGGGCATCAGACGACAACTCCTGTGTCATCTACGACCAGCATTAACCGTCCCTGTATTGCCCGACCAAGTGCATCACGAATGGAACTCCACCCCACTAACTTACGTCTGTCACCCGTATAACACAATGAATGCACGTTTGCATACTTGCATTCAACATTCTTGTGGTTACACGGCTCATTAGCGTACCAGAATTTAACATTTGCAATGTCTTATCATACACTTACAATAACCTGCGGAAATATCGTTGCTCCACTTTAATTACTTTTTCGTGTAGCGATTCTTTCCCGTTAGTGTAATTTATTACGTCGTCATTGCTGAGGTATTTTTATTGTAGACTTTCGTGAATTATAGACGGCTTGGATCCTAAGAATAACGTGCGGTCCTTTTCTTCTTACAGTTGAGTCTCGATTATCCGACCTAAACCGGCCGCGGCAAGGTCGGATGAGCGTGAAGGTCGGATAACACGGAAAATAATACAAAAAAAAACAAAAAAATTAAACTAAAGTAGGTCAAGTGAGTTAAACATTTAATACAATACAAATAAAATTAGACTGAATACATATTTACTGTGTGAAGAAGTTAGTAATTGTCTTTTGTTTGTATGCTGTTTGCCGTTTTTTTTGCCGCTAAATCACGTAGTCGCTTAAGAAGTAAAACCTCAGTAGACGATGTTTCCTCCAGTTGCTCAACATATTTTAAAGCAGTTTCTAAGGCCTTGTGTCCTTCGTTGTGAGAAATCTTGGGCCCACTTTCCTCCACTACATCCGCTTCTTCGTCTTCTTCTTTTTCGTTTACCATGTTGATTGTCTCGTCATCTGTCACTTAAAATTCTTCATCTTGGACAATGCATTCATTTATGTCACCTCCTGTGGCGTCAGCACATCCAGGAACTTTTCGTAGCAATGAAAGCAGGGTAGTATTTTCTGGTTCGGTCTGCTGCTGTAGATTTTCATCATCTGGAGAATTTTCTTGATTTTTCTGTAGCAAAATTTTCCCGGATTTTGCAATTGTATTTGCTCCAACACACTCCCAAGATAGGCCCACGTCATAAGCTACGTCTTTCAAATTAAAACGGCGCAACTTCTGTAGCATGTCTTCTCCCTTGTCCATAGCATTAATTAAAGAGGAAAGAAAGTTTCTGCGGTAGTTTCTCTTCAGTGTCTCTAAGGTCCCTTGGTCCATAGGCTGACATAAGGATGTGACATTTGGAGGCAGAAACATGGCCTTTGTATCTTGATCTTGAATTTCATCTTCATTAGGATGACAAGTGGCATTGTCTAGAAGCAACATGGCTTTGCGGGGCCAATTGTTCCCTTTCAAAAACTTTTCAGTTTGTGGCACGAACTCGTTAAAAAACCATTGTTTAAAATGTCTGAGGTCATCCAAGCATTTTTTTGGTTGTAATGTTTCACCGGTAAAGCATTTTTACATAAATTTTTAAATGCTCTCGGTTTTTTTGGCTTACCTATCATAGACAGTTTCATTTCCAAATATGCTGTGGCGTTACTGCATGCAAGAATTGTCACTCTCTCTTTGCTACGTTTGTAGCCTGGTGCTGCCTTTTCGGCCTTTGACGCTAATGTTTTTTCCGATGACATTTTGTAATTGAGACCAGTCTCGTCGCAGTTAAAAATTTGATCGCCTGTTAAGTTTTCTTTGTCCAATATCTTGTAAAGTTTATTCCTAAACAACTGAACAGCTTTAAAATTTGCTGAAAGGTTTTCACCACAGACATTAAGTTGTCGAATTCCCTATCTTTTCTTCCATCTATCGAGCCAGCCTACACTAGCTATGAAATCGGGTTCACCTACGTTTAGTTCGTTACGAAACTTTAAGGGTTTTTCCTGCAAAATAGGTCCCGACATGGGTACACCTTTATCTCTATGTTGAGCAAACCATAGGAACAAAGCTTCACTTACTTTTTCATAATCACATTTTTTCATTGTTTTCCGATCTTCCAAAACAGCCGAGGTTGCTCTCTGAGAACAACACTTCTCAATTTTATTGCGATTCCTTTTCCAATCTCCAAATGTTGTTTTCCCGACGTTATAATCTTGCACCACTTTTAATAAAGTTTCTCCATTGTCTATTCTTTTTAAAGCTTTAAGTTTTTCTCCCACTGAAACGACCACCTTCATCCGTTTTGAAGCCATCACCACAAATTTTTACAATAAACAAAGTGCAACACGTCCACTCCACTACAGATCTAAGTTTGCACTGACGACTGAGGAGTAGCAGACGGCGACAATGAACTGAGTATCAACAAACAACACGTTAGTCACTGACCTGTCGTCGGTTGGCGCACGGCCAGCGCGGTGAAAGGGTGGATCGGATAACACAGGAGGTCTGATAACCGAAGACCGGATAATCGAGACTCTACTGTATCTTCCCAGAGACTCATGCATTGGCTGCTGGCTTGCCTCTGTTCATTTGACATCACTTAGGTAGTGGCTTTTCCTGTGGGACAGGAAATTTTGGAGTACTGATGAGAAGCCTGAAACTTCGCCTGTCCTGCGTGATTTCTCGTGTGACGTAACGTTTTTAATTCTTGGTGTTTGTCCGGTCACCATTATTATGTACCGAATGGATTATGGCTTGTTTCCACTGTTCCTGTATTCTTCCCTTCTCCCATCAATCAGCTGCCCGGTTCCCTCCCAATTCCCCAATCTCGGCTAATATCCAGTCTTCTCACGGTCCTCTGTTGTTTTTCAGCTGGCTAAAGTATTGTTTAGTTTTATGCAGTGATGGCGCTTCTCAAGGTGGGTCATCCGCTTGAGGCTGCTTTAAAATTAGTTGAACTCTGCTACGACTAGTTTTATGTGATGCTCTAGTATTTTTGATGTCTTACTTTCTAGTGTTTCCCAAAACTGTTCGACTCCTTCGTGATTTTTTTCTGTTGTGATGATTCGTAGGTGCATGTGCATTTATCATGGTATGGCCTTATTTGCTGATCTGAACGAGATAAGTTATATTCACCCCCATGGGGGACGCAAAATTTGTGATGAATTGTGTTAGATTTGGTTTGAGTGTGAAAGCTCTGTTGATTATTTATGGCCGGTTTACTTTATAGTCCTCCTTTATAGTCCTCTGTATCTAGTTTCTGAAGTACAAGTATAAATATGTTGCGTCTGTTTATTACATTGGTCAGTTGTTCAACCTTCCCACACTTTAGTAAAGTGTTGATGTTCCATGTGCCTAGTAGGTGTTTTTTTAGGTCGTATGCGAAAAGTTGTGGGAAGGTCCGACTCTTTCTTATATGATATTCTAGGCTCTCCAGAACCCAATGGCCTAGGTGCACCATTGGTTCCCATGATGGAAGTTTGTTTACTACCTAGAGTACATTACCATTCAGTGTTTACCATCATGTCTTGGGTGGAAGCAAATTAAGAAATGGTGTTAAAACCCCAGTAGGTATGTTACATCTTTAATCGAATCGCCAGATGGGTCCTCACAGGCCGCCCAATATATGACCAGACGTATTCTATAGCTGATCATTTTGTTAACAAGCGCTACTAATTTCTGCAGCCACACACAGACAGACGCAGACCACGTAGCCACTTGTTGAAAGTCACATGCAATATGCATCTGATCAAAGGTACCCGGACGCCTGGCTGAAAATGACTTACAAGTAAGTGGCACCCTCCATCGATAATGCTGGAATTCAGTATGGTGTTGGCGCATCCTTAACCTTGATGACAGGTTCCACTCTCGCACGCATACGTTCAGTCAGGTACTGGAAAGTTTCTTGGAGAATGGCAACCCATTCTTCACGGAGTGCTGCATTGATGTGAGGCATCGATGTCGGTCGGTGAGGCCTAGCACGAAGTCGGCGTTCCAAAACATCCCAAAGGTACTATGTAGGATTCAGGTCAGGTCTCTGTGCAGGACAGTCCATTACAGGGATGTTATTGTCGTGTAGCCATTCCGACACAGGCCGTACATTACGAACAGGTGCTCGATCGTGTTGAAAGATGCAATCGACATCCCCGAATTGCTCTTCAACAGTGGGAAGCAAAAACATGCTTATAACATTAGTGTAGGCCTGTGCTGTGATAGTGCCACCCAAAACAACAAGGGTGGAAGCCTCTGCATGAAAAACACGACCACAACATAACACCACTGCCTCCGAATTTGACTGCTGGCACTACACACGCTGGCAGATGACGTGCAGCTGGCATTCGCTATACCCACACCATACCATCGGATCGTCTCATTGCGTACCGTGATTCGTCACTCCACACAACGTTTTCCCACTGTCCAATCGTACAATGTTTACGCTCCTTATACCAAGCGAGGCACCGTTTGGCATTTACCGAATGATGTGTGGCTTAAGAGCAGCCGCTCGACCATGAAATCCAAGTTTTCTCACTTCCCGCCTAACTGTCATAGTACTTGCAGTGGATCCTGATGCAGTTTGGAATTCCTGTGTGATGGTCTGGATAGATGTCTGCCTATTATACATTACGACCCTCTTTAACTGTCGGCGGTCTCTGTCAGTCAACAGACGAGGTCTGCCTGTAAGTTTTTCTGCTGTACGTGTCCCTTCACGTTTCCACTTCACTATCACATCGGGAAGAGGATGAACAGTAGTGTAGAAGTCACACGTACAGACGTATGACATAACTGACACCGAATAAGTATGACATATCTGACACCCAGTCACCTGACCACGTTTGAGGTCTGTCAGTTCCGTGGAGCTCCCCATTCTGGTCTCTCGCGATGTCTAATGAGGTCGCTGATGTGGAGTATTTGGCGGTAGGTGGCGGCACATTGCGCCTAATATGAAAAACGTATGTTTTTGGTGGTGTCCGGATACTTTTGATTACGTAGTGTATGTTCTGTTTGGTGGATTGCCTTCTCTTCTAGATCTGCCATACTGACATCTGTCTTCTCCACCCGTAGCACCGTCCAGGTACCCCTGTCAGAAGACAATGACGTATCCGTCTTCTTTGCTTTTGAGATTAATACCTCCATTAGCCTCTCTTTCAGCTCTTCTCCCACACTGCTGGCTAATTCGCTTCTAGTATCCTCCTAACAGCGACCAGCTATTGCAAATAGACTGTCGCGCATTGGTCGTCTGGTTCATTGATTACTGAGCCACGCGCCTCGTCACGGCTTAGTTCATGGGAAAGGGGGTTGCATAGATATATAAAAACGTATTCAGACAGTGGCTAAGGTACTATAGCACGCTATAAATTTAACACTACAATTAAGCCTTTTCTTTCCTAATGCGAGTCGCATTCAAATAATACCACTTCTTTTCGAGTGCTGTGCTGGTAAGCAGACAAAATGGACGGAAACAGGTTTTGTAGCACTCTGTCTCCGGTAACTAGAAACCAATATGTCGGGTACAGAAATGATTTCTGCCACACTGTGATCCAATTTCTGGACGGCTGCACATGCTCTGACGTAACGTCATCCCTGCCTGAGCTAACTCTGCTACAATATTCACAGCACGACGTTAGCAGAGGCAAGAACGGAAATAACAGGGTGGCGGTTGGGGGGGGGGGGCGTAGTGAGGCGAAACAAGCGCTGTATCATTGAAGAGGTTCAGAGATGAGCGAGTGTGCCGAGGCTTACCCCAGGTCACTACTAACACCGCCGAATCATCATAACGCACATGTGCTTTACATTCTAAGGATTGCACCATAATCTAAGAGTGAAATTAATAATTAAAATAACATTTTCAAACTTTCGTCAGTGTATGCGTCAGTATAATAATGTCTCTGCTTGATTAGAGCAGTATTTTGGTCAAACTCGCGTTTTTACGAAAAATTTAAGTTGCTAAATATATCGTATGTGACCTCAGTTACACGTAGAAACCTTATATATCTGACACTAATAAGCTACCTCTACCAGTTTTCAAGTAATTTAGTGAAAACCATATTTGGAATGGAAACTTCCTCATTCGTAATACATTAAGTATCATTTGTATTTGTTTCTTTAAAGTCAGTACCACCATTAGACCGTTTTTTATTTGCAGTGTTATATTTACACGATCATGATTTCGGCTTTAAAGTCCCATTTTCAAGTGTTTTAATGTTACACAGTGCCTAAGATGGCATTCTGTCGTATTTAAAATACACTATTAGGCACATTGTCTAAGGGTCAATATTTCTGGTAAAAGTCTACTGCTTTGTTTTATCACTGAGTATAGTGATATATTGCTGAAGTTTTCACGCATTGGTAATAATTTTGCAGTAAACGACACATAAGAGATCACTTCACCTAAAACTGGTACTTGCAGTTGATTTATTTTTTTGGGTCATCAGTCTTCTGACTGGTTTGATGCGGCCCGCCACGAATTCCTTTCCTGTGCTAACCTCTTCATCTCAGAGTAGCACTTGCAACCCACGTCCTCAATTATTTGCTGGATGTATTCCAAACTGTGTCTTCCTCCATAGTTCTTGCCCTCTACAGCTCCCTCTAGTACCGTAGAAGTCATTCCCTCAAGTCTTAGCAGATGTCCTATCATCCTGTCCGTCCTCCTTATCAGGGTTTCCCACATGTTCTGTGCAGAACCTCCTCATTCCTTACCTTATCGGTCTATCTAATTTTCAACATTCGTCTGTAGCACCACACCTCAAATGCTTCGATTCTCTTCTGTTGCGGTTTTCCCACAGTCCATGTGTCACTACCATGCAATGCTGTACTCCAGACCTAAATTCTCAGAAATTTCTTCCTCATATTAAGGCCGATATTTGAAATTAGTAGACTTCCCTTGGCCAGGAATGCTTTTTTTTTGCCAGTGCTAGTCTGCTTTTGATGTCCTCCTTGCTCCGTCCGTCATTGGTTATTTTGCTGCATAGGTGGCATAATTCCTTAGCTTCATCTACTTCGTGACCATCAATACTGATGTTAACTTACTTGCAGTTCTCTTTTCTACTACTTCTGATTACCTTCGTCTCATTAGACAGTTCATTCCATTCAGCAGATCACGTAATTCATTTTTCACTCAGTATAGTGATGTCATCAGCGAATCGTATCATTAATATCCCTGCACCTTGAATTTCAATTCCACTCCTGAATCTTTCTTTTATTTACATCATTGCGTCCTCGATTGAACAGTAGGGGTGAACAGTAGGGCATCCTCGTCTTACACCCTTTTTAATACGAGCACTTCGTTCTTCGTCGTCCACTCGTATTATTCCCTCTTTGCTATTGTACATATTGTATATGACCCGTCTCTCCCTATAACTTACCCCTACTTTTTTTGGAATTTCGCACATCTTGCACCATTTTACATTGTCGAACTCTTTTTCCAGGTCAACAAATGTTATGAACTTGATCTTTTTTTAGTCTTGCTTCCATTATTAAACGAAACGTTAGAATTGCCTCTCTCGTGCCTTTACTTTTCCTAAGGCCAAACTGATCGTCATATAGCGCATCCTCAATTTTTTTCTATTCTTGTGAGCTCTTGCCATCTTCGGAATTTTGTGGATGATGCTTTTCCGAAAGTCAGATGGTATGTCGCCAGATCATACATTCTACGCACCAACGTGAATAGCCGTTTTATTGCCACTTCCACCAACGATTTTAGAAATTGTGATGGGATATTATCTATCCCTTTTGCCTCATTTGATCTTAAGTCCTCCAAAGCTCGTTTAAAATCTGATTCTGATATTGGATCCGCTATCTCTTCTAAATCGACTCCTGTTTCTTCTTCTATCACATCAGACATATCTGCCTCCTAATAGAGGCCTTCGATGTATTCTTTCCACCTATCCGCTCTCTCCTCTGCATTTAACAGTGGAATTCCCGTTGCTGTCTTAATTTTATAACCCTTGCTTTTAATATCACCGTAGGTTGTTTTGACTTTCCTGTATGCTGAGTCTGTCCTACCGACAATTATTTCTTTTTCGATGTCTTCACATTTGTCCTGCAGCTATTTCGTCTTAGCTTCCCTGCACTTCCTAATTATTTCATTCCTCAGTGACTTGTATTTCTGAGTTTCCCAGAACATTTTTGTAGTTCCTCCTTTCATCAATCACTTGAAGTAGTTCTTGTGTTACCTACGGTTTCTTCGCAGTTACCTTCTTGTAACTGCCCCCCCCCCCCCCAACTTTATTATGAATCAAAAAACACTACAGAAATATCAGCGGAAATGATTTCAAATAAACTCCTTTTCCGTTTATTTATTTTTAATTCATTTATTAGACATACAATCATAAAGCGAATAAGGTAAACGTTATTTCAATACACATTGTAAAGCATTTGTGCAGTAATCTCCAACGGGCATACGTAGATAAATCAAAAACAAAAATGTAAGTAGTAATCGGATGTCGAACATGGAGTGGAAAGGTGTAGAGCCACGGATACAGCCACTGCATCATCACTATGGTTGACCTATTTGCCCACTACAAGTCATGTAAAAGTACCTGGAAAACTCTGACCGTGATTCATCAGAAACGGCCAGGTATCTACGGATAAGCCGAGACACGTTCTAGCTTATTTTTTCTGGGCTATCGGCTTATGCCACTTGTCGTGCTTCTCCTCGCTTGTTTGTACACTACTGGCATTAAAATTGCTACACCATAAAGATGGCGTGCTACAGAGGCGAACTCTAACCGACAGGAAGAAGGTGCTGCGATATGCAAATGATTAGCTTTTCAGAGCATTCACACAACGTTGGCGTCAGTGGCGACACCTACAATGTGCTGACATGAGGAAAGTTTCCATCCGATTTCTCATACACAAACAGCAGTTGACCGGCGTTGCCTGGTGAAACGTTGTTGTGATGCCTGGTGTAAGGAGGAGAAATGCGTACCGTCACGTTTGCGACTTTGATAAAGGTCGGATTGTAGCCTATCGCGATTGCAGTTTCTCGTATCGCGACATCGCTGCTCGCGTTGGTCGAGATCCAATGACTGTTAGCAGAATATGGAATCGGTGGGTTCAGGAGGGTAATACGGAACGCCGTGCCGGATCCAAACGGCCTCGTATCACCAGCAGTCGAATGACAGGCATCTTATCTGCATGGCTGTAAGCGGATCGTGCAGCCACGTCTCGAGCCCTGAGTCAACAGATGGGGACGTTTGCAAGACAACAACCATCTGCACGAACAGTTCGACGACGTTTGCAGCAGCATGGAGTATCAGCTCGGAGACCATGGCTGCGGGTACCCTTACTGCATCACAGACAGTAGCACCTGCGATGGTGTACTCAACGGCGAATCTGGGTGCACGAATAGCAAAACGTTATTTTTTCGGATGAATCCAGGTTCTGTTTACAGCATCATGATGGTCACATCCGTGTTTGGCGACATCGCGGTGAACGCATACTGGAAGCGTGTATTCGTCATCGCCACACTGGCGTATCACTCGGCTTGATGGTATGGGGTGCCATTGGTTACAGGTCTCGATCACCTCTTGTTCGCATTCGCATTGACGGCACTTTGAACAGTGGACGTTACATTTCAGACGCGTTACGACCCATGACTCTACGCTTCATTCGGTTCCTGCGAAACCCTACATTTCAGCAGGATATTGGACGACCGCATGTTGCAGGTCCTGTACGGGCCTTTCTGGATACAGAAAATGTTCGACTGCTGCCCTGGCCAGCACCTTCTCCAGATCTCTCACCAACTGAAAACGTCCGGTCAGTGGTGGCCGAGCAACTGGCTCGTCACAATACGCCAGTCACTACTCTTGATGAATTGTGGAACCGTGTTGAAGCTGCATGGGCAGCTGTACCTGTACACGCCATCCACGCTCTGTTTGACTCAATGCCCAGACGTATCAAGGCCGTTATTACGGCCAGAGGTGGTTGTTCTGGGTACTGATTTCTCAGGATATATGCCTCCAAATTGCGTGACAATGCAATCACATGTCAGTTCTTGTATAATATATTTGTCCAATGAATACTCGTTTGTCATCTGCATTTCTTCCTTGTGTAGCAATTTTAATGGCCAGTAGTGTATATCACTTGATCGCTGAACTCCTGACGTCTGAACTGACATAAATTAGATGATTTTAGTCTGCCGATGCTTTGTGTCTGGTTATTGCCATTAACGACAATAATACTATGAAGTAACCATTACATAATAATTACGTAGTATGTTAGTAGCTGAGTTGCGCTCTATCGAAGCTACGGTTCGGTAGGTTTGATAAACTACGTAAATGACGCAGTAGATGGCAGGGTTACCGGCAATATTATTGAAACTGGTAGGGTAAGAACCATAAATCAATCTTTTCTTTTCGCTTATTTTGATCCTTCTTCCACTGATCGAAATTTCTCGGGAAATACATTATAGTATTTTTCGTGCTCTCCTCGTAAGTGTAGTGCAAATATTTTATCTTGGTTGACTTTAAACGGAAATGAAGGAAGTGTCTGGAGAGAATTCGCTATTGAGAGGAACAGTGCAGAGGAAGCATGTTTTGCAACAAGTATTTACCCTCAATGTGGATAGTTACCTCTCTTTTCCCAGAAAGATTTATAGGTAGCACTCGAAATGCACTCAGAATTGCTTCACCATTCTTTGATAAACGTTGTTACAAATAATCAGTAGCAACTGTCTCATTGAGTCGTTAGTTCATGCTTTAACAAAATCCCTACAAAAAATTAAATTTAATTTATCGTTTGTGCTTTGTCATTTTATAAACAAACGTATTCGGAGAAAATTCTTCTTCATTGCATAGTTAAGGGCTAATGATTGTGATGGAATAAGGGGTGGGGCATAAGAGGGAAGAAGCGAGGGCTCTAGCTAAAATCTGACTATTCGCCGGCCGAGCAGCTCTAGGCGGAACCGCGCTGTTGCTACGGTTGCGGGTTCGAATCCTGCCTCGGGCATGGATGTGTGTGATGTCCTTAGGTTAGTTAGTTCTAAGGCTAGGGGACCGATGACCTCAGATGTTAAGTCCCATAGTGCTCAGAGCCATTTGAACCATTTTTTTTTATTCCATTCCAAAAGGTAGTGAAGTACTGCACTAGAGGTAGCTGTGAAGGGTGAAAACTGTATGGTGATACAGAGACGGGAAGTGATCTAGCAGATATATGAGGACGTGGGGTGCAGCTGGTATTCTGAGATAAAGAGGTTGGCATGGGAGAGGAATACTTGGCGGGTCGCATCAGACCAGTCAGAATACTGATGCAAGACACGAAAAGAAAAAAACGTTGATATGAACAGTACTTGTCCTCAAGGCCAGGACATGCAGTTCAAATCAACCTGAGGGCTGAGAACTGCTTAGTCTCTACTGAAGCGACGGAGCGCTGTCGCGAATTGGAAAGAACACGGGGAATGGTGTTGCCGCCACAATTACTCTCTGCCGAACGCACAGTAAAGCCGTCGGCACACGGACCATGATGTCCAACGTTAACGTTGAGCGTGCCAAGTTCAACGTGCTGCTGAACGCTCAGGAACGATGCGACTTGTGCATACGGTACGTGGACTCCAGCGCAGTATACCCGATCGCAACGCACTCCAGTGGCAGTTGAAGGATGTTTAAAGTTCGTAAATGACACTGTTTACTCAACGGACGCGCGTAAATTTCCCACGTTAGCTCTATCAAAACGCACATTTCCTCCATCGTCCACGAAAAGGAATGTACCATGTCCAATCAACGACACAAGCTTATAAAAGTTCCATTACAAACAGTGCGGTACAAATTTGGAATACTTCTACGCATAAGATAAACATTATTTCATCATTCCCACATTTTAGTTAAATCCCAAGGTCAGTCTTACTTGATCACTGTTCCTACCCAGTAGCAGAATCTTTGCAACATGTGAATTACGAAGCGTAAAAGGAGGAAAGTATCCTTATACAAGTAGCGCAAGCAGTCCTGTTGATTAAGCCAATCGAACAAAGTCACCCCTCAAAAAAGGGTGAACTTATATCTACATAACATCAAATATTATAGTATATACTTATATTAAACCAATAATGAAATATCAGAAACTAATAGAAACGCAAATGTTAGGAAAAAAATTTGGAAGTGTCAAAACGCGACCCACCGCCCTAATAGACATTTTTGTACAGGACAGTGACGCTACTCATTACGCTAAACCAACAACGCAGACCTAGTTAATAAACATATTATATTACCCCTTGCTAAACACCTTATTCGTAGATATGTTACTAATTGAAATTTAACCATAACTAATTGACAAAGAACAATTCCTTTCCTGTGCTAACCTCTTCATCTCAGAGTAGCACTTGCAACCTACGTCCTCAATTATTTGCTTGACGTATTCCAATCTCTGTCTTCCTCTACAGTTTTTGCCCTCTACAGCTCCCTCTAGTACCATGGAAGTCATTCCCTCATGTCTTAGTAGATGTCCTATCATCCTGTCCCTTCTCCTTATCAGTGTTTTCCACATATTCCTTTCCTCTCCGATTCTGCGTTGAACCTCCTCATTCCTTACCTTATCAGTCCACCTAATTTTCAACATTCGTCTATAGCACCACATCTCAAATGCTTCGATTCTCTTCAGTTCCGGTTTTCCCACAGTCCATGTTTCACTACCTTACAATGCTGTACTCCAGACGTACATCCTCAGAAATTTCTTCCTCAAATTAAGGCCGGTATTTGATAATAGTAGACTTCTCTTGGCCAGAAATGCCTTTTTTGCCATAGCGAGTCTGCTTTTGATGTCTTCCTTGCTCCGTCCGTCATTGGTTATTTTACTGCCAAGGTAGCAGAATTCCTTAACTTCATTGACTTCGTGACCATCAATCCTGATGTTAAGTTTCTCGCTGTTCTCATTTCCACTACTTCTCATTACCTTCGTCTTTCTCCGATTTACTCTCAAACCATACTGTGTACTCATTAGACTGTTCATTCCGTTCAGCAGATCATTTAATTCTTCTTCACTTTCACTCAGGATAGCAATGTCATCAGCGAATCGTATCATTGATATCCTTTCACCTTGTATTTTAATTCCACTCCTGAACCTTTCTTTTATTTCCATCATTGCTTCCTCGATGTACAGATTGAAGAGTAGGGGCGAATGGCTACAGCCTTGTCTTACACCCTTCTTAGTACGAGCACTTCGTTCTTGATCGTCCACTCTTATTATTCCCTCTTGGTTGTTGTACATATTGTATATGACCCGTCTCTCCCTATAGCTTACCCCTACTTTTTTCAGAATCTCGAATAGCTTGCACCATTTTATATTGTCGAACGCTTTTTCCAGGTCGACAAATCCTATGAAAGTGTCTTGATTTTTCTTTAGCCTTGTTTCCATTATTAGCCGTAACGTCAGGATTGCCTCTCTCGTCCCTTTACTTTTCCTAAAGCCAAACTGATCGTCACCTAGTGCATTCTCAATTTTTCTTTTCCATTCTTCTGTATATTATTCTTGCAAGCAGCTTCGATGCGTGAGCTGTTAAGCTGATTGGGCGATAATTCTCGCACTTGTCAGCTCTTGCCGTCTTCGGAATTGTGTGGATGATGCTTTTCCGAAAGTCAGATGGTATATCGCCAGACTCATATATTCTACACACCAACGTGAATAGTCGTTTCGTTGCCACTTCCCCCAATGATTTTAGAAGTTCTGATGGAAAGTTATCTATCCCTTCTGCCTTATTTGACCGTAAGTCCTCCAAAGCTCTTTTAAATTCCGATTCTAATACTGGATCCCCTATCTCTTCTAAATCGACTCCTGTTTCTTCTTTTATCACATCAGACAGATCTTCACCCTCATAGAGGCTTTCAATGTATTCTTTCCACCTATCTGCTCTCTCCTCTGCATTTAACAGTGGAATTCCCGTTGCACTCTTAATGTTACCACCGTTGCTTTTAATGTCACCAAAGGTTGTTTTGACTTACCTGTATGCTGAGTCTGTCCTTCCGACAATCATATCTTTTTCGATGTCTTCACATTTTTCTTGCAGCCATTTCGTCTTAGCTTCCCTGCACTTCCTATTTATTTCATTCCTTAGCGACTTGTATTTTTGTATTCCTGATTTTCCCGGAACATGTTTGTACTTCCTCCTTTCATCAGTCAACTGAAGTATTTCTTCTCTTACCCATGGTTTCTTCGCAGCTACCTTCTTTGTACCTATGTTTTCCTTCCCAACTTCTGTGATGGCCCTTTTTAGAGATGTCCATTCCTCTTCAACTGTACTGCCTACTGCACTATTCCTTATTGCTGTATCTGTAGCGTTAGAGAACTTCAAACGTATCTCGTCATTCCTTAGTACTTCCGTATCCCACTCCTTTGCGTATTGATTCTTCCTGACTAATGTCTTGAACTTCAGCCTACTCTTCATCACTACTATAATGTGATCTGAGTCTATATCTGCTCTTGGGTACGCCTTACAATCCAGTATCTGATTTCGGAATATCTGTCTGACCATGATGTAATCTAATTGAAATCTTCCCGTATCTCCTGGCCTTTTCCAAGTATACCTCCTCCTCTTGTGATTCTTGAACTGGGTATTCGCTATTACTAGCTGAAACTTGTTACAGAACTCAATTAGTGTTTCTCCTCTTTCATTCCTTGTCTCCTGTAACCTTTTCTTCTACTCCTTCCCCTACAACTGCATTCCAGTCGCCCATGACTATTAGATTTTCGTCCCCCTTTACATACTGCATTACCCTTTCAATATCCTCATACACTTTCTCCATCTGTTCATCTTCAGCTTGCGACGTCGGCATGTATACCTGAACTATCGTTGTCGGTGTTGGTCTGCTGTCGATTCTGATTAGAACAACCCGGTCACTGAACTGTTCACAGTAACACACCCTCTGCCCTACCTTCCTATTCATAACGAATCCTACACCTGTTATACCATTTTCTGCTGCTGTTGATATTACCCGATACTCATCTGACCAGAAATCCTTGTCTTCCTTCCACTTCACTTCACTGACCCCTACTATATCTAGATTGAGCCTTTTCATTCCTCTTTTCAGATTTTCTAGTTTCCCTACCACGTTCAAGCTTTTGACATTCCACGCCCCGACTCGTAGAACGTTATCCTTTCGTTGATTATTCAATCTTTTTCTCATGGTAACCTCCGCCTTGGCAGTCCCCTCCCGGAGATCCGAATGGGGGACTATTCCGGAATCTTTTGCCAATGGAGAGATCATCATTACACTTTTTCAATTACAGGCCACATGTCCTGTGGATACGCGTTACGTGTCTTTAATGCAGTGGTTTCCATTGCCTTCTGCATCCTCATGTGGTTGATCATTGCTGATTCTTCCGCCTTTAGGGGCAATTTCCCACCCCTAGGACAAGAGAGTGCCCTGAACCTCTATCCGCTCCTCCGCCCTCTTTGACAAGGCCGTCAAATAGCCTACTCTCATAATACGCAAGTTACAATAATTCTTTTGCCACGAATATGTTTCTAATTATTTTATTGGAACGAATCACACAGTTAACAACGGGTTTTCCAGTGATTCTCACTTTGCTGGTGCTCAGAAACGGCATATATACATATAGGCTTGAAATGAATGCCAATATGGTGCCTTACAACTCTGTATTGAAGGGAGACGGCGTGCGTGTGACGTAGGTGGCGTTGTGCCATCTCATTGGTCAACGCTCAGACGCACGCTCAGAATATCTGACATGCCAGATATTGCTGTGTACGTTCGGAAAGACTCCCGAACGTGCTATTCCACGCTATAACGTCAGAAACTCGGCAAGCTCAACGCTCAACGTTCGGATGCACGGTCCGTGTGCCGACGGCTTAAGGGTTCTCCAGGGCTGCAGATGTTGACGTGACTGACAGAGGCCGTGTAAGACCTGAATCATATTTAACTCCGTCCGAACAGGCCAACGGTACCGATCGACAGTCGCGTCGTCCCAAGCCGACGAGGCGTCGCTGTATGCGGATACAGAGGGGCGCGTTGTCAGCACACTGCTCTCCCGCCTGTTTTCGTGACCAGAGCCGCTACTTCTCAATCGACTAGCTGCAGAATTGGCCTCATAAGAACTGAGTGCACCTCGTTTGCCAACAGCGTTTTGCAGACGCGGACGGTCATCCGGAGAAAGGTGTTACCTCTGCAGCAAGGACCTCGCCTGAATCATGTTAGCGTAGTGAAAGTTTAAAGCCAGTTCTGGCACGAAAGTAAAGTATCTTCACTCCAGCAACATTTCATTCCTAACGCATTTTCTCATGCCCCAGTAGCTTTCTCACGGAGAGACTTTGATTGTTTCCGTTGTTGCCTCCCCCCAATGTCCCTCTCTCTCTCTCTCTCTCTCTCTCTCTCTCTCTCTCTCTCCCTCTCCCTCTCCTATCTCTCTTCCGCAGTTTATTTGGTCGCGAATACGCGGCACGTACGCAGCGCGCGGTGCGGCGAGCTCGTAAATCAGGCCTGATGTAGTGCAGCAGACGTGGGGAAAAAACTGCAGCTTTGCAGCGGGACGCGTATGAAGCGCTGCAGAAGTAAATTACCGTGCGTTCCATCGCTCTGCCGAAGACAAACGGCCCCGCATTCCGCCGTGAATGGGCCAGCGTTTGCAGCAGGTCGTGGTCTATCTTGCTGCATTCCGCTGCACATCAGCTGGTCGGGGCGCGATCAACGTTACTGCTGCGCCCGTGACGGGACGGTAAATACTGAGTGTCCTCTAGTATTGCTTCAACGCTGCTTTCGTCTTCACTCCAAATACTGCTCCGATGCAGCTGCCTATTATTCGACGACAATATTACTGCACCTAGGAGTGCGGGCGCTTCGGTGGCTCATCGTTAGCTTTTATGGCGATATTTCGTATAGACAAACTGAATTACTTGACAATGTATGGACAACTGCCTTGTTGTTGTTGTGGTCTTCAGTCCTGAGACTGGTTTGGTGCAGCTCTCCATGCTACCCTATCCTGTGCAAGCTTCTTCATCTCCCAGTACTTAATGCAACCTACATCCTTCTGAATCTGCGAAGTGTATTCATCTTTTGGTCTCTCTCTTCGATTTTTACCCTCCACGCTGCCCTCCAATGCTAAATTTGTGATCGCTTGATGCCTCAGAACATGTTCTACTAACCGGTCCCTTCTTTTCATTAAGTTGTGCCACAAACTTCTTTTCTCCCCAATTCCATTCAATACTTCATCATTAGTTATGTGATCTACCCATCTAATCTTCAGCATTCTTCTGTAGCACCACATTTCGAAAGCTTCTATTCTCTTCTTGTCCAAACTATTTATTGTCCATGTTTCACTTCCATACATGGCTACACTCCATACAAATACTTTCAGAAACGACTTCCTGACATTTAAATCTATACTCGTTGTTAACAAATTTTCTTCTTCAGAAATGCTTTCCTTGCCATTGCCAATCTACATTTTATATCCTCTTTACTTCGACCATCATCAGTTATTTTGCTCCCCAAATAGCAAAACTCCTTTACTACTTTAAGTGTCTCATTTCCTAATCCAATTCCCTCAGCATCACCCGAGCTAACTCGACTACATTCCATTATCCTCGTTTTGCTTTTGTTGATGTTCATCTTATACCCTCCTTTCAAGACACTGTCCATTCCTTTCAACTGCTCTTCCAAGTCCTTTGCTGTCTCTGACAGAATTACAATGTCATCGGCGAACCTCAAAGTTTTTATTTCTTCTCCATGGATTTTAATACCTACTCCGAACTTTTCTTTTGTTTCCTTTATTGCTTGCTCAATATACAGATTGAATAACATTGGGGATAGGCTACAACCCTGTATGACTTCCTTCCCAATCACTGCTTCCCTTTCATACCCCTCGATTCCTATAAGTGCCATCTGCTTTCTGTATAAATTGCAAATAGCCTTTCGCTCTCTGTATTTTACCCCTGCCACCTTCAGAATTTGAAAGAGAGTATTCCAATCAACATTGTCAAAAGCTTTCTCTAAGTCTACAAATGCTAGAAATGTAGGTTTGCATTTGCTTACTCTTTCTTCTAAGATAAGTCGTAAGGTCAGTATTGCCTCACGTGTTCCAACATTTCTACGGAATCCAAACTGATCTTCCACGAGGTCGGCTTCTATCAGTTTTTCCATTCGTCTGTAAAGAATCTGCGTTAGTATTTTGCAGCTGTGACTTATTAAACTGATAGTTCGGTAATTTTCACATATGTCAACACCTGCTTTCTTTGGGATTGGGATTATTATATTCTTCTTGAAGTATGAGGGTATTTCGCTTGTCTCATACATCTTGCTCACCAGATGGTAGAGTTTTGTCAGGACTGGCTCTCCCAAGGCTGTCAGTAGTTCTAATGGAATGTTGTCTACTCCGGGGGCTTTGTTTCGACTCAGGTCTTTCAGTGCTCTGTCAAACTCTTCACGCAGTATCATATCTCCCATTTCATTTTCATCTACATCCTCTTCCATTTCCATAATATTTGTCTATTGTCTATATTTCTTATAGACAAGCTGAATTACTTGATAATGTATGGAGTACTGCCTTGAAATCATTTACAGTAAAATCCACTTTCCTTACTCACCACTGAACATCGAAATGCCTGGTCTAGCGGGACAGAGAGGATTAGAATGTGGAAAGCGGCCAAAATGAGTTCCTGTCAGGTGCACTCAACATACAAACTTTATTCATCAACACACAATATTACAACAAGAGTGCAAAACACTCAAAACCTTAATCAACCTCCTTTGATTAACCTTAGGTCGCCTGAAGGGCACACTATAAATCCAAGGCCTAAGCAAGAAATGAAATACAAAGTTCTTCTGGAGGTTTCAGCCAAAATATTTTCTATATTTTCATTCTAAACAGGCTGAACTCCTTAGCAATTTAGTTTTAATGGAACTTGACTGGAGGCCGCATATTAAGCAATAAGAAGAGTTTCAATGAAATGGCAGAAGGCCTTATCTTAAAACATTTCAAGCAAACAAAGCATCACAATCTTACGCCTTAAGGGTAACACAAGAACATTAATTTAAGAGATATTAAAACTCGGCTGAACGCCACGCATCAACACAATAATTTAACGGCTTAAGGCCTGGTAAAGAGTTTCAATTTAAAAGGCATAAGGCCTTATCTTAAAACATCTCATAAAAAAATCGGCTGAAGGCTCCATATAAAAGATAACAACCTAATGCCTTAAGGGCAAGACAAGAACATTAATTCAGGATATATTAAAACTCAGCTGAAGGCCACACATTAACCAAAATACCAAAACTCAAACAGAGATGTTATTATGTAACAGACACGAAAAGGCGCTCCGAAGTTTCCAAGGGTCGGCCTGGAATCGTAACTCTAACGCCCGTCTCGGCGAGACAGGCAGCTTGACCAAGAATCTCTTAATCGGAAAGCAACCCAACCGACAGACAGCCAACGAACCAACCAACTGCCTGGTTTCGGTCACCACACCAAAAACACTACAACCAAAATGCCAGCGAGGCGAAGAGAGCAGTAACACTCGGCCTCAAATATTGGTGTGTTAATAAGCCAGGGCACAATAACTACTGACACACATGAACATCGCAACGGCTGTGGAACTACACGCCGTGGCGGACAGCATCAACACGGTAAGAAAACACTCACTCGCTGCTCTATCGCAGCCGACCAGCTGGCTACTGCAGTACGCAGTCAGCATTACAGCATTTAAAACATTGCTCAGTCGAATTGACCCAGGGTACACCGTGTTGCACGAAACACTGCCACAAGAAACTCGAACACTCGTAAAACTAGAATCACTGATGAACAACTAGAACAAATCACCGGCGGACAGTCACACCAAACCGAAAGACGGTCGGTGACGAAACACACGTCGTCTGACCAGACGACCGACTAACAACCAACCAACGTTGTTGCCACACAAACCGTTGTTCAGCAACGGTCGGGGGGAGTCTTGACTATCCGGAGCTCACTGCAGCTCCAACTCGGATGTCCGTCCGGAACTGGTAGACACGGCGATCCGAACACACTGGCTCGGACCCAACTATGCAGAGGTAACTCTTACTCATTGGCCACGACGTCTCCGCACAAGAAGGAACCGAGTCACGTCCAGCAAGATGACCCAGTCAAGAGGCCCAGCAATGGTCCAAAGACCAAACATGATGTGTTGGCAAATGTGCCAACACCTTGTAGATTGAGTAGGGCGAAATGCACGCTATCTAACGCAGACGGGCGTGAATTCTGGAACAGGATAAGTAGTGAATTCTCATAAGAAAAGTATGCAGCTCCTCGAATACTTATCTTTTATTCTTTGATGTGAATACAGCATTCTTGATGAGACATTTCATATGATAACTATCAAACTATGTAAGGCTAATGGCGCCTTGCTAGGTCGTAGCCATGGACTTAGCTGAAGGCTATTCTAACTGTATCTCGGCAATTGAGAGAAAGGCTTCGTCCGTGTAGTCGCTAGCAAAGTCGTCGTACAACTGGGGCGAGTGCTATCCCGTATCTCGAGACCTGCCTTGTGGTGGCTCTCGGTCTGCGATCACACAGTGGCGACACGTGGGTCCGACATGTACTAAATGGACCGCGGCCGATTTAAGCTACCACCTAGCAAGTGTGGTGTCTGGCGGTGACACCACAAAACACACGTCGCCCAAAGATGAGACCAACTGAACGACCGACCAACGGTCGATCCAGCTGCCATCTCCGTCCGTCGGACAGTTCATCCTGTGTCGCGAGCGGTCGGTGAGTACTGGCTATCCGCGCCTCCCTAGTGCCCCGTCCCCGACTGCTTCTACGTCCCGACTGCGTTTCCAACTCCAACTATTCCAGGTCCGAAATCCCCAACTGACTGCGAGACACGCGACGACCCAGAAATGCTATTGGTCGCCCAGAGATAGTACGACTGTGCACTCATCGATATGCGCTGCTGCTGCCGCTCACGGGCAGTCAAGACAGTAATTCACTGACACCAGTAATTGGAATTAAGAGGCGGCTGAACGGTAAAAACAAGATACTAAATATAGATGACACGACGATGGTCCACGCACGGCTCAAACATGTTTACTGCAATTTCAACCTGTGTTGGTGGTAACGGCCATGGGAGGCCAAGTGCAATATCATTGTGGTCAGGTAGTACTCGCCAGTCCATCCTGCGCATGCCTCTTCTTCTCTGCACAAACGCTGCGGTCTACATGCACCTGAACGTGCCTACTGAAGCTATTCCTTACTCTCTTCTGGTTAATTTTACTCCTCATACTTCATTCGAAATAAAAACTTGAAGCCGGCCGCGGTGGTCTCGCGGTTAAGGCGCTCAGTCCGGAACCGCGCGACTGCTACGGTCGCAGGTTCGAATCCTGCCTCGGGGATGGATGCGTGTGATGTCCTTAGGTTAGTTAGGTTTAAGTAGTTCTAAGTTCTAGGGGACTGATGACCTCAGAAGTTAAGTCCCATAGTGCTCAGAGCCATTTGAACCATTTTTTCTTAAAAACTTGAAGAGTTCTCGATGACACTGTATTTTTATGTTATTTGCAAACTGCAGAGACGCCAAAGGTCTAGCAATAGAAGCTGAATGTGGTGGATAGCGTCATGAAATTAGACTATAAGATGGGAAATCTGCAGCCGAACTGAATCAGTCGATTGTGATAGAATTCATCATCATTATCATCATCTTCACTTCAAGCATTAGGCCTATTTGTTTTGTTTATTTTGCCGGGTTCGATATAACAGAAACCGTATGCAGTAAGCTGAAGTTTCAGATGGGTCTTGACAGTCGATGTATCTTGCTGAGCTGAGACCTGCACTCGTGAAGGGTTCGGTGATGTGAAAACAGCTGCTCTAGTGTTCACCCTCATGTTCTTCCTATGGCTGAGGTAACTGCACCAGAAACACCCAGGAGTGGGGAAGTCGATGGACCTTCTTTTGTATCAATGACACAACAGCAGTAATTGGAGGTGCCCCTAAACCCATATCATCCCTTGATCCATTCAGGTGATATCGGAATGGCCTACTCCCGTGGAGGCGAGTGGTAGCCACAGTCTGCTGACCCAGATATTGTGTTGTCTAATCCCTCTCTCGTGCGTCCGTCTGATTTCCAAGGATCTCATTCTGCGGAGTTGGCCTCTGAGGCCTCTTGTCACGTACTTCTGGTAAATTTCAAACTCCACCTACGTCCCCGACTGCCGGTGATTCGTTGCCTCGTAGTTACTGTAAACAACGCGTCCAAACTGAGCGCTTTTTGGCTCGTGAAAAGTGGAGACATTGAGTTTCCAGAGGTAGGGGTTCAAGCCCCCCACCCGCGGACTCTTCAATGGTTTCGGTAATGGATCTTGACACACACTGTCGACGTCATTAACTTGGGTTTGTTATAGTAAAATATACATGCTTGTAATTTCGTCCGCAGCTCGTGGTCGTGCGGTATCGTTCTCGCTTCCCACGCCCGGGTTCCCAGGTTCGATTCCCGGCGGGATCAGGGATTTTCTCTGCCTCGCGATGACTGGGTGTTGTGTGATGTCCTTAGGCTAGTTAGGTTTAAGTAATTCTAAGTTATAGGGGACTGATGACCATAGATGTTAAGTCCCATAGTACTCAGAGCCATTTGAACCATTTTTTTGTAATTTCTTTCTTTCATTGCTAATCGGATGAAACTGGAACTGTGACTCGCTTCGTTGCATCAGTTTATCTATGATTCCTGTGCGAATGTCGTATTCTTACAAGGATTTCAGTTCATTAACTTTTCTCTTCCTGGTTGTTGCACTGTTTAATGTGGCTCCAGAAGGTTCAACGGTGACTGCCTACTATTTTATGGAGGGAATTCGCAGACTATTTTGATAGGCGGTCATTTTAACAGTGTGTTGCGTCCTATGGATCAGTTTCTCAATTTTTATTTCTTTCAGGAACTGCAAGATTTAGTTCGTTCCTCAAAACTGCACGACCTCTGGGTCTGCAAATATCCGACTCTTGAAAAATTCACCTGTTTTACCGATGATTGACAGAGTTTATTTATCTGACTGGATGCGTGATAGGATTTTCGGTGTTGATGTTGTCCTCGCCAGCTGAATGAGTGTTACCTTGCAATCGTATCGATCACGCTGGATGCTGGGTGTCGTGCACTTGGAGGAACCCTCACTAGGTGAGGTGACCCGGAAAGTCTGGCATCATAGTCTCCGTTAAACTGTGTGGATTCAAAGAGCAAAGCCGAGGCTCCGACAAAGTTTGATACGATTCAGCGCCGATACAGCGAAGGAATTTCGGAGGATGCAAGAATTTTGCCACTCTCTCTCTCTCGTGATCTTTATGACAGCGAATATCGAGCTCTCCGGCGTAGTTGTTACAGTTGCAGCAACGTCAAACGGAAGGGTTAAAGTTGTGATCTAAATATCTAAATCACGTTCCTTGTTAGTGAATGGCTCAAATGGCTCTGAGCACTATGGGACTCAACTGCTGAGGCCATTAGTCCCCTAGAACTTAGAACTAGTTAAACCTAACTAACCTAAGGACATCACAAACATCCATGCCCGAGGCAGGATTCGAACCTGCGACCGTAGCGGTCTTGCGGTTCCAGACTGCAGCGCCTTTAACCGCACGGCCACTTCGGCCGGCTGTTAGTGAATGAATTGACTTCCCTATGTCATGTGTAAAGGCAGCCAGGTAGCCGTGGTCTAGTAGCTGTCCGTGTTCGGTCAGAGTGTTAGCTGCCTTCTGTCAAAAAAAAAAAAAAAAAAAAAAAAAAAAAAAAAAAAAAAAAAAAAAAAAATATATATATATATATATATATATATATATATATATATATATGTGTGTGTGTGTGGGTGTGTGGGTGTGTGTGTGTGTGTGTGTGTGTGTGTGTGTGTAACTGGTTGAATGGATCTCCGATCAACTTCAACGGATATCATGGGACATCATCCCTGAACAAATGCAAAGAACAAAGTAAACAAAAAAAAGGGAGGTAGCGTCGTTGATCAGTAATATAAACGCCCTCGTTCCCGGGTTCGTAACCCATCACCGCTTAAATTTTACTTAATAATCAGCATCGGCAGCTGAAGCCTTTCGGCATAAGAAGTCACCGTCATTCTGCGAACGGCCTTATCAAAGAGGGCGGAGGAGCGGACAGAGGTTCAGGACCCTCTCTGATCCTTGGCGTGTGAAACTGCCGCTAAAGGTCGAAAAATTAGTGGCATGAGGATGCAGAAGGCAAAGGAAACTACTGAATTGGAAATGGAAATGCCGTGGGGTTAGGACCCCCCGTCGGGTAGACCGTTGGCCGGGTGCGAGTCTTTCGAGTTGACGCCACTTCGGTGACTTGCGTGTCGGTGCGGATGAAATCATGATGAGAAGGACAACACAACACCCAGTCCCTGAGCGGAGAAAATCTCCGACCCAGCCGATAATCGAAACCGGGCCGTTAGGTACGACATTCTGTCGCGCTGACCACTCAGCTACCAGGGGCGGACACTACTGCATTGAAGACACATAACGTGTATGTGGTCTGTAATTGAAAAAAGTGTCTTGATGAACTCTACATTGGCAAAAGACTCCGGAATAGGCCCCCATTCGGATCTCTGGGAGTGGACTGCCAAGAGGGACACGACCATGAGAAAAATACGGAATAATCAACGAAAGGATAACGTTCTTCGGGTTGGGGCGTGAAACGTCAAAAGCTTGAATGTGACAGGGAAGCTCAATCTAGCTATAATAGCGGCCAGTGAAGTGAAATGGAAAGAAAACAAGCACTTCTGGTCAGATGTGTATAGGGTAATATGAACAGCACCAGGAAATAGTAAAACGGGAGTAGGAATCGTGATGAATAGGAAGGTAGGGCAGAGTGTGTGTTGCGGTGAACAGCTCAGCGAGAGGATTGTTCTTCTCAGAATCGACAGCAAACATACACCAACAACGACAGTTCAGGTATATATGTCGACGTCGGAAGCTAAAGATGAAGGGATAGAGGAAGTATATTGAAAGGGTAATAAAATGTATAAACGGAGATGAAAATGTAATAGTCGTGGGGTACTCGATTCGGCTGGAGGGTAAAGAGTATGGTTACAGCAGACTATGAGGTAGGTACAAGGAAAAAGGGAGAGAAGACTAAGAGAAATCTGCAATATGTTTCAGCTAGTCATAGCGAAAACTCTGTCAGCAAACGCAAGAAAAGGAGGTGTACTGGAAAAGCTCATATGGCTCTGAGCACTATGGGACTCAACTGCTGTGGCTATCAGTCCCCTAGAACTTAGAACTACTTAAACCTAACTAACCTAAGGACATCACACACATCCATGCCCGAGGCAGGATTCGAACCTGCGACCGTAGCAGTCGCACGGTTCCGGACTGCGCGCCTAGAACCGCGAGACCACCGCGGCCGGCACTACTGGAAAAGCACCGGAGAGACGACGATTTCTGTTTTATTACATCATGGTCAGGCAGAGATTGCGAAATCAGATACTGGATTGTAGAGCGTACCCAGGAGCAGATATACGCTCGGATCACAATTTAGTAGTGATGAAGAGTACGCTGAAGTTTAAGAGACTAGTCAGGAAGAACCACAGCCGGCCGGAGTGGCCGTGCGGGTCTAGGCGCTACAGTCTGGAGCCGAGCGACCGCTACGGTCGCAGGTTCGAATTCTGCCTCGGGCATGGATGTTTGTGATGTCCTTATGGTAGTTAGGTTTAATTAGTTCTAAGTTCCAGCCGACTGATGACCTCAGAAGTTAAGTCGCATAGTGCTCAGAGCCATTTGAACCATTTGAAGAACCACAATGCAAAGAAGTGAAGTACGCGAGTACTAACAAGGGAACCTCCCCATCGCACCCCTCTCAGATTTAGTTATAAGTTGGCACAGTGGATAGGCCTTGAAAAACTGAACACAGATCAATCGAGAAAACAAGAAGAAGTTGTGTGGAACAATGAAAAAATAAGCAAAATATACAAATTGAGTAGTCCATGAGCAAGATATGCAACATCAAGGATACTATGAGCTCAAGAGCGCCGTGGTCACGTGGTTAGCGCGAGAAGCAGCGGAGCGAGAAGTCGTTGGTTCAAGTCATCCCTCTAGTTAAAATTTTAATTTTCAGACAATTATTTTGCGAAGCTGCACAGGTACACAGAGCAGGGTTGTATTACGTGATCGTGTGTCAATCATCAAAGTTCAGGCACTCACACGTAATCAACTTCGCTCTCCAAAATTCCAGGACGTGTTCAGATTTGCTTGGACATATGCAAGATTTGATGGTTTACAAACGGAAATATTTGAAAACGTTAAAAACATGTTTTGACAGAGTACAGGGAAAACTGTGCGACTGTGAAACTGTTGCATTCATTTGTTGCAGTTTATGTGACACATTCTTATGTTTTCATCACTATTTTGGGAGTGATTACCACATTCACAAGAAAACCTAACTCGGGCAAGGTAGAAGAATCTTTTTACCCATTCGCCAAGTGTACAAGTTAGGTGGGTTGACATGACAACATATTCCTGTCATGTGACGCACATGCCGTTAGCAGTGTCGTATAGAACACATCGGACGTGTTTTCCTGTGGGGGAGTCGGTTGACCTGTGACCTTGCGATCAAATGTTTTCGTTTCCCATTGGAGAGACACGTCCTTTGCGGTGCGGTCGCAAAACACAGACACTAAACTTATTACAGTGAACAGAGACGTCAACGAACAAACGGACAGATCATAACTTTGCGAAAATAAAGAAAGTAAAATTCTCACCCGACGATAGACTTGAACCAAGGACCTCTACTTCAGCAGCTGCTCACGCTAACCACGGGACCACTGCGCTCCTTGCCTTAGTTTATCCTTGATGTTGCTTATCTTACTCAGTTTGTATATTTTGCTTATTTTTTTCATAGTTCCACACAACCTCTTCCTGTTTTCTCGATTGATCTGTGTTCAGTTTTTCAAGGCCTATCCACTGTACCAACTTATAACTAAATCTGAGGGGGGTGCGATGGGGAGGTTCCCTTGTAAGAAATGAAGAGAGATAGTTCAAATTCTCCAAGGTTATGTATACTGTGGTAAGGAACAGTTCAACAGGCAGTTCAGTTGAAGAGGAATGGACATATCTAAAAAAGAGCAATAACAGAAGTTGGAAAGAAAAATTAGGGCACAAAGAAGGTAACTGCGAAGACCTTGGGTAACAGAAGGAATACTTCAATTGATCTATCAAAAAAGTAAGAGCAAAAATGTTAAGAGAAATTCAGAAATACAGAAAGACATGTCGTTGAGGAATGAAATAAATAAGAAGTTCAGGGAAGGTAAGACGAAGTGGCTGCATGAAGAACGCCAAGAAATCAAAAGAAGAATGATAGTCCGAAGGACTGCCTCACCAAATAGGTAAGTCAAAACAACTTTCTGTGAAATTAAACGCAACGGTGGTAACATTAAAAGTGCAACGGCAATTCCCCAAATTAATGCAGAGGAGGGAGCAGACAGGCGCAAGGAGTACGCCGAAGGCCTCAATGAGGAGGAAGATTTGTCTGATGTGATAGAAGAAGAAACAGGAGTCGATTTAGAAGAGATAGGAGATCCAATATTAGAATCATAAATTAAAAGACCTATGGAGGAATTAAGATCAAATAAGGCAGAAGCGATATAAAACATTCCATGAGAAATTCTAAAATCGTTTGGGGAAGCTGCAGCAAAACGAGCGTTCAGTTTGGTGTGTAGAATTTCGGATAAATATCATACAATCCCGAAGACTGCATGAGCTGACAAGTGCAAGAATTTGCGCACAATCAGCTTAACAGCTCATGCAGCCAAGTTGCTGATAAGAATAATATACAGAAGATTGGAAAAGAAATTTGAGGATGAGCTTGATGACGATCAGTTTGGCTGTAGAGAAGGCACGAGAGAGGCAATTCTGACGTTACGGCTAATAATGGAAGCAAGTCTAAAGAAAAATCAAGACACGTTCATAGCATTTTTCGACCTGGAAAAAATCGTACGACTATATAAATTGGTGCAACATATCCGACATTATGAGAAAAATAGGGTTGAGCATAGCGAGAGGCGGGTGATATAAAATATGTACAAGAGCCAGGAAAGTATAACATGAGTGACCGACCAAAAACGAAGTGCTCGGATTAAAAATGATGTAAGACAGGGATGTAGTCTCTCGCCCTTCCTGTTCAATCTGTACATCGAAGAGGCAATGATGGAAATAAAAGAAAGGTTGAGGAGTGGGATTAAAATTCAAAGTGAAAGGATATCAATGATACGATACGCTGATACTATTGCTGTCTTGAGTGAAAGTGAAGAAGTACATGATCTGTTGAATGGACTGAACAGTGTAACGAGTACAGAATATAGACTAAGAGTAAATCTATGAAAGACAAAAGTAATGAGAAGCAGGGGAAATGAAAACATCGAAAAACTTAACATCAAGATTGATGGTGACGAAGTACATGAAGTTTAGAATTCTACTACCTAGGCAGCAAAATAACCAATGAGGTACGCAGCAGGGAGGACATTAAAATTAGACTAGTAATGGCAAAAAAGGCATTCCTAGCCAAGAGAAATCTACTGGTAGCGAACATAACCTTAATCTAAGGAAGAAATTTCTGAGAATGTACATTTCGAGCACAGCTTTGTATAGTAGTGAAACATGGACTGTGGGCAAAGCGGAACCGAAGAGAATCAAGGCATTTGAGAAGTGGTGCTACAGACGAATGTTGGAAATTAGGTAGAATGATAAGGTAAGAAATGAGGAGGTTCTACGCAGATTCGGAGAGGAAAGGAGCATGTGGAAAACAGTGACAAGGAGAAGGGACATGATGTTAGAACATATGTTAAGACATCAGGGAATGATTTCCATGGTACTACAGGGAGCTGTAGAGGGCAAGAATTGTAGAGGAAGACGGAGATTGGAATACATCCACCAAAAATGCTGTTTACGAGCTATAAAGTAACTTACACCACCCAAGCCATAAGGTTCGTCGTAGATGCGCCTGTATTAAGTCTCTCTATAAGGGGACGGGAATGTTGTGACTGCACAGTAGGACACACTGCTACCCTTCCATCAGTTCTATGAGATACGTGTTACTGTCGATATGTCACCCTATTTGCTTCTTCTGATTCTGAATCGTAGACTTACACCTGCACATAACGCTGCATTTTTAGATGTTTTCCAATGTGACGATGTTTGCGGCCTTGTTATCAGTTCGCCTTCTCGTAAATCGCCGGGGTTGGATTGCCTGCCAGAAGAGTCTGATGCGCCTCCTTGCTCTCTGTTGGGTGCTACTTTCACGTTGCTTTTGCACTAAGCAATGAAGGCGGTGTTAGTGCTCGACTCTCTTAAGGTTGCTAAAATTGTGTCGAATCCTGGTCAGACAGCAACTGATAAATATCACCGAATTATCTTCTCAAATCTTTATTATAAGACTGTGGCGAGGGCGGTGAATGGCCGGCAGTCTGCGATTCTGGAGATAGCTGTTCCTTGTATTACTGGTCGCACTGCTCTAAACCTGGTAGCTGAATGCCGTGATGTCGTATCGGTCGGTGCTGTTACTTCTGCTCCTTGAAGTCGAACTTTTTGGATTTTCACAAGGACTTGGAACGTGCCGGCATGGGTTCCTGTCGTAGGTACTGTAAACTGTCGGGTTCAATACCGACGCCCCACGGGCCTTGTCTGTTTCCGGGTATCCAAGCTTCGGAGGCTGTCGAACGCCACCCTGTATAAATTGAGTTCGCAGTAAAAATATTTCTGTTACTGTCATGCCAGAAATACGTACTGCATTTAACAATCACTTTCTCAGCATCGCAGGTGAATTAAATACAAACTTAGTTTCTACAGGGAATCATGTAACTCTCTTTGGCTTTCCGAGATCGATGCCTGAAATACTCCTCTGTGATTCTGACATATGGGGAATTGGGTCAATAATTAAATCACTGACGTCTAAAGAGTCTCATGGATACGGTGGAGTGCCTAGCAGAATATTAAAGTGCTGTGCGCACACATTAGTTCTGTACTCAGCCATATTTGTAATCTTTCCTTTAAGAATGCTTAGTTTCCTGAACGTTTAAAGTACTCAGTAGTAAAGACACTTTATAAAAAGGAAGAAAGGTGGAATTTAGACAATTTTAGACCTATTAATATACCATCAGTGTTTGCTAAAGTTACTGGAAGGGCTGAGTATGTAAGGATAATTGACCATTTTATGTCGCATAATCTGCTATCAGCTGTACAGTTCGGCTTTAGAAGTCGTTTAACAACTGAAAATGCTGTATTCTCTTTTCACTGTGAGGTACTGGATGCATTAAACAAAATATTTCGAACTCAAGGCATATTTTTTGATTAAAGTAAGCCGTTTGATTGTGTTGACCACAAAATATTGCTCCAAATGTTGGACCATTATGGAGTGAGGGAAGTAGCTCACAGTCGGTTCAGCTACTACTTTAACGGCAGACAGTGTTGACAATGGCTACGATGTGGGGTTTCAGTGAGTCACTGTGAAATTGGGGGTGCTCCGTGATCAGTTATGGGGCCGCTGCTATTCATTACTTATTACAGATGTATACCGTCTAGTATTACTGGTGAGTCTGGTGGTGGCACTAGCTTGGTAGTAAAAATGTGTGTCCAACATTGGCACTGTTTCGAGTAGTGCAGTTCATGACATAAGTTCATGGCTAGAAGAAAATAAACTGACGACAAATCATAGTAAGACTCAGTTCTTACCGTTTCTAATGCCCAGTTCAACGAAACCGACGTTTTAATTTCGCAGAATGGGCATATGATTAGCAAAACTAACAGTTCAAATTTATAGATGTTTAGACAGATAGTAAACTGTCGTGGAAAGCCCGCGTTCAGGATTTTGTTCAAAGACTTAATGCTGCCATTTTTGCTATGCAAATGGTATCTTAAGTAAGTGATGTTTCTACACGTAAAGTGGTTTACTTCGTTTATTTTCATTCTCTTATGACGTATGGTGATGTGTTGGTAAATGTGCCAACACCTTGTAGATAGAGGAGGCCGAAATGCACGCTATCTAACGCAGACGGGCGTGAATTCTGGAACAGGATAAGTAGTGAATTCTCATAAGAAAAGTATGCAGCTCCTCGAATACTTAACTTTATTCTATCCTTGTGGTACATCGCTCTTGATAATACAAATAAGACTATCTTCAGATACGGTTAATGGCGCCTTGCTAGGTCGTAGCCATGGACTTAGCTGAAGGCTATTCTAACAGTCTCTCGGCAAATGAGAGAAGGCTTCGTCAGTGTAGTCGCTAGCAAAGTCGTCCGTACAACTGGGGCGAGTGCTCTTCCGTATCTCGAGACCTGCCTTGTGGTGGCGCTCGATCTGCGATCACACAGTGGCGACACGCGGGTCCGACATGTACTAAATGGACCGCGGCCGATTTAAGCTACCACCTAGCAAGTGTGGTGTCTGGCGGTGACACCACATATGGTATTATACTTTGGGGTTACTCTTCCCATTCTCAAAAAAAAAATTTTGGCTCAGAAACGGAGGTTCGTGCAGTTCGCGAACTTCTTGGGACACCTGTTCATTAGTCTGTGTATTCTGACAGTGGCCTCTCAATATATATATATTCTTTACGGCCGTTTCTTGTTAACGATATCAACTTATTCCCAACTATTAACAGCTTTCACTCAGTTAATACTAGGCAGAAATCCAATCTTCATTTGGGTCGTACTTTCCTAACTCTTGTGCAGAAAGGTGTGCAGTATAATGCTGGACCCATTTTTAGTGAGGTTACACAAGAATTCAAAGATCGTAGTAGTAATCCACGTGCTTTCAAATCGAATCTGAAGAGTCTTCTCTTGGGTCACTCCTTCTTTGAAAAATTAAGCTGGTTCCTGTGTTATATTGTTGATTTCGTTTACATCAACTTATGGCTTGTCTTTTTTAGGGTTCATAAAGATTTTATTTTATTTGTTAATACTTTTATGTTATAATTTCATGTGTTGACACATCCCATGACCTTGGAGATTTGATTCTCAGTTTGGTCCTACGGAGCTAGACGTGTAAAATAAAAAATAAATATCACCTGTTTGTTGCTTTTTGTTATTCCAAGTGGCCGAGCACAGTTGTCGTACGGCCCTCCTGACCTGCACTATTTTATTGTTTATATCATCATCACTGTTTCCGTTCGATGACATCATAAGATATTTAAAGAACTTACGTCCTCTAATCTTACTGGCTTCAACCTCCAGGTCCTCTATAAATTGTTACCAACCTTCAGATTTTCGGTTTTTGTCGTACTTATTGCGAGGCCTCATCTGCCGTACTCCTCTCTCAACTTTCGAGGCATGTACGCAGCGTCATCCTGGTCTTCTGCTACGGTGACCTGGTTATCAGCGATGTGCGTACAAGATTTCATCCCCCACATAGGCTCCCCTGCGTCCACATTTATTCCTCCAGGCTTTAAGAGTTTCTCCGTCATATGGTTTTTAAATAGAGTCGGTGCTATAGTTCACCCTTGGCGCAGCTCTTTTGTAAAGGGAAACTCCAGTGACACTGAATTTGCTAATTTTACGGCGCTCACACAGGTCATACAGAATTGTTTGACAGCTTTGATGTAAACCGTTGACACGTCACTATTCTTCACGCTTGCTCGTGGATTATTTTGTGGGAATGCTTCAATGGTCTCTTGCAAACGAAGACTGAATGGGCCTTTATCTCTCTGGAAATTCTCTTCTATATTAGGGTCTGTGTTCTAAATATTCCATCGATACATCAGGCTCCTGGCCTAAAACCTTTCTGTTCTTCAGATACTATAGGGTTCATCCTTATTTTTCCTTTTTAGATTCTCCCATATAATCGCGCTTCTGGTGGCATCACACTTATGTCCAAGATAATTTCCACAGTCCTGCTTATTCCCCTTCTTATAGACTGAAGTAACAATAGACTTATTTCAGTCCTTGAGTACGTGGTCTCCTTTCAAACACTGGACCAAGGTATCATATACAACCATAGGAGCTGTCTTTATTAATTCTATGTTTATTCCACCTGGACCTATTGATTTCCCATTTTATGGATAGCAGATACAAGTTAAAAAAATTTGGATACAGAAGCTTTTAACTAGACTACTAAGAACAAACATAAATATCCATTTTCAAGACAGTAAAATTGTTAACATATTTAAGCAACTCATTTCATTTGCAAATATCACATTTTCGTTGGTGCAAGACGTTCCGTTTCAAGACAATATCGTGCAAGACTGAAGTATGACTTAACCATCCACACGTTTTGTAACTAGATTTAAAAGTGTACAAACTTTTACTCACTATATTCTCGAAACAGCGAACATGTATTGCGAAGATGTAGATTTAGAACGTTTATAAACGATGCACAAAACGGAAACAAAACCGCTGAGGAATGATGAAAACTGTTTATGGCGGTTTCTAGTGTGCTTCCCTACATATGATTATAAAATCGGCCGCTAAGATGCGTTACGTTGTTTAAAAAAATGAACTAATAAACACTATTACGTAGAATGAATGTCTGAACTGTGGAATGAAAAAAGAACTCGAATAGTCGTGTGGCGTGTTGTAACAGCAAGTGGTGTGCTTACACTGTATTATTGTTAGAAAAACTTTACACAGATCGAATGGGCAAT
This sequence comes from Schistocerca americana, assembly GCF_021461395.2. Taxonomy (NCBI): domain Eukaryota; kingdom Metazoa; phylum Arthropoda; class Insecta; order Orthoptera; family Acrididae; genus Schistocerca; species Schistocerca americana. Next base: position 28,678,340 of record NC_060127.1, read on the forward strand.
GCAACTCCCAATACCAATAAAGAAATACAGTCATTGCAAAATACCTTCAGCCCCTTAAGCACTGAATCATCGGGCCCTGTTCAAAACTGACCACTTTGGTCCCTGTTCACATAGCAAATACATTAAATTGTCTTAACTCTAGAGCAGCAATGGTGGAACGCTATATGTTCTGGTCTATCGCAAAAAATATAAATATGCTAGGTAGTGGCTCAACGATGTGCATCGCTGGCTGTAATGCTTTGAAATGCACATGAAATTGCTTTGCCTGATAAATGAAAACATTTATGAAAATCCAGTTTCTTTAAAAAATATGTCCTGGACAGGGAGGCGGTACTCATTATGGTGAATTACTAACACACAGTTTTTTAGCAAAATTATCTTGCAAATTAAGTTTGGCTATCCAAAAACGTCAGACAATTGAAGTTGAATTACTCAGAATTGATTCACAAACAATGAGATGTAAACAGCAAGTATTATCAAATTTCATCAATCCAACATAAATGTGAATCATCAAATTAAACATAGCTCTGTTAACAAATCTTAGAAACATTACAAAGTGAAATATCTAACTAGTCTTTTTTATGAAAACGGTTTAGGTACATTCTGGGGTTACTCAACAATTACAAATTATCAGCCAACTGATGTATGCCAAGGTGCTGGCAAAAACAGAAACCATAATTATTTAACATCTTTACTAGCTTGCATGAAGACTATTGCTTCCAAGTTCAACAATACTGACACACCTAAATTAATCCAACTCTTGGTCCCTTCACACAGCACACGACAAAAACTGCCTACTCCATCGGCTTTTTCTCTCACAGAAAGTTACCTACAATTGCGCGCCAAGCGCTCTCTTGCCCCAGCAAAGCAGTATCTTTGGCTCTGCGGTCACGCACAGTCAGCGATCCGCATTATCGAGCCTATCAGAGACATTCATCGTTTGTAGTATATAGGTTTCATTTTAATTTATTAATATTCTTATTCTGGTGCCACATACAAGTGCGCCACAGTATATTCATTTCAGACTGGACTCGCATTCGGGAGGACGACGGTTCAATCCCGCGTCCGGCAATCCTGATTTAGGTTTTCCGAGATTTCCCTAGATCACTCCAGGGATGGTTCCTTTGAAAGGGCACGGCCGACTTCCTTGCCCATCGTTCCCTAATCCGAGCTTGTGCTCCGTCTCTAATGACCTCGTTGTCGACGGGACGTTAAACACAAATGCCCTCCTCCTCCTTCACGTCAGCTGAAACACCGATCAAGATACATCGTGTGTTCCAAAGTGCGAGGTCTGTTCAGAAAATTCGTAATTTCGCACGGATGCTTTGTTGGAGCGAAATGTGGTTGGCATCCTTGAACACGCCTGTGATTAATGTGTTCAAAATGGTTCAAATGGCTCTGAGCACTATGGGACTTCACATCAGAGGTCATCAGCCCCCTAGAATTAGAACTGCTTACACGTAACTTCATGCCCGAGGCAGGATTCGAACCTGCGACCGCAGCGGCCACGCGGTTCCGAACTGAAGCGCCTAGAACCGCTCGGCCATCGAAGCCGGTGTTTAATGTGTAGCTGCTGGAAGTTTCAGTGTTGTATGTCTGTTAGTTAGTGTTCACTGCTGTATTGAGTGGAAAGTTGTGTAACACAGTTTGCGAATTTCGAGACGGCAGAGTTAAAGGAGCAACGCGTCTGCATTAAATTTTGCGTGGAACTCAAGAAAACCTCTACAGAGAAACACAAAATGATGCAGGAGGCGTACAGCGATGAATACGTAAGCCGTATTCTATGTTACAAATGGTTATCGCATTTTAAAAATGCCCGTACTTATGTGACCCTCGTTCAGGACGCCCCACGATGTTTATGGACGAAGCTCATGTTAGGGATGTCAGCGAATCGAAGACTGTCACAGAGGTTGCAGAAGAATGTAACATTTCAGCTGGATCATGTCATGAAATCCTGACATAGCATCTTGGAATGCATTGTGCTGCCGCCACGTTCGTGCCACGGCTCGTGAGTCAAGACCAGGACTTAGAAAGAATTTTTGGATCACACTAAGGAGAAGATGATGTTCGTTAAGACGATGATGTTTGGTTTGGGAGGCCCTCAACTGCGCGGTCATCAGCCATCAGCGCCCATACAAATCCCCAATTTTTACACAGTCCAATTTGTTTTTCGCAGTCCAGTATAGCCACTGTCACGAACGATGATGAAATGATGACAACAGAAACACTCAGTCCCTGGGCAGAGAAAAATCCCCAACCTGACAGGGAATCGAACCCGGAACCCCGTGATCCAGAGGCAGCAACGCTTGCCACTAGACCACGAGCTGTGGATTGTTCGTTAAGAGAATCAAAACGGGATGAGACGTGGATCTACGGTTGCAATGTTCAGACCGCGGTTCAGTCTTCACAGTGGGTTGGGAAAGATTCTCCAAGACCAAAAACGCTGTTAATCGATGGTACTATCGAGACCTGGTGTGGCACCTGCGCGAAAATGTGAGAGTGGCCTGAAATGTGGCGAAACAATTCATGGCCCTTGCACCACGATAACGCATTCGAACCTGTTGGTGCGCGACTATTGCACGAAAAGCGAAATCACTGTGTTCACTTATCCTTCGTACTCTCAAGGCCCCTTCAGACACCTTTTCTTTCTAGAGTTGAAAGTGCCTCGTAAAGACGAAGATTTGTAACGACAGACGAGACAGAAGAAAATTCGCAAACAGCGCTTGGCGTGATCCAGCAAGAGCGGTACGAAGACTGCTTCCAAAAGTGGAAACGGCGTTGGGAGCCGTGTATCAATTATGATGATCATGAGGTCCCATACTCCAAGGAACGTTGGGAGACCCGCACCGCTGTACTAGGCAAGGTCCTAGCGGAGGTGGTTTGCCTTTGCCTTCACACCCAATCACCTCGAGGCAGGAAAAATTCCTGACCCCGCCGGGAATCGAACCCGGGATGCCATGCGCTGGAAGCGAGAACGCTACCGCAAGACCACGAGCTGCGAACATGCACAGTAAGCAAAAGGTAAAAGTAGACAAATTTTGTGGACGAAGCTCCGGAATGTTTCGAACGGATCTAGCACACTATCCAGCTGCATCACTCTCCCATGTAGAGGACGGTTTTTGGGATGGCAGCAGCGCGAGTGAGGTGAGGCGGGGAGCGAAACACGGGGAAGCGGCGAACCCGCCGACGACAGCGTCACTTGCGGTGCCGAGTCATCCCCAACGACATCTTGCGACCGCGATGACTCGACTTGCGAATGGCCCGAAGCTCCATTAAAATTTACGTCTTGTTAGACTGCAGGCGCTAATTTGGCGTGCGGAGAGGAACCGGCGCCGCTGATGCGGGTATTCAGTATTTATGGCGGCAGCGGTGCTGGAGGCTGCTGCTCCGAATGTATGAGATGGAAGCGAGCGGGCGGGACGGGGGGGGTGTGGAGTTTAATTATAACTGCGGCGGGGGTCCGTGCAGTGCGCGCACTTGCCTGCCTCTATCAGCCGGCACCCACTGGCGGGTTGAGCCCTCTCTGCCCGCCAGGGCTTCGGCTGCAGTTGGACGCGCTAGCATCAGCGTCTGCGTCCTGAGCGCTGAATGCTGTCTTACTTCTGCGTTGAGTACTCACTAGACGAAGGGCTGAGACACGGCCGATCGATTCGGCTCGTATCTGTCGTGTCACTTGTGAGCAGTCCAAAATGAAACACTCTGTGATATTTGGACTCAACATCCCCACGTTTTAGACAAAACAACCACCAAAGTTCATGACTCGCAATCCACTCAAGACCGACGCGATCAATAGATAATTGAAAACCTATGGAGTCCGGAAACGCAATTTACCTAGAAGTCAGGGGCAGAAACTGTTAAAAGTGCCACTTATACACTGAAGAGCCAGAGAAACTGGTACACCTGCCTAACATCGGGTAGTGCCCGCGCTAGCACGCAGAAGTGCTGCAACACGACGTGGGATGGACTCTAATAATGTCTGAAGTAGTGCTGGAAGGAATTAACACCATGAATCCGTAAAGTAATTGACACCACGAATCCGGAAGAGTACGAGGGGTGGAGATCTCTTCTGAACAGTACGTTCCAAGGCATCCCAGATATGCTCAATAATGTTCATGTCTGGGGAGTTTGGTGGCCGGCGCAACTGTCTACACTCAGAATAGTGTTCCTGGAGCCACTCTGTAGCAATTCTGGACATGTTTGGCTCAAAATGGTTCAAATGGCTCTAAGCACTATGGGACTTAACATCTAAGGTCATCAGTCACCTAGACTTGGAACTACTTAAACCTAACTAACCTAAGGACATCACACACATCCATGCCCGAGGCAGGATTCGAACCTGCGATCGTAGCAGCAGCGCGGTTCCGGACTGAAGCGCCAAGCATCGCTCGGCCACAACGACCGGCTTGAGTGTAGCACCGACCTGTTGAAATTGCCTAAGTCTGTCGGAATGCACTATCGACATGAATGGATGCAGGTGATCAAACAGGAAGCTTATGTATGTTTCACCAGTCAGAGTCGTATCTAGGTGTATGGTTCAAATGGCTCTGAGCACTATGGGACTTAACATCTGAGGTCATCAGTCCCCTAGAACTTAGAACTACTTAAACCTAACTAATACCTAAGGACATCACACACATCCATGCCCGAGGAAGGATTCGAACATGCGACTGTAGCAGTCGCGCGGTGCCCGACTGAGCGCCTAGAACCGCTCGGCCACCGCGGCCGGCTTAACCGCACACGTAACACACTATTACAGAGCCTACACTAGCTTGAGTAGTCCCCTGCTGACATGCATGGTGTGGTGTCACCGCCAGACACCACACTTGCTAGGTGGTAGCCTTTAAATCGGCCGCGGTCCGGTAGTATACGTCGGATCCGCGTGTCGCCACTGTCAGGTCTAGAGAGACTTCCTAGCACTCGCCCCAGTTGTACAGCCGACTTTGCTAGCGATGGTTCACTGACAAATTACGCTCTCATTTGCCGAGACGATAGTTAGCATAGCCTTCAGCTACGTCTTTTGCTACGACCTAGCATGGCGCCATTATCATTTGCTATTTATCTTGTGATGCATGTACCGTCAGACCGATGTTCACCAATTATGGATTAAAGTTAAGTATTCCAACAGCTACGTACTTTATTTGCTAGACTCAAATCCTTTAACTGTTCCAGACCTCACGCCAGCCTGCGTGAGCTTAAACGCGTGCCTTTCGGCTTCACCTCCTAGTGGCTTGGCTGTCTTGCCAGGTCACAACACATGGTCCATGGGTTCATGAGGTTTTCTCCATACCTGTTCACCCGCTCGATATAATTTGAAACGATACTCGTCCAACCAGGCAACATGGTTCCAGTCATCAACAGTCTAATTTCGGTGTTGACGGCCCCAGACTAGACGCAAAGCTTTGTGTGGTACACTCATCAGGGGTACATGAGTGGGCCTTCGGCTCCAAAGGCCCATATCGATGATGTGTCGTTGAATGGTTCGCACGCTGATACTGGTTGCTAGGCCACCATTTGAATCTGGAATTTGCGGAAGGATTGCCCTTCTGCCACGTTGAACGATTCTCTTCAGTCGTCTTTGGTTCCGTTCTTGCATTATCTTCTTCCGGCTTCGATGTTTTACCGGATTCTTGATATTCACGATACACTCGCTACATGGTCGTAAGGGAAAATCCCCACTACGTCGCTACCTCGAAGATGCTATGACCCATCGCTCGTGCGCCGGCTATAACACCACGTTCAAAGTCACTTAAATCTTGATTGCCTGCTATTGTATCAGCAGTAACCAATCTAACAACTGTGCCAGACACTTGTCTCATATAGGCGTAGCCAACCGGAGCGCCGTATCCAGCCTGTTTACATGTCTCTGTATTTGAATACGCATGCCTATACCAGTTTCTCTGGTGCTTCAGTGTATAATAGCCAAGGACTCCATCATACATCACGATGACTTCAGTCCACATATTGTTTTTCAATGAAACTGTCATTTCTGGTCTTCTCATTTTGTATTTATTTCATTTAGTTTTTCTGCTACACTGTAGTAGGTCTTTCGATGTCCAAGTATCATCGAGCTATGTTACTTGGCAGTTTATTTCTAAAGGTCCATCATGATCACATAAATTGTACATTTCACAATTACCTCTTTCGGCCATTCTCATCTTCAGTTACAGATAGAAAACCAGTTATGTAAACAAGTCCAATTAGTTGATGCAAAATCTATAACAGTCCTAGTGACACATAGGAAAAATAAAACTATCAACCCTGTTGGTAGCTATGCATACCAGCTATACATACCATAAAAATATTCTGATGTAGGTGTCAACGTCAAAATCTGTATACCTAGTGCAAAGTGAGAGCTGGTAATAGACTGGATGTGTCCAGCTTTTATAAAAATAACCGGGGCCAGTAGAGATCACTATAGCTAGTGTACATGAGTGAACAGTATCGTATATTCGATAGTTAAAATGTCCTCACCGATAGCTGAATGGTCAGCGTGACGGACTGCCGTCCTACGGGGCCCGAGTTCGATTCCCGCCTGGGTCGGGTATTTTCTCCGCTCAGGGACTGGATGTTGTGTTGTCTTCATTTCATTTCCATCCGGCGCGCAGGTCGCCCAATGAGGTGTCGAATGTAATAAGACCTGCACCAAGCAGCCCGACCTGCCCCGTAAGGGGCCTCCCGGCCAATGACGCCAAGCGCTCATTTGATTTCCAGTAGTTAAAATGCAGTATGCGAAGTCGTTGCTTAACATTATATCATATGGCAATGTGAACCCCTGACAACAAAACATGAACTGACATTCAATGTGTGGAAATAAAATCCATTCTTAAAATCCACATAAAAAATATGACAAATAATAGGAAGCTCCACGCCTGGCAATGTAAATAACACGTAATTGCGTAAAAAGTTTAAAATTAACATCACATTTATAAATCGAAACATTTCAGCAAGATAAAATAATGAAACACAACCGAAAGATAACAAGACAGTGAATTTTTATTAAAATCTCGATAGTCGATGACAAGTTCGGAGTCGAATCTCAGTGGCGCAGCCTCGTGGCTTCTCTCTATGAAGTTATTGTTTTGCTGTGACGGAGCTCGCGCCAGAAGGACCCATCTCCTAGCCACACGTGGCCGGTGCACATGACCGCACACAAAGCTGTTGCGGTGCTCGATGCTGCTCAAACCAGTGTGTCTCTGAATTCTCAGGCCAAACTCGTTCCGTTCATCTACATCTACATCTACATCTACATTTATACTCCGCAAGCCACCCAACGGTGTGTGGCGGAGGGCACTTTACGTGCCACTGTCATTACCTCCCTTTCCTGTTCCAGTCGCGTATGGTTCGCGGGAAGAACGACTGTCTGAAAGCCTCCGTGCGCGCTCTAATCTCTCTAATTTTACATTCGTGATCTCCTCGGGAGGTATAAGTAGGGGGAAGCAATATATTCGATACCTCATCCAGAAACGCACCCTCTCGAAACCTGGCGAGCAAGCTACACCGCGATGCAGAGCGCCTCTCTTGCAGAGTCTGCCACTTGAGTTTGCTAAACATCTCCGTAACGCTATCACGGTTACCAAATAACCCTGTGACGAAACGCGCCGCTCTTCTTTGGATCTTCTCTATCTCCTCCGTCAACCCGATCTGGTACGGATCCCACACTGATGAGCAATACTCAAGTATAGGTCGAACGAGTGTTTTGTGAGCCAACTCCTTTGTTGATGGACTACATTTTCTAAGGACTCTCCCAATGAATCTCAACCTGGTACGCGCCTTACCAACAATTAATTTTATATGATCGTTCCACTTCAAATCGTTCCGCACGCATACTCCCAGATATTTTACAGAAGTAACTGCTCCCAGTGTTTGTTCCGCTATCATATAATGATACAATAAAGGATCCTTCTTTCTATGTATTCGCAAAACATTACATTTGTCTATGTTAAGGGTCAGTTGCCACTCCCTGCACCAAGTGCCTATCCGCTGCAGATCTTCCTGAATTTCGCTACAATTTTCTAATGCTGCAACTTCTCTGTATACTACAGCATTATCCGCGAAAAGCCGCATGGGACTTCCGACACTATCTACTAGGTCATTTATATATATTGTGAAAAGCAATAGTCCCATAACACTCCCCTGTGGCACGCCAGAGGTAACTTAAACGTCTGTAGACGTCTCTCCATTGATAACAACATGCTGTGTTCTGTTTGCTAAAAACTCTTCAATCCAGCCACACAGCTGGTCTGATATTCCGTAGGCTCTTACTTTGTTTATCAGGCGACAGTGCGGAACTGTATCGAACGCCTTCTGGAAGTCAAGAAAAATAGCATCTGCCTGGGAGCCTGTATCTAATATTTTCTGGGTCTCATGAACAAATAAAGCGAGTTGGGTCTCACACGATCGCTGTTTCCGGAATCCATGTTGATTCCTACATAGTAGTTTCTGGGTTTCCAAAAACGACATGATACTCGAGCAAAAAACATGTTCTAAAATTCTACAACACATCGACGTCAGAGATATAGGTCTATAGTTTTGCGCATTTGCTCGACGACCCTTCTTTAAGACTGGGTCTACCTGTGCTCTTTTCCAATCATTTGGAACCTTCCGTTCCTCTAGAAACTCGCGGTACACGGCTGTTCGAAGGGGGGCAAGTTCTTTCGCGTGCTCTGTGTAGAATCGAATTGGTATCCCGTCAGGTCATCCAGCAATAATGCCGGTTGCCGTTTAGCGTTTGCGCAAATTCCCATTTCTTCCAGTAAGTTCAATATTTGTCCTTTTGCTGCCTTATACAACACTCCCATATTATCCTAAACACATAAAAAAAAAGTGCTGCATTACCTCGGTTCCGAGAGTTCCGGAACCTGTACAGAAAATCAGAATAGAGATCGACATAAACATCATTTCCACACTTTTTATTGCTCATGAAAAGCACACATTGCATGTTGTACCACCATACAGCGAGACCTTCAGATGTGGTGGTCCATATTGCTGGACACGTCAAGGCAATGTTGGTCCAGATTGTCCCACTCCTCATACAGATTCGGCGTAGATCCCTCGGAGTGGTTGGTGGGCCACGTCGCCCATAAACACCCCTTTTCATTCTATCCCAGGCATGATCGATAGGGTTCATGTCTGGAGAACATGCTGGCCACTAGTCGAGCGATGTCGTTATCCTAAAGGAAGTCATTCATAAGACGTGCACGAAGAAGGCGCGAATTGACGTCCATTAAGCCGAATCCCTCGCCAATATGCTGCCGATATGGTTGCACTATATGTCGGAGGATGGCATTCACTTATCGTTCAGCCGTTACGGCGCCTTCCACGACCACCAGCGGCGTACGTCGGCCCCACATAATGCCACCCCAAAACAACAGGAGACCTCCACGTTGCTGCACTCGCTGGACAGTGTCTAAGGCGTTCAGCCTGAGGAAGTTGCCTCCGAACGATTGTCTGGTTGAAGGCATATGCGACACTCATCCGTGAAGGGAAAATGATGCCAATCCTGAGCGGTCCATTCGGCATGTTGTTGGGCCCATTGTACACCGCTGCTTGGTGTCGTGGTTGCAAAGATGGACCTCGCGATGGACGGCGGGAGTGAAGTTGTGCATGGTGCAGCCCATAGCGCACAGTCTGAGTCGTAACACGACTTCCTGTGGCTGCACGAAAAGCATTATTTAACATTGTGGCTTTGCTGTCAGGGTTCCTCCGAGCCATAATCCGTAGGTACCGGTCATCCACTGAAGTAGTAGCCCTTGTAACGCCTCCATGTCCGAACAACATCGCTTTGGTTCACTCCGAGACGCTTGGACACTTCCCTGGTTGAGAGCCCTTTCTGGCACAAAGTAACAATGCGGACGTGATCGAATCGCGGTATTGACAGTCTAGGCACGGTTGAACTACAGGCAACACGAGTCAGTTACCCCCTCCCTGGTCGAATGACTGGAACTGATCGGCTGTCCAACCCCCTCCGCCCAATAGGAGCTGCTCATGCATGGTTGTTAATATCTTAGAGCGGGTTTAGTGACATGTCTGAATAGTCAAAGGGTCTGTGTCTGCAATACAATATCGACAGACGACATGTATCTTCAGGATTTGTGGTAACCAGGGTGATGCCAAACTTTTTTGTTGCTTGTACTCGTATATACGGTATTTCCTGCGACATGCTTTTCTTTTTCACAGATGCGAATGAATGCTCTCTTATTTAGGTTATACGTATGCTCTCTAAAACTAGTCTTGAAATTCTTTCCAGTCTGACCGATATAAAACTTTACACAATCTTGGCGGTTGATCTTGTAGACGTCAAATTGTAAATATTTATTGCTTTTATTGCTTATTTCGTGGCGTAGACTAGAACCAACTGTACCTTTCGTTGGAAAGTCAGTCTTTCCTTTCATCTTTCGTAAGGTTTCTGCAAGTCGTTCGGAAAATGCATCATTGTTTGACACGACAACAAATGCCTTGTCCTCTGTATTTATTGGTTCCTTCATGTCACCTACTTCCGTTAGTTATAAAGGTTCATTGCGTCAAGGTAGTTGTGAAATGCACTGTTTAGGTGATGACGTCGGTCCTTTACAAACATCACGATCGTGGCCTCGTTCACAGGCTTTTCGTCTTCAGTTGACAGAGCACTTGGCAGTGACATATCGTGCGGAAGCTACTTCCGTCCTTTTGACCGCCAGTGTATTTTCCGTGCCAGTTTAATTTTGCCTTTATCTCCGTTCCAGCGTGATCCTGCTCCTTACTTTCGTGATTGGTTTCCCACGAGAGACTGGCTCCACTACGCCCTCGAGTCTCTTCCCCTTCCCCTACAGCCGCACCACCCACTGGACGCTACAGTGTTTCCACAGCGCCCGAAATGCCATTTTCCGAGTAATGGCTTTCTTCAAAGTGCGTCTGGAAACCTCCACCTGCCGTGTCTCGACTGATGAGCGTCGCTTCCCTGCCAAGCCGGAAGGGAGACTCTTTTCGCAGAGCTGTCAGCCGCAGGCAGAGTCCCCGCCACTCCAGCAAGGACGATGTCAAAACTTCACCTCATCTTCGCACCTATTACTTTCTGTGACGTGAAAGATGAAACTGTTGCAAAACGGGGAAAAAATGGCCTTGCTCACTTGTTCTGCAGCGAGGTGACCCGCTTGATTCGGATCGTCGAGTAAATGCATCCCTACATTAACTAATTTCACAATATATATAAATGACCTAGTAGATAGTGTCGGAAGTTCCATGCGGCTTTCCGCGGATTATGCTGCAGTATACAAAGAAGCTGCAGCATTAGAAAATTGCAGCGAAATGCAGGAAGATCTGCAGCGGATAGGCACTTGGTGCAGGGAATGGCAACTGACCCTTAACATAGACAAATGTAATGTATTGCGAATACATAGAAAGAAGGATCCTTTATTGTATCATTATATGATAGCGGAACAAACACTGGGAGCAGTTACTTCTGTAAAATATCTGGGAGTATGCGTGCTGAACGAGTTGAAGTGGAATGATCATATAAAATTAATTGTTGGTAAGGCGGGTACCAGGTTCAGATTCATTGGGAGAGTCCTTAGTAAATGTAGTTCATCAACAAAGGAGGTAGCTTACAAAGCACTCGTTCGACCTATACTTGAGTATTGCTCATCAGTGTGGGATCCGTACCAGGTCGGGTTGACAGAGGAGATAGAGAAGATCCCAAGAAGAGCGGCGCGCTTGGTCACAGGGTTATTTGGTAACCGTGATAGCGGTACGGAGATGTTTAGCAAACTCAAGTGGCAGACTCTGCAAGAGAGGCGCTCTGCATCGCGGTGTAGCTTGCTCTCCAGGTTTCGAGAGGGTGCGTTTCTGGATGAGGTATCGAATATATTGCTTCCCCCTACTTGTACCTCCCGAGGAAATGAGAGAGATTGGAGGGCGCATGGAGGCTTTCCGGCAGTCGTTCTTCCCGCGAACCATACGCGACTGGAACAGGAAAGGGAGGTAATGACAGTGGCACGTAAAGTGCCCTCCGCCACACACTGTTGGGTGGCTTGCGGAGTATAAATGTAGATGTAGAGGAAGATGTAAAGGTAACCAAGCAAGGCGACCAAACTTTTTAAAATTTATTTATTCATTGTAAACAAAAAAGACTATCACTACCTAAAGTGAAGGGCCAAACAAACTGGTACACATGCCTAATACCGTGTAGGGGCTTCACGAGCAAGCAGAAGTGCCACAAAACTACATAGCACGGACTTGAATAGCCGGCCACGGTCGTCTAGCGGTTCTAGGCGCTCAGTCCGGAACCGCGCGACTGCTACGATCGCAGGTTCGAATCCTGCCTCGGGCATGGATGTGTGTGATGTCCTTAGGTTAGTTAGGTTTAAGTAGTTCTAAGTTCTAGGGGACTGATGACCACAGATGTTTAGTCCCATAGTGCTCAGAGCCATTTGAACCATTTTGAACGGACTTGAATAATATGTGATGTAGTGCTGCAGGGAATTGACACTATGAATCCAGCAGGGCTGCCCATAATTCTGTGCGAGTTCGAGGGGTGGAGCTATGCTCAATAATATTCATGTCTGGGGGGTTTCGTGGCCAGCGCAAGTGTTTAAACTCAGAAGAGTGTCCCTGGAACCAATCTGTTGCAATTCTAGACGTTTGGAGTGTCGAATTGTCCTGCTGGAATTGCCCAAGTCCGTCGAAATGTACAATGAGCACGTATAGATGCAGGTAACCAGACAGGATACTTACGTACGTGTCACCTGCCAGAGTCGTATCTAGGCGTATCAGGGGTCCCATGTCACTCCAACTGCAAACGCCCCACACTATTACAGAGCTTTCACCAGCTTGAACAGTTCCCCGCTGACGTGCATGGTCCATGGATTCATGAGGTTTTCTCCATCCCCGTACGCGACCATCTGCTCGAAACAATTTGAAACGTAACTTGTCCGACCAGACTGTTTCCAGTCATCAACAGTCAAAAAATAGCTCTGAGCACTATGGGACTTAACTTCTAAGGTCATCAGTCCCCTAGAAGTTAGAACTACTCAAACCTAACTAACCTAAGGACATCACACGCATCCATGCCCGAGGCAGGATTCGAACCTGCGACCTTAGCGGTCGCGCGGTTCCAGACTGTAGCGCCTAGAACCGCTCGGCCACCCTGGCCGGCCATCAACAGTCGAATGTCGCTGTTGACGGGCCGAGGCGAGACATAAAGCTTTGTGTCGCGCAGTCATCAAGGATACACACGTGGGCCTTCGGCTCAGAAAGCCCATATCGGTGATGTGTCGTTGAATGGTTCGCACCCTGACACTTGTTGCCAGCATTGAAATCTGCATCAATTTTGCGGGAGGGTTGCCCTTCTTTCACGGTGAACGGTTCTCTTCAGTTGTCGTTGGTCCCGTACTTTCAGGATCGTTTTCCGGTCTCAGCGATGTCGGAGATCTGATCTTTTACCGGATGCCTGATATTCACGGTACACCCGCGAAATGGTCGTACGGTGAAATCCACACTACGTCGATATCTCGGGGATGCTGCGTTCCATAGCTCATGCGTCGAGTACAGCGTCGCAGTCAAACTCACTTAAATTTTGACAACCTGCCATTGTAGCAGGAGTAATAGATCTAACAACTGTTCCAGACATTTTTGTGTTATGTAGGCGCTGCCAACCTCAGCTCCGAATTCTGTCCCTGTATTTGAATACTTATGTCTAACCAGTTTCTATAGTGTTTCAGTCCGAAGACTAGTTTGATGCAGTTTTGCACGCTACAGTATCATGTGGTAGCCTCTTTACTTCTACTGCTGCGAGACTCCCGGCATGCGAAAAGCTAACCGGTCCCAGAAAACTGCTTGTTAGCTGGGCATGCCGTTAATATCAAAGTTAATTTTAAACCTCACAGTTTCAGCGGATGAGGCGATTTCTGAGGCAGAAACTCCAAGAGGAGATTTACACAAAACTTGTTTCAATGTGAATGGAAGACGTCTAACAGAAGGAATATTACAGTAAACACTATAATTTCTTTAATAAAACATAATAGAAAATGAACAGATTATTCAAGACTGCTGAATGATTTATGAACTCAGTGTATATTCAGAATGAGATATAAGAAAAATATATGAAATGAAATCGTCATAACTTCTGTACCGTTTGGTTTAGGAAGTTGAATCTGCATGGTTGACTGCGGGTCGCGATGGGAATTATTATGCGCTGTATCTACAACTACATCTGCGTCATTACTATGCTATTCAAAATTAAGTGCCTCGCAGAGGGTTCAGTGAACCACCTTCAAGCTGTCTCTCTACCGTTCCACTCTCGAACGGCGTGTGGGAAAAACGAGCATTTAAATTTTTCTGTGCGAGCCCTGATTTCTCATATTTTATCGTGATGATCATTTCTCCCTATGTAGGTGGGTGCCAACAGAATATTTTCGCAATCGGAGTAGAAAACTGGTGATTTAAATTTCGTGAGAAGATCCCGTCGCAACGAAAAGCGCCTATGTTATAAAGATTGCCACTACAATTCACGTATCATGTCTGTGGCACTATCTCCCCTTCTTTGTACCTTTTGAATATCATCCGTCAGGCCCAGCCGCACAGCAATACCCCAGAATATGGCGGACAAATGTAGTGTAAGCAGTCCCTTTAGTAGATCTGTTGCACCTGCTAAGTGTTCTGCCAATGAATCGCAATCTTTGCTTTACCCACAACATTATCTACGTGATCGTTCCAATTTAGGTTATTTGTAATTGCATTCGCTATGTATATAGTTGAATTTACAGCTTTCAGATTTGTGTGACTTACCGCGTAATCGAAATTTAGCTGATTTCTTGTAATACTCATGTGGATAACTTCACACTTTTCTTTATTAAGGGTCAATTGCCGTTTTTACCACCACACAGATATCTTACCTAAATCATTTTGCAATTCGTTTTGGTCATCTGATGACTTTACAAGACGGCATCATGTGCAACTAATCTAAGAGGGCTACTCAGATTGTCTCCTATGTCGTTAATATAGATCAGGCGCAATAGAGGGTCTATAACACTTCCTTGGGGAACGTCGGATATTACTTCTTACTCGATGACTTTCCGTCTATTACTACGAACTGTGACCTTTCTCACAGGAAATCAAGAATTTAGTCGCACAACTGAGCCGCTATTCCATAGGCACACAGTTTGGTTAGAAGACGCTTGTGAGGAACGGTGTTAAAAGCCTTCTGTGTGTGTGTGTGTGTGTGTGTGTGTGTGTGTGTGTGTGTGTGTGTGTGTGTGTGTGTGTGTATGAATTCTTAAGGGACCAAACTGCTGAGGTCATCTGCCCCTAAGCCTACACAATACTTAACCTAACTTAAACTAACTTACGCTAAGGACAACTCACACACACCCATGCGCGAGGGAGGACTCGAACCTCCAACGGGGGTCGAAAGCCTTCTGAAAACCGAAAAATATGGAATCAATTTGACATCCTCTGTCGATATCACTCATTACTTCATGAGTATAAAGAGCTAGTCGTGTTCCGCAACAACTGTATTTTCGGAATCCGTGTTGACTATGAGTCAGTAAATCGTTTTCTTCGAGGTACTTCAGTACATGTATGTACAGTACAGTACATGTATGTACAGTACATGTATGTACAGTACATGTATGTACAGTACATGTATGTACAGTACATATTCCAAAACCCTACTGCAAATCGACGTTAGTGATACGGACCTGTAATTCAACGGATTACTCATACTTCCGTTTTTGTTTGTTTGTTTGTGGACATAGAGAGAGCATAAGTTGATGATAATAAATTAAATGATGTGGGTTCTCAGCGGTGATGAAACCGTTTATAAGTGGTTCCACATGCTGGCTGGTGGACCGGTTTGTATGTCATATTTGTTGGGACTCATTGCATAAAGGTGCCTGAATGTTGCTTGCTAACGACTATGAAGTCCAAATTATGAAACATCGAATAAACCGAAAATTTTTACATCTTGCAGCAGACAATGTTTACAGACAATGTGTCAATGCTATGGGCCCATTTACAAATCAAATTACTCGTGTTGTAAGCATGACTTATTAAACCGATAGTTCGGTATTATTCACATTTGTCAACACCAGCCGTCTTTGGAAAGGAATTTCTTCAACCTTCCTGAAATGTGACGGTTTTTGACCGTCTCATGTATCTTGTACTCCAGGTGGCAAAGCTTTGTCATGGAAGGGGCTCCCAAGGTTCTCAGTAAGGTTGTGGGAATCTCATGTACTTCAGGAGGCGTATTTCGACTAAGATCATTCAGTAACCTGCAAATTTTTCCGAAATATCGTATCGGGCATTAATACACTCGTCTAACCTTTTATTAGCCCGCCCGGTTAGCCGCGCTGTCTAGCGCGCTGCTTCCCGAGCGGGCAGGCGTGCCGGTCCCCGGCACCAATCCACTAGGCGGATTAGTGTCGAGGTCCGGTGTGCCGGCCAGCCTGTGGATGGTTTTTAAGGCGATCTGCCTCGGCGAATGCGAGCTGGTTCCCCTTATCCCGCCTCAGTTTCACTATGCCGGCGATTGCTGCGCAATACATAACATTTTATTCCATTGTTGGAAAAATTTTACTAGATTTTGCGATGCCCAAAAACCTTTGTCATCACTTTAGTGATATCAACAAAACACTTTCAAGTCTTCCTCTTTTTGAAAAATTACAAGGGTTAAGGTGGAGTGAATAGTGTGGGATAAGGCACAGGGGAATGGGTGGCGCAGTCGCCATATCAGACCTGTGTTAGCAAATTGTTACGTTGTTTTTTCAAAATATCCAGCTGGGAAACCTAGTTAACTGTCAGATCCTGTGGCACGCACTCTGAATGGGCGACTCCTCATACGCCGTAAAAGAAAATCAGCAGTGTTTTTATTTTTAACTTCGCGAGATTTTTTGAGACGAGGCGAACTTGGGTCTTCCACTGGCTTGACGTTTGCTTGGTCGCATGGCCACAACATAGGCACCATTATTTTTCGACTCTGATGATACCGGGTAAAAATGGTTTGTATCACGTAGTATACCACGTTTACGAGTACACACAAATACCATGAGAGGCCGCTAGTATACAGCCTCAACTAGAGAGCCTGTATAGGGAGAGAGTGGCCATAGGTGAAGTTGCCCGTGATTGGTTGATTAGCTTTGGCAGAAAAATGGCACCAAACGTCTCTCGCGCTTCCTATGTTCGCCGTGCTTTCGAGTTGAATTGAAGTTCAGAGGAGTTTTGGAAACGATTAAAAGGTATTTGAATTATTGAGAGACTTGTTATGCGTTGTGCATGCATGTTCGATTTAGTTGTATATCGTTTTTAGCACGTAATTAGCGTTTGTGATCTTAAATACGAGTTGAAATAATGAAGCGTTTTGTGATGATGTCGGTAGGCCTACATGTTTGAAGTAAACACGTTAGTAATTGTACAGTACAGTTCGTTCTGCAGACGTTCGTAAACGCTGCATTAGGTTGTTCCAATAGAGGCGAAGGTGGATTTCGCATGTTAGCATTTCCACGCAATGAAGACGAAAGCAGTGGGTAGTCGCAGTCTACAGGGCTCACATAAATCAAACAGGAGCCTTGTGGAAACCAACCAAGTACTCTTATCTATGCGAAGTAAGTCGTTTCTGCTTTTCAAAAATGGTTCAAATGGCTCTGAGCACTATGGGACTCAACTGCTGAGGTCATTAGTCCCCTAGAACTTAGAACTAGTTAAACCTAACTAACCTAAGGACATCACACACATCCATGCCCGAGGCAGGATTCGAACCTGCGACCGTAGCGGTCTCGCGGTTCCAGACTGCAGCGCCAGAACCGCGCGGCCACTTCGGCCGGCGAGCTTTTCACTATATATAAAACAACTTGCAACATACATCGTTAAATTTGAAAACAGACCTGTAAATTGGCTGTGTTAAAATTATTATAACACATTATTCTTATAAACAAAGACGTTTAACGAATGATTTCGCCTTATTGTCTTGTGCTTTTGATTCGGTGAGTGTGTACTCCCCTACTCCACTACTGGCCATTCAAAACTCCCGCCCGCAGTTTGGCAGAAAAGTGGCCGCCGTATCGTCCGGTTGGTCACTCTCTCCCTGTACAGGCTCTCTAGCCACAACCACTCGCTTTGTGCCTCTCAGTTCTGAGCATCACCCTTCACATGGTGCTCACAAGTTCGGACTGCACTCTGCTTCACACTCATACGCTGAAACTGTTGCCCACTGCCAGAGGGAGCGAACCCAGCTGTGGAATATAACTGTGACACAGATTCTCGTCTCAGTGTTCACTGATGTTGGTTTTGTGCTGAGCGACTCCCTGAGGGAATAAGTCCATAGCTATTCATGTCCATTTCTCAGCGGTTGTCACTAGCAAACCATGATGGCATGTATCTGAACAGATGAACTCCCTTGCAGCTCGTGCCGCCTATCTCAAGAAATTCTTGAAGCGCTTTGTAGCCGCACGGTCTAGGGCGTCTTGCCACGGGTCCCCGGCTCCACCCCCCCCCCTCTCCCCGCCCCTCCTGCAGGTCAGAGGTTTGCCGAGTCCTCCCTGGGTGTGTGTGTTGTCCTTACCGTAAGTTAGTTTAAGTTCGATTGATTAGTGGGCAAGCCTATGGACCAATGACCTCAGTAGTTCGGTCACATAGTAACTGATACATTGTACATACTGGAATTAATGAAAACGTGGAAGGGAGGGCGTACCAATATAAATTCCTTTTTGCACAACCTGTTAATTTAACAATATATAAACTGTGTTTTACAGATAATGGAAGCATTTAACCATAAAATTTTCTTTAACAAAATGAACAAATTTGCAAAATTCTTTTGACCTTACACCTGAAGTTTACTTAACAAAGTAAATCTGAAGTTGCTGTATCGCAAAACAGCAAACAATGTGACAATGATTACAACACGGCCGGACCTGCAGCCCGCCCGTTATCTGGTGAAACAGCGGTGTTTACAACAGCGCTAGACGTAGTCTGTCTTATTAAATGCCATTCTGCAACACATGAAAACTATGTAAGCAAAAAAATGGTTCAAATGGCTCTGAGCACTAAGGGACTTAACATCTGTGGTCATCAGTCCCCTAGAACTTAGAACTACTTAAACCTAACTAACCTAAGGACATCACACACATCCATGCCCGAGGCAGGATTCGAACCTGCGACCGTAGCACTATGTAAGCACCATTGACGACAAGAGTGATTAAATTACTCAAAAGAGACGAAGTAACTTGTGATTTGGAAGCTGCATGTTGGAAGGTTCAGGGTTAAGATGCGCACCTGTGCTTAAAGGTTAAACAGGTTAGGTTCAAATGGTTCAAATGGCTCTGAGGAAAATGGGACTTAACATCTACGGTCATCAGTCCCCTAGAACTTAGAACTACTTAAACCTAACTAACCTAAGGACATCACACAACACCCAGCCATCACGAGGCAGAGAAAATCCCTGACCCCGCCGGGAATCGAACCCGGGAACCCGCGCGTGGGAAGCGAGAACACTACCACACGACCACGGGATGCGGGCAAAAACAGGTTAGGAAACAATATGACAATGATAATGCTTACTTCAAAGCAACCAATCTCTTAATTTCGATTGGCAACCAAGGTGCGACTGCATCCCAACCCGTCCCTTCTGATAATTTTATTTTCACTAAATTCCTGGTGACAGTTGTCTGTTAATATTTTCAACGTTAAACTGATTGTCAGTTATTAAGACCGCTCTGAAGGAACGTCTTAAAACAATATTTGTGAGCCCTTTTTATAAGAGAACTCACTCGGCGGAACCACAAGATCCAGCTAAAATACACCAATAATGACTCGGTCTTTCAAACACAGAAACGAACAGTTTAGTACAACAGGTTGTTCAGATTATAACTAAAGACAGAGGAATGAATTACAGTCAAAGAACTGGACCGGTTAACAGCTAAATCTAACCACAAGATCCCTCTTTTGTTTAACGGCAACCCTGACCTGTTAAGTACGGAGCTACTGCATCAGTGTGGTCTGAAAGGAAAGTAACTGGTATACAGTCTGTACCAGAAGACTAGCCGGCCGGAGTGGCCGAGCGGTTCTAGGCGCTACAGTCTGGAACCGCGCGACCACTACGGTCGCAGGTTCAAATCCTGCCTCAGGCATGGATGTGTGTGATGTCCTTAGGTTAGTTAGGTTTCAGTAGTTCTAAGTTCTAGGGGACTGATGACCTCAGCAGTGAAGTCCCATAGTGCTCCGAGCCATTTGAACAAGAAGACTAGCTTTTGTTAAGTCATTTAAGTTGCTTCACCACTGCGTTACTCATGTTAGCAGCTGTTTTTGATTCGAATTCTGGAATATTTACTTTGTCTTGAAAGAAGACGAAGGAATTTCGGAAGGCTGTGTTTTGTAGTATTTCCATTGCTATCGCTGTGAGAAGGCATTTGTTGTGTTTAGCCGCTAGCATACTTCATATACGTCAAGAATCTCTTTCGATTTTCTGCCAAATTTTGAGACAAAGTTTCGTTGTGGGTACTATTACAAGAATCTCCGATTGAAGTCTTTGCTAAAATTCGAGCTTTTGTAAAAGATCGCCAATGTTGGAGATTTTGCGTCCGTTAAATTTTGAACGTTTTTTTCGTTGTCCCTGCAACAGTGATCTTACCCGTTTTGTGTACCAAGAATGGTCAGCTGCGTCGTTTGTTAATTCATTTATTTTAAACCTCCCAACCGTTGCCAATATTATTTCTTTGAATTCAAGTCTCATCTGGTATACACTTACATTGTTAATTTGGAAGGAGTGTCTCTCAGGAAAGCGTCAAGTGAATTTTTATTTGCTTTTCTGCATACGTGTATTATTCGTTTATTTTTAGAGGATTTGGGGGTTACAATATTCAGTCTCGCTACGACAATCCTGTGTTCACCAAACCCTGTATCCGTGTTGATGCTTGTTATTTGCTCAGGATTATTTGTTGCTAAGAGGTCAAGTGTGTTCTCACAAACGTTTACTATTTATGTGGGCTCATGAAATAACTGCTCGAAATAATTTTCAGGTAATGCATTTAGCACAATTTCTGATGATGTTTTATATGTACCTCGGGATTTAAACATGTGTTTTCGCCAACATATCTAGCAAGGTAAACGAAAGAGAGTGCGATTACACGGATGACGGGAGCAATCAGAGTAGGCGAAACCTGTATTGGCGACACATCTTTAACCGCGAAAGGTCTAAGTCACTGCAGTTTATAACTTTGATCGTCCAATTTGAAGCCGTGACAATCACGGCCCATCAGTTGCACCAACGTATTAACACGATCGAATTAGCCCACTTAACTTCCCGAGAAATGTTTAAAAAACCCGATTAGGACAAGGAATGAACCAAATGACAGACGATTGAAGCAAACATTCGTAATATTAAAACTTAAGTCAAATTTTACATCTAAAATAATGCAACCTTTTTGCAGTGCATCCGTTTAGAAGGAATGCTGCTTAGTAAGACGACAAAGAACCGATGCTGAGGCACCCGAGTTTGTCTTTAAAACAAGTGTCTAATGAAAATGCAGCCAGATGGCATATATAAAATTCATGCTGCATTTGAGATCGCAAAGTTGTGAGGATGGTTATAAAATGTGGCATTAAAAGTTACAGCAATAAAACCCAGAATTGTTTTGCGACTACTGGAATGTCATATTAACAGACGAGAGCTTCACGAAACGGAAACTTCACTTTCTGAAATACTGGACATTCTGCTGCGCGCACAGCCGTCAGATCCGCAGACACACGGGTAGTGCAACGGGGCAGCGGTAATTATTACTCCCGTGGCACTCAAAGTGGTGTGCATGCACGTGGCTTCGACTGCGGTTAAGGTCGAAGCTCTTGAAACAGCCAAGTTGAGCCAACATGTAGCAGCAAATATTTTGCGTCATTTGTGTGCGTGTGACATGTACGTAGCAAGTAATTAGTGAAATTTCTGCTGCAGGGCGGAACTAGAAGCACTCGAGCGTGTAATCAATTCCATGTTGTGCTTTGTAGCAGAACCGCCAATCAATTACAGCTCCGCTTCCTGCGTAGCTTTTGTGTGAATGGCTCTTATATAGTCGAGGCGACTGTTGCTCGCCAATGCGGCCAAACACGGACATACAGCGACGTACGAGGAAGCGACAAGAGAAGGGACAATAAAATAGGCTTGTTAACTTCGCAGTAATTAGTGATACAGTGGAAAGTAATGCTAGCACATACACATGGATGAGAATGTAACACGCCCACCGAAATAATGAAGTAGCAGATATTACCTTTATTATTTCTCCAGTAACAGTCCCCTATTTTCTATTCCCTGAGTATTAATTAACCCATTAATTTTCTTCATTTTCTTCACAGAACGTACCACAGCAATGAAGTTATTAAAAGAAGGTGGCATTTTCTATTTTTTCTCTATTAATTTTATTTTTTTTACAACTAGTTTCAGTTTTTTACTCATTTTCAACTGATTTTGTGGTTCTGTACAAAACAAAATATATCATATTACCTCCTCGAATGGACATATAATGACAAGAAGCCATTTGATTGTACATACTTGCAATCAAAAAACTGTTTCTTACGTATTTAAATGTCAACTTCCATACATCTGTGTCTTCTATTCGTTTTGGTTCACAAATGCGGACTTGTTGGTTTTGTACTTTAATATTTATTTTTTATTTCTTTTATTTTATTTCCAGTATCTTTTTTTATTCAACTTTCCTCAGCTACTCTCATAAGATTTGGAGGACTTAAGCTCAAGTAAGGCAAAAGTGATAGATGAAATTCCATAAGAATTTCTGAAATCATTAGGGAAGTAGCAACAAAACTACTATTCATATTGTTGTGTAGCATGTATGAGTCTGGCGACATAACATCTGACTTTCGGAAAAATGACAGCCACACAATTACGAAGAATGCAATAGCCAACAAGTGGTAGAATTATCGCACAACCAGGTTAACAGCTCATGCTTTCAAGTTGCTGCCAAGAATAATACACAGAAGAATGGAAAAGAAAATTGAGGATGTGCTAGATGACGATCGGTTTGGCCTTAGGAAAGGTAAAGGCACCAGAGAGGCAATTATGACGTTCCGATTGATAGTGGAAGTAAGACTAAAGAAAAATCAAGACCCCTTCATAGGATCTGTCGACTTGGAAAAGGCGTTCGGCAGTGTAAAATGATGCAAGATGACCGAAATTCTGAGAAACGTAATGGTGAGCTAGAGGGAGAGGGAGGTAATACACAATATGTACAAGAGCCAGGAGAGAATAATAAGAGTGGACGACGAAGAAAGATGTGCTCGTATTGAAAAGGGGGTAAGACAGGGATGTAGTCTTTGGTCCTTACTGTTCAATCTCTACATCAAAGAAGTAATGATGGAAATAAAAGAAAAGTTACAGAGTGGAATTAAAATTCAAGGCGAATGAATATCAGTGACAGGATTCGCTGATGACATTGACATCCTGAGTGAAAGAGAAGAAGAATTACAGGATCAGCTGATTGGATGAACAATCTAATAAGTACAGAATATGGATTGAGGACATATCGAAGAAAGACGAAAGTAATGAGAAGTAGGAGAAATGTGAACAGCGAGAAACTCATCAGGATTGAGGGTCACGAAGCAGATGAAGTTAAGGAATTCTCCTTCCTAGGCAGTAAAATAACAAATGGTGTACAGAGCAAGAAGCACTTCAAAAGCAGACCAGCAATGGCAAAAAGAGCATTCCTGGCTATAGGTCTTAATTCGAGGAAGAAATTTCTGAGAATGTACGTCTGGAGTACAGCATTGTATGGCAGTGAAACATGGACTGTGAGAAAACCACAACAGAAGAGAATCGAACCACATGTGGTGCTACAGACGAATGTTGAAAATTAGGTGGACTGATAAGGTAAGGAATGACGAGATTCTACGCAGAATCGGAGAGGAAAGGAATATGTGGAAAACACTGATAAGGAGAAGGGACAGGATAATAGTCCATCTGTTAAGACATGAGGGAATGACTTCCATGGTAATAGAGGGAGCTGTCGAGGGCTAAAACTGTAGAGGAATACAGAGATTGGAATACATCCAGCAAATAATTGAGGACGTAGGTTGCAAGTGCTACTCTGAGATGAAGAGGTTAGCACAGGAGAGGAATTCGTGACGGGCCGCATCAAACCAGTCAGAAGAGTAATGACCTAAAAAAAGGCTTTATTTCTCGCTGTGTGTGTATGTGCTACTGAAAGAGTGCAACTTTGCCACGGAATTTATGTGTGGCAGAGGTGTGTCGGGTCGTGATATGACCGCTGCTTGGATAGTACGTAGGGCAGTTCTGTTCATGATTTCACTTTTTTTTTACATATTTGAGCTTAATCGTGGCAGACGTAGTCGAGACCCAGGAAAGCGATCACAGTGCAGTAAGGGTCACCTCTCAATGTGATGTCGGAATCATATCATTTACTGCTTCATACTACGTCGACAGTATTATGAAACGGATGTGTTACTACTCGCCGTACAGATGAGACGCTAAGTCGCCGACAGGCATAACAAAAAGACTACATCTGAGTTTTCAGCCACAAGGCCTACTTGTGGAGTAGAAAAAATACACACCCTCCCACACAAACACATTTCACACACACATGACCTTTGTCTCCGGCCACTGAGACTGTCCCTTCTCCTTATCAGTGTTTTCCACATATTCCTTTCCTCTCCGGTTCTGCGCAAAACCTCCTCATTCCTTACCTTATCAGACTACCTAATTTTCAACATTCGTCTGCAGCATCACATCTCAAATGCTTCGCTTCCCTTCTGTTCCGGTTCTCTCACAGTCCACGTTTCACTATCATACAATGCTGTACTCCAGACGTAAGTTCTCAGAAATTGCTTCCTCAAATTAAAGCCGATATTTGATATTAGTAGACTTCTCTTGCCCAGGAATGCCCTTTTTGCCAGTGCTAGTTTGCTTTTAATGTCCTCCTTGCTCCGTTCGTCATTGGTTATTTTACTGCCTAGGTAGCAGAATTCCTTAACTTCATCTATTTCGTGACCATTTCTACCACTTCACTTCGTCTTTCTTCGATTTACTCTCATCCCATACTCTATACTCATTAGAACATTCCGTTCAGCAGATCATGTAATTCTTCTTCACTTTCATTCAGGATATCAATGTCATCAGCAAATTGTATGACATATCTTTTCACCTTGAACTTTAATTCCACTCCTGAACCTTTCTTTTATTTCCCTCACTGCTTTTTCGATGTACAGATTGAAAAGTAGGGGTGAAAGACCACAGCCTTGTCTTACACTCTTTTTAATACGAGCACTTCGTTCTTGGTCGTCCACTCATTATTTCCTCTTGGCTGTTGTACATATTGTATATGACCCGTCTCCCTACTTGTTTCAGAATTTCGAACATCTTGCACCATTTTACACTGTCGAACGCTTTTTCCAGGTCGACAGATCCTTGAGTTTTTGTTTAGTCTTGCTTCCACTATTAACCGCAAGTCCAGAATTGCCTCTCACGTGTCTTTACCTTTCCTAAAGCCAAACTGATCGTCATCTAAAACACACTCAATTTTCTTTTCCATTCTTCTGTATATTGTTCTTGTGAGCAACTCGGGTGCGTGAGCTGTGAAGCTGATTGTGCGATAATTCTCGCTCTTGTCAGCTCTTGCAGTCTTCGGAAAGGCCGGCCGAAGCGGCTGTGCGGTTCTAGGCACTGCAGTCTGGAACCGCGAGACCGCTACGGTCGCAGGTTCGAATCCTGCCTCGGGCATGGATGTGTGTGATGTCCTTAGTTTAGTTAGGTTTAACTAGTTCTAAGTTCTAGGGGACTAATGACCTCAGGAGTTGAGTCCCATAGTGCTCAGAGCCATTTGAACCATTTTTGAACCTTCGGAATGGTGTAGATGATATTTTTCCGAAAGTCAGAAGATACGTTGCTAGACTCACACATTCTACAAACCAACATGAATAGTCGTTTTGTAGCCACACCCCCAATGATTTTAGAAATTCTGATGGAACGTTATCCATCCCTTCAACGTACTCTTTCCACCTATCGTTTCTCTCTTATGCATTTAAAAGTAGAATTCCAGCTGCACTCTTAATGTTGCCACCTTTGCTTTTAATTTCACCGAAGGCTGTTTAGACTTTCCTGTGTGCTGAGTCAGTCGTTCCGACAATCATGTTTTTTTCGATTTCTTTTCGTTTTCGGGTAGCCATTCGTCTTAGCTTCGCTGCACTTCCTGCACAATACGCTAAAGAAACAAAAACCAAATAGCAGGCAAACACACACTGAACCAGGACCCATTATTAATAATGAAAGATTGAAAATTTCAGGGCAATATATCCCAGGAAATGGAGAAGTGTTTTAGAAAGTCTAAAGTAAGATACGGTTTTCAAGTTAACAACGCCCTGCACCTTCGCATAAAAAGAGGGAAAACGTATGGCATAAGGAAAATAAGTGTGAAAATTGATCAACACATGGCGCTGTATGTGCCGGAATATGTCATACACTTGATCCATTGAAGTTGGTATAAACACGTCGGGTGCACGGCTATTCGTCCTTTCGCGTCTGCGACGTTCGCCATGACTGTCTCAATGCAGGATCGCGCACTGCTTGTAAAGCTGTGTTACAAGAATTATGACTGCGCAGACGTCGTTCTGCAGAACTTTCGGAAATTGAAGGGTTTGAAGAAAGGCGTTGGTCTGGTGACTGCCATAGGACTGGAGAAAATGATTCGGAAATTCGAAAAGACGGGTTCTTTTGGTGTGCAACCTGGTAGAGGAAGGAAACGAATTGATTCGACGTCAGCGGAAGCAGAGGCAACAGCAATGCAGGAGGAGACGAGTGGCGGCGTGCAAACGTGTAGTGCACGGGGAATTACCCGAACACTGGACATACCCGTGAGCACGGTACGTAAAATCCTACGAAACTTCCTTATTTGCTGTCCTTTCAAAATTGCCCATGTGCACGAGTTGCTTCCTGTTGACCTGCCTAAAGAGAGACCTTTGCTTTAGAATTTCTTGCCCTCACGGACATGGACAATGATTGGCCGTGGAAGATTTTGTGGGCAGACAAAGCCCACTTCCATCTGATAGGATATGTCAATACACAGAACTGTCCAATATGGGCAACGGAAAATCCACACGCAAATCAACCAATACAACTTCATCCTGAAAAGGTATGGTGCGGGTTTAAGGCATCATTTGTCATAGAGCCATATTTTTTCGAAGAGACAGGTGCTTCCGGTCCTCTTAGCTGTACCGTCACTGGTAAGCACTATGAAGTCTTTTGCCCAGCCACGTCATCCCAGCTATCAAATAGAATGGATGTGCGGATGGGATCATTTTTAAGCATGATGGCGTACCTCCGCACATTGCAAATCCAGTTAAGCGGCTGCTGAAGCGCCATTTCGGAAATGCTAGAATTATCAGCCGCTATTCCCCTACAGCCTGGCCGTCACAATCACCTGAGATTAACCCATGTGACTTCTGCCTGTGGGGCTATCTGATAGATGTTGTCTTCAGTGTTCCGATTGCAAACTTAGCTGCATTGAAGGCATGTATTGCACAACACATTCCGAACGTGACCACGGAAACATTTCGATCAGTTGTGGAATATGCTATTTCTCGATTTAAACTTGTTGCAAGAAACGTTGGACAGCTTACTGAACATGTTTTGTGTCAGTCACACGGAAATTAATAATCCGATTTGATTTTGGGTGATTCTTTTTATGAGGATTTTGGCCACAGGACAATTAAAAACAGATGTGATTGATGCTTTTTATGCAGTTCTTGGCCTCAGGACAGTTAAAAACCGATGTGATTAATGCTTTTTATGCGGTGGCCTCAGGACAATTAAAAACTGATTTTTCCCATCCGATGTGTTAGACCTTGCCGTGGTGGATGGGGTTACGTAACTAACTGTATCACACCTGTACACCCATGTACACTGAGTAGTACAGTTTGTTTAACGTCAAACGTACACCTTAGGCATTGTTGTATGATTCATTTGTCTTTTTTAGTCTACCACTATTAAATTATGATCCCTACAGAGCCATCTATTGCTACATTTTGTAACTGTTTATTTTTCTTCTGCCACACGTTTCCCCCCTTCTCCGAGAATATTCCGTTGCAATTTGACATCATTCTGACCAATGGTGCTATTTCTACAGCGGTTTGAAAGTTTAAATTTAATTATAATCACCCTGTATTATATCGGAAAAAACGGCCGCTCTTTTATTTTACGGTTTAAGGAGTGAAACTTCCTGGCAGATTAAAACTGTGTGCTGGACCGAGACTCGAACTCGGGACCTTTGCCTTTCGCGGGCAAGTGCTCTACCAACTGAGCTACCCAAGCACGACTCACACCCCATCCTCACAGCTTTACTTCTGCCACTACCTCGTCTCCTACCTTCCAAACTTTACAGAAGCTCTCCTGCGAACCTTGCTGAACTAGCGCTCCTGAAAGAAAGGATATTGCGGAGACATGGCTTAGCCACAGCCTGGGGGATGTTTCCAGAATGAGATTTTCACTTTGCAGCGGAGTGTGCGCTGACAACAGCACACACTCCGCTGCAGAGTGAAAATCTCATTCTGCTTTAAGGAGTGTTTACAGGCAAGTAACAATACTGGTTGGACGTCGTAGAAACCTGCCACAGTATAGGGAGCACTGAAGAAAAGTACGGTCCCCCCTTCTGAGTCCTCTTCTCTCCCCCCCCCCCCCCCCCCCGCCCCCGCCAACTTTCGTTTTCCCTCTCCTCCCTCATTTTTTTTTTCAAGTGTTGTGCGTCTTTTCCGCAGTCTTGCGAACGGACATCATACTGTCGCAGGGTATGATTTTTATATCTCTTGCGAACAGAAATCAGAATTTCGCTGTGTTTTTTAATTGTCTGTCTCCTATTTCCCCTGTCTGCTTCCGGTGTATTTTATTATCATCGCCGACCGTTTGTTTTATGTTTTAACTTCCAAAAACGTTCCGCCGTTTTACAATTTACGTCACCACTTTATCGCCTGCTTTTTTTGTTTCTTATCTTCTTATGTTTTAAAAATTCTGTAGGCTGAAGAGCAGCGTACTAAGCTGCTGCCAACCCGCCCCCTTCGGAGGTAATCGCCTTCGATCAATAAAGAAAGAAAACGTACGGTTATTTTTCACAGAGCGCAAAAAGACCATGCTGTCGATTTATTAGAACAGCTTGAAATTTATAAATCAAAAGCCAGGAGCCGGTAAAAGTGCTGAAATGGCAACGCGATTATGAACCCAATGCCTACTTTGCTTTCTTTGACAACGTTTTACATTAATGATTGAACGCCTCTCGTACGTTTATCTTGCCTTTTCGTTACGTGTCGCAAACTGCGTCACATATTTGTTCTGTTTTCTTCCGTTTTTCGTTTTACTGCTGGCCGAGCGGTTCTAGGCGCTTCAATCTGGAACCGTGCGACCGCTACGGTCGCATGTTCGAATACTGCCTCAGGCATGGATGTGTGTGATGTCCTTAGGTTAGATAGGTTTAAGTAGTTCTAAGTTCTAGGGGACTGATGACCTCAGATGTTAAGTCCCATAGTGCTCAGAGCCATTTGAACCATTCTTTTTCGTTTTACTCTCGCGATTGATTAACCCTTCTCTGTTTATGTAATACCACCTTAGTAGGAGGATAATCTTATTAAGAGACTGTTACAATTTTATTATACTTTCCTTGGAACGGCGTGTTGCAGGGTGCTTCAGGTATTCTGGCAGTTAAGTTCCTCCGACACTTATCGCCTATGCTGCATCCCGGCGGCTAAGCCATCAGATGTCACTGATGACGTACTTTAGTCCTTTGTTTTTTTTTTCGTTTCTTTCCTTAGTATTATTCAATCAGCTTTATGTTATTTAATTAGCTTGATAAGCTTTTGCTTGTGGATGTTATTATTTTTATCTAAAACGACCACAAGACCGTTTCAAAATCATATATTATCACTTAACCATTTCGTTTTAACCATTTTAAATTTAACTTTATTCGTGTTTTTCGCTGTTACACTTTCTCACTATAGTAATATATATTTGGTAAGCCGAGTATAGATTTTACCTATTGCCCTCTTCACCTATTGCACACTACAAGTTTTATGATTGACATATATGTAGACCTACAGTAACGACATCTAACGAACACACAGCACAAACATACGTTGTGGCTACTGCATTACAGTTTTTTATGATCAGCTATGATAGAGATGGTATGACCCTGCTAGAGCAGTGGCCTAATTTATACAAAATTTTAAGTATGTACGACGATGCTATGCTGATTTTTGTGTGTATTTTGTGGCGATGTCACTATGGGTTTACTGTTTTAGGAAAAGTTATGAAACAGGTGTGCCTCGAAATATTTTAAACGCATGTTTTGATACCGATGAAAGTCATAATTTTTCCTTATGCTCTATTTCATTGTTGTAAGACTTAATCTATCCGTGCGGTGTAAAGGCGCCTTGCCATGGTTTGCGCGGCTCCTCCCCCCTCATCCCCCACCCCCTGTCGGAGGTCCACCATTGGGCATGGGTGTGTGTGTGTCGTTCCTAGTGTAAGTTTAAGCTAGATAAAGTAGTGTGTAAGCCTAGGCACCGATGACCTTAGCAGTTTGGTCCCATAGATCCCATAGAACTGACCACCAATTACCAATTTGCAATTTCCAACTTAAGCTGTTGAGTAGTTATATTTAATTTTCCACGATTTGTTGTAGATCGGAAGATGGTCATTGTTAACTGGAACATGTGGTCGAAAGACCAAAAGTTTTGTTATCATTGGCGGAAATAAAAGATAATGAATTTTCACTCTGCAGCGGAGTGTATACTTATATGAAACTCGGTGACCGATTAAAGCTCCGTGCTGGATTTGGGACTCAAAGTGCGACCTTTGCCTTTTGCAGGCAAGTGCCCTACTGAATGAGCTATCCAAGAAGTACCCAAGACCCGCTCTCATAACTTTACACTTCCAGACTTAGCAGGAGAGATTTTTTTACAGTTTATTCGCTTTCAGGTTGTGTCCATTCAGCCATCTCTGTATTTGAAAGACTATACGATAGTGTATTGTTACCTGCCAGGTTAGCCAAGAGCGCTAATGTGCTGCTTCCTGGACTCGGGTAGGCGCGCCGGCCCTGGATCGAGTCCGCCCGGCGGCTTAACGACGGAGGCCGGTGTGCCGACCGTCCTGTGTGTAGTTTTTAGGCGGTTTTCCACATCCCACTAGGTGAATGCCGGACTGGTCCCCACGTCCCTCCTCAGTTACACGGTTCGCAGACATCTGAACACATTCGCACTATTCCATGGATTACACTAGACCCAGACAGTTGGGGTACACTAATTCCGTCCTCGGGGGGGGGGGGGGGGTTATGGGTTGGCAGCAGGAAAGGCATCCGGCCACCCCTTAAATTAACCTTGCCAAATCCGAATAATCATGCCGATCCTGCGTCATTGCGGGAGAAGGCACAAGCTAAAGAAGATACGATAGTGTATTGGAGTCGATTTTCTTACCAGTGCTCGTATTAAGAAGGGTGTAAGACAAGGCTGTAGCCTTTCGCCCCTACTCTTCAATCTGTACATCGAGGAAGCAACGATGGAAATAAAAGAAAGGTTCAGCAGTGGAATTAAAATACAAGGTGAAAGGATATCAATGATACGATTCGCTGATGACATCTGCTGAACGGAATGAACAGTCTAATGAGTACACAGTATGGTTTGAGAGTAAATCGGAGAAAGACGAAGGTAATGAGAAGTAGTAGAAATGAGAACAGCGAGAAACTTAATATAAGGGATGATGGTCACGAAGTCAATTAAGTTACGGAATTCTGCTACCTAGGCAGTAAAATAACCAATGACGAACGGAGCAAGGAGGACATCAAAAGCAGACTCGCTATGGCAAAAAAGGCATTTCTGGCCAAGAGAAGTCTACTAATATCAAATACCGGCCTTAATTTGAGGAAGAAATTTCTGAGGATGTACGTCTGGAGTACAGCATTGTATGGTGGTGAAACACGGACTGTGGGAAAACCGGAACAGAAGAGAAGCGAAGCATTTGAGATGTGGTGCTATAGACGAATGTTGAAAATTAGGTGGACTGATAAGGTAAGGAATGAGGAGGTTCTATGCAGAATCGGAGAGGAAAGGAATATGTGGAAAACACTGATAAGGAGAAGGGACAGGATGATAGGACATCAGCTAAGAGATGAGGGAATGAGTTCCATGGTACTAGAGGGAGCTGTAGAGGGCAAAAACTGTAGAGGAAGATAGAGATTGGAATACGGCAAGCAAATAATTGAGGACGTAGGTTGCAAGTGCTACTCTGTGATGAAGAGGCCGCATCAAACCAGTCAGTAGACTGATGAGCAAAAAAAAAAAAAAAAAAAAAACCGATCTGCCGGGAATCGCACCCTGACCTCTTCTCTTAACAATCTGCCGCGCTGATCGCGCAGCTACCGAGGCGCACTTTACAGGAGTTATCCAACTTACCTTGAGGGATTAGCACTCCTTGTAGAAAGGATACAGCGGAGACATTGCCTACCCATGACCTCGGGGACTCATTCCAGTTACAGACCAATCGTATGGAATAAATAGACGTATTCCTGAATGACTTTAGAACTCAGGAACAATAACGACAGGCAGCGGCATGCAGACCTCCCGGAATGACGCTGTAGCTGTGATCTCTATAGCTGTTCGCTCTGCCGGATGTGTGTCCCAGAAGTGACAGTTCTCATTTCGGGCGCGGCTGACAGAAAACATCAGGGGCGCCGGCATCCCACATGCGGAGTCGCTGGGCCGTGTTCACAGCGGGAAAGACAAGACCACCGGCGCGTACTGCGTGACAAACACGCAGCGTCAGTCGAAAAAAGTTTTTGACAGCCGCTCGGCTCTCCGCCTTGCACCCGTCGCGGCGGCAGGGGAAAAACAGCTGCACTCAGCACAGTCAGCCCGATAAAGTGGAATTTTCTGTTCCACTCGATAACAATTTTTCTCTCTCCATCACGTCGTGACGACCGTACATAAATCAATGGTGAAATGAAGCGACGTTTCAAAAAGCATTCCGCAGCGAAAAATTTCATCGGCCGTTGTGCTAAGTTGACGGGGAATCGTGCGAATGTGTCCGTTTCGCCGCGGGGCCGACTGCGTGAGCGTCACAGTAGGTCGTCCAACTCTTGTGCCAGGCGATTATATCTTCGTCCGTACTGTGCGCGCCATCGTTAGATGTGTGACCGACGGCTCCTCTGTTAATACTACATTCATGTTCAGTAAAAAAAGCAGAACCCATTGAACGACTAGAGATAGGGCGTTGGTATTGAGAGGACATGTACACTCCTGGAAATTGAAATAAGAACACCGTGAATTCATTGTCCCAGAAAGGGGAAACTTTATTGACACATTCCTGGGGTCAGATACATCACATAATCACACTGACAGAACCACAGGCACATAGACACAGGCAACAGAGCATGCACAATGTCGGCACTAGTACAGTGTACATCCACCTTTCGCAGCAATGCAGGCTGCTATTCTCCCATGGAGACAATCGTAGAGATGCTGGATGTAGTCCTGTGGAACGGCTTGCCATGCCATTTCCACCTGGCGCCTCAGTTGGACCAGCGTTCGTGCTGGACGTGCAGACCGCGTGAGACGACGCTTCATCCAGTCCCAAACATGCTCAATGGGGGACAGATCCGGAGATCTTGCTGGCCAGGGTAGTTGACTTACACCTTCTAGAGCACGTTGGGTGGCACGGGATACATGCGGACGTGCATTGTCCTGTTGGAACAGCAAGTTCCCTTGCCGGTCTAGGAATGGTAGAACGATGGGTTCGATGACGGTTTGGATGTACCGTGCACTATTCAGTGTCCCCTCGACGATCACCAGTGGTGTACGGCCAGTGTAGGAGATCGCTCCCCACACCATGATGCCGGGTGTTGGCCCTGTGTGCCTCGGTCGTATGCAGTCCTGATTGTGGCGCTCACCTGCACGGCGCCAAACACGCATACGACCATCATTGGCACCAAGGCAGAAGCGATTCTCATCGCTGAAGACGACACGTCTCCATTCGTCCCTCCATTCACGCCTGTCGCGACACCACTGGAGGCGGGCTGCACGATGTTGGGGCGTGAGCGGAAGACGGCCTAACGGTGTGCGGGACCGTAGCCCAGCTTCATGGAGACGGTTGCGAATGGTCCTCGCCGATACCCCAGGAGCAACAGTGTCCCTAATTTGCTGGGAAGTGGCGGTGCGGTCCCCTACGGCACTGCGTAGGATCCTACGGTCTTGGCGTGCATCCGTGCGTCGCTGCGGTCCGGTCCCAGGTCGACGGGCACGTGAACCTTCCGCCGACCACTGGCGACAACATCGATGTACTGTGGAGACCTCACGCCCCACGTGTTGAGCAATTCGGTGGTACGTCCACCCGGCCTCTCGCATGCCCACTATACGCCTTCGCTCAAAGTCCGTCAACTGCACATACGGTTCACGTCCACGCTGTCGCGGCATGCTACCAGTTTTAAAGACTGCAATGGTGCTCCGTATGCCACGGCAAACAGGCTGACACTGACGGCGGCGGTGCACAAATGCTGCGCAGCTAGCGCCATTCGACGGCCAACACCGCGGTTCCTGGTGTGTCCGCTGTGCCGTGCGTGTGATCATTGCTTGTACAGCCCTCTCGCAGTGTCCGGAGCAAGTATGGTGGGTCTGACACACCGTTGTCAATGTGTTCTTTTTTCCATTTCCAGGAGTGTAGATTAGTATGTTCTGCAGAAATGATTACCATTTGAACCATGGAGGTAAGGATAAGGGGAGATGGCGCTACGTATCCCAGCCGTACTACGTTTTGAAGCCATGGGGGCGTGGCTCGCTGCCATGACACTCTGACCAAAACATTGCCAGTGTGCTATAGCGCTGCGTGTATTACAGTCGCTAATTGCACCATATACGCATGTAACGTTATCAGATTGGTTGTTTCAAAGTTTTTGTTTAAAATAAAATCTCGAAAAGGCGAAATTCCGCGTTTCTTCTGATTAAAAATAGTTTTTAATGTAATATTACGAATAGCTAGTCTTCAACGTAAACGATACAATTTTGTTAATTCAGTAATAAACGTGTATCACAAACTAAATAATAGAAACTGAAAACTAAGTTAGCTATACCCTCCCTCCAAAGCCCCATAAATACATCTTGTTTGTAATACGTACTGGAACATTTCAGTTACGCTACACTACTGGGAAACACTGTTCATTACCACCAATATTTACTGAAATACGGTACATAGAATGGCAAGTCTACACAGTGTCCTGTTTAGGCCTATACTTTACTCCAGTTAATGTAGTGTTAGCTTTTAATTTGGTACATGATGAAGACAAAGTGAATTACTCAACACTTCGATTATCGACGATACGTACGTATTATACTGAAACGTGAACTCGAAAACTAAGAATTTAATTCTTTGAATTAACATACCTTTGCAAATACCTTTTGCAAATGTTTTGGGTGTGTAGGGAAAACTAATGGTACAGCATTTTCTCGGAGCCTTACTGTTGAAAGGGAAGTTCGGTCTATGTCCTCTTCTCGGAAATGCTGAGAAAATATAGTGCTCCATTTAGACGCACGCCAATTCTTCCTCCTCACGGCATTCTCCCACAGAGCTTTTCGACTTTCATTTTTAGGAAATCTAAAATCATACAGGAGAAAAACACGCTATAGTACAAGTACCGATGTAGCACACGTTCATTCACAATGAAGTTGTAAAATTACACTTAACGAGACAACTTACACATGAAATGTTATTCCCTTCGATTTCGCATCACAATCAGAACGATTCGTACATCCGAACACCACACAAGTCACCATAATAGCGCAAAATCCTTCCAAAAGCGAGCGACAAGCCTATGCACACAAGCTTACAGCAGCAATGTTTTGGTCGGATTGAGATGGCTACCCTCGGCTTCACATAGCTTCGCAGCTGAGACGTCACGGCGTCTCCCTCTATTCTTACCTCCATGATTTGAACCATGTCGGCCATCGGGTTTAATGTGTACGTCGATATCCCGGCACAGCGACAGCTACCGGTAAAATGTGCCTGCAGCTCTCGTTGTCGCTATAAACCAAAGGTAAGTGGTCAATGAGATTAGAGTAATCGTACAGGATGCCTCAAAGACATATGCGGGAACCGTACCGTCATATCAGTCAGATTGAAAGATGCCACATTATTGGCATGAGAGAATGTCCATTCGAGAAACTGCTGGGACGAAGGGTATCGTCAGTGAGCCGTGAGCCTTGTGTTTAGATTGCATTGGTTTTCCTTTTCTTCCCCTGACAAGTTTGTTTGATATGTTGTCTGTCATTAAGTGGCTGCTTGGTTGTCTTTCCTCTCTGCTATCGATATCTGCGTTTTGCTTCCGGGAAACTGCTATGGAGGAAGTGAGATCTTTGACCGTTGGTAACTTCGTGCCAGCGCGGACCAGGCGTGGTCGGTTGTACGGAGTCGCCACGTGATGTATGTCGGTTGTGTGTAACGAGCGGGTAAAGTTGACGGAAGAGCTCCCCGCGGGTTAGTTGTATACAGAATCGCCCCACGAGTAGTTGCTGTTCACTTCACCTTGGTGGGACGTTAACAAGCTTCATTAAGTCCTCCGCTTCAACACGGGAGTTTAAAAAGGAGACACCTAACATGAAGGAGCGGTCGCTACCCGTCAACGTTGCAGAGAAGACGTGAACTCCGGTGACAGAGCGTGTTGTCGCGTGACCGTAGCGTGTTGGGTACGCTGGCGACGCGTGTGCGGTCGGTTGTGTGGATCCTTGCGATCGGAGGTCGTGTACTGCCTGTTCGAGCATAACATTGCATGACTAATAGCAACTAGACTGAAAACAAAATAATATAAAAAGGAATAGAAAGGAATCTTGGTAGCAAAGTAACTTAATGTTTTGAAAATGAATAAAAAAGAAATAGAATCCATTAGCTTCAAGATAAAATAATAGTAGATCGCAAAGTAGTAGACTTGTAGATCACGAACAAGTGACCTCAAAGAATACTCCTTGTGAGTACTCCTTGAGGACACTGCGAAATACAGAAGCTAAAGTTGTACATTGTTAATGTGCTTCTGGCGCTTGCCTTGCCGTGTCGTAACTGAACTTGTGCGCTCATACGTAATATTGGTAGGCGACAGGAGATTGTTTGTTGCATTTGAAGATTTGCTAGAAATGATTAAAAACTGAAAGAGATAAATCAGAAACTTCTAAAATATGTTTGAAGTAATTCAATCTGGGAAAATAACCGAATATATTGTCTTAATTTGATTATTATCCGCGAAGGATTGAACGTAGACCCAATGCAGTAGACAGTTAATAGTTCAACTAATAGGAAGTGACGAATAGCGTAAACTGTGAGGAATAAACCTAAACGTCGTTAAATAGCGTAATCTGGATCTTGCTGTAAACTCTTTGGCTGAATTTACGTAACTAATTCCATCCATCTGATAGAAAAAATGGTTCAAATGGCTCTGAGCACTATGGGACTTAACTTCTGAGGTCATCAGTCCCCTAGAACTTACAACTACTTAAACCTAACTAACCTAAGGATATCACACACACCAATGCCCTAGGCAGGATTCGAACCTGCGACCGTAGCGGTAGCGTGGTTCCAGACTGTAGCGCCTAGAACCGCTCGACCACGCCGGCCGGCTCATCTGATAGAAATGTTACTTCTTTAAGACAATCATAGGATGTGCATAGACTATAATAAACCAACATAAAGTGAATATACAGTGTTTGACATTTCTTTCAACGCATTTAATATTACGTGCTCATGAAACATTTATCTGTGAGACAATATAGATTATCAGCAGAGCGCAGCATTCATAGATGTTCTTTGGCGCTCTAGAGAGTTATCGTACTGATTCAGACCTTTTAGCTCACGTGAATTGTAAACTTTCGTAGGCAAACTCTGGATGTAGATATACTGTAATAACGATTAGGGTAATAATCTCAGTTGGTGTGCATTTACGTGTACCTAGGCTCGTACACGTCGGGGAGCAAACATTCATCTGAGTGAGCCGGTACAAATAACACGCACTCGGCGTAAACACAGAGCAGCAACACAATTCCTTTTTTGTGACTTTCCTCGCAAACATTCTACCGCGAGCTAGCCGCAGCCAGAGCTTCATTCATTAACAAACAGTCGATATAAAAAGTGGAAGTCACAACGGCCATGGTGTAAGGAACTATGTCTCAGGGGATAGAAATGTTTTCAGACGAATCCAGGTTCTGAGTGTTTGAAAATGATGGCCGCATTTTGGTTTGCTGCAGACAAGGGGAGCGATATCACAGTGACTGCAAGCGCACAAGACATGCAGCGACAACTCGTCTTATGATGTTAGGTGCTATCGGGTACAACTATACATCACAGTTGGCGCGTGTTTAGGACAGTGTAATCACTGTGACCTATGTGAATGACATCCAGATATCAGTAGCCACACTCCTTCTGCCAACACCCAAGTCAATGCAAGACACATGGTGCTGCACAAACACATGCCTTCTTGGTATCGAGAACGTCATCCTTTTGCCCTGGCCCAGCAGATAAGCAGACTTGTCGCCAATCGAAAATGTGTGGGATAGGGTGAAACAACAGGTGCAGTGATACAACCAATGCCAATCACGAGAGATGAATTTTGGGACCAGAGAATGCAGCGTGGACGGCTATACCACAGGACGCCATTAATCGTCGATGCCATCACGCATGGAACAAGTTATCGGGGCCCATGGCGGACCCTGTACCTACTACGCAACAGGGCACATATCGAAAAAAAAATTACTGTGAGCACTATGGGACATAACATCGTAGGTCATCATTCCCCTAGAACTTAGAACTACTTAAGCCTAACTAACCTAAGGAGATCACATACATTCATGCCCGAGGCAGGGTTCGAAACTGCGACCGTAGCGGTCGTGCGGTTCCAGACTGAAGCGTCTAGAACCGCCCCGCCGCTGCGGCCGGCGCACATGCTGAACCAAGGCAACAGAAATGCTAGTCATTTCTGCAGAACATACTAATGTACATGTTTTGTTAATATGAAAGTCCTATCTCCATTCAAGATCTGTTTTTTTTTCTGAATGTGAGTGTAGTTCATTGTCTTACACCTCCCGGCACCCCTCTTTCGTTTCCCATTCGCGAATACCACGTAAGAAGAATTGTTACAAACTTTCTAATATCTCTGATTTTTTAGTTGTGGTCATTAGGTAATATATATGCGGGTGGACGTAGTATGTTAGCTGACTCTACTTTGAAAGTACTGTCTACCAGTTTCAACAGTAAAACTCTGCGTTTGTGGTCGCCGTTATTCTCTCACGCCGAATAAAGGATACCGTGATCAAACGCGCCGCTCGGCTTTGCATATTCCCTACCTCTTCTACCAGTCCAGCCTAGTAAGGGTCCAACATTCATAAACATTACTTAAGAATCGAACCACTGTTTCGTAAGTCACTTTAAAACACTATTATTCCACCCTTTTTCTGAATGCACCCTGTCAGAAAAAGGCCGTTCCCCCAATAAACATACAGGGAGTAACAGGAATAACCAGATATTTTTATATGTGGTACATTAATATGTGTAGACATATGTGTACTGCTTGGTTTCTCTGTGCGCTGAACAGTCTTCACGCAAGCATATCGTGTAATTTACTACCTGTAGTCTTCTGCGTGGTCGTTACGGCACCACTAAGTGGTTTATGCCGGCTGGAGTGGCCGAGCGGTTCTAGGCGCTACAGTCTGGAACCGCGTGACCGCTACGGTCATAGTTTCGAATCCTGCCTCGGGGCATGGATGTGTGTGATGCCCTTAGGTTAGTTAGGTTTAAGTAGTTGTAAGTTATAGGGGACTGATGACCTCAGAAGTTATGTTCCATAGTGCTCAGGGCCATTTGAACCATTTTATACCTCTTATACTCTGTATATTCTATCAAAGTGTTGGATTAATATCCTATCTGTCAGAGTTAAGTGCGAATGGATCGGCGCGCGCCCACACACACACACACACACACACACACACACACACACACACACACACGTTCTCTTAAACACACTACACACTGAGTAATTCAGATAACTGGCTACACGTATTAAACTAAGACATAAATTACTATTGGATGGACCTAAATAAGAAAAATAGTCGAGTAAACATGGGCTGTAAGATGCATATCTAGAGAGCTACGAACAGTTTTTCAGTACAAGACATGCGTTTCACGGTACCGAGGACCAACTAATGCTCACAGGTCCCACAGTATGCACTTTAGAGGCAATGTTTATGCGATGTTGTTGTAAGAGTGAGGCACTAGATTCCAGTTGGTACCACACTACAGAACCACAAGCTAACGACAGCAGCTGCGAGACGCAGCCACAAATGAGAACCGTCGGCGAAGATACTGCTGCTGAATGTCTCCTTACGTCAGAGCCTAGCGCCCCTCACCCCATTCATGATCTGTTAGTAGCGTAGTCGTAGCTGAGATCCGACAGCGCTAGTGTTACTAGTCAGAGCTGTCTACCAAAGGTTACAGCTAATGTACTGATCAGCCAACACATTATGACCACTGCCCACCGCGACGTTGGTTGTCACCTGGTGGTGTTGTGGGCACGTGACGTGGTTAACAAAGCATGTGAGTGGAGCAGACACGGACGGCGGATCATCCTAGCAAAGATACGGATTGAAAAATGGAAAAACAATTGAGTTAACCGACTCTGAGAAAGGGTAGGCTATTATTACGCAGAGCAGGTTATTATAACGCAGAGTCTGTGAACGAGTATCTCGAAAACGGCAAAGCTGATCGAATGTCCACGTGCTACTGTCGTGAGTATCTACAGGTAGAAGGACAGCGAAACTACAACAAGGCGCTAAATAGTTGGATGTCCTCGACTATATCTACATCTACATCTACATCTACATACATACTCCGCAATCCACCATACGGTGCGTGGCGGAGGGTACCTCGTACCACAACTAGCATCTTCTCACTGTTCCACTCCCAAACAGAACGAGGGAAAAATCACTGCCTATATGCCTCTGGACGAGCCCTAATCTCTCTTATCTTTGTGGTCTTTCCGCGAAATATAACTTGGGGGCAGTAAAATTGTACTGCAAACAGCCTCAAATGCTGTTTCTCTAAATTTCCTCAGTAGCGAAGCACGAAAAGAACGCCTTCTTTCCTCCAGAGACTCCCACCCGAGTTCCTGAAGCATTTACGTAACAATCGCCTGATGATCAAACCTACCTGTAACAAGTCTAGCAGCCCGCCTCCGAATTGCTTCTATGTCCTCCCTCAATCCGACCTGATAGGGATCCCAAACGCTCGAGCAGTACTCAAGAATAGGTCGTATTAGTGTTTTATAAGCGGTCTACTTTACAGATGAACCACATCTTCCCAAAATTCTACCAATGAACCGAAGACGACTATCCGCCTTCCCCACAACTGCCATTACATGCTTGTCCCACTTCATATCGCTCTGCAATGTCACGCCCAAATATTTAATCGACGTGACTGTGTCGAGCGCTACACTACTAATGGAGTATTCAAACATTACGGGATTCTCTTTCCTATTCATCTGCATTATTATATATTTAGAGTTAGCTGCCATTCTTTACACCACTCGCAAATCCTGTCCAAGTCATCTTGCATCCTCCTACAGTCACTCAACGAAAACACCTTCCCGTACACCACAACATCATCAGCAAACAGCCGCACATTGCTATCCACCATATCCAAAAGATCATTTATGTAGATAGAAAAAAACAGCGGACCTACCACACTTCCCTGGGGCACTCCAGATGATACCCTCACCTCTGATGAACACTCACCATCGAGGACAACGTACTGGGTTCTATTATTTAAGAAGTCTTCTAGCCACTCACATATTTGGGAAGCAATCCCATATGCTCGCACCTTAGTTAAGAGTCTGCAGTGGGGCACAGAGTCAAACGCTTTCTCTTCAGAGAACGTTGCTTTTGCAGGCTTGTCTGTTCAGTAAAGTACGACAGATAGTGATCTGTGGCATCTGTACTGGAAGAGCACAACGCTGGTGCACGCCCAAGTGTTTCGGAGCACACCGTTCATCGTACATCGTTAAAAATGGAGCTCCGAAGCAGACCCATGTTGACCCATCGACATCGTCAATTACGATTGCAATGGGTTCTCCGTCTGTAATGATCCCCTTGTAGACGGGATATTAAACATTAATCTGTTCCTCCTCCTTCCCAAGTAGCTTCGAAAACTAGTAGGTTCAGTTGGTGTCATTCATGCTGGGCAGATTCGTGACACAATTCAAGTCCTTTCATAGACCAATGCATTTTACGTTTGTGTTTTAATTGAATAAATTAAGGTGTTCATTTAACACTTGTTTCTGTTGACACCTTCACATAATATCTATTTAATATT
This sequence comes from Schistocerca americana, assembly GCF_021461395.2. Taxonomy (NCBI): domain Eukaryota; kingdom Metazoa; phylum Arthropoda; class Insecta; order Orthoptera; family Acrididae; genus Schistocerca; species Schistocerca americana. Next base: position 28,720,683 of record NC_060127.1, read on the forward strand.
ATGGGTCTATTTAGGATCCACAGCTGAGAGCAAAAACTGTTTGCGTTAGTTGTTCAGTTTCGCAAAGTAATTTCAGCTTGGGTGTGTCCGGCTCTTAATTTTCTGGCTCAGGGTGGCCATTTCAAACACGTGCGGGATTTTTCACTGTTACAGTGTTAGAACAGGCAATTATCTAGACTATTGACCCCGTAGCTACTGAAAAGCCCTCTCCCCCCTTACATGTTTGTCGGGCCTCTAATGTGGTTCCACATGAGGTACGGCTATATGCATTGTTGGCAAGCTGCAAGGTTCGTGGGACAATGTGGGAATGGGGGAGAGGGATGGGGAAAGGGTATATTCTTCTCTCCGAGATGAACGTCATGCGAGTAGCAAATGAGCCAAAATGGTCGCAAATATCTACACTACAATAATTTCGTCAATTGAGTCTCGCCTATGGAGCATATTATCGGTTCTAAGTTATTGATAAAAATCGGCTACAGTCACGGGCGCACTAATACAGAACGTGCTGTGCCTTGACAGCTGCGTGCAATTGTAAGTATGGTGGATGTACGCCGAATGGAGAAAGCTCGGAACAGTATCGGCTAGAGGCACTTGAGGGGATATCGCAGAGAATGACCGAGTTCGCTTTCCTGGCCACTTTGGTCCCAAGTGCTGCGCGATACGCCTCGGAAGAGCTTTCAAGGGGCAGGGACTGTCTCGGGTGTGGGCGAAGGCGGCAGAAGAGGGCTCTACTGAGACGATACGCCTCTCTCTGCTGTGTTTGCCCTATAATGCACTTTGCAAACGTAGCGCCGGTCCACTAAAAAGTCAAACTGAAGAAGTAACAGGGCGCTGTTATAACCCACTCGAAAGAGAGAGAGAGTAGATGGAAGGGTGCTGAAAAGGGAAGAAGGGGGGAGGAGAGAGGTAATACAAAGTGTGTGGGATAGCGGAAAAGGAGACAGTATGTGTGTCAGAGCAGAGAGAGAGAGAGAGAGAGAGAGAGAGAGAGAGATGGAGAGAGTGAGAGAGCGAAGTAAGAGATAAAGGTAGAGATACAGGGTTAACAGAGAAAAAGAGAGACAGAGAGAAAGACACAGAGAGAGAGAGAGAGAGAGAGAGAGAGAGAGAGAGAGAGAGGGGGGGGGGGGGATGGGATAGTAATGTCGAAATAGGATAGAGTGAGAGAGAGAGTTTGATGGTTCAAATTGCTCTGAGCACTATGGGACTTAACATCTGAGGTCATCAGTCCCCTAGAACTTAGAACTATTTAAACCTAAGTAACCTAAGGACATCACGCACATCCATGCCCGAGGCAGGATTCGAACCTGCGCCCGTAGCTGTCGCGCAGTTCCAGACTGAAGCGCCTAGAACCGCTCGGCTACAACGGCCGGCAGAGAGTTTGATGGTTGATGGGGAAGGGAGTAGGGGGAAGTGGGTGTAAAGGCTCTCTACACCTCGTCTTGTAGAATGACTCCCATCCTCTTATCGGTTTACAGTTTTGTAGGTTTCCACGGCAAGATTTATGTGACATGAAACTTTTCTGAGTATCGTTTCTTGTCATAATGTATAAAACCAGGCTCAACAAACCAACGGTTTGGTCACGGTTACAATGGCCTTGTGGGACTAGCGATGACCCAGAAGAAGGCAGCAGTAACCTTGGCGGAACCGTTGGTTTCTCCAGCGCAGTTTTCTTCATTATGACACGGGACGATATTCAGAAAACTTTTATGTCAATTCTTGTCGCTTTGTTTATTGGCTGATAGGAAACTTGAAAATGATGTTAGAGAAGTAAAGGCTGCGTATAAAGGGTTGGCTCAAATGGCTCTGAGCACTATGCGACTTCTGAGGTCATCAGTCCCCTAGAACTTAGAACTAATTAAACCTAACCAACCTAACGACATCACACACATCCATGCCCGAGGCAGGATTCAAACCTGCGACCGTAGCGGTCGCTCGGTTCCAGACTGTAGCGCTAGAACCGCACGGCCACCCCGGCCGGCATATATACAGGGTGTTTTCGTAATAGCGTGCAAAAATGAAACGGGACATAGAGAATGCTCCATTGAACAATTCGAGGTAGGGAACATGGGGTCGGAGAAGCCAGTTTAATGTGATGTGGAAGTAAACTTGTCTAGCACTTTGTATAGCATAACTGTCTGCCTTATCTTATCATACATCCTTTTTTTACGTGCTGCCGCCTCGTTATGTTAGTTTCAATTTCTGTTGTCACTGGGTTGCTGCTTTGTCTGCATGTGCGCGGCAGCAGCAGCGCCTATCGATATAGCCCTCACGTGCTATCTTTGCTGCACTGCTATGACTTCCCGGTTGTCGTGTGTTGTGAGTGAGTTCGGATCTGGAGTGAGATGGAACGTGCCAGGAGCGCAGTCCGGACCTGTCAGTCGGGGAGTTGGAATGCGGCACTAGTTCAATCGGTTGGAGCAGCAGTGAGGCTGCCCGACCGTTGCCGCCACACATTACTTGAGCCGGGGACAACTCCCGATTTGTCTTCGTGATTGCTCAGCCACTGCTTAGTGCCGTTCAAGTCTTCGTGCAAGTGTTTGTCAAACTGTGCGTGTAGTTGGTGTCATTTCCACTGACAACTTGTCTTAAATGTGGAGTCGGTCGGTTGGTGTGGATCAGTCAGGAAATCTCTGTGCGGCGCAGTGGGCCGGGCCCGCTGGCGGTCTCTACACAGTGTCGGAGTGTGTGGGAGGCTGTTCCGATTGCTACGGGGTTCGTGGGTCACCGACCCAAGACATCAAAGATCAAAGTTGAGTAGTGATTTAATTACCGAAGCCAGTCTGTTGACATTGTGCCGTTTGTTTTTCATGGTTCGCTGTTGGGGGTGGGGGTTGGGGGGGGTGGGGGGGGGGAGGGGGGTATTCCCGTGAGCAAAAGCGAGTGTTCGAGTTGGATAAAGTTTGCTGAGCATCCGGTTATTTGAAGTCCAAATGCATCAGCGGAATTTTCTGCTTTGTGGCCATTAGCGTTCCGGTTACCTGCCCTGGCCGCTGACGTAAAATTCAGGCAGTGTCCTTTCCTCACCCGTGTTGTCGCTGTCCAACACTGTGTGCAGTTTTGACAGCTTATGCATACTTGGTTGCCAGCGGCTACGCCTTTTACGTTTTGGCTTTGGAGTTCCTTGTGTACTGGTCGGGTGAAAAGTAAGTCGTCTTGTCGGTGAGTCTGTTGACTGTCTCTTGGTTGGGTTGCCGGCGGATCGGATAGAGATGGGCCGACTACCTGTCTCCCCTAAGCGAACATTAATATTTCAAGTGCTGACCGACTCCAGGAAACTTCTTAGCGCCGTTGGCTGTACTGCCTTTTCTTATTGATGTTTGATTGTGTATTTTTAATGGCTTGTAGCCGATGGTTTGAATTTGTATGCTTGTAATTGGCTTTTAAATAATGGGCCTTCAGCCGTTTTGAAATTGAAAATTTCTTACTTGTTAAGTCTTGCATTGTTTGGGCCTTCAGCCTCATTTAAAATATTTTGTGGATAAAGCTTTGGGCCTTCTGCATTTTGAAAATTCATTGTAGTTGTGGTTTTCAATCACGTGCTTTCAGCTTTCTTAAAATTAAAATTCCTTACTTGATAATATCGTAGGTGGCATGGCCTTCAGCCATTTTAAAGGTAAAATTCCTTATTGTTAAGTCTTAAACTGTGTTGTGTACTTAATTCCGCGTAGTCAGCGCGTACACAACTTTCCCCCTGCTAAGCGGAACAGTGCAGGCGCAGCGCTCGTCCGTCTCCGCACTACGAGATGGCGCTGCCTTAGAGACGGACCAAATTCTGCTTCTGGTGATCCGCATATTAATATGTAACGCAGCCAATGAGATTGCTGCTAACGTAGAACCTTTTCTCCTCGCGGATCACACTCGCGCAGTGGTACAGGAACGTGCGAGGTATTATAACGAGTGTACAGACCTCCGATAGGTCAGTCTGCATTTGTCTGCACCAGTCTGTACAAGTTCTAAATTTGTCTGTACCAGTCTATAGTCAAGTTTCAGTCTGCGCCTAATAAGATCACCATATTCCTGTACATAGCCATGAAGATAAATGTATAGACACTTTTGTCAAGTATCAGAGATATGTGAGAATAAAATTAACGTACCAAGACCAAAGGAACTTCAGATTGTCAATTGTAAATAGCATACAGAACCAAGCTATGTAATTTTTATGCTTGTTATTATTTTAATAAATGTGTGTGAAAATTAATCAAGTTCTGTTTAAAGTTGGTCATCGTCAATCTGCTACTCTAAGTGTGCCAGTGGCATTTCTATCGTCTGACCTAACGGCAGAAGATAAACACGCCTCGATAAGACCACGAGACATATTGCTGACACTCGCCTACTTCGTTAGAGCGACAAGTCAAGTAATCTGATGGTGTGTGTACTGAAGGTCATACAGTACGCACGCCACAGATTGTTTGGGCCTCGAGCTTCCCTTTTTAAAATTATTTAAGGTAAAGATATTGACCTTCTGCCTTTGAAAATGTAGTTGTGTTTTTAAATCCTGAGCCTTCAGCCATTTTAGAAATTAAAGAGGTTGTGCACTTAAGCCGTAAGGTTGTGCGACATGTTCAGTCCATAGTTAAGGTCGGAAATTTATGCTGTAATGTTTGGGCAACTAAATAAAGTTATATGTGTTCGAGTGTAACTGACAGCCGATTATTTTTGACCCCTTTCCACAATTCCAACCACCTGTTCTGGCCTGCGGATTTAATGCGTTTCAACGTGCACAAGTTTACATGTACTGTATTGTATATTTGCATGTACTGGGTGATCAAAAAGTCAGTATAAATTTGAAAACTTAATAAACCACGGGATAATGTAGATAGAGAGGTAAAAATTGACACACATGCTTGGAATGACATGGGGTTTTATTAGATCAAAAAAAAGACCAAATGTTGCTAGACGCGTGAAAGATCTCTTGCGTGCGTCGTTTGGTGATGATCGTGTGCTAAGCATCCACTTTCGTCATGCTTGGCCTTCCAGGTCCCCAGACCCCAGTCCGTGCGATTATTGGCTTTGGGGTTATCAGAAGTGGCAAGTGTATCGTGATAGACCGACATCTCTAGGGATGCTGAAAGACAACATGCGACGCCAATGCCTCACAATAACTCCGAACATGTTTTACAGTGCTGTTCACAACTTTATTCCTCGACTACAGCTATTGTTGAGGAATGATGGTGGACATATTGAGCATTTCCTGTAAAGAACATCATCTCTGCTTTGTCTTACTTTGTTATGCTAATTATTGCTATTCTGCTCAGATGAAGGGCCATCCGCCGGACATTTTTTGAACTTTTGTATTTTTTTGGTTCTAATAAAACTCCATGTCATTCCAAGCTTGTGTGTCAATTTGTACCTCTCTATCTACATTATTCCGTGATTTATTCAGTTTTCAAATTTATACTGACTTTTTGATCGCCCGGTACATTCTTTAATTCCGGCAATCAAACAAGGAGAAGGAGCCTGATTACTAGGAAGTCTACCTGGCCGTCTGAATGACCACCTGTACTTGAGGTTCACGCAAAGAGTTCTTCCTGAGTTGTTGGCGAACGTACCCCTGGCGGTTCGTGAGGGGATGTAGACACAACATGGCGGTGCACCGCCCCACTTCAGTGTGGATGTCCGCAACCGTCTCAGTGCTGTATTTCTTGGTCGCTGGATTGGAAGGGAGGGTCATATTCCATTGACTGCGAGGTCACCTGACACGAATCCCCTGGATTATTTCCTGTGAGGATACCGAAAGTTACTTGTGTATGAGTCCCCAGTGAATACGGAGATGGAATTAGTCGCCAGAGTTGTAGCTCCCTGTGATGTGACTCGAAACATACCAGGAATATTTGTTAGACTGCATCGGAATTTTGTTCGCCTATGTCCTTCTTCCATTGAGGCGGATGGCCGTCAGTTTCAGTACATTTTGTAAGATACAGCATAAGTGGTACGTTCATTGTGCCAGTGTCGGTATTTGCAATTAACAGTAACTAATATAAATAAAAAAGTGCACAGGAATGTAATTTTGTTCCTATTACCTCCTTAAGCTGACTTCTCCGACCCCAGGTTCCCTCCTACCTCAATTGGACCATCATTTGCGTCCTGTTAAATGTTTGCACGCTATTACGGACACACCCTGTATACAGACAAATGAGAATGGATTACGTTTAAGCACTTTTGCTGCAAGCCCAAATCTTTTTGTTAGTTGAATGCTGTTGCCACAAAATGCTAAAGCTAAAGAAACATTTTAGATTCCCAGTGACATTACCAACCAACTAGATGATGTGCTGATAGACGAGAGAGACAAAAAGAACGTTACCGAATATTACTGACGTTAGATGTTTCAGAGGAACAGATGTTAAGACAGGCCACTGTCTACTTACTACCGGCCGAAGTGGCCGAGCGGCTCTAGGCGCTACAGTCTGGAATCGCGCGACCGCTACGGTCGCAGGTTCGAATCCTGCCTCGGGCATGGATGTGTGTGGTGTCCTTAGGCTAGTTAGGTTTAAGTAGTTCTAAGTTCTAGGGGACTGATGACCCCAGAAGTTAAGTCCCATAGTGCTCAGAGCCATTTGAACCATTTTTTTCCACGCCCGGGTTCCCGGGTTCGATTCCCAGCGGGGTCAGGGATTTTCTCTGCCTCGTGATGACTGGGTGTTGTGTGACGTCCTTAGGTTAGTTAGGTTTAAGTAGTTCTAAGTTCTAGGGGACTGATGACCATAGATGTTAAGTCCCATAGTGCTCAGAGCCATTTTTTGAACCATTTTTTTGTCTACTTACTGGCATGATACGACTGGAGATCTACAGCAGAGCACTGAGACATGACACTTAATACTGTTTGATGCAAATGAGGCTAAGAAATCCATAAGAGAGTCAACATTTTTGTGTCTGTGTTAGAAACACGTTGCCTGACAAAAGAAGTGAAGCACCAAGATGTGGGACAGGCAACGGAATGTAGCTTCACGGGCTGAGAGTGCCGTAATTTCAGTGATTACACATTCGAGTGAAAGCAATTTTCAAACATTTCGAGCAGATATGTTGAAATCAAAAATTAAAATTAGACACGTTCAAGCCTTTGGCACGTAGGCCTTGCTAGGAACAGCATCAGAATGATGATGATGTTGGTTTGTCGGGTTCTCAACATCGTGGTCATCCGTACCCGACATCAGACTGATGGGCCCAGTGGCTTACATTGCTGCCAAGAAAACGATACAACCTGCGCCTTCTGTCGTGCGCGGACAGTGAGACGTACCCACATTTCAGACATTATAACAGAAATAACTGAATTAAGCAACAGTTAATCATAAAAAACAGAACACAAAGGAAGGGAGGTTAATGTGCTTCTGAAGATACAAAAAGTCGAGCAAATTAAGTATAACAGAGCAAAGTGTTAAGTTATACAGAAATTACCTTTACGTAAGATACACACAAGGTGCACTGTCCATACATCTGTGAGATTAGAAGAAAAACATGTTTCAGAACTAGAGGCAGGAAAACATAGTAAAATATAAAGGAATCGAAATTCCACGGCTAGTGGATTAAAGGCGTTGACAAATTTTTGTTACGTAATTGTAGCTGGTCACTGAGGGTGAGGTCACCGTTCTTAGAAATATGCTCGAAAATCTCAAAGCCTTTGTATACGTGTCAGCACCACGGTAGCTTACAATGAGATGGAAAACAGGGGGACGCAGGATGACCGTGAAATACCGTAGTTCCGTCAGAGTACCCTCAATCGGATACCAGACGTGACTTGAAGTGATACCCGATGGCTCCCCACACGATGATATGCAAGAAGTAACTTTTATGTCCGTAGTTTGGATGGTAGCCTGTATTGCACTCAGTGATTGATGATTCCACAGCTAGTTTGACAATTAATATTTATTGTAGTCCCACCTCCGAAAAGTAAAGATCAACCTAAGAAAATGATAGCAAAAATGATCGTCCTAGAGCAATATGAACGAAGAAACACCAAGGGCCTGTCGTGATGTATATAGTGACGCTGGTCGTGAGGTAGACCGTGGTTTCTCGGCGGCGTACTGGGGCGGTGCGACGTGGTGCAGTATCGGCTGTGCTCCAAGAGGTGGGACGCATTAGGTGACCGACGCGAATGCCCTGGAGCGAAGCTGCGACTGCAGTTGTCTGCCATCGTTTCTTTTTCTTTATTAGGATCTCATTTCCCCTAGCCCCATGAGGGGATTGGGGGCTGGCAGCGGTACACTCAATCCGCTCATCACATACATACTTAAGCGCCAACATATAAGCGTGAAGACATAATGACAACGAGTTTGAAATCGTGGTCAAATATGAGGATATTGAAAAACCAACGTAACAAAGATGGCTGAATAGTTTACAAGCAAGATAAAAACACGGACACTCAGAATATTTTGAAAAGTACATGAAAACTAAAATCACAAAAAAAAGACACCGAACAACGCAGGACACTGACCATTAAAACGGAGAACTGCACACTGGCCAAAATTCTAAAGGACCTGTCCTCAGTTGGTAGACGAAAGGAATAGTTAGGGAAGGAGAGAGGAGAGTGATGAGGATGGAAACTGAGGGCCAGCAGGAGGTAGCAATGACAGTGAGGTAGGGGTGGCTCAGGGGGACAGGGAGAGAGGGGTAGCTGACATTGGGATCTCTGAATCTGGAAGGAAAAGGGAGTGGGGAGCGACTGGAAGGGGAAAAGGAGGAGTTGTGGGAGGGGGGAAAGCAGGGTGAATGGGGGTTGAGAGCGTGCGGTGGATTCGGTAGCAGAGGAATATTTACAGGAGGAGTTTATGATCTGGGAGAGGGAGATGGTTGAAATTTGTTTGGTAAAGGATGTGGAGGGTGTGCAGATGTAGCGTTGGTGCGATGTGTATGCAAAGCTGGGGCAGCAACGTATAAATGGACAGGAGAGAGGACACAATAGGGCTGTTGAAGTCGAGTCTGCGGGACGTGTAGAGGATCCAGAAATATCCTATGTGAGTGAGGGTGAGTTGAAAGGATCCTTATGAGAGAAAGTAAGCGGCCGCGGAAAGAGGTGGAAAGCACGGCGTTCGAGGATCTGGAGGGTCTCATAGAACTTGAGTGGGTCAGATATCCAGGCAACACTGGATTAGCAAAGGACGGATCAAGGATTTTTATGCATGAAGGATAGTGAGAGGGGGGGGGGGGGGGGCGGTAGTCCCCATGTTCGATCAGTTAGTAGGTTTAGTCAATTGTGGGCTTTCTGATGGATGGTTAATAAGTGTGGTCGAATGTACTGTACTGTACTGTACTGTAGCATTTTAGTGAGGTGTATAGGACGGTCACAAATAGTGAGGTAGAAGTCATCGAGCTGGAAGGTGCCGGGGAAGCGTGCGCCACGGCTTACGTAAACATATCAAAAAAATATTTGCATCACGCCGGTTGGCAGAACACCTGAAGACAGACGTTGACTGTGGATATTGTACCACACACATAGTCCCTTTGACTGTTCGGAGATGTTACTGAACCCTCCCAAAGATGTAATCAACCACGCATGAGCAGCGCCTATTAGACGCATGGGATCCGACAGCCGATCAGTTCCAGTCATTCCGCCAGGAAGGCGGTAAACGGCTCGTGTTGTCTGTAGTTGAGCCATGCCTAGACGGTCAGTACCGCGGTTTGATCGCGTCCGCATTGTTACTTTCTGCCAGGAAGGGCTCTCAACAAGAGAAGTGTCCAGGCGTCTCGGAGTGAACCAAAGCGATATTGCTCGGACATGGAGAAAATACAGAGAGACAGGAACTGTCGATGACATGCCTCGCTCAGGCCGGCCAAGGATGACCGCTTTCTACGGATTATGGCTCGGACGAACCCTGAAAACAACGGCACCATGTTGAATAATGCTTCTCGTGCAGCCACAGGACGTCGTGTTACGACTCAAACTGTGCGCGATAGGCCGCGTGATGCGGAACTTCCCTCCTGACGTCCATGGCCAGGTCCATCTTTACAACCACGACACCATGCAGCACGGTACAATGGGCCTAACAACATGCCAAATGAACCGCTCAGCATTGGCATCACGTTCTCTTCGCCGATGAGTGCCGCATATGCCTTCAACCAGACAATCGTCGGAGACGTGTTTGGAGGTAATCCGGTTAGGCCGAACGCCTTAGACACACTGTTCAGCGAGTGCAGCAAGGTGGAGGTTCCCTGATGTTTTGGGGTGGCATTATGTGGGGCCGACGTACGACGCTGGTGGGCATGGAAGGCGACGTAATTGCTGTACGATACATGAATGACATACTCCGACCGGTAGTGCTACCATATCGGCAGCATACCGGCAAGGCATTCGTCTTCATGAACGACAATTCGCGCCCTAGTCGTGCACATCTTGTGGACGACTTCCTTCAGGATAACGACACCGCTCGACTAGAGAGGCCATCATGTTCTCCAGGGCTGAACCTTATTAAACATACCTGGGATAGATTGAAAAGGGCTGTTTATGGACGACGGGACGTACCAACTATCTACGCCGAATCGGCGTAGAAGAGTGGGACAATCTGGACCAAGGAGTGCCTTGATGAATTTGTGGATAGTATGCTACGACGAATACAGGCATGCATCAATGCAAGTGGACGTGCTACTGGGTTTGAGAGATACCTGTGTGTATAGCAGTCTGGACCACCACCTCTGAAGGTCTCGCTGTGTGGTGGTACAACATGCAATGTGTGGTTTTCATGACCAATAAAAAGGGCGGAAATGATGTTTATATTGATCTCTATTCCAGTTTTCTGTACAGGTTCCGGTACTCTCGGAACCGAGGTGATGCAAAACATTTTTTGATGTGTGTATAACGCTGTTTAGGATCATGCCTACCGCGGATGTAACATAGCCCACAATAGCAGCGCCCCGTTATTGTCGATGATAGCGGTCTCTCGTGATGTCTGTTAACATTGTGTCTGTAAACAGAATGTTTACAATCAGCATCGGACACAAACACAGGAAGTACTGCCAGGACGCATAGTCTTCGAAGGAGGAGCGCCTGGAGAAGTAAAGAGCGGCAACCCGCAGAGCGTAAACGTCGTGCCGTAATAGAAGTGGCAGGGGCCCAGCCTTGAGTATACTGCATTTCGCCGCTGAGCCTTTGAAAAACATTGGAAGATCTCCAGCTCGGCGCTGTACTCTCCTACGGCGGTTATCCAGGGCAGCATAGAATTGTGATTCATCAGTGAACACGGTGCGACGCCTTTTATTAGAAGGCTACCCTTCCTAGTCACGTCATCCCTCCGAAGGCAATCATTGAAGCTGCAGTGTCGTCGTACGCCTATGCGTGGGACTATAACTCATTAGTGAGGCCATTGCAAGTCTCTGTTAAACAATGCAAGATGACGCAGAATGTTACAGGAATTCCATAACGTGTTGTCAGATGGGAGACGCCGATGTGAAGGGACTACAATGTGCTGGGTGCACAATATCCCGATCATCCCTTGTCAGACATGGTATATTGATTGAATGTTGCTGTGTCCGTCCGAAAGTTTATTTGGGTGTTGTGTAAAAATCTGAAGTGATAGATCAAGAACTTTTCGAAATGTTTGGTAACAAAGTTTATATAGCAGTAGATATCTTTATCTACACAGTACAAACATTACAAATAAAATGGTTCAAATGGCTCTGAGCACTATGTGACTTAGCTTCTGAGGTCATTAGTCGCCTAGAACGTAGAACTAATTAAACCTAACTAACCTGAGAACAACACACACATCCTTGCCCGAGGCAGGATTCGAACCTGCGACCCTAGCGGTCGCTCGGCTCCAGACTGTAGCGCCTAGAACCGCATGGCCACTCCGGCCGGCCATTACAAATATGTAGTTTATGTACGTACGAACTATTTTTAGAATATTGTGTAAAAATTTAAGGAAAACTGACCGAGAGCTTTGCGGGATTGTTGCCAACAACTTTTCTCTTTTGTGTAATGCGTATGTTTTTACGCACTGTGTATATTAAAAAGCATGCTACATTCAATTAAAAAATTTTGCACATATCTGCCCGAACTTTAATAGAGCAACGTGTAAAATCTGAGGTAAATCGATCGAGAACTTTTCGAGACTTTTGGTGTCAGCGTTGAACTAAGACTTGTCTTTATATAGTAGTGTAGATTGAGCGCCGTCTGTTGCTCGTCTTGCGCACTTTTTTGGAGTTCATTAAAACCCCATGTCATTTTCAGCATGAGTTTCAGTTTTTACCTCTTTACCTACATTGGCCCGTGAAGTAGTGAGTTTCAAATGTTAACGGACTTCTGGGTCACCCTGCACACTAACAGGACTGGTAGCTACACTGAACACGAACAATAGTAATGCACGCTGTTGGCTGTTCTACCAGTCACAGAGATTTGCAGCTCTAATCATTTACATTGCCGTCAAAGGTGTAAGTGTGTACGAAGCTACATTGACACCCGACTGTCTCTACTGGGTGCTTCATGTCTATCGTCAGGGAGTACAGGTTTGAAGTCCTAACTTAAGAAGTAGAATGAAGAGGCCCAAACATCAACAAAAACACATGTATGGACAACTTTCGAAGAGGCAACAAAAGAAGCTTTTGGTTAAAATGAAAGACCAAAGAAGCAATGCTTCAATGAGACGTGAAAGACGGCTCTGAAAGTGCAATCCGGTTCCGTCTTGACAGTTTTACAATCACAAGAAGACTACCTAGACTTGTAAGGTGGCTATAATTTTGCACCTTACAAGCACTAATCTACATTCTCTTCCGAGTTTGTGAGGTTGCTATAATTTTGCACCTTACAACCACTCATCTAGATACTTTGCCGTGATTAAAACCGGAATTCTGATATCATTCGATAGGTTGTACACCGTGTATATGAATATTTAAAGAAGACTAACATTGTCACTTACACCTTGTAAATAGCTGTTAACGCTTATTGTATGAAAGGTGATGGATTGTCTGTATTATCAAAACGGTGTCATGAATGAATGCCTGTACTAGCAGAGGTTGGAACACCAGTGGAAATGAAACTCACGCCCTGGGTGGAAACGGCCGCATAGGTGTGTTGCTTGTGCTTAACACAGGAAGTTCCCCAAGAGGGATGGTCGGGGAACCTGAACGCTGAAGCACAATACAGCGGCGGCCGGCCCGTATTGTAGCGGGCCGGAAGGATAACCGGATAATACTTCGGAAACTCTGAAAATCATGGACGCCACAGTGAGGAACGAAGAAGTTTTACCTAGGAAATCACGCAGGCTGGGCTACTCGTATTTCCGAGGATTTTTACTCTGAGAAGCGTAACATCGTATTAAATGGCTCTGAGCACCATGGAACTTAACATCTGAAGTCATCAGTTGCCTAGAACTTAGAACTAATTAAACCAAACTAACCTAAGGACATCACACACATCCATGCCCGAGGCAGGATTCGAACCTGTGACCGTAGCATAACATCGTATGAATTCCTAATTACTCCGAATAGGTATTTCCTCGCAAACTTGCCGCGCTGGACGACAAAAGACTAAAATATGGTTCGTCGGCGTTGAAAGAATCTGTAGAAGGGACAATATTCCGTGGTTTCGAGAATATGATTCACCTTCCGCAGTTACGAGGGAGTGGAGACGAGCTTTGCTGGGAAGCCAGCCGCTTTGAGCACCCATGTTTGTTGGTCGCACAATATCAGCTTTTGTTGGTACAGACGGACTTGTAGTCTTTGCTCTCAGGAGATTTCATAGTGAGCGTTTAGGCACTGTACTGTTGCGAACTTATACAATTCTGGACTTCGCCTCCGGGTAAGGAGTCGTCGTTGAGCACACAGCGTTCAGTGATTGAGAGCACTTCTTCTGTCTATACTCACGTTGATACGTTATCTGAATTCCGTCCTTGTGGCTGGGAGTTTGCGTTTCTTGTCTGTAGAACACAGAGAGGAGAAGACAGTATTAGATCGTAGTAGTCAGAGGACCGCCTTCTGCCGTCCTAGTGTTTGAAAGAGTTTTTATTTTGTGGCTGGAGTTCTTCCATCGCCGCAGACGAGTACGAGAACCATCACGCCGAGGCACCGGACGCAGTACATACGGTGACATTGCTAATTGCTTCGGCTTATTAGGGCTATAAAGCTAAACAGCTGTGATAACATAAGTTTTATTTTCACTGAGGCGTTTTCGTGTGTGATTTAATTGAACGTGTTACAGACGAGCAGTCTTGTGATGTACTTTCGAACACGTTTTAAAAAATTGTGTTGAACAGCTATTTCGACAGCCCAGATGTATTGGAAATATTATAGACCCCGTAGCCAGAAACAGGCTTACAGGCTTGAACTTATGGATGGCATCAGTGTAGAGACAGGGATTAGTGAACATGATACCATCATATCGACGATGGTTACTAAAATTAATAGGTCCATCAAGAAGACTGGGAGAGCGTTTAGCTAGAAAGAGGAGATACGCAGCTGTTAGCTTCCCACTTGGCCATGAATGGAGATAATTTTGTTCCAACATAATAGCCATAAAGCAATTATGCGAAAAGTTTGAACAGATTATAAATCGCGCTCTGGAGAGGTATGTGCCGAGTAAGTGGATTAAGGACAGGGAAGACCCACCGTGGTTTAATAACAGTCGGAAAATGCTGAAGGAGGAGAGACTGTTGACCCAAGATTCAAAAAAACATCGCGGAAATAACGACAGACAACAGTTAACAGACATTCTTTCGTCTGTAACGAGATCGATGCGCGAAACATACAGAGCAAAGCATACAGCTACCACCGTCATACCTTAGCAAAAGCTACCACCATCCTCTTAGCAAAATATTTTACCGAGAATCCTAGAAATTTCTGGTTGTACGTAAACTCGCTAAATGGGTTGAATGCTTGTATCGAGCTAATAGTAGACTAGTCTGGTGTGGCAATGAAAGACAATAAAAGGAAAAGTCGACGAGGGAAGTCTGAACCATAATAATGGAAGCTGAGGAAATGCATAAAAATTTATACCACAGCGGGGACTTAAACCCGAGTCTCCTACTTATTGGGCAAGTATTTGAGCAACTAAACCAACTCAGCAGAGTGGCTTACATAGCTGCGATGACTGTCCTCGCCCATTGTCCTCCCTAACACAAACTTCAATTCACATCGTCAGCCTATTTTTTCTTCTTTCAAGTTTAAGGTTTCAGAAATCACTCACGTAGTAGGATCGTACAATCATACCTTCGTTTCACCGTTGCACAGACTGTCGTATGGAGGACATAGTGACAGATACGCCTGGGGTGGAGTAACGACTGAAAGAATTGAAAACAAGTACGTCGCTCGGTTCAAAATGGTTCAAATGGCTCTGAGCACTATGGGACTTAACTTCTGAGGTCATAAGTCCACTAGAACTTAGAACTACTTAAACCGAACTAACCTAAGGACATCACACACATCCATGCCCCAGGCAGGATTCGAACCTTTGACCGTAGCGGTCGCGCGGTTCCAGACTGTAGCGCCTAGAACCGCTCGGCCACTCCGGCCGGCCGTCGCTCGCTCCGTGAGCCGTGTGCGGCTCGTGTTGGTGCCGTTCGTAGGTTGGCGTCGTGTAATAGGGATAGTGGCGTCTCGTTATCTTCATCTGTTTACTGGCGCCACAACTTTTGCTAGTGTCTGTCCGCGAATGGCAGCAGCAGCGTTTATCGGTATCTAGTACCCGTACTATCTTCGGAAGGACGTGAAGTGTTTTCCGGGTCGGGTGTGTCGGTAGTTGAATTGGTATGGAGCAGCACTGAGGTCGGCACAGGGCCAGTATTCACCGGGACAGCTGGCAATACAGGCACTATCCGACAGAAGGATGTGGTAGCGAGAGTGTAAGACCACGCCAATGACAGGATTCAGCTAGTTTAAGTTGAATGGATCGTTATATTCCAGTAGCGCAACCTTCACTTGTGTGTGTGTGTCTCCGTCCGTCAAAGTGACCTCATAGCAATAAGTTGCCAGTCGACGATTCATACTGGGACCTTTCCGTGCCTGACTTGAGCGAAAACGACCGTTGGTTGGTCGTCCGGTCGGTTGTCTCAGCTGACGACGTGTATTTGATCTTCCGACCGCTTCTGGGTTCTCTCTGTGTCGACTTGTAATTCGTCCTTGTTGCTCCACAGTGACTGGTTTTAGTATTGTTTGAGTTGATTGTGGATTTGTTTTCGCGGATCCGTGTGTTCAAATGGTTCAAATGGCTCTGAGCACTATGCGACTTAACTTTTGAGGTCATCAGTCGCCTAGAACTAAAAAATGGCTCTGAGCACTATGGGACTCAACTGCTGTGGTCATCAGTCCCTTAGAACTTAGAACTACTTAAACCTAACTAACCTAAGGACATCACACACATCCATGCCCGAGGCAGGATTCGAACCTGCGATCGTAGCAGTCGCACGCCTAGAACTTAGAACTAATTAAACCTAACAAACCTAAGGACATCACACACATCGATGCCGGAGGCAGGATTCGAACCTACGACCGTAGCGGTCGCTCGGCTCCAGGCTACAGCGCCTAGAACCGCACGGCCACTACGGCCAGCGATCCGTGTGTACCTGTTGTGGTTGTGAATGAGCAGTCATTTTAATACTGTCTGCGTACTGGATTCGTGAAGGCAACATGTTGTGATTACCTCGGATTATTCTTGCGTTTGAACATGTTCTCTTTTATAATGTTTGTCGTTTTACGATGTCAAGAGTGTAGTCTGCCGATCTACCTGGCATGGGTTATTCTATCGTGCATTGGCCATCGGACTTTAGGTAGATTTTTCGAGAGTGTTGGTCTTGCGTTTACCTGTGACTGGTTTGAGTTGCCATCCTGTTAAGTGAGTATAACACTGGGCTGCCTGTCTCACCTTACTTACGTTTGAGGGACTTTCCAAGGTCGATCCTTGGAGCACTGTCTGTGGATCACTCCCTTCTTTATTTGGTCTGAGTGCGTCAGTTGTTTGATAAATAATATTTTGTTTAAATTATTCCTATTGCTTGTGGCCTTCAGCCGACAAGTAATTTGAATTCTTCTTAACGAGGCCTTCATCCGTCAGTGTAACTTTTGTTACAGTCAGATTTTTAATGATTATTTTAAAAATTATTTTGGTATTCTCAACGTGTAGTTGTCTTCCTCACTTGTAATTCAGGCCTACAGCGTCTAATTGTTCTGAAGTATTGCCCGTGGCCTTCAGCCGAGAAATAATTTTGAATTCTTTCTTGATAAGGCCTTCAGCCGTCAGTGTAGCTTGTGTTACAGTCATTTTTTTGGAATGATTGTGTTAAAAAAATTATTTCCTGAAATAAAGTGTACATGTTTACTGAGCAACCACCGGTAACTGAGTTAGGCCCCGACCATACCTTTTTCCGCCTTCCCTAAGTCCCGTGGTTTCAGCCCGGATGCAACACTAGCTATGTTGCGTACTTAGCTTGCATTTATCACGAATCTTTCGCCCTGTGTGAAAGTCCCAATGGGACTGGGAGAAAACTCTAGAGACTGCTTTACATAAGACGCGTAAAAGAACGGACCAGCATAATTATAACATGGTTTGATACAGATTTCTTGAACATATTCTTAGTTGGAACGTATTAAATTTTCTTGAGACTGGAAAGTCTGTCCACAGATCAGCGCGGAGCAGAAGATATCGCTAGTTCGAAAGAGCTTTTTCGTTTCCTCGCACAATGTTCTTCGAGCCATGGCTGAAGGGCAAAAGACTGATTCCACATTCCTAGATTTCCAGAAAGCGTTTGACACTGTGCGCCAATGTACTCTGTTAACTAAGGCACGAAGAAACGGAACAGGTCCCCAGATATATAAGTGGCTCAAAGAATTCTTAACTAATGAAGGATAGTACTGTTCCTCGACAGCGACTGTTCATCAAAGACAAGGGTGTATCCAGGAGCCCACTAGAGAAGTGCAAATGGTCCGACAAACAGGGTAGGCAACAATCTGCGGTTCTCTGCCGATGTGCTGTGATGAACGAGAAGGTGTTGTCGTTAATCGAGTGTAGGCGGATACAAGATGACTTAAATAAAATTTGTAATTGGTGTAATGAATGGCAGCTAGCTCTAAAAGTAGAAAATTGAACGTTAATGCAGACGAGGAGGGAAAACACTCCCATAATGTTCAAAATACTGCGTTGATTATGTGCTACGTGACACAGTCACGTTTCTTACATACCGATATGAAATGGAACGAGCACGCAAGATCAGTAGAACAGAAGGCGAATGAAAGATTTCTATTTATTGGGAGAACTTTAAGAGAGTGTCCTTCATCTGTAGAGGAGACCATGTAGTGCAACCCGTTCTTCAAGTTAGGGCTCGTATGGAGGAACATAAACAGTTATATTACCTCACTTTGTTTATATGAGGCGCCGGCCACCGTGGCCGAGCGGTCCTAGGCGCTTCACTCCGGAACTGCGCTGCTGCTACGGTCGCAGGCTCCAATCCTGCCTCGGGCATGGATGTGTGTGATTTCCTTAGTTTAAGTAGTTCTACGTCTAGGGGACTGATGACCTCAGATGTTAAGTCTCACAGTGCTTAGAGCCATTTGAACCATTTTGTTTATACGAGCCACCGAAAAGGAAATTGCTGGTAGTGGTACAAGGTACCCTCCGCCACGCAACATACTCACATTTACGAAGTGTGTGTGTAGATGAGGATGAAGTTGCAGAAGCTAGAAGAGAAGAAAGGTACTTATACACTGAAGCGCCAAAGAATGGTATAGGCAAGCGCATTCAAGTACAGAGATATGTAAAGAGGCAGAACTTGATGTTGAGGTCGCCAACGTCTATGTAATACAACAAGTGTCTGGCGCAGTTGTTACATCGGTTACTTCTTCCACAATGGTAGGTTATCAAGACTTAGTTTTAACGTGGTGTTACAGTCGGCCCATGAGCGATGAGACACAGCACCTTCGATATAGCGATTTTCCTGTACGACCATTTCACGAGTGTACCATGAATATCAGGAATTCGGTAAAACATCAAATGTGCGACATCGGTGCGGCCGGAGAAAGATCCTGCAAGAACGTGACGACGACTGAAGAGAAGCGTTCAACATAACAGAAGTGCAACCCTCCCGCAATTGCTGCGGATTCCTATCCTGGGCTATCAGCGTGCGAACCATTGAACGAAACATCATCGATACGGGCTTTCGGAGCCTAAAGCCCATTCGTGTACCCATAATGACTGCACGACACAAAGCTTTACGCCTCACCTGAGCCCGGCAACACCGACACTGGACTATTGATGACTGGAAACATGTTGCCTGGTCGGAAGAGTCTCGTTTCAGATTGTATCGAAAGGATGGCCGTGTACGGGTATGGAGACAACCTCAATAATCCACGGAGCCTGCATGTCAACAGGGGGCTGTTCAAGCTAGTGGAGGGTCTGTAATGGTGTCGGGTGTGTGCAGTTGGACTGATATGGAACCCCCGGAAACGTCTAGATACGACATGTCGTCTGAAGTTGAGTGAACGATATCCAGTACTGAAACCTCAACTGTATGAGATCTCGCTGTTGTTTGAGTGTTGCTGCTCTCAGGGTCGGTGAGACCAACCACAACAAGTGGAGTCTGTCAAGTTGGCGGAAGCTGTCAGCCGCCTTCTACTCCTTGATGTTAGTTTGGATTTAGTATTATTCTTATTAGTGAAGTGTAACCAGTGGTATATTCTGCCTTGTGACCGCTAACGCCACAGTTACCTGCCCTGGAGGTTAGCGTACTTTTCCGGCAGTGTACCTTTCATCGTCGTGTTGGTGCTGTCCGACACGGCGTGTAGTTTGACAGCCTCTTGAATTGTACTGTGCATATGTTTTTGAGAGGTCTACCTTGGTTCTAGTGTTTCCTTCGGCCTTGGGTGTTTTTCTGAAGACGCAGTGCTGTCCGTCTCTTCTCCCTTGCCTAAAAATAATCCAATGTTGTACCGGTGATAGGATGCTAGCTGGATAGGTTAATCGGTCGGTTGGCGCTTAAGCTACCCGTAGTGTGAGTTACCATCCTGTTACGTGAGTACAACTCTTGGCTGCCCGTCTCACCGATTATATAGCTGTAGTCACCTTCCTCAGGTGGATCCAGGGAGCACTGCCTGTGAATCACTCCGTCTCATTTGCAAAGGTTGTTATAATTGTTTAAAATTTACCCTAATGTTTTAACATGTTATTGCTTTCCCCACTTGTAATTCCGGTTTCAGCCGTTAATTGTTGTAACACTGCTTGTGGCCTTCAGCCGACAAATTATTTTCAATTTTCTCTTGATGAAGCCTGCAGCCGTCACTATAGCCTGTTACAGTTCATCAACATTGTTTTAAAAAAGTTTTAGTATTTTAACATGCAACTGCCTTCCTTACTTGTAATTCAGGCCTTAAGTCGTTGAGCATTCTGAAAATTGCTTGTGGCCTTCAGCCCCCAATAATTTTGAATACTTTCTTAATCAGGCCTTCAGCCGTTAATTGTTTGTAACATTGCCTGTGGCCTTCAGCCGACAAATTATTTTCAATCCTGTTCCAGTGAGGTCTTCAGTCATCACTATAGCTTGTTACAAGCTATTAAGGTTATTAGAAAGGGGGTTACTACTTTTTAACTGTACTTGTCCCCCTTATTTGTAATTCAGCCCTTCAGTCCTTGTGTATTCTGAAGTGGGCCTTCAGCCCACGAATAATTTTCAATCTTCTTAATCAGGCCTTCAGCCGTTGATTGTGTGTAACTTTATTTGTGGCCTTCAGTCGAACAATAATTTGCATTTTTTTCTTAATAAGGCCTTCAGCCGTTACTATAATTTTTTACCGTTTTGATTGTTAAGAAGAAAATATCTTAGTATTTGTTAATGTGTAACTGCCTTCCTCAGTTGTAATTCAGACCTTCAGCCGTAGTGTATTCTGAAATTGCCGCTGGCCTTCAGCGGTTAATTGTTTGTTACATTTCTTGTGACTTTCAGCCGACAAATAGTTTCAATTCTGTCTTGATAACGCCTTCAGCCGTCACTATAACTTGTCACAGTTATTACGATTGTTAAAAGGGGTTTTGGTGTTTTTAACGCGTAACTGTCCACCTTAGTGGTAGTTCAGGCCTTCAGCCGTTGTGTATTTTTGAAACTGCTTCTGGCCTTCAGCCGACGAATAATTTTGAATCTTCTTAATCGCGCCTTCCGCCTTTGATTGTGTGTAACATTGCTTGTGGCCTTCAGCCGACAATAACTTGCAATTCTTCTAATAAGGCTTTCAGCCGCCAGTGTAGTAAAATCTTTTAAAAATGATTGTTGAGAGTTTGTTTTTTAAAAAACAAAGTGTATGTGTTTTCTGTGCAACCAAGGGTAACTGATTAGACCCCGTCCACATCTTTCGTGCTTTCCCTAAATCCCACGTTTCAATAGGAAACGAAAGGGAAGGGGTTATTGATGTCAGCTGCATCGGGTCATTAGGCAGAATTAATGGCGACGAGTGAAACTGTGTGCCGTTCACAAAACCAACTAGAAATTTTTTCAAGTCGTCTTGTATACTCCTAGAATCACTCAACGACGACATGTACCAGTACAGCGCAGTGTCATCAGCAAACAGCCGTAATTTGCTGCTCATCCTGGCCGTTGGATCATTTATGTATGTAGAAAATAAAAGCTTACCTACCACGCTTCCATGGAACACTCGTGAAGATGACCTTGTCTCTGATGAACATTTTGTGACATAAATTACTGATGTGGTAATGTTTCTATTCGTATAAGATTATTGTGAAAATAAAAAGGAGATCAAATAACAGTTCAGTTCCATTTCTCTCATTAGTCACGCGCAACGTCTCCGTTTTTGCCCCTAGACAAGAATTCCCTGTAGTGTGAGCAGGCGTTGCCGCCTTGTCAAATGGTGGCTGCTTCAGCCTCATTCAGGGCAAGCCCGGACTGCAGCCCTGCCCGTATAAATAATTCATCAGGCCGTGAATCTGAGGCAGCCGGTCCGGGGTGACCGGCGTAGCCATCGCCCGTGGTCCGAGCGCCGATGAATCTTTAACCAGCCGTGATGTGGGCAGCGGGGAGGGGGGGGGGGGAACAGATGTGCGGGTTGCGTCTGCAGAACTCGCAGGCGCGTCCCGGTGCGAGCAGTTCCATTGGCAGGGAGAACACACGCTCGGCCTAGTACAGTGGGCGTACCCTCGACTTTTTCACAAAGGGAAGATAGCAACAGGACCACACCCTCTCGGCTATGGTGGTGTAGCATGTAGAGGGCTAGATGCCGGTCCTTGGGGGTCTAGGCTAAATCCTGGGTAGGGGCAGGGATTTTTCGTCGTACCAGATCCTCCAGAGTGGTCCCAGGCCCACTAAGCCTCCTATCAGATGAGTACTGGTTTTCTTTCACAGGGCTGAAAGGCGCCTGGAAATTTGTATTCACGCTCCCCCCCCCCCCCCCCCCCCCCCCCCAGAGGTGCGGAAAAGAAATGTATCGTTCTACTTGTTGCAGTCAGGCCAATATCCCCGCCACAGACCACTGTCCTATCTGCTTAATAGCGTTTTGATACACTGTTGAAACGCAGAACAGGAATGATACCGCATGTCGTGGACTCGGCAAGTCATTGGTAGGTTTCCGGAGGTATGTGGCACACGTAAAATTGATCCTCTTAACTACGATCTTATTTTGCTTGGTAGGCGAATTAGCACCCCAAAACATCCCAGATGTAAATGTACAGACCTTCTTGGCGTGTTAACCGATCAAATTCTTTTCGGGTCCTCAGCCGGATCAAAGTGTCATGTGCAAGCAATATTTCAGTGGTCCACCTCATGATAATGGCGTGATATTGTACAGGGTGGGAGTCAGTTAAGAAACTGGTTTAAAAAAGTTAATTTCGAAGGTCTCAACCAAATCTTGGACTTGGAACAGCAGTTGAACGGAATGGACAGTTTCTTGAAAGGAAGGTATAAGATGAACATCAACAAAAGCAAAACGAGGATAATGGAATGTAGTCGAATTAAGTCGGGTGATGCTGAGGGAGTTAGATTAGGAAATGAGACACAAAGTATTAAAGCAGTTTTGCTATTTGGGGATGATGGTCGAAGTAGAGAGGATATAAAATGTAGACCGGCAATGACAAGGAAAGCGTTTCTGAAGAAAAGAAATTCGTTAACATCGAGTATTGATTTAAGTGTCAGGAAGTCGTTTCTGAAAGTATTTGTATGGAGTGTAGCCATATATGGAAGTGAAACATGGACGATAAATAGTTTAGACAAGAAGAGAATAGAAGCTTTCGAAATGTGGTGCTACACAATAATGCTGAAGATAAGGTGGGTAGATCACGTAACTAATGAGGAGGTATTGAATAGGATTGGGGAGAAGAGAAGTTCGTGGCACAACTTGACTAGAAGAAGGGATCGGTTGGTAGGACATGTTTTGAGGCATCAAGGGATTACAAATTTAGCATTGGAGGGCAGCGTGGAGGGTAAAAATCGTAGAGGGAGACCAAGAGATGAATACACTAAGCAGATTCAGAAGGATGTAGGTTGCAGTAGGTACTGGGAGATGAAGAAGCTTGCACAGGATAGAGTAGCATGGAGAGCTGCATCAAACCAGTCTCAGGACTGAATACCACAACAACAACAACCAAATCTTCACAACTTCACAAGTTTTCCCCAGAGCAACTTCGGCGGTGCCTAAATGATACAAGTTGCCTGCTTTTCAGCAACGAGGCAGTTCTGTACCGTTGAACTTGTTGACGACAGACACCTGCAACACTCTCCTGAAACTGCTAGCGAATTCACGCCATCAGTTTTAGCCAACAGCATGTGTGTGAGGTACGTCACGTGCTGGGACGCTGGAGGTTTCTGCAGGACAAAACACAGTTGGTTCTCTCTCTTCTGATCCAGACCTCGAGCAGAACAGACGTCTTTCTAGGCAGGCCGAGCCTCCGGCTCTGCACACTATTGCCGCCCACCAGCACAACCGTCTTCCCTTCCATTTTCTACTTATTCAGTTGTTCGTCCTCCTAGACTGGCCTACACCTGGTAACTTCCTCCCTTGGAACGCACTTTATATTCCGTACACTGAAATATATTCTCTTCCTCCGAACAAATTATTTTGTCATTTAATGACAGCCCTGAATGCCCACTTACAAGTCCTGACCGCTCGATTTCCTCTACAGTCATCATAAGCCGGATGCAACAACATTCTTCTCTCCCTTTGTTCATGCGCACTACTGCCCTCATCCGTGACTGTACCTGCCGCAGTGTGTGTTCTGAGCTGGCGTTCGCCCTGATAACAGTATATCCAGACGCTACCTCCTGCCTCATGTGACAAGAAACGTTAGCCACACTGTCAAGTCTTTTTACTATCATTCTCGTGTCAGAAACATACATAAAACAAAGTTTGTATAATTTTTGACAGATCAACATAATTTATTTGATCTTTGACCAAAGTTTGGCCTGTTACAGCGCATTTTGCGTTGCCTAGTGGCCATCTCCTATGCAGGTGGCTGGACATAGTCGACACTGAAGCATCTGTCTGTTCTTCTCCACAGTCATATTAGGTTTTATTTTCTTCAATTTATCCCCACTATGCCAGATTAACCAGTGATCTGTCCTGACCTCAGCCGATACGAGGATTTCCAGACTGGCCAATTATAGTTATGACAAGGGCTAAACATTCTGAAAATCTTTTCCAACCAGGGGGGTGGGATGTCTCAACTCTCTATAGTTGCATCCTGGCTTCTTCATTAGTGGTTGTTAGTTTGACACATTATTTAGCCTTGCATTACTATCATGAATGATTTTTTTGAAGTTAATTGAGCTCAGTGTCGAATAATTTGCCTTGAAAAGTAAAATATAAAATATCCCAAGTGAAATTAAGAAGTGACTTTGTTTAAATTAAATTTTGCTACTGAAATAATCATAGAGTTTCACAAGTGATGCTGTAGCAGTTTATGGGTCACCACCATACTCTCCTCATATTAGAAATATAATTGGAGTATTATTGCTGCTAAGGAAAACAAATATAAGCACAGAGATATGAACAGTGTAATTGTGGTAACATTTATCTTTCATTGTATTTCTTACATGCAGTTAAGACAGACGCCTTTCAGGTCCATCTTTAGTCCTGCACGACTTGCATTAACATTTCAGTACTGGTTCAAGTAGTGATCTTGAGTGTAACTGTTATGAGTACAAGTTTGGTACAGTTTTTGCTTTATATGATTACTGGTTTGTGCATTATTGGTAACTGCTGATACCAACAGTTCAGAGTGCCCTGTGTACTATGCAAATGGAAATATTAATGAAATTAACTTCAACAACTAACATTCAATTTCCTTAAAAATATATATCCGAATTCATGTGCCTAATCGGGCTGGCGGCCGTTCATTTTTTCATCCGTATATGAAATTTTCTACTTTCATTAACCTCCAATGTTTAAAGTCTGTTTAGTTTTTTTTTTTTGTTAATTGCACCATATTCAATATTATAGTCCGATACCTTCATCCATTAGACACATGTGCGGTCAAAACTCAAAATCCTTTCAGAGCGTGACATAAGCTTTTGTCATGGCAGGTTAGTGTTACACCATGTTCCGAGGGAACTTTTCCTTGACCTTAGTCGTTGTAGGTTGGACTGTTGCCCATGCATGGGATGTGTTTTTGCCTGCTCCAGTTTAGTTCTTTCCCTGTTTGCTGCTATTTATATTCGACCAGGAGGTGGTGCAATTCCTGCAAGGTGGTAGGGACATTTGACTGTAGTTGACATCAGGCAGTCTGTTATGGTCCTGCATGTGTCGTTTAGGGCACTGTCGATCTATTTGGCATGTGCTGATTTATACCAAACAGAAGAGGCATGTTCTGCAGCCGAGTAGCACAATGCCATTGTATAAGTTCGAATGGCTTCAGCTTGATTGTCCACATGTGATCTGGCCAGTTTTCTCAATAGATTCCACCTGGCGGAGAATTTTGGTTTGAAATTCATGCAGTGTTTTTTGAAAATTAGTGATCTGTCGAGTATTATTCCTAGGTATTTTGTAGTGTCACAGTGTTTCAATTTAAGTCCTGACCATTTTATCTTTAATTTTCGGGGGGGTTTCTCTTTTTTTCTGATGGAAAGCACACACTTGTGTCTTTGATGGCTTTGTTGTCACTCTTCCAATGAACCGCAGACCAGTCCCGATGTTCCCGTGCCCACTACAGTATTTGTAGATGATGACAGATCAACTTGAGTCAACTGCTGGTCACCAACGTACGCTGAACGCTGCTCTCCGTCAAACTCGTACCTGCACCAGCACTGTGCTCGTCGTAAGATGTGCCTAGAGCTCTACCAAAACTGCGGGTTCATAGTATCGGCACACTTCATAAACGAGTAGTAAATGGCAGGTTTACCGGTAGTATCGGTAGCACGGATAGGGAAAGAAACGTAAGTGAATGTAAATGATGACTAACTGAAAACCTCAGCTGCCGACGAGTGTTGTTGATATACCTCGATGTGGACAGCTGAAAATTTGTGCCCCGACCGGGACTCGAACCCGGGATCTCCTGCTTACATGGCAGACGCTCTATCCATCTGAGCCACCGAGGACACAGATGAATAGCGCGACTGCAGGGAATTATCCCTTGCACGCTTCCCGTGAGACTCACATTCCCAACTGTCCACAATTCTACATATGTATTGTAACTTACAGACATTTGCCCAACCACTCATTACTCGCGCACGCTTTGGCGATTCCCGTAAGAATTTCGCACAGACGAAGGTCAATGGCTGGGTAGCCTTTAACTATATTAGGTACAATACATATGTAGAATTGTGCACAATTGGGAATGTGAGTCTCACGGAAAGCGTGCAAGGGATAAGTCCCTCCAGTCGCGCTATTTATCTGTGTCCTCGGTGGCTCAGATGGATAGAGAGTCTGTCATGTAAGCAGGAGATCCCGGGTTCGAGTCCCGGTCGGGGCACAAATTTTCAGCTGTCCACATCGAGGTATATCAACAACACTCGTCGGCAGCTGAGGTTTTCAGTTAGTCATCATTTATTCCTGGGAAAAGCTGCACGGTCATCAACAGTAACTGTTCTTTCGAGAACAAGTTACTGTCTTCGTATATAAGTGAATGTGTCACAGGGAAATTCGGAGCCGGTGATTTCGCTTTGTTTCTTGTTTGTTTGCACATAATTAGAACTGCACATGGTCCAGTGTCATTCCACTATGTATTCAGTATCGTTACAAAAAAATTGCATTTTATGAGAAATAGACATTAGCTGATCGCATAACTTCTCCTCTTTTATGTAACCAAAGCAATTATTTTTTATGCAAATACAGTTTACACGCACAGATATAGAAAATCTATATAGCTATTGTTATTTTTTATTCAACAGAATGTTCTTCACCAAGATCAAAGATAAATTTCCCGTTATTATTGATAAGTTCGAAAGTTACTTATGAGTATCAGAAACATGTTTTATAAGCATTGAAACAATGTTTACTGCATTATTGTTTTAGAGTATTTTTATATTTATCTTTTCCGCGGAAAAGTGCTATACGATAAATCTGTATTTTCTTATTTTTACTTCAACAACCCTTTATTTCATGTTGCAAATCGGCAATTTTCAAATAAAGCCTGAATTGAACGTTAACACTTTCAATTTCGCTATATATACATCCTGTATTCTTAGCATTGAGAATGGGTAACTTCTAGCCGAAATCTGGATCTGCATAATAAAATTTAAAAAGGACTGATTGCTGCAATCTATAATTTACAAGTCTACCATACCTGTTAGGCAGGGATCAGGTACCTGCGATTTTTATGAGATGCCAGTAAATTTTTAGCGGAATAGTTAATCGAGGAAGCAAAAACCTCATTGAAAAGTCATCTTGAGAATCTTGTAGCATCCGCTAGCTATTTCAGTCGCATAAGAAAGAGCGTAAAGACGGAGCGGGACAATATATACACAAATACTCCAAAGACTTTACTACTTCAGGTAACACGTGGAAATAGGGGAAGGAAATTTTATCATCATATGTTTTGATGGGTCAATCGTGCCGGACTGATCAGTTGATGAGATTCCAATTAAGTGTAACCCCGCCCCCCCACCCAACGACACCACCAGCTCTAGGCGGCTCCCGCCTTAGGACTCTATGTGGGGCAACCACATGGACCCTTAGCTGTCACATAGCTCGACTTCCTTGTGTCAGACGTCTCCCATATTCCTTACTATCGGCCTCCCTTGGCTAAGTCTTGTCCTTTTTTACACCGAGGCTATTAGTTTGCGACGCCCGAGGACGTTAGAGGTTAATTAGGATAGGCCCGCTCCCTAGCTAGACTCAATACAATTTGGTAGGTTGTGACACAGGATATTAATCTTTTGCTCTCACAAGGAAGTAAAAAAAAAAAAAAATTTAATATTTATCGACATCTACATCTACATGGATACTCTGCAAAGCGCATTTAAGCGTCTGTCAGAGGGCTCATGGAACCACCTTCACAATTCTCTATTATTCCAATATCATGGTGATCGATTGTCCCTAAGTGGGTTGGCGGCAACAAAATATTTTCGCATTCGGAGGAGTAAGCTTTTGATCGAGATTTCGTGCGAAGATTGCTCCGCAACGAAAAACGCCTTTGATTTAGTGATGTTCATCCCAAATCCTGTATCATTTCACTGAAACTCTCTTCCCTACTTCGCAATTAAACAAAACGTGCTGCCCTTCTTCGAACTTTTTCGATGTTCTCCGTCAGTCCTATCTCGTAAGGGTGCCACACCGCGCAGCAGCATTCTAAAGGAGGACGGAGAAGCGTAGTGTAGGCAGTCTCCTTAGTAGGTCTGTCACATTCTCTAAGTCTCCTGCCAATAAAGCGCAGTCTTTGGTTAGCCTTCCCCACAACATTTTCTGTGTGTTCTTTCCTATTTCGTTATTGTAATTCGTAGGTTTTTAGTTGAATTTACGGTCTTTAGGTTTGATTGATTTATCGTGTAACCGAAGTTTCCTTTCAGGACTCAGGTGGATAACATCACACTTTTCGTTATTTAGGTTCAATTTCCAATTTTTGCGCAATACATACACCATTTCTAAATCGTTTTGCAGTTGGTTTTGATCTTCTGATGACTTTATTAGTTAATAAAATACAGCGTCGTCTGCAAACAACCTAAGACGGTTGCTCAGATTACCTCCCAAATGGTTTAGATAGATAAGAAACAGCAAACAACCTACGACACTACCTTGGGGAACGCCAGAAATCACTTCTGTTTTACTCAATTGCTTTCCGTCAGTTACTACGAACTGTGGCCTCTCTGAGAGGAAATCACGAATCCAGTTACATAACTGAGAGAAGCACACAATTTCACTACAAGCCGCTCGTGTTGTACAGTGTCAAAAGCCTTCCGGAAATCCAGAAATGTAGAATAAATTTGAAATCCCTTGTCAATAGCACTCAATACTTCGTGCGAGTACAGAGCTAGTTGTTTTTCACAAGCACGATGTTTTCTAAATCTGTGTTGAATGTGTGTCAGTAGAAAGTTTTCATCGAGGTAATTCATAATGTTGTAACACAATATACACTCCTGGAAATGGAAAAAAGAACACATTGACACCGGTGTGTCAGACCCACCATACTTGCTCCGGACACTGCGAGAGGGCTGTACAGGCAATGATCACACGCACGGCACAGCGGACACACCAGGAACCGCGGTGTTGGCCGTCGAATGGCGCTAGCTGCGCAGCATTTGTGCACCGCCGCCGTCAGTGTCAGACAGTTTGCCGTGGCATACGGAGCTCCACCGCAGTCTTTAACACTGGTAGCATGCCGCGACAGCGTGGACGTGAATCGTATGTGCAGTTGACGGACTTTGAGCGAGGGCGTATAGTGGGCATGCGGGAGGCCGGGTGGACGTACCGCCGAATTGCTCAACACGTGGGGCGTGAGGTCTCCACAGTACATCGATGTTGTCGCCAGTGGTCGGCGGAAGGTGCACGTGCCCGTCGACCTGGGACCGGACCGCAGCGACGCACGGATGCACGCCAAGACCGTAGGATCCTACGCAGTGCCGTAGGGGACCGCACCGCCACTTCCCAGCAAATTAGGGACACTGTTGCTCCTGGGGTATCGGCGAGGACCATTCGCAACTGCCTCCATGAAGCTGGGCTACGGTCCCGCACACCGTTAGGCCGTCTTCCGCTCACGCCCCAATATCGTGCAGCCCGCCTCCAGTGGTGTCGCGACAGGCGTGAATGGAGGGACGAATGGAGACGTGTCGTCTTCAGCGATGAGAGTCGCTTCTGCCTTGGTGCCAATGATGGTCGTATGCGTGTTTGGCGCCGTGCAGGTGAGCGCCACAATCACGACTGCATACGACCGAGGCACACAGGGCCAACACCCGGCATCATGGTGTGGGGAGCGATCTCCTACACTGGGCGTACACCACTGGTGATCGTCTAGGGGACACTGAATAGTGCACGGTACATCCAAACCGTCATCGAACCCATCGTTCTACCATTCCTAGACCGGCAAGGGAACTTGCTGTTCCAACAGGACAATGCACGTCCGCATGTATCCCGTGCCACCCAACGTGCCCTAGAAGGTGTACGTCAACTACCCTGGCCAGCAAGATCTCCGGAGCTGTCCCCCATTGAGCATGTTTGGGACTGGATGAAGCGTCGTCTCACGCGGTCTGCACGTCCAGCACGAACGCTGGTCCAACTGAGGCGCCAGGTGGAAATGGCATGGCAAGCCGTTCCACAGGACTACATCCAGCATCTCTACGATCGTCTCCATGGGAGAATAGCAGCCTGCATTGCTGCGAAAGGTGGATATACACTGTACTAGTGCCGACATTGTGCATGCTCTGTTGCCTGTGTCTATGTGCCTGTGGTTCTGTCAGTGTGATCATGTGATGTATCTGACCCCAGGAATGTGTCAATAAAGTTTCCCCTTCCTGGGACAATGGATTCACGGTGTTCTTATTTCAATTTCCAGGAGTGTATGTTCCAAAATCCTGCTGCACATCGACGTTAATGGTACGGGCCTGTAATTTAGTGGACTACTCCTACTACCTTTCTTGAATATTGGTGTGACCTGTGCAACTTTTCAGTCTTTGGGTACGGATCTTTCGTAGAGTGAACGGTTGTATATGATGTTATGTATGGAGTTATTGCATTAGCATACTCTGGAAGGAACCTAGCTGGTATACAGTCTGGACAGGAACACTTTCATTTATTAAGTGATTTGAGTTCACGACTCCAGGATATCTAGTTCTGCGTCACTCATGTTGGCAGCTGTTATTGATTCGAATTCTGGAAGATTTATTTCGTCTCCTTTTGTGAAGGCATTTCCGAAAGCTGAGTTTAGTAACTCTGCTTTGGCAACACTGTCTTTCGTAGTATCTTTATTGCTATCGTGGAGAGAAGGCATTGATTATGTCATGCCACTAACATACTTTCCATACGACCAGAATCTCTCTGGATTTTCTGCCAGGTTTCGAGACAAAGTTTCGTTGTGGAAACTATTACAAGCATCTCGCACTCAACTCCGCGCTAAATTTCCAGCATCTGTAAAATATCGGCAATTTTGGCGATTTTGCTTCTGTTTAAAATTGGCATGTTTGTTTCGTTGTTTATGTAACAGTGTTCTGGCCCGTTTTGTGTACGAAGGAGGATTAGCTCCGTCGTTTGTTAATTTATTTGGTATGAATCTCTCAATTGCTGTCGATGTTATTTCTTTGAATTCATACCACATCTGGTCCACACTTATATTAATTTGGAAGGAGTGGAGATTGTCTCTTAGGAAGGCGTCAAGTGAATTTTTATTTGCTTTTCTGATTAGGTATATTTTTGTTTATTTTTGGAGGGTTTGGGTGTTACAATATTCAGTCTCACTACCACAATACTGTGTTCACTAATCCATGCACCCGTTTTGATGCTCGTTATTAACTCAGGATTATTTGTTGCTAAGAGGCCAGGTGTGTTCCCACAACCGTTTACTGTTCGCATGGGTTCGTGAACTACTAGAAATAATTTTTAGAGAATGCGTTTAGCACAATTTCGGATGATGTTTCATGCGAACCTCCGGGATTAAAGATGGATTTTTGCCAATGTATCGAGAGTAAATTCAAGTCACCACCAAGTATAATTGTGTGAGTCGGGTACATGTTTGAAATTTAAAGTTTTGTTTGAACCTTAATTGGGAGCTCGGTAAAAGAGTCGAATTATTATTTTATTCCGGTTGCCAACAATGACCTCTGCTCATAGTAAATCACAGGAACTACCTACTTCAATTTCGCGACAAGATAAACTACTTCTGACAGCAAGGAAGCCCCGCGGCATTAGCCGAGCGGTCTAAGGCGCTCCAGTCATGGACTGTGCGGCTGGTCCCGGCGGAGGTTCGAGTCCTCCCTCGGGCATGGGTGTGTGTGTTTGTCCTTAGGATAATTTAGGTTAAGTATTGTGTAAGCTTAGGTACTGATAACCTTAGCAGTTAAGTGCCATAAGATTTCACACACATTTGAACATTTTTGAACAGCAAGAAACACGCCAACGCCAACCGTGTTTAGCCGATTCTTTCGGAACACCTTTAGGTTCTTCGTATAAATTTCGGCTGCGCTTATTTGGGTTTTAACCAGCATTCAGTGCCTATAACGATTTGACCATGAGTGCTTTCTATTAGCGCTTGGAGTTCTGGTACTTTCCCAACACAACTACGACAATTTACAACTGTTATACCGATGGTTCCTGTATCTACGTTCTTCCTATGTTCGCCCTGCACTCTTTCTAAGTGAAGCCCTTTTTGTGTTTTCCTGAGACCCTCTAACCCAAAAAACCGCCCAGTCCCCGACACACAGCCCCTGCTACCAGTGTAGCCGCCTCCTGCTTTTAGTGGACTCCTGACCTATTTAGCTTGATTCGAAACCTAACCACCCTATGGCGCAAGTCGAGGAATCTGCAGCTTACACGGTCGCAGAACCGTCTGAGCCTCTGATTCAGACCCTCCACTCGACTCTGTACCAGAGGTCCGCAATCGGTCCTGTCGACTATGCTGCAAATGGTGAGCTCTGCTTTCATCTCGCAAGCAAGAGTGGCAGGCTTTACCACTTCTGTTAGCCGCTCGAAACCAGAGAGACACAAAGTATCACACATCATTGGTACCGACGTGAGCCACCACATGCAGTTGGCTGCACCCTGTGCTCTTCACGGCATCCGGATGGACCCTTTCCACGTCTGGAATGATTCCACCCGGTATACACATGGAGTGCACATTGACTTTCTTCCCATTATTGGCAGACATTTCCCAAAGAGGCTCCATAACGCGCCTAACGGAGTTCCCAACTATCAATAATCCTATCTTCTGATATTGCCAGCATCTTGCATGCTGAGAGGTTTCCGCTGAAACAGGACAGGCGATAGCATCTAGGTCAGCAATAGTGTCAGCCACAGACAGCAACTGGAACCGGGGAGGCCTCAAGTGCGGCCCACTGGCAAGTCTTTCGCCGCCTGCTACGGCCGGGGCGACCTCCCACTCGACCACAGGTGAGGGGTCAACTTCAGTGTGAGCAGTAACTGGGCTGGCCAATGGCGAGGACCGATCGCGGGACTGACGTGTTGGAAGTCCGTTGAATCCCCATGGCTGGCCCACAGCAGTGGTGTCCAGGTGCCTATTTACTGCAGCCTCAAGCTGTGTAACCGAAGCCATCATAGCCTGAAGCTGAGAGCGAGGTGTCACATACTCTGCTCGCATCCGCACACAACAATCACTGTCCCCATCCATAATAAAGGCCGCGGAAAACTTAACTACCCAGATAATCGGACAATCGCCTTGTGGTGAGGAACTTATTGCAGACACTGACGAAAACGCTGGAACTGTGTCTAATAAATAACATTAATACGCAGAGATTCAAAAACCTAACTGCGGAATCACTCGGTTGAAACTGTATAATTCGCCCCTGATTAGGAACTTGTACTATGTCACAAAATCGGTTTACTTTCCGACGAAAACGAAAACGCGAGAACTAACGCTATCAGATATTAAATTAACACACAGAAACTCAAGAAACTAAACTATTAGAGCATGTAGATGATATTATAAAATTGGCTCCTAGTTAGGAACTCGTGGAAGTCACAAAATCGGTTACTTACCTGTTGCTGAGTGTGTCTCGGCCTGCTGTTGCTGCCTGCTTATGAATGAAGGCTTGGTGAAAAGAAATTGAATTTTTTATTCCCTTCTCAATATGGGTGGAGGTATTATACGTATGCCATGCTCATTACTCGGTTGGCTTGCCAGCTTTGCCGACGAACGTTGCAACCTTCTGCCTGCAGAGGGCATTGAATTGTAGCGTGCAACATGGCGTCGTGTAGCGTAGCTACGTCGGTGTGTGAGAAACGACGTTCTGTAATGGAGTTCTTAACAGCAGAAACCGTACCTCCAACTGAAATCCTTAGAAGAATGAAAGCTGTGTACGGCAATGGTTCAACTGACATTAGTAACGTGCGACGTTGTATTGTTCGTGCTCGTAATGAAGGAAACGCAGCTAAC
The DNA here is from genome assembly GCF_021461395.2 of Schistocerca americana. NCBI lineage: Eukaryota > Metazoa > Arthropoda > Insecta > Orthoptera > Acrididae > Schistocerca > Schistocerca americana. Next base: position 28,755,058 of record NC_060127.1, read on the forward strand.
GTTTTATGACAGACGATCGCGTATGCAAATCGACGAGATTCATCGGAATCAGGTAGATGAGCTCCAGTCGTCGGATAACAAAGACACAGCCCTAAGGTATGGTAAATATAATGTATCACAAGCGCGTGCACAGACCGTGGCTGCAGAACTGCGGTACAAAAATCTGTCTGGACTGTGTTTGCCTCAAATGCACACTCCGGAAAAGAAACAGAGGAGATTGGACGTGTATCGACAATTTGTTTTGCGTTTTGAGCGTAAGGGTGATGAGTTCCTTTAGTAACATCGTGACAGGCGATGACAGCTGGGTTCACCTTTCTGACCCCGAAAACAAGATAATATCAATGGATTTCCGCCACGAAGGATCACCGACGCCAAATTAGTTCAAGACCACGCCATCACCATACGAAGTCACGCTCACAGTGTTTTGAGATGTTTCAGATGTGTTGCATTCGGAGTTGGTGCCTGGAGGCGCCATCATAAACTCTTAAAAGTACTACGAGATCGTCATAAAACCGACAACGTGAATTCGAAGAGTTTGTCAGAAAAATCTTTCCTTGCTGTTGCATTGCTGCATTTCTTGGCTGTCATGTCAGTTGCTTTTCTGGGCAAATAGCGAAAGACATGTACTGCTTTCAGTGTCTTGTATCTTAAACTAAACATAGGTTTCCATTTTCTCAAACTAACTTCCAACGTGTGTAATACAGTCAGTGTTGACTAGCGTGATCTAACATTTCTCTGGAACTGAAACTGATCCACACCGAGGTCGGCTTCTACAAGTTTTTACATTTGTCTGTAAATAATTCGTCTCAGTATATTGCAATGACAATTTCTTAAATCTTCGTAAATCCATATTTACATTTGATCGAGATGGGACACAGCTGGGACAATTTTTATTAAAAATGAAACTCCTCCAGCTGTAGTTAAGATTTTATATTGATTTGGCTACTAGTTTCGACGTTGCGTCAACGACATCTTCAGGCCCGTACGCTTTCGGACTTGGGTGTGTGTGTGTGTTCTTAGCGCAAGTTAGTTTAAGTGGCGTGTAAGTCTAGGGGCCGATGACCTCAGCAGTTTGGTCCTTTAGGAATTCACACACAGCTGAACATTTTTGAACATAAATATTCAACAATCAAAGATAACTGTGCTGTTTTAACTGAAAATGGATTTTGTAAATAACTTTAAAGTGCAGGTCCTTCAGAATGTAGTGTGCGAGGAATGAAAGAAAACTAATTTCAAGCTATTTTTGGGAACAAAAATACCGCAAGAGGTCCCACCCGTACAAGGCATTAGCTACATTTACTTATATGGTAAGGAGAGGTTGGTTCAAATGGCCCTGAGCACTATGGGACTTAACTTCTAAGGTCATCTGTCCCCTAGAACTTAGAACTACTTAAACATTACTACCCTAAGGACATCACACACATCCATGCCCGAGGCAGGATTCGAACCTGCGACCGTAGCGGTTAAGGAGAGGAAAAGGTCTCCCTTTTAAAATAAGAACAAATATTTAAAATTCAACACAGATGATTATTATTTATCGGTAATTAAACTTACATGAATAGTCAGCAAGCCTCTATACATCGAATGGCATACAGAGGTACGAGCGCAAGGCAAAACAAGAGCTAAGCAACAAGATCAAGAAGACAGGCTGTCAGAGAGAGATAACATGGCACCTTTCCTTTATATTGTAGTTCATGGAGTCTATATGTGTCATCGAGAAATCTTAAGTTTCAATGCACTACTTTTCATAAATTTTCTTTGTTCACGGTATATCGTGTAATCACTTTTACCACTGATTATATGCGTCACTACAGCAATATTGGTATAACCCTGCGTGGTCAATCAATTAGTATTCTAAGAGGGGTTGGGTTGTTTTGAGGGAGAAGTCCAGACAGCGAGGTCATCGGATTAGGGAAGGACGGGGAAGGAAGGCGGCCGTGCCCTTTGAAAGGAACCATGCCGTCATTTGCCTGGGGCGATTTAGGGAAATCACGGAAAACCTAAATCAGGATGGCCGGACACGGGATTGAACCGTCGTCCTGCCAAATGCGAGTCCAGTGTGCTAACCACTGCGCCACCTCGCTCAGTAGCATTCTAAGAAAGATCATCAAAAACCGCAGCAGCAAGCAACATTTAAGTCGGAAGTTATTAAGAAGCCTGTAACGGGACCTGCCCTTAAATCAATGAAAGTTAATCTTACAGCTGAACAAGAATATTACAAATTTTACCGGGTGCTTGCCCAAACAGTTACGCATCTAACTGATTTCCACCCAGAGAAGCACTTAACATAAACACGGGCTATAGCCGTCACAAGGTTTAAGGAGCTGAGATACAGAATCTCTTTATCCACGTTATACTAGCAGGAAGCGACATTTATACTCACAGAACATCTGTGAGTGCTAGCGGGCAAATTGTACCTGTCTGTTAGATATTTTAAGGCAGAAAATTTTGTAAAATGACTAAATCACAGTAGATTCACGGGACGTTCCCACTCAAATTGGTCGAGAGCTCGATTTTTATGTAATTGTACTTTTTGAAAGGTGTATGTGTCTGGAATGTTGGAAGGAAAAGTTTTTTCAATCCGTGCGTTACAGAAGTTTCTACAGCCCATTGTTCGAAGCAGTATCATGGCCTCTGTGGGGCGCTCTCACCCGAAGACGGCCGGCTCAGGCAGAAACTTGTCGTACCGCAGCGCAAGTTCACAAAATAATTTGTTCTGCATTATATTTGCTGACATATTCGCCGGAAACACTGACGAACAACGAGTGCAGGCTGCCAAACACAGTACAACCAGCTCAGCCAGGTCAGATTTTCTCGCCAAGAAGAACGACGGAATTGCTCTCCAGTAACAATTCGAATTAGAGGAAGGGTCGATTAACGCTTCTGGAATTGCAGACCAACCGTAAGTAACGAAAACACTCTTTTTCGTCAAATTTTGGTCGAAATTGGTCAAAACATAATTTGTGGTCCGCCGTATTGGATTATTCATTTTGAAACTCCAGATTCGTGTTCAGCGACATCAAAAATTATAACAAAAAAAAAAAAAAAATGGTTCAAATGGCTCTGAGCACTATGGGACTTAACATCTGTGGTCATCAGACCCCTAGAACTTAGAACTACTTAAACCTAACTAACCTAAGGACATCACACACATCCATGCCCGAGGCAGGATTCGAACCTGCGACCGTAGCAGTCGCGCGGTTCCGGACTGAGCGCCTAGAACCGCTAGACCACCGCGGTCGGCAAATTATAACATGTACCTCATGCAAACTGAACTAATAATAAATACGAACGTTTTCCTACTCTTTAAACAGGGTAGTCTTGAGAAACGATTTTTTAAACGTGCATGGAGCCTAAAATAAGAATTGTTCAACCTATTAACTTCTACCTTTGACAACGGAAAGTAAACACTTTTCTTGAGAGTTTATAATATATGAAATTTGTTAATAATAACTATTCTTTGTGAAACAAATACCTCAAAATCGAACTCAAAGTTTGAGTAAGCACCGTATCGTTAAATGTAAGGTTATTTCATCGCGGTTAGGTATAAGCTCCCATAAATTTAATGTACTATCGACTGATGCTATACATTTTTTATTTCAAATAACGCCTGAGGGGCTGCACTGCACGTAGTCTGCATACCTCAAACTCCCAGGCCCAATCAAATCCTAATTACGGACGCATTTTTATTTTTTGTACTGAAAATCTAAAATTAAGTTCACATTATGATAAACGTAATTCCCAGACAGATCCTTGGAAATCTTTTCATTGCGTCCAAAAAAATTTCCCAACTTTGCGGGTTCTTTGCTCATTTGAATGAGAGCCTAGCCGAAAGAGAAGCATACGTAACGAAACAGAAGATACAAAAAACCAAAGTATATCTACCTCCAGAAGCAGAATCCTGCTTCCGAAATACCAACAGAGTGGGCGCAATATCGTTGTATGCACCTTCTTCCAGGAGCACATACCTGCTTCCAAACATACCATCAGAATGAGCACAATGCCGTTCTATGAACCGCTGGAGGCTCCAACAATCCCAACTTTGCGGGTTCTTTGCTCGTTTGAATGATAACCTAGCCGAAAGATACGTAACGAAACAGAAGATACAAAAAACCAAAGTATATCTACCTCCAGAAGCAGAATCCTGCTTCCGAAATACCAACAGAGTGGGCACAATATCGTTGTATGAACCCACGAGGGAGCAGTAACTGCTGCGCAGAAGCAAACCCATTTCTGACGTTCTGCGCATGACGTCACTGAGGAACAGGTCTTGGCGCGCGCGAAGTGTACGTCTGAGCTTTGTGTTGTCGTGGTTCGTCCGTGTTGTGTTTCGTGCGTGTTGTCGTTTCCGTCTGGTTATCTATGTAGACGTTTTTATGATCATCCATCGCCATTCGAGGTAAAGAGCCGGTTAAGACTGTTGTTGTTGGGAGCAAACGCATCGTCTGTTGAGCCAGATGAAGAAGGAAGATTCGTGACTGCAATTGTTTTTGGCAATATCCTGCCTGATATGTCTGAGGCGTTGGCAATGGTTGAAGGAGAGAAGGAGATAGAAGATTTAGATTTTGGAGTAGGAGAATCCGATGTGCCTCCAATGTCACTGGCTTCTGATTGTAGCACTGAAGGATTTAAATATCTTGCTGGATATGTAGCTTATCGATGCAGACAGTATGACAGATGACTGACCACACCCACTGGGGAGTTACTGACACTGCCTGAGGAGACATCGAGAGGATGGCTGGGCATGGTTTCTCGTGGCGGTTTGCTTGTGCCTTCAGAAACGTGGCTCGAAACAATTAGCTAATTTGAATTAATTTTTGCCCAGATCCATGGACACGACAGTTTGTCCAGGGAAAGTGGTGTCATCAAGAACCTGTGCGCTATACTTACCGAGCGATTCCCCACTATTTACCCAGAAATCATTAAGATTTACGCTAGGACGAGAACATTTATCCGACTGCGTTGGCTGTCTGCAAAGGACAAGTCGAAGAAAGCAGTTGCCGCTCAGCAACGGAAAGCAAGGAAGTGGTATTTGTCATCGCTTTAGAATGTAAATAAACAATATTTGCGAAAGTTAAATAATATATAAACTTAGTGATAGAAGTGAAGGTCCTCTGACTGTATGTGTTTCACAACTAGCAAGACTCTACACTGACAGTGCCAAGGATTGGCTTATTGTTTCCCACACTACACACCAACTTTGCTGAACGGCGGACTCGGTAAGTTAATTTACCACTATTTCCTGTAAATCGTATTTTGCAGCACTTTTTTTGATTCAATGCTCTTTTATATAAGTGAATTTTAACAACTAGGGCAAACATTATACATTCACCTTGATAAAAATATAAGCCAAAGGTTTGAGGTGTGAGAAAATTAAGAATGTGTGTGTGTGTGTCAGTTCAGGTAGGTAATTCAAATGCTTCCTACAAATAAGGCAATTGCATAATTTCTTGAGTGAAAATGACAGTGTTTTTGTAGACATGATGTAAACAGAATATAAATGCGCGTTACATAGAGCTTGTCTACAAGTTAACACTTTTCCCAGAGCCAAAGTTAGATAATTGAATGCTCATTTCGAACGTTTACTTCGTAGAGTACTGCAAAACAGACTGTACTTCGCACTTATTTTTGTATAGTTTGATCTATAGACGCTTGATTTTATTAAAGTCAGCACTCAGCAGTGTCTGTTTAAAGCTGGACAAGCTACAGAATATAGCAGTAACTTTCTCGAAATAGCAGAATAACAATTTACCTTTTACTATTTCTGTAGAAACTGAAACATTTCACAAATACATCGCTTAAATGCGCGGGCTGCGTATTGTAGCGCTGTTCCAGAGGCAGCGGTGGTTCCTTCGTGACGTCACAGCCTCAGCCAATGGCAGGACAGAACGCTTACTGCTCAACCTTATTTTTTTTACGGACCTTGTATGAACCTTCTTCCAGGAGCACATACCTGCTTCCAAACATACCATTAGAATGAGCACAATACCTCCAGAAGCAGAATCCTGCTTCCGAAATACCAACAGAGTGGGCACAATATCGTTGTATGAACCTTCTTCCAGGAGCACATACCTGCTTCCAAACATACCATCAGAATGAGCACAATGCCGTTCTATGAACCGCTGGAGGCTCCAACACTCCAAGGCGGCGCCGATATTTTATTTTGTATTGTCGTTGTTACAATGCGTCTGCGACTTTACACTCTGTACAAATAATGCTGGAGCGCACAGTAATAAACGGACAACTAAACCAGACAGAGAGCCAGGATTAGCTCGCACATCATGGCACATGCGCCTTAAATAACCTCTGCACCACAGACCTGAGCCGGCCGGTGTGGCCAAGCGGTTAAAGGCGCTACAGTCTGGAACCGCGTGACCGCTACGGTCGCAGGTTCGAATCCTGCCTTGGGCATGGATGTGTGTGATGTCCTTAGGTTAGTTAGGTTTACGTAGTTCTAAGTTCTAGGGGACTGATGACCTTAGAAGTTAAGTCCCATAGTGCTCAGAGCCATTTTTTGAACCACAGACCTGAGCTACAGTTTTCGTTGACAGAGCTATGAGACTCATTATTACACTAGGAGATTAGTTTGCAGCTCAATGCTAAACAGCGTGCAAGTGAGACCAATACCTCCAACAGACTAAAAGATTCAAACGCGTAGCATGTAAGGTGAATGTGACTGACACACAATTCGTAGCTTTGCGCAAAACAGCAATGCTACACAGAACGCTAAAGGTTCTCACCGTTTATCCGCTGTAGACATACAAGTTCAGAGCAGAGTCTCGGTATTAAAATGGCAGGCGCACCTCGTGCCGCCAAGTGGTAGACTAAAGCAATGCTGGCCGCTATCAAACTCCTGCCTCTCCGTATACACTTAACACTAGTCAGCCGCTGCGCCAACACCATCGCTGCTCAGTCTAGCCGCAGCGGAAAACCGGACACCCACTTCAGCATGACAACGCCATCTCTCGCCCCTGACACCAACAAGACACGAAACCGAAGTCGCCGCCACCCTTCCTGCGCGCTCTTGCACAACCATTTTCGCCGACTGGCGCCGCACGTATTACGTCCCTCTACTGTAATTTACTATTTGATATATTGATTTATAAGCATTGACTGTCACGTAAAAAACAGTAGAGGCCGTAATAAGAAAATTCATTTGTAGGTGGCCAAAATAAATGCTATGATTTACTTGAGCGGCAGGCTCCCTACAAATTATTTCAAATGCTCTTAGCGTAATGGAATTCCGGCCAAGTCCACTGCACTAGAAATAATTGCATCTCTGAAAATATTTAGTTTTTGCCAAAATAACATTAATTAACTTTTACACTTTAAACAACTTAATGACTTGGAATGATTTTTACTTCGCTGGCTACTGAAATAATCTGCACAAAATAGCAATTTGAAATAGGCTGCGTAATGGCGGCCAATTGTTACCAGTCAAAGATCACCGCTGCTCGCTTCGCAGGAACTGAAAAATGCTAAGTAACTTTTTTTTTTTAATGACGCTTTATGAAGAGGTGCCTGTATGGGTTTTCAAATGACACAATGCACTCAGTTTTATACAAGGTGTTACAAAAAGGTACGGCCAAACTTTTAGGAAACATTCCTCACACACAAAGAAAGAAAATACACTCCTGGAAATTGAAATAAGAACACCGTGAATTCATTGTCCCAGGAAGGGGAAACTTTATTGACACATTCCTGGGGTCAGATACATCACATGATCACACTGACAGAACCACAGGCACATAGACACAGGCAACAGAGCATGCACAATGTCGGCACTAGTACAGTGTATATCCACCTTTCGCAGCAATGCAGGCTGCTATTCTCCCATGGAGACGATCGTAAAGATGCTGGATGTAGTCCTGTGGAACGGCTTGCCATGCCATTTCCACCTGGCGTCTCAGTTGGACCAGCGTTCGTGCTGGACGTGCAGACCGCGTGAGACGACGCTTCATCCAGTCCCAAACATGCTCAATGGGGGACAGATCCGGACATCTTGCTGGCCAGGGTAGTTGACTTACACCTTCTAGAGCACGTTGGGTGGCACGGGATACATGCGGACGTGCATTGTCCTGTTGGAACAGCAAGTTCCCTTGCCGGTCTAGGAATGGTAGAACGATGGGTTCGATGACGGTTTGGATGTACCGTGCACTATTCAGTGTCCCCTCGACGATCACCAGTGGTGTACGCCCAGTGTAGGAGATCGCTCCCCACACCATGATGCCGGGTGTTGGCCCTGTGTGCCTCGGTTGCATGCAGTCCTGATTGTGGCGCTCACCTGCACGGCGCCAAACACGCATACGACCATCATTGGCACCAAGGCAGAAGCGACTCTCATCGCTGAAGACGACACGTCTCCATTCGTCCCTCCATTCACGCCTGTCGCGACACCATTGGAGGCGGGCTGCACGATGTTGGGGCGTGAGCGGAAGACGGCCTAACGGTGTGCGGGACCGTAGCCCAGCTTCATGGAGACGGTTGCGAATGGTCCTCGCCGATACCCCAGGAGCAACAGTGTCCCTAATTTGCTGGGAAGTGGCGGTGCGGTCCCCTACGGCACTGCGTAGGATCCTACGGTCTTGGCGTGCATCCGTGAGTCGCTGCGGTCCGGTCCCAGGTCGACGGGCACGTGCACCTTCCGCCGACCACTGGCGACAACATCGATGTACTGTGGAGACCTCACGCCCCACGTGTTGAGCAATTCGGCGGTACGTCCACCCGGCCTCCCGCATGCCCACTATACGCCCTCGCTCAAAGTCCGTCAATTGCACATACGGTTCACGTCACGCTGTCGCGGCATGCTACCAGTGTTAAAGACTGCGATGGAGCTCCGTATGCCACGGCAGACTGGCTGACACTGACGGCGGCGGTGCACAAATGCTGCGCAGCTAGCGCCATTCGACGGCCAACACCGCGGTTCCTGGTGTGTCCGCTGTGCCGTGCGTGTGATCATTGCTTGTACAGCCCTCTCGCAGTGTCTGGAGCAAGTATGGTGGGTCTGACACACCGGTGTCAATGTGTTCTTTTTTCCATTTCCAGGAGTGTATGTCTTTTTTTTACATTTCAAATGTATTGTCCTTAATATTTCAAATGGGACACTACAAACGTCCCCTAGACCAGAGTCACAATCAGTACCTCTGCACCTGATTGCGATCTCGCTCCTCACTAATTGGGACCAAAACAAGAAAAAAATGTTCAGTAAACTACGGCTCTGAGGGGCATCCCTAAAAAGTTATGAGCCCGTGTTCATGTTTACTACTATGAAACACATCTGTTCTACTGAATAAGCGCTCATAGCTCCTAAGGTGCGCATTCTTTTCTTTTTGTTCCATACTACCTGCTCCTGAGGTACAGAAACCAAAGAGGTTGCAGAGTCAGAGAGGCGAGCACGATTTTTGCTTATAACTTTCGACTCGCTCGTTTCCGAACCAGAGTCCCTTGTCTCGAAATAATATGTTTACCCTTCTCCATGATACCTGAAAGTTTCACGTAGTCACCTTTTACAATGGCTCTGGTTTCTCCTTACTTTGAGGCGCTCACAGTACCAGAACAGCAAAGCCACGTTTGCTGCTGTTACAAGACCAGCAAATTATCCCTAGTGACTATTGATACTTCACGACCCGGATGTTTGTGAGGTCTCCCCAGAGAAACCCCTCCAGTGTCACTACTTCCAGGGTTGGTGCTCACTGTGGAGAGGTACTTTCCTCGTACAGCCTGGGATAAGGATAGCTGTATATTACGTCAAGTGGCGGCGTTAGCAGTCTGTTTGCTGTAACTCTGCGGAGAGCCACAGAGGGTACGCCTGGGAACCCCCTGTTTGCCCTCCTAAGTGTTTCCAGCGGCGCAGCGAGGGTAACCACCCTCCGTTTGCGCTGCGTCAACCCCTAAGTGCCTCCGGCTGTCGCCGTCTGAGCAGCGATCTACGGTCACTGCCCTGAGGTAAGTCGACAATGTAGTTCCATTTTAGATGCGTGTACTGCACATTTTCTGTAAGTGGGGGTTCTAGCAAGCCGTAGAGCGACATGCAGTACTGCGTACAGGTCTGAATCTACCTCTACGTGGCTACTCACACTGAAGTGTTTGGCAGGGGAATCACAGAACAACTTTCATACTATATCTCTACTGTTACACTTTCGAGTAGCACGTGGGGAAAAATGTGCATCTAAATACTTCCGAGCGCGCTCTGATTTCTGTCATTTTATCACGATGGTCATTTCTCTGAGTGTGGGTGAGAGTCAAAATATTTTGGCATTCTGGAGAAGAAAGTGGGTGATTGTAATTTTTTTCGCCGCTACTAAAAATGCTACTGTTTTAATTACCCCACCCAAACTCGCTTATCATGTCCGTGTCATTCTGTACGCTATTTTGCAGTAGCACAAAACGAACTGCTCCTATATGAACTTGCTCGAGGTGCTCCGTCAATCCTGTCTGGCAAGCATCCGACACCAAGCAGCACTACCCGAGAAGAGGACGGTCTCTTTAGTATCCCTCCTGCGTCTTCTGAGTGTTCTGCTCATAAAACGCACTCTTTGGTTCGTCTTCACGACAAATTTTTCTGCATGATGATTCCAATAATTATTGCTCGTAATTGTAATCTCTACGTATTTAGTAGTATTGACAATCCTTAAAGTAATGTGATTTAATGAGTAGCTTAAATTAAACAGAATTTTTTAGCACTGGGGTTGGAGGACCTTGGACGTTTTGTTGTTCACAGTCAAATGTCACATTTTGTACCAAGCACGTATCTTGCCTAAATCATTTTGCAGTTGTTTTTGATCTTCTGACGACTTTTCTAGGCGGTAAACCACAAAATCATTTGCAAACAATCTTACTGTTGTTGTGGTCTTCAGTCCTAAGGCTGGTTTGATGCAGCTCTCCATGCTACTCTATCCTGTGCAAGCTTCTTCATCTCCCAGTACCTACTGCTGCCTACATCCTTCTGAATCTGCTTAGTGTATTCGTCTCTTGGTCTCCCTCTACGATTTTTACCCTCCACGCTGCCCTTCAATACTAAATTGGTGAGCCCTTAATGTCTCAGAACATGTCCTACCAACCGATACCTTCTTCTAGTCAAGTTGTGGCACAAGCTCCTCTTCTCCCCAATTCTATTCAATACCTCCTCATTAGTTATGTGATCTACCCAACTAATCTTCAGCTTTCTCCTGTAGCACCACATTTCGAAAGCTTCTATTCTCTTCTTGTCTAAACTATTTATCGTCCACGTTTCGCTTCCATACATGGCTACACCCCATACAAATACTTTCAGAAACGACTTCCTGACATTTAAATCTATACTCGATGTTAACAAATTTCTCTTCTTCAGAAATGCTTTCTTTGCCATTGCCAGTCCACATTTTATATCCTCTCTACTTCGACCATCATCAGTTATTTTGCTCCCCAAATAGCAAAACTCCTTTACTACTTTAAGTGTCTCGTTTCCTAATCTAATTCCCTCAGCATCACCCGACTTAATTCGACTACATTCCATTATCCTCGTTTTGCTTTTGTTGATGTTCATCTTATATCCTCCTTTCAAGACACTGTCCATTCCGTTCAACTGCTCTTGCAAGTCCAGTGGTTGTCAGGAAGGGGGCGATCGTTACGGAGAAGGGGGTAGTGGGGAGCGGAAAGGGAACCAGTAAGGCGATGGAAGGAGGACCAGTACTTGGAGGAGTTGATAGGGAGGGTGGCGTTGAGTCGTGTGCAGGTCTGGCGCCAGTCTCGGCGTTTCGTCGCTGTAATAAGGTTCTGTATGTGTCGCTGTATTTGCCGGTGGCGGTGGAGTGCATCCCTGTCACGAGTGCGCAGGAAGGAGCGATAGAGGCGGCGGGATTCAAGGAGGAGGACATCCCGCGGAGAGTGGGACGGTGTGGGTGGATGGTTTTAGTAGGAACATGGGCCTCCACAGTGTCAGTAATTACCTTCTGAAGGAAGGACGAGGCGTGGATGATGTCCTCAGGATGGCGATAGGTAAGAGGGTGGCTTTTGACTTGGGTGGAGATGGAGTCCCGGTAGGAATCTAAGTTGGCACGGTGATAGTCATGGACGACCTTGGGAGGGGGTGCAGGGTGCAGAGCCAGAGCGGGGCGGCGAGCAGACGTTATGGTGAGAAGGACAGGGAGGTGATCGCTACCTGTGGGGTCAAGGACGGCGACAGCGATACGCCCAAGGAGGTTGGCAGAGGCAATGACAACATTTGGGGTGGTGTCACTTCTGGGTCGGGTGTGCTGGGGAAGGGGAACAAGGTCACCTTGGATCGTGGAGAGGAACTGATGCCACTGCTGAAGGGCAGCAGGAGTGCGGCTATGGATGTTGAGTTTGGCAGCAATCACATAGGTGGAGAAGGTGCGGTCAGTGTGTGAGATGAAGACATAAGCAAGACGAGCAGTGGAGCGACATAGATGGTGGCACAGGTGAGGGAGGGGAAGAAGATGCTAAGGTGTTCAGTGGGGTCATTGAGGAGAGGTTGTGGCCGAACGGGGATATGCTTAAGGTGGCCAATCGCGACTCCACCCTGCGCACGAGGACCAGGGGCGTCAGTGTGGTGGAGGATATAGGGAGAGGTGCGAATAGAATGGTGGGGCTGGAGAAAGGTTTCGTTGAAGAGGAAGGTGTCGACCTGGTGGTGGGAGAGGGTATTTGTTGGAGCAGAAGGAGCGAATGTTCTGGAAGAGGATGCGATACTCGTGCCGCGCCATGGCGAGAAGGAGGGGGGAAAGAGAGGGAAGGGAAGAGAGACTAGGGTGTCGAGGCGGGTGAGGGTGAAGTGTGCTCGGTTGTGGTAGTAAGTGGCGAAGGTGTTCACATGGAAAACGGAGCGAGCAGCAAGGGAGATTTGTTGGAAGGTGTGGGGGCGCTGAAAAGGGTGAATGTTTTGGAGTACAACAGTAAGGAACCAGATGATGTCCTCGGCCGTGGGGGGTGGACAGAGGGAATTGTTGGGCTGGCCTGGGGGATCGACAGGATGAACTGGGACTGTAAGCCCAGGGGTGGCTGGAGGGGATTTAGCTTTACACTTGTGGGAGTGGGTGGGATGGGGGCCATTGCAGATATAGCAGGAAGAAGGAGCAGCGAGGTTGGGGCAGTTCTTAAGAAAGTGGGAGGCCCTGCAATCGGGACAGGTGGGGGGGTTTTTGCAGTTGGGAGTCAGGTGGTCATTGTACATCAGGCACTGCTGGCAACGGTAGGATTGGGTAGGGGATTTGGAGGATTCAACAGGGTGGCGACGGCATTGTGGATACGTCGGGCAGAGCGGATTTCTGGGTGGGAGTTCTGCCAACACTTCATCCTCTGTGACCACCGGGCTGAGCTCGGTGATCACAGTGGTGTAGGTGGGGGGGACGATGGGGAGGCTGGGGCTGATGAGGAGTGGAAGCAGAAAGGAAGGGTGTCAGAGAGGCGTGGGGGGTCCAAACATAACTCGTGGGAGTTTTCACAGGAGGTCTGTGTGAAAGGATGGGGACAGGGACTCGATAAGGACTGTGTCCATGCGGGGAATGAGTCGGGAGATGGGAGCACCATGTAAGTACTTTCGTATGTCCACAGTGAGAGTACAAGCGTCGAGGAACTTAGGATCAGGAGTTGCCAGGACAAAGGTGTGGAGGGTGGGGGCCAGGGTATGGGTGGCAGGAGGAGGGGTAGTGTCCCTGGAGACGACAGGAGGAAGGGGAAGTGGTGTTGACTTTTTGGTGGAAGTGGCGGAACCAGAGTCGGTAATGATGCGCTTTTGGGGTTTTTTGGAGACTGGAGGCTGGGAGGAGGGGAGAGGGATGAGGAGGAGAGGGAGGCGGCGGGTAGCAGATCCCTGTGGCATAGTGGAGGCGCCGGAAGAAGCAGCCAGTTCAGTGGTGGCGACGATAGCTCGGCGCGACGCGATGTGTGTGGGAGATGCAGACGACGAAGCGATGGGGTGGGTGAGTGAGGGGAAGGCGACCACCTGAGGGGCAGCAGCAGAGGCGGCAACAGAGGCGTACGTGGGGGCGGGGGTAGTAATGGGAGCTGTTGAGGGTGTGGAGGCTGGAGGAAGGGTGTAGAGGTGAGGGTATACAGAAGGGGAGGAGATAGGGGGAAGGGTAAGTGGGGGAAGGGGAGGGGAAGTGTTAGGAGGGAGGCCAGGGGCGGCACTCCAGGAAGTGACTGTGGGATAGGGGGACGGGGAGGTGTAGATGACAGTGGAGGTGGGAGTACTCATAGCAGACGAACGGCGACGGACAGACGGACGGGCAGCAGGCGGCGGCGGCAGCGGCGATGGACAGCGAGCAGGCAGGCGGACGAAAAAAAAAAAAAAAACATTACACGGCTGAAATACTTACTGCTTTACAACACTGAAATGGAATACATGGAATAAAACTGGTTCCTACATAAATCATGTTGTTGTTGTTGTGATCATCAGTCCTGAGACTGGTTTGATGCAGCTCTCCATGCTAATCTATCCTGTGCAAGCTCCTTCATCTCCCAGTACCTACTACAACCTACATCCTTCTGAATCTCCTTAATGTATTCATCTCTTGGTCTCCCTCTACGACTTTTACCCTCCACACTGCCCTCCAATGTTAAATTTGTGATCCCTTGATGCCTCAGAACATGTCCTACCAACCGATCCCTTCTTCTACTCAAGCTGTGCCACAAACTTCTCTTCTCCCGAATCCTATTCAATACCTTCTCATTAGTTACGTGATCTGCCCACCTAATATTCAACATTATTCTGTAGCACCACATTTCAAAAGCTTCTATTCTCTTCTTGTCCAAACTATTTATTGTCCATGTTTCACTTCCATACATGGCTACACTCCATACAAATACTTTCAGAAACGACTTCCTGACACTTAAGTCTATACTCGATGTTAACAAATTTCTCTTCTTCAGAAACGTTTTCCTTGCCATTGCCAGTCTACATTTTATATCCTCTCTACTTCGACCATCAACAGTTATTTTGCTCCGCAAGCACCAAAACTCCTTTACTTCTTTAAGTGTCTCATTTCCTAGTCTAATTCCCTCAGCATCACCCGACTTAATTCGACTACATTCCATTATCCTCGTTTTGCTTTTGTTGATGTTCATCTTACATCCTCCTTTCAAGACACTGTCCATTCCGTTCAACTGCTCTTGCAAGTCCAGTGCTGTCTCTGACAGAATTGCAATGTCATCGGCGAACCTCAAAGTATTTATTTCTTCTCCATGGATTTTAATGTCTACTCCGAACTTTTCTATTGTTTCCTTTACTGCTTGCTCAATATACAGATTGAATAGCATCGGGGAGAGGCCACATCCCTGTATCACTCCCTTCCCAACCACTGCTTCCCTTTCATGCCCCTCGACTCTTATAACTGCCATCTGGTTTCTGTACAAATTGTAAATAGCCTTTCGCTCCCTGTATTTTACCCCTGCCACCTTCAGAATTTGAAAGAGAGTATCCCAATCAACATTATCAAAAGCTTTCTCTAAGTCTACAAATGCTAGAAACGTAGGTTTGCCTTTCCTTAATCTTCCTTCTAAGATAAGTCGTAAGGTCAGTATTGCATCACGTGTTCCAACATTGCTACGGAATCCAAACTGATCTTCCCCGAGATAGGCTTCTACCAGTTTTTCCATTCGTCTGTAAAGAATTCGCGTTAGTATTTTGCAGCTGTGACTTATTAAACTGATAGTTCGGTAATATTCACATCTGTCAACACCTGCCTTCTTTGGGATTGGAATTATTATATTCTTCTTGAAGTCTGAGGGTATTTCGCCTGTCTCGTGCATCTTGCTCACCAGATGGTAGAGTTTTGTCAGGACTGGCTCTACTAAGGCCGTTAGTAGTTCTAATGGAATGTTGTCTACTCCCGGGGCCTTGGTTCGAGTCAGGTCTTGCAGTGCTCTGCCAAACTCTTCACGCAGTATCGTATCTCCCGTTTCATCTTCATCTACATCCTCTTCCATTTCCATAATATTGTTCTCAAGTACATCGCCCTTGTATAGACCCTCTGTATACTCCTTCCACCTTTCTGCTTTCCCTTCTTTGCTTAGAACTGGGTTTGCATCTGAGCTCTTGATATTCATGCAAGTGGTTCTCTTTTCTGCAAAGGTCTCTTTAATTTTCCTGTAGGCTGTATCTATCTTACCCCTAGTGAGATAAGCCTCTACATCCTTACATTTGTCCTCTAGCCTTGCCTGCTTAGCCATTTTGCACTTCCTGTCAATCTCATTTTTGAGACGTTTGTATTCCTTTTTTCCTGCTTCATTTACTGCATTTTTATATTTTCTCTTTTCATCAGTTAAATTCAATATTTCTTCTGTTACCCAAGGATTTCTACTAGCTCTCGTCTTTTTACCTACTTGATCGTCTGCTGCCTTCACTACTTCATCCCTCAGAGCTACCCATTCGTTTTCTACTGTATTTCTTTTCCCCATTCCTGTCAATTGTTCCCTTATGCTCTCCCTGAAACTCTGTACAACCTCTGGTTTAGTCAGTTTACCCAGGTCCCATCTCCTTAAATTCCCACCTTTTTGCAGTTTCTTCAGTTATAATCTACAGTTCATAACCAATAGATTGTGGTCAGAGTCCACATCTGCCCCTGGAAATGTCCTACAATTTAAAATCTGGTTCCTAAATCTCTGTCTTAGCATTATATAATCTATCTGATACCTTTTAGTATCTCCAGGATTCTTCCATGTATACAACCTTCTTTTATGATTCTTGAACCAAGTGTTAGCTATGATTAAGTTATGCTCCGTGCAAAATTCTACCAGACGGCTTCCTCTTTCATTTCTTAGCCCCAATCCATATTCACCTACTATGTTTCCTTCTTTCCCTTTTCCTACTGTCGAATTCCAGTCACCCATGACTATTAAATTTTCGTCTCCCTTCACTATCTGAATAATTTCTTTTATCTCATCATACATTTCTTCAATTTCTTCGTCATCTGCAGAGCTAGTTGGCATATAAACTTGTACTACTGTAGTAGGCATGGGCTTCGTGTCTATCTTGGCGACAATAATACGTTCACTATGCTGTTTGTAGTACCTTACCCGTACTCCTATCTTTTTATTCATTATTAAACCTACTCCTGCATTACCCCTATTTGATTTTGTATTTATAACCCTGTATTCACCTGACCAGAAGTCTTGTTCCTCCTGCCACCGAACTTCACTAATTCCCACTATATCTAACTTTTACCTATCAATTTCCCTTTTTAAATTCTCTAACCTACCAGCCCGATTAAGGGCTCTGACATTCCCCGCTCCGATCCGTAGAATGCCAGTTTTCTTTCTCTTGATAACGACGTCCTCCTCAGTAGTCCCCGCCCGGAGATCCGAATGGGGGACTATTTTACCTCCGGAATATTTTATCCAAGAAGACGCCATCACCATTTAACCATACAGTGAAGCTGCACGCCCTCGGGAAATATTACGGCTTTCAGCCGTTCGCAGTACCACAACAGCAAGGCCGTTTTGGTTAGTGTTACAAGGCCAGATCAGTCAATCATCCAGACTGTTGCCCCTGCAACTACTGAAAGGGCTGCTGCCCCTCTTCAGGAACCACACGTTTGTCTGGCCTCTCAACAGATACCCCTCCATTGTGGTTGCACCTACGGTACGGCTATCTGTATCGTTGAGGCACGCAATCCTCCGCACCAACGGCAAGGTCTATGGTTCATAGGGGGGGGAATAAATCATATGACATCAAAATTATAAACATACATATGAGTTAAGAAGCTCAAGTCAAATAGCAGAAAATTTGGAATAAAGTCCTCCATGGAAGCAGTGAAATCTGCTACAACAGTTATAACTTCTTAGAAGAGCAGACACTGGACTGAATGCGTGGCAGCAAGTTGCAATGTCAGGTAAACGTTGTGTAGAGGGCGCTACTTACCGAGCGCTAGTAGCGTGATAAACGCCCAGCCGCATGAAGTACGGAACTGTTACAGTACTACATCAGTATGATACATATTAGACGTTTTGATTAAAGTAAATTGCATGTAGTATAAAAGACAGAACTTACAAAAGACATAAAAGGATTAAAATAGTTTTTTATAAAGTAACAATAATATGTGTCATAAAATTAATAAAATGTTTAAATGCAAATACGTGACGAGGATTTTATCAAGGTGCTTTTTTATTTCAGTCTTTGATCACAATATGAATTCCTTAGACGATGACCGGTTTCAGTCTGTAATGACCATCCTCAGATCTTTTTTACACCGTGTCCTAAAGTGATACGGCCATAATGGAATCGTCAAAACATATAAATACAATCAGCATGCCATTATGGCCGTATCACTTTAGGAAATGGTGTAAAAAATATCTGGGGATGGTCATTACAGACTGAAACCGGTCATCGTCTAAAGAATTCATATTGTGATCAGAGACTGAAATAAATAAAGCATTTTGCAGTATTGGAGCACTGTTTGTATATGCGATTATGTCACAGTTGGTTTTATCAGGCTAATATAACATACAAGAAAAAGCGGGGGGATGTACTTTAGACAGAAATCTGCAAAACAATACGTGATATACAGTGCCACCTGGGCTGCTATCAGTAAGGAAGTACAGAATCCGTTAAGTAGAGGGTGAAACAGTGCTTCCTAAATGGAAGCGAACGGAAACATAAACCAATGCACTATCAAGTTGCGAACAGTGAGTTAAAGACATTAAAGAATCTTTCGTTTCTTAACTATAGTTGTTCGTTTAAGATGAGTCCATCGTTGCTGGCCATCTGGCTAAGGATCTCAAGTTCTTCCAAGACATTAAGTTTCTATCCAATCCTCTCTCCTTATAGTATCGTCATTTCGTGCGCTATTTTGGGACTGTATCTCGATATTAACAAATGCTCGGCGAAAGTAGAATTACGAACATCTCTACCATGCTCCTCTAGCATATTAATATCTTATGTTAGAAGTCCTGCCGATTTGTCCGGTATAAAACACAGGGTACATACCGCAAGTAATACTGTAATTTTGAAATTTTTAAACTGTAGATTAAATCTTTCTGTAAACTGTTATTGTAGAGAAAAAAACTTTGCACCCATATTTATTAACTAACCGTCGCTGAATCCTATACGATACATTACATAAGTAAGGTATTGAAATGCATTTTTCCTTTATCCTTTTCCCCTTTCGGACAGTACCTTTCATTGGTTTTAGCTTCGAAAACTTTTTCCGCTAACGAGGGTTCATAACCGTCATTGAAGGCCACTGTTTAAATGAAATCAATTTCTTTCTGTAGCTCAGCTGATGATTAAAGAGTGACTATAGCCCGACGAATAGCTGAATGAAGGAAAGCTGCCTTATGGGACTGAGGATGTGCTTAATACTCTTTTTTCTCGTGCTTTGCAACTTTCTACACTCGTCTGTTCATGATTATTTTGCAGTGGGTTTAATACTGTCCCCGAATGCTGTGACAGTCTGAATTGTTTTAATTGAAACTCACCCTGTTGTTTATCTCCGTTTCCTGTACTGCCACTTCTGCCAGTTACCTTTGTACGTTTTGGATCTAGCCTACCGTTTTCTCTTGTTCAAAAGAAACTGTATAATCTGACGTGTTAACCTCCCTTGGTCCATCCTAAAAATATGTCCAAAGATCATGTTCATTCTTTTCCCCATGAGTTCTGTGATTCTCTGTTGTAATACTGTTTTTGATTCCCTCGATTTCAATATTGGCTGTCTTGTGTTCTTCAAGGTTGATTGATTAGTTGATAATTATAATTTCATGACTACCCTCCTTAGGAGTGTGCGAGGCAAGGGGGAGAGGGGAATGCGATGAGTATGTCTACGACTTTTTAACGATGTTGTTTCTGATGATGCAGCTTTAGACCACGAAACCGGCTGTATTCTATTAAAAAACAATGTTAACAGCTGTTAACAGAGTTCTTTTTAACGATACACAGTACATAGAGAATAAAATAGTACACCTCATAACTAAAAGAATGTCTTAAAAAGGCAGCTGCATGTAGTTCTGTTCACCAGAAATAAAGCTTTTGGAAATACTTGTCTAATAGACATGCAACAAAAATTGTGTTACTGGAGATATTTGTTTCACAGACACTGTGTTATTTGAGAAAACAACTATTACTTCACTGTAACCATCACCATCGACAATGACTTATACCACAATACTGACAAAGAAACTATATGTAGCTACAGAGACGTATCCACCAACAGCGATGGTGTAACAATAAACACATCTGCCTTGTAAGCAGGAGACCTGTGCTCAAGTACTGGCAGTGGTACAAATTTTAATTCATTTCTTCAGCTTCTGGGCAATGACCTTGCTGCGGTGGATACACCGGTTACCGTCAGATTACCGAAGCTAAGCGCTGTCGGGCGTGACCGGCACTTGGATGGATAACCATCCTAGCCACCATGCGCTGTTGCCAGTTTTCGGGATGCACTCAGCCTCGTGACTCCAATTGAGGAGCTACTCGACCGAATAGAAAACCATCATAACGACCGGGAGAGCGGTGTGCTGACCCCACGCCCCTCCTATCTGCATCCTCAGCTGAGGACGACACGGCGGTCGGATGGGTCCGATGGGCCACTTGTGGCCTGAAGACGGAGTGCTTTTTTTAGTGCTCTTCAGCTTCTGTTATTGTTGTAGATCAAGTTGAGACTCTTATGTCTGATGGGAAAATTTATTTATTAAAAAATAAAAATGCATTCATGTTGCTCGGGCACATACTTCCTTTTATGGGCTAATTTTACAGTCTGATTTTTTTTGTGGAATATTTATCTTCAGGTATTCTGAGATGAATTTTCTGAGGTATGAATTCTGAAAGAATGGCTATGGGATTCGAGACATGATTAGTGCCCTCCAAGACATAGGAAGGCGAAAAAGTTTAATAATCATGTGAAGGTCTACCTACTGTGTTTCTTCCTTTCTGTGTTGCAACAGACGAGAATCCTAGGAAGCTAAGGGGAATGCCACACCCACTTAAGAAGAGTCACAGTTGCAGAGCTTCTAGGGTTAACAAGGTTCCTTGTCAGTGGAGAAGCAACTGTCAGTCTATCCATGAACTTACAGATCAGAGCACTAGAATGACATGAAAAAAAAACTTGCGTTACTAGAAGTATTTCTTTCACAGACACTGTGTTATTTGAGTAAACAACTATTACTTCACCTGTAGCCACCACCATCAACAATACGTCCCACCACAAAACTTACAAATTATATGAAGGTACAGAGGTATTTCCACCGACAGCGGAAACTAAAATGTTTTGTTAGAAATTGTGATGTGTATGGACATCTTCATCTGAGTCAGCAGATGATCTTACTTGTTCGTGGAAGCAAGTTCTCCAAGTTGAGAAGAAGCACCGAAATGCACAGAATTGGCTATGTTGCTACGAGACCAAGGGGACCGCTATAGCAGAGATGGAGAAAATTTCTGACCACATGATTAAATTTATTTATTTATCGTGTGGCTTTCTTAAGCACAATATCCGTCGCATTAGAATATGCGTATGTTTTTATACACCTACTGGAGCGTCACATATAATTTATAAATATATATGCGATTATTATAGGGGAAATCTATACAAATATCTAAATGATCTTTTGTTCAAAATTTAATTTCTGAAATTTATTCACTGAAAATTTCGAAATTTTTACACAACGTTGCTTCCGAATGTGTGTGCATTTTTCATGCCTATTTTTCTAATATATGACTGGGTGTTGTTGTGTCGTCTTCATCACCATCATTCATGCCCATCACGGTCGGAGGAAGACAATGGCAAACAACCCCCGCTAGGACCTTGTTTAGTCTGCAGTGCAGGTCTCCCCCATCGTCCTCCTGCGCTCCTTAGAGTATGGGACATCATCATTATCATCATCTAAAATACGAGGGCAGCTCAATAAGTAATGCAACACATTTTTCTTCTGAAACAGGGGTTGTTTTATTCAGCATTGGAATACACCAGGTTATTCCCCTATCTTTTAGCTACACAACACTATTTTTCAACGTAATCTCCATTCAATGCTACGGTCTTACGCCACCTTGAAATGAGGGCCTGTATGCCTGCACGATACCATTCCACTGGTCGATGTCGAAGCCAACGTCGTACTGCATCAATAACTTCTTCATCATCCGCGTAGTGCCTCCCACGGATTGCGTCCTTCATTGGGCCAAACATAATGAAATCTGACGGTGCGAGATCGGGGCTGTAGGGTGCATGAGGAAGAACAGTCCACTGAAGTTTTGTGAGCTCCTCTCGGGTGCGAAGACTTGTGTGAGGTCTTGCGTTGTCATGAAGAAGCAGAAGTTCGTTCAGATTTTTGTGCCTACGAACACGCTGAAGTCGTTTCTTCAATTTCTGAAGAGTAGCACAATACACTTCAGAATTGATCGTTTGACCATGGGGAAGGACATCGAACAGAATAACCCCTTCAGCGTCCCAGAAGACTGTAACCATGACTTTACCGGCTGACGGTATGGCTTTAAACTTTTTCTTGGTAGGGGAGTGGGTGTGGCGCCACTCCATTGATTGCCGTTTTGTTTCAGGTTCGAAGTGATGAACCCATGTTTCATCGCCTGTAACAATCTTTGACAAGAAATTGTCACCCTCAGCCACATGACGAGCAAGCAATTCCGCACAGATGGTTCTCCTTTCCTCTTTATGGTGTTCGGTTAGACAACGAGGGACCCAGCGGGAACATACCTTTGAATATCCCAACTGGTGAACAATTGTGACAGCACTACCAACAGAGATGTCAAGTTGAGCACTGAGTTGTTTGATGGTGATCCGTCGATCATCTCGAACGAGTGTGTTCGCATGCTCCGCCATTGCAGGAGTCACAGCTGTGCACGGCCGGCCCGCACGCGGGAGATCAGACTGTCTTGCTTGACCTTGCGGCGATGATGACACACGCTTTGCCCAACGACTCACCGTGCTTTTGTCCACTGCCAGATCACCGTAGACATTCTGCAAGCGCCTATGAATATCTGAGATGCCCTGGTTTTCCGCCAAAAGAAACTCGATCACTGCCCGTTGTTTGCAACGCACATCCGTTACAGACGCCATTTTAACAGCTCCGTACAGCGCTACCACCTGTCGGAAGTCAATGAAACTATACGAGACGAAGCGGGAATGTTTGAAAATATTCCGCAAGAAATTTCCGGTCTTTTCAACCAAAATTGGCCGAGAAAAAAAAATGTGTTGCATTACTTATTGAACTGCCCTCGTATAAATAAATATGTAATATGTAGAAGAGAAACGTTACTAGCAAAAATCTCGAAAAGCTCGTGACCGATTTACTTCGTATTTTTGCTCAATTCTCTAACAGGCATAGGCTAATAATTTTTAAGATATATAGTATACAAATGGATACGTAAAATTTAAAGACGAAACATTATTATCAAAAATCTCTAAATGTGCTTGACCGGTTTATTTCTAATTTTTACACATTACTGTAATAATTGTAGGCAACGGCCCTGCCACAGTGGTTAAAATCGGTTCCCATTCGATCACGGCCAAGCTAGGCTAACACTTGCATGGCCGACTGTCCAGGTCTGCCGAGAGCTGTTGGCAAGCGGGGTGTAGTCGGTCCTCGTGACGCATATTAATGAGCTACTTCACTGACAAATAGCCGTTCCGGTCATGGACACTGACAACATCTGGTAGAGCGGTGCGCTGACACATACCCCTCCATATCTACATCCAGTGACGCCTGTAGAATAAGGATGACACGGTGCTCGTTCAGTACCGTCAGCGTCTTCCGAGACCAGTTCGGACGGAGGTCAGAGTATACTGTAATAATTGTATGGACACATGTAAGATATATATTTGTCAATGTGTATAATGTATAAATATGGATATCATATAATAGTGAAACGTTGTTAGGAACCAGGAAAATTGTATCAATGGCTTATCAGTTTGTGATAGAATGTAATCTAAATTTGTGATAACAGCAAAGCCCAAGATCAGAGAGAGGCTAGGTAGTGGGATACAGTGGACATAGGAAGCAGGGAGAAGGAGATGAACGGAGAGAGGGAGCAGGAGGAGACAGAAGAGGTAGGGAGGAGAAGATAGACATACAAAGGTCGGGGAGGCACTAGAGAAAGGGGGGACAGAGGGGCAGCAGGAAGGCAGTGAAGAAGATAGGTGTAGAGGGCGGGGGGGGGGAGAAGGACATAGAAAGAGGAAGGAGGCAGTAGAGGAGAGGAAGAGAGGGGTAGGAGGAGGGGTAGAGAGGTGGAGGAGAAGATAGAGGGGAGGAGGGGAGCGAGGAGATGATGGACAGATGAGGAAGAGGAGGAGAAAGAGGAGGAGCAGGAGAAGGAGGGAGGATAGGAGGATATGCACAAAGAGACAGGGAGGAGCAAATGGGCAGAGACCAGACAGGGGGTGGGGTGGGGTGGAGAGAAGGAAATTAGGATGTATTCCCAATTCCTATTCATTCTCCTTTATTTCTTTTTTACCGCTAGCTTTTAGTATAATCAATTCTGTCGTTCGTTGCAATCAGGAAATCGTGAGAAAATCCACAATACGGCCGATACTGACGTTTGCAACAATGTGGCGAACTATTTGCCTGAGTGCTCCACAATCGCATTTTGACGATGAAGACTTACACCATCCAGACTGTCTACACCATCTACGAGGAAATCCATGTTCCTGCCACGAATGGCGCGTGTTCTGTTAATCGTTGCCCATCTCCTGCGCCATTGGTAGAAAGCAGGGGGTTTCTTTCTTATGCAGACGAAGATCTGACAATGTGGAGGGCGAGAATCTGTCCGCTCTCGTTCCCATGAGTCGTTTAGGGTGAACTCAAACGGTGTGCAGTTCTAAGGCCGCTTTAATGGATGATTTTCTTGATCGGAAATGGTTTCTTTCTAGGATAACCGCGTGTTGATATATAGGTAGCTGTGGGTTGCCTTGTATGAGAAGAGCTGCATTTCGTCGTGTGGGCAGCCATTCGTCAGGTGTTGATATTAGTGAAGCACTGATAATTTACATTGCGTTGTTAAGCTGTGCGTGGAGAACTTGGTGCGTGTGCGCTACTGAGCGATGCAGGAGCATCATATTTCTCAGAAAACTAGACCAGTCGAAGCACTGAAGTGGGCAGGCGTAATGGTGACGTACGACGGCGAATCGCCGTTCGTCTATGGTACTGTAATAACAACAGCAGCCACAACAGTCAGTTGTTTCTGGAATAGCGATTGTGGATTTGGTCGAAAGCTAGAGATTTCATCACTATTTGACGCCGCGAGAAAACTGAGAATATTTCACACATTTTACAAGGTAGTCAGAAACTGTCAGGCATGCATGTAAGGGTGTTGCAAGGTAGGTTGTCCTGACAAATAACTGTATATGATAGCGCACAACACTGCTCAGCCTTTGGCTCGGGTTCAATAGCTACTACTGTCACATGTCCAATTTTTGTACTTCTCACTTCTTACGTTTTAGGAAATCAAATGAAATACACGTTTGGTCTCACTGTCTAGGGCGGGCAGCTTGGATTTGCGCGTCCAACGCCGTGTTTGGCTAACTTCAGTGCTAATGAAACTGGAAACGGCAGAACGTTTCGATGTCTTCTTATTAATTATTTCTCAGCACACGTACGCTGCAATATGGTTACAGGCTTTCTTACCATCTGGTATTTTCAGACATTGTAGTACGTATATACACTCCTGGAAATGGAAAAAGAACACATTGACACCGGTGTGTCAGACCCACCATACTTGCTCCGGACACTGCGAGAGGGCTGTACAAGCAATGATCACACGCACGGCACAGCGGACACACCAGGAACCGCGGTGTTGGCCGTCGAATGGCGCTAGCTGCGCAGCATTTGTGCACCGCCGCAGTCAGTGTCAGCCTGTTTCCTGTGGCATACGGAGCTCCATCGCAGTCTTTAACACTGGTAGCATGCCGCGACAGCGTGGACGTGAACTGGATGTGTAGTTGACGGACTTTGAGCGAGGGCGTATAGTGGGCATGCGGGAGGCCGGGTGGACGTAACGCCGAATTGCTCAACACGTGGGGCGTGAGGTCTCCACAGTACATCGATGTTGTCGCCAGTGGTCGGCGGAAGGTGCACGTGCCCGTCGACCTGGGACCGGACCGCAGCGACGCACGGATGCACGCCAAGACCGTAGGATCCTACGCAGTGCCGTAGGGGACCGCACCGCCACTTCCCAGCAAATTAGGGACACTGTTGCTCCTGGGGTATCGGCGAGGACCATTCGCAACCGTCTCCATGAAGCTGGGCTACGGTCCCGCACACCGTTAGGCCGTCTTCCGCTCACGCCCCAACATCGTGCAGCCCGCCTCCAGTGGTGTCGCGACAGGCGTGAATGGAGGGACGAATGGAGACGTGTCGTCTTCAGCGATGAGAGTCGCTTCTGCCTTGGTGCCAATGATGGTCGTATGCGTGTTTGGCGCCGTGCAGGTGAGCGCCACAATCAGGACTGCATACGACCGAGGCACACAGGGCCAACACCCGGCATCATGGTGTGGGGAGCGATCTCCTACACTGGCCGTACACCACTGGTGATCGTCGAGGGGACACTGAATAGTGCACGGTACATCCAAACCGTCATCGAACCCATCGTTCTACCATTCCTAGACCGGCAAGGGAACTTGCTGTTCCAACAGGACAATGCACGTCCGCATGTATCCCGTGCCACCCAACGTGCTCTAGAAGGTGTAAGTCAACTACCCTTGCCAGCAAGATCTCCGGATCTGTCCCCCATTGAGCATGTTTGGGACTGGATGAAGCGTCGTCTCACGCGGTCTGCACGTCCAGCACGAACGCTGGTCCAACTGAGGTGCCAGGTGGAAATGGCATGGCAAGCCGTTCCACAGGACTACATCCAGCATCTCTACGATCGTCTCCATGGGAGAATAGCAGCTTGCATTGCTGCCAAAGGTGGATATACACTGTACTAGTGCCGACATTGTGCATGCTCTGTTGCCTGTGTCTATGTGCCTATGGTTCTGTCAGTGTGATCATGTGATGTATCTGACCCCAGGAATGTGTCAATAAAGTTTCCCCTTCCTGGGACATGAATTCACGGTGTTCTTATTTCAGTTTCCAGGAGTGTATAACCTATTCATGTGTGTGTTGTTGGATGGAATGTGAATGTGGGGTTTTATTATTTAATTTAATTTAATTTATATTTTATTTTTAATTTGATTTTGGTTTCACTGCAAAGATATGCGAAGGCACGTATCGTTCTTAGATTTTACTGCGCAGAAATGTAGCGTGGGATCCTGTATACTTATTGAAATTACTTAAACGAATCTGTGTTCAAAAACAGTTAATCGTTATAAGCTACATACACATACAAAAAAGTATTTCACCATTTTCAATAATTAAGGACCTAAGTGTGATTTAATTACGTCTTAGTGCAGGACAAGCCTGTGTCCTATTGCACGTAACATAAATCGTCTGAATATATGGTTCAGTTTCTTGAAAACGTCAGTTTCCTACAGATCATGAATGACAGAAATAATATCGCCGATCTACAGCGTCGCCTGTGGAAAGAACGGGACAATAATTACCATAATTTGAAATTGCCCCTTAGTGGCGGCCAAATGTCGCCGTACTGCGATATTCAGCTTGCTGCCGGCGCGGCGTCTGAAATTCTTTTAAAAATGGTGGGGCAAGCAAACGGGATATGTGGTGCAGGTTACAGTTAAAATTGACACCAGCAATATTTTACACATATATTGGAGCTCACTGCTTAAATAATAATACATGTACATACCTTATTATGTAGATTGCGCAACAAGACCAAGCGAAAGAGAGTCTGGCGCTTTTTGTTTCACGCCGATACCAAAAAGAACAAAGATAGTAATAACACTAATGTTACAGACAATAATTTTTTATGATGGTATTATTTCTGGACTTTCAGTAGAGCTTCTCTTGCATACGATAGATATAATTGTTTAATATCGTGGAAAAATATTTCATAATTCATAGTTTGCCTAATCCGGGCCATGGGACTCTGAAGTAACAATACACAGATAATTGTATAGATCGACCGGAATACATCTAGCTAATAAAAATAACTGTCGCTGTCAATTCCTGTTATTTGTACTGCGAGTACGGTTGCTGTCTGAACATAAAATATCGACGTATGGTAACGGTTGTGTATCATGTGCCGTAAGTGAAGGCTAACTGCATCGCATAGAGGTGGTCCTAGTCAGTGCTCATAGCAAAACAACTCCTAAAAAAACTTTTTTAAAATAGATAGAGATGAAATTTATGCTATACATAACCGCAGAGTCCAGCCTCAAACTAACATTAACTTACATTGTTGTTGGTATTTTCATGGTAGTATTTTATCATCTGCTTGCTATGAATCTGATAAACATGCAGGTGTTCTTTACGTTTCTTCAGCTGATTTTACCAATTCGTGCGTTCATTGTTTCCATTTCCGCTCGCCTCTGAGTTATTCTTTTGCGACGAATTTTATCGAGCGTGAGATACTGTTATTACTGCTGAGGTAACACGGCCAGCCTGTCCCACTGTATTTGTTGTCTTTTGTTACTTCCACAGTAACAGCAGCGACGCGTAAAGAGAAGGATATTGCTAGGCGACGAGGAAATAAGCGATTTTATCGACAAAGCCTGTGCGCAATTACCGTGTTAGCATCGAATATTCAATATGCTTTAAGCGGTAGTCGGCAAATTGCTATCCTTTGTTTCGACACCATTTGATTAATGCGTTTTCGTTGTGCTCTGAATTCTGACCTCGCTAAACTGCGTACGCCATTATCTTGTAATAGAAATGTTACGGAAAATTATTTACGCATTTAACGGAGAAAAGTGAGAGTATGAAAAACCCTCTAGGCACGTGTTTATGCAGATCTTTAACTGAACACGGCTTCCGTAATAGCAGAATTGCTATCACAGCAGAAATCTCTGGAAATAGATTATTCGTTTCTCAGGCTATGGAATCTGCAGTTGCAGTACAGGTAGTTAAGGTATTGTAGGTCAACTACGCAACTATTCAGTCTGTGCAACTACTACAACACTAATGTATTTTGCCATAAGTATTTCGTTATATTGATGAAAGACATCGAAAGCGGTGTGGAATCAAACCCAATAACAATCTCAGTTGTAGGGACTGTGACAAAATCAACATCGGAACGATTCGCAAGATCTTTGACAAAGAATACGAGCGACGCATCAGAGAATGGAAATACAGTACAAGCAACTTAACGTTTCTAGGTCGCCTTAAAAAGGAATACCTCAAGCAGACCACAATACGAAACTATGTAAGCATAGTCAAAAACGATAGCAAAAAACACCTCCACGCATTTAAAGATAACTACCACGAACTTGAAGCACTAACACATATTCAACAGATAGTTAGTGACTAAATAAACATTTGAAACATCACTGAAGACATACAATGAATGAAAAAAAGGTTGAAAATACCTTCGCTTTCATGGATACAAATTTGAGACAAACTACATAGGCCTAGCTTACAACAAACATCTACTCCCTCTCTTTCTCTACTATTTCTCTCCATTTCGTCTCTGATCTCATCAGCCCCTACTCCTCATTTATCTTCCTTGTATTCACTGTTTGCTGACTTGTATTCGTCCTTAACTCTAGCTCATAATCTAGATCAATAAAACTCCCACACCTTCCTTATCCCACTCGCATAGTTAAATAAACATGTATCAACGTAAATAAAACGTAGTACAATATTACAAGTATTGGTTTTTTAAATTAAGAGAGAGCGTTCAGTGACATTAAATGATGCAAGATGTTCGAAATTTAAGGAAAAACAGAGATAAGCTATAGGGAATGACACCCAACGTATAATATGAACAAATTCCAAGAGGGAACGAAAAGACTGGAAGACTAAGAATAAACTGCTAGGGTTTTTTAAAAAAAAAGAAAAAGAAAGAAAAGATGTAAGGCAGGGATGTAGTCTTGCACCCCCACTGTTTGAGCAAACACATCGGAGAAGCAATGGCGGAAACAAAAGGAAGGTTCAAGAGTGGAATTAAGATATGAATTGAATAGATTCCTCGATAAACACTACAATTCTCAGGGTTGTCAATTCAACTAAGTACCTGGGTGTTAAAATTACGAACAACTTCAGTTGGAAAGACCACATAGATAATATTGTGGGAAGGCGAGCCAAAGGTTGCGTTTCATTGGCAGGAAACTTAGAAGATGCAACAAGTCCACTAAAGAGACAGCTTACACTACACTCGTTCGTTCTCTGTTAGGATATTGCTGCGCGGTGTGGGATCCTTACCAGGTGGAATTGACGGAGGACATCGAAAGGGTGCAAAAAAGGGCAGCTCGTTTTGTATTATCACACAATAGGGGAGAGAGTGTGGCAGATATGATACGCGAGTTAAGATGGAAGTCATTAAAGCAAAGACTTTTTCATTGCGGCGAGATCTATTTACGAAATTTCAGTCACCAATTTTCTCTTCCAAATGCGAAAATATTTCGTTGAGCCCAACCTACATAGGTAGGAATGATCATCAAAATAAAATAAGAGAAATCAGAGCTCGAACAGAAAGGTTTAGGTGTTCGTTTTTCCCGCGCGCTGTGCGGGAGTGGAATGGTAGAGAGATAGTATGATTGTGGTTCGGTGAACCCTCTGCCAAGCACTTACATGTGAATTGCAGAGTAATCATGTAGATGTAGATAAGATTTGCTGATGACACTACAGTCCTTAGTGAAAGTGACGAAGAATTACAGGACTTACTGGGTCGAATAAACGGTCTAATGAGTACAGGGTATGGACTGAGATTAAATCGAAGGCAGACGAAAGTAATGTGAAGTAGCAGAAATGGAAACAGCGGTAAACTTAACATCAGAATTGGGGAATATGATTTAGACGAAGTTAACAAATTCTACTTCCTAGGCGCCAATTCATGGCGAGCTGCATCAAACCAGTCAGAAGACTGATGACCCAAAAGAAAAAGAAGGCACCAAAATAAACCATGATGGGCGAAACGTGGAGGAGATGAGAAGCAGAGTAGCACTAGCAAAAAAGGTATTCCTGCTAGTATCGAACATAGGCCTTAATTCGCGGAAGAAATTTCTGTGAATGTACGTTTGAAGTACAGCATTGTGTGGTAGTGAAACATGAAGTTTGGAAAAACCGGAACAGAAGAGAATCGAAGCATTTGAGATGTGATTTTACAGAAGAATGTTGAAAGTTAGGTGGACTGATAAAGGAAGAAATTGTCGAAGAAGGCAAATTATAGAGAACACTGATAAGAAGACGGGACCGGATGACAGGACATCTGTTAAGACATCAGGGATTGACTTCCGTGGTACTAGAGAGAGCTGTAGAGGGTAAAAACTATAGAGCAATACAGAGATTGGAATACATCCAGTAAATGACGACGTGGGTTGCAAATGTTACTCTCAGATGAAAAGGTTAGTACAGGAAAGGAATTCGTCACGGACCACACATTTCGGTGTGTGTGCGCAGATAGATAGTTCAAAATTTACAGTTACACAAATCTGTCGACGATAGGAGAAATGTCACAAACGCTGCATATGAACGTAAAAAAAGGTACACCATAAAGATGACTTTCGGAGTTCTAGTATGATAAAAAAAATTATTATTTCTATTAAATATTTCTCAATTCTATCAATTTAAATCTGTATTTCATACTAGAATGCCGTGTTCCCAGTTTGGCACAGCTTTGCCACAGGAGACACGATAGCGGTCGAAGACGTCCGTCTTCTGGTCGGCTCCCGATCGTTGTCAGAAGGAGACTAGTTTCTGATTACGCAAAGACTTCTATTACTTGGAAAACAACAACCCGGATTGCTTTACGTAATCAGTATGAATTTTATAATTACCTAAAGGACCTTTACCAATGAACAGTGAAAAATAAATGCATTTGCAAATGAAATCATTAATAAATGGGGCTGCTATGAGTTGTATAGAAGACAAGGAGCGGCCTTCTGTCTTCGACCAGGATGCCGCAGTATTCTCTGCTGTAGTAAAGGCTGTTTCATATTTATAAAAATAATATGGCACGGAGGATAAAAAAAGTATAAAGGAAAAGAACAGAATAAGAAGTCTGGTAAACACTAAATATATTCAAACAATTCTCACTAGCAAAATTAGGGCTTATTTATAAACAATACAACTTACATAATTACTTTTCTAACAGTATGGTGCGATCAGATTTCAGCCTGTCCTGTGCTGTCTCCTTGGTTCACTTTTTTTTTTTTTTCACGAATTATAGTCACTACTTTTCTCCTTTCGTTAAAGACAATTCTTGCACTGTTCAACACCTCCGATAACAATAACTTGCTGATTTACAGTTTCGAACATAAATTACTTTAATTTTATTAATTAATAATGTTGTCTACACGCTGGCAAGACCGCTCACTTTTTCTAACTTAAAGTCGACCTCCTTTACGTTTTCACATAACAAGCAGAAGCACATATTAAAATCTGAAGATCTACAAACGTTTTTTACTGTCATCTTTTATTTAGATCGAAGCGGAACGACAGTTCAGCTTCTGTTAAAATGTTTCTTTGACTGCGCAACCAATGTATTAGCGTCCGCGCTAGATGCGCATCTTTACAGTTATGTAAATTATACAAAACAAATGTCTTTCAAAGGGTACTCAAAGCTTTCATAGGACGGAAATACCAATAATATTACAGAGTCGAGACTACTCGAAAAATGAGTGTGTTGACGACGCATCTGGACGTAAGCAGGAATCGGTAGAAAACATTACGAGATGAATAGTAAGAAAAATTATTCTTCAGTAGCTTACGAAATGACCTTCTTCCAAACGTACAACCATAACAAAATTTTACATAAGCTGATCAAAGTAAGCCGGCCGAAGTGGCCGTGCGGTTAAAGGCGCTGCAGTCTGGAACCGCAAGACCGCTACGGTCGCAGGTTCGAATCCTGCCTCGGGCATGGATGTGTGTGATGTCCTTAGGTTGGTTAGGTTTAAGTAGTTCTACGTCCTAAGGGACTGATGACCTCAGATGTTGAGTCCCATAGTGCTCATTTGAGCCATGCCTCCTCATATCGCATCGGACCTCGTTTCGAGCCGCATAATGCAGCCATCCGACGTGGCATGGACCCGACAAATCTCTGGAAGCCACTTGCAGAAATACTGAGCCACGCTGCCCATACAACCATCCATAATTGCGAAGGAGTTTCCGGCACAGAGTCTTGTACACGAACTGCCATCTTCATTATGTCTCATAAATGTTCACTGGATTATTGTCTGGTCATCCGAGGGGCCAAGTCTCGGATTGTGCAGAATGTCCATCAAAGCAGCAGGGAACAATTGTGGCCCGGTGAAATCGCGCATTGCCATCCATAACATTCCCATCGTTATTTCGTAACATCAGGTATATGAATGGCTGCAGATGGTCTCCAAGTAGGCGAACATAAAAATTTTCAGTCAATGATCGGTGAAACTGGACCAGAGGATCCGTCCATTCCATGTAAGCCCAGCCCACGCCATTATGGAGCCACTACGAGATTGCGCAGTGCCTTGTTGACAACTTGAGTCCATGGCGTCGTGGTATCTGCGCCCGACTCGAACCCTACCATCAGCTCTTACCACCTGAAATTGGGACTCATGTGAGCAGGCCAAGATTTTACGGTCATCTAAGATCCAACCAATATGGTAACAAGCCCAAGAGTGGTACTGCAGGCGATGTTGTGCTGTTATGCCACTAGCAAAGGCACTCGCGTCGGTCGTCCCTTCCATAGCACATTAACTCCAAATTTCGCCTCACTGTCTCAATGGATGTGTACATCGTACTTCTCACATTGGTTTCTGCTGTTTTTTCACGTGATGTTGGTTGTCTGTCAGCACTGAAAACATTAGCAAATGACGCTGCTCTCGGTCATGAAGCCGGGCGCGGTGGTCTAGCGGTTCTAGGCGCGCAGTCCGGAACCGCGCGACTGCTGCGGTCGCAGGTTCGACTCCTGCCTCGGGCATGGATGTGTGCGATGTCCTTAGGTTAGTTAGATTTAAGTAGTTCTAAGTTCTAGGGGACTGATGACCACAGTAGTTAAGTCCCATAGTGCTCAGAGCCATTTGAACCATTTTTTCGGTCATGAAGTGAAGGCCGTCGGCAACTGCATGGTCCGTGATGAGAGGTCATACCAGAAATTTGGTATTCCCGGAACATCCTTGTGACTGTGGATCATTGGGATATTGAATTACCTAACGATTTCCGAAATGCAATGTCCCATGCGTCTAGCTCCAACTACAATTCCGGTTCGCAAGTCTGTTAATTCACATCGTGTGGCCACATTAACTTCGGAAACCTATCTACATAAATCACATGAGTACAAATGACAGGTCTGCCAATGTAACGGCCTTTAACACCTTGTGTACGCCATACTACCGCCATCTTTGTTTGAGCATATTGCTACCGCATGACTTTTGCCACATTAGGGTAAAAGGGCCTCGGTGGCAATTAATGACCATTCAGTGCAGCTGGTACTCTTCGACCGAGCTGCTGTGGTAATCAGCGTGAAGCTACGAGCAAGTTGCATCAGAAGTGTGCGGCTAGTTGGGAATTTGGGTTGAACGCGAAGCAAGAGCGTATAGCCGAAGATTTTATCGCGACCGCTGGCGCAAAGCTGGAAATCCGGTTTCGAGTACCTGTCTGGCACAAATTTTCAGCTGTCGCCACGGAATTTATTTCAATGACCGATTGTGGCTAAGGTCGGAATTTCAATTTCATCAGGTGATGATGGTACCGATGGTTCTGAGCACTATGGGATTTAACGTCTGAGGTCATGAGTCCCATAGAACTTAGAACTACTTAAACCTAACCAACCGAAGGACTTCACACACATCCATGCCCGAGGCAGGATTCGAACCTGCGATGTAGCGGTGGCGCGGTACCAGACTGAAGCGCCTATAACCACCCGGCCACAGCAGCCGGCAATTTCGTCAGACTTTTTTGTGTATCTTGTTCATCAGCAGTGGCGTTCCGTCGTGATTTGCCTGCCGATATAGTCTCGTTGCTGTCTTGTAGCCGGATGCCAGGTAATTTCATCTTCCCCAGCACCTCTGGATACTGCCTGGCTCGTTACAATAAACTCCTGCCTGCAATGGTTCTTCACCAACATTAGCACAAATACCTCCACCACTTGTTGTTTCGCCTGGTCGCTCAGCAATATTGATCGATAAAAGCTCCAGTCCGTATGATGTACATGAGGATTAAAATAATGTTCTTACGGTCATCGTAGGCGAATCGTCACACCTTTAAATAGCCAGCTATACTGAGGATGCTCTCAGAACTCTTCCAGTAATTTGACGCGAAATTATTTGAGTATACTTTCGTGGTATCGCTCTTTTTTATGTGGTGGAGTGCAGTTAACCAAGATGGACGGCATCGCGATGGGAAGCCCAGCAGCCAACATTTTCAGGGCGTACTTTGAGGACATCGCCCTGGTCACGGCTCTTGCTAAGCACAGTTCCCTTTATGTTCACGTCGGCGAGGCATTTGCTGTTTGGTCTCATAAAGTCAAAGGCTGGAAGAGGTCGTTCAAAAAATGGTTCAAATGGCTCTAAGCGCTATTGGACTTAACAGCTGAGGTCATCAGTCCCCTAGACTTAGAACTACTTAAACCTGACTAACCTAAGGACATCGCACAACATCCATGCCAGAGGCAGGATTCGAACCTGCGACCGTAGCAGCAGCGCGGTTCCAGACTAAAGCGCCTAGAACCGCTGGGCCACAGCGAAGAGGTCGTGGACCACGTCAAAAATGCCGATGTCCACAAGGCCTTGCCGTTGCTGGACGTCCTCGCCCGTCTGGAAGCAGAGTGTTGCCGGAAACTCTCCACCACAGGGTGCAGTATCTGCCGCTACCAGCTACCACAACCCAGCCCAAAAACATTCTCTTTCGGAATCTTTGGCGCGTCGAGTTTAAGTCAGTCTCAAGTGTGCGAGTAGATTTTCGGTTTGCTTTACTACGTTCCTCCATACATTAATGAAGTTTATCTGCAATAGAGGGAAACAGATATTATCTGAAGACTATATGCGTCTCAGGTCTTTAATGAAAAGTTAATTCTTCTTCCATTCCTACGTTCAGGAATCTCAAATCTATCTAATACTTAGCTATTCAGGGCTAATTGGAACGATATTCGAGATGTGTAAACACCATAATTAGGACCAATAATACATTATATATTAATTTTATTCACGTTAATTACATTGTCGCGGAGCTCAATCAACAAGGCCTGCAACCCCATCCCATTACGTAAACGGATAGCCAACACTGTAACGTCGTAAATGTGCGATACCACCCCATTCACAAGCTATCAATTCGTAACGCTGTCTTAGCGAATCGTCATAACTACGGAGACTTCCTGCGAAATGAGATACCACTGAAAGAGGTCTTTCGGCGTCGGGTCTACACTTAGTCTCGCAGGTTGACGGAGCTGTTGCCCATTCTCCGCGCAAGCTGGCGCATCATAGAATTCCAGAGTATTAATTTTCTAAACAAATTCTGACTGTTACAACAAGAACGTCTAAGAAAATATTGTGGGGCTTATTGAACAACCATTGTACCTTCATATCATAGTTCAAGCGAAAAGGTGA
The DNA here is from genome assembly GCF_021461395.2 of Schistocerca americana. NCBI lineage: Eukaryota > Metazoa > Arthropoda > Insecta > Orthoptera > Acrididae > Schistocerca > Schistocerca americana. The sequence goes on from NC_060127.1 coordinate 28,791,579, forward strand.
ATAAAATTTTACATTTATTACTATTAGAAATATTTTTGTATTCTGCTACTCAATTCATTTTGGGTTTCCATTGTTGCACAACTTTAAAGGAGCTGTAATTTAAAAACTACTGACAACAGGAAATTAGTTTTTGTGTGTTCCTTAACAAGAAGTAGCTCCTTCAATACTTTTTACCATTCCTACAGAAATACTCTGTGTGCGTACGCGAATGAAGTGTGCCCCACTCTTTTCTGTCACAACTGCAGCTTGTGCCTGCCGTCGTCTTCTGCTGCTATTGTTTCCTCTGAGTTGCGGTGGCTGTACACTGCTTCCCTTCTCCGGTCGTCGATAGCGTTAGGATCTGCATTTGTTCCCGAAGCTTCGTAGCGGAGGCCCGCTCTTTTCTAATGGAAACAAAAGATATTTCATCAAACATGAGTAAATACTTGCTTCCCTCAGAAAAGAAAAGGTACATAAATTTACTCTGATCGGATTTCAAGCCCTTAATAATTAATGTGGTTCCGCACAAGTTAAACACCAAGAGAGGCGATAATGTTTATCAGAAGCTCCTCATGAAATTTAATGCCCGTCCCTGATTCTTTGAGTGAAGTAACCATTAGCTGAATAACGTTTCGCCTTTGATGTTCATATTAAGCATATTTTACTTTTTTAAGACAGTTGTCCCTTACGTGTATTTAAAGCGAAAAGAAAATGGGTTTAAAACAGGCTCCTAAGGAATTATGTACCAGTAGCTTTCTCGCTTTCTGTATTTTAAGTAATATACTTTTCAAACTAGCTTTATCCTTCCTGTGTTTGTTACCCTTATATTAAATGTTGTGATATCTCTCTTTCTCTGAAACGTATTTCTTGCAATTGCCAGCCTCCATTTCATTTACTTTTTACGTCCTCAATCGTCAGTTAGTTTGCTGATCAAATAACAAATTCATCTAATAGCTTCATCATCACCCGACTTAATTCGACTAAATACCATTACCCTTCTTTTACTTGTCGTAATTTCATTTCAGTAAAGATATCCATTCTATTCAACTTACCTTCTAACACTTTTAATGTCTCTCACAGAATTGCATTTTCATCGGTAAACTTTAAAATATAGTTCATCCTATAACATTTCAATACAGTATTCATTCAGTTCAGTTGATCTTCCAAGCACTTCGTCCTGTCGAACGAAATTACATCAGCAGCGAATATTAAATATCGACTTCTCCTTCCTGCACTATAATACTCTTTTCACACGTTTCCATCCGTTGCTTTACTTCTTACACTGTGTACAGATTGAATAATATCGGATATAGGCTATCTCGCTCCTTTTTCAACAACTTCTTTCTTGTCGTGTCCTTTGAGTTCTATGACAGTAATTGCACATCACATTTCAGCCTCTGTGTTTCATACCTGACGCCTTCATATTATTAAATATTATTTCTAGGCAACATACCGCAGGGGACAGTACCACGGTCCTTGTGTGATTGTCTGATACGGTAATTTTGATTGTAGTTGTATTATTTTTAATGTATTTCATTTTTCTTGCATTTGTGATTGAGCAGTCAAAGCTCACGGTCGTGGTTCCGTCATCGTCTTGTTTATCCCTGTCTACTGAATGACCTAGGAAAAGACTTGTGCTCTTCTGACGTTGGGAATACCAGATGTATTTATACATAACTGCATTTATGATACTTGATTCAAAATGACATATAACATAACTCTGAATCAATACAAATAAAGTATTATAACGGCCGTAAACGGCAATTACAGCGTTCAAGAAACGATAAATAGCAGTTTAAAAACTTCAATATGCTCATTATCTATAATCCAGAATGAACCGTAGAGTCATTATTGACCAGGACGGCGAGTGGGATGATGGTCTAAGGGAGGTCGGGGCTGGCAGAGGAGACTGCCAATCATAAATTCGAATAACACATCTACGTTTACAAGAGTGTTTGAAAAATGACCCTCCAAGAAGGACGTAATACAACACACCGTTCGCCTGGGGGACAGGGTAAGGTGGCCAAATGGTAAGGAACTTACATTTCAAGAGCAAATACAGTGTAATGGAGAGAGGGGTAGATGGAAGTCACGAAAGAAACAGAGGCAGACACTTAGTGCTGTAAACACAACAGCTGAACTGCAGGGGATACTAAGAGAGCAACAAAATGCGAGGGATAAGCATATGAGTTGAAATACAAGAGACACAGAGATAGGCGCAAATGGCAGGAGAGACAGAGGGAGACATCTTTACTGAATACACAAGAGCTAAAATACAAGAGACACAGAGATAGGTTCAAATTACAAGAGACACAATGGCAGACAACTTCAGACTGGAAACAGAAGAGCTGGAATACAAGAGATTCGGAGGCAGGTGCAAAATACAGGATAGACAGAAGCAGATAACTTAAGGTTGAAAAATCGAGAGCCGAAATACAGGAGTCACAGGAATACGTGCAAAATACAAAAGAGGCAGACAAAGCTACAAAAACGAGAGCTGAAAGACAAGAAAAACAGAGTGGCGTTGCAAACTACAAGAGACCCAGAAGCAGAGAACTTAAGGCTGAAAACACAAGAGCTGAAATACAAGAGCCACAGACAGAACTGCAAAATACAAGAGAAACGTAGGCAGATAACGCGAGAGCTGAAAAAGAAGAGAGGTAGAGGTATGTGCAAATTACAGGAGACCCAGAGGCAGTGAAATTAGGGCTGAAAACACAAGAGCTGAAATACAAGAGCCACAGAGATAGCTGCAGAATACAAGAGAGACCGAGGCTGACAACTTTAGGCTGAAACCTTAAGAGCTGAAATACAAGAGAAACAGAGTGGAGGTGCAAATCACGAGATAGACAGAGGCAGCGAACTTAATGCTAAAAACAGCAGAGCCGAAACGTAAGAGTCAGTGGCGGGTTCTAAATATGAGAGAGGCAGGGGCTGTGGGTCTGTGCAAAAACACACGAGTCTCAGAGGTGGATCACTTAACTACGTGTGCCCTGGTGCACAAGCAAAACACAAGAGATTGAGAGATTCACGGGCGTCTCTGTGCAGACAGTCGCAAGTCCCTGTACCTGATTGGTTTTTTGAAGAATGCTGGACGATGCTGTGTCTTAGTATGGGCTCCGTACTGTCCTTGATCTTCGGCGCAACAATTCACTACTTATATAGTGGCACATGTGGCGGCTATAACAGCTGTAACCGAAAATGTTAAGACGAAACGAATATATAATAAAATATTATTATCTTCTGGACATTGACCCTCTTCTTGTTTTCTCTACTTGCTGCGAAAAATGGAAGAAATATTGCTCTTTATGCGGACACCGTGTGCTTAAGTTTCCTCTATGAAGTTCCAAGATGCTGATGAGAAAGAATTCACACTGTATGTTAATACAAAACTGGCCATGTTGTATGTGTGCTATAGTTAATGGTGACAAATCGTACATATTAATTTTTATACTCCATTTTTATGGGAACTGTCATGGTTTGAAAATGGACGTGACTGTTCGAAACTAGTCACCGCAAAGAAGTGACTATTATAGCAACTATGACAGACATTGAAGGAAAATGAAAATAATTTTTCTTTTCCAAAAAGTTATTTTTTCGGTCTGTCTCGTAAATATTTAGACAGACATCTACTCATGTGTGTGTGTGTGTGTGTGTGTGTGTGTGTGTGTGTGTGTGTACGTGTTTGTATGTGATAAATAGACGTCTCAATTATGTGTTTGTTTACATATATCGTTACTAAAATATATCAAAAATCGCATTATCTAGAATGATAGCCTATTGTATTTGTAGCCTCCTTTTTATTGGACGTGTTGACACATTTATTTCTTTTATTAACGGAAGTTTTGGTGGTTACACAGGCATTTTTTTTTATCACTCTGTGTCAAAATTCATGGTTTCAGTTTGTCATCTAGCGTATTACTAAAACCGTTTAACTATTTAGTTTGTTGACGACTGGGGCGCGATTGCAGTTATCACCATTCAGGATGTTTAATGTGTGTGTGTGTGTGTGTGTGTGTGTGTGTGTGTGTGTGTGTGTGTGTGCATGAGAGGAAGACGAAATGGGGTGATTACTTATACAGTCTTTTCTTGTGGAAAACAGTGTTTTAATGCAGAACAACGTGAATTTACTTAGTACATTTCTTTCCTTGGACTACTACTTTTTAGTATGTGATAATTATCTTTTATTGTTAATTTTTTGTTGCAAACTATTGCTAATTTCAAGAATTTTTAGATCGGTTTAAACACAACATACTACCTTGAAGCGTCAAAGAAACTAGTACAGACATGTGTATTCAAATACAGAGATATAAAAAAATGCATAATACGGCGATGCGGTCGGCAACGCCTATATAGGACAACAAGTGTCTGGCGCAGTTGCTAGCTCAGTTACTGCTGCTACAATGGCACGTTGTCAAGATTTAAGTGAGTTTGAACCTGGTGTTGTAGCCGGCACACGAGCGATGGGATACAGCACCTCCGAGGTAGCGATGAAGTGGCGATTTTCCTATACGACTACTTCACGAGTGTACCGTGAATATCAGGAATCCCGTGACAATAATAAAATCTCCCACACCACTGCGGCCGGAACAAGATCCTTCAGGTAACGGGGCCAACGACGACTGAAGAGAATCGTTCAACGTGACAGAAGTGCAACCCTTCCGCAAATTGCTACAGATTCAAATGTTGGGCCATCAACAAGTGTCAGCGTGCGAATCATTCAACGAAATGTCGTCGATATGGGAGCTCGGATCCGAAGGCCCACTCCTGGACCCTTGATGACTGCACGACACAAAGCAGGCCTGGGCGCGTCAACGCCGACATTGGATTATTGATGACTGGAAACATGTTGCCTGCTCGGACGAGTCTCGTTTCAAACTGTATCGATCGGATGTACATGTACGGGCATTCAGACAACCTCATGAATCCATGGACCCTGCATGTCAGCAGGGGACAGTTCAAACTGGTGGAGGCTCTAAAAGTGTGGGGCGTGTGCAGTTGAAGTGACATGGGACCCCTGATACGTCCAGGCAGGACTCTGATATGCGTCCCGTACGTCAGCATCCTGTCTGATCACCTGCATCCATTCATGTCCATTGTGCATCCTGACGGACTTGGGCTTCAGGAACACTCTTCTGAGTTTAAACACTTCCGCTGGCCACCAAACTCCCCAGACATGAACATTATTGAGCATGTCTGGGACGCCTTGCAACGTGCTGTTCAGGAGAGATCTCCACTCCATCATACTCTTACGGATTTATGGACAGCCCTGCAGGATTTCATTGTGCCAGTTCCCTCCAACGATAGATACAGGGGAGTATGATACGTGAAATTAAGAAGAGTATCGTCAGTTCTACTAATATGCGGATATGCATATTAATTAACGTATGTGAGAAGTTACAGCACCAAGGAAACATATGTAATCGATGTTCTACAAATCGTTACTAACTTTTACAGTGTTTATGGTAGAAACGAGGTAAGGTCCTCAGATTTTAGCTCTAAGTAATGAGCATTGATTGAACTACTCACATGTATCATATCACAATTAATTAATGTGTTAGACAAGTTTAAACAATTTTTTAGTTAAAATTCAGCATACTCATACACGACAGATACGTGACTAGCAAGGCAGCATGCACTGGCGGACAAAATTATACACTACACGAAAATTTAGTTCATAAGATTTATGATTGTTACTGTGCTTTCTAATTAATTGTCTACAACTTTTATAGTGCTTCTCAATTAACTGTTTGTTGATTTGCATGGTTTTCCCCATAGCTTAAAACTACAGTTCTGATTTCGATAACATAGATTCCGTATTCACATTTGTTGTAATAATTAATGGCACGTAGGTTATGAACTGCTTTTCAGCATTAGTAAGGCTCTGAATCTGATTACGATTAAATTTTAACTAAAATATTGCATGTAAACTGAAATGCAAAGTTATCAGTTTTGTTTACAACTTTGTCTTGCAGCTCATGCCGCATTCAGATATTTGATATAAAGTATCAACAAAAAGTTGTGAATAAGGCTGACGAAAGCACAAAATGATGTATATGCATGTTATTTCCGTAAGGGGAGGACCGATGCTAAAAATCCTGATGGTCATCTTGCTAGCTCGCACAGTTTGGAACGAGGTTAAAGAAGGAAGATCTATGCTGATCTGAGCGGTGATCCAGCCACCCACGTTTTCGGTGATATAACTTTTTCGCTTCGTTGTTTGCGACAGTTCGAAGTATTTCGCATGAGTTCATTAGGAACATCGAGTTTTTCAGTAATACTCAAGATTCTGTTATTATTTCTACTGATAGTTCAGCAAAACGTTTTCTTTCATGTGCGAAGTTGATTTGGACTCTGAATTTGTTGGACAGAGTTTGAACTTTCTCAGTTCGCTAGTGTGGGACTTTGAATATTTTCTTTACTAATCGACACGTAATTCCGATGCATTGCATGTCAGCTAGACTCATATTTAGCTGAGTTAGTTAGCAACAGTACGTCTTCTTGTTGAAACAAAATCGGAAACCAGTTGTACAAAAGAAATTTTCTTTCTTTACCAGTTTCAGGTACCTAGGGTCTTTTTTCAGAAAAGAGTGGGGATCATAGAACATGCACAGTGATCCACATTTTTCTGAAGGAAAGCATTAGGTGCCTGAAACAGATACATAAATAAGATTTCTTTTGTGCAGTTGGTTGCACTACGATCCACATTATTCTTTAGATGCAACTAACTGCGTGAAACGTAATGAAATAAAATATCCAGGGTGCAGCCATGTGAAACCCCAGAGATATTTAAAGATTTTAGCTCCACGCCCTATCACAAAGAAAATGAGCTTCAAATGAATGGAGCAGGGATTTAACATTACTGACTGCTTTGTAACATCTACCTCTAGATCAGTGATCGTACGACGAGGAAAGGGTGCTGGTATGCACATCAGGGAAATGTTTAGCTGAATGTATTGCTGCTTACGGGACATTTATTCACACAGTGGAGTGTACACCTAAACTTCGTTTAACATGGAACATGTACAAAATACTAACAGTATGGTTCCGTAAGGGTAAACTCTATAAATCATCATTACTCAGCGAGGAGCAGGTTGGCTCAAGGACGCAACATAGACGCCCGTGTGCTCACCTTGTGATATTCGCTATTTTTGACCTCATTAAAACAGCAAATACGAGTAGTTAATACTTTCAGCCAGAAGGCAAATAATTGTTTGTAAATAATGATTAATGTATAATGAGGAGTCGCATGGCGACTGTGGAATTTTCTAAATAATGTAATTCGTCGTCTTTGGGCGGCAAACAGAAAAATACGGATAGATATGCGATCCTTCACTATTTTGTTCGCTGGAGAACAAATGAAGCCTTGAGCGCTAAAAAAGACTGGTACTGTTTTTCTCAAGTAAGACGGACGCAGATTTGTGGCAGTCTGATCTAATTTTTACTAAATGTATAAAAACGTGTTATGTCTAAGTTTGAGTGAAGTGTAGAGAACTGCTATAACTTACCGTGACGACGCACGAGCGACTCAAAGAAGACAATGGCTATATAAAAGAGCGCTCAATGGACATGATACGGACATAAAAATCTACCGTCATTGTAGTACTAAGCTTAAGGTACGATACATGTTTTAGTTATAATAAATATTTGTTCTGGGAATACTGAATCATTTAGCAGTGCTCATTCCTATTATCTCCTCAGTATTATTTTCATTTTAATTATGCATTTTGCTAAGATTACAGACACGGAGATCAGCAGTCCAATGTGTGTGTTACATTGATAAAAAGAAAACTGTTTTATCGTCTTCTTGCATCAGCTTTAATATTGAATTTCCCTTTTGTGTGATGTTACAGTTGTTTTTGCGCCCTTAAGAACTTTCTGGTCCCTTAGGAAATTGTTTTGTCATAACAATAACTTCACAACCGGGTATGATCGTATCTACGATCATGAAGTAATTAGAAAGACGATAATGCGATTTCTTAATCCATGGCACGCTAGTTGTGACTGCCTCAAGCCATGCGAAACTACAAGTAAAAACTAATCACGGTTCATAATGCAATATTTTATGACAATGGTCAATCCATGATTCTTACGCCAATTGTGATTGATAAAACAGTAAGCTAAATCTCAATTTCCAACTTTTCCACTGAATAACAACATCACTTTTATTTTGTAACATCACACTTGGCGCCCGAACAGGGACTTGACCAAAAATTGTTCAAATTCTTGGAAAATTTTCTATGTGCTTGTGTTAATAAATGTTCTGTCGTTTCATGTACACGTCATCTCTCTGTGAGTAAGACAGAAAATACGCTGGTCGATAACGCAGTTTAATTATCGAGAGAAAGGAAAAGAAAAGAGACGCGAATTTGCTGAGACAACCTAGTGCAAACCAAGCCATCAAAAAGTAAGTCAGAATTTTGCATACGCAGTGTAGTGCTTCAGTAGCAACGTTGCTTTTCCAAGTCGATCCACATCCTTTCTATCTCCTTCCCGCTATAGAAAATCTGCTTTATTTTATCTTTCAAAGTAAAATTCTTCGTAGTCTGATAATAGAAATTATTTCTCCCCATTGTTAGTATAGCTGTATTAAATTTTCAACATGGTGGATAGTGTGTGCAATTTGCAGTGAAGAGCATCTTCATTCATTTGTCTGAAACGTTTAGGTTCCATCTTGTCTTCTCCCCAGATAGAATTTCATTTGTTGCTCACGCGAGAGCGGTGCTCTTAGCGGACGGTCACTGACAAACGACGAAAGCCTTGCGTAGCACGTGGTTTACTGACGAAAATGGCAGATAGTAAACAGAGACAGGTGACAGCAGGAGACGGGAGTGAAGATGTTAATAGTATTCCATACCCTTTACGATCGCGAACGGTAGGTTCCCGTGTGGAAACTGTAACCATGTCTGTAACAGGGGAAAGTGACCCTAAAGTCCAAATTCTTCCCGCTGCAGCTACAAATGACCTCGGTGTGTTAATGGAAATGCTGAAACAACAGTTTGACGCAGTAAATGAGACTATAAAAACACAAAATGAGACTGTTAACGCCCGATTAGATGCTGTGAGCGAATCAGTAAAAACACAAAATGAGACTATAAAAACACAAAATGAGACTGTTAACGCCCGATTAGATGCTGTAAGCGAATCAGTAAAAACACAAAATGAGACTGTTAACGCCCGATTAGATGCTGTAAGCGAATCAGTAAAAACACAAAATGAGACTATAAAAACACAAAATGAGACTGTTAACGCCCGATTAGATGCTGTAAGCGAATCATTAAAAACACAGCTAGGCACAATCAAAACGGATCTGCATAAAGAAATAACGGCTGAATTAAATACCCATTTGGGTGAGGTGCAAACTAAGATCAGTGATCAAATTCAGAAAATGCAGAAACAGGTGAAAAGTGAAATAGCTGAAGTATCTGGAACATTAAACACAAAAATTCAGGCAGCTACCAAAGAAATAAACTCAGTTAGAAATGCAGTATCTGACATTGAAGGTGTAGTGGAGGATCTGTCGAGGCAGATAGACTCAATCAATATTGAAGAACAGGTTAAGAGCACCGTGAAAGCACACGCGGAGGCATTGTCGGAACACTACGGTGAATGGATAAAGGGTAAAGATATTTTTATCGAAAATAAGGTCAGGGAGGAGCTTAGGGAGACTGTCGAGGATGTAACTTATGAAATCATAGCTGCTCCTGGTAAGTCGGGAGACACCGTGGTTTCTGAATTGGGACAGATTCGGAGGACACTTTCACGGGATCTTCCCGAGTGGAAGCAGCAAGTAGTGGACGAAGTCAGAATGCTGAGAAACTGGGTAGAAAATCCGCACACGCATACGCAAACTATAGGGAACAACTCTACAGACGGTGACGAATGTCAGTCAACTCCTTATGGTTCACCGCCTGATTACATGCAAAACAACAGTTCTTTTGAGCCCCGAGTGGGAAAAATAAATGATCCGCCCACAATCGTGAGTTTAATGCAAGAGGAAAGTGTGATTAAGCATCGCACTTTTCCTGTTTTTCATCCGCAGAAGCGAGAAATACACCCCATCGTGTTCCTAAAGAATTTTTCCGGCATATTTCCCAGGAGCTGGACAGACAGACAGCGTATTCAGTTCGTCACTGGCTTTATTTCTGGTGATGCAGCATTATGGGGAACGGAAATGGTAGACACGTGTAGGAATTATGAAGAGTTTGAGAAAGTGTTCTTGGCAAAATTTTGGAGTAATGGGGTACAGCAAATATTAAGGAAGGAGGTGTATGGTGCGGAAATTTTCAATGAGAAGCATGGAAGTCTCCGGTGATACTTCGAGAAGTATCTAGCAAAAATTAAATTCTGGGATTCTCCGATTTCTTCCAAGGACGTAATTATGATTCTCAAAAGCAAACTCCCCGTGTCTATTAGAGAGAAACTAGTAAATGTGTCCGAAGAAGACACGGATGTATTCCTTTCTCTGCTGGATTCCTTAGATTTAATTAGCGAGGATGTTCGCTCCAAGGTTGGCAGCGGCAAAATCTTCCCTGGCAGCCAGCAGAATGCATCGCACGCGGACAACAATGCGCCGAAGGAGAGAGCGAGCTACTGCGACCACTATTGCCAACCTGCCAGCCGTTATGAAAACGCAAACGGCAATAACTTTAAATGGAAGCAGAAAACCAATTACAGTAATCAGCAGAGATACCACCCAATTTACAACCACCAGGTACAACATCAGTACGGAAACCCACCCTATAATTCTGCGCCTGAGCAGTATGGAAATTCTCCACAAACGATTGGTAATTTTTCAAATGGGCCAGTGCACAACCAGAGTTATAGGTGGAAAAATAGCAAGTGGCATGGGCAAGGTGGAGGCCACCCAGCACATCAGAACAACTTTTCACAGAATAGAGAACCGCGGTACAATTTTCAAACGGTACCAAATGCGAACTTTCCTTCACAAGGAAATGGTTCTGCCGGCAACCAAAAGATCGGGCGACAGCAGCCGTCTCAAGTATTCTATTCACAAGTGAATGCACCCAGTGGATTTTACCCCTCTACACCGGCATTTGTACCACATAACCAGCACCAATATGACACGGAACAAACACTTAAGGCCATGAATGACAAACAGGTTAAACATCCTGCGGAAAATTACAGGCAGCGCCTTTCAGCCTCCAAGAGGTCGCTGCGGATTTTGAGTGGGGGCACTAACGAATACTCTGATTCTGAGTATGTTTATGCGATACGGTACGACCAAGAGACCGACTTACGAGATGACCTTGCACGTGACATAGAAGCTCAAGACATTAATGACATTTATGATGAACAGGTCCAGGCTTCGATTAAGATTTCTATTGCCAACATTCCTGTCACAGCCATTGTTGATACAGGAGCAAACATCAATGTGATGTCATCATGTCTCTTCAGACAGGTGTCTTCTGTTTCAAAAGTTTTATCATTGCCGATTCAAGGCTGCTCCATATCGGGAGCGATTGGTCCATTGAAACAGAGAGTTAGTTTACAGACACAGCCTCAACTGCAGCTAGAATCTGTTTCGGTTTCCACTTTCCTGCCTCTTGCGTACTGGAAATTTCCTTGTGTGAACTGTTAATGATAAGTATTCTGTTGAACAGCGCACTGACTACATGGTAACGGCTACTACATGTGAACTTTGAGTATTAAATGTTAAGTATGGAAAAATTGTTTATAGTGATGGACATGAACTGACATTTCTTCAACAAGCTGAAGCAGGAAATAGGGGTTGCACCAAGAATTTCAATTTAATTTTAAGTTGGTATTAAGAAAAAAAAAAGTGCTTGCGAGGCGATTGCCCGGAGCTATATAAATATGTAAAGGTGAGAAATGGAGAAGGATGCGTAAATAAGCACTTCTCTCAAGGTACAAGAAGATTTATAGATTTATTTTCAGTAATGTAAGTACTTGAAGTTCTGTTGTAAAAGCCCAAATTACCTGCCTAAAAAAAAAGGTGCATGTTCAAACACTCCAGACAGTCGACAGGAGTAGAAGAAATAGCTTAAAGTTCAATTAAAGCGTGCTGTTAAATGGAAAAACAAGTGGTAACCCACATGTGTTCACGCAAGGAGACAATAAGCGGTAGTAAACTAAGTTAGGTGAAATACAGTACAAATAGAGGCAAACCATGAAGCATCAATAATGTAGCGTAAGTACTCCACGAGGCCATTAATTGCTATGAAAGTAAACTATTTCCCTGTGATCTGAGCCCAATGTAAAGAGTGTATGAGGAATGTTAGCTGACGAATTGATTTCAGTAGAATCAAGGTGCTAAATAACCACACAGCAAGCCCCCTGTATCATAAATAAGTCCAAGTAAAGATCTTTAGAAGATTTGTAGCGTAATCTAGCGACCATTCAATACCCTAATTGAAGGCTAATCTAAAGAACAAGCAATTCAGTGATATTTAAACTCAATACTGACTATAACCAGAGTAAGACGTAGAAGTAGCAACGCATGCTGTAATGAAAGAGGTTGAAACTTATATATGTGCCTATGTTTATTATGATAATTTGATTTACATGCAAATTTTATTGCAAAAATGTCTCCTAAGACACTCCTCTTATGAAATCCATTTTCCTTGCGCCCATTCCTTTTGATCCTGGTTCATTAACCCAGACCAAGGGTCGACTTGTAAAAGGCACGTGTGCTTCGAGGCAAAGCAGTGCTTATGAGAAATGAGACACGTAGCGTGATGGATTTCGCTAGCTTTGGTAATGTTTGTTATGGACCGGTTGCGTAAACCCAGTGAACTGTCGGTAATTCCATTCATGCGAAAAATAGTAGACGCGCGTTACCCTATTTTTTTTAACAGAGAACGATTGCTGAGTACATGAAGCGAAGAGGGAGACCTATTGTTATCCAGTCTGCCCTCAAATATAAAAAAAAAAAAAAAATTGGCAAGCACAAAAAAAAAAAGATTCAGCGTTAAATGCGTACTCGTTATGTAGTAGATATGCTGCGTGGCAGTAGAAAATGATCTTGGGTGCACTAAAGAATAAATGCAACGAGTGTTGCGAAACCTGTAGTTTTCATAATGAGGAGTTGAGCCCTTAAAAGAAAGTTTGAAAGAATATTTTTAGGTTCACTAGTGAAAGTAAACCTTGAGATATAAAGAGTCCATTCATAAAGCAGTTGTTCACTGGACTTAACAAAAGGAGTGACCATTAATTGTAAATATTAGCTCGTAAGTGATCTTTTGTAAATAGTAGAATATAAGTCTTTCTGTACCAATGGAGGAAACCTGCAAAATTGGTTGTTTTGTAAATGAACTCTATCGGCGAAGGAACTAAGCACGAATGGTGTGTGAAGATGCACACTAAAGTGCGACGTGCATAATAAAAATAACTGTTCACTGTATGTTAGTTGTAGTGTTGTACTGTAAGTATAAAAAGAAGTCAAGGCTACGACAACAGGTGCAACGCAAAGTTCAGTGTTGTTCTAAGTGCAGCGACAGCTAAAACATTCGTCGTCACTTACCTGTGAGCCTCATGGGAGGCAGTTGACAGAGAAGTATGGAGGCAGCTTCAGTGTCCGGCTCCTCCGATGGAAAACGCGCGCGAGGTGTGTGTATCGATGCACTCGCGTGTTACTAAGTTCACAAAAAAAGGAGCAATCGACGACCAGCAGCTCTGTTACAGCCTGAGCGCGAACGAATACTGAGTATTGGAGCTCACGCAACACTGTGCAGCCGCTGTGAGTGGCTGACGTGTGGGTGACGAAACAATCCAAACTTTAAACTGCTAACCGCCATGACTTCCATCGTACATACTGGAGGAAAGACATTTGTACACTTGTGTGACTACATTTTCATACGTAAATTAAGCAATTTTCTTAAGTTGAAGTTAAGATGAGTGAGAAGTAGGTTGTTAGATTACTCAGACCTTAAAGCCATTAATACCGGCACTCCTGAACACTGCTAAAATGAATCATAATCCTGTCTCTTGATGGACAAAGAAAATGAATGTGCACTATAGGAAGACCCTAAACTCCAGACCAGTCCTGATCCTTAAAAAATGTATCCAATAGGTTGTAAGTTATACTAATAATTTTCCGCTTCTTCTGTTTCATATTGTTAATAAAAACCCGGGAAGCCACTTGAATTCCTGGCACCACAATGGAAAGGACAGATGTACTGCATGATGAAAGCCGTAGACAGCTAACACAGAAAGTGAAAGTATCACGAAGTGTAGTGCTACGTTATTAAACTGTAATTGAACCACAATGAGTCAACGGATGCTCGAACATTGTCCACTCTAGTTTAGTGAAAATAAGCACTCACTGTACTCATGTATTAGTTGTTAAGCTCAAGAGAAAGTAATTTCTGAATTCTATCCCCTGAAGTGCGAAATGAACGTTCACATAAAGTTATAAGCAAATATGGACCAACCTTAAATATGCACATAAATGTTAATCTTGGTATTATGGAATGAAGTGACTGATGAACAAAGAATGAAAAACTTTATTTTGAAAAATGATAAATACCTGATATATGTTTATAAATGTAATTTCAATTTATGTACATAGTACGCCAGTAACATTATGTAAATGTCACACCAAAAAATCGCGAATATCTCATGAGGACATGAGGATCGAGGTAATCCTTCGGCATTCCCTCTCTCCTCATGGGAGGCAATGTGATATTCGCTATTTTTGACTTCATTAAAACAGCAAATACGAGTAGTTAATACTTTCAGCCAGAAGGCAAATAATTGTTTGTAAATAATGATTAATGTATAATGAGGAGTCGCATGGCGACTGTGGAATTTTCTAAATAATGTAATTCGTCGTCTTTGGGCGGCAAACAGAAAAATACGGATAGATATGCGATCCTTTACTATTTTGTTCGCTGGAGAACAAATGAAGCCTTGAGCGCTAAAAAAGACTAGTACTGTTTTTCTCAAGTAAGACGGACGCAGATTTGTGGCAGTCTGATCTAATTTTTACTAAATGTATAAAAACGTGTTATGTCTAAGTTTGAGTGAAGTGTAAAGAACTGTTATAACTTACCGTGACGACGCACGAGCGACTAAAAGAAGACAATGGCTATATAAAAGAGCGCTCAATGGACATGATACGGACATAAAAATCTACCGTCATTGTAGTACTAAGCTTAAGGTACGATACATGTTTTAGTTATAATAAATATTTGTTCTGGGAATACTGAATCATTTAGCAGTGCTCATTCCTATTACCTCCTCAGTATTATTTTCATTTTAATTATGCATTTTGCTAAGATTACAGACACGGAGATCAGCAGTCCAATGTGTGTGTTACATTGATAAAAAGAAAACTGTTTTATCGTCTTCTTGCATCAGCTTTAATATTGAATTTCCCTTTTGTGTGATGTTACAGTTGTTTTTGCGCCCTTAAGAACTTTCTGGTCCCTTAGGAAATTGTTTTGTCATAACAGTAACTTCACAACCGGGTATGATCGTATCTACGATCATGAAGTAATTAGAAAGACGATAATGCGATTTCTTAATCCATGGCACGCTAGTTGTGACTGCCTCAAGCCACGCGAAACTGCAAGTAAAAACTAATCACGGTTCATAATGCAATATTTTATGACAATGGTCAATCCATGATTCTTACGCCAATTGTGATTGATAAAACAGTAAGCTAAATCTCAATTTCCAACTTTTCCACTGAATAACAACATCACTTTTATTTTGTAACATCACAACCTGCAATGACTCAAACATTTGCAGAATAACCGTAGATAATGTTTACCCTTTTCTAGCGAAAACTGAGTCGTCAAAACTGGCTTCAGTCTCACAGTGAAAGAATTGCGAAGTTGATCATGATCGAGTGAGCAGCAGTTAAATTTTAGCAAAATTATTGCTGAAGGGAACTGCTTAACTCTCTTTGCAGATTACGTTAAAATTATAGAGATTTCGTAACACGAGAAATCTGAACTAATTACCATCCAAAATTTCCGTTTAAATTTGCACAGGATCGGGACATCATACTAACCACACAAAAGATCGATGACTCTTCTACAACTGACTGACGTAATATATCCTTCCTATCTGGCAGATATCAAAGTAAGTCGTGCAGAAAGTATGCAATGCATGAGTAAAGGTGTGTCTGGGGGCGGTCACGTCACAGGCACGATGACTCGATGTGGTTAATACTAGAACACACATCAAATTCTTTTTTTACACTGAATCATCTTCATTTAGCCCATAACGTAATATGATTTTTCGATGTTTCAGGCCCTGGTGGCTATTGTTGCGCGTTGACAGTGTAAATACTGTATTGATTTCCACGTAAAAAGTGGTCATGCGTATTAGACAGGACTTAATAAAAATAGATCTGCAAGTTCTACTTTTAAGAATACGATATATGAACGACACGACACGATGAGGAATTGCTCGTTCTGTTTCCAAACAATGTATGTGCAATTCCTGGTACAGTCGACTGAAATATTAGACTTCGTTAAGAAAAATTAATATGGTAGAGATAAAGGGTGTAAATAATTTACACAGACACTATTAATTCCTAGTATAATCATAATTATTCGATAAATCAGATAATTTAAGTAAAGTTCACAAGAAGAAAAAGTCCTCGCTTCGGTATCTCTGGTTTTTTCGTAAAAATTGAATGGAAGTAAGGAGTTTCTTTAACAGTTTTTATATAGTATTCCTGCGAGTTAGAATTAATATTCGTTTTCTAATTTTTAGTGTTATCTGCTCATTTTGTAACATTGGTATCTTACAAATTGGTGATTATTTAGTAAAAAAATAAAAAAAATATTTTGAATTGGCTGCACTTGAGCAACGGTTACAGAATAGCAGGTGAGTAAGACAGCCAAACAGCGGCAATATATGGTGGTTTTCCATTACCCTTAACAGTGGTTTCAACGGATTTAAACTCGTCTTCTTCAGAAGGGTAGGAAGTCTGCATACAGTGCGACAGCATAAATTACAATCAAAACATCATGGACCAATATTACGTGTCATAGAGGAACTACTAACCAAAACAAGCGTAGGCGTGTCACAAGCAGCACGATATATACCAACACAGGAAAAGTAGTACTTAGAAACTCCACATTAGGAACAGTCTGTTAGCGAAGCGATCTAACATCTCCACATGAAACGTGGCGGCAACTGTCTGTACAGCCATTTGTAAAAGTTCAGGCCCTAAAATCAAGGGCTTGTTACATCGGCAAAATCAGTCACAGAAAATACCAGACCATTTCAAGGGCTACATGCCGACCAAGGGAGAATGGAAAGGATTGATGGCAGGGAAAGAAAACTTGAGGCGCATGCGCTAGTGAACATGTACGTTTGGCGACATAAACAGCCCGTAAGCGTCAGTACATTGAAATTAGTAACATATTTACAGAAATACATCACACGAATAAGCGAGTATAGAATAAAGTGCAGAAAAACACAAGTAAAAAATAAAATATACTAGCATATGTTAAGACCGTTATAGGGCCATCGGACGAAGATAATGATGCCTAAGCATAAGTAGGTTGTTACAAGCATAATGAGATTAAACAGACTATAATGACCTCCAGTACACATATATCATTGTACGAAAAGTAATAATGCCAATGTATAAACATGCTATTGAACATAGTGAAAATAGAGAGTAAAATTCGTAAGTCCCTGGGTAGTGGCACACGTGACAATAGTGGCTGGCATCAACGTCTTAATACAACAAAAACCGACAAGGGAATCTGCATGCACAAAATATTGCATAATAAAATTTTTAGAAAATGAACCACTTGTATAGGCTACCAACAATCGCATGAATATTTTTTTGTGAACAGTGTGGGTTTGAAGCCATCGAAAAATTGTGTACGGGCTAGCTGTAGCTGGTCATTTAGTAAATTCCCGTCTCTGAGCTCTAGATGTTTATAGAGCTCTAATTCTTCCCAAGGGTCCATCCTACGTCCTTTGACTTCTCTGTGAAGAATAGCTGTGTCTTCCAAATTTTTCGGAGTGTGACTGGTGGTCAGTAGATGCTCAGAAAACGTAGAGTTATGTATATGTGCTCCTTTCGTCCCTAGCAGATGGTCATTATATTATGTCCTCATAGCTCTGCCTGTTTGATGAACGTAATAGCATGGGCAACTGTTGCAGGTTCTAGTAGACACCTGAATTGGAAAAGGAGTTGTATTTTCCACTGTATGCAAAAGCTTTATCTGCAGACATTTGTCACTAGAGGAAGAGACATTCCAGTTATATTTATTCTCTAGAACACGTTATTACTATAAGAAACAATTCCTAGGAAGGGAATACATATGTATTTTTCATTGTGGAGGAAAGGTCGTTGCAAAACGTCGAAAATTTTTGAAAGGTTTTCTTTTTGAAGATGTGATCGACTATGGTCTGGTCATACGCATTATTGATTGCCATCAATTTAATGAGCTTTAACTCATTTAGCTGACTGCCAGGCGGTAAAATAGTAATTACAAGTCGGTGTATGGCGGAATGAGTAAACAATTTTTTATGAGGTTTCGGAAGTGTAGAATCAGGGGGTACAACATGGAGTGAATAAGCTTGATTACAGAAGATGTAGAAACTGAAAGAATCATTTTCTACAGAAATAATAAAAAATAACGTAATACGTATGTTTCGTGTGGCCTATTTGTCGTCCCTCGAAGGGGATAAAGTGACCACTCACCAATGCGATTTTTTCAGTGGTGCCAGACGTCTACTCCAGTCAGAAGACAGGATAGTCGACGCATTTCCTCGTCCACAAATTTTACATTGGTTCAACGCCTAAAATTTGAACAAACACATCCCTCGCTCGGGGGCTGAAGTAACTAATTTCCGGGGGCCCTGTTACAAAAACACGCACAGTTAACGAACCGACGCTTCGCCTGAGTGGGCGACTCGGGCCAGCGTTAAAAGCTAAACTCATCTGCCGTCCTCAGGGCTCTGGTTCAAAGCTGAAGCAAGAAAGCCCTCCTCAGTTTACCAGTACATGAGATTGCAGTTACACTCACATTCGTTCTGTCCAGCAATCACCGATGCTTAGGACAGGTGGTTACAGTTACATGGTGTACTGAACATAAAATGTGATAAAACTGAAAATAAAACACACTCAGTATCGGTTCCCAGAGCGTTCTTTCTCCCTGACATGGAAAAACGATGAGACAAATAGAGAGTACACACTCTGCAGAAACACAAAATAATATGAAAGGTGGCTTGACTCATGCCTTTCACAATCATCATCACAAGACGTTATTAGACGAGAAGCTTCTCTGTTCAGACCTTCGCAGGAAAACCAGCCGAGATAGCATAAGCTAGTGGCGACTCTCTCATGTAATTGCCAGTATCAATGAAATTCACCAACAGACGTGTAACTGAGATGTTATTTTTTTAAATTTTGACTGCCAGTTTCGGCATTCCACCATGCCATCTTCAAGCTCTTTATGTATCTCTCAAAACAAACAATGCTGTATTACAGTGCCATATATTCCTGGATGTCGCGAATTCAAACCGTTCCACAAGTATTTTATTCGAAGACTTGATAGTAACATGAGTTTCTGAGAGGTGCATATGGGGCCTGAAGATGGCATTGTGGAATGCCGAAACTGAGAGTAGGAACAAAATAAAATAAAATAACATCTAAGTTAGACGGCTCTTGGAGAATTTTATTGATATTGACATTATTTGACCAGCTGATTGTCCAGCCGCGTGTGGTAGCCGCGAGGTCCCAGGCACTTGCCAGGGTTCGGGCGGCTCCCCCCTCCCCCCCCCCCTCCCCCTCCCCGTCGGAGGTTCGAGTCCTCCCTCGGGTATGGGTGTGTGTGTTGTCCTTAGTGTAAGTGAGTTTAAGTTAGATTATATAGTGTGTAAGCCTAGGGACCGATTACCTCAGCAGTTTGGTCCCATAGGAACTTTGCACAAATCCATGACGGATCAACAGAGACACTTATGTAGTGGTTAATCTAGCCAGACCAGTCACATTAATGTGACTATCCCCTATGTTCGGCGTCAACGTGCAATAACCACTCACAGATGGCAGGTGGCAGCACTGCCAGTCGAAAGTATATGAAGTGTCTCACGGCGACGAGGACAATGGTGCAGTCATTGACATAATGGGAAAATGGAACTATTTCTGACGTCCAGAATGACATGATCATCGGCATTTGGGCCAAAGGTGGAAGCATTTTCGAAACGGCTAAGTTTGTTAACTGTTCACGTGCCGTCGTGGTTAAAGTACACACCATGTGATAAAATGGCGCCGAGCCAACGCTGGTGCACCACGGCCTGCAGATCACTGGATTCAACGACGGCAATGGAGGTTGGAGATGTGTACCGGCGAAGAGACATGTAACTGTTGAGCAACTGACCGGCCAGATGAACCTAGAGACTATCAACTGCGTTTTGTCAATGACCGTTCAGCGAACGTTGGTGTGAATGAGTTCACTGGTGACGAATGCTGAAATTTGAACTCCATACCGCAATTGGACGTCCACTATGCTGCGACAGTTGGCCTCTTCTGATGCTCCGTCAGTTGACCGTTGACGTGTACGGTGTTAAACATCCGAAGGCAAACACCCTGCGATAATCGTCGCAAATATCCAGGCCGGAATGCCTTCCCTGGATGGTCTCGTCTTTGTGTAAGGCACAGTGGGTCAGCACAAATATACATCTATACTTAGGGACCATTTCCAACTCTATCTGCAGTTCGTTGTTCCTTGGCGTGATGGCATCTACCTGCACGAGAATGGGAGCTGTCACATAGCTCGCAGTCTATCTGCGTGGTTCGAAGAGCACCCAGATGACTTCTGTACTCCCCTGGCCACCAGACTCTCCGGATTTAAACGCAATTGAGAGTCTGTGGGACCACCTCGATAGGGCTAACTGGAGTCAGCATGGATGGCTCCATGTCACTATCGATGCTTCCAGAAACTCAGCGGCTCTCTTCGTGCGCGTCTTGCAGCGCAAGAGGTGGTTGTTCAGGCTTGTGAGAGATTGTCACATTACTGTGACTGGACAGTGTATATTATTGAACGACTAAGCCTATTTGTGGTTCATGGTGCTGGTGCACAAGCAAAGTTGCAGGTTACCGATCTGCTAACATGCAGGGGAGGAGGGATTAGATTTTCAGTATTTCATATAATTACTGATCGAATTTAAAAATCTAAAATACTATCATATTCTTCTCATTAATATGTCCAATTTCACAGTAAGATAACTATTACGGTTAGAATCCATATGAATGTCTTGAGGGACGTTACCTGGTGTGCAAATGCTCCAACTTTATTCATACAGTCTTTGAGAATTGAAGCACTTACCGACTTGCAACAAACTTTACACATAATCATCGCCCCTTACGAAATATTTTCTCTCTGGCACTTCGGACAAAATGATGGAACGAGGAAAGTCTGTCGCTTACGACACTTTCGCTTATCATGCAGTAAAAGCCGGCGTATCAGGCCTAACGTTTTAAATAATTACTTCTTTACACCTATCTCTATTCCTAACACTTTGGGCTCACAGAATCCACATATAGGGGAAAGGGGCCAAGATCGGGAAGTTAATGCTCCAACGCCTTTTGGAGGTAAGTTATTTAATCTACAGATCGTCAGATCTAATAAAATTGATCATGTACTATCTTTACGCGAATGTAGAAAAACATCAGAAATTCTTATTGAAATGCCAATAGTTTTCACAAAATTCGCATGTAAAGTGACAGTCTCCTTATCTACTCCACTGCAGACACTGTCCACATTGAATACAGCCTTCCCCTTCTTCTGAGTTTGAAAATACGCCATACCAGCACTTAATGTCTGATTTGTTTTTATCGTGTTGTTTATAGAATCATTGCTGGACTGAGAACTTTTTGATACACTACTTTTTTATGCCGGTTCTTCACACTCGTCTCTTTTTGGTTGATTTGCATTGATTATGTCTTCTGTCCGTCTCTAGAAAACAACTTTCTCTTCCTTGATAACATTTTCTCATTTAATTGTTTCTTGTCTTATAATTGGCATTCCCTGTCTTGCCGCAATCAACGTATCCGACCTTACCCCAGATGGAGAGATTCTGAAAACAAAACAAAAACACGCTATTTTAACCCAGTCCCTAATATGTGCCCTTGTATAAATACTTAGTAATGATATAATTATTCAAGATTAAATAGAGTTTTTATAAGTCTAACGATTATAAAATAATTATAGGTTAAAAAAAATGGTTCAAATGGCTCTGAGCACTATGGGACTCAACTGCTGTGGTCATAAGTCCCCTAGAACTTAGAACTACTTAAACCTAACTAACCTAAGGACATCACACACATCCATGCCCGAGGCAGGATTCGAACCTGCGACCGAAGCGGTCGTGCGGTTCCAAACTGTAGCGCCTTTAACCGCTCGGCCACTCCGGCCGGCTGATAGGTTAAAAACAAAAAAACATTAGGTATTTTACACTGTAAAGCACACTCATCTCCAAAGACGTGGTGCACCGAACAGCAACAGCACGCCAGTATGGTCGCTCGTTCTTCTTGACTAGTGCAGTCTAATTCTGTGTGTCTCCACCAGACGGCATAAACAGTTTCATCAGAAACATGGTAGCCGGTTTCACCACACTACCTAGTCTTACTCCACTTTTCTTTACCACTGAATGTACCAGCCAAATTTTATGTAGTTGCAAGACACATAGTACATGAGACATAACGTCATCAACGTTGAGAGGCGTGAAGAACAGGACATTGCTGAACACGAAGCGCAGGTTAACCAGACTATACTCTTCTGTACGTTACGATACGATATCTCAGTGCCTGAGTTATTCCGAATTACGATGCAATGTACGAGGGTAAGCCAATTATTATCCGCAAAGTAGATATAAAATTTTATTGTAATCAATTTGGAAACTTATAAGAATATAATTTTTCGACATAGTCTCCTTGAGCTTCAGCGCACTTGGTCCATCGTTGTACAAGCTTCCTGATGCCCTAATAAAAGAAGGTTCTCGGTTGAGCTGCGAGCCAGGAATGCACCATTTGTTTCACTGCTTCGTCCGAGGCAAATCTACGGCCCCTTAATGCCTGTTTGAGTGGACCAAACAAGTCATCGAATGGGCAAGTTCGGGACTATGTAGGATGATACAGTACTTCAAATTTGAGTTTCTGGAGCGTTTCAGCGGCGTGGCAGCAGGATGCGGACGGGCATTGTCGTGCAACAATACAACACATTTAGACAGCAATCCTCGGAATTTGCTTCGAATTGCAGGGTTTAGCCTGGCAGTAAGCATGTCACTTTATTGTTGTGCCCCTTTCCCCATAATGTTTGTAAGGGGTCGGTAGGCCCTTACTATAACATTGCGCTTGGCACAGGTCGATAGGACGAACAATCGATTGTGACGTGTTGAGAGAGCGAGTGTCGAGATGTGCCAGTGTGGTTGGCGGGTATATGTGTGTGAAGGCCATTGTTGAAATACAGGGCTTTAACGGAGAAGGGTGTCGCCATCGCCGTGGTTAGACCCCTAAGTAATAGATTAATCCCGGGAAAGTGAAGAAGTATCATTACGAAAGTGATCAGTGACGTTACTAGTGCCGATATTTGGTTTCGCGTCTACCGCGCCGGCCTAACCTTGGATTGCAGTGTTGGATGCAGTGATGGATTAGCGTGTGACGATAATGGAAAATGAAGAAAGCCTGTGCTGAGATTAGCCGTACTTAGATATGTGTGGCGAAGGCAGTGGCTGTCTCCTTTTTTGTGTTTTGAGAAGAATATAAGTTCGTGATTAGTAAAACTGTGTTGGTGTTCCTCATTACCAGACATTCAGAATTATAGTATTGAGCAGAACGAACTGAGAAGTAACAACTTCCGTAGCAGTCAATTCCGATTACCAGCCCCATTGGGTTCACGCTCATGTTAATAATAAATATTGGACTGCTATTCGATCAGATCAGGTCGAGATAAAATCGGAGGTGTTACATGTTCCAGTACTGGATCTTGTGCATCCCAAAAAACCGTTGTTGTTGTTGTGGTCTTCAGTTCTGAGACTGGTTTGATGCAGCTCTCCATGCTACTCTATCCTGTGCAAGCTTCTTCATCTCCCAGTACCTACTGCAGCCTACATCCTTCTGTATGTGCTTAGTGTATTCATATCTTGGTCTCCCTCTACGGTTTTTACTCCCCACGCTGCCCTCCAGTACTAAATTGGTGATCCCTTGATGCCTCAGAACATGTCCTACCAACCGATCCCTTCTTCTAGTCAAGTTGTGGCAAAAACTCCTCTTCTCCCCAATTCTATTCAATACCTCCCCATTAGTTATGTGATCTACCCATCTCATCTTCAGCATTCTTCTGTAGCACTACATTTCGAAAACTTTTATTCTCTTCTTGCCCAAACTATTTATTGTCCATGTTTCACTTCCATACATGGCTACACTCCATACAAATACTTTCAGAAACGACTTCCTGACACTTAAATCAATACTCGATGTTAACAAATTTCCCTTCTTCAGAAACGCTTTCCTTGCCATTGCCAGTCTACATTTTATATCCTCTCTACTTCGACCATCATCAGTTATTTCGCTCCCCAAATAGCAAAACTCCTTTACTACTTTAAGCGTCTCATTTCCTAATCCAATTCCCTCAGCATCACCCGACTGTATTCGACTACATTCCATTATCCTCGTAAGCATCAGTTTTTCTGCGGACGGTTGGCTCTTGCCGTTTACTCTCCGGCTCGTAATGATGGACCCACGTTTCGTCACCAGTAATGATCCTCTCTAAGAAGTTGTCCCCTTCGTTACCGTAGCGATCCAAATGTTTTTTGCAGATGTCCAAGCGCGTTTGTTTATGCAACTGTGTGAGTTGTTTTGCGGCTCATCTTGCACAAACTTTATGAAACCCAAGTCTGTTTTGGATGATTTCGTTGGCAGAACTGTGACTAATTTGCAGACGATATGCCTCTTCGTCAATAGTTTATCGTCTGGCTAATAGAACCATTTCACGTGAACGCTCAATGCTTTCTTCAGTTGTGGCAATAAGCGGTCTTCCGGCTCCTTCGTCGTGCGTAACACTTGTGAGACCATTTCGGAATTTTTAAATCCATTCGTAGACACTCCGTTGCGGCAAAGCAGTGTATCCGTGCTGTACCGAAAGTCTTCTACGAATTTCGGCACCTGATACGCCTTTCGACCACAAAAAACGGACCACTGAACGTTGCTCTTCTTTCGTCCAAATAGACAGCAGATAAGCCATGATTAACAGCACGGCAGCGAGGACGCAACTAACATAGGAGCTTGAAAATTGCAAAAATATAACAACAAATAAACAAAGCATGCGTCATCAACGTAGAACGACAGTATTATCAAAATAAACAAAAATATAACTAAATTGCGAATAATAATTGACTTACACTCGTAGCTTTTCACGTACACGCATGCACAAAATGAAAAGCCACTGCGGCGACTAGAGCCGTTATGAAGTACATTAAATGTATTCGCGGTTGCGACTATGCACAAACTACCAGATATAGAATTGAATGACGACAATGCATATTTGTGCCGGCCTGGGAATCGAACACGTATTTCCCGCTTATCGCTAGCGGTCGCCATACCAACTGAATATCCGTGCACGACTCACGCCCAGATGTAACTTCCAAATGTCGTCAACCAGGAATATACAGTCTGTACTCGTACATCCATTAAGTATATTCCAGTACAGGAGAGACATTTTATTTTAAATCGCTTGCCCGATGTCGGCGACTAAATACGATACTGCAGTGCCGGTGTTATTCTGAATTATGACGTAATGTTCCTTATACCCATCCAGTTTTTGGCAGTCCACAACTTGCAGTCCACTTGAAACGTAATTTCAATTCTTCTTTTTGAAACTTTTTCTCGCTTTCATGAGAAGAGTCGAGTGCTACGGCTTTGTTTGTATAACGTTTCAGAATTACCACCTGACTTGCTACAGGTTTATAATTGCAAGGGTGTGCTGAAAAGTAATGCTTCCGAATTTTTTAATGTGAAAACTCTTCAAGTTTTTTAAATAACACGAACATCACTAACAATCTACGTCTTCACTCACCATGTCCACATATGTATTTCTCAACATGGTTACCCTGGCGTCGAACATATTTTTTTCATTAGGAGACCACTGTCGAATATTTGATTTAGTTGGCGGATCCACAGCCTCACCTCTGCTTGCCATGCTTCATCACTACCAAAGTGAAGTCCACGAAGGTATTATGTAAGTTTTGGAAACAGATGAAATGCGGATGGGGCCAAGTCGAGACGGTATGGAGGATGATCGGATATAGTGAAGCCAAGGCGTCTGACTGTTTCAGATGTCGCAGCGCTCTAGTGTCTTCTGGCATTGTGACGCTGAAGAACAGCGATGAACTCTTAGAATTCGTGCTTTCAATTTTCAGACGGTCTCGCAGTACCTTATAGAGTTTATGGTGGTGTCTTCAGGCACTAAGTCCAAATGCAGCACACCTTGAACATCCCCGAACACTATGAGCATGACTTTGCCTACTGATGACACGGTCTTAAACTTTTTTGGGGTCGGTGATCCTTTCTAACGATATTTCATTGGTGGTTTCTTTTTTCGGGGGCCAAAATAGTGAACTCTCCATCCATCACCTGTCACAAGTTGTTAAGACAAATTGGTAATTTGTGGTAAGGTCTTACCAGACCAAACTGCTAAGGTCATCGGTCCCTAAGCTTACACACTACTTAATCTAATTTAATCTAACTTACGCTAAGGACGATACACATAACCATGCCCGAGGGAGGATTCGAACCTCCGACAGGGAAAGCTGCACGGACTGTGACAAGATGCCTACTCCGTGCGGAAGTTGTTAAGGAAACCATCACCCTCACTCTCAAAGCGCAAAATAAATTGAGAGGTGTTCCACTTCGTCTATTTCAGGTCAGGAGTGAGAATTTGAGGCACCTATCGTGCACACAATTTGCTGTACCATGGGTTTGCAATGATGCCCTGTACATGCCCTCGTGATATTCCTCGCCAACCAGAGAGCTGTGTCATTGCTATTTGTTTCTTGAAGTTGAGTTCATCAACCCGATTCAGATGAGTCTCGTTGAAATCTGGTTAGACAGGATTGAGTGGATTGTGGTTGTGAAGGGGGAAGTAATCAATTACTGTTAGTTGCACAAAACACACAAACTTTTATTTTCCTAAGAACCACTTAATTGCACATTGCCTTAAAAGGGTCAAATTAAAACAGTACTGCTGAAGGCGTAGTTAAGAAAACTTGCCATACCTCCTGAGCTGAAGGCGCATAACCACACCAAAAGTAAGAACAGCTGAAGGCACAGTGCATCAGACTAAAATGAAAATCACAATCTAAAATCAACAGAACAGTGGTGCTCAGGAGTGTTCCAAGAGTCAGCCTGAGCAGGTAGCTCTAACGTAAGGTTCAAATGGCTCTGAGCACTATGCGACTTAACGTCTGAGGTCATCAGTCGCCTAGAACTTAGAACTAATTGAACCTAACTAACCTAAGGACATCACACACATCCATGCCCGAGGCAGGATTCGAACCTGCGACCGTAGCGGTCGCGCGGTTCCAGACTGAAGCGCCTAGAACAGCTCGGCCACCCCGGCCGGCTGTAACGTAAGGGGGGGGGGGGGTGAGATAGGCAGCCAAGGGTAAGGTTAAATAATGGGATGGCAACCCGACGCAGGGACAGCTGAAGGACTGATCAACAATCTTATCAATTCCCTTCTACCCTACCAATGGTACAACAACGGAAAATATGAGCCGAAGACGAAGAAACCAGCAGCACTACATCTTCCAAGTTGGCGTCTAAGAACAGCCAAGGCACAATAACCACTCTTGAGAAAAAATATGAAGAAACAACTAAAAGGCTGTGGAACTACACGCTGTGCCGGACACCATCAACATGACAAGGAAAAACACACTGCCGGAAGACTATGCTAACGGCCAGAGAACGTAACTGAAGCGTTAATGGCCTCAAGGCAGACAATACTGCTGGAGCACTTCTCTGATAAGTAACTACCAATTTAATAATTAAAGACCATACAGGAATACGCCTGCAAAATTTCACCAACTCCAACACACCATATGTTGCTGCTAGCTGGAACAGCCCAGGAAGCAAGAACCAGCAATGAAAGGGAGAGATGTCACACCAGTTGAGGTTTCATAACAGGTTAACTTGTGGTGTCACCGCCAGACACCACACTTGCTAGGTGGTAGCTTTAAATCGGCCGCAGTCCATTAGTACATGTCGGACCCGCGTGTCGCCACTGTCAGTGATCGCAGACCGAGCGCCACCACAAGGCAGGTCTCGAGATACGGACTATCACTCGCCCCAGTTGTACGGACGACTTTGCTAGCGACTACTGTAACCTCCCCACCGCAATTTAAAAGAAAAGACAATACTCAATAGAAATGGGAGCCAAGTGTAACCTCCCCACAAAAATTTTAAAAGAAAATAACGATACTAATTAGAAATGCTGATGGACATGGCTCTATGCGTAACCTGCCCACAATCAAATGTACTGACAATGGCAACAAATGTGAAATTCGCAATCTGACTCAATTATAAATCCTTCAAAAAATTAAAGTCCATTCAGTGACAAGAAAATTCAATTAAACCGAAATATCGGTCTTTGGCCCTGTGTAAAAACAATCAGAATTAAAGTCTTACCTCAGAATAAATGGATGTCACATATCTGCTCTTGTTGTTGCGCACCACTTGGAGGAACTACATTGCAAATAATAATATTCTCCTTTTTTTTTTTGTAATTCTAGTGAAATTTTTCTTCAAAAAGAAGTGGAATGAAATGGGAAGTGCAACGAGATCTTTAGTTCAAAAAAATTAAACTTTTGAGAAAATGCTTTTGAAATAAAAAATTATTATTGGGAGACTTGTTGGAGAATAATTACAATAAATAAAATTTTTCATTATCTAATGATTATATTAATTAACAGTATACCTTATTCCTCATCTTGACCATTGTTGCCGACCGCCTACATCACACAACCGCACTGGGCTGCTACTACTGACCGACCGCTCTGCATGACGACTACAGACCGAGTACTGCTCTCAACTAGACAGAGCTACAGACTCGCAACGACTGACTGACTGCTACTCTGCATAGCGACAACTAACTCGCAAAGACTACTACTGACTGAGAACCGCTCGCAACACTCGCGCGGTCAAGCGCATACTCTCTGGTCACAGATGCTACAATGCCTCGCCATCGCTGCTGCGTTACATACGTGTTTCATAACCCTCCACTCGGGGGGCAAACATTTGGCAGCGATGGTGAGTCATTTGGACTTGCCAAGCGCGGCAAAATTTTTCTTTAATTAACAAAATCCTACAACTTACAGAATATTTAAATGTTGTGCACACGCACTAAGTACAAAATATATCAGACAAGGACAAAATGTGAATACTAAACATAGTAGCAAATCAGAAAAAAGTATATACAAACTTTTTGACAGATAAAGTGCACAGGCACTGAAAAAATTCTTTAGCATATGCAGAACAAATAAACAGACTGGCAAGAATAATTAGATGTAGTACATAAAGTAAATGTTGTGCACACGCACTAAGTACAAAATATATCAGACAAAGACAAAATGTGAGTACAAAACATAGTAGCAAATCAGAAAAAAGTATATACAAACTTTTTGACAGATAAAGTGCACAGGCACTAAAAAAATTCTTTAGCATATGCAGAACAAATAAACAGACTGGCAAGAATAATTAGATGTAGTACATAAAGTAAATGTTGTGCACACGCACTAAGTACAAAATATATCAGACAAAGACAAAATGTGAGTACAAAACATAGTAGCAAATCAGAAAAAAGTATATTCAAACTTTTTGACAGATAAAGTGCACAGGCACTGAAAAAATTCTTTAGCATATGCAGAACAAATAAACAGACTGGCAAAAAATATTATGTTGACAAGTGTACATGCACTGAAAAATGTCTTTAGCATTTTCACAACAAATAAACATAATGGCAAAAAAAAAATTCATGTCCAAAGTGCACATGCACTGAAAAATGTCTTTAGTATTTTCACAACAAATAAACATAATGGCAAACATCATGTCGACCAGTGACATAAGTGTACTCACACTGGAGTTTAGCGAATCGAAAAATGTATAACCTATGAACATAAATGATGTTATCAAAAAAAAATTTTTTTCTTTATGTGACAAGAATCAGGATAGGAAAGGGAAGGATTGCATCATGGTTGTAGCACTTTAGATTGCACACAGCTGCTCTGAAAGTCCATATCTTTCCACAGTAGTACAACACCAAGTGACACAACTTGAAGTTCTTTTCCCATCAGAATTTATCAGTGTAGCCAAGACACTGAACTGTCGTAGTAATGTTCCATGTTTTCATTTTGGCAGTACATTAGGTACACCAAACAGTGGGACCATAATAATGTCTTCATCGCTCATGGTGGTGGACAGCATGTCGTGTCAACACCACACTCTTACAAGGCACACCAACGTAGAATTAGTGCAAAACCAAATATAGTGCTCCATGATCACTGGGATAAACAGGACAAATGGACATTGCAGTAATTCAGGGTAGTCAGCTTATGAGGTGAAGGACATCAAGTCACATAATATTGACAATTACAGTCTTCATTGATAGTTCGTGGCATTCATAGCCCAGTTATTGAACATTTCTGTACCAAGTATGTAGTATTACAGAAAAATGTTCATTAATTGTTTTACATAGAATCAGTAGCCTTCTTTTCCTGGTTACAAAATATTATGAAATAATCGCATTCTTTTCAGTTACAGAGTATAATCAAGAATCATTAACCTTCTCCTAATTACAGTTAATTAATCATTTGTTTTTAATTAATCATTTGTCTAATCACAGTTAATTAATCATTTGTATAATTACAGTTAATTAATCATTTGTCGTTAATTAATCATTTGTCTAATTACAGTTAATTAATCATTTGTCGTTAATTAATCATTTGTCTAATTACAGTTAATTAATTAATCATTTGTCATTTCAATATACTAAGAATTATTAGCCTTAATTAATTACAAAGCATTATTAAACAGTACCATAGTTAATTAATTATGTGTCATTCCAATCTATTAAGAATCATTAGTCTTTTCCTAATTACAAAGCATTATTAAACAATCACATTTATTTCCAATTACAAAGTATGAACATTGAAAACAAGAGTTAATTAATGGCATAATTAATAACAATTTCGTTGATTGACATTAATTATTGGCACTCAGTGGCCATCAAGTATTGAATAGAATAAAACATAGTTCATCATTCAGTATTATTCAGATCATTACAAAGTCATTATTAAAAATCAGTTAATTACAGTCAAATCATTAGTAATCACAGGCATTACAATAAACAGTGGCAGTTATTAGCTAGTGACAAAGCATTATTTTGAATATAGTCTCATTAAGAGGTCATTACTCGAGTGACATGCTATTCAGAGTTGATCAGTATTATTCAGAATTATCATAAACTAGTGACATTATGTGGGACTGGTAATACATTTTTTTGGTAGCAATGCATTGCGTTGGGATCGATAATTAATTGCTGAGGCATAATACTTTTTGCTTTTGACCTATTGCTGCAAATGAGGATAGGTAACGTCATTCGTCATGAGTCAGCTGTAGCAAGATTATGTAACAAGGCAGTACATGTGATCACATTTATAAATGATAAACACAAATGGGTAAAAAATATAAAAATGCAAGTACTAGAACAGGTATAATAAGTAACAGGTTTAGTAAGTGTCATGAAAAACTTCTCCTGGAAAAAAAATACAAAAACGGATTATTGACCTGAAAGAAGAAACGCACACTATGCTGAAAAGTAGTGAACTTCGAATTAACAAGTAGTGAAATGTGTATAAAATGTGTTCCATAGCTGTCCTTTCCAAAACTTTCCATCATCCTACTATGCAATGTAACACCTGCTGTCAAAGCAAACTGCAACAAATACTTAAATAACTACGTAGCATAAATACATTACTTCAACATTATCCTCATCTGTAAAGAAAAAAAAAACTTCATTATCCATATCATCATAACTTCACCATTATCATCACCTGTAGAGAAAAACTTCATTATTCATAATACCATTTCCTTCATCATTATTCATCAGTATCCATTATCATCTGCAAAAAAGTCACTTCATTACTCATTACATAACTATTCCTTATCTCTAGCATATTTCATCACTAAAACTAAGATGTGTAGTTCTCTCTGACAGCCTGCATCAATCACCTTGTATTCTGAAAGAAAAAATTAGTTAAGACTGCTATTCTGTGATGAGTATAGTATAGTCTTGTTAATGCTTGTTAATCCTGATCCCTTTACTCTTCCTCATAAAGTTATTGCATCTCCTTTCGTTTATTCCGTAGGTGAAATTCCCATTTATGTTAAATTTATTTCTTAGAATCATCATTCCTTTCTGAAATTGATGAACAAAGATTAATGTCTTGCATTTAAATCCTATACCCACTAAATAATGACTGGTTTATGGTGACACAATTAACCATACAGCATAACATGACAGAAAACGTAATATGTCCAAGACATTGACAGTGTTCGGATGCGAAAAAATGTACACAGAATAATACAATGCAGTAGCAAAAAAAATGTGAAACAGTCACGATGTTGAGATGTCATAAGGCAAAAAAAAATGTCAAAGTCGACTGGTGTGTGTTATATCTTAACTATTTCATAGTGCATACAAACAAAACTGGAGTACAGTCATATACACAAAAAAATGGAAAATGTGCACGGTCTGATGTGTAACGACAAGAAAAGCGACCTGCTAACCTTACCTTGCCGGGCACTTGCCAAGAAAAAAAATACGATAATCATCAATAAGTAGTCACATAAATATAATTGCAGAAATAGTCGTAAATGTGTAAATTCATCTGGAAAAATATGCACGGTCTGATGTGTAACGACAAGAAGAGCGACCTGCTAACCTTACCTTGCCGGGCACTTGCCAAGAAAAAAAAATACGATAATCATCAATAAGTAGTCACATAAATATAATTGCAGAAATAGTCGTAAATGTGTAAATTCATCTGGAAAAATATGCACGGTCTGATGTGTAACGACAAGAAGAGCGACCTGCTAACCTTACCTTGCCGGGCACTTGCCAAGAAAAAAAAATACGATAATCATCAATAATTAGTCAGGTGAATTAATTGCATTAGTAAATGGCATCATAGTGTGTTGAATCATACAGTGGTTTCACTCAATAAACGGTTTAATGTTTGAGACATGGTGATTGCCTTTCGATTTTCTGGTTCTCAAAGTTTCGACGTGTACAACATTGGGGTGAGGGATACTGCGAATCCGATACGGACCTGCGTATAGAAGTTCAAATTTACTGCACTTACCTTTTAATTTGCTGGATAAATAGTGTGTACGTACTAATATCTTCTGTCCAACGTGAAAGTCGCGGCGTGTACAAACCTGTTTTTGCTGTCTTCTCCGGCGCTCTGCGGCACGTTTGATGTTGTTCAGCGCAATGTCAATTATTTCGTGGTGTCGTAGGCGACGATTTTTGGGGAATTCTATTAATTCTTTAATTTTGTTCGGTGGTTCAACGTTTTTCAGTATAACAGTCGGAGATAGCATAGTGGATTCATTTGGAATGGAATTAATTACATCTTGGAATGAGAGTATGTGTGTATCCCAATCAATATGTCTTTTGTGGCAGTATATTCTGCACAGCTTACCAATTTCCTTCATTAATCTTTCACAAGGGTTCGAAGAAGCGTGGTACTTGGATATATAGATCGGAGAAGTGTTTCTAGCTCGTAACATGCGTGTCCATATACTACTACGAAATTGTGATCCATTGTCGGAAATTACTTTCATTACATGCCCTACATGAGATAGAAAATGTTTTATAAATGCTTTCGAAACAGTTTTAGCAGTAGCTTTGCGTAACGGAGTGAAAGTAACAAATGTTGAAGTGAGTTCAACAGCGACAAAGATGTAGCAAAAACATGGTAGTGAGGTCGGACATGTTCTTTTGTGTTCCGATTCTACTTTGTTACTATCCGTAATAGTTTGCACGTGTCAAAATTAATCATTTGCTGAAAAACATTTGTTTGTGTTTTGTGAGTGTCGTAAATTGGTAGTGACAGCAGAAGACAACACAGCTGACGGACAGAAGCATTAGCTCGCGCAGCTGACCAAAGCATGTGAAAAAAAAAAAGAATACTATGTCTCGTAATGACGACGAAATGAAATTTTCAAATGCAACTTGTTGAATGTACATGACGCTGAAATTTGCTTTGCAGAAGTTGGTTGCGATGTCTTGCTGATTGTTGCCTAGAGAACGCGATAGTGCGTCTGCTATAACATTTTGTGTGCCGGGAATATGAACAATCGTAAAATTAACTTCTTGTAAATATAGTTTCCATCTACTTAATCTGTCGTGAGTAAATTTAGCTGAAAGCAAAAAATTGTATAGCTCTATGGTCTGTGTAAACGGTGGTATGTCTGCCATAAAGAAAGTGCCGAAATCTCGTAAAAGCCCAGACAACGCATAATGTTTCCAATTCTGTAACAGAGTAATTTCGCTCAGCAGGTGACAGAATGCGGCTTGCAAATGCGATGTTTTTGATTACTATTGAACCATCTTCTTCAATTTCCTGGAAAATGTGTACGCCTAAAGCGGTGTTAGAACTGTCGATGGCAATGGAAAAATTTCTAGTAAGATCTGGGTGCGATAATAGTGGAGCATTCAACAAAGCATGCTTCAAATAACATTCTCGTGAGCAAAATTCTGCTTGTCAAAAGTAATGTTTGCGTTACTGTAGTATGCAATCTGTGCTGTATCTGGTTAAATTCTATCGTACGTGTTATTATTTACGGGAGAATGTTGTGGCATATCCACTGTATGAACTGTTCTGTTATTTCATACTGACGTGTTACGCTATGGATGACACCTATTGTCTGGATCATTCATGATAATGTGTTGTTGCTAATGTTCTTGCTGCTGAAAAGATCGACTGTTATTAAATGTACGCTGAAAATTGTGCTCATCATTTTTACGTCTGTCATGATAGTAATTTCTATACGGCGCATAGCGATGCGAGTTGAAATAGTGTGTTGTCTGTACGTAGTTATTTCTTTGCTGCCATGCGTTACTATTTGTTGGGGCTGGGACTATACGTGCACGCGGCGAAACATTAAAGTTTGGTTGACCTTGTAGACTGCATTGTTGGTTAGGTATGCTAAGCGGCTGACTTTCATGCTATTGTGGTGAAAAACATCTATTGTTACAAAAATATGGTTGCGACTGCTCAAAATTTTATACATACTGATGATTACGATTTTATCTGTAATTAAAATTACGGCGGTACTGGAGTGCCTACTGAAAATTGTCACATTCGGTAAAAGATTTGTCGTATCCGGTTTTCATTACATACGTTTCTTAATACTAGGTAGAGCAATAGTTAAAGAGCAGTTTGGATAGATATAAAGGATAGTAGAAGAAAAGGCAGCAGTGCAGAAAACTAAAGATGAAACAGCACTACTACAGCTCGGGGCCCTATGCTCGCTACGGCACATATTCATTAAAGCGTAATGAATCCCCTGAGGTCTATTACGCACTGCAAATAATCTTTAGCTTTTGTGTTATAGGCAATGGCGGTACAAATTCAGAAATAAATTGCTGTCTGCATGCTAATTCCAGTTTCTGCATAATACGTAATGCTGATGAAAATACAATAGCAAATTGTCGCCTCAGGTTCAAAGCTAGCTTTTGCATTACAGGTAATAGCGGTGAATGTACAAAGATAACTTGTCGTATACAGTGCAAAGCGTGTGCCTGTACGCTGTCATTATTACTTTCTTTACATTTTCTGGCGGATAAAATTTGCTCGTAATCTACGTTCTCGTCATTGAATTTGATAACACGTTCAGGTTTGGGTGTGAATCTGTACGTCTGTGTCATTTCGGATTTCAAGTTGCGTAGCTTTTCAGATTTTAAGTCGCGTGGCTTTTCGGATTTTGAGTCGCGTAGTTGCTGTAAATTGCTCACATTATACGCGCTGCGTGACTTTGACACATGTTCATAAAGTGGCGTCTGTTGTGGTATGTTATTAACTGACATGTTTTTCATCTCTGTTACTTCTTGTTGTAAATTTGATAACTTCCGACGTAACGTGTTGTTAGATGAATCGATTTCATTAATTGTCAGCTGTAAATTTTGAAATTCAGGTGTTTGGATAAAAGAAACCGGTGCAGTATCGTCTGATTTATTGTCATTAGTATTTTCGATATCATCAATACGACTGGCCAATTCATCACATTTTTCAGTCAGTATTTTAACCTGATCATCGGTTTTAGAATCAGACGCATTAATCTGTTTTTGCAACTTGCGCGTAGTTTCGCTCAGTTTTTTAACATCAGCTTTGATGACATCGCAATCCTGTGTTAGATCTAGTTGTTCGAATCTATCTGTCACTGTTTGAATATTTATTGTGTGTGTATCCGTTTTTGCTTTAAGATCAGAAATTTCATCCCGTAATTCCGCGTTCAATTGTTCTATGGTATTAATTTTGTCGGACACTGTAGTAATATTATTGTCTACATACGTCTTCGCTTTCGCGAATATTTTACGTTTGTCCTCTTGTCTCTGTGCAGTGATTGTTTCCATGATCTGTCGTTTTACTTTGTTTTGATCTTGAATAAATCTGCGGAAACGCGTATCACTGTTCTGTATGTGCTGACTAAAGCGCTCGTTAATCTGAGTGTTCTGCTGTTCGAATTTCGTGTCTATCTTTGCGTCCATAGTGCGCGAAAGTTCTACCGTCATTGCTCTAAACTCGTCCCGTAATTGTGTAGCTTTTTCAGAGCACTGTTTGGCGACTCCGCTAATTTCGTCTCTGAGTGTATTTGTCGCGGCTGTTTGCGTTTCCCTTAATTCTTGCGCAACAGACTTTATTTCTTCGCTATTTTTTTGTGAACAAGCCTCAATTTCCACGCGCAACTGTTCCTTAGTGTCATGGCACTGCGCGGCAACGGCTGTAATTTGTTCACTAAGTTGTTTGAAATTTTCGTCATTATTGTCAAGTTTTTCATTTAAGTGTTTGTTATCTTCCCTAAGTTGTTTGACCTGTTCATTAAATTGTTGTTTGATATCTTCACTCTGTTGTTGTAGCAATCTTACCATGATTTGTTCAAAGCCAAAGTTAGCGTTTATACTCTCTGTGCTGTTTAGTGGTGGATCTGGAACTTTCACGCTTACTGTAACCATTTGGTTATTCTGAGCAGTCGGATGTACACTGTCAGACATTATTTCGGAATTAAATAAATCCGTCGTACTTTCAGTATCCTGTTCATTTTCATTAGACAAATTTGTCTGTACATTACTTGGATTTTCTAAATCGGGTGTGTTAAGCTCGGCAGCGCTCATTACCATAGAGCATTCTGCGTCATCAATTGTCGTCAAGTTAACAGACGAGACAATTGAGTTCGTTTGTTCATCATTAAGGTGAAAGTCATCTTTAGTGGTTGGAATGCACTGATTGTTAGTGAACGCAGGATTGTCATCATTACGTTGCGTATCACAATTACTATCGGTCACGTTGTTTAAGTCGGTAATTTCATTCACAATACTTCGCGATACACTATTCACAGTCTTTCGCGGCATTTTTACAATAGTCAAAATTTTTCATAAAACAAATGAGCACAATGCAAAAGCAACACACAAATACAACAAAGCAGCAAATTGCCGTTGACCTGTAGAAAGAAAGTCACAATATTATTAAAAGCGTTGCGCCAAATCCTAATTATCTAAGCAAATAAGAGCAGATATCTGACTGTCGCTCAAAAGACTCTCAACGAAATACGATCCTGGACTGGGTGTCGCCAAGTGTAACCTCCCCACCGCAATTTAAAAGAAAAGACAATACTCAATAGAAATGGGAGCCAAGTGTAACCTCCCCACAAAAATTTTAAAAGAAAATAACGATACTAATTAGAAATGCTGATGGACATGGCTCTATGCGTAACCTGCCCACAATCAAATGTACTGACAATGGCAACAAATGTGAAATTCGCAATCTGACTCAATTATAAATCCTTCAAAAAATTAAAGTCCATTCAGTGACAAGAAAATTCAATTAAACCGAAATATCGGTCTTTGGCCCTGTGTAAAAACAATCAGAATTAAAGTCTTACCTCAGAATAAATGGATGTCACATATCTGCTCTTGTTGTTGCGCACCACTTGGAGGAACTACATTGCAAATAATAATATTCTCCTTTTTTTTTTTGTAATTCTAGTGAAATTTTTCTTCAAAAAGAAGTGGAATGAAATGGGAAGTGCAACGAGATCTTTAGTTCAAAAAAATTAAACTTTTGAGAAAATGCTTTTGAAATAAAAAATTATTATTGGGAGACTTGTTGGAGAATAATTACAATAAATAAAATTTTTCATTATCTAATGATTATATTAATTAACAGTATACCTTATTCCTCATCTTGACCATTGTTGCCGACCGCCTACATCACACAACCGCACTGGGCTGCTACTACTGACCGACCGCTCTGCATGACGACTACAGACCGAGTACTGCTCTCAACTAGACAGAGCTACAGACTCGCAACGACTGACTGACTGCTACTCTGCATAGCGACAACTAACTCGCAAAGACTACTACTGACTGAGAACCGCTCGCAACACTCGCGCGGTCAAGCGCATACTCTCTGGTCACAGATGCTACAATGCCTCGCCATCGCTGCTGCGTTACATACGTGTTTCACTACATGGACGAAGCATCGCTCATTAGCAGAGCAGATAGTTAGAATAGCCTTCAGCTAAGTCAATGGCTACGACCTAGCAAGGCGCCATTAGTAACATTGCATGTATCTAAAGAGTCTCACTTGTATCGCCACAATCTCCAGATGTACCAAAAAGGATGGATTAAAGTTAAGTATTCCAGAAGCTACGTACTTTTCTTTATAGCATTCATTACGTATCCTGTTTCAGACCTCACGCCATCCAGCTTTAACTTAGCGCGTGCCTTTCGGCTTCCTCTCATTGTGTCTAGGCTGTCTTGTCTAGACACAACATAACTGATCACTCAACTTTAGCGACCAGGTTCGGTGGGCAACGAACGTTGTCGCTCTCGCCGCTAGCGCCTCACAATCGGACCGTGCGTGCACACCGCCAGCGGTCCGGCCTGACCTCTCACTGTGGAGACTTCCTTGCTTCTCTGTCCCAATCGATCGTCTGCCACACACACGCAAACACGCAAGTATAGCAGTCACACCAAAGATGCTACAGCAGTACTTGTATCGATAAGCGCTGCTGCTTCCACTGGTGGAGGCACGTCAACAACTCGTTAAGGTAGTAAAAAAAAAAATGGTTCAAATGGCTCTGAGCACTATGGGACTTACCATCTATGGTCATCAGTCCCCTATAACTAAGAACTACTTAAACCTAACTAACCTAAGGACATCACACAACACCCAGCCATCACGAGGCAGAGAAAATCCCTGACCCCGCCGGGACTCGAACCCGGGAACCCGGGCGTGGGAAGCGAGAACGCTACCGCACGACCACGAGATGCGGGCGTTATGGTAGTAACTCAGGGAGTAATAAAACGCCATTCGATTGCGACAAAATGCCAAAGAACAAACGGCATCAACGAGAGCCGCGCACGGCTCACTCGTCGGTTGCTGTATGGGTTGTCCACTCCGAGCACTGCCACTCACGTTGAGGTTACCACCACCGTTCCTTCATTACGACCACGAACAACTGAACATCGCACGTTACTGACGTCAATATATTCGTCAATGTATACAGCTTCTACTATTCTATGGATCTGAGTTAGAAACACGTTTCCTGCGATTAGAAACACGGCTGCAGCACTAATTTTCTAACGCACCGATGAACAGAATGGCAATTGAAACTTCCTGGCAGATTAAAACTGTGTGCCCGACCGAGACTCGAACTCGGGACCTTTGCCTTCCGCGGGCAAGTGCTCTACCATCTGAGCTACCGAAGCACGACTCACGCCCGGTACTCACAGCTTTACTTCTGCCAGTACCTCGTCTCCTACCTTCCAAACTTTACAGAAGCTCTCCTGCGAACCTTGCAGAACTAGCACTCCTGAAAGACAGGATATCGCGGAGACATGGCTTAGCCGCAGCCTGGGGGATGTTTCCAGAATGAAAGGCAAAGGTCCCGAGTTCGAGTCTCGGTCGGGCACACAGTTTTAATCTGCCAGGAAGTTTCATATCAGCGCACACTCCGCTGCAGAGTGAAAACCTCATTCTGGAAACATCCCCCAAGCTGTGGCTATGCCATGTCTCCGCAATATCCTTTCTTTGAGGAGTGCTAGTTCTGCAAGGTTCGCAGGAGAGCTTCTGTAAAGTTTGGAAGGTAGGAGACGAGGTACTGGCAGAAGTAAAGCTGTGAGTACCGGGCGTGAGTCGTGCTTCGGTAGCTCAGATGGTAGAGCACTTGCCCGCGAAAGGCAAAGGTCCCGAGTTCGAGTCTCGGTCGGGCACACAGTTTTAATCTGCCAGGAAGTTTCATATCAGCGCACACTCCGCTGCAGAGTGAAAATCTCATTCTAGAATGGCAATTATTGAACTATATGAAAAAAGGTAAATTAGTTACAGACTAAGGCGTGCACACACTTTACTCAATATGTAAACATTACTACAGATATTCGGGGTTTGGTTGTGATATGTTCGATATGCCTGGCGTCATTGGCGATGATATGGCGCAGACGAATAGCGAAATTCTGCGTGACCCCCTCAAGTGTCGGAACGTTGATGGTGTCGAAGAGCTCCTGAATGGCTGGTTTTGTGGTTATTTCTGTACACCTTGTCATTAATATAGCCCCACAAAAAGGAGTCGCATGTGTTCAAATCCGGGGAATATGGCAGCGAATAGAGGATATTGCCAGTGGCCTATGGATACCCCAGAGCCAGAATGCGGCACCCAAAGTGCTCCTCCAGGACACCAAGCAGTGTCCTCCATCGATGGGGTCGAGCTCCGTCTTGCAAGAACGACATCTTGTCGAAATCAGGGTCACTTTGGATAACATTTTCCAAGACTTTCACGTACCGTTCGGTAGTCTCCGTGCCACCCGGGAATATCGGAACGATTATTCCACGACTGGACATTGCACGCCACAAAATCACCCGTTGAGCGTGAAGAGACTTCTCTGCCTCGAAATGCGGAATCTCAGAACCCCAAAAAACGCCAATTTTGCTTACTGACGAACCCATCCAAATCAAAGTGGGCTTTTTCGCTAAACCAAACCATGCATGCTCATATTAACTCTCATCATGCTCCGCGGCCAACTGTGCAGTTTGAACGTGCTAACGCCGGCCGGTGTGGCCGAACGGTTCTAGGCGCTTCAGTCTGAACCGCCCGACCGCTACCGTCGTAGGTTCGAATCCTGCCTCGGGCATGGATGTATGTGATGGCCTTAGTTTATTTAGGGGTAATTAGTTCTAAGTTCAAGGGGACTGATGACTTCAGACGTTAAGTCCCATAGTGCTCAGAGCCATCTGAACCATTTTGGACGTCCTAACGAAAACCGTTCAGAAGTTATGACCATCTTATTTCATATACTTCAATAACTGTTAGCCTCTATTTACGTTGCATACTGCTGCGCTAGACGCTACAATTCGGAGCCGTCTAGCGGCAAGAGGGTTGTAACTTTCGCCAACGAAGCGAGAAATTAGAGCGAATAATATGCGTGAAGCGTAACACCTCAACCGATACTGAGAACAGAACAAAAAATTCGGAGGCGTTACTTTCCAGCAAGCCCTCATAAGTCGCCCGCTGGAAGGCTGTGTGGCAGTGTGCGAGGGAGATGAAGGTTCTCACGCAGACATGAGCGTTCTCCATCTACACACGACAGACAACATGTGAGCTCGCAAGGAAGGTATCCCGTCGAAATAACTAACTTGCAGGCGAATGCGCTTTGCGCGACCTTTTGTATTATGAAAAATCGCTGTGTGTCCCGAGGAAACCTTAATACAGCTACGAAATAAGGGAACGTGTCCGCGGATTCAGCGCAGACCAGTACATGATGCACCCTGAATTCTCAATGCGCGCTTCAATATAATTAACTTCTCTCCGCCTCCTGGTCCGCAACCCACTAAACGGGAACAATAGCGGCGTGTGTAATGAAACGCTCGCGTAAACAAGAACTGCAAAATTTAGCGGCGTCGGCCTCGTATGCAAAATACCCGGAGCTTTTTCCCCGCAGAAGAAATGTACAACCCGCGCTCTACCTGCGACCTGAAAAACGGGCCACGGTTTTCTTTTTCTCCTTTCTTTTTGTTTCATCTCTCCTTTTTTTTTTTCCTCGTGAGCTCCAACCAGCACACCTGCACGTTATGCTAAAATATGAGAGTAAGGAGATTAGTGAGGGCTGATACCCCGTGATAGCGGAGAGAAACACTGGCCCCGCAGCCAGAAAGGGACGAAAAAAAGTCTTCGTGCTGTGCCACGGTTGGTTCCATTCGCCTAAAGCCAGTTTACTTTCCAGATACCGGCCAGTGGTACATTAAAATAGTGTACGCAGTGACTCGGAAACGATGTACAGAATGTGAGCTGCAAATCGCCCTACGAGCGTATCATACACAAAAATGTTTCGAAAAATAGGGGTGACCATAAAGTCTCGATATTATTTCAAAAAACCGTAACTCAGAAACTGCTAGGGATGGAGCATCGTGGTTTGTCGTAAAACGTGCAAGGTTGCTACTTTATTTTTGGTATTCAAACAATGTGATACGAGCTCCATGTGTCATACTCCATATCCGTACTTCGGGCATTTTTCAAACGGCATTCTTCAACAGTCGATATGTTGCGCCACAGAGGTTCTGAGTTCAATCAGCTTCACCTTTGGTTGTGGGTAGCACTGTCGATGTGAAGCCATGATTTTTAAATAATTCCCTTAATAGTTTTCTTCTAGGCGTAAGTAGTTATAGTTACGTCAGTTTTTAGTAAAAGTCTGTAAATAATCGAGACAATTGTGTCTCGCTCTCATTTTCTGCCTTCTGTCATTCTTTCATTTTATTATTTTGTCTCAGCTCATCTTGTCTCACGTTGTCTGTATTGTGTTACCACGTGTGAGCGCTCATGCCTTTTAATTGTGAAAATATTTAGTGTGAAGATATTCAAAATTTTAATTTCTGAAGTACGTTGCACCTTATCTGAAAGTAAATAACTTTGTGAAAGGGAAAAGTTTTATTATTAAAAAGAAGTGATAATTAATTGTTTTAAGTGAATTGAGGGAAGTGAGATAGGGAGTTTCAGAGGATAGGAATTAATTCAAAACTGAAGCTGTGAAAACTTTAATTATTTTTCATCGCTACATTACGCAGCGCAGCGATCGTCGTTTTTTTTATCCAATTGAACGAAAGTTAACATAACCATAGGATCTTTAGCTGCCAGCATTAATGAACACTGACTTTATACCAACTCGCAAAAATAACTTTTGACGTGAATTTAAATTACTTCCAAGAATGTAAAATTAATTATCGTCTGTATTCACTGATTAATCTACCAACGTTAAAGAGAGAAAGATACTACGAAATATCAACTTCCAGAAAGAGCCCTGTTTTACGACGAATCTTGGACAGTAAACTGCGGCGTCTTCTCGTAAAGAAAGTTAACAATTATCATGCCCTGAGATCAAACAGAAGCCAATACTAACAACACTATCCAATACCAACAAGTCAAGAAATATCAAGATAAAGAGAGCCTCCACAACTGCCAGTACCATTCTATCATAACTGAGTGAGCTGGGTGTTGGTGACATTACTGAGTGGTCCAGAAATAGCTTGCAGAGAGCATAGGTACAGGTATAGGGTTAATTCTATGTCAATATTCAAAACAGCACTCAATCCGACCTATTCGGATTTCTTTCAGATTCAATGATCCGGGTAAGAGATGGGAACCTACCGATTTGCAGAGATATATGAAAATTGGGAAGTTAGTTACAGGTCTACAAAATTTGGAAATTATGTACAATTTACATGCGTCTGTCTCAACATAAATGAATGTAATTCTGGCGCTAAGAGTGATACAGCAATGAAACTTGTGTCACCGGAAGGCTAATGACCAGAGATTTGCACTGATCAGCCAGAATATTATGACCACCTACCTAATAGCAAGTATGTCCACTTTTGGCACGGATAACAGCAGCGAGTCCGGACCCGCGAGACCGCTACGGTTGCAGTTTCGAATCCTGCCTCGGGCATGGATGTGTGTGATGTCCTTAGGTTAGTTAGGTTTAAGTAGTTCTAAGTCTAGGGGACTGATGACCTCAGATGATAAGTCCTATAGTGCTTAGAGCCATTTGAACCATTTGAACAGCGACGACAAATCGTGGCATGGAAGTAATGAGGCCTTGGTAGATCACTGGAGAGAGTGAAACGTCCCCTTAGAAAAATTAATGAATTACTGTGCTGGTAAACCCCTTACGTTATTTGATATTCAAACAGCTGAGCAGAACTGAACGTACTCAGACATTTCTCTCTTTACCTTTTCTGATCAACACTTAACTGACACACAATATTTTTAGCGCAACGCAATCTGACTTTCAATAATCCCTACAAAAGAATGGCCCTGACTAACAATAACCTATACCTTTCATGAATCACTTACCTCACAAAAATCTTCGCTACTCGAACTACTGCAATACAGCGAGCGCCAATACTGGAAGCTAAATAAAAGATTCGAACTACTGAAGGCACTAACTACTGATAGGCATAGTTAGCAAATGAAAGATTTTGATAGAGAACAAACAATGTATTTACCTTAATAATGTTCAAAAGTCATCATATATATATATCATTTCATGATATATAGTATTACAAATTTACTCTTTCTGATAGACACAGCCAGATCGTCCGCTCTCAAAATTCTGCCATCTCTCTCCCCACATCCACCACTGGTGGCGACTCACCTCCAACTGCGCTACGCTACGCACTGTTCACAT
Organism: Schistocerca americana; assembly: GCF_021461395.2. NCBI lineage: Eukaryota > Metazoa > Arthropoda > Insecta > Orthoptera > Acrididae > Schistocerca > Schistocerca americana. The sequence continues at coordinate 28,836,536 of NC_060127.1, forward strand.
CCAACAGCCCAACACTACAATAGCAAAATTTCCAACAATGCAAACCAGCCACAGACTGCACCCAGCACAGTCAGTGATTTTCATACAGAGCCTACTTACAAGAGTTGGCACCACATCCGCACACACAAGTCACCTAACAGATGTAAATTCCGGGGAGGGGGGGCGATGAACTCTGACGCCACTTCAGTCTCATCCCAGATGTCACCGATGGGAGATCTGGCAAGTTGAGGGGCCAGAACATCAACTGTAACTCGCCGCTGTGTTCCTTGAACCACTCCATCACACTCTTGGTCTCGTGCATAATCTTGCTAACAACGTCACTGCCGCCTGGAAAGATGATCGTCATGGAGTCTGTAACCAGTGAAGGATACTCTTTGGCCGTCATGGTGCCTTGCACGAGCTCCACTGGAGCCGTGGATGACCATTTGCAAGGTCTCTAAAGCATAATGGAGCCGCCTCCAGCTTGTCTCTGTCCGGCAGGAGAAGCGTCAAGAAGCTGTCCCACTGGAAGACGACGGATTCGCGCCCTCCCTTCGGCATGATAGAGGTGGTATCGGGATTCATCAGACCGTGCAACGCTCTGTCACTGCGTCAACGTCCAGTGCCGATGGTCACGTGCCCATTTCAGTCGTAGTTGCCAATGTCGTGGTGTTACATTTGGCACATGCATGGGTCGTAAGCTGCGGAGGCCCATCCTTGGGAGTGTGCGGTGCACTTTGTGTTCGGAAGCAGCTGCACTCCGCCCAGCATTACAATCTACCACAGTTGCCGTCTGTCCTCTTTCACCAGTCTGCCCAGCCTACGACGTCCGACATCTGGGGGTGGCCGCCCAAAGCCACGACGTCTGGAAGTGATTTCACCTTGGTTTCGCCAAGAGTTGAAGCACTCATCGAACACCAAACCTTGCAGTTTCCAAAATGCTCGTGCCGAGCTTCCAGGCCATCACAAGCTGCCCTCGGACAAACTCAGATAGATCGCACACCTTCCTTAGTTTACACATGGACAGCACGCTCACCGAAACTACATGCGTCGCTCGTGTGTCTGAGCAGTAGTCATTCCTCGCCAAGCGTTGCTGCTGTTTCCTGAACGTATATATATTGATAGTTGGCCGGCGGTCGTAATGTTCTCACTAATTTGGGTAAAATGATATGCAACTTGGTGGGTTTCTAGGAATTTTCACTTTCAAAGCCATTGAGTTAAATCTCGACCTTGAATATCTCAAAACACCCCATATTAAATTTTTTGAAAGAAATATATTGCATTACCCCAATATGCTACTGTATCCATGGAAAATATCAAGATTGATTGGCGACTCCATGGAGTGTCCTGTGCACCAAGACCAGATAATGGGTATACTTGGAAGGAGAGACAGCATTTGTGGTATTTTTTTTGTTTTCTTAAGCGCAAAATCGATTTTCGGTCACTAAGTGACCATCCTCAGTGATGTAATATACAATTTAAATTGGTAGGCACTGGTGTCAACAAGCTTAGAGCGATCACATAACTCAGTTTATGTGATCGCTCTAAGCTTGTTGACACCAGTGCCTACCAATTTAAATTGTATATTACAGCACTGAGAATGGTCACTTAGTGACCGAAAATCGATTTTGCGGTTAATAAAACAAAAAAAAAAAAAAAAACAAATACCACCAATGCTGTCTCTCCTTACAAAAATATCAAGATGGCACACTAAAGGCATTAGAAATAAAAATTCCTTCGCCTACATATCTGTGCTAACAAAATGCAGCAAGCGTTTTTATTTTTTATTTTTTACAGAACAGTGAACAATACCAGCCATTATTATTCTGACAATCTGTCGAAAGTTTCTTGCTGTGAAAAGCCAAACAGTTATCATTAGACTGTCTCAAGAGTGTGGCCTTTACTCAAACTGCATTGTACGTGTGCTGTGAGGTGCTGTGTAGCATTTGTTTGTAAAAAAAAAAAATGGATTTGAAGTCAAAATTGTATTGTAGCATCCAATCCAAGAAGAAGGTGATGCAAGAGTACGGAAGTATTTGAAGAATGCTCAGGAATCGGAGGTAAACAAGTATCCTAATGTACTGCCAGGTGGAAAAATTTACAGCAAATTTAGCAAGCGAATATCACAATAACCATCAACCCGTTCCGGTGTTGCCTCAGCTGAGCTAGATACTTCCAGAGAAGATGTTAAGTGAAGATGAAGTAATATCCGATCTGGCACTGGGTTCTTTAAATACTATACTTCAGGCAAATTTTTGGTGAAGAAAAAGAGGCTTCAGCGTGAGAAAAAGTACGTCAAAAACTGGGACAGGTGGTCTCAGCGTTGGAGCATATTTATGTGGCACAAAAGGAAGTAGAAGACGGAGAAAAAAATTGAGAAAGAGAAATCGAACCCCAGCTGAAAGATAAGCTTCACAATACAGTATGTATATATGACAAAATACAAATTCCGACAGTACTTCCAAAGAGGTAGAATATAAGGAAAACCATAGAAGAATTTTTCACTTCATATTTTATGGAAGAAACAGCAAAACACCACCCGGTGTATTAGTGAAACCAAATCAAAAGCGAAGTAGCTGATGTTGTGGAAAAGGGTGTTCAGCGTGTACATGATTTTTACATAATTTTTCCATAATGTGAGCTATGGGATTTCAGAAAGAAAAGGCTGTGTGTCTGTGACGGAAAATAGAATTAGAGTATATGAGTAGAGCCAGCTGGGGTTGCGTATTCTTAATGACTTGTAAGACTATTTCAAAGATACATACTAATATGTAAATACTGGATTGTCAAACTTTGTTGAATGGTGGCTAAAGCACTGTGTTCTTACGTATGTCAGTAGGATCCAGGTTGTTTGTTTGTGTTTCTCACTCGAACTGTAAGTGTAAGGGTATAAATTGAAAGAACTAACGAAGTGTCGAGATTATATGCTACTATCACACAAACACTGTGTAGCATTTGTCACACGTGTTCCCGAAGTTTCAGCATGTTTCTCAATTACGTGTCCTACTGTCGGAGTTTGACAAGTCTGACTGATTATCAGTTTCAAGTGTTTGATACGAACTGCATTGACGAAATTACGTACAAGTGTTGGTCAACTACGTGAAGGGTACTTCTATAGAGTGTGAGAAACTCAACACACGTTTTCATTGAGATGTTTGTATCTAGTATAAAACAGGTCCTACCAGACTCATGTCTCACCCAGCAGTAGTCACATATCTTTAAAATAACAAAATTGATCGCAAAGTAAATGAATATCTTATTTGTCTTATTTCGTAGAGAATTATTCCTTAATCACAGGATGAAGTACAGGCATTTCACAAGAATAATTCACGAGTTACAATTCCACGACTTGCAACTTACTACAATACTAATGAGATACAACATGTGTTTTATGTTGAAATATGTGATAGCCTTAGTGTGATACAGTTATGTGGATTAGTTCCAGCAGAATCTCGACAGTCTCTTAAAATATCACTCTCCAACTTCAAAGCACATTTACAACTTCCGGATGGATGTGCTGCACAATACAAAAGCAGAAAGAATATCATGAATCTGTCCTACCATCAGGAAGATTTTCACTGGCATTCTTTTGCTGCATCATGTGGCAAAGTATCTTGTGATGAGGCTGCAGGGACTGAAAAGAGATTAGCCAGTCTCAATGGACCTCATGAAAACCATATTTTGACACCACAACAGTTGTTTCAGTTTTGCAACGAAAGTATTCCTTCGTGTATCCTCGAATATACATCGGTTTCTCCTCATGATTAAGACAATGCCATACTGCTGAAAGTTTCAATACTACGAGTACGATTCCACGTACCAAAAGCTGATTTGTGTATTACCTACGAAAACATATCTCGCTTCTTTAATGAGCAGACAAGAGTCAGTAATTACTATGCGGAAAGAAATGCTGTCAACAGACATACATGAGTTTGTTGCCTGCACGTATGACATTCATTGGTGGGTTGTGAAGTGTACGTGTCAGCTTCTCACATCCATACAGACCAGCTCATTTGTGTTTCCTGCAGCTTCTCACATCCATACAGACCAGCTCATTTGTGTTTCCTGCAGTACCAGACACTTGTGCTATCAGAATGTATGATGTTACCTCAAGGCTAGATCCAGAGGCACTAACAGGAAGGTTGTACTCTGCCTGCATCAGATATGGTGAATATTAACACTTTAATTGGAGACCTGTGAAACCAGATGTAACCTCTTTCTGTTGCCTTTTCATACAAACTACACTGTGACGACACAGTATTGATTTCATGAAAAACAAAGATGATAACAATATGGCAACATAAAGTTTTTTCTGCATCTCACAAACATATAATTTATATCTGCATGTATGTGGTATTGTCGCGGTATAACCACTCTGACATATTCCAAATAAAGATGACATATTTTGGTTCAAATGGTTCAAATGGCTCTGAGCACTATGGGACTCAACTGCTGAGTTCATTAGTCCCCTAGAACTTAGAACTAGTTAAACCTAACTAACCTAAGGACATCACAAACAGCCATGCCCGAGGCAGGATTGGAACCTGCGACCGTAGCGGTCTTGCGGTTCCAGACTGCAGCGCCTTTAACCGCACGGCCACTTCGGCCGGCGACATATTTTGGAATTTAAATTGAAATTACGTATCCTTCTTCTGAAGTCTAATTATTTAGAAGTCACATACATCATTGTGACCACTAAAGGGACGAAAATGGAAAGCATAACAAGATAATTTCAGTTATTAGTAACGTATCCTGCAGACGGTCTATTTAAGTTAATTATGTTACCTGCTTTAGTAACAGACATGTTCAGAATCTTTGTTTGCGAGTGGATATGTTTCGTATTGATGGAACGAGACTTAGACAGCAAAATTTTATCTCGAGTAAATATGCACATAACGACGCGCAGGTGACGCACAAATTGACTGGTCCTCAACTGACCGCTTTCAAACGTGATTAGCACTGAAACAAAACAAAAAAACCTTACCCTGCATTGCTGAAGGGTAGTAACATTATTCTTGATAAAACATAGACTGTTATATCAAATAGGCTATGAGCAGAATAAATGAGACGCTTACAGTACGAGAATAGAAGGAGGAAGACAAGGGACAAATGACATGTGGGAATCATACTGTCACTTATTTTTAAAATGAATGTCGAAATTCATCATAGACCTAAAATGTTGCTTAATTATGAATAATTGAATAATACACTCTGGAACTCCCACTCCTAAAAGTTATTCTCATTCTCAAGTTTACTCATCGTTCCCTTAATTCATCATTCTTTCATAAAGTATTGATGACAGTGAATTACCTCTCGATCAATTACAATCGCACAAATATCTCTCTCCTCTTTCATATGTGGACGTCTCCATTCTGATGTTAATGGAAAGTTAGGCAACCAAATCATCAGTGTTTTACTGAGTTAATGCGGCTACCACCACCTCACCTGTGCCCTGTGTCAGCCTCTTCATTTCAGGGAACCAGTTACACTCTACATCTGCAATTATATCTTTAATTTTTTGCTGCTTACATTCCAGACTCCATCTTCCCCTGACGTTGATGGGGTCGTTTAGTATCAGGGAAGCAACCTTCTGAAGACTTAACACATATCTTATCGTCATATTCCTTCTTGCTTAATACTTACCGTTTCTGCAAAGAACTGACAGACCAGTACACTTGTTTTGGTTAGAAATGCCCTCACTGCTGGTGTAGCCTGCTTTTTATTTCATCCACGCATGGTCAACTGTCAGTTTTATTCCAAAGTAGGGAATTCCTTTTCTGCTGTTCGTCAGTAATTTCACCTTTACGTGAATTACTTGCAATCCATATTCTGTGTCCTGCAGACTATTCATTGTATTCAGAAGGTAAGCAAATGCTCTTATATAATTATGTAATACTTTACCCTTCAAGGAAGGTATCTGAAATTTGGATGACGTAATGTGTTAATACGTATGGGTATGTTTTTCAAAAAACTAAACGTCTGAGGCGTTCAACCTCCACCCTTCATCCCCCTCTCCACCCTCCTTAGGAAGGAATTAGTGTACCCCAACTGCCTGCAGCTTGAGTTTTCTAAACAGGTGCGGCAGTGAAACGAGCGACATTGGAACTGCTGCCTGCGATATATATTGAATCACAGCGGTACGAAAGAAATACAACATTAATTTACAATGCTTACAATTTAAAGTGTGCATCATTTGAAAATGACATGACGTACGTTGCCACCATCTTCTTTCACACACATTTCAAGTCTTTTACGGAAGGTAGACGTCACATCTTGTAGGACTTGCAATGGAATTCGATTAACTTCCTCCCGAATTTGATTCTCCGGTTTCTAGATGGTGTGGGATGGGTCACGCCGAAAGGACTAAGATTTCAAATGACCACATAGGAAGAAATCACTCGCTCAACAGTCAGGGAATCTTAGAGGCCGGGAAATATCCCCGTTCTTGAAGAGGGAAGGTTTTCTGGAGCGCGTTAATGAAACACTGCGAGGTGTGGCACCTGGCCCCGTCTTGTTAGATGAACATGTTTGGAGCTGCAGGAAGGTCAGCAAGCTGTCACACTAGGAAATGGTTCAGAATATGAACAAAACTTCCTGTATTCACAGTAACAGCATTTGCGCAGTAGTCTTCAGAAAATTAAACTGATTACGAACGATGATACGCCGCACCACAATACCACTTTCTGATTGAAGTGGCGTTTCATGAAGCATTTTAGGATTTTCGCGTGACTGGTATCGGAAGGTTTAGTTGTTAGCAAAGCCTAACACACAAAAAGTGGCCCAATAGCTCATGATCAGACTGTCACACAGGCTTGGGTTGTCGTTCACGAGTTCCAGCAAACCCTCTCTTTGGGAGGTCGTCAGCATTCAGTTTTTGCACAATTTGAATTTTGTATGGATATTATTGCAGCTCATTGTGCAATATTCGCCGTACACTGCGATATGATATGTCAAGTTACAGCACGTGCATGCGTACAGAACGCCCGGGACCTCGACTGAAGGATTCTTCCACTGTGTGTTGTGCACACGCCTTTTGAACTTCCACCTTCCTTTCACGCCATGTTAGCAGTCTCCTCAAAATTCTGTACTCACACTTTGATATCATGTGCCGATGGATCTGGGGCGTAACGTGCGAGATGGTAATGAGGACGAAATATCGTATTTGGTTCAAATGGCTCTGAGCACTATGTGACTTAACATCTGAGGTCATCACTCCCCTAGAACTTAGAACTACTTAAACCTAACTAACCTAAGGACATCACACACATCCATGCCCGAGGCAGGATTCGAACCTGCGACCGTAGTGGTCGCGCGGTTCCAGACTGTAGTGCCTAGAACCGCTCGGCCACACATGGCCGGCGAAATATCGTATTTACGCGAATCTAATGGGCCATTGCATGTAACACACACTTTAAAAATTAAAATAATAAAACAAAGAGTCTGTTGGTCCATCACTGGAATGGTAAATTTATTTTACACCACAATGGATATATACATTAAGTATCGAAACAAGAACAAATTTTAAGTGAACTATAGTTAAAGCCCACAGTCATTACTACAAACGAACGTCCGACTTTATTACCTATATGACATGCAAACAAACATATCGTTAACTACAGGAGTTACTGATCACTATTCACTACTGGTGTCCTCGCCGGCCGGAGTGGCCGAGCGGCTCTAGGCGCTACGGCCTGGAACCGCGCGACCGCTACGGTCGCAGGTTCGAATACTGCTTCGGGCATGGATGTCTGTGATGTCCTTAGGTTAGTTAGGTCTAAGTGGTTCTAAGTTCTAGGGGTCTCATGACCTCAGATGTTAAGTCCCATAGTGCTCAGAGCCATTTGAACCATTTTGAACTGGTATCCTCGAAGGAGTCTACATCAGAAACAGGTTCATTTCCTTTTTCCCCATTGTTCTCGGTGGCGTTCCAGAACACATCATCTTCACTGGCGTCCAGGGTTCTTGAAATGCCGTATTTCTTCAACAATTGTACTATCGTTGGTGCGTCGATATTTTTCCAGGTAGCCGAAGCCAAACGTACAATAATGTGCAGTGTAGGGACCTTAATTTTTTCCTGTCGGAGTCAGCAAACATTTTGGTTCGAAAAACAAGTTTTACTACTATCCCTGAGCGTTACCTTTGTAAGGTTTATTTACAATAACGTCCTAGGGTTGTAAAAGAGTAGTCATTCATCTAGGAATAATAAGACGCTTACTTGGTAGAATAAAACGCTGTTGATAATTTGGAAAACCCACCAGTACTTAGTCCCAATACGCTTCGGAGCCAGTCACGCATTAACTGTTTCCCACCCTCTGGCTACAACAGCGTACGTTAAATTTTTCTGTGTCTTAGAAGCAACAGAAGTATTTTTTCCCAGTGGAAACCAGTGGATTGCATTTGTGAATGTGCAGTGTTTTCACGAAGCGCAGGCGCTGCCAACTGTTGGGCATCAATATGAAAATATCAGTCAGTCAGAATACACGGATGTGTTTGGTTCGCTATATTCCGCTATATAACTGAATATTGTTATTATTACTTTGCATGGCTACTACTGAATGCAATCTTATTATTTATTACAGGAGAGAATGTTTCGTAAGTAGTTATTTTAATGCATAAAATGAAACCAAATGCATAAATGTGTCCACACATTTTGGAATAAACCTTGCACGTGGAACCATTAAAATATCACCTAAGAACACTACCACATAACAAAAATCTTTCTTGTTCCAGAAAAAAAACTCGAGTCTGAAAGGGTTAAAGTTTCAGTCCTACATCCTTGCTCTTCATTTCGAACAATGACGTCATCAGTGACACCTTTTCATTTTTAGTGGTCTTGGGGCTTGTTTTCCGCTTGAAGATTGAGAAAAGGGCAAGTTTGCGGCTATCTACTGTATTTGCTAGCAGTAGAGTTATGCGCTGTTTACTACACCCTGATGTTCTGGTGGTAACGTTTTTGGGTCTCCCTTCTCATCAATCGTGTTATTACGTGGCATACGAAACCAGATTGGTGTCTCATGAACGTTGCCTGTTTGGTCCATCGAAAAATTCTTCTCTTCGCCAATGTGATGACAGACCGCTGAAATTCTTTAAGTGTTTTCTCTAAAATCTGTGAAAGCTTTTGGCATACTGTAGAACGGCGTGCTAGGGACAAGCACGCCCGTTTCATAAAGCGGTCAACCCGTCCACAGGTAGCCATGAACTCTTGACTCGGTGTATTACGAATTGCAGCAACCTCTTTGTTTCACGTTGTGTCACTAGCCACAGGTTGATCATTTTTCCGCTTTTGACAGACAAATTCCAAAAATTTTCATTTAAAGTCAGCATGTCTTCCTTAGCGAGCGCTACTGAATTTCTTTCTAGTAGCGGTAGTTGTAAATAATTTCAGTTTCACTTTCTTCCATAACGGAACGTTTCTCAGCTGCACTGAAGTCTCTTCCCGTCCTTGTGTTACCATATTTTTTCAGCATACAGGGAAACTTCGCGCTTGGTAGTAGCATCATACGATGTCCTTCTTTGGTTACCTTCCATTTCGTGACTATGCAGTAAAATGCCAGCAACAATGTAGCTAAGTTGCGAATTACATGCATTGTGAGATGGAACAATACGTAAATTTCAATGATGTTGCTGGTGAACAGCGGACTGAAGTCGGTATTCGACTGTAATGCACCATCGAATCTTATTCGCATGCCAAGTTTGAATACTGCGTATTGTGACGTCACAGCCGAACTTTACAAACTTTTCCCCCGATCTAAGGCGCTGCAGTCATGGCCTGTGCGGCTGGTCCCGGCTGAGGTTCGAGTCCTCCCTGGGGCATGGGTGTGTGTGTTTGTCCTTAGGATAATTTAGGTTAAGTAGTGTGTAAGCTTAGGGACTGATGACCTTAGCAGTTACGTCCCATAAGATTTCACACACATTTGAACATTTTCCCCCTGAATGTTATTGACGTAAATACGCGGGGTTGGAACTTTAATAGGGGCAACTATTTATTTACAGCTCGTACAAAATACTACATGTTTCAAAGTTTACTGACCTCCAGAGTAGTGACCAGCATTGTGTATGACCCGTTGACAGCGATGTGGAAGTCGTAGGATACTCTAGCAGTGACAGTTGTGGTGACAGTTCGAGCGGGGCGGTCTATTGCCCGACGAATTTTTAGCATTTCTGAAGCGAATGAAGTGAAGTGTTTCCTTCAGTTCAGAAATCGAGTCGAACTTTCGAGGGCTTAAGTTAGTAACAGCTTGCACTGCGTGCTTGAGCATTGTCCTGCATAATGATGGTCAGGTCCTGCAGAAAGTGTCACAGCTTCTGTCTCTAATCTGGTCGTAGACTGTGTTCCAAAAACGAACAGCATAGAGACAGAAGTGATGCCAGTTTGTGCAGTACCTGACCATCATTTTGCAGGACAATACCCAAGCACGTACAGTGCAAGCTATTACTGATTTCAGAACGAGATTTTCACTCTGCAGCGGAGTGTGCGCTGATATGAAACTTCCTGGCAGATTAAAACTGTATGCCCGACCGAGACTCGAACTCGGGACCTTTGCCTTTCGCGGGCAAGTGCTCTACCATCTGAGCTACCGAAGAAAGGATACTGCGGAGACATGGCTTAGCCACAGCAGTATCCTTTCCTTCAGGAGTGCTAGTTCTGCAAGGTTCGCAGGAGAGCTTCTGTAAAGTTTGGAAGTTAGGAGACGAGATACTGGCAGAAGTAAAGCTGTGAGGACCTGGAGTGAGTCGTGCTTCGGTAGCTCAGATGGTAGAGCACTTGCCCGCGAAAGGCAAAGGTCCCGAGTTCGAGTCTCGGTCGGGCACACAGTTTTAATCTGCCAGGAAGTTTTATTACTGATTTGTTTGAGTGATGGGGTTGCTAAGTGCTATACCATCTGCTACACTCCCCTTTACTACTTTGAAGGTCAGTAAAACTTTGAAACACTTATCTATTTTGTACGAGCTGTAAATAAATAGTTGCCACTACTAAAGTTCCAAATCTCGTTTGTCGAAACAGGAACTGAAAGTGAGCGGATGAAAATTATAAAACTTTAGGGATATGTGAACTGTATCAGAGATACCAGAGCTGTAACAATAAATACAATCTCTAAATGGACAAATGTCATCGACATGACTGACTGCACACTGAAGCGCCAAAGAGACTAGTATAGGCCTGCGTATTCAGAGATATGTAAACAGCAGAATACTGCGCTGCGGTCGGCAACGCCTATATAAGGCAACAAGTGTCTCGCGCCGTTATTAGGTTTGGTTACTCCTACCATGGCAGGTTATCAAGATTTAATTGAGTTTGATCGTGGTGTTACGGTCGGCGCTGGAGCGATGGGACACAGCATCTCCGAGGTAGCGATGAAGTGGGGATTTTCCAGTACGACCAAATCTCCGACATCGTTGCGGCCGAAAAAAGGTCCTGCAAGAACGGGACCAACGACAGCTGACGAGAATCGTTGAACGTAACAGAAGTGAAACCCTTCCGCAAATGACTGCATATTTCAAGGCTGCGCCATCAACAAGTGTCAGAGTGCGAACCAGTCAACGAAACATGATCGATATCCGAAGGCCCACTCGTGTACACTGACTGCACGACTCAAAGCTTTATGGCTTGCCTGGGCCCGTCAACACCGACAATGGACTGTTGATGACTGGAAGTATGTTGCCCGGTCGAACGAGTCTCGCTTCAAATTGTATTTAGCGTATAGACGTGTACTGGTATGGAGAGAATCCAAGGACCCTGCAAATCAGCAGGGGACTGTTCCAACTAGTAGAAGCTCTATAATGGTTTGGAGCGAGTGCAGTTGGAGTGATACGGGACTAGTGATTCGTCTAGGTACGACTCTGATAGGTGACAAGTACGGAAGCATGCTGCGCGATCACCTGCATCCATTCATGTCCATTGCGCATTCCGACGCACATGGGCAATTCCAGTGGCACAATTCGACATCCCCCACGTCCAGAATTGCTACAGAGTGGTTCCAGGAAAACTATTCTGAGTTTAAACACTTCAGCTGACCACCATACTCCGCAGACATAAACATTATTGAGCATATCTGGGATGCTTTGCAACGTGCTGTTTAGAAGAATTCTTCACCCTCCCATACTATTAGTGATTTATGGACAGCCATGTAGGATTCACAGTGTCAGTTCCCGCCAGAGCTACTTCAGACATTAGTTGAGATCATGTCACGTCGTGTTGCTGCACTTCTGCGTGCTCGTGGGGTCGCTAAACTATGTTAGCTAGGTGTACCAGCTTCTTTAGCTCTTCGGTGTATTTGTGTTATACGACTAATGAAGCGGTATTGTTTAGTAGACTACCATATTTAAATTCCATCTCGGAGAAAATTGTCTATTGTATGAGATCCAGAAACACCGTTCCTATATACACTCCTGGAAATGGAAAAAAGAACACATTGACACCGGTGTGTCAGACCCACCATACTTGCTCCGGACACTGCGAGAGGGCTGTACAAGCAATGATCACACGCACGGCACAGCGGACACACCAGGAACCGCGGTGTTGGCCGTCGAATGGCGCTAGCTGCGCAGCATTTGTGCACCGCCGCCGTCAGTGTCAGCCAGTTTGCCGTGGCATACGGAGCTCCATCGCAGTCTTTAACACTGGTAGCATGCCGCGACAGCGTGGACGTGAACCGTATGTGCAGTTGACGGACTTTGAGCGAGGGCGTATAGTGGGCATGCGGGAGGCCGGGTGGACGTACCGCCGAATTGCTCAACACGTGGGGCGTGAGGTCTCCACAGTACATCGATGTTGTCGCCAGTGGTCGGCGGAAGGTGCACGTGCCCGTCGACCTGGGACCGGACCGCAGCGACGCACGGATGCACGCCAAGACCGTAGGATCCTACGCAGTGCCGTAGGGGACCGCACCGCCACTTCCCAGCAAATTAGGGACACTGTTGCTCCTGGGGTATCGGCGAGGACCATTCGCAACCGTCTCCATGAAGCTGGGCTACGGTCCCGCACACCGTTAGGCCGTCTTCCGCTCACGCCCCAACATCGTGCAGCCCGCCTCCAGTGGTGTCGCGACAGGCGTGAATGGAGGGACGAATGGAGACGTGTCGTCTTCATCGATGAGAGTCGCTTCTGCCTTGGTGCCAATGATGGTCGTATGCGTGTTTGGCGCCGTGCAGGTGAGCGCCACAATCAGGACTGCATACGACCGAGGCTCACAGGGCCAACACCCGGCATCATGGTGTGGGGAGCGATGTCCTACACTGGCCGTACACCACTGGTGATCGTCGAGGGGACACTGAATAGTGCACGGTACATCCAAACCGTCATCGAACCCATCGTTCTACCATTCCTAGACCGGCAAGGGAACTTGCTGTTCCAACAGGACAATGCACGTCCGCATGTATCCCGTGCCACCCAACCTGCTCTAGAAGGTGTAAGTCAACTACCTTGGCCAGCAAGATCTCCGGATCTGTCCCTCATTGAGCATGTTTAGGACTGGATGAAGCGTCGTCTCACGCGGTCTGCACGTCCAGCACGAACGCTGGTCCAACTGAGGCGCCAGGTGGAAATGGCATGGCAAGCCGTTCCACAGGACTACATCCAGCATCTCTACGATCGTCTCCATGGGAGAATAGCAGCCTGCATTGCTGCGAAAGGTGGATATACACTGTACTAGTGCCGACATTGTGCATGCTCTGTTGCCTGTGTCTATGTGCCTGTGGTTCTGTCAGTGTGATCATGTGATGTATCTGACCCCAGGAATGTGTAAATAAAGTTTCCCCTTCCTGGGACAATGAATTCACAGTGTTCTTATTTCAATTTCCAGGAGTGTATTTGATTTCTTCTAACCAAAGTGGAAAACTTAGACATAAAGAGAGGGCTTCCTGTAACAAATGCAGTGGGTATTTATTGTATCTAATGTACCGATTGCTCCAAAAATATATAGGCAGACTGGTAGGTCCCGGGAACATCTTCATGTAACAAATAAGATATTGCAGTGTCTGCGTTATTCTAAATTACTGTGCAAAGTAAATGAACCTCGGCGACTACAGCTGCTACGAAACAAATTAAATACATTTGCAATTGCGAATATGGACAACCACCAGCATGTATGTTTAAAGGGACTTTGCACCGTAATTCAGAATAACACAGGCACTAAAATTCGTATTTATCCGCCGACTCCGGGCAAGCAACCTTCAAGTAAAACGTCTCTCCTGTACGGGAATATACATAATGGATGTATGAGTACAGTTTGTAGACGCATGGTTGGCGACATATGGAAGTTTGGATCTGGCAGTGAATCGTGCATGGATAGCAAAATGGTACGGCGACAGCTCGCGCAACACGAGAAATGAGTGTTCAAGTCCTGGTCCGGGATAAATTTTCATTGTTGTCGTTCCATTGTGCACCTTACTGTTGTGCGTATTAGCAACTGCGAATTCATTTAATTTAATTTAACAAATTCGAGACCTGCATTAACCTCGCACCTACGGGAAGAGGGGCAAAATCTTGTTGAAAATCTCGTAAGCCTCGATAGAAAAGAAAAATGTCAGGTTTTGAATCTGTTTGACGCATTGGAATTTTTTTAGATACAAAGAGATAATATACAAACCATGTTGAATAGTCAGTTGGACTTGAAGCATCAGAATATTTTGACAAATTTGATTGCTTAACCTGTTAACAATATACAAGAAAGAATATTCACTCTTATAATTTTAGTGTAAAGGAGCTACCCAGCGCTCTTCATCACCTACATTGTGACACCGCGTCCACTTGGTAGCTATCTTTTACCATAGCAGCTAGTACTTTCTAAAGACCAGTGAAACCAGGACCAATTTCAGCAAGCTGCACATTCCATGTCTGGTTTGATATTGTAAGAAAGCGGCGTGCCTATCTTGCTGCTTGGCAGTTGTTAAGGAATAGAGGCATTGTTTGACAGGAATAATAAAGGTAATGATGGGCGACATGAAACGCGGTACATACGTAATACAAGTGTAGTGCTATATTTATAACGACAAATGGTACAGATTTCACCACATGGAAAAGCAGGATAACACTGATAAATAACGATTAAGTTTGACAAAGGTCAGACTCACAACATGAAGGTCCATATCGAAATCTCATTAAGGAATATGCTCTCCTCGGGCACTAATGCACATTTTGGACCCGTAATTCATGCTCTTTGGGAGATATTGTCCCACTCCTCCCTCAAGGCAGTTTTCAGTTCTTACATGGTTTGGGGAGGATTTGGGGAGGATGTTCATTGTCAAACACGTTTACCTAGCGCATTCCAAGCATGTCCTATAGGATTCAGGTCCGGGGAGTTTGAAGACCATTCCACACTTTCAGTATCTTCACATTTCAACGTGTCCGACACCTAAACGATCCTTGTGGGCAAGCAACGGAAATTCAGGGTCTACCGCGCCCGTAAACAACGTACATGACCCACATAAACTCCCGGCAAGACAGCTGCACTCTAACGGCACCTCACGCAAAAATGTGTAGCGGTGTTCGGGTTTTTTACATAATGCCTGCCCCCATCATAACGCTTAGCCCATACCGATGACGTTCATGAACATTCTGTGGTCTGTAACATGCTTCCCTCTCTCTACACACTAACGTGTGGCCAGAATCAGTTGGCACAGTGAAACGGGAGTTATCGGAGGACGCTCTGTACCACTGTTGCTGATCCAAAGCAACATGCTGCCCACATCAACAAACTGTTTCTCGATTATGGCGTCGTTGAAGTGGGATACGTTTAACAAGCTTTGGAGCACAGAAAATCACCCTGATTTAATCGCTGCGAGACGGTTCTGGCAGAGAGACGTGTATCGATCGATCGCTGCAGATTTTGCTAGAAGTGAGATGTCTGTTCCTTTTCGCATTAGAGCTATGTATCGATCCTCTTGCCTTCTGCGACCACCGCCATGGCTTTACATAGTATTTCCACCTTCAGCAAAAATGGTTCAAATGGTTCTAAGCACTATGGGACAAAATCTGAGATCATCAGTCCCCTAGAACTTAGAACTAATTAAACCTAACTAACGTAAGGATATCACGCACATCCATGCCCGAGGCGGTCGCGCGGTTCCAGACTGAAGCGCCTAGAATCGCTCGGCCACACCGGCCGCCTTCGCCTGAAACATCCACTTAGAAAAATTAATAAATGACAGTGCCGGGAAACCTCTATGTTATTTGATTTTCAAACACCTGAGCAAAACCGAACGTACTCAGACATTTCTCTTTACTTATTCTGATCAACACTAAACTGACACACAATATTTTTAGCGCAACCCAATCTGACTTTCAATAATCTCTACAAAAGAATGGCCCGGACTAGCAATAACCTATACCTTTCATGAATCACTTACCTCACAAAAATCTTCGTTACTCCAACTAGCGCAATACAGCGAGCGCCACTACTGCCAGTTAAAAGATACATGAACGATTTTAATGGAGAACAAACAATATATTTACCTTAATAGTGTTCAAAAGTTATATATATATATATATATATATATATATATATATATATATATATCAGTTCATGACATCCAGTCTTACAAATTTCCTTTTGCTGACGGACACACGTCCAGATCGTCCGCTCTGAAAACTCTGCCATCTCTCTCCCCACATCCACCACTGCTGGCGGCTCACCTCCAACTGCACAACGCGCTGTTCACATCTAACTGCCCAAGACTGCAATAGAGAGTATTCCAACAATGCCAACCAGCCACAGACTGCACACCGCACAGCCAGTGATTTTCATACAGAGCGCTACGTGACGTTACCAACATAAAAACCTAAACAGCTTACTTACACGCATTCAGCAGCGTTGTTTATTTGCGAGGTGACACTTTTAGACACACCCATTACTGTGGATACATTAGTGACACTTTGACCGGCTTTAAGCCTTCCAGCTGCTCTTACACGATCTAAGTACTCAAATGATGTCTTGCAGATATGCTGCTGTACCATAAACAACGTCGGACTAATTGGTTCTACAACAACTTTCGTCAAAAATTGTACTGCATCAGCTGCCGAATAGCGTTCGTGCACAGGCATCGCTGCCCGTATATATCTCTTTATTATCATTCATTTGGTGTTCTGTTGCAGTTGCCGGTAGTTACGCAGCACTTGTGAGTTGTTCGTTAGTAAGTGTCAAGTGATCCTTAGCAGTTGTCAAGAGGTGTGCTTGTCCACGCAGGACACAGCGTACGATGCGCAGTAACCAGATTCATTCATTCGAAGGGGAGGCCGGCAGTGTCTGCCACCTCTCGATCGGTCGGCGATGACAGAACCGAGGCTCACGCCGCGCAATCTTAATCACACGAATTTAAACAAACTATTCTGTAAAAAATTTCATTTTTGTTTTACCTGTTGATTTATCTTTTAGGTTCATGATTACGTACCTATCATGTCGTTAATGGTCATAATTACTGCGCGATTTACGTGGAAGTAAGGCCCTGCTCGAAATCCGAAAAAGTTTTCAGTGAAAAATAGGGGTCGCTATGATTTTGCATTCAGTGCAGATTACATAATATGATGCTGCATGTGACATTTAGGTAACATATCAAATTCTTCTTTAGATTTGGGTGGAGTTCTCTATCTGTCACCGATCTCGAGAAAATTTATCTCACGGGGCACACTCATTTGCGATCGCGCCGCGCCAGCGATAAAGCCGGAGTGAAATATCTGCAACGCTCCTGATATGTCATAATCGGTTTGAGATATCGAAATGAGATTTTGGCAGACGATAGCATGCAAAGAGGAGAGTATTTTTCCACGTGGTTGTTATACAAAGCTTCATTATCTAAAGCGTTATCCACTAAGTAGAGACTTTTTTAATGAAACAATATGATTTTTAAGGGCTGTCAATAGCTAGTGAATCGAGGAGTGCTTAACGTTTTGGAATATAAGTGAAAATTATAACTATTTATTTTGTACTGAGGATGTGTTTTTTTGTAGGATACTGACCTTAATTTTCCTCTGTTCTTCATGAACTTAATACACCACTGTTTCAGAATTCTCACACAACTACACCTGCACAACATGTTAGTGAGATGAAACTGCGTAAATTGCGCTGTGTTTCTGCAAAAGAAGCAAATTTTGTCATAAAACAAGAGAAATGTGTACGTTTCACTCAAATTTCGCCATTCATGACGCTTCTATGAAAGTTGCAAATGGTTAAGAAGGTAGGTGAAAATTAATGACTGCATTTTTGATGGACTTCTTTTTAGATACTAACCAAAGCAGAGGTGAAATTTTTTTTTGAACTGTCGTATTTACAGAAATGTGAATGTAGGCTTCCGTATAGAGTGGGACTTCCCCTCCAGCGCTCGGCATTTCCCCTGCAGTGCCTGCCCATAGCCCCCACCACTCCCGCTCTCCCCAGGTGTTCCCTGCTGTCTGCACATCTGCCAGTTACAATGTTCTTCGCAGACTCAACCATGGTCTTGCACTATTTCCGCCGTTTCCTTTTTCTTATAGCACATCTAATAAATGGTCAATAAATCGATCTGATCTGTCTGGCAACATTATTAGAGGATATTACACCGACCATCTTCTCAATCATCCTTCATTCCTCCAATTTTTCAAATACTACCAGTATTCTCAGAATAGCAATATCTTGACTGAAAATCTTCGCTAACCTATGATGGATTAATGTAATAGTTCTTGTGACTACTAGTCTTCAAATATTCTTTCTACAATAGCACAAATAATTGCTATTCAGTTTATAAGTATATTTCGATTCTTAAATTGCACCTGTAGGTGGGGCTCTAAGCTGTGAATCCACTATTGTGGTCAATTAAAAGCAAGTTCTACCAGCTGCCAGAGGTCATGACCTTCAGCAGCTTCGGATGCCATGCATATCAAATTGTTTGTGACCAACAGTCTGATGAAACATGCAGCTCTTGTTGACAACTTTCTACTTCCTCTGTCAATCTGTTCTGTTACAGCTGACAGATTAACAAGCGGTGTTCATGTCCCTGTGGAGCGAGTTTTTAGTAAGGTACCTCCATCGTGGGAGGACTACGCTACCTAAGGATTCATCCAGCGAATGTCAGTCTGGTATGTCTCTTACTTCTGATTAGCCTAATGAGGCCATTAAACTACAGATCGCTCGGATGCTTAGTCCCCGGTATTTGATGAACGTCACTTGTTTCATTGCTCGATCGGCTACACTGTAATCTCACAATAAAATAAATATAAAAGGCGGTGTCCTGACTGAATGACTGACTGATTGATTGATTCATCATCGCCCAGCCCAAACCGCTAAGGACAGAAAGTTGAAACTTGGATTAGGTGCTGATCTTTTACCGTAAGCGTGGTTTACGAAGGGATTTTACGAAATTACACCTCTAAGAGTGTGTAATAGGAATGAAAGGCTTTTCCAAAATATGTCGCTATTACGACAATTTTAAAGCTAGACCTACGAAACTGGTAATTTGGTTTCTCGGTCAGAAATAAAGAAATATGGGTTTCAGCATTTTTCGAAATTTGACCCTATGCAGTGAAATAGTGGGTAAAAGCTCTTCTTGACAATACATTGTAAAGAATCATGAAAGAAGGTTGTATACATGGAAGAGGCCTGGAGACACTGGAACGTTTCAGATAGATTATATAATGGTAAGACAGAGATTTAGGAACCAGGTTTTAAATTGTAACACATTTTCAGGGGCAGTATGGACTCGGACCACAATCTGTTGGTTATGACCTGTCGATTAATGCTGAAGAAACAGCAAAAAGTTGGGAATTTAAGGAGAGGGGACATGGATAAACTGAAAGAGCCAGAGGTTGTAGATAGTTTCAGTGAGAGCATTGGGGAACAGTTAACAAGAACGGGGGAAAGAAATACAGTAGAAGAAGAATGGGCAGCTTTGAGAGATTAAATAGTGAAGGTAGTAGAGGATCAAGTAGGTAAAAAGACGAGGGCTAGTAGAAATCCTTGGGAAACAAAAGAGATATTGAATTTAATTGATGAAAGGAGAAAATATAAACTGCAGTAAATCAAACAGGCAAAAAAGGAATAGAAATGTCTCAAAAATGAGATGTACAGGAAGTGCAAAATGGCTAAGCAGGGATGGCTAGAGGACAAATGTAAGAATTTAGAGGCATTTATCACTAGGGGTAAGATAGATACGCCGGCCGCGGTGGTCTCGCGGTTCTACGCGCGTAGTCCGGAACCGCGCGACTGCTACGGTCGCAGGTTCGAATCCTGCCTCGGGCATGGATGTGTGTGATGTCCTTAGGTTAGGTTTAAGTAGTTCTAAGTTCTAGAGGACTGATGACCACAGCTGTTAAGTCCCATAGTGCTCAGAGTCATAAGATAGATACAGCCTACAGGAAAATTAAAGAGAGCATTGGAGGAAAGAGAACCACTTGTATGAATCTCAAGAGCTCAGCTGGAAAACCTGTACTAAGCAAAGAAGGGAAAGCAGAAAGGTGGAAGGAGTATATAGAGGATCTATACAAGGGTCACGTACTTGAGGGCAATATTATGGAAATGGAAGAGGACGCAGTTGAAGATGAGATGGGAGATATGACTACGAAGAGTTTGACAGAGCACTGAAGGACCTAAGTCAAAAAAGGTCTCCGTGAGTAGACAACGTTCCATCAGAACCACTGATAGTCTTGGGAGAGCCAGCCATGACAAAACCATACCATCTGGTGAGCAAGATGTATGAGACAGGCGAAATACCCTCAGACTTCAAGAAGAATATATAATTCCAATCCCAAAGAAAGCGGGTGTTGACAGGTGTGAAAATTACCGAACTATCGGTTTAATAAGTCACGGCAGCAAAATACTAACACGAATTCTTTACAGACAAATGGAAAAACTGGTGGAAGCCAACCTTGAGGAAGATGAATTTGGGTTACGTTGAAATGTTGGAACACGTGACACAATACTGACCCTACGACTTATCTTAGTAGATAGATTAAGGAAAGGCAAACCCTCCTTTCTTTTATTTGTAGACTTAGAGAAAACTTTTGACAATGTTGATTGGAATACTCTGTTTCAAATTCTGAAGGTGGCAGGAGTCAAACACAGGGAACGAAAGGCTATTTTCAATTTCTACGGAAAGCAGATGGCGATTGAGTCGAGGGGCATGAAAGGGAAGCAGTGGCTGGGAAGGGAGTGAGACAGGGTTTTAGCCTATCCCCAATGTTATTCATACTGAATATTGAGCAAGCAGTAAAGGAAACAAAAGAAAAATTTGGAGTAGGAATTAAAATCCATGGAGTAGAAGTAAAAACTTTGAGGTTTGCCGATGACATCATAATTCTGTCACAGACAGCAAAGGACCTGGAAGAACAGTTGAACGGAATGGACAGTCTTGAAAGGAGGATATAAGATGAACATCAACAAAAGCGAAACGAGTATTATGGAATGTAGTCGATTTAAATCAGGTGGTGCTGAGGGAATTAGGTTAGGAAATGAGACGCTTAAAGTAATAGCTGAGTTTTGCTATTTGGGCAGCAAAATAACCAATGGCGATCGAAGTAAAGAGGATAGAAAATGTAGACTGGCGATGGCAAGGAAGCGTTTCTGAAGAAAAGAAGTTTGTTGACATCGAGAATAGATTTAAGTGTTAGGAAGTCTTTTCTGAAAGTATTTCTATGGAGTGTACCCATACGAAAGTGAAACATGGACGATAGCTAGTTTTGACAATAGAAGCTTTCGAAATGTGGTGGTGCAGAAGAATAATGAAGATTAGATGGGTAGATCACGTAACTAATGAGGAGGTATTGAATAGAATTGGGGGGGAAGAGGAATTTGTGGCTAAACTTGACTGGAAGGAGGAACCGGTTGGTAGGACGTGTTCTGAGGAACCAAGGGATCACCAATTTAGTACTGGAGGGCAGCGTGGAAGGTAAAAATCGTAGAGGGAGACCAAGAGATGAATACACTAAGGAGATTCAGAAGGATGTAGGCTGCAGTAGGTACCGGGAGATGAAGAAGCTTGCACAGGATAGGGTGGCATGGAGAGCTGCATCAAACCAGTCTCTGAAATTAAGACCACAACAACAACATTATTATTATAACTAACAAAGTATGTTTAACGCTACATCTGTGAACAATGGTGTTTGACTTCTCAGCTACAAATAAAAAAAATTCATGTTTCACTCTCTTTGGGAATTCGTCACCTAAGGGGTGAAATAGGGGATGAGATTTTATGAAAATATTCTATTATGAATGCATTTTGAAGCTAAATCTATGAACATTTATATTTGGCTTCTACTTTGGAGATGAAAAAATATGTGTTTCACTGCTTTTGGAAATTCATATAGGGCCAGACTGATTCAGTGACTCATCACTGCCCAGCTGAAACGGCTAAGAACTGAAATCTGAAATTTGGAGAGGATGTGGATCTTATACTTTAGACGTCGTTTAAGAAAGGACTATCCGAAATTCCCTTCCTAAAGAGGTGTAAAAGAGGATGAATGGCTGTTTGAAAGTATGTCGCTATGAAGGCAATTTTTAAGCTACAACTACAGAAACTGGCATTTAGTGTCTCAGTCAGAAACAAATTTTTAGAAATTCGACCACTAAGGGGGTAAAATAGTGGGTGAAAATTTTTTTGAAAGTAAATCATTACTAAAAAACTATTACAGCATTTTTAAAAATACATCTACGAAAATTGGTATTTCACTTCTCTGTTAGATAAAAAGATGTATTTGTTAGGGGACGATAGTTGCTAGGGAAATATCTCCTCAAGAATGCAAAAGGCATGATTAAAAAAAACTTTTGACTCCAGAATCGCTTTTTGGTCAAAAGTACATTCGGAAGAAACCGTGTGTCTATGGACTTCATTAGTATGAAAAGCTTAGAAGGTCTTATAGTATGCGAACAACATTTTTAAATAAAAAAATAAATCACTGCGCGTCATACGTCTGCGCGAACCAAGCAGCGAATGCTGCGCCAGTACCACAATAAGTGCGGTTTGCGACGACTTGTGCGCAACGTTTTAGATTTGTTGAAAGTTCAAATATTCAAATGTGTGAATTCCTAAGGCGCCAAACTGCTGAGGTCATCGGTCCCTGACTTGCACACTTCTTAAATTAACTTAAACTAACTTACTGTAAGGACAACACACACAACCATGCGCAAGGGAGGACTCGAACCTCCGGCGGGAGGGGCCGCGCAATCCGTGACGTTACGCCACGAACCGCGCGGCCACTCCGCGCGGCTGTCAACCGTTGTTAGTGCAATTATAAGCATTTTTCTTTATCTACAATAATCGTTCAGAATACAAAGTTTTAATTATTAGGTATGAAGATTTATTAGGGTACAAGTACTGGTTTGCGTATTTTATTTTTTGCGTGAGGTATTTCGTGTGATCTCCGTGTCGTTCCAAGAGAGTCCTGAGTCCTGACTGGCAAAGTAGCCAAAGGCGACAATGAGTCTTCTGCGACACCCACGATGTCATGGAATAACGACGACCAGACGTTTATGTCAATAATGCACACAATAGAGCCAAAGAAACTGGTACAGCTGCCTAATATCGTGTAGGACCCCCACAAACATGCAGAAGTGCCACAACAAGAAGTGGCATGGACTCGACCAATGTCTGAAGCAGTGCAGAGGGAACTGAAGGTCACTTGTCTGTTCCTGCACAAAGCGAAGATCGTCTGCAGGTATTTCTTTAGTTCACTACAGTATTCTGGCGTTCCGACGTCTCTGTATCGATCTTCATCCTGGAATCGCCTTATGGAGCATCAAACATCTACAGTTTGGAGGCCGGGGAAAGGTGCTTACAAACTTTATTTCTGGAAAAACTGAATTTCATTGTAAACAAATCCGCCACAGTTGTAAAATACTTTTATTCGAAGTCTTACACGACAGAAGTCGCCACACCTTATCACTCTTTTGTGGTTCTAATTTCACTTGTCCAAGATCTGTCATTTTTCTTTGTTTGGAGTTTTCTGGTAATAGATGCAGATTTTGGCAATTTTATGTGTTTTGGCCTTTGGCTTGTGCTATTATTTATGTTAGCATTCCACGTCACGTGTGAGTTGCTTTGTTGTGCTTATTCTGTTATTAGTCGTGCTGCTTTTTCTTATACACTGATAAGCAAAATATTGTGACCACTGCCCACCGCGACAGTGGATGTCGCTTGGTGACGTTTCGGGCACGTGACGCCGAGACAAAAGTGCATAAGCGGAGCAGACACGGACGGGAGTTCACCCTAGCCAAGATATGGGCTGCAGATTGGGAAATGTACCCGAGAAAGGGAAGGCTATTATTACACGGGGCCTGTGAATGAGTACCTCGAAAACGGCGGAGCTAGTCGAATGTTCACGTGCTACTGTCGTGAGCATCTACGGAGAGAGGTAGGAGGACAG
Organism: Schistocerca americana; assembly: GCF_021461395.2. Lineage (NCBI taxonomy): Eukaryota > Metazoa > Arthropoda > Insecta > Orthoptera > Acrididae > Schistocerca > Schistocerca americana. Next base: position 28,860,840 of record NC_060127.1, read on the forward strand.
TGAAACTACCACTAGGCGCTAAATGGTTGGACGTCCACGACTCTTCACAAAACGAGTTTGGAGACTTGCCTGCTTTGTGAAGTAAGATAGATGGTAACCTGTACATCTCTGTCGAAAGAGCACAGTGCTGGTGCATGCACAAGTGTTTCGGAGCACACCGTCCATCGTACGTTGTTGAACATGGAGCTCCACAGCAGATGACCCCTACGTGTTCGCATGTTGGGCCAACGACATCGTCAATTAAGATTGCAGTGCTCGCTGGATCGTCGAGATTGGACCTTGCATGAACGGAAACGTCTCGCTTCGCCGGATGAACCACGTTTTTGGTACACGAGGTCGATGGCCGTCTCCACAAGTCCCGTCATTCACGCGAACGGCGGCTCGAAAAGGGCAGCGCGCCACGGACGTAGGCTGGTGGGAACAGTATTATGCTACGGGAGACATTCTCCTACGCTGGCATGGTGCGTGTGCTAGTAATCAAAAGCACACCGACAGCCGCGGACCACCTCCATCACGTCAAGCTTGATGTCTTCCCCGAAAGCGATGTCAGCTTCCAGCAGTACAGTTGTCTGTGTTTCGGAGCCAGGACCGTGCCACAGTGGTTCGAGGCGCTTTACAGTGAACTCACGTTGATGTCTCGACGACCAAATTCACCTGGTGTAAATCCTGTGGAACCTATCTGGGCCGCGATCACGCGCCATCATCTCGTACGCAGATCAGTGCCCCGTTATTAACATGACCTATCCCCCATACTTCCACGAACCTACCAAAAAACTGTCGGATGCCTGATACGCAGAATCGGTGGTGTGTTTCGTTCCGAAGACGGACAAACAAGTTATTAAGAAGATGCTCATAATGTTTGGGCTCATCATTGTATGCCTGGTAATGTAGACCTCACGTATTCGACTGCCATTACTTTCGGTTATTACCTACATTTCTTCTGCAGTTATTCGGAAATCCTACGTGCGTGGACCTTGGTTCGTCTCCGTGCCGTGTTGCGCGCCCCTCTGCAGTGCTTACAATGTGAATATGGGCCGCATCGATGCTGCTCAATCCACTTGCCGTAGCCTGAGTCACATCGGCGTTTGTTCTAGGCGCTGCAGTCTGGAACCGAGGGACCGCTGCGGTCGCAGGTTCGAATCCTGCCTCGGGCATGGATGTGTGTGATGTCCTTAGGTTAGTTAGGTTTAAGTAGTTCTAAGTTCTAGGGGACTGATGACCTCAGAAGTTAAGTCCCATAGTGCTCAAAGCCATTTTTGAACACCGGCGTTTCGTAAGTGTAGGCCCCGAATGTAGGCGTTTCCTTGTGGTTCGACATATCACGTTGAAAGCTGATTTGCCTTTTTTGTAGCACAAGCTCGTTACTAATCATAACTTGTGGTTCGACATATCATGTTGAATGCTGATTTGCCTTTTCTGTTGCTCGAGGTCGTTACTAATCATAACTTTGATCTAACGTGTGACTTCCACCTAATGTCCTATGGTGGCTTTATTTCCGTATGCACTCCCAGTGGCAATATTGTAACAAGAGGCATTTCCCATGCCGCGATGTAAAGAGAGGGTTCATTGCAGCCACAGTTTGCGATATTGTTTGATGATCCATAAACTGTAGATGTTTGCCTATTAGTTGTTTGGTTATGGACATGACGTCCTACTGTTGCTAAGAAGGCAAACTTTTTCCAATCATTTCATCCGATTTTTTAGTTGGTAACTATTAACCTTTAATTTTTTGAAAATTTCTTAATTGTTTAAGGGAGTAGATTGTAGCTGTTGTTTTATTCCAGATGTCAGATACACCTGATGACGGGGCTAAGACCCCAAAACCACGGTAACGGTTGCCAACTGTTAATCTTTTATTTTAAGCAAATTTATTAATTGTTTAAAAGAGTAGATTGTTGCCGTTGTTTTATTCTAGGTGTCAGATACGCCTGATGACAGAGCTAAGATCCCAAAACCACTTCCGTCGTGTAGGACTATGGTCAGTAAATGTATAACTGTGACGGATTTTATAATTAATGTAGTGATTATGTTGTTGTTGTTGTGGTCTTCAGTCCAGAGACTGGTTTGATGCAGCTCTCCATGTTACTCTATCCTGTGCACGCTTCTTTATGTCCCAGTACCTACTGCAATCTACATACTTCTGAATCTGTTTAGTGTACTCATCCCTTGGTCTCCCTCTACGATTTTTACCCTCCACGCTGTCCTCCAATACTAAATTGGCGATGCCTCAGAACGTGTCCTACAAACCGATGCCTTCTTCTAGTCAAGTTGTGCCAGAAATTTCTCTTCTCTCCAATTCTATTCAATACCTCCTCATTAGTTATGTGATCTACCCACCTAATCTTCAGCATTCTTCTGTAGCACATTTCGAAAGCTTCTATTCTCTTCTTGGCTAAACCATTTACCGTCCACGTGTCACTTCCATACATGGCTACACTCCATACAAATACTTTCAGAAACGACATCCTGACATTTAAATCTAAATTCGCTATTAACAAATTTCTCTTGTTCAGAAACGCTTTCCTTGTCATTGCCAGTCTACATTTTATATCCTCTCTACTTCTACCATCAACAGTTATTTTCCTCCCCAAATAGCAAAACTCCTTTACTACTTTAAGTGTCTAATTTCCTAATCTAATTCCGATAGCATCACCCGATTTAATTCGACTACATTCAATTATCCAGTGACAATGTGGGGCGAAAAAAAAAAAAAAAAAATAAAATGAAATAAAATAAGCAGAAGATATGAATTGAAGTTTGTGGTGGGGAGGGCCCTGAACTTGGGTAGGTAGTGCAGCAGTGTTGACCATTGTTCTATGGTGGCGTAGTAGTTAGCATTTCTGCATAGGAGGCAAGAAGACTCGGGTTCGTTTCCCGGTCGCAGCACAAATTTTAATTCATTTTTTCTGCTTCGATCATTATTTTGACGGATTTGTTTACCATGAACAAGTTGTTGAACAGTTGCGGTTGTCCCACAAATAAAAATTTATATTAATACCAAATTTATTGTATATTGAACCTGATATGTCCTCGCTTCTCATTCCGGTAACGCTGTGTACCCCATACAAGGCGTTGCTTCGATGCCCCTTGACGTTCTCTGGCTGCGGTGCGGAATGTGTGACGGTCCACAGCGGGGATACGGGTGTTCTGCTCGCCTGTTAACGCTCAGTCGGTTCCGCGTCTCACAGAGGGGAAACGACTGCACACGTCACGTGACGTCACAAGCAGAGACACAGAGAGTCGCCCCAATATCGCGGCCTTGGCTCCCTTTGTCCCGTCTGTGGCAGGCGCCTGCTACACCGACAGCTCTCTTTCCTTTCCGAGCACGGAAAAGATTTCCCCAGCGGGAAACGGCAAGCGGCTTTTTCCGTCTCGTTTTTCTCTTCTCTCGAGACGGTTCTACGCGGTCAGTCACGCCATGGCTCTAGACGAAGATAATTCACATGTTCTTTTCTGTTCAAGTAGCCAACGATGAAAAACTATTTGGTAATCTGTAACTATGAATGGTAAAGAAAATTGACGGTGTGTTAGACTACGATCAGTTTCTCTTTAGGAAACGTAAAGGCACTGGAGAGGCAGTTCTGACTTTACAGTTGATAATGGAAGCAAGACTAAAGAACAATCAAAACACTTTCATTCATTTGTCGTTCTGGAAAAATCTTTCAACAATGTCAAATGGCACAAGATGTTCAAGAAAATAGGGATAAACTATTGGGAGATACGAATAATATGTTACATGTACAAGAGCCAACAGGGAATAGTAAGATTTCTCTGCCTCGTGATGCCTGGCTGTTGTGTGATGTCCTTAGGTTAGTTAGGTTTAAGTAGTTCTAAGTTCTAGGGGACTGATGACCTCAGAAGTTGAGTCCCAAAGTTCTCAGAGCCATTTGAACCATTTTTTTGAATAATAAGAGTGAAAGACCAAGAAGGAAATGTTCGGTGAAAAAGGGTGTAAGACAGGGTTTTAGTCTTTCTCTCCTGCTGTTCAAACTATAAATCAAAGATGCGATGGCGAAAATGAAAGAAAGGTTCAATAGTGGGATTGAAATGCAAGGTCAAAGGATATCAATGATACGATTCGTTGATGGCATTGCTATCGTCAGTGAAAGTGAAGAAGAATTACAGGATCTCCTAGATGGAATGAGCAGCGTAATCAGTACGGAATGTGAACTAAGAGTAAATCGAAGAAAGACTAAGGCAATAAGACGTAGAAGAAATGACAACAGCTAGAAACTTAACATCAGGATTGATGATCATGAAGTAGATGAAGTTAATTCTGCTATCTAGGCAGCAAAATAACTCACAAGGATGGAGCACGGTGGACATAATGACAGACTGAAACTGGCAAAAAGGGCATACCTGGCCAAGGGAAGTCTATTAGTATCAAACATAGACCTTAGTTTGTGTATGTTTCTGAGAATGTACTTTTGGAGCACAGCATTATAGGGCAGCGAAACATGAATTGTGAGAAAACTGAAACAGAAGATAATCGAAGCATTTGAGGTGTGGTGCTACAGACGGATGTTGAAAATTAGATGGACTGATAAGGTAAGAAATGAGGAGATTCTCTGCAAAATTGGAGAGGAAAGGAATGTATGGGAAACACTAGGAAGAAGGAGGGACAGGATGATATGACATCTGTTAAGGTATCGGGGAATAATCTAGCTTCCATGGTACTAGAGGGGGCTGTAGAGGCTGCAAACTGTTCAGGAAGACAGAGAATGGAATGCATCCAGCAAATAATTGAGGATGTAGGTTGCAAGTGCTTCTCTGAGATGAAGAGGTTGGCACAGCAGAGGAATTCGTGGTGGACCACATCAAACCAGTCAGAAAACTAGTTACTCAAAAGAAAAAAAAAGATCATAACAGCAAAATTCACTTTCCAATGGAACAAATTACATTGCCTGACGAAGTGAAGCACTCAAAAGGGGAGAAGGAAACGAAATTGTCCAGGAGTTGTACTTTAAATGAAAAAGTAAGCTGTGGATAAATAAGGGAATTAAAATCTCATGTACGAGAGAGAGGGAAATTTTTGAAAATGCCAAAGTGAGTCCAGATCCGACAGTACTTGCGTACTACAACAAATATTAGTCTTTTATGGAAAGTCACTAAAATCTCCAAAAGAATGCATCTCATGACAGAAATAAATAATGTAAATTGTAAGGTTAAAACCGTGTGGGATATTGTTAAACGTGCGGCAGGACTTCAGTCATTACACAAGAACCCATAACAATTAAACTGAATGGCAATTTTATGACTGATAGTTCAAAAGTTGGAAGTGCTTTTAACAATTAATTTCTAAACGTAGCAGCAACTAGTCCTTTCTAATTTTATTCGCAGATCTATATTTCAGCTAGAAACTAGCCATTCTCAATGCACTGTCAGTTTTGATCAATGCATGTAATGCCTGTTGGTGGGGCTTCATCCACAGTTCATTGAATACTATTGTTTGCGGAAGGCGGGCTGTATGGAGTACGCATGAACTGTCGAATTACATGCATTGATCAAAAAATGATAGCGCATAGCTGAAAACTAGATCTGCAAATAAAATTTAAAAACAATGACTGATAGTTGAAATCTATTTACGAGTATTTAATTGTATTCATAGTGAGCGTGAGGCGCTTGCAATTCTGAGGCATTCGTTGTTGATCTTGTTCGATGTGACCTGCTCCTATAGTTACGCCAGCTATCTTCATACATATGCCAAGCAGCACAAAATGGATACCACAAAGTGTTAACCACACGAATCTTTCACCAGAAACAAAAGATTGTGATACATGCACGCAACCACAGTTAATCACTTCTTCGAAACACGCCATGAGCAATGCCTCACGTCGATCTATAGGTCCACCACAGAAAAAGAAATTACGATCAAACAATTATCTCACCAGTAAAAAGAAAATAAACGATGAAGCACAGTTCTTCTCCTGTGATGTTTCCAACCAGACTAAAGTTACGCTGTGTGGTCCACCTTTAGATACATTCACCACTAGGACAGCTCTGGCTGTACAGTGGCAGGAGGAAGAAACTGTGTGACAACCAGGCACTACAACAGCTACAGACTCCTCGGGTAGCGCATTTGCAAGAGAGCTTTTCCACGAGTGGCGGATGTCTCGTGTTCGATGCTCGGTCCGATACGCTGATTTAACGTGCTGGGAAGTTTCATGAGTAACTTACATCACCGTTCCCTTCTCAAGTGGTACTGCCACTTTTTAATTCACAGTTGAGCGTCAAATAAAATACCTTAACTTGTATCAGAAAGTAATAATAAGCTTCCTGTGGGCTGACAAAATTCATTGTAAAGTACTGCGACGCATTTCTCTCTGCAGTAATCTTTTTGTTACGTCAGGGTCGCTAATATTTGCAACAGATTCATCCCTCTGGCTTCCTCATCTGCCGATAGCAAAAACGTGTCAGAACCAGTAATGCGAATCTTTTGTAATAATTAACGATTCTGACATAATAAAAACATTTACTATAGAATATTAATTTCCCACTAATAGCTTATGTCATCTGCAGCGTCGCACAAACGCTGCGTATAAATTTATTTAAGAGGGGCATCAGATACTCGAAATGTCGACAGCCAGAAATGGTAGAACATTAGAGTCGCGTTTGATAAATGTGTCTGTCACATACCGTTCGCCTGTGTTGAGCCCTAGTGAGCTAGTAAACTGCTGATATGAATGTGTGTATATTTTTGCTCCAGCTTTCCTATGCATCGTATTCATGGCTGTCGTTGCATATGAAAGCTACCTTGTAACCAGAGCCTTAATCCTTGTTGCTATAACCTGGTATTGGCCTTACACTAAAACATTTCTTTCTTGGAAAACTCTGGAAGAATATCTAGTGTAGTGAAGTTTGGCTCAGTATTTCTTGCCCAGATATCTAAAATGGGACTCTGTTTGTGTGGGGAGAATCTGCTCTAGCCATTTATTTGTCATTTGAACATCGAGTTCCCATTGTTAAACATAAACCGTTTTTGCCATCAGAGTATCATTTAAGTTGTAGTTTTTCATGCAATTTGGTGTATTCTACAGAGACCGCGCTACCACACCAAAGTTTGCAACTCGAATCGATATCATAGACATTTGTGAGAGCAGTTGCAACCCACAAGGATGTATGCGAGGCATTTCTGCAGATCACACCGCCTGTCTCAGTGTGAGGTCAATATAGTGTCGAGATAGCAGGAACTCTGTCCCAGTTCGAGACCTGAACTTCAGCAGTGAACAACATTGAGTCTGACAATGTTTGTGAAGTGTCAGATGGACATATAATTTCGATAAGGCTGAACATTGTACTTCAAGAGAACAGTTTGTTGCTTAGTGCATCAATTGATGCTTTGCTAGTCAACGACAGTTGTAAATTATTCAGTTCTCCTGTGGCAGATAAGTATGTCAAAGATATTAAATCTTTTTTATTCATTTGTATAATAAAGTATCTAATATTTCATTCTTCTAGTTTAATGTGCCATCCTGTAATCTTCCCCTTCATAATAGGCCTATAGGATTGCGATGTAAATGACCGTGATCGTTTATGCCTAGTGAAATTTTACAGTGAGTGAGGCTATCGTTACCGAAGGAAAATAATACCGGTTAGTAAGAGGAAAGTATAAAACAGACCCTTCTCAAGGAAGAATCTATTGTAAACCTGATCTAAATACTGATAAAAATCTTGAAATGGGTGGAAATTGGTGCAAAATCTAACGAAACCCACGGAGGGAAGAAGGGAACCACGTAATATTTGATACAAAAATTACTGATTATCAAAAAAGGGATATTTAAACGCTCGCCAGCCCATTAGGACAATGAATATCCAAAATCCCAAGGAAGGTAATGACAGAGAAAATTAAGCAAATAACGATATAGGGAGGCAACAGAAGGTTGTCACGCTTTTCCACAACACAAAAGTTCACGAGAACATAAATGAATAAGAGAGCACTGAGTTTGCAGTTATTTATTCTGAAATAATAAATGTCGGAAGCAAAGTTAAATGAAATTGCTGGTTAAATAAATTACTGACTGTAAGTGATACTTCATTATTTAGAAAACGACTTCCAGCAACCTCAGAGTGTCATAACGCAAAATCTGGAAAAAAAGGCAAGCAGTTTACTTTTAATTATTGAAAGATTGACTTGAATTTACTTTAAGGAAATGAGCAGCTGATTTACTTTTAATATAAAAACAATAAATGCGTACCAAGACAGCAGAAGTCGCTCGCTAAGCTAAATACAGAATAAATAAAGTTGTGCACTCTTAATTTGTGCTTTATATATAGTTATTAGTTTTATCAGTGAAATTTTACGTTACTTTAAGCGAGTGAAGTTAATACTCAAAATTGCAAATTAGTTAACCATCTGTTACGGAATACAATAATGAACAGTACTGAGGTAGCAAATTTAGACTGAAATAGGTGGTTAGCAAACAAACAAAACTGGCAGTAAGTAGTTAATCAATTTTCGTATTTTTATGACACTCGGTGCATGGAAAGGAAACGGGCCCCTCTTGAGGACAACGACAACACAAGTGTCCTACAAGCTTTTTACTATTATAACCAAAGAAAGTTAGTCGTTAAAGTTTGTCAAATAAATGCCATTGGGTAGTGACTGTACAACATTAGTTATACTCTGTCAGTTAACAGCCTTACGATATTGTAGCTGCGTGGACGACGAAGAATGTAGCCGACGACATTTCTGGGTTACCGCTGTTGTTGCTGCTGCTGCTTGAGAACTCCGAGTCGCCTCCAGCGCCACCGATAATTATGGGACAGGCAGTAGTTAGAACGGCAGCTTCTTCCGCTTGTCCATTCCTACCGTGCACTTAATACTCGCTGGTTAATAAATTAGGTCCTCCTACATTGGTGCGACCATAACAGCACACCGAGTCTGCGGGAGCGCCCAACAAACACTTCCGCTCTCTTCCAAGACTCCATCTGCTGTGTCTCATCTCCGTTCGCGCTCTCTCCACACGCAAAGAGCCGGCCGGAGTGGCCGTGCGGTTCTAGGCGCTACAGTCTGGAACCGCGTGACCGTTACGGTCGCAGGTTCGAATCCTGCCTCGGGCATGGATGTGTGTGATGTCGTTAGGTTAGTTAGGTTTAAGTAGTTCTAAGTTCTAGGGGACTGATGACCACAGCAATTAAGTCCCATAGTGCTCCGAGCCAGCCACACGCAAAGATAAAGAGCGGCACAGCTACTGCCATTTCGTCGTTGCTACCGATACGTCTGAATAAAGTCCCCTTGAAGATTTTCCAGCAATTTAGAAAATTTGCGTTACGTTTATAACCAATTATATACGTTCACAAAGAAATACACTGTTGTATTGTATTGTACTGTATGTTAACCGCGGGCCTATAAACGACGGAGAGGCTCCGTCCACAACCCCACGGCGAACAACGCATTCCACTTCACCCCTCCACCGCCCCACACCTCTTTCAGGGTTATTGTGCGGTTCGGACCCCGGTGGACCCACCCAGGTAACGTCTCACACCAGACGAGTGTAACCCCTATGTTTGCGTGATGTAATGGTGGTGTACGCGTAAGTGGAGAACTTGTTTGCGCACCGATCGTCGACATAGTGTAGCTGAGTCGGAATAAGGGGAACCAGACCGCATTCGCCGAGGCAGATGGAAAACCGCCTAAAAACCATCCACAGACTGGTCGGCTCACCGGATTTCGACACACGTCTGCTGGGCGGATTCGTGCCGGGGACCAGGCGCTCCTTCCCGCCCGGAAAGCCGTGCATTAGACCGCACGGCTAACTGCGTGGGCATTACACATTAAATATAGCTTCTGTAATAAAGCTCATAGATTCAGAATTAGCAGTATATTACAAGTAGTCAACGGCTATTATACGGCGAAACATTTTGCATGGTGCAAAATTCTTGTCCTACAGAGTAAAAATTGAAGCACGAGGTGTGACGCTTGTAATCGTGCATATAGGCCAGACACAATAGATGCGATGCGTTTACTTGCTATGAATTATAGGGCCTGTAAATTTATAAGTATTAATGAGTTTGGGCGAACGTATCCATAGTACTACTACTGCAATGCTATTCTTCCTGCCTATATAGTCTATTACAGCGTGATAGACCGCCAAAGGATCTGTCAAAATGGTCATTATGAGCTCAGAGCCAGTTCTCATATACAAGGTACATAGGTTTGTAGGCATGCAATCAGCGTAGATGCTCGTAGTAAACGAGACACATATCCTCAAAAAAATGGTTTATGACACCGACTACTTTTGCGACATCAATATCTGAATACTTCACGTAAGACAAAGTAATGCATATTGTTACTTCGACGTCATTAAAAGTAGGTGATCGTGTAAATAGAACCAATATATATGTATCCGAAATGACACCTAATGGAGAAAGAAAGGTCAGACAGATGAGAATTGGGCACGAAATATTTGATACGAAGAAACAGGGCACCGGACACCGATCTCAAGGGCAAGAAATCTCTACACGTAACTTAGGGTGTACCACAGTGGAGTGTTATCTAACTATAGCTATTACCAGTATCAACCGCAAGCCAAAAAATTATGCCCATCCCTGTAATAGCATGTCGGTATACATTTGGCATTTCTGTATATCCATTATGGATGACGAACTGCAACTGTCATTTAAATAACAACTAATTTTGGTATAAGTATGCAGCCAGCCACTTATTGGGCTTTTGATACGCTTTATTATGCCAATAACTAGTTTTCGAATCACTTCAGTATCATCATCAGACGTAGGTATTACAGAAACGTTTTCTATGGACCGTGTGCAGCGAGATGCTATGTTGAAGGTTCTCGCGAAAGTAATGGAATTTAGCTATCGGTTATGGAAAGTTTATGAATTGAAACGGTTATTACATGTTGGGTACATACAGTGCCCTGTCTCATGATGTCCATCGTAAATCCGCTACCATAAAGTACATTTTCAGGTTTTGCATACAGATACACAGTATTAAACGCCTAGGCCCATGCATCTTTCAACATATCGCCTGTTGAGATGTTGCTGAGCTGCACGTGAAAAGTGATGACGTGCACCATAATGATGTATAATAGATTTGTATCATTACTGTAAACGGTAAATTGTGTGCACAAACCTTCCTCCTGAATCAGCCTATCTGTTAGTGAAAACAGTATCAAAATCCCTACAATAGTTCTTGATTTATTTTCACACGTCCGTCTTGATCACGTAGATTTCTTTACACTTTACGTGACGAGACGGACTTGTGAAAATAAAAGTGCTAAATATAAAATGATAGCGGACTCATATACAGACTTTAGGTTTTCAATTGATACGTTCTTGACTTACTATTTGTTTAGAGCATGGCAATGCACATCATTTAATGCTTCTTACAAATGTTTAAACAAAGATGTACATAAAAACACAATAAAATCTGCTGTATATGTGTTATAAAACATACAGTTAATGGGCAGTAGATTTAAATACAAACATCAAGATTATATGTGGTCAATACAATTAAACAGAAACATCAGGATTATGTATAATGTCTCTTGCGGCGTCTGTTGCCATCAGGAAATCACTGAACTTGCCACTTTATGCTCTTCTGTCGCGCTCTTGGACAATGTTGTGGATGGTCTGTCTGATGGCTCCGCAGTCACAGTTGGGAGTTGGTGTTTTTCCCCATCTGTAACAACTATCTGCCAATCTTCCGTGATTTGTGTGTATTCTTTTAAGGGATGACCATATTTGATGCGGTAGTTCATATCCGGGCGGTCTCTCAGTGATGCAGGGGAGAGCTTGACAATGCTGAGGGCATATCATTGTTCCCTCCAGGTCTTTATTGCATTACAGTTTATACTTTTCAATTCCTTGGTTGTTATCATTGTTGGATGACTAGAACGAAGTCTGTTTCCTTCCAGGTCAGACGGGTCGTAGTGTATAGAGAGCTGGGCGTTGTCGATTATCTTCCTATATTCCCGGAGAAGAGCATTCTTCCGACGTAGGTCCACACGTGGTATGTGGCTCACAATTGGCTGCCAATGTGTTGGGTTTGATCTCATTGTTCCGCTGACAATTTGCATCGTGCTATTCAGCTGCTCATCTTGTGTGTGTGTGTGTGTGTGTGTGTGTGTGTGTGTGTGTGTGTGTATGTGTGTGTGTGTGTGTATGTGTGCGTGTGTGTGTGTGTGTGTGAACAACACTGTTTATCCAGACCGGAGCGCAGTACTCCGCGGCCGAGTAGACCAGTCCAAGTGTTGACGTGTGTAGCGTGTCAGCTGAGGAGCCCCAAGTATGGCCGCACAGCTTCTGGAGGATATTATTCCTCGTCTTTAGTTTGGCTGTAGTATTTTCCAGATGTCGTTTATGAGTGAGAGCTCTGTCCAGAGTGACTCCAAGGTACTTTGCATGCACATTAGATCAGAGCCGAATTCCCTCGAGACGAACGTCGAGTTGTTTTCTTGCTAATTTGTTATTTAGATGGAAACAAGTAGTTTCTGTAGGATTTGGTTGTAATCTCCATTTGCGAAAGTATCTACTTAATGTCTCGAAGCCGGCCGCTGTGGCCGAGGGGTTCTCGGCGCTTCAGTCCGGAACCGCCTGCTGCTATGGTCGCAGGTTCGAATCCTGCCTCGGGCATGGATGTGTGTGATGTCCTTAGGTTAGTTAAGTTTAAATAGTTGTAAGTGTAGGGGACTGATGACATCAGATGTTAAGTCCCATAGTGCTTAGAGCCATTTGAATGTCAGGTGCCAAGGTTGTTTCCATGACCTAAAAGTTCTCGTGTTGGTAAGACCAAATCGTCTGCGTACCCAAACCTCCTGGAAGATGTGGATGGCACATCGGCAGTATACAAGCTGAACAGTAGTGGAGCCAACACGGAGCCCCGTGGTAGGCTGGTCGTTGTTCAGGTTTATTTGAACACTAATCTGTTCTCCTGTTACTACTTGGAATGTTCTGGTAGCTAGTATGGCATCTACGAGTCTGGTAGCTCTCAGGCAAGGAATTGTTTGCATGAATTTGCACAACAGGCCATGTCTCCAGACAGTGTCATAGGCAGCAGACAGATCTATGAAAACAGGTGATGTTTTGGTTTCCGTTGGTACCAAGCCTCTGAGTACGTAGTTAGTGACATAACCTGGTCTGTACAGCTGCGCACACGGCGGAACCCTGTTTGCTCCAGGGGAATTGGGTCCAGAAATTTGGTGGCAATGCGGTTGTAGAGAAGTCTTTCCAGGAGTTTATAGACAGAGCTCAATAACGCGACTGGGCGGTAGCTCTTTGGTTCGTTACTAAGCCCTTTTTTCAATTTATTACTTCCATCAGATAACTGTACCCGCGACGCATTTTGCAGGCTGTATGCGCATGTATCACTGTATGTAAGTGCAAAATAGTATCACAATGCGACGCATTGTTCAGGGGATATGCCATTAGAAACACTGAGAACAAGTGTGTGGTAGAGGATTGGACACACAGCTATAAATAAATACGTGGACAACACTGGGTTTCTATGCTAATATATATCAAAAATCTGTAAAAAATGCCCTATAGATTGATTTAAAACTTTTCATACATTACTACAATAAACGTCTGGACACACACACACACACACACACACACACACACGCACACACACACACACACACACATATATATATATATATAGGGTGAATCACCTAACGTTAACGCTGGATATATTTCGTAAACCACATCAAATACTGACGAACCGATTCCACAGACCGAACGTGAGGAGAGGGGCTAGTGTAATTGTTTAATACAAACCATACAAAAATGCACGGAAGTATGTTTTTTAACACAAACCTACGTTTTTTTAAAATGGAACCACGTTAGTTTTGTTAGCACATCTGAACATATAAACAAATACGTAATCAGTGCCGTTTGTTGCATTGTAGAATGTTAATCACATCCGGAGATATTGTAACCTAAAGTTGACACTTGAAACCTTCGACGTTCAGTTGCGAGTTGTATCAAACACGGGCCACGGTTGGCAAGCAGCATCTGCAAGGACATGACGACCGTGTTTACGAGTGTGGCTGTAGTGCACTGTTGTGGTTTGGTCTAGCTGTCGCTGTGCCCGCATGTAGCGCTTGCTGCTATTGTTATTCTGCATTCATCTCCGCACGCAGACCAACTGTAGTACACCGTGATACCAGACGTCTGTGATAGTGTAGTGTTGTAGGAACTGTGACCATGGTGTATTCGAACTCTGAAAAGGCGGAGATGATACTCATCTATGGCGAGTGTCGACGAAATGCAGCTGAAGCCTGCAGGGTGTATGCAGAACGGTACCCGGACAGAGAGCATCCAACGTGCCGCACATTGCAAAACATCTACCGCCAACTGCATGCAACAGGTATGGTCGTAACACGCAAACGGGTCCGTAACAGGCCCGTCACAGGAGAAGCGGGTGCAGTTGGTGTGTTAGCTGCTGTTGCCATGAACCCACACATGAGTACACGGGACATTGCGAGAGCCGGTGGACTGAGTCAAAGTAGTGTCATGCGCATACTGCATCGCCTCCGCTTTCACCCGTTTCTTGTGCCGCTACATCAGCAATTACATGGTGATGACTTTAATCATGGAGTGCAATTCTGTCAATGGGCATTAACAGAGAATGCGTTGCAGTTCTACCTGTTTACCGATGAAGCGGGTTTCACAAACCACGGGGCAGTGAATCTACGGAACATGCATTACTGGTCTGTGGACAATCCTCGCTGGCTCAGACAGGTAGAGCGAAAGCGACCGTTGACTGTAAATGTATGGTGTGGAATCATTGGCGACCACCTCATTGGTCCTCACTTCATTGCAGGGGCCCAAACAGCTGCAACATACATCGCGTTTCTACAGAATGATCTGCCAAAGTTGATCGAAAAAGTCCCACTGGAAACGCGTCGACGTATGTGGTATCAGCATGATGGTGCACTGCACATTCCGCAATTAAAACTAGGCTGACCCTTGACAGGATGTTCGACGGGCGTTTCATAGGACGTGGAGGACGCATAAATTGGCCAGCCCGTTCTCCTGATCTTACACCTCTGGACTTCTTTCTGTGGGGTACGTTAAAGGAGAATGTGTACCGTGATGTGCCTACAACCCCAGAGGATATGAAACAACGTATTGTGGCAGCCTTCGGCGACATTACACCAGATGTACTGCGGCGTGTACGACATTCATTACGCCAGAGATTGCAGTTGTGTGCAGCAAATGATGGCCACCACATTGAACATCTATTGGCCTGACATGTCGGGACACACTCTATTCCACTCCGTAATTGAAAACGGAAACCACGCGTGTACGTGTACCTCACCCCTCATGGTAATGTACATGTGCGACAGTGAAAAAGACCAATAAAAAGGTGTTAACATGTGGACGTAATGTGTTATTCCAGTCTCTTCTGTACTTATGGTCCATCACCGTTCCCTTTGGATCCCTACGTAATTCGGTGCTCTCCGATACACACGATCGAACAGCGGAGGAGTGGTACTCAAGCGTCAACTTTAGGTTACAATATCTCCGGATGTAATTAACATTTTACAATGCAACAAACGGCACTGATTACGTATTTGTTTATATGTTCAGATGTGCTAACAAAACTAACGGGGTTCCATTTAAAGAAACGTAGGTTTGTGTTAAAAAACATACTTCCGCGCATTTTTTTGTGGTTTGTATTAGCCAATTACACTAGCCCCTCTCCTCACGTTCGGTCTGTGGAATCGATTCGTCAGTATTTGATGTGGTTTACGAAATATATCCAGCGGTAATGTTAGGTGACTCACGCTGTATCACGCATATAGGGCGTCCCATTTATCTTTACCTCATTAAATGTTTTTCGTTTATCGAGATGCAAATTACAAAATGTTTCAAGGGGGACATCAATCAGCATGATTACCTTCGTTGTAGCTTTGTTTTTTACAAAGATATGAACAGCGGTATGACTCTTTTTAATTGCACCCTGCATTTTTTATTCCGTAATTCGTTTTCTTATGTTTACATTTGTCCTCAATTAACGTCAGCACGTGGATGTGTTCCATTACCCCGAGTACCTGCAGGAAGCGTCAATGTTGTGTTATGTAATTAATAGCTTTGTGTTTCAGTGAATGGTACACTGTGATACATTGTTGAATAGGTCTTTAGGAGAGGAAAAGTATTACTGAATAAAAAATACAGGGTGCCATTTAAAAAAGTCATACCGCTGTTCATATCTTCGTATAAAAGAAAGCTACAACGAAGGCAATCATACTGATTGATGTCACCCTTGAAACATTTTGTAATTTGCATCATGACAAACGACAAACAGTTATTTAGTGTGGTAAAGATAAGTGGGACACAACATTAATAGAACCGACAAACTGCAGTGACTGGTTCGTGACTGGATATGGAGGAAAAAAGGTCCTACGAACATGTGTCCAGAAATGCATCAATGTATCATTGCGACAGTAGATGGCCCTGAGGAATGAAAGTACCTCTGACCACGTGCCGTATGTTTCTTCTGTGTTGCAGACTGTGATATTGATGCAGTGCAAGGCAGCAGAATGGCCCGTTATTCACGTCGGGAGCAAGCGTAGATGGAAACGGCCAAGCAGATGGAAACGGTCGAGAGGCAGCACGGCTATATAAAAGTAAGTACCGTCACAGACACCAGCCACATCACACAACATTTCAAGTCCTTTTTGAGTGTCTGTGTGACCATGGGTCCTTTCAGACGAACGAGCAGGTAGGCGGCGGACTGTGGATACGCTAGATTTGGTCGACCAGGTTCTACAGAACATTGAGCTCTAGGCAAGTGGCCCGCCAACATGGTGTACGATACAGTATGATTATATGCATCCTACGTGACACTGCAACGCATGGCCGGAAACAGTTAGCATATGTATAAGATTAGGGACACAGTACGTTTGGTCCTGCCAAACAATTCAGTTTTGGTTCATTCCGGCACCTGCTTAATGGAGTCGACGGCAGTTCTCATCTCGCTGAGTGGCTTGTTTCGCGTTATCGTGCCTCCCGGAGAGGACAGAGGCATTACTGCTCGTGTGCCAGTCCAGTTCCCGGTAATCCGTCCTCGGCCATTATTAGGACAGACAACGTACTCGGCCCGTTGTCAAATGGCGCAATCCCCCACGTCTGGGATCGCAGTTTCCCCTGAGGGCTGGAGGTAATCTGGCCGCTGCCGTCCGACACCACTGGGAGGGATTTCCGGCCGAGCCGACACTTGGGCCCGGAGACACAATGCGCGTCTGATTAAACAGGCGCAGCTGCCGCCGCCCTGCTATTGGCACATGTCAGTCAGTCAACAACACGCCACGCGTCCTCCCTCCGCCGCCACGCTGCGCAGGTAGCGGACCAATGAGGCGCGCTGCACTCAGCTCTCGACGCGACTACGCGGCTCCGGCAATTACTGCGCGAAAAGCAACGACTCTCAATGTTGAGTGGCTCTCCAGAAAATTTTCGACTAACTTCAATGTGTAAGATCATGAATCGAAATAAAAGTCCGGGTTAGCGTTCACGCAGTTGAACCGCATCCATTTTTGTTCAGTCCCTCTACTTGTTTTTAACCTCAGCCGCATAGACGTCTGTACTAATGCCCGAAAGTGGCAGATAGCGTTAGTTACAATAGGATAAAGATAAGCTTGTTGAGTGCTACTGAAAAGGATTTCAAACAGATTCCGTATATGTACACAACTGGCCATTAAAATTGCTACACCACGAAGATGACGTGCTACAGACGCGAAATTTAATCGACAGGATGAAGATGCTGTGATATCCAAATGATTGGCTTTTCAGAGCATTCACACAAGGTTGGCGCCGGTGGCGACACCTACAACGTGCTGACATGAGGAAAGTTTCCAACAGATTTCTCATACACCGGCGTTGCCTCGTGAAACGTTGTTGTGATGCCTCGTGTAAGGAGGAGAAATGCGTACCATCACGTTTCCGACTTTGATAAAGGTCGGATTGTAGCCTATCGCAATTGCGGTTTATCGCATCGCGACATTGCTGCTCGCGTTGGTCGAGATCCAATGACTGGTAGCAGAATAAGGCA
The DNA here is from genome assembly GCF_021461395.2 of Schistocerca americana. Classification (NCBI taxonomy): domain Eukaryota; kingdom Metazoa; phylum Arthropoda; class Insecta; order Orthoptera; family Acrididae; genus Schistocerca; species Schistocerca americana. The sequence continues at coordinate 28,878,856 of NC_060127.1, forward strand.
TCGGTGGGTTCAGGAGGGTAATACGGGACGCCGTGCTGGATCCCAACGGCCTCGTATCACTAGCAATCGAGATGACATGCATCTTATCCGCATGGCTATAACGGATCGTGCAGTCACGTCTCGATCCCTGAGTCAACAGATGGGAACGTTTGCAAGACAACAAGCATCTGAAAATGGCTCTGAGCGCTATGAGACTTAACATCTATGGTCATCAGTCCCCTAGAACTTAGAACTACTTCAACCTAACTAACCTAAGGACATTACACAACACCCAGTCATCACGAGGCAGAGAAAATCCCTGACCCCGCCGGGAATCGAACCCGGGAACCCGGGCGCGTGAAGCGAGAACGCTACCACACGACCACGAGCTGCGGACTAAACAACCATCTGCACGAACAGTTCGACGACGTTTGCAGCAGCATGGACTATCAGCTCGGAGACCATAACTGCAGTTATCCTTGACGCTGCATCACAGACAGTAGCGCTTGCGATGGTGTACTTAACGACGAACCTGTGTGCACGAATGGCAAAACGTCATTTTTTCGGATTAATCCAGGTTCTGTTTACAGCATCTTGATGGTCGCATCCGTGTTTGGCGACATCGCGGGGTACGCACATTGGAAGTGTGTATTCGTCATCGCCATAATGGCGTATCACCAGGCATGATGGTATGGGATGCCATTGGTAACACGTCTCGGTCACCTCTTGTTCGCACTGACAGTGGACGTTACATTTCAGATGTGATACGACCCGTGGCTCTACCCTTCATTCGATCCCGGCGAAACCCTACATTTCAGCAGGATAATGCACGACCGCATGTTCCAGTTCCTGTACAGGCCTTTCTGGATACAGAAAGTATTGGACTGGTGACCTGGCCAGCACATTCCCCAGATCTCTCGCCAATTGAAAACGTCTGGTCAATGGTGGGCGGGCAACTGGCTCGTCACAATGCGCTAGTCACTTTTCTTGATGAACTGTGGTATCGTGTTGAAGCTCCATGGGCAACTGTACCTCTATACGCCATCCAAGCTCTGTTTGACTCAATGCTCAGGCGTTTCAAGGCCATTATTACGGCCAGAGGTGGTTGTTCTGGGTACTGATTTCTCAGGCTCTATGCACCCAAATTGCGTGAAAATGTAATGACATGTCAGTTCTAGTATAATATATTTGTCCAATGAATACCCGTTTATCACCTGTAGTTCTTTTTGGTGTAGGAATTTTAATGGCCAGTAGTGTAGATTTCCAGGAACTTTTTGACACTGCACCACACAAGCGACTTGTAGTAAAATTGCTTGCTTATGGAATATCGTGTCAATTATGTGACTGGATTCGTGATTCCCTGTCAGAGAGGTCGCAGTTCGTAGTAACTGACGGAAAGTCATCGAGTAAAACAGAAGTGATTTCTGGTGTTCCCCAAGGTAGCGTTATAGGCCATATGCTGTATCTTTTCTATATGAGCGATTAAGGAGACAATCTGGGCAGCCGCCCTACGTTGTCTGCAGATGGTGCTGTCGTTTATCAACAAGTAAAGTCATCAGAAGATCAAAACAAATAGCAAAACGATTTAGAAAACATATCCGTATGGTGCGAAAATTGACAGTTCTACATCTACGTGATTACTCTGCTATTCACAATGAAGTGCCTGGCAGAGGGTTCAATGAATCACCTTCAAGCTGTCTCTCTACGGTTCCACTCTCGAACGGCACGCAGGAAAAACGAGCACTTATCGTGATGATCATGTCTCCCTATGTAGGTGGGTGGCAACAGAATGTTTTCGCAATCGGAGGAGAAAACTGATGATTGAAATTTCATGAGAAGATACCGTCGCAACGAAAAACGCCTTTGTTTTAATGATTGCCACTTCAATTCACGTATCATGTCTGTGACACTATCTCCCCTATTTCGCGATAATACAAAACTAGCTGCCCTTGTTTGTACTTTTTAAATGTCATTCGTCAGTCCCACCTGATGCGCATCCGACACCGCACAGCAATTCCCCAGGATACGGCGGACAAGCGTAGTGTAAGCAGTCTCTTTGGTAGACCTGTTGCACCTTCTACCAATGAATCGCAGCCTTTGGTTTGCTCTACCCACAATATTATCTATGTGATCGTTTCAAATTAGGTTGTTTGAAACTGTAATCCCTAAGTATTTAGTTGAATTTGCAATCTTCAGATTTGTGTGACTTATCGCGTAATCGAAATTTAGCTGATTTCCATTAGTACTCATGTGAATAACTTCGCACTTTTCCTTATTCAGGGTTAATTGAAACTTTTTGTACCATATAGATATCTAAATCATTTTGCATGTCGTTTTGGTCATCTGATGACTTTACGAGACGGTAATTGACAGCATCATCTGCAAATAATCTAAGACGGCTACTCAGATTGTCTCATATGTCGTTAATATAGATCAGGAACAATAGAGGACCTATGCCGGCCGGAGTGGCCGAGCGGTTCTAGGCGCTACAGTCTGGAACCGCGCGACCGTTACGGTCGCAGTTTCGAATCCTGCCTCGGGCATGGATGTGTGTGATGTCCTTAGGTTGGTTAGGTTAAAGTAGTTCTACGTTCTAGGGGACTGATGACCTCAGAAGTTAAGCCCCATAGTGCTCAGAGCCATTTGAACCAATAGACGCCGTATATTACTTCTGTTTTACTCGATGACTTCCCGTCTATTACTACGAACTGTTCTGACAGGAAATCACGAATCCAGTCGCGCAACTGAGGCGATACTCCGTAGGCACCCAGTTTGGTTAGAAGACTTTTGTGAGGAATGGTATCGAAAGCTTTCTGGAAATCTAAAAATATGGAATCAATCTGACATTCCCTGTCAACAGCACTTATTACTTCATGAATATAAAGAGCTAGTTGTGTTTCACAATAACGATATTTTCTGAAACCGTGCTGATTATGGGTGAATAAATCATTTTCTTCGAGGTACTTGATCCTAGATAACGAAAAGTGTGAGATCATCCACATGAGTGCTGAAAGGAATCCGTTATACTTCGGTTACACGATAAATGTCAGATATAATGGCCGCAAATTCAACTAAATACCAAGGAATTACAATTACGAACAACTTAAATTGGAAGCAGCACATAGAACAATTTTGTGGAGAAGGCTAACCAAAGACTTCGCTTTATTGACAGGACACTTACAAAATGTAGCAGAGCTACTAAATAGACTGCCTACACTGCACTTGTCCGTTCTATCTTAGAATACTGCTACGCGGTTTGGGATCCTTACCTAATAGGACTGACGGAGTACAACGAGAAAGTTCATATAAGGGCAGCACGTTTCTTATTATCGCGAAAAAGGGAAGAGAGAATCACTGAAATGATACAGAATTTGGCGTGGACATCATAAAAACAAAATCGGAATCTTCTCACAAAATTCCAAACCCCAACTTTGTCCTCCGAATGCGAAAATATTTTGTTGATGTCGACCTACATAGGGTGATACGATCATCATAATAAATTAAAGGAAATCAGAGCTCACACGGAAAGATATATGTGTTGATTTTTTCCGCGTGCTGTCAGATATTGGAATAATAGAGTATTATTGTGAAGGTGGGTCGATGAACCCTCTCCAAGGCACTTAAATGTTATTTATAGAGTATCCATGTAGATGCAGATGTAGATGAAGACTAGAAAAATATGTAAAAATATTTCTTTCAAAAATTCAGTGTTGATCACACCACGTATGCTTCAAGAACGTGGTGTGGTCAAGACTGAATTTTTGAAAGAAAAATTTTCCAAAATTTTTGATCACTGCTACAAATTTTTTTATTAAAATTGAGAAAAATATGTAATTATAATACATTTAATATAAATGATTTTTAAGAAGCTCTATTTTATTTTATGTGTGGTTATACATAAATACCACAGTAGTTATTATCGACAGAAATGTATCTATCGCTTACACATCACGAAGTTTTACATCTTCAGCGTGTTATAGTGATCTGCCCTTCTTTTCGTGTAATTAGCTAGCTAGTTAGTTTCATGTTCCATGGATCATTTTGTACAATAAAACTTAATGATACCTGTTTACAGATGTGCCTTCGTAATTTCTACCCACCACTTCTCACAATTACAAATTCTTGTACGAAATAGGAGTTTTTAACGAGAATTTTTTTTGTTTGTTTTCAGATTTTCTTTTCTGTCTATCATACATTTTATATCACTGGGTAAGTGATCAAAAATAGTTGTTGCAACACCCCTTTTTGTGCTAAGAACAGTCTTAATTTGAAGTAATGAATGTCATTTTTCCTTCTCTTACTGTAATTATGTACATCATTGTTTCTTTTGAGCTGTACTGGGTTACTTGCAGCGAACGTCATGAGAGAATAAATACACTGTGAAGCAGCAGTTAGAATTTGCAGTTCGTTAAATAGAGGTATACATGGTGATCGTGGGTGAAAACCACATTTTATTCTTACAGCGCGTTTTTGAGCGATGAAAACTTTCTTTCTTACAGATGAGTTACCCCAGATCATTATTCCATATAACATTATTGAATGAAAATGTGCAAAATACGACAACTTACTGATTTTTGTCTCCCCAAGATTTGTAGTGATTCTAAGTCAAAATGTGCCTGAACTATCTTCTTTTGGGTGTTCTGATATGTGCTTTTTCCAGTTTAAATTCTCATCAATATGACACTACGAATTTTGAAATTTCTACCTTATATATTATTTCTCACCATTTGTTACTCTATCATTTGTGTAGCACACTTAGATGTGCAGAACTGAATATGTTGTTCTTTTAAAAAATAGAGAGTGAGACTATTCGCATAAAACTAGGCATTGACACTTTGAACAGCAGAAAGAACTAATTGTGCTTGTACATTAGACGGAAGATCTTTTACATATGTGACTAAAAATAGTGGACGTAAGATTCAGCCTTAAGGAATCATATAAGTTATTTCACCACAGTCAGAATTATTTCCGTATGCTATATTGGTTGAATTACGAAGCACAACATTCTGCAGCCTTTTGGTTATATATTATGTTGTCCATTGATTGGCTACATCATCAATCCCATGAAATTTCAATTTATCTAGAATACCGTGATTCACACAAAAAATTCCTCAGTTAGATCGTAGAAAATATCGACTGGTGCCATTTTATCACTTAGTGCCTGAAAAATTTGGTGAGTGAACATGCTAATGGCATTCTTAGTAAAGTAACTCTTCTAAAAATCAGACTGTGATTTCCTGACTACGTTATTTTGCGAAGGTGAGAAACTATTCTGGAATACATAGCCTCGTCATAGATTTCGGAAAATTTGTCAGCCGTTTGATTTCGATGGAACTTAACTCCACTCTACGAATATTTAGAAGTATATGAAAAAAACATGCAGCCACTCTCTATTTTCAGGTTCTTACGGTGTTTATCTAACCGTGAACTCTAGGAGAAGCTGAAGAAGGTCGTCACAGAAAGGTTGAAATGTCGTTCATTTAGAACAAACTGAAGAGGAAGATGATGTGGTCTAACAAACTAGAACATTTTTACCATCAATGAAAACCACACGGCAGCCTGCAGACTGACATAATATGAGAGCAACTGTTGAAGAGTATGATTCTTGTTTCCTGGCCTGACACGAATTAGACCACTCACTACTGCGAACAACGTACCGTCTTTAAGCCACTATCGATGCTAAGTCGACGGCCGCAAACGCAAAACAGAACGAATGCTAAGACTGTAAGATGAGCTCGAATCAGTACCGATGAACAAAATTCAGAATTTTATAGCACAGCAGCACATATATTGCCAAATCAAAGTTCATTTCTAGAAAGTGGACGGAACAGTTGCATTCGATAATCAATGTACAGTGGCTTCAGTAACGAGATCAACCCATCTGTAGGAGTCTTGATGTTACGTATTTCATAATCTTACAAGCGAAGAAGAGGCTGACAGGAGAGGAAGTCGTGGTGGACCCCATCAAACCAGAGGACAGAAAAAAATACAAAAATTAACGGCATATGATCGGGCCTCGTCCCTGAAGCGAACAAATTATTGCTCACCAAAATAAAGGAAATTAAAAATATATAATATAGTCATCAGGATATCGGTTGCTCATATCCCAAAACCAAAATTAATAAGCTTTCTTTGTTAATGGAATGCAAACTGAAAGAAATTTATTAGCAAACAGAGAAACAAAATTTAGTCTGTATTTTTTTAAACATGGATTTCCAAAGGTACTAGTACAGTGGTTATGTAAAACTTCACATTTAACCATTAAGTACAAATGAAATGCAATTCTAGTGTAATTCATAACAAGGCTATCACTTCCGTTTATATTCCGATTTCAGGAAATCATTCTGTGTGAACAGAAAACACAATGAGGCGCTATGGAAGAATCCTACCATTAGTACAATAACAAAAGTCACAGTTCCTATAAATGCCGTCCTTTGACAACAGTCCACAAGTGGATTCCTCCCTGCAGCAAACATTCTCATAGTGTCAGTCCTTTTTCGATCAATTCTGTTGTGGCCTAGGATGACGGTGGAGTGGAACTAGCTAGAAAATGCAAATTAGTTTTATTAAATAATGTGAATAATATATTAAATCAGAAAGCATGCACAAGACAGGTTACTAGCGCTCTAATTATCAAATGCTCAAATGCTCTTTAGAACTCCTGTTCCAATGAAATGATCAAGGGGTACAGACAAACATACAAATTTAGAAAGCTTAAACCTGACACACAGCATCAAATATCAATATTTCACATCACTAACAATTAATCTTATCCCTAAGATTCAATTCAACCAGATAAAATATTGCTGTAGTATAGGGGAGGCCAAGAATTTGGATTGCTGGTTGTGACCTGGCACGAGCACCATAGCGCTCAACCTCGCTGCACACTTCCCCCAACATCAAGCCACGCTCTCTGAGCATGAGAATAGGGAAGATGGGAAACTGAAAACATCCCACACTTAAATGGCGGTGCAGTCCCACTGCATATGATTTCCTTTTATATTTAAAAAAAAAAATGGTTCAAATGGCTCTGAGCATTATGGGACTTAACTTTTGAGGTCATCAGTCCCCTAGAACTTAGAACTACTTAAACCTAACTAACCTAAGGACATCACACACATCCATGCCCGAGGCAGGATTCGAACCTACGACCGTAGCAGTTGCGCGGTTCCAGACTGAAGCGCCCAGAACCGCTCGGCCACTTCGGCCGGTTTTTATATTTCACATCTGGCAACAAAAAAGGTCACAAACAAACCACTTTTTCAGTTTTGGCATGCTGAGGACATAGTTCAATTTTTATCTTCGACAAACTATCGGAACATGGACAGACTCGGACAGTTTCACAGATGTGAATATTCAAACAGCCACTAATCGTGAGTTATTCACTTTCATAACCGAAAACAGATCTTTCACACGAATACGTCGATTGAAAAATTCTAGCACTTTTGCAGCCTTTTTATGTACTCTTGAAAATTCTACCTGAGGACAGTTTTAACGCAAAAGTATTTGAACATGCACAGGGATGCTTTCAACTGGAACTGTTTTGCAGTTCGTTAGCGTCAGCATCACGAATCAACACGCAGCCAAGTTACAGATCAAGGAAAATTGAATCCGCTCTTTCTGATCAATAAATAAATCTATAATCACACAAGAGGAGCATGCGCAATGCTCGTTCCAAATGGTTCAGATGGCTCTAAACACTATGGGACTTAACATGGGGTCATCGATGGCCTAGAACTTAGAACTGCTTAAACCTAACTAACTTAAGGACATCACACACATGCATGCCCGAGGCAGGATTCGAACCTGCGACCGTCGCAGCAGTGCGGTTCCGGACTCAGGCGCCTAGAACCGCTCGGCCACAACGGCCGGCCGGGGTGATCATTTCAGCCAGTTAGTAATACAAATTAGGCTCAGGCGCCAGTTACACATTAGTGTAAACATTTCCATAACTATATTCACCGCACAGCAGCCTGAACACTATCTTTGAACATTGCTAGCGCGAAACCCTTCAGCTGCCCCTTGCAAATGCGCCTGTGACATTTTCGTCACATAAAAAAAAAATTGTCTCTTTCTGTCTCCCGTGAACAATCTAAAATAGCCTGTATATGTACAGTAATGCTCGAAAGTATTTTGTAGTTGCGCTGTTATGATTTCAGTACTGTATCACTCTAACAAGAGCTTCACGACGTTGTGGTTACGATGTAGAAAACAAGCAAGATATTATAATAACAATGTAAGCTAAGAAAGTATTTTGTAATTTATTTTGGCGGTACGGTACTTATTTACGATTGTTACTGAGGCACTAAGACAATGTCTATTTGTAGAGATAACTAGAAGCATGCCAAAACACAAAGAATACGAAGGAAAAGTTGCAGCCTAGCGGTGCCAGAGACTATAACATATCACAACCACTAAGAAGTGTGTGGAGTCGACGACAAAAAATGGGAAGAAAGAGTAAGTCAGGATCAGGTCGTTCTCGAAAAACAACGAGGAGGAAGGATAGAATTATTTGTAATCAATCTGTCGTCTGCTGATCCAAAAAAGACAGCTCGACAGATCTGGAGTAGCGTCATGGACTGAACTTATATACCTCCAATATAAAACGTCGCCTAACAGCCGGTGGTTTAAATGGTTGACGACGATCACGTAAATGACTCACAAACTCAAAAAAATGGGAGGCTGGGTGCAGTTCATAATGAAACGCCAAACTCGGAACGCAGCTGATTGGTTTAAGGTTTTATACACTGATGACAGTAAATTTAATATGTTTTCTTCTGATGATCTGCAGTATATTCGTCTACCAAAATACCAAAGTGACAACAGAAAGTACCAGATACTGACCATTACATCATGGGGGTGTTTTCCTAGATGTACGTTTGGTCTTCTAGTCCAAAACAGAAGGCAAAATGAGTAACTTCCTGCACAGAGACGTTTTAGAAAAGAATATAGCCCCACATGTGCGAAAGAATAAGTCTTGTAATTGCATATTTCAGCAGAGCAGTGATTCAAAACACACATCCAGCCATTTTAAGATAATTTTGCTCAGATAAAAGAAATCCAATTTTTTGAATCTCCAGGGAAGAGCCGAAATCTTACAAAGTTAACACAAACACCTCAGGGGTGCACTGGATCAACGTGTTCATCGTAGAAGCTACACAAATAAGGATCAGTTTGATTCTTTCTCATTGGAAGAATTGTCACAACTCAACCTTGCCTTATTACAAAAATTTACGGATTCAGTACTAAACAGATTGGTAGCTCTGATCAAAGCCAATTGATTTGCAACGAAATATCGATTTGTTCTCAGATCCTAAAATAGTTTTGGGTTATTCTTACGTTCTTAGACTTGAAACATTGGAAATTTGTGATAAGGTCTTATGGCACCAAACTGCTGAGGTCGTCGGTCCCTAAGCTTACACGCTATTTAATCTGACTTAAACTAACTTACTCTGAGGACGACACACACACTCATGCCCGAGGGAGGAATCGAACCTCCGACGGGGGAGCTGCGCGGACCGTGACAAAACGACCAAGACCGCGCGACTATCCTGCGCGGCACTTAGATCTGCACATCACTCTTGAGCCAGAATATAAACGCTGGCCTGCGAAAAATGTGTCCACATTCTGAATTACAACTCAAACGCTACAAATGCCACCAGTATTCATTGAGCAACGAGGTACCATCCTATCGAATAAATATCTGCACATAACTGTCATCTAACAAGGGAACATCCCCATCGCACCCCCCTCAGATTTATTTGGAAGTTGGCACAGGGATAGGCCTTGAAAAACTGAACACAGATCAATCGAGAAAACAGGAAGAAGTTGTGTGGAACTATGAAAAAAATAAGCAAAATATACAAACTGAGTAGACAATGCCCAACCTAAGCAACATCAAGGAGAGTGTCAGTTTACGAGCGCCGTGGTCCCGTGGTTAGCGTGAGCAGCTGCGGAACGTGAGGTCCTTGGTTCAAATCTTCTCTCAAGTGAAAAGTTTAATTATTTATTTTCAGATAATTATCAAAGTTCAGGCATTCACACATAATCAACTTCGCTCCCCAAAATTCCAGGACATGTTCAGATTTGCTTGGACATATGCAGTATTTGACGGTCTACGCACGGAAACATTGTTTTGACAGAGCACGGGGAAAACTGTGCGACTGTGAAACTGTTGCATTCATTTGTTGCAGTTTATGTGACAAACTCTTATGTTTTCATCACTTTTATGGGAGTGATTATCACATCCACAAGAAAACCTAAATCGGGCAAGGTAGAAGAATCTTTTTACCCATTCGCCAAGTGTGCAAGTTAGGTGGGTCGACAACATATACCTGTCATGTGACGCACATGCCGTCACCAGTGTCGTAAAAAATATATCAGACGTGTTTTCCTGTGGAGGAATCGGTTGGTCTATGACCTTGCGATCAAATGTTTTCAGTTCCTATTGGAGAGACACGTCCTTTCGTCTACTAATCGCACGGTTTTGCGGTGCGGTCGCAAAACACTGACACTAAACTTATTACAGTGAACATAGACGTCAATGAATGAACGGACAGATCGTAACTTTGCGAAAATAAAGAAAGTAAAATTTTCACTCGTGGGAGTACTCGAACCAAGGACCTCTCGTTCCGGAGCTGCTCACTCTAACCACAGGACCACGGCGCTCCTCAGCTTATTTCGTCCTTGATGTTGCTTATCTTGCGCATGGACTACTCAGTTTGTATATTTTGCTTATTTTTTTCATAGTTCCACACAACTTCTTCCTGTTTTCTCGATTGATCTATGTTTAGTTTTTCAAGGCCTATCCACTGTGTCAATTTATAACTAAATCTGAGGGGGGTGCGATGGGGAGGTTCCCTTGTAAGTAACACTCGTGGCAACCGAATAAACGCAATATTTAATAAACATTCTATTATATGGAAAACAAGAGTTTCGTGAACAAAAGAAGTTCGTTTGCACTCTGGAGCCTCAGAAGACTCAGAAAAGCAATATGGGTTGAAAGACTGCGGTAGAATTCCGTCGTACAAACCATATGATAAAAGAAAATTGTGTCACAGTAGAGAAATATTCTTGAAAATCTCTATTATTACAGTTATTACCGATATTCGACGGAAATTTTATGGTATTCATGAGAAAGCTTGAGAATTGGAAAACATCATTTATTTCAGAACTGAGTTAGGAATTAGTCGTTATGACATTTGCTTTCTCCTATTGTAGTTGTTACATTATATAAGCTTTATACATTTAGAGCCCTGTAATTCTATTTTCATGTTCTGTTTATTTCTAAAACATATTAATATGTTGTTTTGTGTTAAGTTTCCTTCACATGTCTAAAACATGATGTAATTATTTTACTTAGTGGAGTCGTCCTAAAGCCACTAAAAACACCTAAATTTACCAAGCAGTCGCACGAACGTCTAGTGGGAATACTGATAGCTTTATTTCTGTGCTTCTACAGCACCTAAGCTCTTGCAAATGGCATTTTGTCTTGGTTCGTGATTGTTACACAGTAAACATGCCAAAGATGTAAGGCTCTGTAGGTATTCTACTGGACGCAAAACAGGAATACATAAAAAACTGTTTTGACAAAAGCATATTTACTTGTTTGGTAACATGGTCTTATAGGTGAATTTAATATCGAAACTGTGCTATATGGTTAACTATTAACACCTATACTCTAGATGATGGTTGTTCAACATTCTCATTTTTGCTAATGAACCATTGTTCGTAGCGAGAGATAACTGCGTCTTTAATAACAGTAATAATACTAATAATAAAGGAATTATTAGTTGCATATACTATGCAGGATGGCTGGTGTCGGTCATTCAATAATAATTTTCAGACCTGCCTTGTCATACAACGTGATCAATGAAAAGCATTTAATTTTTGAACTCGTCAAGAAGATACACATCAAAAGAAGATCTACTACGTCAACGTCAAACTTTTCGCCACAGTTCAAAAAAGGTTCAAATGTCTCTGAGCACTCTGGGACTTAACTTCTGAGGTCATCGGTCCCGTAGAACTTAGAACTACTTAAACCTAACTAACCTAAGGACATCACACACATCCATGTCCGAGGCAGGATTCGAACCTGCGACCGTAGTGGTCGCGCGGCTCCGGACTGTAGCGCCTAGAACCGCTCGGCCACACAGGCCGGCTTCGCCACAGTCTCTTGTTATATACAACTATTAACAAATTTTTATTTTTATCAAAATAGTTTTCAAAGTAGTCTTCTTTACCTACATTAACTGAGTCAGGCAAGCTAAAAAACGTCTATATCGTTCTTGTGATCTATTTCTGAGTGCCTGTGAATCTGCACAAGCTGCTTTACTGATTGCCAAGGCTTCGCTTCTTTCGCAACCGTTATATTATGACCCAAAAAGTATACACACAAATCCATTTCTTTCTTGAAAGAGAGAAGCATAAGCCCTGAAACACACACATCTGACTCACAAGGAAATTTTTCTTTAGGTTTAATCTCGTTATAAGGTAAATAGTGATTTTCGTGTGTACAGAGAAGATTTGCGCAGCTGATATACGCTGAATTCAGTGTTTGCGCGGCTTCGTGAAAAGAGTCTGAAGTATTCCGTACCGTCCACACATTTCATTTATAAGAGCGAGATAAAGGAGAAAGGTGACAACAATTGTTTCACTCTTTACAGTAAATCTCTCTCTCTCTCTCTCTCTCTCTGTTATTCATATGTACGTCCTTGTAAGCGAAATTCTTTGCAGAAAGTCTAAATCAAACGTAAAACCTTTTGCTGGATGCTAAAAACATTTTAAATATCCACCTTTGCCTGCAAAATTCATTATCTTATCACCTATCTATTTTTCAAGGTTCTTCGTAGCATCACATTTCACCTGCTTCGATTCTCTTCTGCTCTGCTTTTCCCACAGTCAGTGTTTCGCTACCATACAATTCTGTGGTCCAAACGTACATTCTCGGAAATTTCTTACTCAGGTTAAGGCCTATGTTTGATGCCAGTAGGCTTCTCTTGGCCAGGAATGTCCTTTTTACCACTGTTAATCTTGCTCTGACTGTTATGGATCATTTTGCTGGCCAGGTAGCAAAATCCCTTAACTTCATCTACTGCATCATTACCAATCCTGATATTAAATTTCTCGCTATTCATATTCCTGCTACTTCTCAGTTCTATCGTCTTTCTTCGATTTGCTATCAGTCCATGTTCTGTACTGATTAGACAGCACATGTCATTCAGCAGATCATCTAATACTTCTTCCCCTTCACTATGGATAGCAATGTCATCAGCGAATCGTGTCATTGATATGCTTTCATTTTGAATTTTAATTCCTCTCTGAACATATCATTTCCATCATTGCTTCTTCGATATGCGGACTGAACAGTAGGGGGGAAAGACTACATTCCTGTCTTAGACCCTTTTTAATCTGAGCACTTCGTTCTTGGTCGTCTTATTATTCTTTCTTGGGTTTTGGACATGTTGTATGTTATCCGTCTTCCGCTGTAACTTACCCCTATTTTCCTCAGAATTTAGAACACCTTGCACTATGTGACAGAGTCGAACGCTTTTTCCAGGTCGACGAATCGTATCAGCTTGTCTTGATTTTTCTTCACTCTTGCTTCTATTATCAACTGTAGGGTCAGAGCTGCCTCTCTGGTGCCTTTATCTTCCCTTAAGCCAAACTGATCTTACACGTCCTCAATTTTCTTCTCCACTCTTCTGTACATTATTCTTGTCAGCAACTTTGATGCATGAGCTGTTAAGATGACTGCACGCTGATACTCACACTTGTCAATTCTTGAAATCTTCGGACTTGGGCGGATGGGATAGACGGCCTATCGCTAGGCTCCTACATTCTACTCACCAAAGTGAAAAGTCCTTTTGTTGCCACTTGCTCCAATTAATTTCGAAATTCTGATGGAGTGTCATCTATTCCTTCTGCCTTAAGTGATCTTAACTGTTCCAAAGCTCTTCCAATATTTCATTCCGATACGGGATCCCCTACCTCTTCTATACCAACTTCTGTGTCTTCTATTACGTCATCAGACTCGTGTTACCCCTCAGAGGTCTTCAAAGTGCTCTTTCCATCTATCCGCTCTCTTCTATACATTTAACTGTGGAATTTCCATTGCATTTGATATAATGACATTCTCTTAATGTACGCTGCAGTGGTTTTCCGAAATTACAGAAAACTACTCCGGAAAAGTGAAAATTTTTCTAACGTGAAAGACTTCCAAGATACAACACGGTCAAGTACATAGTCTGAAATGTCATGTTCAAACTGAAAAGTGTTGCAGTCGAGGAAATATTGTCAATACAGCACTTAAAATCTATTAGCTACATTATTATTCTACTGCACACCAATAGTGAATTAGTGAAATCACATTTATAAGGAGTGCTTTTAAAATCCAGATACAATTTAAAAAGGTTTGAAATGGATGCTAGTGGCAAATAAAACATATTTCCATTATCGAAACTTTAAAGAAACTCGGTTAATCTGGACGTATCGAGTGTTTCATGGTATAAGGACCTTCCATTTCGCGGAATAAGCTGACGAAGTATGGCATATCCTGAGGGGTGGCTGCTCTACATCTACTTGTCTGGATCGGACACTGCAGCGGGGGTGCAGTAAGTGCCGCGCGCGGCGCACGTGGCGTCATATTGCTCGAGTGTGTGTAGTTCCTATGCGATCCGATAGAGGTCACTACCTGACGGACAGTGTTTGATCTGCGGTGAGAGTACTGTCAATGTTAGTTTCGGTTCTGTTTGTTTAATTACTTTGCTTAATTATGAGAGCGAATGAAGGAGTGAATATGTAATACTGTTTTATGTAAAGTTTTTATACTATACATAAGTAACTGGTCACGTAAGGAGTGTTCAGAGTCACATGGAGATTAGTCATTCGTACCAGGGAATTTGTTCGTGAAATCTTCTCGGGTGATCAGCCGAGTAAAGGCGTCGTCTTCTCGCAACGTTTCGAAGGGTTTCGTACCCATCATCTTCAAGCGAAGATGATGGGTACGAAACCCTTCGAAACGTTGCGAGAAGACGACGCCTTTACTCGGCTGATCACCCGAGAAGATTTCACGAATGGAATACGCCGAGAAAGTCTCAAATCACAGGGAATTTGTTATTACCTGTCTCGTCAGTTTATAGTACTGGGGATGTGAGATTACAATTTCGGTACAGTAGGTAATGAATTATATATTTGTGGGTTTTCAAAATTCATGTTAATTTGCTGTTCTGATTCAGTGACGAATTTTGGTTGTTTCAATACATATGCGCGGGATTGAGCAAATTTGATGCTGTTTTCCGACTGGCTGTGATTTTTTTCTGCCAACCAGAAATTAGCATATTACCGAGTTATTAGGAGCTAGAAACTTCTTTTGTGGAGAGATGAGTAGAGTCGGGGCATGGATCTCACGCTGATCAGACCTATTGATATGGCCTCCTTTTAAAATTATTATTATTCACGTTTGGGCCCTACTGGACCACGCGAAGTACAATCACGGGGCATTCAGTTATTTCCTTTTAGACTTTCTCTCTGCCCAAATTGTTTTCATTCTCTCGGAATGAGCTCTTTTCCTTTCATCAGACCATGTGGTTCCAGTTTTCTTTGGTTTTTCAGCTTGACCAACTACCCAGTCATGAATTTTTTGCTTAAATAATTTTCTGTCTTGAATTTCATCTTGTTTTATATCTGCCTCTTTCATGTCCTCTTTTATAGCAGCAATCCATTTTATTGTCTCAAATTTAGCTTTACTTCGATTTTCGTAGAATTCCACTACTTGTTTAGTTAGTCTGGTAGCATCCATTCTTTTAATATGCCCATAAAATTTTAATCTGCGTTTTTTCATATCCGAATATATGCTGGTGTATTGTTGAATTTCACTATTTGCTCTTAGCCTGTATGTTCCTTCTTCAGTATATTTTGGACCTAGAATTTTTCTGATTACTTTTCTTTCTCTTTTTTGGATTTCTTGAATGTCCTTTTTTCTGTTTAAAATTAGCGTTTCAGCCCCATAAAGGCACTCTGGTTTTATGACCGTGTTGTAATGTCTCAATTTAGAGTACCTCGAGAGACATTTTTTGTTGTAGATGTCTTTTGTAAGTCTAAAAGCTGTCTCCATCTTTTGACAACGAATTTCATTTCCAATTTTTTCTAGACCAGTCTCTGAGATTGTTTCACCTAAATATTTGAATTGCGAAACTCTTTTGATTTTTCCATACTTAGTTTCCAAAAGTTTGGGTGCCAGTTTGTTGCTAGTCATATACTGTGTTTTTTCAAATGAGATTTGGAGACCTACTCTTTCTGCTGTTTCTTTAAGAATTTCTATTTGTTTCTGAGCAATTTGGATGTCCTGCGTTAGAATAACCAAGTCGTCTGCAAAGGCCAAACAGTCTATTCGAATATTTGTTCGTCCTAATTTCACTGGTTGGTCAATTTTGAACTCCAATTTTCGTTCGCGCCACTCTTGTATTACTTTTTCTAGAACGCAGTTAAATAGCAACGGAGAGAGTCCATCACCTTGCCTCACGCCTATTATTAATATTGTGATATTTCAATAGCAAAGTGTTTCAGAAGTGTCGTAAAGTATGGAAGAGAGTTCTAGTTAAGGCAAGGAGTGAAATTAAGAACTTTTGGTGACGTTTAAAGTACCTAATTCCGCGTAGGGTGTTGCTTACACGCGAACCTGAACATTTTGTTCCGTGAGAATGATTATAGTAACATTTGAGCGAGCTATTCTAAAAGAAACAGTCCCTTTGTAAAATGTTCGTTGCAGGATAATTAACAATTAACATAAACTGCCTATGGTTATGAATGAGGTTTGCGTGTGGGCTTTTCAGACGTTGTACAATTTAGAATGAGGCGTGATAGCAACTGGTGTATGCAAGCTTATCGTAATAGAATGAAATTTGACGCACATAAATACTTTCATTTAACAATTTCTTCCACCGAGAAAACAATTTTAGTGCTACTTGAGGTTGCGAAACGCACAGCTGTTTCTCTACAGTTTTTTCCGGCTGAATACTTAATTTCAGTGACTTGAAGGAGACGTGCATCTGAAAGTAATCCATCCACTACACAAAACGCACCACGCCGCCGCAAACCGTCCACGGATTCCGGCACTTGTTTTAGAATTACTATAGAATTTTGCTCACTGCAAAACTCTGTAACTGAGGAATTGACTACATTCTCAACATACTGAACTGAACTTAAATATGTGGAACTTGTAACATTTACAAACGCTGCGCAAACTGTACCCTTATGTCTCACAACGCAAAAACAGACAAAATCAGTAGAAAATGCCGGAAACAGCTTATGGCTGTCTCTACTGCGCTTTCCTTCATGTGGCGCCAAAATAGATCACTAGACTCAAACACCGCCCAAGAAACATCATATGTTCCTAGATACACTATCCTCCACGTACACCATCTCTCGTATCACTTTAGTGTATGTTAAAATTTTGAATTTCCTTGTTGATTTTTAGTGTTCAGCTAAATCTTAACTGATATTTAATGTTGTGTCACGATCTATTATAGGAGTTACTGTGCAAAAATTTTGGACGTTTGTTTTAATTCTCAGAACTTTCTTTACAGTATTTACTCACAATTAACGTAAACATGGTTCGTAGTAAGCTGTAATGTGAGGTTTATTTTATTATGCGATTAGCTAATTTCGAATAAGCGTCATTGTCAAGCACATTTGTAACATCTCTATTTCAAGTCATTGTCAAATCACTCTTCATTACAAGTAAAAAATAGCCATATTCTGTCATTTTACGAAAGGATCCACACTACAGCGACACCTTTTAAGATTGTATTCTGTGCTTTTCTCCAACAACGTGGTAACAGTATTTCACACACTAGACCCTCAAAATTACGCCCACATAGATAAAGATTGAGTTCCAGACATATAAAAACAATTATAAGGGCGTAATGTCTTGACAAAATCTTTGCTATTATCTAGGTTCACCATCTATTCATACCAAGCGACCTAGGTACATTTTAAATAGTTGCAGTCTTAACGCGCTACTTTTGGTGTATCCGATGTGAAATCTGACACTGATAATCTCTCGATGTTCCCCATGAAAGCCTATCTGAAACACTGACGTATATTTTTATTTGCTGCGAGTGCTTAGCTTCGTTAGTAAATGGTATGAATTACTTATGATTAACTCACGTAATCCGGCACATTTCTTGGTACTATGAACAACACGCGTTTACTCCTATAACTTGACTTAATTAGTGGACGAAATACAGCAAAATCCGCTGCTCGCGCACGTTTTGGTTAGTTATTGCACTGCAACTGTTAATTAGATCTCCATTACAAGCACTCTGATCAGTTTATGCAGTTCGTTACAAGTTAATTAAATCTTCATTTGTACGCGAAACGGGTCGTACACGTGTATGCTGTGATACTGATTCGTCAATGTGTTGCTCAACAAACTACTAGTGGTCTCAAATCGATGTAACTTCTTTACGGTCTTTGTTGTTGACTGGTTTTCAAAAATCTGCGAGAAATCACACAGGGTAGTGTGCACAAACATTTTATACCTTGAATGTAATGGAAAACAAAGTGTTGGACAATTATTGTTGGTGACGAATTTTTTCTCTCCTCATTTTTTGACTTTTGTATGGGAATTATCACAACTTCCTCGTCTGAACGAACTTCTTCATCTCAGGGTAGCACTTACACCCTACCTCCACAATTACCAGTTGTACATATTGTATCATCGTCTGGTTTTACCACCTACAGCTCTCTCCTGTATCCTGAAAGCAATTGGCTAATGCCACTCATATCTTTCATCCCGTTCTTCTTCTAGTATTTCTACAGGCTCCTTTCTTCTCTGATTTGGAGGAGAAACTTGTCATTTATTATACATTATAAGAAATATCGTTCTCATATTGAAACATTTCTTTCTTGAGTGTAGACTCCTTAAGCGAGGACTGCTGTTGTAAACTTTCTTTGTCTATGTTTTTCCTTGATTCTCCTGTCGTGCGTTATTTTACTTTCACTTCGTCTATAAGTACAGTACTGTAGGTCCTAGTTTTTGATGTTATTCTTCGGTAATCTCATTTGTGCCGCTCACAATTTTCGCAATTTTTGGTTCACTCACAGTGCATATTCTGCACAGCGTAGGCTGTTAATTCCGTTAGTTAAATCCCCCACTACTGGGTCATCTTACTCCTAGGGTTGGGTAGATTGTCACGGGTGTTACCACTTTACTGAATATTTTAATGAACAGAGACACCAAAATTACTTAGCTGAAGAAGTTCTGAAGCAATGCACCAATGTTTCTACGTAAAAAGATCAAAGGAAATATTTCAACTACAAGCTGGAAAAAATCAAGAAATGAAAGTAGGCCAACACTCTTCGCTCTCCTTTAATTAATCTAATCCTGCCCTCACGATCACTACGGGAGCGATATGTAGGTGTTTGTAGTATATTCCCAGATTCATGGCTCTTGAAACTTTGTAAGTTTCTACAGATAGTTTACATCGATCTTCAAGAGTCTGCCAGTTCGGTTTCTTTAATATCTCTGATACTATCCCACTGATCAAACAAACCTATGACCATTCTTTCTGATCTTCTCTGTACACCTTCAAAATAACCTATTAGTCCTATTTGGTATGCTTCCCATACACCTGAGCAATGTCCTAGAACTGGTCGCAAAGGTGATTTTTAAGCAATCTCCTTTGTAGAATGATTGCTTTCTCAGTATTCTAGCAATAAACCAAAACCCGCAACCTGCTTTACCCGTGACGCAGCCTCCGTCATCATTCTACACTGAAGCACCAAATAAACTGATATAGGCATGCGTATTCAAATACAGAGATATGTAACCAGGTAGAATACGGTACTGCGGTCGGCAACGCCTATATAAGACAAATGTCTGGCGCAGTTGTTAGATCAATTTCTTCTCCTACAATCGCAGGTTATTAAGATAACTTTGAACGTGGCGTAATAGTCGGCACACTTGCGGTGGGAGGCAGAAACTCAGAGGTGGCGATGAAGTGGGTATTTTCCTGAACGACCATATCGCGACTGTACCATGAATGTCAGGAATCCGATAAAACGTCAAATCTCCGACATAGCTACGGCACGAAAAAGATCTTGCAAGAACGGGACCGCCGACGACTGAAGAGAATTGTTCAACGTGACAGAAGTACAACCATTCCGCAAACGACTGCAGATTTGAAAGCTGGGTCATCAACAAGTGTCAACGTGTGAACCATTCAACGAAACTTCAATGGTATGGGCTTTCCGAGCAGAAGGCCCACTCGTGTACCCTTGAAGACTGCACTACGCAAAGCTTTACGCCCCGCCTGGGCCCGTCAACATCGAGATTGGATTGTTGGTGACTAGAAAAATTTAACCTGGTTGGACGAGTCAAATTGTATCGAGCAGATGGACGTGTACGGGTATGGAGACAACCTCATGAATCCATGGACTCTGCATGTCAGCGGGGGACTGTTCAAGCGGGTGGAATCTCTGTAACGGTGCGGTGCGTCTGCAGTTGGAGTGATATTAGACCTCTGATACATCCAGATACGACTCTGACCGGTGAAACTTAAGCATCGTCTCTGATCACCTGCATCCATTCATGTCCATTGTGAATTCCTACGCACTTGGGCAATTACAGGAGGACAATGCGACACCCCACACGTCCAGAATTGCTACAGAGTAGCTCCAGGAACAATCTTCTGATTTTAAACACTTCCGCTGGCCACCAGATTCCGTATACATTAACGTTATTGAACATATCTGGTATGTCTTGCAACGTGCTGTTCGGAAGAAATCTCCACCCTCTTACAGATTTATTGACAACCCTGCAGGATTCGTGGTGTCAATTCCCTCCAGGACTATTTCACACACTCAGTTTAGTCCATGCCACGTCGCGTTGCTTCTGCGTACTCGCGGGGGCCCTACACGATATCGGGCAGGTGTACCAGTTTCTTTTCCTCTTCAGAATATTTCATACGGCTGCAAACTGTTACGCCCAGGCATTTGTAACAGTTGACTGATTCCGAGTGTGACTCACGATATTACAGTCGTAGGATACTAAATTCTTTCGTTTCGTGACGTGCACAGTTTCAAGTTTCTGAGGAATTAAAGCGAGTTGGCTTTTTTGCACCACTTTGAAATTTTATCAACATCTGACACGATATTTATGCAGCCTATTTCAGGCAGTATCTCATTATAGAAAACTAAATCATCTGCGAAAAGATTACTGTTAATATTACTCGCAACGTCATTCACGTACAACAGCACTGTACCCTGGGACACACTGAAACTTGTCCATACATCTGACCGAACGAGTTAGTGCAGTGGTTAGCACAATGGACTCGCATGCAGGAGGACAACCGTTCAAACACGCGACCGTAAATCCTGATTTAGGTTTTTCGTGTTTCCCTAAATCGCTCAAGGCAAAATTCGGGATGGTTCCTTTGAAAAGGAACTGCCCACTTCCTTCCCCACCCTTTCCTAATCCGATAGGACCACTGATCTCGCTGTTTGGTTACCTCCCCAAAATACACCAACCAACTGTACATCTGTCGATGGCTCTACATCCAAGCTAAATTCTGCATCCTGCCTACCAGAAAATCCTTCCACTTGATACCCCATATGACCGTGCTTTTTATAATAAGCGTAGGTATGGTACTGAGTCAAACGCTTTTCGGAAATAAAGAAACGGATCATCTACCTGATTTACTTGATCCAAACCTTTCAGTATGCCACGTGAGAAAAGTACGAATTGAGTTTCACATGATCGATGTTTTCGAGACCCATGCTGGTTTGCTATGAGGAGGTCATTCTGTTCAAGATACCTCACTATTTCTGAGCTGAGCGTGTCTTCTAAGATTCCACAACTAATCGATATCACGGATATTGGGTGGTAGGGTTGGGGATCACTTTTGCTACTCTTCTTGTAGATGAGTGTGACCTATGGTTTCTTCCAACTGCTGGACACGTTTTTTAGTTTGAGAGATCTACGGTAGATTCCATTCAGAAGACGGGGTAACTCAGCCGCGAATTCAGTATAGAATCTGATAGGAATTCCTCCTTTTCCTGGAGCTTTGTTCAGTTTGAAGATTTCAGTGGTTTTTCAACACCACTGACACTAGTACTTACTTCACTTACTTTTCCGTGGTACGCAGTATAAAGTGGAGTAGTTCTCCTCGCCTTTCCTTTGTAACGGATATTTTGAAAACTAAGTTAAGCATTTCTGCTTTCGTTTTGCTACTCTCTGTTTCAGTTCCTATTTCATCCGTGAGTGACTAGATGCTAACATTGGTGCCACTAACAGCCTTTTCATATGACTGGAATGTCTTTCATTTTTGTGAATTTCGGGAGACCTAGGACGAAAAGATATTGGCGTGCCCCAACCTATACTGTTTTTCTTGAAGATTCGAGCAAGGTATTCCATAATAATTGGAGCATCATCATGCATTTGCCACATACTCATTCACCATAAACGTAGCCTTAGTCATTAACAATGTTGTTACATTGGCATGACCGCACTTGTGGAAATATCGTACTGCGGAAACCATTGGTTTTCGGATCCATTTTTATTAGGATTATCTACTTCGTTCATGGTCTTGAAAGAAAAAAAATTCTGCATAGATTATTATTCACTTTCATTTTCATTTTATTTTGCGTGCTACAGCGTTTCGGGTGTGTGTTCATTCTTAAGTAAATTGTTTAATCCGTTAAGTAGCTATGTTTCGGATTTAAGACATGTGCCATGGGCAATCCATGGTCGGCTCCGGTAGGAGACTAGCCACAATATTCAGCAGAGATAAGACACTACTACGCCAGTTACTGTTGCTAGGTAGCATTCACCTGTGCGCAGCGCAGTACGCAAACTCATAACAAAATAGAGACAATTTACAGTCGATGTAGAAAACATCTTTCTTTTAAGAAATTTATGGAGGTTATGGATCATTTAGTAACTCATTTATTTGCAACTAAATTGTTTCAGTCTCCTCCCTTTCGTTTGTTTCTACAGAGGATGCTTAAGAATACGGAAACACCGGAACCACAACACATTACCTTGTCTAATGCGGTTTAGGAAAACCTTGCCAATCAAAATAGTTTCCAGTGACCTCAGAAGGGGCAGATATAGATCCTGTGCGGTTTTCAAGGGAATCTTATCCCAGTCTTTCTGGAAATTAGTAGCAAGTTCGGGTAGCGATGATAGAGGTGGATAGTGACCATTCATTCTTCTCTTCAAAGAAGACCAAAAAAGCTCCATAATATCAAAATCTGGTGACTGTGTTGGGCAGAGGAGGTGCGTAAGTTCATGCACGTGCTCAGGAAACCTGCCCTGAGTGATACGAGTTCTGTGAACAAGGGTACCAGTCGTTTAGCAACAGAACGCCACCATTGAGGAACGATCGTTGTACCATGGGATGGGCTGTTGAGCTAATTCTTGGATTTGATGCCACCTGCCAGAAATTCCTCTCCTGTGCCAGCCTTTGCATCTCAGAGTAGCATTTGCAGCCTGATTCCTTAATTACACTGAAGCGCCAGAGAAACTGGTAAAGGCATTCGTATTCAAATACAGAGGTATGTAAACAGGCGGACGGCAACGCCTATAGAAGACAAGTGTTGGCACAGTTGTTAGATTGGTTACTGCTGCTACAATGGAAGATTTAAGTGAGTTTGAACGTGGTCGTACAGTCGGCCGACGAGCGATGTGACACAGAATCTCCGAGGTAGCGGTGAAGTGGGAATTTTCTCGTACGAGCATTTCACGAGTGTGGCGTGAATATCAGGAACTCGGTAAAACATCAAATATCCGATATCGCGGAGGCCAGGAAAAGATCCTGCAGAAAGGGACGAGCGACGACTGAAGAGAATCATTCAGCGTGACAGAATTGCAACTGTTCCGCAAATTGCTGTAGATTTGTACTTGTACGGGTATGCAGAAAACGTCATGTATCCATGGACCCTGCATGTCAGCAGGGGACGGTTCACGCTGGGGGAGGCTCTGTAATGGTGTGGAACGTATGCACTTGAAGCGATATGGGACCCCTGAAACGTCTAAATACGAATCTGACAAGTGACACGTACGTAAGCATCCTATCTGATCACCTGCCTCGATTCATGTCCATTGTGCATTCCGACAGACTTGGGCAAGTACTGCAGGACAATACGACACCCCACACGTCCAGAATTGCTACAGAGGGGCTCCAGGAAACCTCTTCTGAGTTTAAACGCTTCCGCTCGCTAACAGACACCGCAGACGTGAACATTATTGAGCATATTGCACCGTGCTGTTCAGAAAATATCTCCACCCTCTCGTACTCTTTACGGATTTATGGGCAGCCCGGCAGGATTCTTAGCGTCAATTCACTGTAGCACTACTTCAGACATTAGCCGAGTCCATGCCACGTCGTGTTGCATCTGCGTCTTCGCAGTGGCCCTACCCGATATTGAGCATATCTGGGATGCCTTACAATGTTCTGTTTAGAAGATATCTCCACTCACTCGTACGGATTTATGACAGCCTCGCAGGATTCACGGTGTCAGTTCCCTCCAGCACTTCTTCAGACATTCGTCGAGGCGATGCCACGTCGTGTTGGATCACTTCTGCGTGCTCGCGGGGGCCCTACACGATATTAGACAGCTGTACCAGTTTCTTTGGCTCTTCAGTGTATTTGCTACATGTATTCCAATCTCTGAAGCACGATTCCTCATCTTCATGTAATTCGTCATGGCCAATTGTGACGTTTAGTCTCTCCCTGTTCTCATTGCAGCTGCATACCTTACTTTTTTCTTCGTTTTACCGTCAGCACTTATTTAGTACCCATTAGGCCGTTCATTCCATCCAACTGATAGTATCATTCTTCTTTACTCTCGCGGAGGATACCACTGTCATCAGCGAATCTTATCATTGCTATCCTTCCCCAATTTATAGACTGAACAGTAGGGGAGAAAGGGTACATGCCTGTCTTACACCGTTTGTAATTTGAGCCCTTCTTTCGTGTGCTTCTATTCTTACTGTTGGTTTTTCCCTGTATCTTACTCCTATTCTATCCAGAATTTAGAACATGCCACACCATACATCATCTAACGTTCTCCCTCTCCCAGTGTCTCTCTGGTGCCTTAACCTTTCCTAAAGCTAAACTGATCGTCATCTAACACATCCTCAGTTTTCTTTTCGTTCTTCTATACATTATTCTTGTCAGTAACTTGGATGCATGAGTTCTTAAGCTGATTGTGCAATGATTCTCCCATTTGTCGGCTCTTGCTGTCTTTGGAGTTGTGCTATGTTTTCCTGATAGTCTGATTTTATAGCGACAGTCTCTTAAGTTATACACACCAACGTGAATAGTCGTACTGTTGGTAGTTTCACCAATGATTTTAGAAATTCTGATGCAATGTTACCTATTCTTTCTGCTTTATTTGATAGTTGTTTTAAAGTCTGATTCTAATATATGATCCACTACCTCTTCTCTATTGACTTACATGTCTTCCTCTACAACATCAGACAATGCGTCAGCCTTACAAAGACTCCACTGAACTCTTTCCATCTATCCGCTCTCTCCCCTTCACTTAAGAGCGGAATTCCCACTGCACTCTTACCACGATATGGCAACGCAAATCATCAGCGAGCCCGTACCGTGCTTCACTATTAGGGCGTAAACTGGGCCTGAAGCTGGAAACAGTGTGAAAAAAAGACTGATGCGATCAAATTGTTATATCCTAGCCAGTAATGCCACCCGAGCCCGCTGCCAAAAGGTTGGCAGCATCAAAGTCCGGACGCCGTCCGCATAAGCAGCGCCAGCGAGACAGGAAATCGCCGCAAGTCTGCGCGCGCCACCGCTGGCTTCTGGGCTCTTAAGCGCTGGAGTCGCGAGCGCTAGGACAGTTCTGTATTCGCCGCTCAGTTGTATACTCGCCACCGAATTGTGGACTTGCTAGTCAGTTGTGTGTTCATCGCAGCAGAGTTGTTGTTTGTCGTCAGCCGACGCTGACCTAGCCGCTCCTACTCGAACTAGACAGATTTCTGTAGACACGGAGTTCACTACCGTATTTCTGTATCTTTGTTAATAAAGATAAGTACCGACTTTTATTTAATCAGAGTGTTTGGGTTTTCATCTTTCTGTTCACTGTTCCAGCGGACCGGTCGGCCCGCTATTAAAAGTGTGGCGGTGACTTCGTAAGCCGTTTCTACAGCGAATTGTTTGTCGCTACGAACGCCGCCACAAAACAAACGACTTTTTACATTGCTCCGTAAACCAAGTTTTATGACTTCGGCACTACGTTATCCAGTTCGAACTCTTGCATCGCTGATCAGTGCGCTGGGAGCACCACATCCCCCAGTAATTCCCTGATTCTTGAGCTCTCGAATCTCCCATTGTGCTGTTTCGTAGCAGACAGTGTTCGCGAATGTGACATTCTACTCCGCAGCTGCCGATGTCTTCATTTTCGGCACAATCCTCTTCAATCACCAGCTGTCACAACGGGACTGCAGACTCTCGATGTCCTCAGAGAAGGATTGAATTGTCCGACGCTGTCAAAAGTGTCGAACGCTGTCAAGGACGTTGTCCCGTTCCTTATCGCTGGGAGAACTGT
Source organism: Schistocerca americana (assembly GCF_021461395.2). Taxonomy (NCBI): domain Eukaryota; kingdom Metazoa; phylum Arthropoda; class Insecta; order Orthoptera; family Acrididae; genus Schistocerca; species Schistocerca americana. The sequence goes on from NC_060127.1 coordinate 28,905,409, forward strand.
TGTTTTCGATCGCGAAATGTGTAGGGATGTACGCTCCAGGAGAAGGAGCGCCCGTTATGCCACTTTCTTAGGGTTTTTCGTGTCGATTCTGAGCGGCGGTATGGCTGAAATGTTTTTCTCAGTCACCCATAAGAAAACCTCATGTTTTCAACACTGGATGGCTTGGCTCTGCCCTCCGTAACAGAGCCGTCATTAGAGATAGTGAAATGTGGGAAAGAGGGAGCGCGACGAGCGTCCTCTCATCTTGCGTCACGTCCATGGTGGTGTTGGGCAGAATCCGGTGGCGATGTGACATCATTAATCCACTGAGACGTGGAGGCTTTAAACTTGTTGGCTTCACTGGCGCCATTAACTACTTAGGTTGTCGATATCGATTCCATCGTGTGTGTTGTATGGAACTGGACCTGTTCTATTAACGTGCCGATGAGTGATTGAGCGCATGACCATCCGTCAGTGCTACTGGTTGCAATTTGTGTTTCAGGCCATACGTCGTGAACGTGTAAGAGTATCGGCTTTTATAAGTTCCGTGAATTGAATCAATTGTGACATGATCTGCGTGGGACGCAATGTCGATGCATGTGTATGCTTGAGCTACTGCATCAGCAGGCACTTATATTTTCGCTTCTGACTAGTAGTAATTTTAAGGAGTGTTAAATTTAATTTGTATCACCATCCACTTGTGCCATTAGGTAACCGATTTTACTGCTTGGTCCCTCTTATGTAAAGCCTTATTTGCACGGATAACCGTTCACTTTTGATGTATGTTGGGAGGGTAGCTTTGGCGGCAAACGACGGGTTCCTGTTTTCTGAGTTCAGAGATGATGATGATGATGATGATTGGTTTGTGGGGCGCTCAACTGCGCGGTTATCAGCGCCCGTACAAATTCCCAAACTTTGCTCAGTCCAATCTTGCCACTTTCATGGATGATGATGAAATGATGAGGAGAGCACAAGCACGCAGTCATCTTGAGGCAGATGAAAATCCTTGACCCCGCCGGGAATCGATCCCGGGACGACGTGCTCGGGAATTGAGAACGCTACCGCGAGACCACGACCAGTGGACAGGGTTCAGAGAAGAGGCGTGTTTGTTTCGTGGCGCGGCGGCACTCTCGTCGTTGCCGCCCCTACCAGTCGCTTCGTGGTCGCTCAAATTAAGTTGAACGTTTGATGCGCGCCACGGCGGAAGGTCGCCGTTTAAGCGGGAACCAGCAGTTTGCTCTAGCTGATGATTCTAAAGAGCTCAGGCAGTTAAGGTGTTTGCCAAGCCTGAGGTTCTTCCTCATTGCGCGTCTGTAACTATTCGTTTAAATCTTGCTCTCTTATTACTACTTCTCAGCGCGTTAAGTTTAAGACCTTTTCCTTATCAATATAAGGTGCTGAATCTTAACCTCGGTCCACCCCATTAGCCAATTCCACTTGTTGTGAAATTGACTGTTCGTTTCTTGTTGGATGTGGTAATCGTCTGCTGTGGCGCTCAACTTTTTGGCCACTTGCATATTTACTAAAGGTTGTATAATAATTTCTTGATGTGTCAAGAAGAAAGAAAGAAAGAATGGGAGGTGGTATGTGAATTTCACAGCTTATTGTCATCAAATGTTCGGATAATGGCTGGTTAATTTCATTTGATATTTACATCTATATCTACATGCAAATCAGACTGTAATGCCTGGCAGAGAGTTCATGGAAACACTTTTACACTAAATCTCTATTATTCCATTCTCGAACAACGAGCGGAAAAAATGAACACCTATATCTTTCCGTGCGAGCTCTGATTTCCCTTATTTTATTCTGATGGTCGTTTCTCGGTTTGTAGGTCGGCGTCAGCAAAATATTTTTGCACTCGAAGGAGAAACTTTGTGATTGAAATTTCGTAAGAAGATAGCACCGCAACGAGAAACGGCTTTCTTTTAGTTGTGTCCACCCCAAATCCTGTGTGGTGTCTGCGACTCTCTCTCTCCCCTATTTCTCGATGGTACGAAACGTGCTGCTCTTCTTGGAATTTTCTCGATGCACTCCCTTAATCTTTTCTATTTTGGATCCTACACCGCGCAGCACTACACCAAAACAGGACGCACAAGCGTGAGGTAGGCAATTACTTTAGTAGATGTGTTGTACCTTTTAAGTATCCTACCAATAAAACGCAGTATTTGGTTCACTTTCCACACAACATTTTCTATGTGTTGTCTCCTGTTTAATCTGTTGGTAATTGTAAATCCTATGTGTTTACTTGAATTTACAGCCTTTCCATTTGACTCGTTTATCGTGTAATCGAAGTATAACGGGAATTCTTATGGAATGGAATGTGGATGACCTCACACTTTTCATTATTTGTGGTCAGTTGCCAGTTTTCGCACCACGACAGCATCATCTGCAAAACAACCTAAGACGATTGCTGAGATTGCCTCTTAAATTGTTTACATAGATGAGGACTAGCAGAGGGCCTATAGCACTACCTTGGAGAAAGCCACAAATCATTTCTGTTTTCCTTGATGACTTTCCCTCAACTACTACGAACTGTGACCTCTTTCACAGGATATCAAGAATACAGGTGCTTAACTGAGACGAAACAGTTATGAAATGATTATTATCTTGCCATACCTGCGATTAAAGTAAGAAAATTATACACTGAGGCGCCAGAGACACTGGTTCGGCATGCGTATTCAAATACAGAGATATGTAAACACGCACAATACGGCGTTGCGGTCGGCAACGCCTATATAAGACAACAAATGTCTGGCGCAGTTGTTGATTGGTTACTGCTGCTGCACTGGGAGGTTATCAAGAGTTTCAACATGGTGCTATAATCGACCCACGAGCGTTGGGACACAACATCTCCGAGGTAGCGACGAAGTGGGAATTTTCTCGTACGACCATTTCACGACTCTACCATGAATATCAAGGAATCCGACATCGCTGCCGCCGGAAAAAGATCCTGCAAGAAGGGGACCAAAGACGACTGAAGAGAATCTTTCTACGTGACGCAAGTACAACCCTTCTGCAAATGCTGGACCGTCAGTAAGTGTAAGCATGCGGAACATTCAACGAAACATCAATGACATGGGCTTTAGGAGCCGTAGGCCCACTCTTGGATCTTTAATAACATCCCGACACAAAGCTTTACGCCCCGCCTGGACCAGCCAACATCGACATTACACTGTTGATGACTAGAAATATTTTGTCTGGTCGGATGAATCTCGTTTCAAACTGTATCGAGCGGACGAACATGTAAAGGTATTTAGACAACCTCTTGCCGGCCTGGGTGGCCGAGCGGTTCTAGGCGCTACAGCCTGGAGCCGCGCGACCGCCGCGGTCGCAAGTACGAATCCTGCCTCGGGCATGGATGTGTGTGATGTCCTTAGGTTAGTTAGGTTTAAGTAGTTCTAAGTTCTAGGGGACTGATGACCTCAGAAGTTAAGTCCTATACCGCTCAGAGCCATTTTTAGACAACCGCATGCATCCATGGATCGTGCATGTCAGCAGAGGACTGTTCAAGCTGGTGGAGGCTCTTTAATGGTGTGGGGCGTGTACAATTGGAGTGATATGGGACCCCCGATACGTCTAGATACGACTCTGAAAAGTGAAACGTAAGTAAGCATCGTCTCTGATCACCTGCATCCATTCATGTCCATTGTGAATTCCTACGCACTTGGGTAATTACAGGAGGACAATGCGACACCCCACACGTCCAGATGCGCTACAGAGTGCTACTCTCTAGACGTGAACATTATTGAGCATGTCTGGGATACCTTGCAATGTGCGGTGTCAGAGATCTCCAGCCCCTCGTACTCGTAAGATTTATGGACAGCCTTACAGGAACATTACCCTTTCTTTGTTTATTCAGACTTCTCATGGTCACCTCCGCTTTGTGGGTCCCCTCCCCGAGATCCGAAAGGGGGACTTGTTCAGAATCTTTTGGCAAAGGAGAGATCACCACGACACTTTTTCAGTTAGAGACCATATGCCCAGTGGATATGCATTAGGAGTATCTAATGCTGTGGCTTCCGTTGTCTTCTGCATTGTTGTTGATTATTCCTTATTTTTGGAGCTGTTTCTCATATCAAGGACAAGAGAGTGCCCTACATCTCTGTCCGCTCCTCCGTCCTCTTTAACACGGCCGTTGGAAGAACGAGGCTGACAGAATAACCAATGTAATCAGAGTAATATATCGTCTTATGCTATCCTACAGATGAATAAGATTCCGGATACATCCTCACAAGCACATCCTCAGATGGATGTAAGTCGGGGGATCTGGAAAGCCACACATCGTGGTTGAATATTCTCATTATGAGGGCATTGATGGAGACCTGTTTTAATCGTTAAAACCATTCAAAAGCAAGATCGCACAAAATATCTTTTTTTATTCAAGGCAACCGTTTCAACAGTCTTAGCTGTCATCTTCAGGTCTTAAATATTTTTTAAAAATGAAACACGTTCATTTGACGCTGACCCACATGTACTTGACATCCTATGCATGAGTTCAGCGTAAAATGAACATGTTTTATTATAAAAGGTGTTTAAGACCTGAAGATACCAGCTTAGACTTTTGAATGGTTGTCTTGTGATCTTGGCTTTTGAGTGTTTTTAACCATACGTCTTAAAATTGCCTAGAGATGATGCGGTCGTTACTGATGATTTTTCGAAGCAAACCTTGCACCTGGCAAGTGACATGTGGCGTCAGTCAACCCATCATTCATTAAAATAATGGTATGGACGCAGTTGAGCTCTTGAAAACCAGGCATCACACGTTGGAAAACAACGTCCTTATGCGCAGAAGCCACAGTACGCCCAACTGGCCCGCGTGGTGTCATCTCCCAGGAAAAATAGACGAACCGAGAGTGAAGGAACTTGTGAAACCACAGCACACCATATGGGTTGAGTCCAGTGGATCTTCCCATACGACATGTGGCGGACTAGAACTCCATGAACCATAGTTCTGCACACTCCCTGATGTCCCTGGTGTCCAAACAGATGTACTATCATCCTGTCCCTTCTTCTTGTCACTGTTTTCCACATATTTTTTTGCTCGCCGATTGTCCGGAGAACATCCTAATTTCTTACTTCACCAGCCCTGCTAATTTTCAGCATTCGTTTGTATCACATTTCAGATGCATCGATTCTTTTCTGTTCCGGTTTCCCCACAGTATATCTTCCACTACCATCCAATGCTGTGCTCCAGACATACATCCTCAGAAATTTCTTTCTCAAATTAAGAAGGGCCTATGTTCGATACGGGGGCAACGGCCTTGCCGCAGCGGATACACCGGTTCCCGTGAGATCACCATAGTTAAGCGCTGTCGGGCGTGGTCGGCACTTGGATGGGTAACCATCCAGCCGCCATGCGCTGTTGCCATTTTTCGGGGTGCACTCAGCCTCGTGATGCCAATTGAGGAGCTACTCGACCGAATAGGAGCGGCTCCGGTCAAAGAAAACCATCATAACGACCGGGAGAGCGGTGTGCTGGCCACACGCCCCTCCTATCCGCATCCTCAACTGAGGATGATACGGCGGTCGGATGGTCCCGATGGGCCACTTGTGGCCTGAAGACGGAGTGCTTTTATGTTCAATACGAGTAGACTTCTCTCGGCTAGGAATGCCCTTCTTGCCAGAGGTAGTCTGCTTTTCATTTCCTCCCTGCTCAATACGTCATGAGTTATTTTGATGGTTAAACGTAAAGTCGATCTTCAGACCCTGGCGGACCCAGCGGTACCGACCGGCCGCCACAGCCCACAGACGTCACGGGATGCGGATATGGAGCGGTATGTTGTCAGCGCACCGCTCTCCTTACCGTATTTCAGTTTGCGAGACAAGAAGCCGCTACTTCTCAATCAAGTAGCTCCTCAGTTTTAATCACAAGCGCTGAGTGCACCCCGCTTGCCAACAGCGCTCGGTACACCGGAGGGTCACCCTACCAAGTGCTAGCCCAGCCCGACAGCGCTTAACTTTGGTGATCTGACGGGAACCGGTGTTACCACTGCGGCAAGGCAGTTGGCATTTTGATGGTTAGATAGCAGAATTCCTTGATTTCATCTACTTCATGATAAACTTGTGATGTTAAGTTACCCGCTGTTCTCTTATCTGCTACTTATTACTTTCGCCTTTCTTCGATTAACTCATAATCCATATTCTGTGCCCATTAGACTGTTCATTGCGTCCAAAAGAGCCTCTAATTGTTCTTCACTTTCACTAAGGATAGGAATGTCACCAGCGAATCTTATTATTGATATTCTTTCACCATGAGTTTGAATCCCACATTTGATTCTTACTTTACTTCCGTCATTGCTTCCTCGATGTATGTACTGAACACAAAGAGTGAGAACTACACCCCTGTGCTTCACCATTTTTAGTCCGAGCACTTCGTTTTTGTTCCCTCTTGTAAGTTTTATGTATTAGTCGTCTGTCCCTGTAACTTACCCGTACTTTTCTCAGAATTTCAAACGTCTTGCACCATTTTACATTGTCGAACGCTTTTTCCATGTCGACAAATACGGTGAAAGTATTTCTTCAGTCTTACTTCCATTATCAATCGTGAAGGCACAACCGCCTCTCTGGTGCATTTTACCTTTCCTAAACCCAAACTGATCGTCAGCAAGTCCTCAATTTTTTTTTCCATTCTTCGGTATACGAATTTTGTCAGTAATTTGGATGCGTCAGCTGTTAAGATGACTGTGCGATAGTTGCCGCACCGATTGCCCTTGCTGTATGCTAAACTAGTGGATGGCACTTCTTCGAATGTCTGATAGTACGTCACCAGTCCTACAGGTTGTCCACACCAACTTGAATAGTTGTTTACTTACAATGTCTCCCAATTATTTTATAAACCCCGATGGGATGTTATCTATCTCTTTACCCTTACTTTATCTTAAATCATCCAAATTACTCTTAAAATCGGTTTTCTAATTCGGGATCCCCCAATCCCTTCCCCGTTGACCACTGTTTCCCCTTGTACCACATCAGATATTTCGTCCCTTGATATGGTTGGGAGCAGGCTACAGGGGCTGTTGGAGTGGAAGGCTGATCAACAAATTAAGGACAGACTATAAAATTTAATTTATTATGCAAGGAAATTCATGCAAGGTACTGGTAACAACATATTGAGATACAACTTGTTCAATTTAAATGTACGTCAGCTGATTTAACATGAATCATCAACAAGTTATCTAACATCAAATAATCTGCAAATATGAGATTTAAACCTTCCCCAAAATTTTAATGCTTGTAAAATGTTATTACGAAACACAGAAAATTACCAAACTGGTCACTGTATTTAAGTCTTACATAACCTAGTGGGCACAATGGCTTATAGGAAATAATATCACATACGCATAGCAATATCTGCCCACTACAGCACTGTCTTACGTGACCTTGTGTGCCACAATGATTCACAGAGCCAACTCATGTAGTTAAATGGTAAGTATTACCCACAATGGGGCTTGCGTTAATATCTTACGTAGCATACCGATTTACCAAGACAATGCAATTAAGGGCAAGTACAGTCCGGTCCAGAATAACGAATGCCCTACCACTGATTAAACTACTCAGAATCAGTAATGAACTGTTTTACAGGGCAAACACATTCAGTTCAGACAAGTTAACAAGACAGTGCCTCCGTTTGAATTTTACCACAGAAGTCCACCAATAGTCGTAGGCCAAACGGTGATTCGAAAAGGATTGATAACAAGTTACTGCACTCTTGGCGGTTGGCACTACGCCCATCGCGTGCGATGGATGTGTGGGCCGGAAACCCGTTGCAACAGGAGCCGTTAACAACAGTCCCCACAGAACTCATTCTAAAACCACACCGTGAAATGACGTCAAAGGGGTTTCCAAAACAGTTTAACACTCAACAGTAGTGAGTAAGAGGAAAGCACAAAAAAAAAAAAAAAAAACACACACACACACACACAAGGCACTTACAATTAGCCTTGAATTATTCCTAGCTGTGGTTAAGATTGAATTAGTTTTAATCCAACAGGTAAACAGTGGTGTCACAGTAGACTTAAACTTGACTAGGGTGACAATTTGGGCGTCCCTTAACTGACATAAGTTCAGTAACAAACTGAAATGCAATTTAAAGACACTCAAGTAAGGGTATTGTGAAACACTTCATCAACAATTTCAGCAAATACGCCCACATAGGCACTCCAGTTCATACGTAAATCAACCAGGACACAAGTCTGTAATTCGACACGCGACGTGGGAACACTCATTGCTCAGCAGCGTTGGCCAGAATACGACAGAAAGATGTCTCGCTGTAACTCCACCAGATGAAGATGCACCACCGGCCGGGGTGGCCGAGCGGTTCTAGGCGCTAAAGCCTATAACCGCGCGACCGTTACGGTGGCAGGTTCGAATCCTGCCTCGGGCATGGATGTGTGTGATGTCCTTAGATTAGTTAGGTTTAAGTATAATTTCTAGGGGACTGATGACCTTAGAAGTTAAGTCCCATAGTACTCCAAGCCATTTGAACCATTTGAAGACGCACCAAACTAACAGCTCACCTTTAACAATATTAATCCAAATTCCGCTGATAAGGCAATGGCCAGAATAACACCAGCCCGTAGCCACAGTGTGAGGAAGGTTGACCTCGTGAACAGAACGAACGACAGCGAGTCACTGCAGCACCTCCAGTTCGGCTGCTCGGCCGGCCCCAATGCGACTGCCACACTCACACCACTTGCCGACGCGACTTTCGCGATCTTCCGGCGTCGCTCGGCCCAGGCCCGCTCTCTCTCTCGAGACTCCCTTTCGGCTCTCCGCACGGAATCCCAGAGGGCGCACCAACCCGCGCACCGCAAAGCGAATCGAAAGAGATCGAACACACTACACCGGAACAATCATATCGCAGGAGCACACAGCACATCCCACTCATAGGGGCCTTCAGTGTAGTATATCCACTATCCGCTCTCTCCTCCACGTCTTACAATGGAATTAATGTTAGCACTTTTGCTTTCAATTTCACCGGTGTATGTTTTGACTTTTCTATAAGCTGCGTCAGTTCTTCCGACGATCATTTTTTTTCAAGTTCCTCACATTTTCCTGCAGCCATTTCTCCTTGGCTTCTCTGAACTTCTTGCTTATTTCCTTGCTGAGTGATAATGCTTTGATCCTGCCTCCCGTGAACACTTTTGTTATTTCTTCTTTCGACGAACACTTGAACTACTTTTTCCCTTATCCAAGTTATTATAGTGAACTCAAGTTCATGATTCGGCGACCACATTCGGCTGATGTAAATCTTACATCTAAATCTACATCTACATAGTTACTCTGCAATTCACACTGAAGTTCCTGGCAGAGGGTTCACCGAACCATTTTCATACTACTTCTCAACCATTCCACTCTCGAATGGCCTGTGGGAAAAAGGAACAACTAAATCTTTCCGTTAGAGCTCTGATTTCTCTTATTTTATTATGATGATCGTTTCTCCCTACGTAGGTGGGTGTCAACAAAATATTTTCGCATTCGGAAGAGAAAGTTGGTGTTTGCAATTTCTTAAATAGATCTCGCCGCAAAGAAAACCGCCTTTGTTTCAGTGACTGCCACGCCAACTCGCATACCATATCAGTGACACTCTCACCCTTATTGCGCGATAACACGAAATGAGCCGCACTTCTTTGTACTTTTTCGATGTCCTCCGTCAATCCTACCTGGTAAGGATCCCATACCGCGCAGCAATACTCCAGCAGAGGACGGGCAAGTGTAATGTAAGCTGTCTGTTTAGTGGGTCTGCCGCATCTTCTAAGAGTTCTGCCAACAAAGCGCAGTCTTTGTTTCGCCTTCCCCAAAATATTATCTATGTGGTCTTTCCAATTTAAGTTCCTCTTAATTGTAATTCCTAGGTATTTAGTCGAATTGACAGCCCTCAGATTTGTGCGATTTATCGTATACCCAAAATTAATCGGATTTCTTTTAGTACCCATGTGGATGACCTCGCACTTTTCTTTGTATAGTGCTAATTACCACTTTTAGCACCATACAGAAATTCTCTCTAGATCATTTTGTAATTGGAATTGATCGTCTGATGATTTTACTAGACGGTAAATTACAGCGTCATCTGCAAACAATCTAAGGGTGGCGCTCGGATTATCACCTGAATCATTTATGTAAATCGGTAACAGCTGAGGGCATATGACACTACCTTGCGGATCGCCAGATATCACTCCTGTTCTACTCGATGATTTACCGTCTATCACTACGAACTGTGACCTCTCTGAGAGGAAATCACGAATCGAGTCACACAGCTGAGACTATAATATGCACGCAATTTGATTAATAGTCGCTTGTGAGGAACGGTATCAAAAGCCTTCCGGAAATCTAGGTTCAAATGGCTCTGAGCACTATGGACTTAACTTCTCAGGTCATCAGTCCCCTAGAACTTAGAACTACTTAAACCTAACTAACCTAAGGAGAGTACACACATCCATGCCCGAGGCAGGATTCGAACCTGCGACCGTAGCGGTCGCGCGGTTCCAAACTGTAGCGCCTAGAACCGCTCGGCCACTCCGGTCGGCTGGAAATCTAGGAATATGGAATCGATCTGAGATCCCTTCTCGACAGCACTCATTACTTCATGCGAATAAAGACCTAGCTGTGTTGCACAAGAACGATATTTTCTGAATTCGTGTTGGTTATGTATCAATAAGTCATTTTGCTCAAGGTGATTCATAATGTTGGAGTACAGTATATGCTCCAAAATCCTACTGCAAATTGAGGTCAGTGATGTTGTTGTGATGGTCTTCAGTCCTGAGACTGGTTTGATGCAGCTCTTCATGCTACTCTATCCTGTGCAAGCTTCTTCATCTCCCAGTACTTACTGCAACCTGCATCCTTCAGAATCTGCTTAGTGTATTCATCTCTTGTTCTCCCTCTACGATTTTTACCCTCCACGCCGCCCTCCAATGCTAAATTTGTGATCCCTTGATGCCTCAGAACATGTCCTATCAACCGGTCCCTTCTTCTTGGTAAGTTGTGCCACTTCTCAGTGATACGGGTCTGTCATTCAGTGGGTTACTCCTATTTCCTTTCTTGAATATTGATGTGACCTGTGCTACTTTCCAGTCTTTAGGAACAGACCTTTCGTCAAGTGAGCGGTTGTATATGATTGCTAAGAAAGACACCATTTTGTCTACATACTCTGGAAGGAACCTGACTGGTATACCATCTGGGTCGGAAGACTTGCCTTTCTGAAGTGATTGTTTCGCAACACCTAAGATATCTACTTTTATGTCACTCATGCTAACAGCTGTTCTGGTTTCGAATTCTGGAATATTTACGTCGACTTCTTTCGTGAAGGTTCAAAAAATGGCTCTGAGCACTATGGGACTTAACACCTGTGGTCATCAGTCCCCTAGAACTTAGAACTACTTAAACCTAAGTAACCTAAGGACATCACACACATCCATGCCCGAGGCAGGACTCGATCCTGCGACCGTAGCAGTCGCGCGGTTCCGGACTGAGCGCCTAGAACCGCGAGACCACCGCGGCCGGCTTTCGTGAAGGAATTACGGAAAAGTGTATTTAGTAACTCCGTTTTAGTGGAACCATCATCGGTAACATTTCCATCGCTATCCCGCCGTGACAGTATTGACTGTCTTTTGCCACTGGTGTACTTTACATACGACCAGAGCACTTTGGGTTTACTACCATATTTTGAGAAAATTTTTCATTGTGGAAACTATTAAAAGCATCTCGCATTGACGCCCGGAATAAATTTCGAGCTTCCGTGAAACTTAGCCAGCCTTGGAGATTTTGCGTTCTTCTGAATTTGGCATGGTTTTTTTCGTTGCTTTTGCAACAGTGTTCTCACACGTCTTGTGTATCATCGTGGATCAGTCCCGTCTCTTATTAACTTATGCGGTATGAATCTGTCTATTGCTGTCGATACTGTATCTTTGAATTTCAGCCATATCTGGTCTACAGTTACATAATTAGCTCGGAAGGAATGGAGACTTTCGTTTAGGAAGGCATCAAGCGATTTTTTATCTGCTGTTTTAAATAGATGTATTTTGCGTTTATTTTTAGTGGTTTTGGTTGATACGGTTTTGAGCCTCGCTACAATGACTTTGTGTTCACTGATTCCTGTATCCGTCATGACGCTCTCTGTTAGATCAAGATTATTTGTGGCTAAGAGGTCAAGTGTGTTTTCGCAATCATTTACAATTCGTGTGGGCTCATGAAATAATTGTTCAAAGTAACTCTCAGGAAAAGCATTTAGTACAATTTCGGAAGACGTTTTCTGTCTACCACCGGCTTTGAACATCTGCGACTGCTCTTTATAGAGATGTCCAGTCCTCTTCAACAGAACTGCCTATTGTAGTATTCCTTATCGCAGTATCCACATCTTCAACAAACTTGAAATACGTCTCAGAATCCCTCAGAAGTGTTCCACGTCCTTCCACAGTGATTCTTCCGGACGTTAAACGCTGTCGGACTGGGCTAGCACTTGGATGGGAGACCAACCGGTCTGCCGAGCGCTGTTGGCAAGCGGGATGCACTCAGCCCTTGTGAGGCAAACTTCAGTCTGTTCTTCATCATTACTAAGTTATGATCTGAGTCTATACCTGCTCCTGTGTACGCCTTACAATCCAATACCTGATTTCGATACCTCTGTCTGACCACGGTGTAAGCCATCTTTTTCTCGTGGTCATCTACCTCCTTTCAATCCGCTTCCACGGATCGAATGGTGGACTAAACCGGATTATACTGCCAATGGATATATCATCATGATACAACAATGACTTGACAATATCGTGTCAAATCATCTTTTGCCTGGCGCAGCGCAGCAACTCAACGTGGCATGGACTCAACAAGTCATTGGAAGTCCCCTGCAAAAATATTGAGCTTTGCTACCTCTATTGTCTCTATAGACGTCCATAACTGCGGAAGTGTTGCTGGTGCAGTATTTTGTCCACGAACTAATCTCTCGATTATATCCCATAAATATTCGATGAAATTGGAGTCGGGGAATCTGGTTGCCAAAATCATTAGCTCCAATTTTCCACATTGTTCTTCAAACCAACTGAGAACAGTTGTGGCCCAGTGGCATGGCCCATTGTCGAACGTCAAAATGTCATGGTTGTTTGCTGCAAATACTCTCAAAGCAGCCAAACATTAAAGTTTTCAGACGATCATCAGATGGGCCAGAGGACACAGTCCATTCCATGTAAACATAGTCCACCACCAGCTTGAACAGTGCCTTGTTGACAACTTGGATCCATGTCATCGTGGCGTCTGCGCCGCACTGTAACCCGTGATCAAATATTACCAACTGAACTTGGGATTCATTTGACCAGGTCACGACGTCCCCATAGGCTAGAGTCCAACAGACATGGAAACGAGCTCAGGGGAGGTACTGCTCGTGAAATCGTGCTGTTAGCAAAGGCACTCGCGATGCTCGTCTGGTGTAATAACCCGTTAACGCCAGCTGCCACCGCACTGTACTAACGGATACGTCGTCGTACGTTCCACATTGATTTCTGCGGTTATTTCACGCAGTGATGCTTGTGTGTTACCACTGACAACTCTACACTGCTCTCGGTCGTTAAGTGAAGGCCATCGGTCACTGCGTTGTCCGTGGTGAGAGGTAATGCCCGAAATTTGGCATTAGTCGCACCCCTTGACACTTTGGATCTCTGAATATTGAATTCCCTAACGATTTCCGAAATGGAATGCCCCATGTGCCTAGCCCCAACTACCACTCCACGTTCAGTCTGTTAATTTCCATCGTGTGGCCATAATGACGTCGGAAACCTTTTCACATGGATCGTCTAAAGACAAAAGTCAGCACCACCAATGCTCTGCCATTTTTTACCTTATCTATGTAATTCTATCGTCTGTATATGTTCATATCACTGTATCATTGTCCCATGACTTCAATCACCTCAATGTAACTTCCTGGCAGATTAAAAGTGTATGCCGTACCGAGACTCGAACTCGGGACCTTTGCCTTTCACGGGCAAGTGCTCTACCATCTGAGCTATCCAAACATGACTCACCCCCCGTCCTCAGAGCTTTACGTCCGCCAGAACCTCGTCTCCTACCTTCCAAACTTTTACAGAAGTTCTCCTGCGAAACTTGCAGAACTAGCACTCCTGGAAGAAAGGATATTGCGGAGACATGGCTTAGCCACAGCCTCGGGGGTGTTTCCAGAATGAGATTTTCACTCTGCAGCGGAGTGTGCGCTGATATGAAACTTCGTGGCAGATTAAAACTGTGAGCTGGACCGAGACTCGAACTTGGGACCTTTGTCTTTCTTGGGCAAATTCTCTACCAACTGAGCTAGGAGACGAACGTAGAAGACGAGGTACTGGCAGAAGTAAAGCTGTGAGGACTTCACAGGAGCTCTCCTGCGAACCTTGCAGAACTAGCAGTCCTGGAAGTAGGTTTTGCAAGGTTCACAGGAGAGCTTCTGTTAAGTTTGGAAAGTAGGAGACGAGGTACTGGCAGAAATAAAGCTGTGAGGACGGCGCTTGAGTCATGTTTGGATAGCTCAGATGGTAGAGCACTTGCCCGCGAAAGGCAAAGGTCCCGAGTTCGAGTCTTGGTCTGGCATAGACTTTTAATCTACCAGGAAGTTTCATATCAGCGCACACTCCGCTGCAGATTCAAAATCTCATTCTGTCACCTCAATGTATTTCATTTACAGGCAACATCTCCTGAAGCTACAAGTTATATGTCTTTAATGCAGTGGTTTCGATTTGCCTTCTGTGTCCTAATGCTTTTTGTCATTTTTTATTCTTCCCCCTTGTAGGGGCAGTTTCTCACCCCACGGGCAAGAGGGTTCCCTGAACCTCCGTTCGCTCGTCTGCCCTGACAAGGCCGTTGGCACAACGAAGGTGACTTCTTACGCCGGAAGTCTTCGGTTGTCCTTGTTGATGACTTTTATCCAGATCTTAAGTAATGGCTGGGCTTGAACATAGGACCAACGAAATTTTAATTAATAACATAGATTATATTGTCGCAGAAAAAGCAGGGTAGCACACTTCCCGTGGTGTATTGGTTATGTTACTAGGCTGTTGCATGGAGGGTCGTGAGATCAAAACTCACTTGAATTCTGGAATTTTAATTTCTGTATTCGGTTCGAGTACATTCTAGAAGTATCCACAAATGTCAAGAACCATTGTATTGGAATGTTCTGTAACTGTATATATACCGGCCGGAGGCAGTTCGCTCCGCGCTCTTGTACGTGCAAGTACTGAATAAACCTTCGTTAAGTGAAGTTAGTGTTCGTCATTCATCTAATTACACCTTCTTCTATGTGACAATATCTTAATAATGAGGCTGAATATTTGGAACAGTTGTAACTCGGAGGGCCAATGTTAGTTACTAAAAAAAGAAAAAAAGGAAGATACCAACGCACCTGAAATAAAAGGTTTTGTTGTGTATCACTAGTTTTGATTTACGTCAGTGACGCTTGGACTTCTAGTTCAGAACTTAGACAATACTTTGTTTTTTAAATGAGTTTGGTGCTCAAAAGGAAAGGCGCTTTTCTGCTTTCACTTGTTTTGATTTTTGTTGGTATGATGTATTTAAATTATTTAGTTGACGCAGATAAACAACATCTATATTCCGATTTAATGGTGAAGAGACCTAATAATACAGAGGTGAAAAATTATAGATTTAGTTTCTGAAATCGAAGTAATCGGCTTTTTAATAAATATTAGTTTTTTCATAACTTAGATAATATTTCTGTGTTGTCATAATGTGCAATAGTGAATATGTAAATAGTAGTACAGTTTTGTTCGTATCTGTTGCTTGACATATCGTGTGCATTTAGATTAAAATCTGTTTATGATTGCCGCATATTTCTCATACATATAGATCCATTTCCTCCATTTAATTTTACCTCCACAGATGTGTTTTCGCAATCTGTGAGGTGCACAAGTAACCCTCCTTCTTACACAATGGTATGAAGAAACAAAGTATATTCAGATGTTCTAAACGGTATCAAATTCAAATATGTTGAGTGCTTGTAGCATTTCACAAACGATACGGTAACTGAATGTTATACGGTAGGTTTTTGTATCACTCTAGTAATGTGTTCAATAGTACATGAAGACACACACTCACAGCAGAGTTTATGTGTCGAAAATTACTGACGAGAAAGAAGGTTTAATTAACTGCTAATGAACAGGTTAAACTGGCCAGGGGCAGGTAAGCGAGATCTAATTAATGCTTACACCGCAATCGTTACCATATCCCAGGGAAACAACAAGTTCCGCTGCAATTTGGCCCCTAATTACGCAAACGTACGGGAACTCACATCTGTTGTTTAACGCACGAAGAAATAGGCTCTCTAATGCGGGATTTGTAGAACTGCCGTCGTTATAAAGTGTCCAGTAATCAACATTTGTGTGTCCAGACTCTTTGGCGGGAGCAGTCATAGTTAAGCAGACAGAATTCCTACACATGGGCCAGTGCAGTACTTACAACAATTTAGCACAGATGCACACAGAAAAAAAAAGAAACTGGGAGTGGAAGACGAACGGTATTGTTGCGAAAATCAGTTGGTTATGTTTAAAATAAAATTAATTAAAAAAGCTTTGTTCGGCAAAGACTGCACAACAGTTATACTACCTCCACCGTACGTCGTGAATAGGAAACATAAGATCAGGTTACAACAAAATAAATAAAATCATAAGAACGGCTGTAGGCATTTTATTTTCTCAAAAAATTCCTGGGATACTTGCTAATGTCGTGTCGGACCTCCTTTAGTCCCCGTAGTGCAGCAGGTCGACGTGACATGGACTCAACAAGGCGTTGAATTCCCCTGCATAAACATTGAGCAATGATTCCTCTATAGCCGTTCATGACCGCGGAAGTATTGCCGGTGGAGGAATTTGTACATGCAGACCTCTAGAACACGCCCAGTAAAAGTTCATTGGGACTTACATCGGGCGATCTGTGTGGCCAAGTAATTCGCTCGAATTGTATAGAATGTTCTTCAAACCAATCGCGAACATTTGTCGTCCGGTGGCATGGCCGCATTGTCATCCATAAATATTCCATTGTTGTTTGGGAACACGAAGTCCAGGAGTGGCTGAAAACGGGTCTCTAAGTAGCAGATTTCCGGTCATTGATCAGTTCAGTTGGACCAGAGGACCCTGTCTATTCCGTGCAAACACAGTTCACATCAATGAGCCACTACTAGCTAGGACAGCTTTTGTTGGGAACTTGGGCCTATTGCTTCGTGAGGTCTGCGCCACATTCGAACTCTAGAATCAGCTTTTAGCAACTGAAATCGGTACTCATCTGATCAAACCACGGTTTTCCAGTTGTCTAGGGTCCAACCGATATGGTCACGAACTCAGAAAAGGCGCTGCAAGCCATGACATGCTATTAGCAATCGGACTCGCGTGGATCGTCCCCTGCCATAGCCCATTAACGCCTAGTTTCACCACACTGCCATAACGAATACGTTCGCAGTGCGGCCCACACTGATTTCTGCGATTATTCCACGCAACGTTACCCATCTGCAAGCACTGACTACGCATACGCCGCTGCTCTCGATAGTTAAGTGACGGCCTCCGGCAGTTGCGTTGTCCCTGGTGCGAGGTAATGCCTGAAATCTGGTATTTTCGGCATACTGAATCCTCTGACGATCTTAATAATGGGATGTTGAATGTGTCTAGCTGTAACTACCATTCTGCTTTCAAAGTCTATTGATCGCCGCCGTGCGGCCATAATCACGTGGGAAAACTTTTCACATGAATAACCTGAGTAGAAAGGACAGTTGAGCGAATGCACTGCCGTTTCATACCTATGTACGCGATACTGCACATATGCACATCGCTAACCCATGACTTTTCTCACCTCGCATTAACTCGTGTTAACATTTTAAAACTCTCGGCTCGATAGCAGGCAAACCTGAGAATGTTCGCCTTCGTTGGTATGATTAAATTCGTCAGGGAGTATTACTGTATTTCTATTGTCTCAAATGTCCCGTTTACCAAGTGCAATAATTTTGTCCTGGTTGGTTTTTCCAAGGATGTTAATAACTTCTGATGCCATGTCATCTACTTCCCGCGTTTCGTGACGCCTTACGTCCTTTAGTAGGACAGTAAGAGCATAACTCAACATAATTATTGTTAGAAACTTTAGCAATATTAGTATGTAATCTAGTTCTTGGCATTCGCTCGTTGGCGAAGAAAGAATACTTCTAACCGGATACTAACTTTCAACAGTCCAAAAATAACAAATATTGTTACAGTCATTTGATAATGAAAAGAGGGCAAAGTCCAGTAAAATACAGTTCACTCACTCAAAATTATATTTGAAACAGCTGGCCGTTGTGATCGGGTGGTTCTAGGCGCTTCAGTCTGGAACCGCGCGACCACTACGCTCGCAGGTTCGAATCCTGCCTCGGTCATGGATGTGTGTGATGTCCTTAGGTTAGTTAGGTTTAAGTAGTTCTAAATTCTAGGGGACTGATGACCTGAGAAGTTAAGTCCCATAGTGCTCAGAGCCATTTGAACCATTTTTTTGAAACACATCGAAAGTTGGTCATAATAAGACATGCAAATTCAACCATCAACACCCATCACCTACTACACTGAAGTTATTTTAGTTCCCTTGTCTTTCTGTTTCATTGGACTACTACTTCCTTTGAAAGAGCTGCTTGCAATGAACGTCAGTATCAGTAATTGACTCCATGTTACCAATGATGTTCAGGAAAATTATTTCCTTATTAACGGTGTCTGAAAAAAAATTAAATTATAAGAAACATCAAGACTTACATTCATGAATACTTTATGTGTAATTACTGCAATTACGACGAAAAAAGGAAAACTGCCCGACTGTTACTCTCAACAATAATTTCCATTCAAACATTTTTATTAGTACTTTTTGTGGACTGGCAAGACAGCCAATCCACGAGGACGGGAGGCCGAAGGGCACGCGTTTAAGCTCACGCAGGATGGCGTGAGGTCTGGAAAATGACAAGGTCTTTATAGTAGCAAAAATAGTACGTAGCTTCTGGAATACTTAACTTTAATCCATAATTGGTGAACATCGGTCTGACGGTACATGCATCACAAGATAAATAGCAGTTGATAATGGCGCCTTGCTAGGTCGTAGCAAATGACGTAGCTGAGGGCTATGCTAACTATCGTCTCGGCAAATGAGAGCGTAATTTGTCAGTGAACCATTGCTAGCAAAGTCGGCTGTATAACTGGGGCGAGTGCTAGGAAGTCTCTCTAGACCTGCCGTGTGGCGGCGCTCGGCCTGCAATCACTGATAGTGGCGACACGCGGGTCCGACGTATACTACCGGACCGCGGCCGATTTAAAGGCTACCACCTAGCAAGTGTGGTGTCTGGCGGTGACACCACAGTATTTATGGTTAAAAAATGGTTCAAATGACTCTGAGCACTATGGGACTTAACATCTGAGGTCATCAGTCTCCTAGAGCTACTTAAACCTAACTAACCTAAGGACATCACACACATCCATGACCGAGGCAGGATTCGACCCTTGCGACCGTAGCAATCGCGCGGTTCCGGACTGAAGCGCCTAGAACCACTCGGCCACTGCGGCCGGCATTTACGGTTCGTACGAGGTGAGAATTATTAAACTATATGAAAAAAAACAACTTAAATGAGTTACAAACTACGGCATGCGCACACTCTATTCAACAAGTAAAAGCCAATACAGATATTCCGGTTTTGGTTATGATATGTTCGATGTGCCTGCCATTATTGGCGATGATATTGCGCAGACGAATGGCGAAATTCTGCATGATTCGCTGAAGTGTCGGAATATCATTCAGTCGATGACCTACTGAATGGCTGTTTTCAGCTCAGCAATGCCTTTGGGGTTATTACTGTACATCTTGTCTTTAATATAGACCCACGAAACCGAATTGTATGTGTTCAGAACCGAAGAAAATTGCTACCAATCGCGGCCCATGCCAGTGGCGCCTGGGTTCCCCCGAGCCAGAATGTGGTCCTTAAAGTGCTCCCCCAGGACGTCATACACTCTCCTGCTTCGATGGGGTCGAGTTCCTTCTTGCATGCAACACATCTTGTCGAAATCAGGGTCATTTTAGGTAATGGGGATGAAATTATGTTACAATACCTTCACGCATCGTTCGGTAGTCACCGTGCAATCAAGGAATATCGCACCGATTATTCCGTGACTGGACATCGTGCACCACATACTCACCCGCTGAGGGTGAAGAGACTTCTCGATCGCGGAATGTGGATTCTCAGTTCCCCAAATACGCCAGTTTTGCTTATTGACGAACCCATCCAAAGGAAAATGGACTTCGCTGCTAAACTAAACCATACTAATTCCCATCATGCCCCGCGGCCATCCGTGCAGTTTGAATGTCCTAATGCAAAGTTTGCAGAAGTTATGACGATCGTATTTAATATACAGGGTGATTCAAAAAGAATACCACAACTTTAAAAATGTGTGTTTAATGAAAGAAACATAATATAACCTTCTGTTATACATCATTACAAAGAGTATTTAAAAAGGTTTTTTTTTCACTCAAAAACAAGTTCAGAGATGTTCAATATGGCCCCCTCCAGACACTCGAGCAATATCAACCCGATACTCCAACTCGTTCCACACTCTCTGTAGCATATCAGGCGTAACAGTTTGGATAGCTGCTGTTATTTCTCGTTTCAAATCATCAATGGTGGCTGGGAGAGGTGGCCGAAACACCATATCCTTAACATAACCCCATAAGAAAAAATCGCAGGGGGTAAGATCAGGGCTTCTTGGAGGCCAGTGATGACGTGCTCTGTCACGGGCTGCCTGGCGGCCGATCCATCGCCTCGGGTAGTTGACGTTCAGGTAGTTACGGACAGATAAGTGCCAATGTGGTGGCGCTCCATCCTGCTGAAATATGAATTGTTGTGCTTCTTGTTTGAGCTGAGGGAACAGCCAATTCTCTAACATCTCCAGATACTGTAGTCCAGTTACAGTAGCACCTTCGAAGAAAAAGGGACCAAAAACTTTATTGGCTGAAATGGCACAGAAAACGTTCACCTTAGACGAGTCACGTTCATACTGAGTTGTTTCCCGCGGATTCTCAGTGCCCCATATACAGACATTGTGACGGTTCACTTTCCCCTTAGTGTGGAAAGGTGCTTCATCACTAAACACAATCTTTGAAACGAAAGATTCATCTGTTTCCATTTGAGCAAGGATAAAATCACAGAAATCGATTCTTTTAATCTTATCAGCTGCAGACAGTGCTTGAACCAATTTCAGACGATAAGGTTTCATAACTAACCTTTTTCGTAGGACTCTCCATACAGTTGATTGTGGAATTTGCAGCTCTCTGCTAGCTCTGCGAGTCGATTTTCCTGGGCTGCGAACAAATGCTTGCTGGATGCGTACTACATTTTCATCACTCGTTCTCGGCCGTCCAGAACTTTTTCCTTTGCACAAACACCCATTCTCTGTAAACTGTTTATACCAACGTTTAATACACCACCTATCAGGAGGTTTAACACCATACTTCGTTCGAAATGCACGCTGAACAACTGTCGTCGATTCACTTCTGCCGTACTCAATAACACAAAAAGCTTTCTGTTGAGCGGTCACCATCTTACCATCAACTGACGCCGACGCCTAGTCAACAGCACCTCAAGCGAACAAATGTACAACTAAATGAAAATTTATAGCTCCCTTAATTCGCCGAGAGATAGTGCTTAGCTCTGCCTTTTGTCGTTGCAGAGTTTTAAATTCCTAAAGTTGTGGTATTCTTTTTGAATCACCCTGTATTTCAATAATTGTCGCCGTGCATATGATGACAATTTCTAATGTTCCGAAGTTCAATTTAGTTCCGCTTTACTTCCTTCATAAACATACCGACACGTCAAATCAGCTTATGAGAAATACGCGTCATATCACTCTCCCCGTTCTTCACATGCTTTCCTTTCGAGCTGCAATCAACTAACTCCCGCTTCCTCTCTTCTGTCTCGAGTATTCTGTTTGCCTATCGAACTCTCGATTGTAAGGAACCTTCTATTCCCTTTCAACAGTTCAATCCACGTATCGATCTCTCGATCGTAACAAGACATTCGTTGCGGCTCGTCGTCTGGTGCCACTCTCCAGGAAGGAAAATGGGAGTCATTCAGGCGTCGTAGGAATGTGTAATGCTGTATCACGATCTAGTGCAAGACTGAAGTAAATGAAGAATATGGTTCAAATGGCTCTGAGCACTATGGGACTCAACTGCTGAGGTCATTAGTCCCCTAGAACTTAGAACTAGTTAAACCTAACTAACCTAAGGACATCACAAACATCCATGCCCGAGGCAGGATTCGAACCTGCGACCGTAGCGGTCTTGCGGGTCCAGACTGCAGCGCCTTTAACCGCACGGCCACTTCGGCCGGCAAATGAAGAATATAAATAACAATTTTTAAAACTTTTAATAATTGCCGTTTCGTTAAAAACCTAAATTTACACATATGATTGTCATCTGTTAGTGTGTTTACGACATGTGAATAAGTTACTGGAGAGAGGGCTTGTCGAGGCGGTGTTCGATTCTGCAGCTGCTGATGTCGGTATCCAGTTGGGCGCAGGACCGGCGGAATTCCGTATTACCGCCGAAGCGGACCCCGCAATTGCGCAGACGAAGCGCTAAGCCATTAGGAGCACGGTTTCGCTGCACTGCGGATTTCGCTGCCCGCCCTGTTTACACGGACAGATTGTCCGTAAACAGCGGGCACTTCATCCCGCCATGAATCTGCGAGAGATATTGCCGCACGGTATCACATGGCTAATGTGTGCGGTGCAGTTGAGCGAGCAATTCGCTCTTCTGCGAAACAACTACTCTGATGAGATGGTCCCGCTTACTGCGTAACACTGCGTTCATTCGTTTTCGGAAGCAAACTTATCAGATACACGAATGCATAAAACGAGTTTCAGATATAGCTTTAGAAGGGTCTGTACTCGAAATAACGAAAAGTGTGAGGTCATCCACACGAGTGCTAAAAGGAACTCGTTAAACTTCGGTTACGCGATAAATCAGTCTAATCTAAAAGCCGTAAATTTATCTAAATACCTAGGCATTATAATTACGAACAACTTAAATTGGAAGGAACACATACAAAACGTTGTGGGGAAGCCTAACCAAAGACTGCGTTGTATTGGCAGGTCACATATAGCAAATGTAACAGATCTACTAAGGAGACTGCCTGCACTAAGCTTGTCCATCCGCTTTTAGAATATTGTTGCGCGATGTGGGATCCTTGCCAGATAGGACTGACGGAGTACATCGAAAATGTTCAAAGAAGGGCAGCACGTTTCGTATTATCGCGAAATACGGGAGAGAGTGTCACAGAACTGATACAGGATTTGGACAGCGAATCATTAAAAGAAAGGCGTTTTTCGTTGCGACGGAATCTTCTCACGAAATTCCAATCACCCTCTTTTTCTCCGAATGCGAAAATACATAGGGAGAAACGATCACCACGATAAAATAAGGGAAGTCAGAGCTCGTACGGAAAGATATAGGTGTTCGTTTTTTCCGCGCGCTATACGAGATGGGAATAATAGAGAATTGTGAAGGTTGTTCGATGAATCCTCTGCCAGGGACTTAAACGTGATTTGCAGAGTAGTCATGTAGATGTAGATGTAGAACGGTTTCTCGAACAGAATAATCTCATTTATACCATTAACAAAGGTTTCCCAAAACACCGGTCATGCGAAATCCAAATTGCGCGTTTCTCCCATGACATTCAAGAGGCCACTGGTCAGGGGAATGGCAGATGCAGTATCCCTTTAGCATTTGAATCCTTACAACATCCGCATCCGGCCATCCTGACTTAGATTTTCCGTGATTTTCCCTAAATCGCTTCAGGCAAATGCAGGGATGGTTCCTTCGGAAGGTCACGGCCGACTTCCTTCCCCAACCTTCCCTAATCCGGTGAGACCGATGACCTCGCTGTTCGGTACCCTCTCCTAATCAACTAACCAATTCTTACCACACCAACTACTATTAACGAAACTGCGATCGTGTGGGGTATTAAACAAAATTTGTGACAGGCCTGAGAATTCCTTGGTAGAATAGACGCAGCGTATTACTTTCGATGAAGGCTTATCAGCAGACGAAGGAGTAACTTAAGGCTTGCCTGAGGGCCTTTGAATGAGTCCCCTTGCTGTTCCTGTTGTTCCTGGCAGATAACATTAAGGGACTCCGGAAAGGCTCAAAATCATGAAAAGTTCAATTTTTACTTTTTCACGTTTTCTGAATCTGCAGACTATTACCTTTTAATAGATATATAATTTATTCAATTCCGAAGACTGCAACTATTTTTAAAAAATTTTTGAAATGTGTTCTACATGGGCGTGACCCACTGTGGCGCTGTTAAACTGCTGTCAAATGGTGTTATTATTAACGTCCGTGTTCATCAGGTACATTTTAGTGATGTGAGATAAAGTATGTGTTGTGGCTAACCTGTGATGGTTCAATATATATCGCTGGTGTGATTGTCGATTGTTTCATGTTTATTTACTCTGTCGTTATCTCGAAAATATTCGTAATTAATTCTGTTTCTTGAGTCTCTGTTTTGTTGAAGTATAACAATGAGTAAAAGTAAAGTTATTAGAAATCCTCTGAAGGCTTTTAAGAAAAGGAGAAATGTTGGAAAGCCATAGGTATGTGTTATTACTGTAAACAATAAAGACGATAACCAAGTGAGTGAACCTAACCTCTCAAGTACACCTGCCCATAGCAGTCAAAGTGGGAAAGAAAATACTTCACAGAAGAAGCTTGGTTCAATGAGTGAAAACTATGAATGTTTTATGGGCGAATCGGATGTGAATGAAATATTTGATATGTCGGTTCTCAAAGGAATTTTTTCAAACTGTGTAAGATGTATTCTTTGTAGTGAAGTTGGTCTGGAACTCTCCATAATAAAGCACGTAGGACTTGCTAGTGAAATACAACTGAAATGTGATAAGTGTTCATACATGACCACCTTTTGGAACAGTGTTGCAGTAACTGCAACTGAAGAAAATGGTAGCAACATCTACGAACACAACAACGAGCGATGCTTGCTTTAGACAAGGAACGCCTTCGGGCTGCAGACAGGGCTGTAAAGAGTCTAGAAATACAAGCAAGAGTAAACAGGAGAAGGAACAAGAGGAAGCTGGAGGAGGAGTTTGCAGAGGATGACGATAATCCATCCTATGGACCTGGAATGCACTAAAACGTCAATCCAATCTTTGTCGCTCGATTCCCAAAACTTTTATTTTTTCATACTAATTATATGTTTTCTAAGGATCTTCCGAACATATTTGTTTCAAACTTTCAGTAAATGTTACACAGTACCTTCTGCATAATTTAACACAGCCTTTTTCCAAAAAACTGTATATTTTTGAATATATAAATAAAAAATTGCAAAAAAATGTTGTGAATTTTCATTACAATTGAAAAAAAGTCATCTTCAATAACTGAACTAAAATTTTGTAAAATCCCTGTGTTAAGTTGTAGCCCATATTCCAATAAATAATCTGTAAAAAGTTCAACTTCCTACCTCAAATACTTTGTGAGGAAAGATGTAATTTATAAGCGTTATTTTAACACTGCGTGTATAGGGCGTTCCGGAGCCCCTTAACCTTGTGATGCACGAGTCCACTGCAGTCAGTCCTTAGGTTGCAAATTCACTCCGGTTACATCACCAGTAGGGGACATCCACTGAGGTGGACTGCGTGCATTTGTATCACCAGGATTGATTTAAAACGCCAAAGAATCGACGGTTAACGCAGCGGATACGTACACCGCAGAGTTAATGGTAACCTCACACTTTCAGTTTAAGGTAGAGTTGAAACGCCCGCTGAATCACGCAGGGCTAACAGGTAATTAGGATTATGGAAAGAGCCAAGGGGGTTGCTGTCCGATTCATTTCACAATTGTAATTTATTATCATTTATTTCACAAATACACTTTTGAAAGAATTTAATTTGCTTCGTGGCTTAAGGCCTACAAACAGATGCTTTAGAATAAGTTCAATTTTGAAAAGACATTATAAAATAAATAAATAAATAAAATATAATATAATATTAATTATTGTATATGTATGATAGTGATTGGTTGTAATTAATATTTGCTTATCTGGAACGCGGACGTTTAATTATTTGGTATCAGACGCTTGACAATGGCTTTTTCGTAAATGCAATGTTATTCGTAGTTGACCGTGAAATAAGACTCAAATAATCGGACTTCGTATTTAAATCGTTTCCAAAGACTGCTGCTGTAGGTGCGGACTCAAAATCTAAATCTCAATATTAGAATAATTTGCCAGCCATGTCAATACGTCGTACAGAGGTGACTCTCTACTAAACATAAAAAGTTTACACAGTTAGTTAAATCAGATATATTCAACGAATAAGCCTACAGTTAAATAATTCTATTTACTTTCATAAATATAAATTCTTTACAGAATCGAGTGCCTAGTAAGATTGCAACTCGCAGTGTTCTTATGTAACATCAAATATGGCGGTGAGCCAGTTAATAAAATATACGTGCTTCCAGCCTCAGCTATTCTCCTCGACCTCCTTCTTCTTAATCAAACATAAGAGAGTCATAATTGTATTTTGTTTTATCAGCGGCATAGCGCTCTAGTTCTGTGCCATAGGCTTTATTTATTTGTCAGAGATTAATTATTTAATTAAAATTACGCGTTTCCGAGGAAACTCACGCACGGCATGCAAATGTGCCTTTATAACATGACACACAGTTAAATTTACGAATAAGATAAATCGTATACATATATGAGATCAGCATGCGGAGCGGCGGAAGGCCACCCGATTAAATCTTCAGAATTCCAGACATACTATGATGATTACTGAAGGCAGAAGGCCACAGTGTTTTAAGACGCTAACAGGGCTGATGGCCCGCAAGGTGCACAGAAAGAGATCAACAAACGCAATAAGATGGCTGAAGGCCACAAAGTTAAATTCTGAAAATTAAGGAAATATATATTGCAACAAACCGTAAAACAATACATTAAGTTTAAAAATTTCCTTTCTGCAACACTAACGCGGAAGGCCCACAATAACTCGAAAAATCTTTCAGAGGAAATTACAATAACCTTTCAAGCGAAGAAGGCGATAATGTTTGGACTTGAAGGAAGCTCTGAGAACATGTTTCCAGGGCTGAAGGCCACAACTAACCTTGCCAAATTAAAAATATAAAATACAATTAAATTACAACAACATTAACACTACCAAAAGGATAATTAAGAGAACGGCACTTACGAGTCTCCAGTGGATCGGTCTGCCGTCGTTCACTCAGGCAAGACAGGTGGTGAGTCCAGCTACACTTAATTCGTGCGAACCCAACCAAGGGACAGTCACGTACCGACCGGCCAACCGCTTGCTTACCACGACAGAGTACACGAGAATTCGAGGCCCCCCAAAAAATTATAAGTATCGCTATTCCCAAGACTACAAACCACGTTGGGCAGCAACAACAGGCAGGAAAAGACACTGCCTAAAAACTATGTTAGCGGCCAGGGCAGGTAACCAGAACACTAACGGCCACAAGGCAGAAAATTCCGCTGGAGCACTTGGATTGTAGTCAAGCGAATATAGTCAATTGCACCGCATAGCGGCTAAATTTCAGCGATAGAAACACTCGGTGTTGCTCGCAGGAAAACCTCCCCAACAGCGAACCACCGAAACGAACCACGCAACATGAATGGACGCGGCTTGGGGAGTTGTAACCACTACTCAACTTTGACACGCTACTCGTAGCGAGCGGACAGCTCCACGCACGCTCCGACACTGTGCAGGGACCGGCAGCGGACCCAGCCGACTGCACCGCACGGAGGTAACTTCCCTGGTCCGCAGCAACCGACCGACTCCTGTCAGAATACTGACAACATCTAAAATAGTCGTCAGTGAAAATAACACCAACTACACACACAACCTGACAAACACTTGCACGAAGACCTGAAGGATACCCAACAGCAGCTAAGCACGCACGAAGACAAATCGGGAGTCAATGCACACACACACGGCCGACTCATGAACGATCGGCGAGCCAAAACGCGTCGTTCGGTAGGACGACCGACCGACGATCCACCAAGATCGTCGCCTGCCGCAAGTGATGGTCCGGCGAGCCATGTCGACGCAGGCCTCACTGCTGCTCCAACCCGACTGCACCAGTGCCACACTGCGACTGCCCAACTGGCAGGTCCGGACTGCGATCCAGACGCGTTCCACTCGATTGGCAGACCCGAAGTCGCGAACCAAACTCCCGACGCGAACTTCCGTACGACAGACAACGACCGGGAAGTAATCGCAGTCGAGCAAAGATACTACGAGAGGGGATATATCGATACGCACTACTAACGCCGCTCACGGTCAGGCAAAGCAGCAACCCAGTGACAGTAGAAATTTAAATTAACGTAGTAAGGTGGAAGTACGTTGAAAACAGGGTGTACAATACATGATGGCGGGAACACGAGCCATGCACGGCTCAACAGCTGTGTGTAATAAAGTGGGGGGGGGGGGGGGGGAATCTTTCACGTTGGTGCACTTTTCACATTATTGGCTCTAGCCAGCCCATTAATATACGAGGGTCAGTCAAAAAGTAATGCCTCCTATTTTTTTTCTACGTTTAATTGTCAGGAAATTTAAATGCAATTACATAGGTTGAAAACCACAACATTGAGGATCATTTTGTCATTTTTCAATGTAATCTCCGCCCATCTCTACAGTTTTGGTCCATCTTTGAACAAGGGCATGTATCCCAGCACGGTAAAAATCACAGCTCTGCTTCCTAAGCCATTGACGCACGGATGTTTTGACGGCCTCCTCATCTTCAAAATGAATCCCACGATGAGCTTCTTTTAGTGGCCCGAACAGATGGAAGTCTGATCGTGCCAGGTCAGGGCTGTATGGGGGATGAGGCAAAACTTCCCATCCAATTTTGACAATCTCGTCAGAGGTGTGACGACTGGTGTGTGGTCTTGCATTGTCATGCAAAAGAAGAACATCTGCCATTGATTTTGTTGGGCGAACTCGCTGAAGACGTGCTTTAAGTTTGTTGAGGGTTGTGACGTATTGAACAGAATTTATTGTGCATCCCTGCTCCAAAAAATCAACCAGAATCACACCCTCTGTATCCCAGAAAACTGTTGCCATAACTTTCCCTGCCGATCGCACAGTTTTGAATTTTTTCTTCCTCGGCGAGCTTGTGTGACGCCACTCCATTGACTGCCTCTTTGATTCGGGTTCAAAAAAATGCACCCATGTTTCGTCCCCGGTCACAATTTTTTTCAGAAACTCATCTCCCTCCAAACGGAAGCGCTGCAAGTGTTGGGAGGCTATTGTTTTCCTTGCCTCTTTATTCTGATCGGTTAACATTCTTGGAACCCACCGTGCACAAACTTTTGAGTACCCCAATTGTTTAATAATCGTGATCACACTACCTTTACTAAGAGAAATAATGCGACACACTTCATCTGCAGTCACCCGACGGTCACCACGAATGATGTCATCAACTTGCTGAATGTTGTGTGGAGTCACTGCACTCACCGGCCTGCCGCCCCGCTTTTCGTCAGTCAACGGTGTTTGCCCTTCAGCTTCCTTACAACGACGAACCCATCGTCTAACAGTGCTGACATCCACTGTCACAACACCATACACCTTCTTCAGTCTTTCATGAATGCGTATGGGCGTTTCACCTTCTGCATTCAAGAATTCAATCACACAACGCTGTCTCAAACGAACATCGATGTCGGCCATCTTACAAACTTCTGCTGTGCTGCCACCTGTTGACACAGAAAGTTACTACTGCAGTGGATTGCAGAAGAAGGTTTGAGGAATGGCGCCAAATTCAAATTTTTCACTTAACTTAATTTCTTTAAGTAGAAAAAAAATGGGAGGCATTACTTTTTGACCGACCCTCGTAATTTTAATATACACTCTAACACAAAAACACGACACAATACGATTGAATTATCCTGATGGGTCGGAATTCGGTGAGCGTGATGTGCAGACAAATTAATGATTACAGTTTCAGGATAACTGCGTGATTTATTCATGAGAAAGAGCTTCACAAACTGAGCAAGTCAATGACGTATTGGCTGACCTCTATAACGTATGCGGTTATTCGGCTTGGGGTTGATTGACAGAGTTATTGGATATTCTCCTGAGGAATGCCATGCCAAATTCTGCACAATTTGACTCATTAAATCATCAAACTTCCGAAAATTGCTGCAGGGCCCTGCCGATAATGTTCGAGACGTTCTTAACCGAGAAGAGGCCTTGTGACCTTGTTGGCCAAGTTAGGGTTTAGTAAGCACGAAGACAAGTAGTAAAAACTCTGGTCGGGCATTATCTTGCTGAAATGTAATCCCAGAATGACTTGTCATGAAGGCCATAAAAACGAGACGTGGGATATCGTTGACGTAACGCTGTGTTGGAAGTGTTCCTCGGATTACATCCAAATGAGTAGTACTATGAAAAGAAATGTCATCCCAGACCACCATAACTCCTGGTTGCTGGGCCGTATGGTGGGCGACACTCATTTTGATATCCCACTAGTCCGCAGCTCGTGGTCGTGTGGTAGCGTTCTCGCTTCCCGCGCCCGGGTTCCCGGGTTCGATTCCCGGCGGGGTCAGGCATTTTCTCTGCCTCGTGATGACTGGGTGTTGTGTGATGGCCTTAGGTTAGTTAGGTTTAAGTAGTTCTAAGTTCTAGGGGACTGCTGCCCATAGATGTTAAGTCCCATAGTGCTCAGAGCCATTTGAACCATTTTTGATATCCCACTGCTGCCCGGAGCTTCTTCGCTGGTCATTGGGGCTCGTTTGGAAAAGGGCACTGACGACAATTCTAATCCAGTCCATGAGATTACAGGCCCAAGATGTGTCTGGAGACGCCCCAGACAGTGATCGAATACCAGCCTTTGCCCTTTATGGCAAGCCATCCTGGACTTGCGCTTCAGCAAGACAGTGCTCGCCCACACACGGTGAGATTTTCCACTGCTTGTCTCTGTGCTTGCCAAACTCCACTTTGACCAGCAAGGCCTTGCCCGTGTCAGTATGTGGGTGTTATGTTGACGAGTTGCGCAACGGATTGATCTGGCAAGTACCCTTTGGTTCCGGCAAGAAGCAATTCCCACCCCACAGTACCACAGGAGTCAGACAGGCGCTGCTAACGTACCAAAAATGCTTGAAAAACTTTCAGCAATTAATATCTTCTGGAGTCGTCTGCTGTAAGGAAAAGACACAAAAATATTCTTTTTTCTTATGTAACTAGTGGGATACTTGGGTACTGGAGTATTGCTAGTTGGTGTCAGAAAAACATTAAATGAATGGAAAATAGTTTTTATTGCAAAATCTGAGAAAATCAAGTGAAACTTTTATTTATAAACTGATACACAAGTTTCTGGGTTCTTTTCGGAATAGGAGGTTACCTTTTATGGATAAGAATCCTGTTAATGAAATTTATATACAAAGTGTGGGAAAGCTCTTTTATCCCTTTTCTTTAAGAATGTTATTTACTCACAAGGGAACCTCCCCATCGCAACCCCCTCAGATTTAATTACAATTTGGCACAGTGGATAGACCTTGAAAAACTGAACACAGATCGATCGAGAAAACAGGAAGAAGTTGTGGAAAAAATAAGCAAAATGTACAAACTAAGTAGTCTATGCTCAAGATAGGCAATATTAAGGATACTGTGAGCTCAGAAGCGACGTGGTCCCGTGGTTAGCGTGATCACCCGCAGAACGAGACGTCCTCGGTTCAAGTCCTCCCTTGCGTGAAAAGTTTGACTTTTTATTTTCAGTTTATGTGACAAACTCTTTATGTTTTCATCACTTTTTTGGGAGTGATTATCACATCCACAAGAAAACCTAAATCGGGCAAGGTAGAAGAATCGTTTTACCCATTCGCCAAGTGTACAAGTTAGGTGGGTCGACAACATATTCCTGTCATGTGACGCACATGCTGTCACCAGTGTCGTATAGAATATATCAGACGTGTTTTCCTGTGGAGGAATCGGTTGACCTATGACCTTGCGATCAAATGTTTTCGGTTCCCATTGGAGAGACACATCCTTTCGTCAACTAATCGCACGGTTTTGCGGTGCGGTCGCAAAACACAGACACTATACTTATTACAGTGAACAGAGACGTCAATGAACGGACGGACAGATCATAACTTTGCGAAAATAAAGAAAGTAAAATTATCAGCCGAGGCAAGATTTGAACCAAAGACCTCTCGTTCCGCAGCTGCTCTCGCTAACCACGGGACCACGGCGCCCCTGAGCTCACAATCTCCTTAATATTGGCTATCTTGCACATGGACTACTCACTTTGTATATTTTGTTTATTTTTTCACAGTTCCACACAACTTCTTCCTGTTTTCTCGATTGATCTGTGTTCAGTTACTCAATGCCTATCCACTGTGCCAACTTATAACTAAATCTGAGGGGGGTGCGATGGGGATGTTCCCTTGTCATCAGAATGGCTGAGAGCCGCACCTACTCAACTTGAATAACTATCCGATTGAATTTTTTTTATGTACAGTCGAGGCTGTCACATGAGAAATGTAATGGAGTGACGTGAATGAAGTATGTTATTTCTAATGGAGGAAAGTTGGGCCTCACGCTAACTAATACTCTGTGTTCACACCGCAAGTTAAGTGCCACGACCAACGCAGTGAACAAACGCTTAATCACGTGCAGCTCAATAGCTTTTAAGTTGAACACACAGGCCATTATCCCTTATCTCTGGCAAAAACTGTTTTGGTGCCTGGGCGGTTGGCCGGCCGGCGCAGCTGCATGCTAACCCACCGTCCTATGGACTTTCCAGTGGGCTGGTTGCCTCCACTGAACAAACACTCCTGCGGCCGTCGTGTCTTGAATGTTTGTGTATGCCAGCCTCGACTTTTTAATCCCAGTGTGCACTCCCACATTATTTATTAGATTTGCATATTGATTAAATGGAAATATTTAAAACTGACTCTAACCTATCGAGTCTGGGCTCGAATGAAACGTCTTGATACGCAGAATACGATGGTGTGGTCGGAATATGTAAGGAATGAAGGTCGGGAGTGCACACCACCTTACACACGTTAAGAAGGTTTCGCACATTATCAGCAGGGCCCTCCAGCCATTTCAGGATTTTGACTGTCTAACGCGCCAGTTGGACAGAATTTAGCGCAGTATCCCTCAGGAGGACATCCAATAATGCTGATAATCAACGCAAAGCCGAATAACGGCATAAGGGCCACAGGTGGGCCAACATGTTACTGACTTGCTCAATTTTTGAAGCTCTTTATCTTGAATAAATAGCCGAATTTTTCTGAAATTGTAATCATTTGCTTGTCTATAAATACACATTGCATCTGCCCATCTCCGTCCCTCGGAATAATTCCTTCGTGATGAGTCTTTTTTTTCTTACAGTGTTATTCCATTCATAAATGATTGCATTCGTTGTTTATCTGTTGCAGTCTTTTCTGAAATTACGAAAATTATTCATAAAAATACATAAATACATTGTTGAAGGAACATAAAAGTCTTTTCCGACTAGCAAAAGCAGATAAGTCAGCCATGGCGGAACATGCTCTCCTATCGGGTGATCATATAGTGACATTTTCGGAAACTGAAGTTTTATGTACTATGACGAACTATTATCCACGGCTATATAGAGAAGCCATCGAAATATATAAACATGGGGATGATTTTGACAGAGTAGAAGAAGCTATGAAACTCAGCGATGTATGGACAGTTGCGCTACAGAATCGATGGGAAGTTTTTATCTTTGACGTTCTATGTTCGATAGTTATATTTTAGCCTTGACAAGGTTTATCTCTGCTACCACGTGAAATGCAGACCACGCCCACTTTCCAGGGTATTTAGGCCGTTCTTCGACGTCCTACTCGTCAGTTGGCAAGACTCAGCACAACTAGGAGCACCTCCGAAGATGTACAACATAGCTTTGGACGAAACGTCAGGGATAGAAGAGTTCCATGGACCACGGCCATACAACCCGGAAGATTTCTGAGCAGCTGAAACATCCGGTCGTGAAAGCCTTTATTGTGTGGTAGAAATTAAGGTTATTCCAAATAGTCCGATGTTCAACATATTCTTGTACCATGGAAAAAATATTCGAGTGAAATTTGAAAGCGTTGCGATCAATAGTGTACTTAATAGTTCACCTGTTAACATTATTACTTTACTGCAGTCCAATAATCAGTAAGTGAAATCAAAGTAAGCGGAAGTATTACGAAAAGCCAGTTACAAGGTAAATACATTTTGAAGTAGAGGTTATTGGAAGTTAACATGAATTTTCACTTTCAAGAGCAACAGAATTTTTAAGACGTTTAAGAAACTCGGTTCGTTTGCAAGTATCACATGAACCATGACGGAAGACTTATTTCATTTCAAGGTACACGATGATGCAAGACAGATGAAGTATGATTTAAATGACCTCATGATATGTAAATAGTCCTGCGGATAAATGACACCTAATGTGCCACAAAATTTTGTGCGTGAAAAATTAACAATATATTACGAACAGCTTTCATATATTCTACAACACTTCAGTGTGTAGAGCGTGAACTATTTACAAATGCTGTGCAAAACAGAAACTCATGTCTAGCAACTAAGAAACCTGTAGAAAGCGATAGAAAGTGCTTGTGGCGATCTCTAGTGAGCGTTCCTTAATGTGATCCCGATGTTAGTTAAAAGGCTAAAGCACGGACCAAAAAAACATGATTTCCTAGGTGCGCTATCCTCTACGTACAACACTCTCCCATACTATCTCTAGAGAGCTGCACAGATACATGGTGTTTCAAAATGACGTTCCTTACACCAAAAAACATGGCCTCTAAAATGCATACCTTAAGAGCTACGAGCACTTGTTCATCTTCACTAAGCCGGCCGCTGTGGTCGAGTGTTTCTAGGTGCTCCAGTTCGGAACCAAGCGGCTGAAACGGTCGCAGGTTCGAATCCTGCCTCGGGCATGGATATGCGTAATGTCCTTAGGTTAGTTAGGTTTAAGTAGTTCTAAGTCTAGGGGACTGATGACCTCAGATGTTAAGTCCCATAGTGCTTAGAGCCATTTGAACCATCTTCGCTACAATGAACACATCTTTTCTAATGACCAAGTGCTCATAGCTCTTAAGACATGAATTTAGAGCTCATGTATACTGTGTAGTGTAGGGAACCTATCCCCAAATTTTAGCCGGCCAGGGTGGCCGAGCGGTTCTAGGCGCTACAGTCTGGAACCGCGCGACCGCTACGGTCGCAGGTTCGAATCCTGCCTCGGGCATGGATGTATGTGATGTCCCAAGCTACCCAAGGACGACTCACGCCCCGTCCTCACAGCTTTACGTCTGCCAGTACCTCGTCTCTATCCATTTGGCTGGCTACATCTAGCGCCACCATCTGTCGGAACTTCACCAAACTATAGGTGCTGAAGCGGGAATATTCCACGATGTCCCACAACTAGCTCAGCATTTTTTTTCCCACGGAAACTGACCAAGAAAGAAATGTGATGAATTACAACGCCCCTCGTAGTATTGGCCTATAGCGTTAGTCAAGAAATGTCAGACTGTGTGCTTACCGCTCGACTTACGGTACCGTAATTTATGGCTTTTATTAGCCGGATACGTACACCTGTAAGGGAAATGAAACTCAGAGTGGATAAATTGCTGTATAGGTACACTATGTGATCAAAACTATCCGGACACTCCCAGAAACATATTAGTTGCATTGAGCTGCCACCTACTGCCAGGTAGGCGATATAATTGACCTCAGCAGTCATTAGTCATTGTGAGAGAGCAGAATGCGGCTCTCCGCGGAACTCACCGACTTCGAACGTGCTCAGGTGATTGGGTGTCACTTGTGTCATACATCGTACGCGAGATTTCCACAGTCCTAAACATCCATAGGCCCACTGTTTGCGATGTGATAGTGAAGTGGAAACGTGAAGGGACACGTACAGTACAAAAGTGTACAGACCGACATCGTCTGTTAACTGACAGATTCAAAAAATTGTTCAAATGGGACTTAACATCTATGGTCATCAGTCCCCTAGAACTCAGAACTACTTAAAGCTAACTAACTTAAGGACGTCACACAACACCCAGTCATCGCGAGGCAGAGAAAATCCCTGACCCCGCCGGGAATCGAACCCGGGAATCCGTGCGCGGGAAGCGAGAACGCTACCGCACGACCATGAGCTGCGGATGAACTGACAGAGGCCGTCGACAGTTGAGAAGGGTCGTAATGTGTAATAGTCAGACATCTATACAGAACATCACACAGGAATTGCAAACCGCATCAGCATCCACTGCAAATGTTATGACAGTTAGGCGGAAGGTGAGAAAACTTGGATTTCATGGTCGGACGACTGCTCGTAAGTCACACATCACGCCGTTAAATGCCAAACGATGCCTCGCTTGGTGTAAGGGGCGTAAACATTGGACGATTGAACAGTGGAAAAACGGTGTGCGGAGTCACGAATCACGGTACGCAATGTGGCTATCCGATGGCAGGATTTGGGTATGCCGAATGCTCGGTGAACGTCAACTGCCAGAGTGTGTAGTGCCAACAGTGAAATTCGGAGCCGGTGGTGTTATGCTTTGGTCGTGTTTTTCATGGAGGTGGCTTGCACCTCTTGTTGTTTTGCGTGGTACTATCACAGTACAGGCCTACATTGATGTGTTAAGCACCTTCTTGCTTCCCACTGTTCAAGAGCAATTTGGGGATGGCGATAGCATCTTTCAACACGACTGCGCACCTGTTCATAGTGCACGGCCTGTGGCGGAATGGTTACACGACGATAACATCCCTGTAATTGACTCGCCTGCACAGAGTCCTGGCCTGAATCCTATAGAACACATTTGGGATGATTTGGAAGGCCGACTTTGTGCCAGGTCTCACTGTCCGACATCGATACCTCTCCTCAGTACATCACTCCGTGAAGAATGGCCTGCCATTCCCCAAGAGACCTTCCAGCACCTGACTGAACGTATGCCTCCGAGAGTGGAAGCTGTCATCAAGGCTAAAGTTGGGCCAACACCATACTGAATTCCAGCATTACTGATGGAGGGCGCCACGAGCTTGTAAGTCATTTTCAGCCAGGTGTCCGGATACTTTTGATCACATAGTGTAGTTGCCAATGTGTGAGCGACATACTGTAGTAGTATCATCACATGGTCCCTAGTTTCTAAGACTCTGTTCACAGTGACACTGAACTGCTGCTATAATATTTTCACCTAAGAGACTGTGTTGGCTTACACGATACACAGGGTGGGGGGGGGGCTGACTGTGACCTGATGATGGTGTAAGGGTACTACATTTTAAAATTATATTTCACAGACTGAATTGTGCCAAAGAGTAAAAAAGACGTTATATTGAAGTATACTGATCGTATGAATTGTTTAAGAAGTCCAGACATTGCAAAAGACAAATAGGAGGCATGTAGCATAAAGTGAGTAATCAAGAAAGACTGAATCCCAGTACTGATACTGACTACAGATTTCAAGAGTCCTACACAGAATGATTTAAAGCTATATTTTTCTATATAACGTTCGGAATTTCTAACTCGAGAATAATAATATCGCCAAATAGGAAAACGTTCATGTGCCATATCTTATTTCCTACAAAAATGTCGTATATCGTGACCTATGACTTTAATGTCGGTTGCAGATATTTCTAGAAGAGATACAGAGCAGAAAAATATTTACGGTAAACAAATATGAAACTTGAAAATACATCTCCATCTAAATAAGTAAATATCTTTATGGCAGTTAAATGCTTGTTATTAAAACAACGGACGTGGAGCGATATGTAACTGAACCATTGAAAATTAGTTTCGAATTGTTGTGCGTGGTGCCCTTCGCGGGCCTTCGATGTCTGGTCATCTTCTGCTTTCATACCTCTCCTGTGATGGTCATAACTTAAATAAGCCAGACTAATTTCCGGTTTGGTTTAACCCGAAATATTAACGAGTACAAGAATATTTTTGGTGTTAGTTTCCGCGTATTATGAGTAATCAACGAATATATTGGGCTAATAAAACTGGTGCCATGGACGTAATAATAGACGATTGATTAATACTATGGACACAGAGGGTGAATGAATGCAATGCAGCTGATACAAGCTCTTTCGGATATTCATGTTCTCATGCTTGAAGTATAAGGAGGAGATATCTCTGACGGTCGCCAATGCCTGTAACTGTATTTTAATAGGCTTTCAGCTGTCAATATACAATAATTACCAAAGTGAAAATTGACATTCAGCTGTCATATTACATACAGTCATGGTATTCATGTGCACTGATAGTCTCTCGTAATTATTGTTGATTCACTTTTTCTTTTCACAATATGTAACAGAAATGATTAACTTCTTACGGTCCGGGTTCACTGAAGAACACCATATTTGCCATTTACTGTAGAAATTTTTTACTTCAAATTGCAATTTTGGCCCCTGGGCTATTCACAAGTGGTACTGCAAGAGATATTGCTCAGCACATGTCACACGTTGAATCCTTCGACATGTATACATTTCATGGTCAAAAAAAGGTCTTTTAACTGTAGAAAAACAGTTTACGTAAGGCGAGTACGAAGCTCTATACCTGTAAAATGATGTAAATTACGTGAAATATTACCAATGTTAACACCATTCACGTAAATCGCTACAAATCAAATTTCTAGCGCATTGTTTACATGTAAACTAAGTCCTTGTTTCCCCAATTTTTGTTGTAAATTATTGTTTTATAGCTCTTGAAATTCAGTCTGCTCTTCATGATTACTAAATTGCGATAAGAGTCTATATCTTTTCACGGGTACACCGTAAAATCCAATACCTGTTTTCAGAACCTCTGCCTGACCGTCACGGAATTAATTTAGAATCTTCCAGTGTCTCCGTGTCTTCTCCAAAAAATCTCCTTTTTTTGAACAGTTTATTCGCTATTACTAGATGAAGTAGAGTTGGTAGAACTCAGCTTTTCCCTCCTAATTTCTAACACCAAGCCAATATTCCCCAGTAACTCTCTCTTCTACTCACTCCTCCTCACTCTTATACTAAAACTTTCCAAACACCCTTGATTTATTAATTTTCACCTCTCCTTATATACTGTATTACCCGTCCTATGTCCTCATATGTAGTATGATTCAAGAAGTTGCACACACGTTGAAGGAGCTCACAGGGGAGTTGATATAAAATTTTGGAGTAGGAACTTGTGATCTTAGATGCATTCATGAGTCAAGAGAAATTTTGGAATTTTAGGAACATCAATAACAATGAATCCACATGCGCTATGGGTTCAGAAAAGCCAATATAATGTTGATGTGTACATATTTGATGTGTACATACAACTGGTTGTCGTTCATGCCGTTAATGCCTTGTGTATCAGTTGCTGTGCATGCACAGCTGTTTCTTATTCGTGTGCTCTGAAATCGGAAGGGAAGATTCAATACCACAGTTACCTCGCTCACCTGACATGACACCTCTTAATTTTTTGTGAGAGCATGTCAAAAGACTTATGACCGTGACAACAGTTCCCGTCGAGAAGACATTTCTTGCCAGTGTACTTACAGAGTTGATGAGGTTCGAGCTATTCTTCCTGCACTTGGTAGAGTGCGCCAGAATTTTCTACAAAGACCCAATGCTTGTACTGATTGTGATGATGTTCAGTTTAAATACCTTCAGGAAGGACCAACATTGTCCTTTAAACGGTACACCAACGCTGAATTTCAGACGAGTGTACGTTGATTGTCGTTGATATTGCTGACATTCCAAAGCTTTCACTAGTCACAATTACTTGAAAGATCATAGGTTCCTGTTCCAGAACTGTATTTCAATTCCTCTGTCAGCCTCTTGAGTTTGTGCAGGAACATTCGAATTTTTAACTTTTAATCTTCTGTTTGTGACGTCAGCGTATGTACTTGGATTAATGTTGTTTCCATTGGTTTGTTGTCCATTCTGACGAGAATGATCCTATCACTGAACTGTTCTCAGTAACTCACTCTCCACCCTACTTTCCAATTCAAACGAAATCTACTTCCCTTATACCATCTCCTGCTACTGTTGATAATAACCTATATTTGTCTGACCAGAAATCCTTATCTTCTGTCCATTTCACTTCACTAACTCTCATTGAATCTAGACGGAGCCTCTGGTTTGACTTTCCAGTTTTTTTGGCTTCCCTACAATGATCATATCTCTGAGATTTCACGCTCCGACACTTAGAATGTTAGCCTTTTGTTGGTTATTCAGTCTTTTTCTCATTGTCACAAGCCGAAGTCTACAACCTGGCCAAGGATTTTAGCCTGACTAGACAGATGGTCCAAATGGCTCTAAGCACTATGGGGCTTAACATCTGAGGTCATCAGTCCCCTTGACTTAGAACGACATAAACCTAACCTAAAGACAACACACACATCCATGCCCGAGGCAGGATTCGAACCTACGACTGAACAACACAAAAAACAACGTATGGGAAGTGCACTTCAGTTTTTGACACACTACAGTGAACAAGGCCATTGTTTTCTTTCTCAGATAGTTACGAGGGATGAAACTTGGGTATCGTACGACACACCTGAAGCAAAACGGCAATCAGTAGAATGGACGCACACTTCATCCCCAGTGAAGGTTAAGCCTAAGCTAATCTTGAGACTGCGAAAAGTCATGTGCACCGTTTTCTGGGACAGAAAAAGGCACTTTGCTGATTGATTTCTTACCGCGAGGCCAAACAATCAATGCACATGGTTACTGCGAGACCATTAAGAAATTGCGCCGCGCAATACAGAACATGCGCCGACGATTACTGTCAAAATGTGTTGTTTTTTTCCACGATAATGCCCGACCTCACACGGTGAATGTGACCAAACAACTCTTA
Organism: Schistocerca americana; assembly: GCF_021461395.2. Classification (NCBI taxonomy): domain Eukaryota; kingdom Metazoa; phylum Arthropoda; class Insecta; order Orthoptera; family Acrididae; genus Schistocerca; species Schistocerca americana. The sequence goes on from NC_060127.1 coordinate 28,946,233, forward strand.
CGGGAATTTTACCGGGAGGCGTTTGATCATCCTCCGTACAGCCCGGACCTCACTCCTAGCGACTTTCATCTCTTCTTACACCTAAAATCTGTCCTTGACGATGAAAACTTCAACGATGACGACGAGCTGAAAGAACATGTTATCACATGGTTGAATACACAGACGGAAACCTTCTGTGAAGAAGGCATACAAAAACTTGTGCCACGCTATGACAAATGTCTAAAAAATTTCGGAATCTGTGTAGAAAAGTAGTTTAGCAGTTAAAGATTTTTGTACTATAAATATTTTTTCTGTATCTGTACACGTTTGTTTTACGTAACCGAACGGAACTTACTTCGTGGACATACCTCATATACTCTGTATATATAAGTTAGTGCACTCTGTATATAAGTTCCAGGACGGGGTGTTCTGTTTCTGAATTTGCAATACTGAACAGGACCATAGGTTGTTGTTATGTTACCTGCTATGTGTATGTCCTTGAAAGGAGGTAGGTCACGTTTCCACACAAACTCAGTAGATGGCAGGGCTGTGCTTAGCAACACACTGATTAGTTTCTTGGTGCATTAGTCACCATGACACAGGGGGTGCTGACTGTGAGCAAAAAGTGAACGTTAAGTTCTGAGTTAGGCTCGGGGAAACCCTTAGTGAAACGTGGACAATGATTAAGCAACCATATGCAGGCGAGTCACTTTCAGTGACCTAAAAGGTTTAGTGAGGGCAGAACTTCAGTGCAACACGATCCTAGATCTGTTCACCCGTCCACAGCACATACCAATACAAACGTGGAGCGTGTTAGCCAGTTATTGCAAGAAGACCTTCATGGAACTGTGAGTGCAATGTCAGAAGAACTTAATTTGAATCGTGATGTGTATGCGAAGATTTTACGGGAAGATTTAGGGAAACGGAAACGTAATGCAAAATTTGTCGCTCACGCTCTAACAGACGAACACACGGAGGAAAGTCAAACAATTTCTGCAGTACTACTGGATAGAGCCAGTCGTAATCCCACATTTCTGTCAAGATTATTGCTGGGGATGAAAGCTGGTGCCAATAGTACGACCCTCACACGAAGCGTCAAAAGTGCTGAATGGCGGAGTTCTGTGTCGCCTATCGCGAAAAAAAGACGACAACTTTCGAGAAAGAGAATGTTGATGGGATTCTTTGAAAGAAAAGGGTTAGCTCACCATGAGTATGTTCCTCCAGCCAAAACTGTGGGCCAAACTCTTTACATGGAAATCTTGAATGTCTGCGAGAAGCAATTAGACGTCGATGCCCAGAATTGTGGTATCCTCAGGAATGGTTCTTACTGCGTGGCGACGCAGTAGCCCATACTGTTTTATCTGGCCAATCATTCTTTTATTGCCATCCCACATCCGTCATATTCGCCCGACCTCTCGCCTTGCGATATTGTCTTGTTTCTGTGAGCGAAAAGGCAACTGAAAGGACTGCTTCATCACGGTATTGCAGACATGAAAGGGGCTGTGACAAATGAGCTTACAAGCTGTGCAGATGAAAATTTCCCTGCTTGCTCCCAATACCTGCAGAACCTTTGGCAACTGTGTATGGGTACCCAAGGGGAGTAGTTCGATAAGAGGCAGTGTCATTACTTGATAGGCGCAATTTTCTCTTTTTTCTAAACCTGTGCTGCAACATTTTTAAGGGAGTATAATATGTATGAGGATCATTCAAATGAAGCCTGGTCAGTGCGTCTACCTTTTCCTTGTACGTAAGGTGGCACCACGTAGCTGCGGGTATGGTGACGCCATCTATTGGTAGAGAGACTGACGGGTGCTCGCCGTTTGACGTTGCATAACGCCAGTGTGGTTTCACGCCGAAGAGAAGGTGGTCACACAAGTTATCGTCCACTAGCGAACATGTGGTGCTGCAGAAGAATGCTGAAGATTAGATGGGTAGATCACGTAACTAATGAGGAGGTATTGAATAGAACAGGGGAAAAGGTACCGGTTGGTAGGACACGTTCTGAAGGCATCAAGGGATCACAAATTTAGCATTGGAGGGCAGCGTGGAGGGTAAACATCGTAGAGGGAGACCAAGAGATGAATACACTAAGCAGATTCAGAAGGATGTAGGTTGCAGTAGGTACTGGGAGATGAAGAAGCTTGCACATGATAGAGTAGCATGGAGAGCTGCATCAAACCAGTCTCAGGACTGAAGACCACAACAACAAACCGAACATGCAGACGAGTAAGGAGGAACAACGAGGAGTGATTCGGTTTTTGGCGGCGGAGGGAGTTGGAGGTCGTGAAATGGATCGACGGATGAAGGCTGTGTATGGTGAGTACAGTCTGAGTCGTTCAAGTGTTGTGGAATGGCGCAAACGATTCCTTGAGGGCCGCGAACCACTGGAAGACGATGCTCGTCCTGGACAGGCCCATCGTGTCATCGCACCGGAAATGATTTCGAAAGTGAATGCTTTAGTCTTGGACAACGGCAGAATCACCGTGGACGAGGTCCATCGGGTACTGGGTATTAGCGTGGGCACGGCCCACACCATAATGCATCAACCTTTAGCTTTCGAGAAACCTGTGCACAGTGCGTTCCCCTACAACAGACGGCCGAACAGCGCAATACTCGAATGGCGTTGTCTTTGAGTCATCTGCAGCGTTATCATGAGGAGGAATACGGCTTTCTGTCGCGTATTGTCACAGGTGACGAAACATTGGAACCGGAAAGCAGGCGTCAGAGCAAGCACTGGAAACATGCGACTTCACCACCTTCAAAGAAGGTACACCAGATCTGGTAAGGTCAAGATATCCTTCTTTTTTGACCAGAAGGGCCCACTGCTTGTCGAGTTCCTGGAACGGGGAACCAGAATCAATGCCCAGCATTATCAAGACACTTTACATAAAACTTAGACGAGCCATCAAGTCGAAACGCCGAGGCGTGTTGTCCAGTGGTGTTATCCTGCAGCACGACAATGCCCTCCCATACACGGCCAGTGCTATGAAGACGACATTGCAGCAGTTTCGGTGGCAAGATCTGGAACATCCGCCGTACAGTCCCGACCTTTCACCGCGTGACTTTCACGTTCCTGAACCTCTAAAACAAGCAGTTCGCTTCCATTGATTAGCAACGGACAACGAAGTGTGTGACTGGGTCCAGGCCTGGATCCGACAGCCGTCTACTAGCTTCCTCAAGGATGGAATCGACCGGACAGTGTTGCAATGGGATACATGTGCCTACAGCTTTGGCGACCATTTTTGAGTATATGTACTGTGTATAACCACATTTTTGAGTTAATTAAGTCGTTACCATTACTTTACACTAGTGACCGGGTTTCATTTGAATGCCACTTATACGTTTCTTACACGAGAATAAATAAATGGTCGCTTCTCCCTTGAAAATCCCCTGCTGGAGATCCGAATAGGGGACGAGTTCGATTTATACGTTACGCATTTCTAATGAAATGTTCGAAATTTTATAGTATACATAAAACGCTGGAATGTCTACCATTTTCATTCTCTCTCTAGCCTCCCTCGCCCCATCCTACTCTGTCTCCATCTTCTTGTCCGTTCAGAATAGTCTAACCCGTCTACATTTGACCCGAATGGTATACTACACTATGCAGATTGCTGCGCTCTTTTTTTCTTTGTGTGTTTTGTATGAAAAAGATTCTGCTCTATAAAACTGCATAAATTTATGTGCACCTGGTGCGGCTTAAATAAATCATTCGTACTGTTCAACGTCGCCCATCAGGTTACGGAAAAACGAACTCTTTTTAGGTCTGGACCCGTTAGCCCGTTGGTGCTTTTTTAATGATGATAATAGTGCTCAACGGCGGAAGTGGAGCGCATTGGGTTATTTGTTTCGTAATGGACGTTCCATATAGCAGCGTAATCTAACTACGAAATTCTCCGCTATTGCGTCGTACTAATGGCCCTAAAAATGAAGCACGCCGTCATTAGTTTCCAGCAATGAAATGTGCGTCCACGAAATACAAGAGAATCTTTTTGCCTGCTAACACGCAGCAGTGTTCCGTGAAACTGCATGGGACATGTGTGACCAGTCTAGCGCAGAACATATATATTACGCTGCTAGAAGTTGGTGTCGCCACTTGCAAACATCAAATCAGGAAAACAAATTGGTAATATGAATATGAAATATCAATAGTAATATGCAGTGTGTAAACAGTAACGAATATTTTGGTAGGTGGTAGTAACCGTCAAAATTAGAAAGAAAGTCCAATAAACATGTGACCAGAAACGCATGCTTTTGAGATCTGTGCACTTGTCAATAGTGGCTGAACACATTAGGATGTGATATCTCCGCCTCCGTCAAGACGAGAACGACATGGAGGAAACAAACACTGTATAGGCACAGTCTTGGCGTCGGGGATCCGTTAACGGAGTTCACTGTTGTACAAGTCTGTATCGACGTACTCTAGTGTACATATCAGTCTGAGCACTAATGGGTTGTCCACAAGTAGATTTGTTGTTTGCATTGGAGGTACTGTAGCTGCAGTCTTTTTAGTGTGTGTTATAGCGCAGGTTTTTACTTGCAACGATAGGTATCTACAGTGGTGTGGTATCTACCTACAAAAATGTTTTAATTGTTATGTTCACTGTTCTTGTGATGCTTCTACCATCGTGTACAAGAATGGCTCAGTGTATTTTCTTTTCTTTTCCTCGTGTTAGCTGTGGAATCGTGCTAATCGAGATGTAGTAGGGGGGAGGTGTGTTGAGAAAACCAGTCACGTGTTCTTTCAGCCCGACAAACTTTGCTGTTGTGTTTATTTGCCCCTCTGAGCAGTGAGCCCTTGCGAGGTGACCGACCGCAAATGCTCATTGCATTCTCTCGCAAAGTTCTCTCTCTAACAGATTGGGATGGACATTCATTCAAACAATTCCTGTAGAGTTTGGAAAGGATTTTTATTCACAAGCCGTCAAACGCGTCTCTGATCCGCCTCAGTCAGAACATTTTTCCGACGGCAAATTTGACGTTGTGTCGTGGCGACGCGTGTAACACCACTGCTTGCACACACGGTGAACAGTCCGTCCCGAAACCAAACAAATCCAGCACCTTTACACGTTGTAAGGCGATGGACACGGTCAAACACGATTGTCTTTTTGTCACTATATCGGGACCTTGTTTCTAGCCTTGCTTACCCACAATGTCCATTTGAAATGTACGAGTATATGTCTCACTAAGCGCAGCTACCTTACGCTCACTTAGAGGCAGCGCGACGGCGTTTGAGCACGGGACTGAATCGCTGCGCCATCTGTAAAGGCTTGACGATCATCTGCGATGACTAATTTTTTTTTTGCCCAGCGAGCATATTTCGGGACTAATTCCATACTACATGTGTCCAATTTTTATTGATTACAGAGAGACAAATGTTAGAATGTAAACTTGTGCTCATAAATTAAGGATAATGCTGATACATGGTGAAACAATGCTCTGGTAGGCAGTTTGCGGGTTTAATACGCCACGGGTGCATTTGACCTGCGGTCGTCGCACGGTGGCGCTGGCAGCAGTCCACATACGCAGAGGTGTGTTGGTGCATGTCAGAGTACGGTGCAGCGAGTAAGTGTGCAGACGTTTCCAGACATGCTAATGGTGACTGTGTATTGAAAATGGCTCAAAGAACATATATTAATGACGTTATGAGGGGTAGAATATAGGGCGACTGGAGGCTGGTCAAACGCAGCAGGTCGTAGCACGGGCCGTCCGTGTGCTACGATGTGTGATCTCAAGACTACGGCAACGATTCCAGCAGACAGGAAACGTGTCCAGGCGCTACAGTACAGGACGTTCACAGTGTACAACACCACAAGAAGACCGATATCTCAACAACAGTTCACGCACACGGCCACGGAGTACTGCAGGTAGCCTTGCTCGCGACCTTACCGCAGCCGCTGGAACAGTTGTCTCCAGACACACAGTCTACAGACGACTGGACAGACATGGTTTGTTCATCCGGAGATCTGCAAGGTGCATTCCACAGACCCCTGGTCACAGGAGAGCCCGTAAAGCCTGGTGTCAAGAACACAGTATATGGTCATTGGAACAGTGGTCCCAGATTACGTTCACGGACGAGTCCAAGTATAGTCTGAACAGTGATTCTCGCCGGTTTTTCATCTGGCGTGAACCAGGAACCAGATACCAGATACCAGCCCCTTAATATCCTTGAAAGGGACCTGTATGGAGGTCGTGGTTTGATGGTGTGTGGTGAGATTATGATTGGTCCACGTACACCCCTGCATGTATTTGACAGAGGAACTGTAAGAGGTCAGGTGTATCTGGACCATTTTGCACCAGTATGTCCTCCTTTTCAGGGGTGCAGTGGGTCCCACCTTCCTCCTGATGGATGATAACGCACGGCCCCACCGAGCTGCCATCGTGGAGGAGTACCTTGAAACAGAAGATATCAGGCGAGTGGAGTGGCCTGCCTGTTCTCCAGACCTAAATCCCATCGAGCACATCTGGGATGCTCTCAGTCAACGTATCGCTGCACGTCTTCAAACCCCTAGGACACTTCAGGAGCTCCGGCAGGCACTGGTGTAAGAATGTGAGGCTGTACCCCAGCAGCTGCTCGACCACCTGATCCAGAGTATGCCAGTCCGTTGTGCGGCCTGTGTATGTGTGCAAGGTGGTCATATCCCATGTTGATGTCGGGGTACATGCGCAGGAAAAAGTGGCGTTTTTCAGCACATGTGTTTCGAGACGGTTTTCTCAACTTATCACCAATATCATGGACTTACAGATCTGTGTCGTGTGTCTTCCCTATGTGCCTATGCTATTAGCGTCAGTTTTGTGTAGTGCCGCGTTGTGTGGCACCACATTCTGCAATTATCCTTAATTTATGAGCATGAGTGTAGTCCAGACAAATACTCGGTGAAGGTATTAAGAAAAGCAAGTTACTTCGCTGCACTTTCTAATTCTCTTAGCGTCACCGAGTACAGACCTTCTGAGATCGTCTTCCTGTCGTTTTACGAAGTCAGCACAACTCGTAATCCGAATGTTTGACTCTTGTGATTACTTTTTCTTCGTAGACTTTGCCTTTAAACCATTACCACAGATGAAAATGTAAAGGGGTAAGGGCCTGGAGACTTTGATGGCCAAGAAACGTGATCATTCCTGCCGATCCATCTACAGGGGGATTTTATAGCTGGGGTGTCACCTGGCGTCTAGAACGCGCTCCGTCATGCTGGAAGAACATATCCACCTTATAGGCCAAACGAAAGTCTTCCAATAATGGTGGAAGTTCTCGAAGAATGTCTAGATAACGAAGCACAGTAAGACAATGCGGTAGCGCTACAGGCCCGAAGAACTACCATACAAAGCCGTATATTTGCAGGCAAGCGTACCTGAAAACGTATTCTTGAAAAGCTCTTGTCTAGGGCATTTGCGCTTCCATCAAATCACTGAAGTGAACCAAGATTTTTGCAGGTATCGTCGCGGATATGGCTTCATCAGTGAACAGTGTTAGTCGAACTATCCGGCGATTTTCAGTTGGCTAAATACAAAATTCCTTCTCGAAGATGTTGAATCCGCTGTAAATGATGATCATACTGACCGCACCTGCATGGTGTACACTATGTGATAGAAAGTATCCGGACACCTGGCTGAAAATGACTTAAGACTTTCTGGCGCCCTCCATCGGTAATGCTGGAAATCAGTATGGTGTTCGCCCAACCATAGCCTTCATGACACCTTCCACTCTCGCAGGCAAACGTTCAATCTGGTGCTGGAAGGTTTCTTGGGGAATGCCAGACCATTCTTCACGTACTGCTACCCTGAGGAGAGGTGTCGATGTTGGTCGGTGAGACCTGGCACGATCTCTGCGTTCCAAAACATCCCAAAGGTGTTCTACAGGATTCAGGTCAGGACTCTGTGCAGGCCAGTCCATTACAAGGATGTTATTGTCGTGTAACCACTCCACCACAGGCCATGCATTATGGACAGGTACTCAGTCGTGTTGAAAAATGCAATCGCCATCCCTGAATTCAACTATGGGAATCAAGCAGGCGCTTGAAACATCAATGTAGGTCTGTGCTGTGATAGTGCCAAACAAAACAACAAGGAGTGAAATTCCCCCTGTGGTGTCACCGCCAGACACCACACTTGCTAGGTGGTAGCCTTTAAATCGGCCACGGTCCGTTAGTATACGTCGGACCCGCGTGTTGCCACTGTCAGTGATAGCAGACCGAGCGCCACCACACGGCAGGTCTAGAGAGACTTACTAGCACTCGCCCCAGTTGTACAGCCGACTTTGCTAGCGACGCCACACTGACAAATACGCTCTCATTTGCCGAGACGATAGTTAGCATAGCCTTCAGCTAAGTCAACTGCTACGACCTAGCAAGGCGCCATCACCAAGTTATATTGAGATGATAATCCTGTATCAACAAGACCAATGTTCACCAATTGTGGATTAAAGTTAAGTATTCCAGCAGCTACGTACTTTTCTTTATAGCATTCATTACGTATCCTGTTTCAGACCTCACGCCAACCTGCGTGAGTTTAAGCGCGTGCCTTTCGGCTTCCTCTCATTGTGTCTAGGCTGTCTTGCCTAGACACAACACCCCCCCCCCCCCAGCCTCCCGCCCCCCGCTCCCCGCCCCCCGCCCCCCGCCCCAGATGAAAAATACGACCACACCAAAACACTACCGCCTCCGAATTTTACTGTTGGCACTATACACGCTAGAAAATGACGTTTATCGGGTATTCGCCGTACCCGCACCCTGCCATCGGATCGCCACATTATGTAGCGTGATTCGTCACTCCACACAACGTTTTTCCACTGTTCAGTCGGCCAATTTTTACGCCCCTTACACCAAGCGAGGCGTCGTCATCCTTACTCATTCGTCATCGGATATCGGGTGCGGTATGTAGGTGCATGGGGTCAGCCCACTGACCGACTGGCCGTTGTTGACGTTTGGACCTTCCAGACGTCTCAGTCAGGTATGTCTTCAGTTGGCACCGGGAGGCGGACTGCGCTCTGGTCGAATCCTCCCACCGAGGAAAACTCCACGCCTGTACAGAGCAGTGAAACCGGGTCGCCGCACCTTGATGTCTCGGCAACGGAGGTGCGCGAACAATCTAGTGTGCACTGCTATCTGGTACTCTGTGGTTGAGGTTTGGTCTACCGTATTCTCGGCACTAATCATCAAAGTTTCTGTGCCGAGACGCGTTCGATCATAGGTGCGACTCCTAAACGAAGCTGCATGCCGTGTGATTTTTTTAGTGACAACAGCAACTCTATTCCGCCGCCAGGTTTCAACCTACAGCGGCCATCTACGGAGTCCTCCTTGCTGTAGCCCTGACGTATTTGCTTCTCTGGCTCTGGATCGTCACCGGCGACGGCTGTCTCCGACTGATCCAATGCGATAATTTTCACCTGTTCGGGCTTCTGAACCATTGCGTACCTCGTTGCATTCGCGCAAGTGCTGGGTGTCCTTATTTATTGTTCAGACAGGTTCTAGTTCCGTCTCAGAAAACAGTTGGTGCCGCTGGCTAGAATCGGCCTTAAGTTTATGAGAAGTGTGGCTCCGGTCTTTCTGGTGTTTAAAAAGAGCTCAGCTATGGGAGAAGATCCGAAGCAGTTTTGTGTAACTTTCATTAACTTTGCTCGTAAATATGTATGGATGTTTGTTTATGCCAAAAAATATGTTTTTGCTTATTGGAAGTTAATGTCGTTCATGTGACGCCAGTATTTCCCATGCATGGATAATAGTGCGTTTTCATAAATTATTGTATTAGATTGATGAGTAAGTTCGTAGAGCTTTTGTTTTACATGTTTGTATTCCCGTTGCTATGGGTTTGTTTATCGATTGTCGTTTCTTATTCGTAGTTCAGTGTTGCTGTTTCAGTCTACGTATTGTCATTTTGTTATCTGGAGATAGGGAGTGGTGCTTGGACGCCGAGAAATGGAGTGCCTAGTGGAGAAATCGGTACGTTTCCGACATATTCCTCTGCAAGAATCCAGTAGAAGTATGTCAGCAGCGGAAGCAGCCAGGTATATTTATGCCGTGTATGGAGATAGTACCATTGGACAAAACACGGTAAGAAAATGGAAAATGACTATCTCGTTTGAAGGAAGATTATTATTTTGACATTAGTTAAATGGAAATGCCGTGTGGCTAGGGCGTCCCGCCTTTCGATGTGACGGCACTTCGACGAATTTCGTGTCGATGGGGATGAAATGATGGTGATAAGGACCCTTTTCTTTCACTTGCCGCCCTGATTTTACGACCCACCACCTGATTGCTTATCGTAGGTCTTTATTGGCCACTTGGGTGCTGCGATCGGTATATGGGCGCTGATGTGGCTGAACCTCCACACCAGTTCCCGCATCCGGTCGCACCGTTGCCCGTGCTCCTAGTTGATCTTGTTTTGTTTTTGTCTCTTTTCTTTTGTTTTCTTTTACTTGGTTATCTATGTTTGATATTTATCTTTCTTTTCTTTTCTTTATGGCAGCTTTCCCAAACCGTTTAACAAAAAAATTTACGTGAAGTTTAAATTTTGAAAAAGAGAAACAAAGCCGGCCGAAGTGGCCGTGCGGTTGTAGGCGCTGCAGTCTGGACCCGCGAGACCGCTACGGTCGGAGGTTCGAATCCTGCCTCGGGCATGGATGTGTGTGATGTCCTTAGGTTAGTTAGGTTTAACTAGTTCTAAGTTCTAGGGGACTAATGACCTCAGAAGTTGCGTCCCATACTGCTCAGAGCCATTTTTGAGAGATACAAAAATATAGTTTAGAATGAAGAAGAGGAAAGAAGATAGGAAAGGAAGAAGTTTATAGTCCCTCCACCCTGGGGAACTGAGGATGAAAGCCTTGGAAGTAGTGGTCAAGCCATTGATCCTCAGTCTCCAATCCTTTGCTTACCTTTAACTAAGAAGATCTATGCTAATCTATAATTTCTGTGCTAATTACTAAAGCTGTTACTAAGATAATTACGCTATTAACAGGTTTAAAGCGCCTTGTTTGCCTGTGGCAATTGCGACGGAGCGTCGACACTGTTTACATCTATTCATGTTGAGCTTTAGTTATGTGTAATCTATTGTGATACCTGTACATAATGTTTAGACTAATGCATTTCTGTCGGTCTTCTTTCTGTCTCTTGTTTTCATCCTCCACACCATGGCGTCTATGTAGGTGCTGCATCTAGGCTTGTCGACTGTACAGTCTCTCGCGCCTGTAATCTTTATGGCATTCATCTGAGATTTTTTTCTGTCAGTACGTTTAGTTCGTCCCATAATTCTGGTGTTCTGATTGCATCATATATGTGTCGTTCAGTTTGTAAGTGTTTTATTCCTGGTGTGTTCCTGTGTTGTCTGTATTTCCCGCAGAATAGGATTGTGTGTTCGGGGGTTCCCATACCTCCGCACGTGCGTGTAGATGTGTCTCTTAGACTCATGCGGTTCAAGTGCGTGGGATAAGGTGCGTGCCCACTCAAGGTCATCACAATACCCAGTCCCTGAGCGGAGAAAACCTTCGGCCCCGGGCCGCGAGGTATGACATTCCATCGCGCTGACCACTCAGCTTCCAGGGGCGGACATTTTGACATTAGTGATTCTCCATGTTCAGGAACGTCTTGAGGGGTTGATGACGATCGTTTAAAGGCATTAATCGGAAATGATCGACGTCATTGTACTCACGAACTGGTAAATATAATGAACTATGATAGTTCCACCGTCGTGCGACGTTTACATGCAATGAGGAAGGCTCAAAAATCGGGTGTACGTGTACCGCATGTTCTAAGACAAAATCGCAAAAAGCAGCGGGTGGTCATAGGTGCATCACTACTTGTTCGTCTTTGGTTAGTTCGTGAATAACACTGACCATTCCTGTCCTGTATCGTGACTGGCGCTGGTAAATGGGTTCATTGTGCTACCATAAAGAAAGGAATGGTTGAGCCCAAACAAAGCAGCAACTGCCCGTACAAAGACCTGTGCGCATCCACAAAAGATAAAGTTACACATCTGGTCGAGAAGCAACGGAGTTGTCTAATACAAATTTCTTCCCCGAGAGGTAATCATCACCACTGACATTTATTGTCAACAACTGAGACGCCTTGCTGACGCGGTCCACGAACAGCGACCAGAAAGACTCTGTGAAGCGATGCTACTCCACCATAACGCTCGGCAGCATTCTGCTAGACTCACAAAAAACACTATACTGCTGTTGCGTTGGGAAGTCATTCCACTCATCTTATTTACCTGATCTTGCGCCCTCAGATTAGTGCATTTCCAGCTCCTTGACGAGGAATCCTCACTGACCTTCTTATCAGGCTGAAAATTCTCTCCGAACATGGCTAGACGAGATCTTCGCCTCAAAACCACGTTACATCTACACTCGCGGGATCGAGAAGTTTCCCCAGAGTTGGAAAGGTGTTATAAGTAGGGAAGGACATAGCGTTTCTGATGATTAATGTCTCTCCTGTGTGTTAGTTGTGTTTATTAAACTCATAGAAAAACGCAATAATTACTGAAGAAGTTGTGGAGGTACACGGATTTTAGTAAAATTACACTCCTGGAAATTGAAATAAGAACACCGTGAATTCATTGTCCCAGGAAGGGGAAACTTTATTGACACATTCCTGGGGTCAGATACATCACATGATCACATTGACAGAACCACAGGCACATAGACACAGGCAACAGAGCATGCACAATGTCGGCACTAGTACAGTGTATATCCACCTTTCGCAGCAATGCAGGCTGCTATTCTCCCATGGAGACGATCGTAGAGATGCTGGATGTAGTCCTGTGGAACGGCTTGCCATGCCATTTCCACCTGGCGCCTCAGTTGGACCAGCGTTCGTGCTGGACGTGCAGACCGCGTGAGACGACGCTTCATCCAGTCCCAAACATGCTCAATGGGGGACAGATCCGGAGATCTTGCTGGCCAGGGTGGTTGACTTACACCTTCTAGAGCACGTTGGGTGGCACGGGATACATGCGGACGTGCATTGTCCTGTTGGAACAGCAAGTTCCCTTGCCGGTCTAGGAATGGTAGAACGATGGGTTCGATGACGGTTTGGATGTACCGTGCACTATTCAGTGTCCCCTCGACGATCACCAGTGGTGTACGGCCAGTGTAGGAGATCGCTCCCCACACCATGATGCCGGGTGTTGGCCCTGTGTGCCTCGGTCGTATGCAGTCCTGATTGTGGCGCTCACCTGCACGGCGCCAAACACGCATACGACCATCATTGGCACCAAGGCAGAAGCGACTCTCATCGCTGAAGACGACACGTCTCCATTCGTCCCTCCATTCACGCCTGTCGCGACACCACTGGAGGCGGGCTGCACGATGTTGGGGCGTGAGCGGAAGACGGCCTAACGGTGTGCGGGACCGTAGCCCAGCATCATGGAGACGGTTGCGAATGGTCCTCGCCGATACCCCAGGAGCAACAGTGTCCCTAATTTGCTGGGAAGTGGCGGTGCGGTCCCCTACGGCACTGTGTAGGATCCTACGGTCTTGGCGTGCATCCGTGCGTCGCTGCGGTCCGGTCCCAGGTCGACGGGCACGTGCACCTTCCGCCGACCACTGGCGACAACATCGATGTACTGTGGAGACCTCACGCCCCACGTGTTGAGCAATTCGGCGGTACGTCCACCAGGCCTCCCGCATGCCCACTATACGCCCTCGCTCAAAGTCCGTCAACTGCACATACGGTTCACGTCCACGCTGTCGCGGCATGCTACCAGTGTTAAAGACTGCGATGGAGCTCCGTATGCCACGGCAAACTGGCTGACACTGACGGCGGCGGTGCACAAATGCTGCGCAGCTAGCGCCATTCGACGGCCAACACCGCGGTTCCTGGTGTGTCCGCTGTGCCGTGCGTGTGATCATTGCTTGTACAGCCCTCTCGCAGTGTCCGGAGCAAGTATGGTGGGTCTGACACACCGGTGTCAATGTGTTCTTTTTTCCATTTCCAGGAGTGTATGTTGCCTTAAATTCATTAAATGAGAGCTTTGAATTCTGTTTTCTTCTAATAGAAGTTTTTCCAATTAAAAGTGTCATGTGTTTTGAAAAAAGGTTCCGCATCCACCTCAAACTAGCCCCTCCACTCACTTATTTCGTTATCATTTTCCATTACAAAGCCCGTGAACAAATACAATGTCGGGAAATACGCGCGTCGTCTTTAAATAAGTTCGCAATTAGTTTCAGTAGTCCACAACAAATCTCAGACAACTCGCAAATCAGATTTTCACAGAGAAAAATAAATTTTACGAAAATACTCCATCAAATAATTACACATTCGTAGCAATACCGCCACCCCACATTCCTATTGCCAGACCGCAACAAAACTGACGCCTAACGTATTCGGAGATAAAACATCGGATACCAAATAGAGCCAAATTCTAGAAGTACAAGTGTAAAATATGCTGCATGCGATAACAGCTTTCTCTACATTCACTCGGTTTTGAACGTTACACAGAAATATCAAAATCACTCAACTGTCACTATAGCTGTCAGTAAATGTCAGCTACAGACAAAGATTTATTTCTGACCACCACTAAATGAAAAATCGGAACATACTACAAAAATGATTATTATTGCTACATTTATATAAAACATAATCAGTAACACATAGACAGAAAGAGAAACAACAGCACTGCATGGAAGTCAGTAATTGCAAACGTATGTAAATCACATCATTCATAAGTAACCCGCGTGGAATACAACTAATGTACCGTAATTTATAAGATGTTCTATTAGAGATAACCCAATTATGGCTGTATAGCTATATAGACCTAAAGTTCAAATAAAAATAATGCTCATAGCAGCGTAACTGTTTATACAAATTTAATATGTCCTTCGAAGACTGCCGGCTGCTGTGGCCGAGCGGTTCTAGGCGCTTCAGTCTGGAACCGAGCTGCTGCTAAGGTCGCAGGTACGAATCCTGCCTCGGGCATGGATGTGTGTGATGTCCTTAAGTTAGTTAGGTTTAAGTAGTTCTAAGTTCTAGGGGACTGATGACCTCAGATGTTAAGTCCCATAGTGCTCAGAGCCATTTGAACCTTCAAAGACTCTGTTACGCAGCAGGCCAGAGCATTACAAGTTTGCTTATAGTTTCTTACAGAAGACATTCAGAGCCAGCAAAACGAATAACAATAAAACACGTAAACGGAAGATCTGTGGACATGGAATTTTCAGCAGGAAAGAGAAAGAGCTAGAAGCCAAAATATTTTATGTCAACAATAAAATAGTAAACTGCACTGGAGAAATTTTTATTCTTTTGTTATTTTTCCCAACTTGCCGCCTCGTCTCTCCAACTCCTAATTCTCTCCTCTTATCATAGCCTACATTATTTTTACTTCAGTCTCCATCTAGCTCTGCTGCTTCACTCAGACACTTCGTGTGTGTATGTTAGAGAGAGAGAGAGAGAGAGAGAGAGAGAGGGAGGGAGGGAGGGAAGGAGGGGAGGGTGAAAGGGAGTGGGGGGGGGGGACTGTCAGCTGTCTCACAGTACTAGGGCAGAGGTCGTTATCGTCCCGGCTGATGACGGCCTCTATCTGTGGAGGACCGGGATGTGCGGATAGGGCAGATAATCTCTCTCCTCTCTCCTCCCCCCCCCCGCCCCTCCTCTGTTCTGTCGGCTTGTTATCCTCCCCCCAGTGCACATCCCAGGGGCCGCGTCTCGGCTCGTGCTTGAGGAAGCAACCCCGAGCCGATTACATATTCCCCGTCTGCGCGTCTAAGCCGATAGCAACTCTGTAGGCTTGTGCGCACAAGTGGATTCTGATGAGATCTTGATTCATCCTATCGGGAAGTAGTGCGTGAAGCGCAATCGCCTGTGGCCAAATCTACAAGTTTGTTTCAGCCTAGTGATCGCTGCGATAGATTGTATTACGAGCTCGAGAATGGTCTAGTGTGAACTCCTGGATACGAACTTTAATGCTCACGTAAACTAAACCAACAGGTTAAATGCCATTCTCCAGCCTATCTTTGATTTTGTGCGGCGGTAGTCTTACAAAATTAGCAATAGTCAGTGTATTACACGATGAAAGAATCAATGTAACAGTACATAACACACGAGTCTACAGGCGAAGTGACATGTCTACAGATCATTTACTACTTGTTAGTAAAATGATTATCTGTGCAAAGTAAAAGATATTCAGTACAAAGAAGAAAGAGGTGAAAGACAATGAGTAGTTTAAGTACAGTGTAATACGTGATTGCCGGCCGAAGTGGCCGTGCGGTTAAAGGCGCTGCAGTCTGGAACCGCAAGACCGCTACGGTCGCAGGTTCGAATCCTGCCTCGGCCATGGATGTTTGTGATGTCCTTAGGTTAGTTAGGTTTAACTAGTTCTAAGTTCTAGGGGACTAATGACCTCAGCAGTTGAGTCCCATAGTGCTCAGAGCCATTTGAACCATTTGTAATACGTGATTAAAGGATAAAAAATCTGTGCTAAAGATGACTGACTAAATACAGAGTCCGCCAGAAAAATAACTCTTTGTTACGCTCTACCGAGATATCGATATTGTCGTTTCTGTTTGAGTTACTAGTGTGATGTAGTGTGGTCTTTGGCTCAACAGATGTTAGTACTTTCACCTCGGTATTGAGAAAACAAGATGGCTGGAGCACGCTTCAGATTCGAACAACGAAAATGTTTTGTGAATTGGTTTTTCAAGTTTGTTAACGCCGCGGAAGTGCAACGTCAGTGGGGGCGGGAGTTAGAAACAGAACCGCCCACAATTAAACGCATCATTAACAAGTTTGAATTTCTGCTCGCTGAATGTAATTTTACAAATGTTATCAGCAAATGGTAACTGATGACGAGCAATTTGTGACGAAGGTAGTATGGAATGACGAGGCAGAATTTAAACTTAATGAAACCATGAATCGGCATAACAGGGTGCACTGGACACCGGAAAATCCGCATGTTTATGTGGATAAAGCGGTCAAATCTACCAGGGGTTCATGTGTGGTGTGGACTATCATCTAGGGGCTGAACAGGACCCTTTTTCCCACACTACCACCTAGCCGTACGACCTTTCCTGGATGACAATTTTCGGGGATTGGACTGGACAAAGAGGGCTCATTCAGTTCCCTTCACGGTCGCCAGATCTAACACCTATGGTCTTTTACTTGTGGGGAACTGTGAAAGATAACGTCTATCGACGGAAGCCATGCACGCTGGAGGAACTTCGCCAGGAGATTACAGGAACATGTGCAGCTATCTCCACTGTAACATTAATTGACGTGGTTGCGGCAACCGCTCGTCGTTATGTGTATGACCGTCGACGGCGAACATTTTGAACATATAAAGTAACAATGTGCTAAACTGAAGGTTGTACAAAATGTATGATCAATGCTTAAATGTAAAATAAACACATAAGTCATACTTTTCGTTCCTTAAAGTGTGTATACTTTTCTCTGGCGTACTCTGTATATCGTAGGGATACCAACAGCAAAAGACACTTAGCATTTTTCTTCAGTCGACATAATCGTCTTGGGAGCAACTGTTCAGATAGTCAAGATGATTGTCATTTATTGATCTTTCTGCGTTCCACATATTTAATTGCAGTACATGTTTCGATCACTCTTGATCATCTTCAGATTTAAAGAGTTGCGTCAGCATTCCGTCTTTACTCAGAATCCCATATCAGTACGGGTTCTTGACGCAACTACTTAGATCTGAAGATGATCCAGACTGATCGAAACAGATAACCTAATTAAAAATGTGCAACTGAGATGGAACAATAAATGAGAATTGTCCTACTCTAGGCTCTAGGTTTTTGTTAATATGTCGTAGCCAAGAGGGCATTAAACTGCGAAACGAAATTTTGCGAGATACATGTGTTTTGTTAATGTTATATTGTGGGCACATTATGGTTGAACATGTGGTATGCTATTGTAGTGCCTCGACTCTCTTGTGTTACGGTTTCATTTAATTGCACTTACTGGTTGTATTCACCATTTTATGTTGACTTTGAATTGTATCCGTCCACATGAACAGGATTTTCTAAGAGTTATTATCTTACAGAACATTACATGTTCTTCTTGTGACAGAGTGGTTTAAGTCATTGTGTGATGTGACTACCACCGCCCGGTTTTATAGTTACTTAATCCTTTCTCAATGAGTTTTTGGTATGTATTCTGCTGTACTATTTTGTTGCACTAACCCTGTAACCTCGGCATATTTTCTTTTAAAGATCTGAAATAGCAATTTATACAGCCTAAACTAGTTATCCAATAATATGTTAACATCGCGACCTTGGCATATAAGTAAAAGTTTCTACAACAAAACTGCAGTATCAACTTATAGACTGCCTCCTGCACCGACGCATCATTTCAGATAAACATAGCATTAAAAATTGTTATGTGTCTAACAGCTGAATATCCCTTACACCAACTGTATTGACAAAATCTGAGACACTGTACGCAATCCCAAATGTCCATATGTCCGAAGATCATTTATCCCCAGTGTAGAATGAAACACATACGAATTTGTACAACTAATATTGCTAGAATGTAAAGTTAACATGATTCGAACAAAGAAAAAGATCTGTGTTCACAAACTGGATCTAACCAAAGTCCGATCAACACCGACTGCAATTATAAATCACAAAATTCTGTAAAGGAATCACTAGGTAATGTTTGAAAGCCATGAACTATGCAGAGTAAAATGTAGAAAAATAGCTATTAAATGCAGTCGAGTGAGGTTCATGTACTCTGTTTCTAGACATAGATAAGTTCTTTAATAATTGACATATTTTGCAATGGGAACTTGCCGATTTATAAATGTTCATTCAGTAACCTTTTACATCAAGATCGCTAATTACTTCAGCTATTTACATTATTAGTTTCAACATGTTATTGTCATCTTCATATATGATAATTAATCCACGAACAGTTTCTTCATAACATACGAACTCTTTTTGTACTCATACTGAATTTCACAAAAACAGTATAAAATATGTTAGTAAAGTATGCATCACTTCGTCACAAGGCAAGTGTATTTGAAGTATCGCCGTGTACTTTTTATGTAGGGATTATGTAACAGAGGGTCTTGAGAAATGAGAGGGTGAACTGGGGGCCTAAGTGAACCCTCATGAACAACGGGGTATTCTACTCCAGTTATCTTTGCTATAATAATTATAGTAAGACAGCACGCAAAAAGCACATGGAAGCGTAAAAGAATAAATGTTATGAATTTTTCAAAACAAACTAATAGAAAAAAAGCCACCCATACGGTTGCAGTAAGTACAAAACTAAATTTCGCATCCATACCGGCAGATAAACAAAACTCGTGTCGATACGTTAAATCATGTTCCATTTCCTGGCATAGAGCCAGCGCCGAGCATTATGGTAGAAATAGATATGCAAAACCATGTGAAGATGAGCCTGAAAAGGTTCGAAAACCGGTACATGAAATAATAAATAACTGTTCAAAAAAATGACAGGTTGAAGTTTTATGTATTTACATTCAATTGAGAGTCACAGGTTCTAAAATATCCGTAACGGATAAACTTAATCTAATTTCGTAAGCGCTATATAGAGATCACACAACAACGTTTTGATTTCATTTCCTTTCCCATGTCACAGGATGATGCTTTCTTACTTCAGCAACGTACTTTATAACATTTTAATGATGTTTACTACGGACAAAACTAGAGTTTTTGCACAATGAGGAAGCTGTTTATGGATTTAAGTATCGGATCTGAAGATTGAAATATCACGCTGAAACTCGTATCGTGAACATGCGTAGTAATTTCGCGATATTGACGTAATAAATTAGTATATAAATACGTTTCATATTAATGAACTCTAGATCATCCAACAACGTTTCATAAAACAACAATGAGATGTTAAATATTATTCACTGAGATGCAGCGACACACAACTTGCTCTGAAAATTCTTTTTAATAGTATTACTGGAAAGGAGAGTTATTTCACGTGATTAGCTTTGCTATTGTTATACTGCCAAGGTCTTTAGCAAAATGTGTCTTGCGGTGATGGGCAATAAGTAACCGTTTAAAGTGACTCAATTGAAATGTGAATCCAGAGACCAATACAAGAGGTTGTAAGAATTGAGTCAGAATGCTGGAGAAGGGAAAAGTAGACCTTGTAACTAATAAGTATGTACTGAAACAAATTGGAGAAGCAGGAATTCATGCCACAAGTTCACTAAAAGAATGGATCAGTTGATAAGACGCTGTCCAGGAGCATCAAGGAAGTCAGTATGGTGATGGGTGGAAGAGTAGGTGGTAAAAATTATAGACGGAGACCTAGAAATGAATACAGTTGTCAGGTTCAGAGAGACGGAGTGGTTATAAAGACATGAACAGTCTTCCTGAGGATAGACTAGAGTCGAAAGCTGCAACGTACCAACCACCAGACTCCAGCCTACAACACGAACTGGAAAGGTATCGGTCAAATATTCTAGCACTTTTCTCGTAAATACAAGAACCAGAAGAGACGATACCACAATGCCATGATACTTCGGAAAAATCTGGCTGTATTTAATTTCACTGTACACGTTCTAATCATCTGAGAAGAAGGCTATGTCTATAACTAACGGGCACTGATTTTGCGGTAACAATGCGAAAATTGCAAGACGTAGAAATAATGGCTCCAACGAATTTATACATTAAAGGTGGATGAGATAGCTACTTCATTCGAACATTTAACCACTGTCATCAGACACTGCACATTTCAGATTTGAGTCGCATAGTGGGCCAACTTGCTTGAGATCCTGCTCAAAACAGAAACAGAAAAACTGTGCTGTCCGACTTAAGTCCAGGGAAATCTTTTGTAGGTTGCACTGGTTCATACTGCGGTGGCAATCCACTCTCAAGTCGACACGATACGTGTCTTGACAGTTACCACTAAACTATGCATCGGAAACGACACTTTTTTCAGATATGACAGCGATCCTGCGCAGTTGTCAGGATAAAACAAGATGGGCACTGCAGAAGGTAGGTTTATGACATTTTAACCTGCGTAGTGACATACACTCCTGGAAATGGAAAAAAGAACACATTGACACCGGTGAGTCAGACCCACCATACTTGCTCCGGACACTGCGAGAGGGCTGTACAAGCAATGATCACACGCACGGCACAGCGGACACAACAGGAACCGCGGTGTTGGCCGTCAAATGGCGCTAGCTGCGCAGTATTTGTGCACCGCCGCCGTCAGTGTCAGCCAGTTTGCCGTGGCATACGGAGCTCCATCGCACTCTTTAACACTGGTAGCATGCCGCGACAGCGTGGACGTGAACCGTATGTGCAGTTGACGGACTTTGAGCGAGGGCGTATAGTGGGCATGCGGGAGGCCGGGTGGACGTACCGCCGAATTGCTCAACACGTGGGGCGTGAGGTCTCCACAGTACATCGATGTTGTCGCCAGTGGTCGGCGGAAGGTGGACGTGCCCGTCGACCTGGGACCGGACCGCAGCGACGCACGGATGCACGCCAAGGCCGTAGGATCCTACGCAGTGCCGTAGGGGACCGCACCGCCACTTCCCAGCAAATTAAGGACACTGTTGCTCCTGGGGTATCGGCGAGGACCATTCGCAACCGTCTCGATGAAGCTGGGCTACGGTCCCGCACACCGTTAGGCCGTCTTCCGCTCACGCCCCAACATCGTGCAGCCCGCCTCCAGTGGTGTCGCGACAGGCGTGAATGGAGGGACGAATGGAGACGTGTCGTCTTCAGCGATGAGAGTCGCTTCTGCCTTGGTGCCAATGATGGTCGTATGCGTGTTTGGCGCCGTGCAGGTGAGCGCCACAATCAGGACTGCATACGACCGAGGCACACAAGGCCAACACCCGGCATCATGGTGTGGGGAGCGATCTCCTACACTGGCCTTACACCACTGGTGATCGTCGAGGGGACACTGAATAGTGCACGGTACATCCAAACCGTCATCGAACCCATCGTTCTACCATTCCTAGACCGTCAAGGGAACTTGCTGTTCCAACAGGACAATGCACGTCCGCATGTATCCCGTGCCACCCAACGTGCTCTAGAAGGTGTAAGTCAACTACCCTGGCCAGCAAGATCTCCGGATCTGTCCCCCATTGAGCATGTTTGGGACTGGATGAAGCGTCGTCTCACGCGGTCTGCACGTCCAGCACGAACGCTGGTCCAACTGAGGCGCCAGGTGGAAATGGCATGGCAAGCCGTTCCACAGGACTACATCCAGCATCTCTACGATCGTCTCCATGGGAGAATAGCAGCCTGCATTGCTGCGAAAGGTGGATATACACTGTACTAGTGCCGACATTGTGCATGCTCTGTTGCCTGTGTCTATGTGCCTGTGATTCTGTCAGTGTGATCATGTGATGTATCTGACCCCAGGAATGTGTCAATAAAGTTTCCCCTTCCTGGGACAATGAATTCACGGTGTTCTTATTTCAATTTCCAGGAGTATATATGTACATAAATCTAAACTACTATCTGAAACGGCGGTTAAAAAATTTCGTCTACGTGGCTCCACTTGCCTAAGTTGTTCTTCTGCTACCTTATAGTATAGTTAACGACTTCATATATAGATGCGTGCGCATATTTGCATGTTTTTAGTAGATGGTCATTTCTGTTGAGTGCGGTAGTACCACACGGTAAAGACGGATTTCTTGTTATTCCAACACTCATAAAGTATTACCTGTGCACAAGAAAATATCATTAGGCTTTCCTTTAGAATTCTTGGGAAGCTACTCAGAACTGTGATCATAATTTTTTTTCTGAAATCGGAAGGTAATTTTTTTACACGATTAAAATATTCCCGAGTCGTATTGTTTTTCTTTTCGAGGAACTATGCAGAAATATTCAAATTCTGTGCAAGACACTGTAGAACTAAAGCATTTCTATCGAGAAATCTGAAAGAAAGTATATTTGTCACAAGTCGGATGCCAGCTTCTCCGGACTCACAATATTCTGCAGTAACACCCGCTGCTGATATCATTCGACGTATGGCTCTGTAAACTTTCCAGCCGTAGTAATTGATGTTATTATTCATGTCGAGTCTCCGGCAGGAACACAACGTCATCTCGACACAATATTTCGGCGGTCCACCTGGCTCCCATCTTAAGGTGAGTAAGACGTCACACTAACTCGCCGGACGGCTTACTCACCTGAAGATGGGACCAGGTAGACCTCCGAAATATTGTGTCGAGATGACGTTATGTTCCGGCTGGTGACCAGACACGAATATCATCAGTCCACATAATTTTGATGCACGGACAAGGCATAATCGAAGCTACCCTGATGCCCATTGGTCGTCTATCTGAAGATGCGCCGGTAACTCGGAATAAGAACATCCGGCGTCACCGACAAGACTTACACACAAACATTTTCGTGGGTAAACGATGTGTGATATATTCCAATGGCTTCTGGCATCTTCGGATCTACTTATCTCGAGATTCCAGAAAAGATCTGCGTTCCGAACCATCTCCCGGTGGACAAACGGACAGCGACCCTGCTGAAAGCGATAACGATACAAACGACAAATGTGACGTATTTGGTGTGAAAAATGTAAAAATTGAAAGATTTCAATACTGCAACTTTAATGCGTTATTAGCGACGTTAAATTCCTTATATCCAAACTTTTGCTGGAATCCGCTACGTATTTGTAATTTTTGATCCACCAAAATCGATCCACCATTTCAAATTTTGTAACACCGACATCGGACTCCTAATCAGTGACCCGAAGAATCTGAACATAGTTTTGTAGGGTTTTGGGTACTTTTTTCTATTATATCCAGGTTTCAGAGGGAGTTGGCCGACTGTGCGCCTTAGTAGTTGCCATCGTCCAACCACAGTAGCCAACTTGCACCTGACGACCACCACCTAAACAGTATGGCTCGTATTTATCCCGAGGACAATGCTACAGAACTGCGCACTACGTTTCTTGAGGAGAATGGTAAGTATTTGTAGATAAGGACAGTGCACAACTGCCAGTATACGATGAATGTGTGTCCTGGGCGTCCTTTACGTACACCAGTTCAAATCCCCCTATCACCATAGTGCTCGATGAAAACGGCGATGGAAACATATTGAATGCTGCCAGGATCAACTTTAGGCAACGCAATGATCGCATCGACCGTGAGTGGACGTAGAGGTCGCTTCACAATTCATGGTTCGATGCAGTAACACAGGGAGTTTCAAAAACATTCATTTGATTTCACAGGACTGTTTCTTCTACATAAATGGAGATAGAGAATCAGGAGAGCAGCGCAACGCAAATAAAATTTGACTTGGCTCCACTTGTAAGGTTTCAAAAATGGCTCTGAGCACTATGGCACTTAACATCTGAGGTCATCAGTCCTCTAGACTTAGAACTACTTAAACCTAACAGACCTAAGGACATCACACACATCCATGCCCGAGACAGGATTCGAACCTGCGACCGTAGCAGCAGCGCGGTTCCGGACTGAAGCCCCTAGAACCGCTCGGCCATGTAAGTTTTCGATTCACGTGGGAGCGAAAAGCGTTTGTGCTCTGCAGAAATCAGTTGCAACTCTGTGCCGTGATTTTCATCTAGAGTACCACAGCTAACGCGAATTCTTTACAGACGAATGGAATACTGACAGAAGCCGACCTCGGAGAAGATCAGTTTGGATTCCGTAGAAATGTTGGAACACGTGAGGCAATACTGAGCCTACGACTTATCTTAGAAGAAAGATTAAAGAAAGTCAAACCTACGTTTCTAGCATTTGTGCACTTAGAGAAAGCTTTTGACAATGTTGATTGGAATACTCTCTTTCAAATTCTGAAGGTGGCAGGGGTAAAAATACAGGGAGTGAAAGGCTATTTACAATTTGTACAGAAACCAGATGGCAGTTATATGAGCCTGAGGGGCATGAAAGGGAAGCAGTGGTTGGGAAGGGAGTGAGACAGGGTTGTAGCCTGTCCCCTATGTTATTCAATCTGTATATTGAGCAAGCAATAAAGAAAACCAAAGAAAAGTTCGGAGTAGGTAATAAAATCCATGGAGAAGAAATACAAACTTTGAGGTTCGCCGATGGCATTGTAATTCTGTCAGAGACAGCAAAGGACTTGGAAGAGCAGTTGAACGGAATGGACAGTGTCTTGAAAGGAGGGTATAAGCTGAACATCAACAAAAGCAAAACGAGGACAATGGAATGTAGTCGAATTAAGTCGGGTGACGCTGAAGGAATTAGATTAGGAAATGAGATACTTAAAGTAGTAAAGGAGTTTTGCTATTTGAGGAGCAAAATAACTGATGATGGTCGTAGTAGAGAGGATATAAAATGTAGACTGGCAATGGCAAGGAAAGCGTTTCTGAAGAAGAAAAATTTGTTAACATCGAGTACAGATTTAAATGTCAGGAAGTCGTTTCTGAAAGTATTTGTATGGAGTGTAGCCATGTATGGAAGTGAAACGTGGACAATAAATAGTTTAGACAAGAAGAGAATAGAAGCTTTCGAAATGTGGTGCTAGAGAAGAATGCTGAAGATTAGATGGGTAGATCACATAACTAATGAGGAGGTATTGAATAGAATTGGGGAGAAGAGGAGTTTGTGGCACAACTTGACTAGAAGAAGGGACCGGTTGGTAGGACATGTTCTGAGACATCGAGGGATCACCAATTTAGTATAGGAGGGCAGCGTGGAGGGTAAAAGTCGTAGAAGGAGACCAAGAGATGAATACACTAAGCAGATTCAGAAGGATGTAGGCTGCAGTAGGTACTGGGAGAGAAGAAGCTTGCACAGGATAGAGTAGCATGGAGAGCTGCATCAAACCAGTCTCAGGACTGAAGACCACAACAACAACAAACACAGCTCGATACTCAAAGCTTCTGATAAAAGCAGCAATAGTCCGAAGATACTTTTTATTTAAGAAGAATTCTACGCATCCTCCTCCCTCCACCCTTCCTCCGTATTCTTGTTCAACACATAGAACGCATTCAACATCGTATTGTATGTAGTCCACACTTCTACTCGTAGTACAAGCCGAGAATTAGCCGTTTATGACGGATATGTCTGGCGTGGTTTGCGGAAACGTTTATGTGTCAAACCAAAGTCGATTCTCTGTATGTCCATCTTTTTAGAGATAATTGCGCGACCCAGGTGTTCGATAAAGAATGTCTAAACGCCTTTCAGCCGTCAAATTTCCAGCCTTATTTTATTTGGCAACCAGTTTTAGCGTCTTACTGCGCCATTTTCAGGCCCCTGACCGACGTGCAGGAAGAATCACCACGGTTGTGATCAAACCCGGGGCCAGCGATACTGCTGCTATTAGTAGATATTTTCTACAGTGATCACTGCAACCATCACCTGCCGACTGCCTTCTAAGAAACAGGAATTGATCATCTCGTCTCCCAGTGAGATAATGTCTCCGCGTGAGTGGTGATTACTTTCCCATTATGGCGGATGTTCAGTTTTCATTTGGATGCCCCTACATTTTCAGTTAGAAACAAAATTGAAGTATATGCGAAACGCCCTGCTTAACCCGCAGTTCAGGACAGAATTATGGAAAGAGGCAAAACTAAGGGGTTGTCAGTTACACTCGAACATACAACTTTATTATTTGATCAAACAATACAAGAGCCCCAAAAATTTGTTTTAAACACACTTTAATTTAAAAATGGCTGAAGGCCAATAACTTAAAACACAAGCATAATCAGAATTTAAAAGGCAAGCCTTATCTTAAAACAGTTCCTTACTTAGGCTGAAATAAACAAGTTAAATTCAAATCGTCTTAGCCCTAACATATAAAACTTAATAACATTAATTTTTTTAAATACCAAAGGCCTTAGGTGAAACAGTTCTTTAATTTTGGCTGAAGGCCTTAAGAGCAAACAACTCAAACTCAAAATCGGCCAAAGGCCCAAGACTTAAAAAAATTCAACAACATTAAAATTTATAAAATGCCATAGGGCTTACGTGAAACAGTACTTTAAACTAGGCTGAAGGCCATAAGAGTAAAACAACTGTAATTTAAAAAAAATCGACTAGAAGCCATACAAGTACAAACAACTAGAAATTTTTTTAAAAAAAATAGGGCAGTAGACACAAGGGCACTCAGATGTTCGAGGGTCGGCCTGGAATTCAAACACTAACGCTCGCTTAGGAGAGTCAGGCAGTCGGGCCAACCATTCACGATCCGACGACAACCCAACCGACCGACAGTCAGCGGACCCACCGACAAGATGACTTCCACTTCACCCTACCAGGGCACAACAGGGAGTTCAACTGAACAATGTAGAAGATAGTGGCGCCCACAACCAACTGTACAAAGGAGATGTCGAACTACACACCGTGCTGGACAGCAACAACACGCTGAGGAAACCACACTGCCTGAAATTTACGTCAACGGCCAGGGCAGATAACCGGAACGTTACGGCCACAAGGCAAAAGATTCCGCTGGTGCACTTCAATTCAAATAACCAAATACAGTGAAACTCCACTGGACGGTGGCTAGCATTTTCCTAACTTGGAAACCATGTTGTTGCTCGCGGGAATATCCCAACAGCCGACAACGAACTGCAAAAGACACAATGTGAACAGTCTCGACTCGCTGGTAGGTTAAATCAAAACTCAACTTTCGTGTCCAGGGTCGGTGAGCCACGGACCTCTTAGCAATGGGAACAGCGACACACACTCCCGACAGTGGGCCCCGGCCAAACGACGCCCCGCCGAGAATTCCTCACTGCTCCACGCCAACCGACCTGCTTATCGCACACCGCCCAGCCGGAAACTATAAGCGCCAGATCAAAAATAGTACAGGGTGGGAATATCGATATACACCGCTGCTGCCACCTGCAGAAGGAGAGGATAACAGCATAATCGCCATAGCCACGGGAGGCTAAACGCAGAATCGCTGCTAAGGTTTAATCCAGTGCATAGCATGAGCCAGCCACGGCTCAATATGAATGCACACTTTTAGACATGTTCGAAAGAACAGACACTACGCATTCACACAATTGATTCACTTTGACGGAAAAAGTTCGGCACACATGCACATTTTGTTCCACCAGCAGGAAGCTAAAAATTTGCGAGCATGGAGAAGATGGACTGGGACTGTGGAGAGGTGGCGCTAGGTACGAATGTGAGTCGCCCAGGGAGCGTGTGATACACACTGTTTCTGGGTAGCGCATTGGTTAACCCAACTGCCCATCAAGCACGAGATACTGCGTTTGAATTCTGGTGTGGCACACTTTTTAATTTGTCGCCGCAAATCCCGCATGAAGTCCTGATGCAGTTGGTATCAATAGTTTGTTACCTTATACAAACTGAGGGCCTCAGAAGGAAATGGATTGAATATCTCGATTAAATTAACTGCAGAAGACTACATTGATATGTCAGATATTGTAATCTGGTAGGGCAGAAAAGTGTGGAATGGCCAGGGAAGAGATGGGCACCATAACAGGCGTTACCTGACGCCAGAAATGCAGAACTAGATAAAGAAATTTTTTGAAACGGCAACCAAAACTTTTTGACTACCCCATGCATAGGAATGTTTTTAGCGGTATGGGATTTCGTTTTGCGACAATCGTCCTTCTCACCTATTGTCACGTACAGAAATACTCTTCCTTTTCTTTTAATAAAGGGCCACCAGGCGGCCTTGCGTCGTAACTGTGCCACTGATCCGAACAAACAGAATGGCAGTTATTTATCTTCTATACAAGATATTGACGACTGAAGGAGGGCATAATCTTACTATTTTCGGGAGCTCAGAAGCGTGCCAGACAAACACAAAATGCACCTCCGTGTTCAGGGTCGCCAGTGCTGATTGGTCCTGCGGCTCTCTCGCAAACACAGCGCGTCTGCGCACAAGGGTTAGAGCTGTGTTGACGGTCGGAGGTGTGTCGCGCGATGCAAAAACAAGTGTGCCGACACGGAGCGCAGCTGCCACTGTGCAAACAGCAGCTGCAGGTTTTGTGAGGGGGCGTGGGTGGGGAGCGGGCTTATATGTAGGCGGCGCACCTCCGCCAGGACTGCCGCTGAAACACCGAGATGGCTCTCTGGAGGACTCTCGCTTGCTTACTGGTCGCCGTCGCCGCCTCTGACGGTCAGTGCCTCGCTTGCGAACTGCTCGCTAGCTGCCACCTGCTAACATTTCGATCGTTTAGTAACTAGCACAGCGGTCAAGAAATTTGTCACGCTATTCTCCCTATCCACCGCCCCACTCCCCCCCCCCCCCCCCTCCTCACCGCCCCCGGCATCGGCCTTGCCGCAGTGGATACACCGGTTCCCGTCAGATCACTGAAGTTAAGCGCTATCGGGGGTGGCCGGCACTTGGATGGGTGACCCTTAGGGCCGCCATGCGCTGTTGCCATTTTTAGGGGTGCTCTCAGCCTCGTGGTGCCAATTGAGGATCTACTCGACCCAATAGTAGCGGTTTCGGTCAAAGAAAACCATCGTAGCGACCGGGAGAACGGTGTGCTGACCACACGCCCCTCCTATTCGCATCCTTAGTTGAGGATGACACGGCGGTCGGATGGTCCCGATGGGCCACTTGTGGCCTGAAGGCGGAGTGCTCTCTCTCTCTCTCTCTCTCTCTCTCTCTCTCCTCCCCGTCCACCAAATGAATGAATGGAACTCTATTCCATAGTTTTTATTTTGCTTTTGTCGCCTTATCAGCAACGAGAATACATCAAAATTTTGCGAAATTTTATACTCTCGTATAAACTTGGTAACATAGAAAATACGTAATAATTATGTCTTTCATCTCGATATAGACTACGACGCTGTGTTGCATTCTAGTCCCCTTTACTAGCTCTTCATTTCTGCCTTATTGCTTTCTTCCTTTCTAACCACCGTCCTAACCACCGTCAACAATGGATATTCCAATATCATGCAACAAGTCGGAGGGTTTCTACCAGCCGCAGTCATCTCCAGTGCATCCTCTACACTGCCGATACGTTTCAATCACGCGAACCTATTCGTGTTCTACAGCATACCAATGATACAGGTAACCATAGGTCTCAGCCCTACGCTTCAGAAACCTCACTTCTCTACCAATACACCTCCAGCGACCCCAAGAATATAAGGACTCCGTAAATGCACGCAGTTATTATAAGCCCGCTCACACCGATTCTTCCCAGTAATTTCTGATTTTACTATCCGATAACCTACGTCACATAAATAAGTTCACTGCCAGAGTAGCCGTCTCAACATTAAAATACAAAATTAATTTTGAAATACGATTTTAATGTTGAGAGAGCTGTAAACGCAAATGAACTCTACATGTTAAGCTACGCTGAAAAGATCTGTATATGACAAAAAATACGCAACCAGTAATCGCCTGTAATAAATCGTAATTGTTTCAGGAATAAATAATCAGTTACATCAGCCATCCAATTGTTCAGCCCTTAGTCAAAATTTTGCACTCTGTTGACATTTCTTCAATTTATCACACCTCATAATTCTTCCTCATTATTGTCATCAGAGGATATTGTCGTTGATATTATTTTGTCCTCAGTATTAATCCCACTTCTGAGTCCTCCTTTAAGCCTTGTACACACTTTTTTCTTCTTCAAAATAATCTGGAGAATTTCTAGAACATCTGATTTATAGAAGCAGCTTCGTTTCGGTTTGTGACGCAAGAAAGAAGACACACTTGCGGTGCACATTCTTACTTAACAGCTGTTGTTTGCTGTTGTTTGATCAAGCCACCACCGTAGCTATTAGGTTGACGTCGCTCATGCGCAGTTAATAAAATCAGTCTCGGAGGTGTAGCCCACATCATGCAGTGTTCTTTTAGGTTGATTTCGGGCGCCTTGCAACACTTTCATGTTTTCTTCTTATGGGTCGCCGTATCCTATGAAACTTTCAGTTGTCCTACGTTTTCAAAAAAATGGTTCAAATGGCTCTGAGCACTATGCGACTTAACATCTGAGGTCATCAGTCCGCTATAACTTGGAACTACTTAAACCTAACTAACTTAAGGACATCACACACATCCATGCCCGAGGCAGGATTCGAACCTGCGACCGTAGCCGTCACGCGTTTCCAGAATGAAACACTTAGAACTGCTCGGCCACAACGGTCGGTACCTACGTTTTGCTTCCATTGTTAAGAATAACTTCAGAACTGGCTTTCTGATGCCTTTAGCTATACTCCGCTCTAACTGATCGTCCTATAACACTTTCAGTTCCCGTTGTGTATACTATTCTGGTCGGAAATTTTGAAGCATGAGGTGTCAAACTGATTACAGTATCCTCTAATTTTCCTGCTCTTGCTGTATTTGCGACTGCCTCGATGTTTCGAAAGTCGCATGGTATGTCTTCAGCCTCAACGATCCTATACACAGCTTTGATTATTCTTCCGTTTTTGCTACTTTCTCCAGTGATGCCAAGTCGTGTAGAAATGCTGTGGGAACCCTTATGTTCTCCTAATTGGCTCACATTTTTCTTGTGGCAAGTTAGCGGACAATTTCTTGCCCTAGAAAATATTTCAGTACTCTATTTTTAACTATCCACTCTGCCTTTCGCGTCTAACCGTGGAATTCGTTTTGCAATAAGATTGTTGACACCTTTACTTCTAAATTTTCATAAAATGTAAGACATCACATTACAAAAAGCTGCTGCTGTGTCTACTTTACTTGTCGAAACCGGTTTCAGTCACATGGTTATCTTCAGTTGAGCTGTACATATGTAGATGACCCCCCCCCCCCCCCGCACACACACAATAACATAAACACACGCACATGCACGCACTCATAAAAACACACAAGGAAGTCTTGACAAGCAGATTGCCATTATTGTTAGCAGAGGTGAACTTTTACTTTAGAATAGAAGCTTACAAGGCGGAATCCTTAGAGTGAGAAAATGTTTAATTCTTACTACTGCAATGTCACTTCTTGAAACCGTCTTTGTCTTAAAAAATACTGCTAACAAGTGAGGATATTAGCATTTGGTGGAATACAATGACGTTTCTTTCAAATACGAAGCTTTGGAAAACTGGCCAAGCAAAATATTTCTTTGGAAGTTGTTTAGATTTTTCTGTGTGCTCAGTCTTTCCTTCCCATCATTATTTCTTTATCATTTGCACTTGCTTCATTCCTTTTCTTTACCAAACGTTTTTGTACTTTCACCCATCCATTTACGTATTTCTTGTGTTGGCCACAATATCTTCGCAGCTGCCTTTCTTAGACCTTTATTTGTCTGTCCAACTCCCGCGACTATCCTTTTTCGAAATGACCATTGCTGCTCTAAAGATCTGCCTACTGCGTGACTCACTATCTTCAGTAGTATGGGCACGTGTTTCTTCATTCTCAAATACGGCAATGTGTCACTGGGTTGTTCCTCAAAATTTTCCTCAAGATCGCTTAACTTCAGGGTCGTCGTCACAAGTTGGAATCTGCAATTAGAGACCAGTGAAGGAAATGGTGCAGTAGGTATCTGAGACAAAAAAGTAGAGAACGTTTACGTAAATAAAAAGCTGACATTTGAACATTTGCTGAATACTGATTGAAAGTAAATCCGTTTGATACTATTGATAAGACATACAGGTTGTTTAAAAAAGGACCGGTATATTTGAAACGGCAATAAAAACTAAACGAGCAGCGATAGAAATACACCGTTTGTTGCAATATGCTTGGGACAACAGTACATTTTCAGGCAGACAAACTTTCGAATTTACAGTAGTTACAATTTTCAACAACAGATGGCGCTGCGGTCTGGGAAACTCTATAGTACGATATTTTCCACATATCCACCATGCGTAGCAATAATATGGCGTAGTCTCTGAATGAAATTACCCGAAACCTTTGACAACGTGTCTGGCGGAATGGCTTCACATGCAGATGAGATGTACTGCTTCAGCTGTTCAATTGTTTCTGGATTCTGGCGGTACACCTGGTCTTTCAAGTGTCCCCACAGAAAGAAGTCACAGGGGTTCATGTCTGGCGAATAGGGAGTCCAATCTACGCCGCCTCCTGTATGTTTCGGATAGCCCAAAGCAATCACACGATCATCGAAATATTCATTCAGGAAATTAAAGACGTCGGCCGTGCGATGTGGCCGGGCACCATCTTGCATAAACCACGAGGTGTTGGCAGTGTCGTCTAAGGCAGTTTGTACCGCCACAAATTCACGAAGAATGTCCAGATAGCGTGATGCAGTAATCGTTTCGGATCTGAAAAATGGGCCAATGATTCCTTTGGAAGAAATGGCGGCCCAGACCAGTACTTTTTGAGGATGCAGGGACGATGGGACTGCAACATGGGGTTTTTTCGGTTCCCCATATGCGCCAGTTCTGTTTATTGACGAAGCCGTCCAGGTAAAAATAAGCTTCGTCAGTAAACCAGATGCTGCCCACATGCATATCGCCGTCATCAATCCTGTGCGCTATATCGTTAGCGAATGTCTCTCGTGCAGCAATGGTAGCGGCGCTGAGGGGTTGCCGCGTTTGAATTTTGTGTGGATAGACGTGTAGACTCTGGTGCATGAGACGATACATGGACGTTGGCGTCATTTGGACCGCAGCTGCAACACGGCGAACGGAAACCCGAGGCTGCTGTTGGATCACCTGCTGCACTAGCTGCGCGTTGTCCTCTGTGGTTGCCGTACGCGGTCACCCTACCTTTCCAGCACGTTCATCCGTCACGTTCCCAGTCCGTTGAAATTTTTCAAACAGATCCTTTATTGTATCGCTTTTCGGTCCTTTGGTTACATTAAACCTCCGTTGAAAACTTCGTCTTGTTGCAACAACACTGTGTTCTAGGCGGTGGAATTCCAACACCAGAAAAATCCTCTGATCTAAGGAATAAACCATGTTGTCTACAGCACACTTGCACGCTGTGAACAGCACACGGTTACAGCAGAAAGACGACGTACAGAATGGCGCTCCCACAGACTGCGTTGTCTTCTATATCTTTCACATCACTTGCAGCGCCATCTGTTGTTGAAAATTGTAACTACTGTAATTTCGAAAGTCTGTCCGCCTGCAAATGTACTGTTGTCCCAAGCATATTGCAACAAACGGTGTATTTCTATCGCTGCTCGTTTAGTTTTTATTGCCGTTTCAAATATACCGGTCATTTTTGAAACACCCTGTACTTACACCACATAAAGATCGAAACGAAACTGAGGAGTGTGTGTAAACGCGTGAACCCACACTATAAAACACGAAGTCGATCATATGTGCCGGAAAGGCTGTGACCAGCTTTCTTTCTGGAACGCCAAAGAACTGCTGAGCAGGACATTGTAAAGCCTATAGAAGTTTTCTGGACGTATTGTATGAAAACGTGCTCGTACATGAGAGAAAACCTATGTTGAAAAACGGAATAACGCAGTACCTTCAAAGGTTTCTTGAAAATCGAAAAAATGTGAGATCTGAAGTAGGAACTGTTGGTGGACGTACGCCATTTACCTGACTTCCGTTAAAAGTCTCATATATAAATAGTTTTGGAGTGGTAATGGTTTTAAGGCGACTAAACAGTTCACAACTGTAGAGAGGTATAATAATAGGCATTGAAATTGTGACGTAATGAAGGATTGCAACTAACGTCAAATTGTCGCGAAGGGCATTAAACGCTTAGATACAAAAATCATTACAGTTTTAGCGCAGATAAGAATTAAGCCATATACACTCTATACATAATGAAACATTACATGGCGTATATGAGAAGCAGATATCGCAATTCAAAGTAGGTTGTGGGAATGTTCTGTTAAACCTAGTGTAAGAATAAGAAACGTCCGACAACGCTTTTCGGAAATCAACAGCAGCAGAATCACGGTCGGTCAAGAGTGTGGTTCAATGTTCTGTGATATCGTTGCTCACGTTCATTGGGATCACATGACTGTCTTGCGAATTTAGAAACGCTGGGTTCGGAAGGACCATACTCCGTGCCATGCAGGATCTAAAGACCCCACACGACTAGCGCGCGAGAGGAGAGACATATTTCTCGCTGGCGACGTATTCCTCCTCCCGTTCTGTACACGCGTAACATGATTTCATATATCACTCACAGACCTTCATAAGAAATTAACAATGTTGACGAGACCTTTTCGCAAATCGAGTCGCAGAGCCTGACCACACCTACCCCTAGAGCCCATCCATGCTCTTTGTGGACTCGAATGCATTCCTCACTGATAGATGACATTCATCTGTAGCATTTAAGAGGAGAGCTTTTATACGGCCACCGTTGTCCCGACTGTTACAGGCGCGACGTACGACTATGCAGACGCCATCAAGAAGTCGATCCTGTTCTACCAGGCTCAGCGCTCTGGCAGGCTGTCCGGCATGGACTCCCTGGTGTCCTGGAGGAAGGACTCCTGCCTCACCGACCAGGGCTGGAACGGGGAAGACCTCACCCAGGGGTACTTTGACGGTAGGTCCTTTCACCATGTTTTGTAGAATATAGGCTATTTTTATATTCAGCTTTGTCTGTTAGTACTTAAATGGCAATGTACTTCGAAGCCCTTTGCCAGTTGCAACCTTAGGGATTTAGGCACTGTCATTCAAGTGAAAAACACCCGCAAGTATTTCTTGTTGTCATACCATGGCTTTCTGTTGTTGTTGTTGTGCTCTTCAGTCCGGAGACTGGTTTGATGCAGCTCTCCATGCCACTCTATCCTGTGCAAGCTTCTTCATCTCCCGGTACCTACTGCAACCTACATCCTTCTGAATCTGCTTGGTGTATTCATCTCTTGGTCGCCCTGTTCACTGGCTTTCTGTAATGTAGTGAATATAGAGAATAAGCTCTTCTATTGCACATGTGTGACAGTGTGTATGTGTGTGACTCAGTATATATAGTATATATAGTATATATATATA
The DNA here is from genome assembly GCF_021461395.2 of Schistocerca americana. NCBI lineage: Eukaryota > Metazoa > Arthropoda > Insecta > Orthoptera > Acrididae > Schistocerca > Schistocerca americana. The sequence goes on from NC_060127.1 coordinate 28,981,903, forward strand.
TATATATATATATATATATATATATATGTGTGTGTGTGTGTTTATACATGTTGTGTGTGTGTGTGTGTGTGTGTGTGTGTGTGTGTGTGTGAGTATGTGAGTGTATGTGTGTAAGTATGGTAAAGCACCTTGGACCAAGCTATGTAGCAATAGAACTATACAAAAATAGCACACGCAGTTGGAACTCTTGTATCAGAAAGAGTTTGTTGTAATATACTGCTGCTCTCGAGTACTAACAGCCCTTTTTCCCAAATCTTCCCTAACTTTTATAGTACACTTGCTTAATTGTAATTTATATAGGAAAAAATATTAAATGCCAGCTGCTGATATCAAGAACAGAATTTCCGAAAAAGAGGAATTTGTTAACATGTAATGTAAATTTTAGTGTTAGGAAGTTTTTTTTTCGAATTATTTGTGTTAGTTTAGTTTTTCAATGAGGAAGAATGTGAACCATAAATAAAGCAGACAAGAATAGACTAAAAGTTTTTGAAACTTTTTACTACAGAACAATACTAAGGATTAGATAGGTGGATGGAATAACGTACGATGAGATACTGAATTGTATGGAGAAAAAAGAAATTTATGGTACAACTTGACTAAAAGGAAGGAATGTTTTATAGGACACGCCCTAAGGCGTCAATAAATAATCAGTTTGGTAATGGAGGGAAGTGTGCGGAATAAAAATTGTAGAGGGAGGCGAAGAGATGAATTCAGTAAGCATACTGAAATGAATGTAGCTTTAAGTAGGTATTAGATTTTTATGAATCATTCAGAAACGAAGACCACATAACATATTTCTTTAACTAAGACAACCGGTTTCACAGTCTTTGGAGTCATCTCCAGGTCTTGAACATCTTTTTGCTGTAATACATCTTCATTTTAGATGGACCTCACGTACAAGATGGCGGCGTAAAGTAAACATGTTTTCTCACAGAAAGATGTTTAAGATCTGAAGATGACTCCAAAGACTGTTGAAACCGCTTGTCTAAATTAAGAAGTATTTTATGTGGTCTTGGATTCTGAATGATTTTTAACAATTAAAACATCGCCCTTCAATGCTCTCAAAATGAGAAAATTCTATCATATTCTGAGATGAAGAAGCTTGTGTGGGATAGACTGACGTAGATAGCTGCAAAGCTTTTTATAGTTCCACAACTTGATTCAACAGTAATGTCAATCAGATAGACTATAATGTGGGTTACATTTCATCTCTATATTTCGAAAATATTTTAGGTTACATTTCATACTGAAAATTTATGTGGCAACGCTAAGTAGATATACAATATACTTTAAAACTTTGGACGTGTAGTTTACGCCATTTTAAAATCTTCCAGACATTGGTATTACTGCCGAATTTAATGGCAGATCAGTAGAAGTTTTAAGAGTTATCATAAACTTCCAACACTCTGGAATAGCTGTGAGTCACCAACTTCTGTTACTTAGTACAACGAAAAACCAGTCCAAAGCTGCAAATTTCGGAATTTTTCTTCTCTTGATGACTAGTTTCGCTGTGTGCGCTGTAATTGTTTGCTGCACATTTTTCACATGGTCTTCACATCGTCGGAAATATCATTTTTGACTACGTTTGATGACCTGAAAATGGTTCTAGGCCCGAAACTAGATATCAAGTGAACAAAAAAAAGCTTGGACTGATATTTCGTTGTGCAGTTTCAGAGTATTGTCTAGGTATACATTAAAATGTCGTTATGAAAGCAATGGAGCACACCCTGAAGGATGATTCTACATATAACCGTAAAATTAAAGAGGAAGTTATAGATATGAAACGATACGAGATGTGTCTGATACAGTTAGTATTAATGAAGTACATTATACATATTCACTGCACTGATGCACAAGAATTAGATCAGAATATATATATATACTATGTAGGTGTGCTGACTTAGCAGGCTCCTTTATAGGCGTTACCCTAAGCGAAATGTGAGCCTCAACCCTGGCAAAAGACATTGTCAAGTTGACAGGAGGTGTTTTCGGATTCATACATCAGCAGCTGACTCCTGAAATTTATTACAAAAATGAAATGAACTTTCCTGTGGGTACGGCCTCCAGTCGGATGGACTAGTCGACTGGTGCAACTGACGCCTCTTCCGCCACCTGTTTTTCGATAAGGACGAAATGGTGACGAAAACAATATAACACACAGTTCCCGAGCGAAGAATATCTCCTACCCAACCGGGCATCGAACGTGGGCCGCCTGCATGGCATTCTCCCGGGGTGACCACTCAGCTATGGAGGCAAACATCTATGACAGACCAAATTTATTTTGTAATGAGCTATTCTGACATAGAAATGTCTATCAAACAATTCAAAACAGACACTTCCAATCAGCCTCTGAAGGGATGCCATTGTGACCCAACTTGCTTAAATCCAGTTAATGTAAGGATCCCCATTGGCTACGTTGCATCCTCTTGTAAGATTCTGTAAAATCACGTGCGTCTGTGCAACCTACTGCTGTGACTATTTCACTCATACAGATAATACAAGTCAGCAGGAGTGTCTAGTACCCTAAACACGTCATAAACGACCTTTACCCGACGGATTACTGACTTCAGGGCTTAAATCATGATTGTGCTAAAATACTGTTACTACAGCGCAAAAATATTTACTTTTAGGTACAACATAGGCTCCGAACTTAGCTATATAACAGTACAGAGTGAAACTGGAGTGTGCTGCAGAAATAGAGTGAGCTCTAAGAGCCGCGCGGGATTAGCCGAGCGGTCTGGGGCGCTGCAGTCATGGACTGTGCGGCTGGCCCCGGCGGAGGTTCGAGTCCCCCCTCGAGCGTGGGTGTGTGTGTTTGTTCTTAGGATAATTTACGTTAAGTAGTGTGTAAGCTTAGGGACTGATGACCATAGCAGATAAGTCCCATAAGATTTCACACACATTTGAACATTTTTTTGAGTTCTGAGAAGAGTGTCATTGCAGCTGGCGATTACGTGAAGTTCACCTTCCCACTGTCTTTCGCGCTGACCATGCTATCGTGGGGCGCCATCGAGTACGAGCAGGGCTACACTCAGGCTGGTGCAATGGACGGCGTGCGCGACACCATCAAGTGGGGCACCGACTGGCTGCTCAAGGCCCACACCGGCCCCAACGAGATCTACCTGCAGGTGGGCAACGGCACCGCCGACCACGCCTACTGGGGCCGCCCGGAGGACATCAACTTCGCCAGGCCGGCCTACCGCCTGGACACGGAGAGACCTGGTGAGTACCAAATCTCCTGGCCAAGTGGGGCCTCGTGGAGCGCATCAACTTCCCCCGGTCGGCTTAACAGCTGGACAAGACCTGGTGAGTAACAAATCCGAGTGGGGCCTCCTGGAGGACATCAACTTGCCCTGGTCGGCCTGACAGCTGGACATGCAGAGACCTTGTGAGTACCAAATCTCCTGGCCAAGTGGGGCCTCATGGAGCACATCAACTTCCCCCGGTCGGCTTAACAGCCGGACAAGACCTGGTGAGTAACAAATCCGAGTGGGGCCTCGTGGAGGACATCAACTTCCCCCGGTCGGCTTAACAGCTGGACATGACCTGGTGAGTAACAAATCCGAGTGGGGCCTCCTGGAGGACATCAACTTGCCCTGGTCGGCCTGACAGCTGGACATGCAGAGACCTGGTGAGTACCAAATCTCCTGGACGAGTGGGGCCTCATGGAGCACATCAACTTCCCCCGGTCGGCTTAACAGCTGGACAAGACCTGGTGAGTAACAAATCTGAGTGGGGCCTCGTGGAGGACATCAACTTGCCCTGGTCGGCCTGACAGCTGGACATGCAGAGACCTTGTGAGTACCAAATCTCCTGGCCAAGTGGGGCCTCATGGAGCACATCAACTTCCCCCGGTCGGCTTAACAGCTGGACAAGACCTGGTGAGTAACAAATCCGAGTGGGGCCTCGTGGAGGACATCAACTTGCCCTGGTCGGCCTGACAGCTGGACATGCGGAGACCTTGTGAGTACCAAATCTCCTGGACGAGTGGGGCCTCATGGAGCACATCAACTTCCCCCGGTCGGCTTAACAGCTGGACAAGACCTGGTGAGTAACAAATCCGAGTGGGGCCTCGTCGAGGACATCAACTTGCCCTGGTCGGCCTGACAGCTGGACATGCAGAGACCTTGTGAGTACCAAATCTCCTGGACGAGTGGGGCCTCATGGAGCACATCAACTTCCCCCGGTCGGCTTAACAGCTGGACAAGACCTGGTGAGTAACAAATCCGAGTGGGGCCTCCTGGAGGACATCAACTTGCCCTGGTCGGCCTGACAGCTGGACATGCAGAGACCTTGTGAGTACCAAATCTCCTGGACGAGTGGGGCCTCATGGAGCACATCAACTTCCTCTGGTCGGCCTAATAGCTGGACATGCAGAGACCTGGTGAGTACCAAATCTCCTGTCCAAGTGAGGAATCCTGGATTTACATAACTTCCCCTAGTTGGGCTAACAGCTGGACATGGAGGGACCAGCTGAGTACCAAATCACCTGCCTGAGTGGGACCTCCTGGGGCACATCAACTTCCCCAGGCCAGTCTACCGCCTGGATACGGAGGGACCAAGTGAGTGGCGTTTCATTCAAGTCCAGGACACGATTCTATTGTAAAACGTAAACATCAGCGGACCGAAATACCGAACTCTGGAAATGTCGAACCTATTCAGATATATAGGGCCATTTTTCCATGATCGGACGAATTTCTGTTTGAAATCCAAAGTTTCGTCCCCATCTGTGTAGTACATTCTCATGGAGCCTTGTAGTTTTCCCAAAGTCCGATGGACATCCTAGCTCGCTACTGACTGAAGCGTTCCATTTCTGCAATTACCTGGTGTAGAGACATGTTTTGAAAATTCCTATACAATTGGTCATTGTCGGCTGCTGTCGACCGCTGTTGCTATCATACCATGGTGGAAGTCTGATATATATCTTCTTCAGCTCCAGTATCAAGATACCATTTACAGTCACACCTTATTGCAATCGATTTATTGAAAAACAGAGACATCCCTATGGCCTCTGTGTTTGTCCTTTCCTGGTATCAGTTTGTGGCTGCCAGCACCTGAGTCTTATCAGGTCGAATCCTGTGGTTTCCTGCCTGGTCTGTCTATTTCTCCCCTTCTACAGCTGAGCATGTGTTCGTCTTGTCGTTTTACCACTATTCTTTTAGTAATAACCATGAACACGTCTCCAGAACTACACGGTTGTCTGTAAATTCCTGATGCTTGCATGATCTTTCCATCCATCTGCAAGCGTTCCTGACCGACTTTAAATATTACTGTATCATCCTGGTGGGTTTTTAAACTACAGCGATATGCCATATATATACAGGGTGAAGAGAAATTCGCGCACTCTGACTTCGCAACGCGATTCCTAACATACTGCCAATACAAAAATGTCAGTCACAAAATTTCGTCCTGGGCATATTACTGGCAGTAAATTGACGTCAGAGACTGGCATTCTGGCAGCACTGTAATAACATGTACGGCAACTACCTCTGTCAGTATATGCTGTGCAGTTGATACGTTAGCATGCGGGAGACGAGGCGAATTTGTTTTTATTTGCTGAATGTAGCCTGCGTGGTACGGTACCTGGCGTCTTAATCGCCATACAGCGAATGCAGTGTGTCTTCGAACATTTTGCATTTACATACCACGAAGACAGAAATGTAATTACAACCATTTTCATTGGTCAGCTTTTAAAGAAGCCTTTTGCACTTCATGGACGCGAATTGTTTCGCACTACGGTATCTGCTTGATTCCAAACCTGTTTCTTGTGTACGCTGCCCCAATAGTCCCATTGATTACTACCAATTACTATTCTTGCCACGTTCAGGTGCACTGCATTTCGCTATGGTTGTACTATGTAAATGTGAGATACATGTGGCTTAAGTAAAGGTGTTACTACAATATTATTTCACAGAATGAAATTGGCAAATGAAAACAAATGCACATAGACCCAGGAGGGTTCGACCTCCTGTATGTTAACCCGAAACGCTATCTATTGCACCACCTGCGCATCACTAGTCTTGTGTGCTGACAGAGATGGTTACCGTATCTGTGATTACAGTGTTACCAGAATGTCAGTCTTTAACGTCCGTTTACTGCCAGGGATATGCTCAGAACTCAATTTTGATAGACTTGTATGGAGACAGAACCTTATGTGTGAGGAATCGCACTTTAAAGTCAGTGTGCGCGAATTTTTCTTGACAAGGCCAAACACACACACACGCACACACACACACATATATATATATATATATATATATATATATATATATATATGTGTGTGTGTGTGTGTGTGTGTGTGTGTGTGTGTGTATACAGGGTGTTACAAAAAGGTACGGCCAAACTTTCAGAAAACATTCCTCTCACACAAATAAAGAAAAGATGTTATGTGGACATGTGTCCGGAAACGCTTAATTGCCATGTTAGAGCTCATTTTAGTTTCTTCCACCTACGCTCAATGGAGTACGCTGTCATGATTTCATACGGGATACTCTACCTGTGCTGCTAGAACATGTGCCTTTACAAGTACGACACAACATGTGGTTCATGCACGATGGAGCTCCTGCACATTTCAGTCGAAGTGTTCGTACGCTTCTCAACAACAGATTCGGTGACCGATGGATTGGTAGAGGCGGACCAATTGCATGGCCTCCACGCTCTCCTGACCTCAACCCTCTTGACTTTCATTTATGGGGGCATTTGGAAGCTCTTGTCTACGCAACCCCGGTACCAAATGTAGAGACTCTTCGTGCTCGTATTGTGGACGGCTGTGATACAATACGGCTTTCTCCAGGGCTGCATCATCGCATCAGGGTTTCCATGCGACGGAGGGTGGATGCATGTATTCTCGCTAACGGAGGATATTTTGAACATTTCCTGTAACAAAGTGTTTGAAATCACGCTGGTACGTTCTGTTGCTGTGTGTTTCCATTCCATGATTAATGTGATATGAAGAGAAATAATAAAATGAGCTCTAACATGGAAAGTAAGCGTTTCCGGACACATGTCCGCATAACATATTTTCTTTCTTTGTGTGTGCGGAATGTTTCCTGAAAGTTTAGCCGTACCCTTTTGTAACACCATATATATATATATATATATATATATATATATATATATATAGTTCCGGCAATAGCCACACAAGAGTTGTATTGCGTTGTTTTGTTTTGTCAGATGACAGTCGCCAGATAGTCAGTGTTTTGTTCTTAGTTGTACGTAGTTACTCGAGTAAACATGGCTTTCGCGAGACTTCCATTCGATGAAAGGAAGTCAGTTATGAAGTGGTATTTTAAGTACGAAAACATTAATGAGGTTCAACGGCAATGGTGAAATGAGTATCAATCAGAGCCACCGACGCGTTTAACGATTCGTCGCGTTCAGCAATTCACTCGCTCACCACAGAAGTCTGTGAGAGTGTTCCCGTGAATCTGAAGTGAGTCGCCCAAGTGTTCGGCGAATTTTGAAGACAGCAAAGTGGAAGTGCTACATCCCACGATTGCTACACGCAATGAAAGAGGACGATCCAGATCATAGAATGGAGTACTGCGAGTGGTTTACTAATATGGTGCGCAACGATGAAGAGTTTGCAGACATGATTGTATAGTCTGATGAGGCACAGTTCAAACTCAATGGTACAGTAAATTGCCACAACTGCATCTACTGGGCCGCCGAAAATCCGAACATCCATGTAGACAAAGCCGTGAATTAGCCTGTAGTAAATGTGTGGTGTGGGTTGTCTTACCGGGGCTTGATTGGGCCATTCTTCTTTGACGGCACAGTTACTGATGAGATGTACCTTCAGAAGCAGATATCTATTTTACCTGTCACCAGAGACTTGTATGGAGACAGAACGGTTTACTTTCAACAAGATGGTGTCCCAGCCCATTACCAAAATCGTGTTAGGGCGTGTCTCGACGAAAATCTACCAGGAAGATGGATAGGCCGTAGAGGTGCAGGTGGAGTATCCACCACGTTCCCCAGACCTAACTGCTCTGGGCTTTTACCTGTGGGGAACACTGAAGGACGTCGTCTATCGACAAAAGCCACGCACATTGGACGAATTTCGAAAATCCATCGTACATTCATGTGCAAATATCCAACTGAACACGTTGCAGTCAGTAGTTCGTTCTCCAGTTCGGCGGCATCGTTTTTGTGTGGATGCTAATGGTGACCGTTTCCAACACCTATAATGATATCTTTAAGTTGGACTTTAAGCTACACTTACACCAAAAATGAGACAACTCCATCAATTAGTTTGCAAGCTATAGACTTTTAAACAGTGGATACATTTTTCGGACCCCTCTGTATATATAGTCAAGAAAAAAATATATTTATGACCCCTACATACCCATCAGGTTATGGGCTATCCGACCGCCCTATTTCGTGGCAGCCTTCAGGCACGTCCCGACTGACTGCACTCGGCGATTACAGTGCCGGCTTGTTGTGATTTTCTAACCTTAGCTTCATAGAGTTTGTCCTGAAAGTTCCTCCTTGGTTCTGCACAGAAACAAAGAGGGTTTTCTTTGGCTATTCTAGTCGTAACAATGCCAAAAAAGCAGAGAAATCTGTGGACAAAATTCCGCCTAATGCAAGGAAAGAAGTATACCCAAGATCAGCTAATTAAGCAACTAAGAGCCGGTGATTGTCGTAATTATGTAAGAATGGATGAATAGTGCGTTTCGGAGCTGTTGAAATCAAATCTTTCTTAATGAAAAAGGAGTCATGAGAGAGGCTGTTGCCTGCATTGATTTCTCCCTCCTGGCAGAAGTTAAGATATCAAATTCAGTGCTGTTATAGCCCCACAATTATTAATTACAATGATTTGCGAAACATGCAATGTGATTTATAGTACCTACAGCAATACATCATCGCAATGCAAAGTTAATTTACGTAGGATAAAGACATGTAAGTTTAAAAAACTCATTTAAATTCCAAGGAAGTCTGAACGTGGCAGTTGGGCCCATGGATCAGGTACATAAGGAACGAACCATTTGGCAACTGTTAGAACAGTAGAAAAGCTCCACACTTCGCTTTCTTCATGTGAAATCTGGTAAGGTGCTATGGCGTGGTAAGAAACTGAAGAGCCGAATGTGATTTTAGTTCTGAACTTCTTTTGAAGCTTGTGACATAAGCTGCTGACAGCGAGTTTCTCTTGAAACTAACAAATTTGTGGAAAATTGTCGTCCTTTCCTGAAATTGTTAGATTACTTTAAATTCTAGGGAATTTAAAGCTTTCGTTGATTGTAGTCTTACCAGGAAACTAATCTGGACAATATGTAGATTTTCCATGTACTGCTTGGGCGTTAGCTTAGCAAAATAAAAACAGAATCCGAACGTAAGTTGTTACTGAGTCAGTCTTAAATACTGTGGTATTTACAGGGTGTTTCAAAAATGACCAGTATATTTGAAACGGCAATAAAAACTAGACGAGCAGCGATAGAAATACACCGTTTGTTGCAATATGCTTGGGACAACAGTACATTTTCAGGCAGACAAACTTTCGAAATTACAGCAGTTACAATTTTCAACAACAGATGGCGCTGCGGTCTGGGAAACTCTATAGTACGATATTTTCCACATATCCACCATGCGTAGCAATAATATGGCGTAGTCTCTGAATGAAATTACCCGAAACCTTTGACAACGTGTCTGGCGGAATGGCTTCACATGCAGATGAGATGTACTGCTTCAGCTGTTCAGTTGTTTCTGGATTCTGGCGGTACACCTGGTCTTTCAAGTGTCCCCACAGAAAGAAGTCACAGGGGTTCATGTCTGGCGAATAGGGAGGCCAATCGACGCCGCCTCCTGTATGTTTCGGATAGCCCAAAGCAATCACACGATCATCGAAATATTCATTCAGGAAATTAAAGACGTCGGCCGTGCGATGTGGCCGGGCACCATCTTGCATAAACCACGAGGTGTTCGGAGTGTCGTCTAAGGCAGTTTGTACCGCCACAAATTCACGAAGAATGTCCAGATAGCGTGATGCAGTAATCGTTTCGGATCTGAAAATGGGCCAATGATTCCTTTGGAAGAAATGGCGGCCCAGACCAGTACTTTTTGAGGATGCAGGGACGATGGGACTGCAACATGGGGCTTTTCGGTTCCCCATATGCGCCAGTTCTGTTTATTGACGAAGCCGTCCAGGTAAAAATAAGCTTCGTCAGTAAACCAGATGCTGCCCACATGCATATCGCCGTCATCAATCCTGTGCGCTATATCGTTAGCGAATGTCTCTCGTGCAGCAATCGTAGCGGCGCTGAGGGGTTGCCGCATTTGAATTTTGTATGGATAGAGGTGTAAACTCTGGCGCATGAGACGATACGTGGACGTTGGCGTCATTTGGACCGCAGCTGCAACACGGCGAACGGAAACCCGAGGCCGCTGTTGGATCACCTGCTGCACTAGCTGCGCGTTGCCCTCTGTGGTTGCCGTACGCGGTCGCCCTACCTTTCCAGCACGTTCATCTGTCACGTTCCCAGTCCGTTGAAATTTTTCAAACAGATCCTTTATTGTATCGCTTTTCGGTCCTTTGGTTACATTAAACCTCCGTTGAAAACTTCGTCTTGTTGCAACAACACTGTGTTCTAGGCGGTGGAATTCCAACACCAGAAAAATCCTCTGTTCTAAGGAATAAACCATGTTGTCTACAGCACACTTGCACGTTGTGAACAACACACGCTTACAGCAGAAAGACGATGTACAGAATGGCGCACCCACAGACTGCGTTGTCTTCTATATCTTTCACATCACTTGCAGCGCCATCTGTCGTTGAAAATTGTAACTACTGTAATTTCGAAAGTTTGTCCGCCTGAAAATGTACTGTTGTCCCAAGCATATTGCAACAAACGGTGTATTTCTATCGCTACTCGTTTAGTTTTTATTGCCGTTTCAAATATACCGGTCATTTTTGAAACACCCTGTAATTTCGGTGCGAATGTTTATTATAGGGGTGCTAACACACTGATTGGCTTAAAGAAGATAATATTTTTTTTATTTTTTAAAGCTGTCTTCAGGGCACAGCATCGACACATCTCTTCGGTTCATTCTGTATCACTTGAGTTCATTCTCTGGGTTACAGCAGTATTTCGATGGATAAATATCTGCGTGGGATTTGTGTTTCCAGACGTAAACCTGCTGACTGGAACATCAGATATATCGCACGTAACGCGAGCACAGTCAGTAGTCGGGCGTGCCGCGTAAAGTTTGCCGTTACTGGTCTCACGCAGCAGACAGAGCGCATGCACTTAAGAGGAGGAAGATGGCGCACACTTGGGATCGCTGTGTCCGCAGGGTCGGACTGCGCTGGGGAGGCCGCCGCGGCGCTGGCCTCCGCGTCGATAGTCTTCAGCTCGGTGGACGCCACCTACTCGGCGACGCTGCTCAACGCGGCCAAGGAGCTCATCGCGTTCGCCGACAACTACCGAGGACGCAGCGTCGACTCCGTGCCCGACACGGCAGAGTTCTACGCGTGAGTAGCCACTCAGAAATACTAGCGAGCGCCCTACTTTATAAAAACACAAGGCAAGTTGTAGTGAGTGGTAAGTAGCGCTCACCGCCACGCTACTTGCGGTGGCTTGCGGAGTATGCACGTACGTGTTGAAACACATGTGACATCGAAATAAGTGTCCGAGGAATAGAAAAGCAACTGAAATCACTCAACAGAGGAAAGTCCACTGGATCTGACGGGATACCAATTCGATTCTACACAGAGTACGCGAATGAACTTGCCCCCTTCTAACAGCCGTGTACCGCAAGTCTCTAGAGGAACGGAGGGTTCCAGATGATTGGGAAAGAGCACAGGTTGTTACAGTTTTCAAAGGGTCGTCGAGCAGATGCGCAAAACGATATCTCTGACATCGATCTGTTGTAGAATTTTAGGACATGTTTTTTGCTCGCGTATCATGTCATTTCCGGTAACCCAGAATCTACTCTGTAAGAATCAACATGGATTCCGGAAACAGCGATCGTGAGAGACCCAACTCGCTTTATTTGTTCATGAGACCCAGAAAATATTAGATAGAGGCTCCCAGGTAGATGCCATTTTCCTTCACTTCCGGAAGGCGTTCGATACAGTTCCGCACTGTCGCCTGATAAACAAAGTAAGAGCCTACGGAATATCAGAGCAGCAGTGTGGCTGGATTGAAGAGTTTTTTGCAAACAAAACATAGCATGTTATTCTCAATGGAGAGACGACTACAGACGTTAAAATAAGCTCTGGCGTGCCACAGGGGAGTGTTATAGGACCATTGCTTTTCAAATGGTTCAAATGGCTCTGAGCACTATGGGACTAAACTGCTGTGGTCATCAGTCCCCTAGAACTTAGAATTACTTAACCCTAACTGACCTAAGGACATCATACACATCCATGCCCGAGGCAGGATTCGAACCTGCGACCGTAGCGGTCACGCGGTTCCAGACTGTAGCGCCTAGAACCGCTCGGCCACTCCGGCCGGCACCATTGCTTTTCACAATATATATAAATGACCTAGTAGATAGTGTCGGAAGTTCCATGCGGCTTTTCGCGGATGGTGCTGTAGTATACAGAGAAGTTACAGCATTAGAAAATTGCAGCGAAATGCAGGAAGATCTGCAGCGGATGGACACTTGGTGCAGGGAGTGGCAACTGACCCTTAACATAGACAAATGTAATGTAATGCGAATACATCCTTTATTCTATGATTATATGATAGCGTAAGAAACACTGCTAGCAGTTACTTCTGTAAAATATCTGGGAGTATGCGTACGGAACGATTTGAAGTGGCATGATCATATAAAATTAATTGTTGGTAAGGCGGGTGCCAAGTTGCGATTCATTGGGAGAGTCCTTAGAAAATGTAGTCTATCAACAAAGGAGTTGGCTTACAGAACACTCGTTCCACCTATACTTGAGTATTGCTATCAGTGTGGGATCCGTACCAGGTCAGGTTGACATAGGAGACAGAGAAGATCCAAAGAAGAGCGGCGCGTTTCGTCACAGGGTTATTTGGTAAGCGTGATAGCGTTACGGAGATGTTTAGCAAACTCAAGTGGCAGACTCTGCAAGAGAGGCGATCTGCATCGTGGTGTAGCTTGCTGTTCAGGTTACGAGAGGGTGCGTTTCTGGATGAGGTATCGAATATATTACTTCCCCCTACTTATACCTCACGAGGAGATAACGAATGTAAAATTAGAGAGATTCGAGCGTGCATGGAGGCATTGCGGCAGTCGTTATTCCCGCGAACCATACGCGACTGGAACAGGAAAGGGAGGTAATGACAGTGGCACGTAAAGTTCCCTCCGCGACACACCGTTGGGTGGCTTGCGGAGTATAAATGTAGATGTAGATGCAGGATACCACTGTGCGACAGCTTGAAGCATTATAGCTTGGGCGCACATAGAGAGTAGGCAATGCCCGTAGTTTAGGCCAGCGTGAAGCGGCTTGAGGTAGCTCAAAGAACTTCCCTGTTTGCAGCGCTCAGTGGCAGTCACGTAGCAGCACTTACCGCACGGGAAGCACGACGCCTGCCTGTAGTCGAGTCAGCGGAAGAAGATCCCTGACAGCGTTGCAATGTGGTAGGCGCGGCTGCTTCGTGCGCCTACTTTAACTCGTCACGTTACGCGGTACTGGATACATCGCTATGGCAACGTCCCAGTGTTGTCACAGCTCTATAGACGACTATTGTTTCCGCCTGCAGCCTTTTGTGTTTCGCAGCCGAAAGCTGGCAGCAGCGGTGATTTCCGTTAGGAATCTTCTTCTTCTGATGACTTTAGTGCAACCAGACATATCTTTAAAAAAAGTTCACTTATTTCCCACTGGAATTATGTGACTTTTGTAAATGTTTGTATAATAATTTAATATGTCACAATCGGTTAGACATGCACTGTCCACTCACGTTAATGTGACCACTGTGCAAAAGCCTGAATAAACATCTGTCGCAGCGGGAGATGTGCAGGAAGCGAGCCAATGAGGTTGACGTTCTGGAATGTACGAGGCGTGTTTTTTAAGTACCGTTTTGAAATTAAAAAAAGACGTGCTAAGATATCTCAATATTTTTATTTTTACATGAAAGCCTGTACCTTAATCTACGTACTGACGCCTTTACAGTCTGATTCTTCCTTGTTTACGTTGTGTACTGAGTGTTTAAGAGGCCTCCGATAATCGTGAGTCCCGCCAACTGTGAAGTACGGGCTGTTATAAGATTTCTTATTGCTAAAGTCCTAAAGGCGATAGATATTCATCGTGAGGTCTGTGCAGTTTACGGAGAAAACATTATGAAAGATGGAAGAGTAAGAAAGTGGGTGAGAGCATTTAAAGATGGCTGCACAAATGTGCATGATGAACAACTGAGTGGGCGTCCTTCGGTCGTTAATGAAAGTTTGGTGCAGGAAGTGGACAATAAGGTGAGAGAAAACAGACGCTTTACGATTTCCCCCTTGCGGGATGACTTTCCTAATGTTTCTCGTACTGTTTTGTATGGTATTTTGACCGAGCTCTTGAATTACCGAAAATTGTCCGCACGTTGGGTACCGAAAATGTTGGCGGATGCGCACAAAACCAAACGTTTAGACAGTGCATTAACTTTCCTTGAGCGGTACCACAACGACGGTGATTATTTCTTAAGCCAAACTGTTACGGGCGATCAAACATGGGTGCCCTACGTCACACCAGAATCAAAGCAACAGTCCATGGAATTTGAGCAAGGGTATCGTTTTGTTGCAAGACAATGCCCGTCCGCATGTGGCGAATGATACCAAAGATCTCATCACATCTTTTCGATGGGAAACTCTAGATCATCCTCCGTACAGCCCCGATCTTGCGCTTAGTGACTACCATCAGTTCCTGCACTTGAAGAAACACCTGGGCGGTCAGCGTCTTCAGGACGATGACGAAATCAAAACAGTGGTGATGCAGTGGTTACCAAGTCAGGCGGCAGACTTCTATGAGGAAGGTATTCAAAAACTGGTACAATGTTATGACAAGTGTCTCAATACTGACGGAAATTATGTAGAAAAGTAGATTAAGGTACAGGGTTTCATGTAAAAATAAAATTATTGAGGTATCTTGGCACGTCTTTTCTTAATTTCGAAACGTCACTTACTTAAAAAACACGCCTCTTATCAATATGGATGTGGAGCCATTACAACTCCAGTGCCATGTACATCTACAGTAGTCTTCTTGGTTGAGAATCCATGGTACGAACAGCCCAGCCGATGTCGTCCCACTGCATGTGTATTGGGTTTAAGTCCGGAGAGTTTGGTGACCAGTGGAGTCTGGTAAACCTATCCCGATTGTCTTCAAACCACGTACGCGTTCCGCGAGCTGTGTCGCATTGTCCTGCTGGTAGATGGCATCGCGCTGAGGTAAAACAAACTGCATGTAAGGGTGGACATCGGCCCCAACAACAGAAGAGTACTTGTGTTCCAGAATGGTGAAGTCACGAAGGGAATATCACGAAAACTTTTCACAGAACATAATGCTCCCGCCTCAGGGTTGCACACTTTGCGTTGAGACGTTTCACGCTGAACGTGCCAAGGGAAACCCGTCGGCTGGATCTGCTGATATGGTTCAAATGGATCTGAGCACTATGGGACTTAACATCTGAGGTCATCAGTCCCCTAGAACTTAGAACTACTTAAACTTAACTAACCTAAGGACATCACATACATCCATGTCTGAGATAGGATTCGAACTTGCGACCGTAGCAGTCACGCGGTTCCAGGATGAAGCGCCTAGAACCGCTTGGCCACACCGGCCGGCTCTGCTCAGATGTTTACAGGTGAAGAGACTTGCAATTTTTGAGCAACTGACCAGCCCGCATCTCGTGGTCGTGCGGTAGCGTTCTCGCTTCCCACGCCCGGGTTGCCGGGTTCGATTCCCGGCGGGGTCAGGGATTTTCTCTGCCTCGTGATGGCTGGGTGTTGCGTGCTGTCCTTAGGTTAGTTAGGTTTAAGTAGTTCTAAGTTCTAGGGGACTTATGACCACAGCAGTTGAGTCCCATAGTGCTCAGAGCCATTTGAACCATTTTGAGCAACTGACCACCCAGATGAACCGAGAGGCTACGAAGAGGTTCCTCAACGCTATTCACCGAATGTTGCTGCATATGGACCTGTGCAGTAGGTACCTGATCCTTGCACCCATGGTGACTGCTTTTCATCGGCGACGAAGGCTGGAATGTACACCCCAGTTCCGCAGGTGGATGTCCACTGAATGCCATAATGGTGGTCCTTTCACAAGAATCACGTTTTTAGCTCCACTGGACAGATGGCTGTTGACATCACGAAGAAATCACTCTACAACAACCTTTGGGAAGGTCCAGGCCAGAAGGTATTTTTCCCTCGGTCGTCTCGTCATTCCTGGAGGCACGTTGGATCAACATATGGATGCATGTATCCTTGGGACCCATGTACATCCCTACATGCAGTTTGTTTCTCCTCGGCGTAATGGCATCTGCCAGCAGGACAATGCAGCGGGTCACACAGCTCGTACTCGTAAGTGCGTGGTTTGAAGAGCACGATGATGACTTAACCGTACTCACATGCCCACGGATTCAAACTGAATCGAGAATCTGCGGGGCTAAATCGACTTGGGTGTTCGCGACATGGATCCTGAACCGAGAAACGCAGAGCAGTTCGCGGCGACCCTGGAGTCGGTTGGGCTCGTTATTCCTGCCAGTACCTACACGAACCTCAATGACTCTGTTCCTACTCGTCTCGCAGATGTCGGAGCTGCAAAAGGTGGTTCATTCAGGCTTTCGACGGGTGGTCACATTAATTTTGCTGGATAGTGCAGCTTTGCCCCTTTCTCTAAATGACATGGGTAGTTAACTGCTTCATTGTTCACATTTCTTTCTCGTCATTCTGGGTGAAAAAAATACGGGCATTGTATGGTTGGTAAACAGTTGCAACGTTTAAGTCCTGCCATACGGGTAACCGTGAATGCAGGGTCTTTAACAACGGTTTTCAGGGATTTGGCGTATAACGGTGCAGATTGGATTCATCCTTTAGGTATTTAGCATCTAACTGTTAGCGACGTCGTTTATTTTCATTTTGGATGTGGCACTGGATAACAATATTTGGATGATTTGGAGTAATTGAACCCACAGCACCGACTGAAAAAGTTTGACTGATCCTGTCATGTGCGAGGTATGGAAACACGGCCCGCGACCGGCCTTCATGGCTTCACTTTCAAACTTTAAAGCCGCCTGTATGTGCTGTTCCGCCGTTGGTACTGGGTAGCTCTGTCATTTCCAACCGTAAGTAACGTTTTGGGTTCGAGTATCAGTGTAACACACAGTGTTAACATTCCAATGGTTGCAGAACAGCCCACATTGAAAGATACACTTTCGAAATCGATCTGTTCTTACTGATGTTGGTTAAAATAGCTATCAGGTTCATGCAAGCTGTCACCTTCAAAAACTGTTTTCTCATTGTGAATGAATAGTATTTCTCATTTTCAGTAAATATTCGGCCGAATTTCTAATAAAGGAAACCGAAGACGAAATCTGAATCAAACGATGGCGAAGTACAGGCTGTGTCACTGGTATGACAATGGAACGATAATTATCAGTAATTTTGTACTGCAGTCGAAAGTATGTGTTATAGTACATCAGAAATAACTTCTAGGTTAAAATGAACTCAAAAGGTCTTTAAATCCGAAACAATCAATAAAATATTGACCGAGTGCTTATAGTCGACTTATGGCTCGTAAAAAGCGGTGTTAATTCAACAGAATTATGTCAAAATCTTTGCGCTTTTATTTCATTATTGCAACAATATACAGAAAAAAGACGTCTTCTGTTGCCTATATGCAGCGTGTCGACGACACGGTCCAGACGGAGCCGAAGATAGCATTCATATTTTGCGTACATTAACCCAGCGTATGGTGTAATCCGGCCCCCCATCACACGGAATCTAGGAGTAAGGACATTATATTTGTTTCATATAACTCCGTAAATTTTGGCGCTGATTGCCTGCGAGACTACTAAATAGCATATGCAACATTAAAATTTGGGAAAACAGTCTTGCTTTCCAAAATAAACCTGCCGCGATCATGACTGTTTTACTGAATGTTAATATTCTAGAACACTAAGTCGGCCGCCGTGGAGGAGCGGTTCTAGGCGGTTCAGTCCGGAATCACGTTGCTGCTAATGTCGCAGGTTCGAATCCTGCCTCGGGCATGGATGTGTCTGATATCCTTAGGTTAGTTAGGTCTAAGCAGTTCTAAGCCTATGACCTCAGATGTCTCATAGTGCTTAAAGCCATTTGAACCATTTGAACACTACCTTCTTGTCACTGTCCATTGAAAGTATGCTTTCTAAAATTGATTTAGCATTGCCGCTTCAGTAAATACTGTTTTTTTTATTATTTCGATTTCTCCACTTTGAGAAGTAGTAATTTGCCATTTTTTGTGGCTACTTTTGCTGAGTTCCAGCAGTTTTATTTTCCATTTAGGATTTTTAATTTTTATTGACAGCCTAGTATTGTTACTACATAAATAAAATATTTCTTGTGAGCAACTCGTAAAATATTCTGAAGTTGATAATGAAAATAGTTTAATTTCACATCGTTAAATCAAAATAATGGCTTTCACGTTTATATTAATAATACAGAGATACATACTTAACTTATATTAATAAAATATTTGTTGTGAAATTATTCCACCTAAAAATGACGGTGAATGGATATCTATCAATCGTTGAGCCGACAATAAGTTACGTGTATTTCTGTAAGATTTAGGTCTTGGGGCCGTATTTGTAACATATATAAAGTTCTAAAGAATTTCTGTCAAATTTAGTTGTTGGGATAACTCCAGCTAAGTGGACCAGCTATATAAAAAAAGGAATTTTAGAATATTACCCCACCCCCACCCCCCTGGGTAAAGAATCTGCTGACTCCCATGGTACTATGCAGTGTTCGTATTCTCCCAATACACCCTGTATAGGCAGCAGGGAAAACGTACTCATGTCTGTGTAAGGTATTTAGTGTAGCTAGTCGTGACGGAAACTTAAACTGATGACGACCGTCACAAAAGTCAGTACATTATTTTGTCGGACAAATATTAACTGCTTAGAACTAACGTTGTGGTCGCTTTTGAGAGATATAGATTGTATAGAAATAGTAACAGATGAGTATGTCGTCTTCCACCACTGACATAAGCCGTGGTAGTGAATTGGTGTGCAGGCGCCAATCGATTGTATGGAGTCAGCACGGTAACGACAAGTGGAAGTGATAACGTGGCGGAATTGCAAAAAGGAGCTGTAGTATTTGGTAGAGCTCTTTGACAACACCGAGAATGAATTTGCTCGGTTGGTCGGGGTATCAACACAGACTGTCCAACGCGTCCAGAAGAGTGTTGTACCAGTAGCAGCAGCATAACACAGAGTATGAATAGTGGTCGTAGGAGTATCATACTTGACAGGACCTGGAGGCGAATGCCATGCGTTGTCAATAACAGACCGACAGGAATCGCTGCTAAACGACGATGCCGAACTACTTCCCGAGCGACCATTGCGGACAGAACTGGACAACGTTTCGAGTGCGTTATACACTACTGGCCATTAAAATTGCTACACCACGAAGATGACGTGCTACGGACGTGAAATTTAACCGACAGGAAGAGGATGCTGTGATACGCAAATGATTAACTTTTCACATCATTCACACGAGGCTGGCTCCGGTGCCGACACCTACAATGTGCTGACATGAGGAAAGTTTCCAACCGATATCTCATACACAACAGCTGTTCACCGGCGTTGCCTGGTGAAACGTTGTGATGCCTCGTGTAAGGAGTAGAAATGTGTACCATCACGTTTCCGACTTTGATAAAGGTCGGATTGTATCCTATCGCGGTTGCGGTTTATCGGTTCGCGACATTGCTGCTCGCGTTGGTCGAGATCCAATGACTGTTAGCGGAATATGGAATCGGTGAGTTAAGGAGGGTAATACGGAACGCCGTGCTGGATCCCAGTGGCCTCGTGTCACTAGCAGTCGAGATGACAGGCATCTTATCCGCATGGCTGTAACGGATCGTGCAGCCACGTCTCGATCCCTGAGTCAACAGATGGGGACGTTTGAAAGACAACAACCATCTGCACGAGCAGTTAGACGATGTTTGCAGCAGCATGGACTATCTGATCGGAGACCATGGCTGCGGTTACCCTTGACGCTGCATCACAGACAGGAGCGCCTGCGATGGTGTACTCAACGACGAACATGGGTGCACGAATGGCAAAACGTCATTTTTTTTCGGATGAATCCAGGTTCTGTTTACAGCATCATGATGGTTGTATCCGTGTTTGGCGACATCACGGTGAACGCACATTGGAAGCGTGTATTCGTGATCGCCATACTGGCGTATCACCCGCCGTGATGGCATGGGGTGCCTTTGGTTACACGTCTTGGTCACCTCTTGTTCGCATTGACGGCACTTTGAACAGTGGACTTAGCATTTCAGATGTGTTACGACCCGTGGCTCTACCCATCATTCGATCCCTGCGAAATGCTACGTTTCAGCAGAATAATGTACGACCGCGTGTTGCAGGTCCTGTACAGGCCTTTCTGGATACAGAAAATGTTCTACTGCTGCCCTGGCCAGCACATTCTCCAGATCTCTCACCAACTGAAAACGTCAGGTCAATGGTGGTCGTGCAACTGGCTTGTCACAATACGCCAGTCACTACTCTAGATGAACTGTGGTACCGTGTTGAAGCTGCATGGGCTGCTGTGCCTGTACACTCCATCCAAGGTCTGTTTGACTCAATTCCCAGGCGTATCAAGGCCGTTATTACGGCCAGAGGTGGTTGTTCTGGGTACTGATTTCTCAGGATCTTTTCACCCAAATTGCGTGAAAATGTAATCACATGTCAGTTGTAGGATAATATATTTGTCCAATGAATACCTTTTTATCATCTGCACTTCTTCTTGGTGTAGAAATTTTAATGGCCAGTAGTTTTTCACAAAGGGGCGTTCATGACAGGGGCACACAAAACTGCGTGTTTTCGATGGGTCAAAAAACAAGGAAAGTGCCCAGTAAGTGACTGCCGGCGTGTAGCGTGGTACGACGGGTCGCGACTTGCCTCTAAAGTTCAGACAGCCCAATGGGGCGTTTAACTTGCAGTGTGTGGAGAGTGCAGTCCACGCTCAAGGAGGCACTAATACTTTTCGGGGGTGTTTTTCGTACCTGGACTTGGGTGCAGTAATTCAAACCATTCTGAATATGTATCACATAACGTGGGGCATTCAATAATTCATGCAACACATTTCTTATCATAAAGCAGGTTGGTTTCATTTAGAAATCCAATACACCACATTATTCTCCATTCTTTTAGCTACAATACCCCAGTTTTCAAAATCATCTCCGAGTAATGAGAGATCCTTAACGAGAAAGCCTGTATGCCCGTATGGTCCACTGATCGACGTCGAAGGCAACGTCTTGCTGCATTTATAACCTCACAATCATCCATGTACTGCTTCCACACAATGGTTCTTCTTTGCTCTTTCTCGTCTTGTGTTAAGTGGCGATAAACCCAGCGGACACACAGTTTTGCTTGCCTCAACTGGTGGTTTTGCGTGTCAGGAGCACCAACAGTGATGTCCAGTTGAGCAGCGACGTGTGTGGTGGTGATCCGCCAAACGCCTGGAATGAGACTGTCCGCACGTTCCAACACTGCAGGAGTCACAGGCTGCACGCAAAAATTCGGACAGGTATTCGCAACCTTGTTGCGATGATGGCAGGCGCCTCGCCCAGTGACTCATCGTGCTTTTGTTCACTGCCAAATCTCCGTAGAAATTATGGAAGCTCCTCTTAATATAAATGTTGTTCCGGTTCGAGTGGTTCAAATGGCTCTGAGCACTATGGGACTTAACTGCTGAGGTCGTCCCCTAGAACTTGTTGTTGTAGTCTTCAGTCCTGAGACTGGTTTGATGCAGCTCTCCATGCTACTCTATCCTGTGCAAGCTTCTTCATCTCCCAGTACCTACTGCAACATACATCCTTCTGAATCTGCTTAGTGTATTCATCTCTTGGTCTCCCTCTACGATTTTTACCCTCCACGCTGTCCTCCAATACTAACTAAATTGGTGATCCCTTGATGCCTCAGAACATGTCCTACCAACCGATCACTTCTTCTAGTGAAGTTGTGCCACAAGCTCCTCTTCTCACCAATTCTATTCAATACCTCCTCATTAGTTATGTGATCTACCCATCTAATCTTCAGCATTCTTCTGTAGCACCACATTTCGAAAGCTTCTATTCTATTATTGTCTAAACTATTTGTCGTCCACGTTTCACTTCCATACATGGCTACACTCCATACAAATACTTTCAGAAACAACTTCCTGACATTTAAATGTATACTCGATGTTAACAAATTTTTCTTCTTCAGAAACGCTTTCCTTGCCATTGCCAGTCTACATTTTATATCCTCTATGCTTAGACCGTCATCAGTTATTTTGCTCCCCAAATAGCAAAACTCCTTTACTACTTTAAGTGTCTCATTTCCTAATCTAATTCCCTCAGCATCACCCGACTTAATTCGACTACATTCCATTATCCTCGTTTTGAGGAACTTAGAACTACTTAAATCTAGCTAACCTAAGGACATCACACACATCCATGCCCGAGGCAGGATTCGAACCTGAGACCGTAGCGGTCCTGCAGTTCCAGACTGTATTGCCTAGAACCGCTCGGCCACTCCGGCCGGCTGTTGTTCCGGTTTTCTGCCAAAATCTGTGCTCAACGACATTTCTGTGTTTGGAACGCACATACGCCTCAGACAACACTTTGTAGGCTAAGTACAGCGCTACCTTTATGAAAGTACAGAGGCTTAAGTGGGAATATTCCACTATGTTCGACAATGGAAGCCGGCTGAGAAAAATAAGTGTTGTATGACTTTTTGAAAGCCTCTCGTACTTATTTTAGCTGTCTCGGTCACCAAATGACGCCCTACTTTGTACATCTTCATGATGAGCCAGCTGTGGACTTTCTCGTCTTCCAAGAGGGCATCATCCCTGACCACACTCCGGTTCTGATGCGTTCCCCATCTGGCGAACACCCAACCGCACTTCGAGTGGGCAGCTAAACCAACCCATACAAACCCAGTGGAAGTATATGAATTTTCCATAAAACATGTCAGTCATCGATTCGGTAGCTCGACGGAATCTGATCACCATTGAGTGGCTTCAGCCGGATATGGCGTACGGGAAGAAACTTGTGAGTTCTCTGTCCAGCTCAATTTAGGACATCATCAACGGCAGGGGCGGTGTTGGATGGTGAGTGATTTCTCCGGATGTGAGTAATAATTTTTTCTGGATGTGTTTTCTTCCGCTTGGCAGGTCCAGCAGCTACGACGACGAGCTGGTGTGGGGCTACACGTGGCTCTACAAGGCCACCAACGACCAGACGTACCTGCAGCGGGTGTACGCCCTCATCCAGGAGTTCAACCTGCAGTTCGTCAGCGCCCTCAGCTGGGACCAGAAGACCATCGGCACCTTCGTAAGTGAACTGACTCGCTTGTATATTATTTACGCGCGCAGCGACGCAGTAAAACTAACAATAACAAAATTTTAGCTTAATTTTCCGTAATGTGACCATGTAGAGAGCGATCATGACGTACATAATTCTTGAAACTTCCTGGCAGATTAAAACTGTGTGCCCGACCGAGACTCGAACTCGGGACCTTTGCCTTTCGCGGGCAAGTGCTCTACCATCTGAGCTACCGAAGCACGACTCACGCCCGGTACTCACAGCTTTACTTCTGCCAGTATCTCGTCTCCTACCTTCCAAACTTTACAGAAGCTCTCCTGCGAACCTTGCAGAACTAGCACTCCTGAAAGAAAGGATATAGCGGAGACATGGCTTAGCCACAGCCTGGGGGATGTTTCCAGAATGAGATTTTCACTCTGCAGCGGAGTGTTCGCTGATATGAAACTTCCTGGCAGATTAAAACTGTGTGCCCTACCGAGACTCGAACTCGGGACCTTTGCCTTTCGCGGGCAAGTGCTCTACCATCTGAGCTACCGAAGCACGACTCACGCCCGGTACTCACAGCTTTACTTCTGCCAGATGGTAGAGCACTTGCCCGCGAAAGGCAAAGGTCCCGAGTTCGAGTCTCGGTCGGGCACACAGTTTTAATCTTCCTGGAAGTTTCATATCAGCGCACACTCCGCTGCAGAGTGAAAATCTCATTCTGGATACATAATTCTTATTTAATTGCCTTGATCCAACAGCATTTTGAATAGTATTAGTGGTTTCGCCTATGCAGTAACCGTCTTCAGGCTCGACAGTAAATGTACAAGAAGGTACATTACTAATTACTATATTAAGAGATGAGAACCAAATGACCGAAGTTATAACAAAACACAATAAACCTCTTGTTTTGCTGCACCACAACAGCCTATTATATATAAAAATAGCACGAATCGAAACTGCCATGCATGCTTCAACCAGTTAAATATAGCATGCAAACCAATGCCAAACGTCGCTGATGATTGCATAACGAACAAATAAGTGTAGAAAATAATTAAAAGCAAATCCTTTGAAGCACCTCTTTAAAATATTGTCAGTTGTATATAAGAAATCAAGATTTCTAAAAAAAAAATGCTTAGTAAAAAAATATATTCGTCTTCTGACAGTTCAGACTGGTCGGAATTTCACAAAATTTTCAAAAACTAAGCATAAATTACAGAGATAATTATAAAATTGAATATATTGTGATGGATCTAAAATCGGATGATAAAGAAAGATGACGGAATACGCTTCGACTACAAGCACATAGTCCTGCTTCTCATAATCTAGTTTTAAAAACTTGAGGCTGTGACAAGTCACATCACCAATTGCCATCACGGTGGCAGTAGGGTGTCTCCAAAATGGTGCCTTTTTGTAAGTGGGTGGGCCAGATCTATGATTAAGATGCATTCTCAGAATAGGCGCTGTTGTTTGCTTGCTTGTCTGGAATATGCAAACCGTGGCTGTAAACCAGCGTAGATTTTACCTTTCCTACTTAGGCTTTCGTTCCATTCTTTCTGTCACGACTGAATTGCTGTTTTATTTTCGGGAAGTAGTATGTGTATACTACTTTCTTGTCCACGTGTGTTCCTCTGCTGACTGCATCTCTCGCCAATCGCTCTACTTTTACCACATAATTTTATGCCAGAGTGAGATTTAATCCGTACCAGTTCTGTAATTTCACCAGTTTTATTTGCTTGAACATTATGACATATTAGATCAGGATCTATTTACGAGGAGTTTTGCTCCAGTTTTTTTAACTGATTTCAGAAGGCTTGGTTAGAAGGAGATTACGCCTACTTTGGCAGTTTTGAAGTATCTAGCATGGGAGATATCTACATGATATCTGGGTATTTGGTGGGCGCCAGGTTTTTCTGACAAATGCGATGTAGCCGAGTGTGCAAATCTAGACGCTGTGTCAGATTAGGAACACCGAAAATATTTTATAAATGGCTGTGTTTGATCGCAGTTTTTAAGGTTCTTGAGTACGATCAAATGAACTATACGGATTCCGATGGTTATCATTCTAGGCAGTCAGTAAAGACACTATGGTGGATGATGACGAATCAAACATTCAGGCGCTGTGGGGGTTGGCAAACATATCAATCTTAAATAAATAAGTCTGGTTCGGAAACTGTCAAATGCCACGAAGCGAAATACGTGGTGCTGTTGATAAATACGACGGGGTGGAGACCTCTCCTGAATAGCATTTTGCAAGGCATCTGAGACATGCTTAACACTGTTCATGTCTGGGGAGTTAGGTGCCCATCGGAAGTGTTCCTGGAGCCACTCTGTAGCAATTGTGGACGTGTGGGGTGTTGCATTGTCCTGCATGAATTTCCCAAGTCCGTCGGAGTGCACAAAGGGCGTGAATGGATGTAGGTGGTCGGACAAGGTGCTTACGTACGTGTCACCTGTCACAGTCGTATCTAGACGCATCAGAGGCCCCATGTCACTCCAACTCCACGCGCCCCACACTCTTACAGTCTCCACCAGCTTGAACAATCGCCTGCTGACCTGCATGGTCCATGAATTCATGAGCTTGTCTCCATACCTGTACTTGTCCATCCGCTCGATACTACACTCCTGGAAATTGAAATAAGAACACCGTGAATTCATTGTCCCAGGAAGGGGAAACTTTATTGACACATTCCTGGGGTCAGATACATCACATGATCACACTGACAGAACCACAGGCACATAGACACAGGCAACAGAGCATGCACAATGTCGGCACTAGTACAGTGTATATCCACCTTTCGCAGCAATGCAGGCTGCTATTCTCCCATGGAGACGATCGTAGAGATGCTGGATGTAGTCCTGAGGAACGGCTTGCCATGCCATTTCCACCTGGCGCCTCAGTTGCACCAGCGTTCGTGCTGGACGTGCAGACCGCGTGAGACGACGCTTCATCCAGTCCCAAACATGCTCAATGGGGGACAGATCCGGAGATCTTGCTGGCCAGGGTAGTTGACTTACACCTTCTAGAGCACGTTGGGTGGCACGGGATACATGCGGACGTGCATTGTCCTGTTGGAACAGCAAGTTCCCATGCCGGTCAAGGAATGGTAGAACGATGGGTTCGATGACGGTTTAGATGTACCGTGCACCATTCAGTGTCCCCTCGACGATCACCAGTGGTGTACGGCCAGTGTAGGAGATCGCTCCCCACACCATGATGCCGGGTGTTGGCCCTGTGTGCCTCGGTCGTATGCAGTCCTGATTGTGGCGCTCACCTGCACGGCGCCAAACACGCATACGACCATCATTGGCACCAAGGCAGAAGCGACTCTCATCGCTGAAGACGACACGTCTCCATTCGTCCCTCCATTCACGCCTGTCGCGACACCACTGGAGGCGGGCTGCACGATGTTGGGGCGTGAGCGGAAGACGGCCTAACGGTGTGCGGGACCGTAGCCCAGCTTCATGGAGACGGTTGCGAATGGTCCTCGCCGATACCCCAGGAGCAACAGTGTCCCTAATTTGCTGGGAAGTGGCGGTGCGGTCCCCTACGGCACTGCGTAGGATCCTACGGTCTTGGCGTGCATCCGTGCGTCGCTGCGGTCCGGTCCCAGGTCGACGGGCACGTGCACCTTCCGCCGACCACTGGCGACAACATCGATGTACTGTGGAGACCTCACGCCCCACGTGTTGAGCAATTCGGCGGTACGTCCACCCGGCCCCCCGCAAGCCCACTATACGCCCTCGCTCAAAGTCCGTCAACTGCACATACGGTTCACGTCCACGCTGTCGCGGCATGCTACCAGTGTTGAAGACTGCGATGGAGCTCCGTATGCCACGGCAAACTGGCTGACACTGACGGTGGCGGTGCACAAATGCTGCGCAGCTAACGCCATTCGACGGCCAACACCGCGATTCCTGGTGTGTCCGCTGTGCCGTGCGTGTGATCATTGCTTGTACATCCCTCTCGCAGTGTCCAGAGCAAGTATGGTGGGTCTGACACACCGGTGTCAATGTGTTCTTTGTTCCATTTCCAGGAGTGTACTTGAATCGAGACATGTTTTCAGTAGGTGTTGACGTGCCTTGGCGATGCGTAAGGCTTTGTATCTACATCTACATCGTACGGAAAAATCCTCACATTATCTCTACCTCGAAGGCTCCAGACTGTAGCTCGTGTGCCGACTATAACACAACGTTCAAACTCACTTAAATGTTAGTAACCTAGTATTGTAGTAGCTGTAACCGATCTAACAACTGCGCCGGACGCTTGTTGTCTTACATAGGCGTTGCCGACCGCAGCGCCGTATTCTGCCTGTTTACATACTTCTGTATTTGAATACGCATGCCTATGCCAGTTCCTTTGGCGCTTCAGTGTAATTCACCAATACAGCAGCATCGTGCACACGGTGTCTGCCAGGACAGATCTTGAGTAGCATCAATGCACTGGTAAAGTTGTAGGGCGGTTAAATGAGTTCTCCCACAGAGTAGGAGTAAGTTGCTGTCACAGAGTGCTGACTTTGCAGGCGCTGCTGGCCGACATGACGGGGAACCAGGAGTACAAGACGCAGCTGGAGTACCACTGCTGGCACATGGCCAAGGAGCAGCAGCGCACGCCCAAGGGACTGCTCGTCATCGGCGACTGGGGCAACATGAGGCTCGTCGCCAACGTGCTCTTCACCTGCCTGCAGGTGAGTTCCGGCTGCGACCACCTGCCCAGGAGAACGCGTTTGTTGCTCAGAAGCCAAAAGATGGACGGTGGGGAAATTAATAAGGCTCCAGCGATACAACATCGTTAGAGAATAAAGATTTCGTTCCTATCATCTTTACAGTAACAACTCACACTGTCCTGAGTACCAACGTAGAATATTAGAAACATAATAGGACCCAAGACAGATGCTTGTGGTACACCTTGTCTAGGTACTTGATGTTGACATTCATTGTGCTCTATTAGTATTTACATCACTCATGTGTTTATTTAATTACCACATGTATCCACCATTGCAAAATGAGACCTATTTACAGCTTCTATATCAGAACACCATTCTCTCCTGCTATAGCGTTAATTGAGTTACTTATATATTTGGCCATGCTGTAGGAATTACTCAGTTTTTACGTACCGATTCCCTTGTTTATCTAATGATAATTCATCAGGATTGAACCAACTCTTCATATTTTCAATCATAAGCCACCTTTCCGGTAATAGGACAGTAGATTATGTGTTGGCACAGTGTTTCACTTTCTCCGTTTTCTTATCATCTTCAATGCCACAAACATAACACTACTCTGTACACACACACACACACACACACACACACACACACACACACACACACACACACACACGCACACATACACAAACACATAGAAACACACACACGACCTGTGAATATGCACGTGGTATAGTCACCTTCTAGGCAGTGTTGTCTGAGTTCAGACTAGGTGCTTCGCCCCACCCATTCTCTCTTTACCAATACCATCACTAGCACAAATATGACACCATGCACACTTACGTACACAATGTGACCACGCACACGATACAGTCATGCTTACACGATGTAGACCAAGTGCCAGTACTCCGTTTCTCCGTATCCCTAATCAGATCACCATTATTATCAACGTCACAAATAGGACGATACATTAAACTTGACAAACAAACATTGTGGTCACCCACAGGACACAGGTCTAAACAAGTGGAGTAAACAAGTAATTTCAGAGACCAGGAGTCACAGAAGTAAATAAATAAGATGAAGAGGCCTGATACTTGCATTATCTATAAAATTTTGGTCTTATTACATCGTGTGTATCTGTGGTGCAGATTAGAAACGTGAGTCGACACAAGGTAGGTCACTGTAGTAAACTATGTATGACTGCTTAAAATGATCATTCCTTGCGGTCTATTGGTCCATATTTTAGTCAAGTATTTGGACAGCCATTACAGAAAGCTTGCAGTTATTGGCTGTAATACATACTATGTAGTTTTACAATCCCTCTTTGTAGGTATGGATATATTTGAGCACTGTAAATCCAACTATACCGTGGTCCTAACCGCAGTGTAATTTCTGTCACCTCGTCAGGCTGCCAAGCTGAACATCAACGCAGACGTGAACAAGCAGATGGTCCAGGAGCAGATGGGCTACATCCTGGGAGACACCGGGTACAGCTACGTGGTCGGGTTCGGCAGCAACTACCCGCACAGCCCCCACCACCGTTCCTCGTGAGTACTGACCTCCAATTCTTACTTACTGGCAAAATTGATGTCTCTTCTCCAGATTATATTAATTTCAGCACAACATTCGAGCTCCATAGTAAAGCAATAATTTCAGGGAGAGAAGATAATAAATTCCTGCTGGCGATGATGTCATTAGGACAGGAAAGCATCGTTGTTGCACCGTCACAGGAAACTGTAGTAAAACTTGAGCGAAGTTGTCACTTGTTGTAATGGACCGTAGGTCTCTTTATAAAGGTATGAATGTAAAAGAATGCGTACCACGAAGTTAAATATCCTAATAGTATCTCGTCACAAGATTAGTTGGGAATTTCTTGATCATGTCATATTGTACAGGGTTTGCAAAATAGGAGTGTTTGCTGAAAAGTAATGGTTTCGAATGTTTAAGACAAAACTCTTGACGATGTCTATTGACACACAGTCAACATGGGTTTAGAAAACATCGTTCCTGTGCAACACCACTAGCTCTTTATTCACATGAAGTGTTTAGCGCTATGGACAAGCGATTTCAGATCTATTACGTATTTCTGAATTTCCGGAAGGCTTTTGACACTGTACCACAAAATGGCTCTGAGCACTATGGGACGTAACTGCTGTGTTCACCAGTCCCCTAGAACTTAGAACTACTTAAACCTAATTAACCTAAGGACATCACACACATCTATGCCCGAGGCAGGATTCGAACCTGCGACCGTAGCGGTCGAGCGGTTACAGACTGAAGCGCCTAGAACCGCTCGGCCACCCTGACAGGAAGAAACGATCACCACTATAAAATAAGGAAAATCAGAGCTCATACAGAAAGATATAGGCGTTGGTTCTTTCCGCATGCTATACGAGATTGGAATAATAGAGAATCATTAAGATGGTTCGATGAACCCTCTGCCAGACACTTAAATGTGATTTGCAGAGTATCCATGTTGATGTAGATGAAGATTTTTAAGCAAAATAATCTTTGTTATATTACTCTTCATGTCTAGATGTTAATTTCTCACCGTAGTCACCGGCGACGAAAATATTTCTCTCAATGAGAGACCAATTTGTTGATACCATCACTGCAGAACGTGTGACTTTGCTGAGAGAGCCACAACTTCACATCTGTTTGCACTCTTTCATTACTGTTTAAGTGAAGTCCTCAAAGGAGTTCTTTAAGTTCTGGAATATGATGAAAATCGGAACATGCCAGGCCGGGAGTGTATGAAGGATGATCAATGGCAGTGAACCCAAGGTGTCAGATTGTTGCAGATGTCGCAGCGCTCATGTGTTGTCTGGTATTGTTGTGTACATAGTTCCACATAGTCAGTGCGTACACAACTTTCCCACTAGAGCGCGCCCCGCTAAGCACAACAGCGCAGGCGCAGCACTCGTCCGTCTCCGCACTACGAGATGGCGCTGCCTTAGAAACGGACCAAATTCTGCTTCCGCCGATCCGTGTATTAATATGTAACGCAGCCAATGAGATTGCTGCTAACATAGAACCTTCTCTCCTCGTGGATCACACTCGTGCAGTGATACCTGAACGTGCGAGGTATTATAATGAGTGTACAGACCTCTGATCAGTCAGTCTGCATTTGTCTGCATTAGTCTGTACCAGTCTGCATTTGTCTGTACCAGTCGAGTCAAGTTTCAGTCTGCGCCTAATAAGATTATCATATTCCTGTACACAGCCATGAAGATAAATGAATAGACACGTTGTCAAGTATCAGAGACAGGTGAGAATAAGATTAACCTACCAAGACCAAAGGAACTTCAGATTGTCGATTGTAAATAGCATCCAGAACCAAGTTAAGTTATTTTTATGCTTGTTATTATTTTAATAAATGTGTTTGAAAATTAATCAAGTTCTGTTTAAAGTTGGTCACCGACAATCTGCTACTCTAAGCATGGAAGTGGCATTTCTATCGTCTGACCTAACGGCAGAAGATAAACACGCCACGATAAGACCACGAGACGTATTGCTGACACTCGCTTACTTCGTTAGAGCAACAAGTCTTACAGTACGCACACCACATGTATTGTCATGCTGAAGAAGTGGGTCCTCCATGTGTGAACGAACTCTTCGAATTCGAAAGAGTATTACAGCAGCGACACAGTTACGTTACACACCTCCTTGTTACACGCTCCAGTTCGGAGCTCTCTAGCGGCAGAGGGCTGGAGATATGATAGACATGAAGACAGAAGATATAAAATGTTTATATCGTCTGTTTTCTTCAAAAAAGTCTAAGATTTTTCCTATACGAAATTCGGAGGCACTACTTTTGAGCTTGTCCTCGTAAAAGTGGCCCCGAAAATATTTGATGCACCAAGACAGGCAACTGAACCTACATGACACGCACATAGAGTAGATGATATGATGTGGGGTGTTCAGATGTGTGTGAAATCTTATGGGACATAACTGCTAAGGTCATCAGTCCCTAAGTTTACTCACTACTTAACCTAAATTATCCTAAGGACAAAGACACACACACACCCACGCCAGAGGGAGGACTCGAACCTCCGCCCGGACCAGCCACACAGCCCATGACTCCAGCGCCTAAGACCGCTCGGCTAATCCCGCGCGGCGCGTATGTTAAAGTGCTTGAAGTATATCTCGGACTAGTACTTATTTTGCCACCATCTATAAGAATTTTAAATGTAGTACTACTAACAATGGATATGAAATGGTCATGTACAATCAGCGTTAGATTTATTGGAAGATTTCTGTGAAAGTGCAACAAATTCTAGAGCACTGCTTCAGTGTTTGGAGTCCTTATCAATAGGGCGTGACAGCAGACAAACTGGTGGGACCGCAAAAAGTAGGTATAACCTTTACGAAAATATAACGGAAGTACTTGGAATTTAAGTTCTCCATTCTCTTATTTAAGAGTCCTTTGAAGGAAGACCAGTAGTTACCACGAAACAGCATCTGGGAAATTCATAGGACTAGTATTCTCAGTGGACTGTGCCATCGCTTTGATGTCATCACCTTATATTCCTTGCAGGGGCCATGAGGATGAGATACGAGAAATTAGAAAACGTACAGAGGCATCTAGCCTTATTTTCGCGGCTCAGTATGAGAATAGGAAATAAAATCGATAGAAAGATGACCTACGCCGTGCAGTGAAAGGTCGCTTGAGGAGTAGATGTACAGAGGGAGCACAGGCTTAGAAAACAGTGACGTAGGTGAGGGCTTCAGATGTTATTTTCAAACGAAACGCCCCATCAGTTGAAAGCATACATTTTAGTGGTCAGCCAGGCCGGAAAAAATATTCTGCAAGAACAGCAACAACGACGACTGCAGAGACTCGTTCAACACGACAGAAGTGCAACCCTTCCGCAAATTGCGGCAGATTTCAACGCTGGGCCGTCAACATGTGTCAGCATGCGAACCATTCAACGAAACATCGTCGACATGGGCTTTCAGAGCCGAGGGACCAGTCGTGTACCCTTGATGACTGCACGACAGACAGCATTACACCTCACCTGGACCCGTCAACACAGACATTGGACTGTTGATGATTGGAAACATTTCGCCTGGTCGGGCGAGTCTCGTTTCGTATCGAGCATATGGACGAGTACGGTATGGAGACAACGTCATGAATCCATGAACCCTGTATTTCAGCAGGGGACTGTTCAACCTATTGGAGTCTCTGTAATGGTGTGGACGCATGCAATTGCATCGATATGGGACTCCTGATACGTCTAGATACGACTCTGACAGGTGAATCTTACGTAAGCATCTTGTCCAATCACCTGCATCCACTCATGTCCACTGTGCATTCCGATGGACAATTCCAGCAGGACAATGCGATACCTGACAAGTCCATACTCGTAATTGGTACAGCGCTGCTCTACAAACACTCTTCTGAGTTTAATCTCTTCTGCTGGCCACCAGATTCCCCAGACATGAACATTACTGAGCATAGCTGGGATGCTTTGCAACATACTGTTTAGAAGAGATATCCACCCCTTCGTACTCTTTCGTATTTATGGACACCCCTGCAGGATTGATGATGTCGGTTCCCTCCAGCACTACTTCAGATATTAGTCGAGCTCATTCCAAGTCGTGTTGTAGCACTTCAACGTGCTCACGGGGGCCCTACACGATATTAGGCAGGCACACCAGTTTCTCTCAGTGTATATTAAGAAGAAAGTGGTAACATAACCTGCTGAATTAATAGTCGACTAGACTATTACAGTTAAGGTGAAGAGAAAATTGTACAATTACATCAACACTGTAACTGAAACTATATAAAAAGGGAAAAGAGCCAGCAGTGCCCTGGTACAAAACAGTGATTACGGAGCTGGGAGACAGCACGCTGTTAGTCAAGAGAAACGCATACATAGCCAGGAATAAGGCACATCACTCAGGGCGAGCGAGAGGCGTACGATCTAATGATGGCAGATGGTACTAGAGTGGGATTACCTCAGCTGCATCGTAGAAGTGTTGGCAGCTGGTGGCCATCACACATTTGAGCAGTGTAATTGTCGCATCTAGCGAGCAGCAAAGCCATATATTGATTCTCTGACTAATTGGTATTACGACTTCCTGATGCCTGTAGCACTCAAACTGTCTCCACGTGGAAGGCTGGTTAAGCTTTTATCACACAACCCTCATTTGGCTATAATAGTTGACCACTGATGCAGAGTGCGCCAAAGCAAATTGCCTTGAGCACCACAAGGCGCCATCACCATCTGTCAAGTTCCACATTTAGTGTTAATCTGTAAACTGCAGGTGTGAGTGACAGTAATTTGTTTGCAGGTCGTGCCCTGATGCGCCGGCGACGTGCGACTGGAACTTCTACAATTCGGCGGAACCAAACGCGCACGTGCTGTACGGCGCGCTGATGGGCGGACCGGACGCGAACGACGTGTTCACCGACACACGCACCGACTGGGCACACACCGAGCCCACGCTGGACTACAACGCCGGGTTCCAGGGCGTGCTCGCCGCCATGATCCAGCTCGGCCTCTAGGGCAGCCAACTCACTGCGCGCCAGGGATGCCAACCTGAGAGCGCATCACCAGCCTGCTCTCGCAATGTGGCTGCTGCTCCACTGTGACCAACCTATCTTCCACTTTCCATTTTGAATTTTGTAAGAAACAGTTATATCACCTTTGCTTTACCTGTTCAAAGCGCCTCTGGCTGTAAATAAAGTGGTTTAGTTTTTAACAGAAAGAAACCTACTGCTGTAGTCACTGCTCCTGAGGATCAACTGCAGTGTGCAGCACGGCTGCCAACCTGACAAACGAGCTCCAGTCTACTCAGTAATCGTGCTGCATCTCTGTTGCGACTGTTGTGCACCAGTTTATATTCTCTCAGTATTCTATATCGATTTCGTGACAAATCAATTACCCTTGGCTATTAAAAATGGTTGTCAAAAGACTTTGACTACAAGCGAAATAGTTTCGTTTTCAAGACAAACATATCCTATACTGTTTGTAGTGAAGAAACCGGTAATTCCACTGTGCACTGTTGCTGACAGTCTGTCAATCCACTCTGGCCTTTTCGGAAATCGTACTGCATCAACATTGTTTCTGCTGTGTCACCAACTTACCATTTCCTAGTTTTGTACCTCGATTTTGCGAGAAACCTTTAGCTGTTAAAAAAGGTGAATCAAAAGATCTATTAAAAAAATGTCGTTTCTAACTTAAAAATATCTAGCACAGTAGTCACTGTTAAAAACCAAACTATTCAGTAAGCTAGTTTCATTTGGACGAATATTTCATTTCTCTACAACATTGATAATATGACCAAAGATGGGGCTCCTGCCTGAAGAAAGAAATAGTTCACGCCACCAGTGGACCTCTGAGTGAACTTACTCATTAAACGGGACAAAATTATGAAACTCTATGGCTTCCAGTCTGTGAGAGATTTTAAGGGCTGAGAGCAAAGAAAGTGGTAACAGTGATTAAAATTCTTCTGGGTATTATGCCGCGTCAGTGTTAAAAACAAACAACAATAATAAACTAAAACCAACGTTTCGGCCAAATTGCAACGGCTTTTCTCAGGGCACTATGACATCGGCCGCGGAAGCCTACGTTCTTATAAAAGTGGTAACAGTTTAGGTAGGGTGACACAGCTGGGGAAGCGCAGTGACCACCCAGCTAATCTACAACCGTAGGTAGCTGATTTTCTAACATTTGTGACTCTGAGAAAGCTCTCTTTCGGAACAAATTTGATGTTGTGAATATCCATTATCTTAAATTTATACCTTATAACAGTAGATAGCCAGCTGTAGTGCCCAAAAATCAAGAGTGCGTGTGTGTTTGCTTTATGAGCTCCTTTACGGGCCTAGTCGATTGAAAAGTTAGTGTGTAAGTACTGAAGTTAGTTTGATTTGTAATTTGTTCTCCTAACATTTCGCTATCCCTTTTCCTTTCTTGAGAAATGTTTCATCATTCATGACTAGCTAATATCTCAAACCGATAACTACACCACTTCTGTGATATAAGCTTAAAGTACACTCTAAGACAAAGAAAGCGACGCACAACGAAGGAATTATCAGAATTGGATGGAAATCTGTACATTTGATGTGCATGTACACAGAAACAAATGATTACAATTTCAGAAAAATTGGATAATTTATTAAAGAGAAATAGCTTCACAAATTGAGCATTGGTCCACCTCTGGCTCTTATGCAAGCAGTTATTCGGCTCGGCATTAATTGATGGAGTTGTTGGATGTCCCCCTGAGCATTATCAAGCCGTATTTTGCCCAATTGGTGCTTTAGATCGCCAGCATTTCGAGCTGGTTGGAGACCCCTCTCCATAATGCTCCAACAGTTCGCAGTTGGGGAGAGATGAGGCAACTTTGATGGTCAAGATAGGGTTTTGCAAGCACGAAAACAGGCGGGCATTATCTTGCTGAGGTGGACCAAAGCTTTACTGATTTGCTGAATTAGTGAGGCTCTTCCTCTTGAATAAACCACCAAATATTTTCTGAAATTTTAATCATTTGTTAGTCCATACATGTACGTCAAGGCTACTGATTTCCGTCTGATTCTCATAATTTTTTCGTGGTGCGCCGCTTCTCTGTCATACAAAGCAAACATTAACAAAATTAGTAAGGACCCATCTCATCACGTCAGCTTTTGTGGTTTCGAATGCACCACAAGTTGGTAAGAAGTGGTTCGATGTCTACAACAAAAACATGCTGTCTATTGCTTACACTGTTCTGCCGTCTTACATTTATGTCCTTATCGTTTAACTGAACACGCAGTGCCTCAAATAAAGCCTCCATGGAGTACTTCCTCCAATCATTGCTCCAGTCCGTCGGTTTGGAGTCAAGTGTGCTCTTTTGAAACTTCCAGGCAGATTAAAACTTCGTGCTGTCACAGGATTAGTACCTTGAACCCTGTCATGGCTGTCAAAATTCTGTTAATGCAAGAAGCGGCTAGGCTGCGAAGAAAGAAGAATACTCTTACAATGGCCTGGCGCCAGACATCAGGCACGGAGGTATAGCACTCCATCTGACTAGTTGACAGGATGCTGAGGAAAGGGCAGCGTTGTAATGGATATCAAGGACAGCATCGTCTGCCACGAAGATGACTAGCAGATGTAGGCCTAGAGCCAGGATGTTACATAGCATTCTAGGACGTCATTAGGTAGATGTTCGGAAGAATTAGGGAAAGGCTACGTGATCAAAAGTATCCGGATATACCCAAAAACATACGTTTTTCATATTAGGAGCATTGTGCTGGCATCTGCTACCAGGTACTCCATACCAGCGACCTCAGTAGTCATTAGACATCGTGAGAGAGCGGATTACAGTGCTCCGCAGAGCTCATGGACTTCGAATGGTGTCAGGTGATTGGGTGTCACTTGTGTCATACGTCTGTACGTGAGATTTCCACACTCCTAAACATCCCTAGGTCCACTGTTTCCGATGTGATAGTGAAGCGGAAACGTGAAGGGATACATGCAGCACAAAAGCGTACAGGCCGACCTCGTCTGTTGACTGGCAGAGACCGCCAACAGTTGGAAGAGGGTCGTAATGTATAATAGGCAGACATCTATCCACACCATCACATAGGAAATCCAAAGTGCATCATGATCCACTGCAAGTACAGCTTCTACATTCTACGAAGTTGAGCCCACAGCAATCCCGTCACGTTATTCATTAAATTAGCCCTTAAGTTTAAAAGCATATAAAAGTTTGAGGTCGAAGCTATGTATACTTTAATTGTGCGCAGTATTTCCAAAAAATGATTTTAATGCTTCACAAAAGCGTTTTGACGATAAGAGATTGAAATGTTACTAAACTACAGTCATGCTCATAAATTAAGGCTAATGCTGATACATGGTGAAACAACGCTCTGGAGGGCTGTTTGCGGGTTTAAATCACCTCGGGGTATGACCATGCGGTGCATCTGACCTGCGGTCGTCGCACGGTGGCGCTGGCAGCAGTCCACATACTCAGAGATGTGTTGTTGGTGGTGGTGGTGGTTAGTGTTTAACGTCCCGTGGACAACGAGGTCATTAGAGACGGAGCGCAAGCTCGGGTTAGGGAAGGAAATCGGCCGTGCCCTTTCAAAGGAACCATCCCGGCATTTGCCTGAAACGATTTAGGGAAATCACGGAAAACCTAAATCAAGATGGCCGGAGACGGGATTGAACCGTCGTCCTCCCGAATGCGAGTCCAGTGTGCTACCACTGCGCCACCTCGCTCGGTGCAGATGTATTGCTGCATGTCAGAGTACGGTGCAGCGAGTAAGTGTGCAGAAGTTTTCAGACGTGCTAATGGTGACTGTTATGAAGGGTATAATACTAGGGCGACTGGAGGCTGGTCAAACACAGCAGGCCGTAGCACGAGCTCTCCGTATGCCACAAAGTGTGATCTCAAGATTATGGCAACAATTCCAGCAGACAGGAAACGTATCCAGGCGCTACAGCATTGGACGTCCACAGTGTACAACACCAAAAGAAGACCGATATCTCACCATCAGTGCCCGCAGACGGCCACGGAATACTGCAGGTAGGCTTGGGCGGGACCTTACCGCAGCCACTGGAACAGTTGTCTCCAGACACACACTCTGCAGACGACTGAATAGACATGGTTTATTCGCCCGGAGACCTGCAAGGTGCATTCCACTGGCCCCTGGTCACAAGAGAGCC
Organism: Schistocerca americana; assembly: GCF_021461395.2. Classification (NCBI taxonomy): domain Eukaryota; kingdom Metazoa; phylum Arthropoda; class Insecta; order Orthoptera; family Acrididae; genus Schistocerca; species Schistocerca americana. The sequence continues at coordinate 29,020,668 of NC_060127.1, forward strand.
CGTAAAGCCTGGTGTCAAGAACACAGTACATGGTCATTGGAACACTGGTCCCAGGTTACGTTCACGGACGAGTCCAGATATAGCCTGAACAGTGATTCTCGCCGGGTTTTCATCTGGCGTAACACAGGAACCAGATACCAACCCCTCAATGTCCTTGAAAGGGCCCTGTATGGAGGTTGTGGTTTGATTGGGTGGGTTGGGATTATTGGTGCACGTACAAAGTAATGGTTCAAGTGGCTCTGAGCACTATGGGACTTAACTTCTAAGGTCATCAGTCCCCTAGAACAGAACTACTTAAACCTAACTAACCTAAGGACACCACACACATCCATGTCCGAGGCAAGATTCGAACTTGCGACCGTAGCGGTAGCGCGGTTCCAGACTGTAGTGCCTAGAACCGCTCGGCCACAACGGCCGGCGGTGCACGTACACCCCTGCATGTTCTTGACAGAGGAACTGCAACAGGTCAGGTGTATCGGCACGTCATTTTGCACCCGTATGCCCGCCTTTTCAGGTTTGCAGTGGGGTCCCACCTTCTTCCTGATGAATGATAACCCACGGCCCCACCGAGTACCTTGAAACAGAAGTTATCAGTCGAATGGAGTGACCAGCCTGTTCTCCGGACCTAAACCCCATCGAGCACGTCTGGGATGCTCTCGGTCGACGTATCGCTGCACGTCTTCAAACCCCTAGGACACTTCAGGAGCTCCGACAGGCACTGGTGCAAGAATGGAAGGCTATACCCCCAGCAGCTGCTCGACCACCTGATCCAGAGTATGCCAGTCCGTTGTGCGGCCGGTGTGCGTCTGCATGGTGATCATACCTCATATTGATGTCGTGGTATATGCGCAGGAAACGGTGGCGTTCTGTAGCACATGTGTTTTGGGACGGTTTTCTCAACATCACCAATACTGTGGACTTGCAGATCTGTCTCGTGTGTGTTCCCTATGTGCCTGGGCTATTATCGCCAGTTTTGTGTAGTGCCACTTTGTGTGGCACCACATTCTGTAATTATACGTAATTTATTAGGACGAGTGTAGTTTGGTGCACTTAGCCTGTTTAGCATTTCTGTGCAAATTCGTTTAGAATAATCAGTGTTAGTAAAATTGCTCTGGGTTTGTGACCGCACTTTCAGTATGTAAAGCAACCGACGTTTTGGTCATTGCAGCAAGTGACCTTCAGGATATCTTAGGATCATGCCAAGTGATAATTTGCTTTTCTAAGGTCAATGAATAAGAGATGAAGTGTAGATAGTGCGTACTCTTACGTTCATGTTATTTACATGAAATTTGTTCTGAATAACCTAGCAAGTATATTTTGTCACGTAGCCCTTTAGCATGCTAATTCTGCAATTGCTTTCATGCGTCTGAAGAACACACACAGACACACAGACACACACACACACCCACACACACACACACACTCACACAAACACAGACATGGGCTAGCGCTTCTGCTTGCTCACACGAATGTTGCCGCCCCTGGGGTTTTTGTTGTTATTGTTGTTCCTGGTCTGAGAACCCTGCAGGGAAGTGAACCGGTGTACTCAGGGCTCATGCATAAAGCAGGAGCGCAGTTCCTCCTGAGCCAACAAGGACGCGAGCAAGCGGCCGGGATTATCTCTTACTTGCTGCTCTGCTACTCCCAGGACACACGCACACGCACACACACACAGCCACGAAACACAACGTCGTCGCCCTCAGCGACACGCACGTACATACACACACACACACACACACACACACATCGCCCACGCACTCTCTCTAGTGACAGCAATCTCGCGAGGGCAGCTTCGGAGCCTTATCTCCCGCTCTGGCGAGACCAATCCGGTCTACTGCCCAGCAGGGACGTCTTCGTCCTATAGGCGAGAGAATTAGCTGCGTGGATCCCCCTTCCCCTTCTGTACGCTCGAATGCTGCCGCGCTAAGCTCGGAAGTGGTTTCAGGAAACGCCGACGTGAAATTTTGAAAAGTACGTGCGACAGTGATGAAGTTTTAACTATTTCCACGAAGAAGTCAAGCTGCCGGTAGCGTTAGTGCTCCTCTTCATTCTCGCCTGTGGTGCTCACGAAGTCGACACAGCCGGCCGGAGTGGCCGAACGGTTCTAGGCGCTTCAGTCTGGAACCGCGAGACCGCTTCGGTCGCAGGTTCGAATCCTGCCTCGGGCATGGATGTGTGTGATGTCCTTAGGCTAGTTAGGTTTAAATAGTTCTAAGTTCTAGGGGACTGATGACCTCAAGCGTTAAGTCTCATAGTGCTCAGAGCCATTTGAACCATTTTGAAGTCGACACATATTCTCAAAGACGTTACAACGGCGGTGGCGCCAAACTCAATACTGTAAAAAAAAGGCGCTCTCAACAGCCTTACTGACAGCATCAACTGCTGCAAAACCAGCAAACCGCATGATAATGTGGTAGCTACGTACATGAATGTCCAACTCAATACGGGACCATGAGGTCTGTTAATCACGAATTTTGATAATTCTTAGATATTTTGCAGAGAGATTTTCCTGAGTACCTGGATAGTGCTTTTTTATGCGACAGGTTCCGAGAAAACCGAAGTTTTATACATGTCTATTGTGCCTGTAACGCTAATCATACAGTATTTCGACCAAGCGAGCGTAGCGCGGCGGCTTAAAGTCAGTGACGCTACCGAATCCATCCTACTTGTGTACCTTTTGTTTTCTTCTTCCAATTTTATCTTACAGAACATAATTATATAGTACATTTCTTGCAAAAGTACCCAAAAATAATCATTTTCGCCATGGGGATTTCATTACTAAACAATCATTACAGAACATTTTCTTCAAATTACATAATCGGTAACACTTGCTTCGCTTTCCGTGCCAGAACAGAATTCCGGATGGTATTTGATGTAGAAGCAGCAGAGACAGAAGCTTGTTTAATAAAAGCTATTGCCTCGCAGTCCTATGGGTTTCTCAGGTCAGCGATACCGGAAAACAAAGTTCGTGAAATTGGAAAATATTATTGTTTCTCCGATCAGTTTCGATGCGAATCACGCGTATTTGAATATTCCTGTGAAATCAGGTGGACGGAACTGACGCGGAAATAAATAATGTGTTTTTATGGGATCTTCCCGCGAAGCTATTTTTCTATTAGCCTTCAGCAATTCTGAACTGTTTTCGTTAAAATTCAACTTACTTGTAAAACTAAACATTTCAGGAATGGCAAAGTGAAGATCATTTGGATGGGAGAATTTTTACGGTGCAGGTGAATGCTTGTGTTCACGTACAAATATTTTATCGTAAAGTGTCTCATTGGTCTGTCCTCCCCTAGCATATAAACTGAAAAGGAATTTTCATTGGCTCACGACAGATTTTAAAACTCTTCGAACAGCACTTTGACGGACTTCTCTGATTTCGAGCAGCTCACAGTTATAACTTTTTAAAAATACGAGCCAACTCGTCAACTCCGTTTTGAACAAGCGGACCAAATTTCCCGAGTGGTTCTGGCATACAAAAGAAAACGAAAGGGAATTTTTTCCTGATGCAGTTACAGTCTTTTGTGTTGTCAAAGAATAACTAATCTTCAATTTTTTTCTGCATAGGGATGGTTTACCCGATGGTTTACGCTTCTTGTTCCACAAAGGATCTATTATACGTCGATTCGTACAGGCAGCCAGTTATTAACTCGACAATGGCTGTCAAAAATATGGATGAGTACCAGCGGCTGTATCTGGAATCCTCCCTCAGCTGCATATACTATTTAATGATATTGTATATCATGAAAGAGAGAAAAAGAAGTACACAAGCAGAGTTGGAATCCGTACCGCCAACGAGGTAGCCATGAACCTTACCGACTGCGCTACGCGCGCTTCGTCGAAACCGCATTAACATTCCAGGTACAGGAGATAACGCATAAAACTTAAACGACGATTTTCTCGGGAAATAGGGGCCACCGCACCAAAAGCAGCTAGCGAGGTGCTCATGACAGGTAACTATACAAATACTTGTCACCACAAGCCATGATTAACTGTTCTGATGGGCCCTTTGTCGGATAAAAAGCTACGATAGGAGCAAAATACTAAGCAATATGGAAGCCGTTTTGAAAATTTACTCTGGCAGTGAACTAAGCGTACTTCAGTAGGTGAAGACAAAGAGGCCTACCAATAGCAGATAAACTACGGTACATGAAGCCGATAATACCTATCTTAGGGTCTCAAAATTTTAAACATGGCTGAAGTAGCAGCTGTTGAAAATCTTCACGGTAAATGATAACAGCCAAACACTTGCAGGATAAAGATTTGTTGAAATCCTCCATTACGGTTTCGGTATATCTCAATATACCTTCATCAGAAGCAAAAATACACCTGAAGAGGCTAATGAAGGTGTTTCCCTGTTCAGGTGTATTTTTGCTTCTGATGAAGGTATATTTAGATATACCGAAACCGTGGTCAAGGATTTCATTTAATCTTTATCCTCCAACTGTTTGGCTGTTATCATTCACCGTGAATATCCTAGGGTCACTGCATGTTTGCTTATTATCATTTACCGTGAATATCCTAGGGTCATTGGCCAACAACATCTGACGAGCCTTTTCATGGTTGTTATCGAGAGGCAATGTGTTTAAAATACAACTCGACAGGCTGATTCTATCATTCGCGAAGGATAGCCTTAATCTTGTCGGCATGACACTTAAGCGTCGAACACGTTTAATTAATCACATGGAGAAAGAAGGAAGAAAGCGGAATCGGTATCCAATCCAAAATATAGTACTTAAACATAATCTAGAAAGTACCACGTCACCGATAAACCTAGCAGACATTATCAGTTTATATAGGCTAATCAGGCAATATTACCGTGAGCTTAGTTTATAAACAGCAAAGTGGAAAAGCCAAAATCAAAATCATGACATCAACAGCCCACTGCAAGTTAATCGAAGAAAGATATCATCGATTGAAATGGAACATCATTTGGAGGAAGATAGACAACGTCCCCCTCACGTTGAAACGTCCCCTTTGAACAATTCTACATGACTGTGCTTAAACTGACACACAATATTTTGTTAGCGCAACGCAATCTGACTTTCAAAATTCCCTACAAAAGAATGGCCCTGACTAACATTAAACTATACCTTTCACAAATCACTTACCTCACAAAAATCTTCGCTGCTCAAGCTACTGCAATACAGCGAGCGCCACTACTGCCAGCTAAATAAAAGATTCAAACTATGGAAGGCACTAACTACTGATAGGGATAGTTAGCAAATGAAAGATATTAATAGAGAACAAACAATGTATTTACCTTGATATCATCATATATAAATATAGCAGTTCATGACAAATTTCAAAACTCCGCCATCTCTCTCCCCACATCCACCACTGCTGGCGGCTCACCTCCAACTGCGCAACGCTACGCGCTGTTCACATTCACATCCAGCTGCCGCTGCCCAACACTACAATGGCAGACAACAATGCAAACTAGCCACAGACTGCACACAGCACAGCGAGTGATTTTTATACAGAGGTGGCGTTACCAATAAAAAAACCTGAACAGCCTACTTACATAGCCCCCATGCTCCCCACAAAAAATTTTACAAATTGGATTGGGCAGTGGCCAATACAGATTTGAAAAAAAATTTTCATAATTACAATAACAAAGAAATCAAATGCACACACTTATTGATACAATGTTGGTCAAAAGCTAAAATTGTCTCACAGTCCATAAAGACAGTCCTAATCGTACATAACAGGAGAATAGCAGTGTTTTTCTCAAAGTCTGAGCAGTAAAAGAAAATGCACACGGAAGTAGTGGATTTCCATGCAGTCTTGAAGAAGTAGTGTTGTCCTTCCAATGGAAAGACAGTGCTGACTCTCGACATGCAGACAGGTAATGGGCCACAACAGAGCAAACCCACAGCAGAGTCAGTCGAAATTTTGAAGAGTATTGGTAGGTAGGTCATCACAGAGCAGACCCACTGTAGTCCTGGTAGAGATTACGGTATTGGCGGGCCACCAGAGCTGCAGACCCACTGCAGTCCTTGTAGAGATAATGGTACTGGTGGGTCATCAAAGATGCAGACCCACTGTAGTCCTTGGAGAGATAGCCAGCAGCCATCTGTTGTGACTGTGCAGGTGCACAATCACCGTTGAAGAGTCTTGCGGATAATATAGCAAGTCCATAACCACCACTTGTGCACTCACAAAGTTTTTGGAATTGTCCTTAGAACGAGCAATGCTGTTATCCAGTCCCTTGCTGAATTATCAACACACCTGCAAACACTAACAGTCCCTACTTCTCACATATTGTCCATATACTATGACCAACAGAAACGTGTGCAGTGAAATGTAACTTACAAGTTAATAATAAGATGAACTGGTGTCAATTACAATTTTATAACATGAGAATACAATTACAAAGGTACAAAATACATCACTAAAAACATAATAATACAGATAACATTTGTAGTAATAGGGGCTTTACAAAAGAATAGAAATAAACATATACATCAGTGTTACAGGAATTATGACATGAGTACAAAAATAAAAGATCAGAATCACTTTCGAAACATCAACTTCACACATGAGCATTAAAACAAAACAGAATAAATAATGTGTAAGCATATTTATAAGGTAAATAACATATTATTAATGCCAATTATATTTGAGGATAACAGTATTCCTCATCATAGTGAATGTAGCTTAATATTAAAAGAAGAAAAAATTCTATGAAACTACACAGAGACAGGAAGAAAACAAATACACAAGGGTACACAAACACATAGTGGGATAACACCAATAGGAAAGGACAGGGTTCGTTTTCAGTGTAACATTTGGTACTGCAGTCCAACCCAAAACTTCATATATCTTTCCTCTTATTTCATCCTTTGTTTCCACCAAAAAAATTCTATCTAAGCATGCTTTCTGTATTTATATGTTCACACATTTCTTACCTCAACATTTATTTCCAAGAAAATCCTACCTAAACCTGTTTTCTGTACTTTTTTTCGTATAACTTCTGAATGCATTTCTTCCAATTCATCGCAACTCATTCTCTTAGAGGCTACCCCCTCTTAAGCTAACTTAAATCTACTGAGCTCAGATGCTAAACTAAGGGACGGGGCAATGCAGCAGCACATAAAACAATTAATATAAACAGCAATGAAAAAAAATGGAAAATCGCAAACCAAGCTACAGTAAATCTAAATTACCAAGCAATGCAACATTACAACTAATATGAGCCAATGTGCAGCAACAAGAAAAATAAATGAATAGTAAAACTGGCTTAGCAGAGTAACACAAAGTCAAATTCAGTAACACTATGCCTCGCAAACAGCAGTTTATATCTAAACATGACATAGCTCAAGCAGAAAAAATAGTACACTAAAGATAACAATGCAGATAAGGGAAATGTATAATCACATCTTAATGTCTAAGTAATTAAAGTGGTGCACCACAAGAAGTTATTCTACCAAAAAAGTTACCAAGTACTTGAAAAGTAAATTATGTATGCAGTTCCTGTTATTAGTCCCTTCTTATTGTTCTTTCCTTTCCAAGTGCTCCTTTTTTGAAGAATGTGGATCACAAAATTATTATTTAATAGATCTGTTGACAGAAAGTGTTCACATTAGCAAATGCATTTAATTTTATTTTATGAAACCAATGCTGCAACACAGCTGGAAAACAGATGTCAAATGAAATAAGCAATTACGCAAACCAAAGCATAAAAACATCATTCAATAGCTATGTGGCATTTCGTAAGTCAGTAGCTCTCAACTCTCGTAGAAAGACACTTGTCATTATCAGGTTTGCAGATGTAAGAATAATTCCGAGGATAATGGCCTCCCCTTTTTTTTTCTACCTGTGCCGCTGAAAGGCTAATGGCTTTTTTTTTCGGGCTGCTGTCGCCCAGGTGGGTGCCCGCGACGCATTAGACGCATTACATGCAGGTGGTCACGGAAATATTTACGACACCAGTTTCCGCTACACTGACAGTCTCACATAAAAATATTTCACAGGTCAAGAATTAGCGTTGCAAATCTGTAGAAAGAAAATCCTATAAATATAAGTGTCCAAATAAAATATTCGTCAGCATTGTGATACAGTCACGCATTTACGCACATTTCATAACTCTTAAAGTACGATTCTTGGCTTCCAACATACTTCTTGTTCCTAATATACGGTAGCATCATCTTATTGATCATAAACATATCTCAACAGCATAGTACACATCGTCGTAAAAATAATATCATAACATCTCAGTCAATTCTCAAAATCGTCGTAGCTTCCACCAATAATTTCAAAACCTAAAAAAAATTCTCTGCTCATTTCCATAGTGTCATCTACCTCAAACGTACTTTAAAATCATGCTCCCTTACCAAATACATCATTCAAAGCTCTCATAGTATCACAATGGTTCCGAAAAAATATGAACAGTTTACAAAGTACAGACAAAATACAATTTCATAAGTGTGAAGTTACCCAACTGTGTATTGCGTAAACATGTGACACTGATATAGTAAAAAAATGTTTATGTCTCAGTTAAACGATCAGATAGCTGTGTAATTTGTGTTGGAGAAATATGGTACCGATGTGTAAAGTTGTATAATCAAATACCATATTAGCTAGGGTTCCTTGTGGTTGCCACACACATGGTACACAAAGTAAGCGTGTACCCCCCTGAGGATTAATGTAATTATACCCTCAGGTGTTACAGATTACAGCAATGGAATGAAATGTATCACGGAAAACTTTCTTTGTAATTCAAAAATCTTTAAAAATAAATGTTTTAAGTACAAAATTAATCACTGAAATGCGTGTCCTGTAGCGCTAAATATGCATCTTGTTGTAAGACAATCTCTGTGGAAGTGTCATAGTTATTTTCCTCCGAAAGCTAAGTTCTGCAGAAGCCAATGTACTTACCTCATGATAAACAAAAGTGAAATGCTTTGCATAGAGATATCTTAGTTATTACGCTTATTGTTGTGATGATGAAAGTACTGTGCTGTAACGTATTGTTGTGCTATGGAAAAGGCTGTCTCCTTGTAGCTATACGACAAAAGTTACTAATAAAACATGTTTTGATTTCCAGAAAAATTCAGAGAAACTGTGCAGATATAAAACAGATACACCGCAAAAGCAACATTGTAAATTGTCACTCATTAGTAGCGTCGTGATAAAACCGTGTAGTTGTCACTTAAACTAACCACTGTGTCGTCTGGTATCTCACAGAAAGTACATTAAACCCAGAATGTATTTTCAAGTAAACCAAAATGTTGCATTAAAATCTCATTAGCAGTACCAGTATGTGTCCTAAGTATGTAAGCCTGATAGTCGTTACGTAATTGTGCAACTAACAAGCAAGAATGTACAAATACAACACTGTGTCGTCTGTTCACTATAACAATGCAATCGTAATTTCTGTTTAAAAATGTTCCCTAGGTTCTAGACTGGATATTTAACTTCAAACATTGTTGCATGTTAACAGTTTCTTAAGTCTGACAAAGCATACTAGAAATGTGAAGTGAAAAGTTTTATGGCAAAGACAAAGTTAAAAAGCAGATTATCTTTCAATAAACGGTTTTACATGTGAAATGTGGTGTAAACCTTTACTCTTCCTAGTACGCAGAGTTTCAACTTCAACGCAATTATCATGTTGTGTATGTCGGATTCTGTAAGGTCCATTGTAAACTAGAAAGAATTTGTGACTCAAGTGTTTCTTCTTATGTGACAATGAATGAGCTTTAATGAGAACTTTCTGACCAATATACAATTTCTTTGCATTTGCTTTACCGTGTAGTTTTCTCCTTTTGTCTGCTGCAGATTTTATATTTTTAAGAGCCAAATCAATTATGTCTTTGTGTCGAAGTTTACGTGTATTCGGGAAAGGTACAAGCTCTCTGATTCTGTTCGGTGGTTCTTCATTCTTCAGTACAAGAATAGGTGGTAAAGCAGTGGAATCATGAGGCATTTCATTCAGCACATTTTGAAATAAGTGTAAATATTTGTCCCAATGCTGATGCTTTCTGTGACAATAAAGTCTGCAAAGCTTATTGATTTCTTTCATAATCCTTTCAGACGGGTTGCAATGTGGTGAGTACAATGAAATAAAAACAGGTTTGATTTTATGATTCCGAAGCGTGCGTGACCAAACAGCAGATCTAAATTGCGGTCCGTTATCTGAAATGACTTTAGCAACGTGGCCAACTTCAAGTAAGAAATTTTTAACAAAGGCGTTGGATACAGATCGTCCAGTGGCTTTACGTAACGGAGTGAAAGAAACAAATTTTGAAGTAAGTTCAACAGCGACTGGAACGTACGAAAATCCATTGGATGTTCTGACAAGGGGCCCCAAGAGATCAACAGCAGCAAATTCTTTTAATTTAGAAGGAATAATAGGAAACAACGGAGCACGATGTGAGATAGTAGATGGTTTCGCCTTTTGACAAAGTTTACAAATAGACAAGACTCTTCGAATTCGCTTTTCCATATTGTTAAAATAACAAGTCGTTCGAAGAATATGATAACATTTTCGTGGACCAAAATGTGCGTAGCTGAAATGAATGTACCAAATGAGCTTATTAACAAAATCGTCTGGAATGCAAAGTACCCATAGCTTGTCATCAACAGTGCAGCGTTTGAAGAGTATTTTGTTTCTAACCAGGTAATAATGCCGAATCTGAGTGTATGTCTTTTCATGCCATTTACTTTTGATGTCTTTCCAAATCGGATCTTTATCTTGTTCATGAGCAATGTCCTTTAAAGATGTGGTGATGAAGTTTTCAAAGGCGACTTTCTGAATGTAAAGAATACTGAAATTTTTCTCGAGGTTGCCTTCTGTGTTACTTTTCTCAAGCCCAGCCGGTGCGCGTGACAGCGCGTCCGCAACAATGTTCTCCTTGCCGGGAATGTAGACTATTGTAAAGTGGAATTCTTGCAGAAACAATGCCCAACGTTTTAACCTGTCATGATTTAATTTTGAAGACATAAGAAATTGTAATGCACGATGATCACTGTATACTTTTACGTGCTTACCAGAAAGAAAGAAACGGAATTTGTTAAATGCCCAAACGATAGCTAAAGCTTCTGATTCAGTAACGGAATAATTTTTTTCAGATTTTGTTAGCACTCGGCTAGCAAAAGCAATGGTTTTCTGAATGGTAGTGTCATTTTCTATGGCTTCTTGAAATAAATGTGCACCAAGACCGACTTTAGAAGAATCCGTGCTAAGGCAGAAATCTTGTGACAGATCTGGATGAGCTAAGATTGGCGCGTGAAGTAACGCTTCTTTCAAAGAATTGAATTCCAATTGTGCTTGTTCGTCCCAGTTCCAAATAGTATTTTTTCCAGTGAGAGAACAAAGTTTTGGTGTAACAAGAATTTGCATATTCAGAAAACGACGGTAAAAATTTACGAGACCTAGAAAACTGCGGACTTGTCTTTTTGTGGATGGAACTGGAATGGCTCTGATTGCTTCTAACTTTTCAGGATCCGGCTGAATCCCTTCAGAAGAAATAATATGTCCCAAAAACTTCACCTTTGTCCTACCGAATTCAGACTTTTCCAAGTTAACTGTAATTCCAGATTCTGCAAAAATACGTAACAAACTGTTGAGGATGCGATTATGTTGTTCCCATGAAGCTTCTGCTATCAGAATATCGTCCACATATAAGGTGATGTGACGTTTTAAGAACTCAGGTAATATGGAATTTAACCCACGAATGAATGCTGCCGAAGAAATGTTCAAACCAAAAGGAAGTTTCCGAAACTGATAACAAACGCCGAAACAAAGGAAAGCTGTGTATTTTCTACATTCTGGATGAAGTTCGATCTGATAAAAGCTGGATCTGAGATCAATGGAAGACAACACTTTTACACCATTAAAATTTTGGAGAAGTTCTTCCATCGTCTGCGGCCTGTCTGTTTCAGGAATGATGATAGTATTGATTTGTCTCGAATCTAAAACAAGCTTGATCGATCCATTTTTCTTCTCAACAACATGTAATGGGTTGTTGTATGAGCTTACTGCAGGCTCAATAATGCCCTCATTAAGCATAGATTGTATTTCTGTTCTAACACGGTCCCTATAATGCGCCGGAATTACGTATGGTCTAACACAAAATTTAGTATGCTCACGAACACGAAATTGGTATTGAAATCCCTTGATTGTTCCTGTTTTGTGAGTAAAAACTGTGGAATGTGCTTGTAAAATATCAAAAAGGTCCTGCCTATCAGTGTCATTACAATTCTCAATTGTTTGAATTTTATTCTGAATTAACTCATTAATTTCAAATACGCCGTCGATGTCATCCCTGTCAGTACTTGCAGAGTGATTGTTAGTGTCTAGTTCCGTAGAAAATTCCGAACTGTTGTCTAACAGAACGTAAAGCCGATTAATTTCCTCATCATGGTTTGAGAGCCAGTCTTCAAATTTCAAAGCTGTTGACTTACCTTCTTTCTCTAAACTTATTTCAGCATCGTGAAAGTTTAAGAATGCTTTGAATTCATTCAAAAAGTCTACTCCCAATATAATTTCCGTCGACAATAATGGAACAATAAGAAAGTTCGTAGAGAAGCTGTGGCTTTGACAAAAGAATTCTAAGTTGGTTTGTTGGCGTACATCTACACTTTTTCCAAAGATTGCACCTTGTAATTTAATCTTACGTAACGGAAGTGTGGGGCAATCGTTCGATTTGTTGCATTTGCTAAAGGCTGTTTCACTAATTACTGAGATGGGACTGCCAGAGTCAAGTACTGCCGTAAATTTTACGTCATTTACAGTAATGTGAATCACAGGATATGCAATGTTGTTAAGTTTTACGTCGTGTTCCTGGAGTAAGATGTCCCTAATGTCTTCCATTTTTACGTAATTACTAGCTACGGCAGCTGCGTCATCAGTTTCATAAGTACGTTTTGTTGCTGCCAGCGGTGTGTGTCATTGCCTATTGTCTCTTTGTTGGCGCGCGTCGTTATTGGGATTTGGAGACCTAACTTCTACAAATTCACCGTGACGAGAGGGCCCTGCTCTGTTTGAATCCCGCCAGTTCTGATGCAATTCAGGTCTGTCGTTACGATCATATCGTCTGTCGTCATGTCGGTAGATTCCATAGTTTCTTTCTTGTCGGTCACATGGTGGAGAATTTCTCCCTGAATCGTAACTGCGCGCTGGTCCGTTGCGTCTAAAGTTATTCTGTCTCCCTTGATAGTATTTATTTTGGTTCCCATATTGTCTGTTTATCTTATTGTCTCTGTGATAGTCATTACCACAGAGAGGTGACCTTTCCCTGTAGTTATTACTACTCTGCCAACGGTTGTCATACGGGTGGTGTCTGTTTTGGTCACGATTTGTGTTGTGAGAATAGCCTTGTCGTGTCAAGTTATTACTTCTTTCATCGCGGAATTGCGACGGATGTGACCTGTAATTGTTGTGTTCCTGGTTTCGCGTTCCGCGATTGTCAGTGTCAATTTCTAATTCTTGTAAGAGTCCCTGAAATGCTTCAATGTCGTCTTTGCAACGTCCTGCCAAAATAATATGTCGTAAATGTTCAGGCAGTTTGATTAAGCAAATGCGGATGAGTTCTGAGGGGCTGTATGGGTTTGAAAGATACTGATTCTTATGCAACATGTCTTCAAAATATTTCATAAGACTGGAAAATTCAGATTGTTCGAAACGTTTCATCATTATGATGCTATGTTTTACTCGGTCTTGTGTGGCTTGAGACCAATATGCTGAGAGGAAGGCATGGTAAAACTCTCCTTCACTGTGGCAATCGTGAATTACCGATCGCATTCTTACAGCTGGTTCATTCTCCAAGTAGCCACACATAAATTCTAATCTGTGTTCTAACGACCAGTTGGGAGGAAAACAATGCGAGAATTGATGGAGCCATGCTTGTGGATGAATGTCGTTGCCAGAATTCTTAAATGTTTTGAATTTACGTGTAGTAATGAACAGCTTATAGTCAAAATCATCATGTCGCCGAGTCGCATATCGGTCATTGTTAGGTCGTGTCGGCCGTTCCATCTCAAAATTCGGTGCACATTGCCAATTTCTTTCATAACTTCCGAAATGCCCTGTGTTATTATTTTGTGGCTGTTCCGTATTTATGTGTCTCTCTTCCCGTATTGGGGCGCGAGTATCCTCTGAAATACGTAATTCTTGTATTACCTGTGTCAGCTGATCTTGTACTTCCCGGATTTTTCTTTTGTACTGTGTATTGATTTGATTTTGATTCTGTTTTAATTTTCTAATTTGTTCATACTCTTCTGTGTCAGTGAAGGCTACAGGTCTTGTGTCATTCAGATCATCATCTACCTTTGTAGATAAGTTAGTGACCTGATCCGAAAGTTCGGCTACTTTCTCCGATAGTGAACACATTTCCTCAGTGTGTTTTTCTGAACCAAGTTTCAGAGTGTCCATTTGTGTTGAAATCGAATCTACTGTGTCCTTTAAGTTTTCCTGAGCTTTTGCAAGTTGCGTAACCGAATCGGTAGATGCAACTGAGTCAATTTTAGCCCACAAGGTCTCATGATTTTCATGACCAATGGTTTGCAGTTCTTTTATGGCTGCTTCGTGATTTTGTAATGCATTTTCATGCCGCGAAAAAATAGGTTGAAAATGCTCACAAATTTGTGTTTTTACGTCATTACAGACTTTTTGACATTTCGATTCAATGTTATGTAACTCAGTAGTTAAATCTTCACGTGTTTGTTCAAGTGTTTGTTCCAATGAGTCTAACTTTTTAAGATTTTGTTCCATTGTGTCTAACTTTTGAAGCTTTTGCTGTGTTTGTCTCTGATTTTGTTCCATTTGTTGCATTAATTGCAATAATAATGTATTAGTGTCTGGAATCTGTTTCTCTACGCTTTTCGGCAGTGCATTTGCACCGGCAACATTCACATTTTGACAAGCAGAAAATGTGTCTTGACTTATTTGAGAAAACGGTGATGACCCAAAACCTGAATCTACAGTATTTGCGAAATTGTGCCCTGTCATTTCGGATTCCTGAGGCGAGCTGTTGCCGACCGATCGATCGATAATGCTTCCCTGTTCACTACCTGTTTCACTGTCTACACCATTGTTTGCAGCCCGCTCCATTTCCCTATGCACAATTACCAAATTACTACTTTGAACATCAGTCAATTCATTACTCGGTGGCGCTAACACACTGCTTTCATTTTCACTGTCATTTCTCAGTTTACTTTGGAGCCTAGTATTACGTTTTTCACACGCCATTATTGTTACAGTATTTCACACGACAACACAGAAAAACACAATTTGAAGATCAAAAATAAGAGAACACATTAACATAGCACTGAAAATAATATCTAATTAATTGCAGCTGCGAAATACTTGGTGCAAATCTACATGCATGCGACAACTGTTTCACTGTACAACAATGAAAGACTGCAACTACAAAGGAGATTTTCTCTACAATTACGCGCTAGCAATAAACAATAGCTACACTAATTACACAAACTACAAGAAAAAAATCAGAAGATTCCAGTGAGGTATCCTCGGCTAAGGGTCGACATATGAAACGTCCCCTTTGAACAATTCTACATGACTGTGCTTAAACTGACACACAATATTTTGTTAGCGCAACGCAATCTGACTTTCAAAATTCCCTACAAAAGAATGGCCCTGACTAACATTAAACTATACCTTTCACAAATCACTTACCTCACAAAAATCTTCGCTGCTCAAGCTACTGCAATACAGCGAGCGCCACTACTGCCAGCTAAATAAAAGATTCAAACTATGGAAGGCACTAACTACTGATAGGGATAGTTAGCAAATGAAAGATATTAATAGAGAACAAACAATGTATTTACCTTGATATCATCATACATAAATATAGCAGTTCATGACAAATTTCAAAACTCCGCCATCTCTCTCCCCACATCCACCACTGCTGGCGGCTCACCTCCAACTGCGCAACGCTACGCGCTGTTCACATTCACATCCAGCTGCCGCTGCCCAACACTACAATGGCAGACAACAATGCAAACTAGCCACAGACTGCACACAGCACAGCGAGTGATTTTTATACAGAGGTGGCGTTACCAATAAAAAAACCTGAACAGCCTACTTACAACGTCAGCCACGAAACCTAAATGGTGCATAGTTGTCAATGAAGAAGCTTGCGTTAGCGATCTCTCCAGCGGAGGAGGGTAATACATGAAAGAAACGGAGAAGATGGCGGAGACGAAGAAGGAGAAGAAGAACATAACGATCAACTGCTGATAGTTGGAGGAAGGAATGGCTAATTAAAGCGAAAAAAGAAGAAAAACTGAAACCTTTTGATATGCAGAGTAACAACAACATTTTCGTGTCCTACTTGATGTTCAAATGGTTCAAATGGCTCTGAGCACTATGGGACTTAACATGTGAGGTCATCAGTCCCCTAGAACGTAGAACTACTTAAACCTAACCTAAGGACATCACACATATCCATGCCCGAGGCAGGATTCGAACCTGCGACCGTAGCAGTCTCACGATTCCGGCCTGAACTGTCTAGAGCCGCTCGGCCACCGCGGCCGTCCCTACTTGATGTGACTGTATCTTTACAGTGTTGATATACTATATAGGTACTATTAACACATTATGTTTCGGAAAAAAATGAGACATATTTTTCACAAAGATGACTGACTTTCGGGTTGCCTTTTTGATCAAGTTCAAATATTCCAGCCGAATCAGTACGCAGCAAAGTCAAACAATGTGACTGCATTTTAGCTGTACATATTCACTGTTTCTGCACTACGATATTACAACTGGGACGAAATAATTAGAAACAAATGGTGTTTTGGTTATCTTTCCCTCGTGCATGCTGCTCGTCGTCTAGCATTGGGACTGTTGTGTGACGACTGAAATACATTTCCTCGTCTTTTTCGTCGTTTATTAACATCAGATCAGCTGTTGACGACACAGCTTCTTCAGACACGTGAGATTAATGACTGATGTTTGACGACGAACAGCACAGTATATTCCACGTAGAAATTTAATTACCAATTGACTGGCATAGTGTTTCTGCAGGTCAAACAATAACCAGAACTAGTCGAACTTGCGCGCAAAACACATATTTATAACCTCGCATTTTCCGCGAGGAACTCTCCAATTTTAATAAATTCATAATGAACTCATTAAATTTTACAAAATACTCATTACAGAAACGGAGGAAATAGAATACAAGAACAAATTATGGATTATTCAATTATTATTCTGTTTTACGGTGGAATATTCTATAATGCGATGGGTGTTATTAGTAATAACTTTTGGAACTAGATTTGGAAAGTCAGTAATAAATACTATATCGGGCAAGGGTACGAATACAAAATGAAGCTTTGACAGAAAATTCTGGAAACGGGTCAGGCAGGGCTGTTGTCTCTCGCTGATAATAATTAACATTCATTTCGAAAAAATAGTGGAAAATTGTTTGAATGGAAATAGAGGCCTCACGATGGGTGGATGGAAAATAGTATGCATAATATTGCAGGTGGGATAGTGATTTTTGGAGAAAATGACAGATTCAAAAGCTGAATGACTTGACTGTAGTGTGTATAGCGTATGGTATGAAAATAAACAAAAAGAAAATGAGAGGCTTAAAGAAAAGAATATCGAAGTATAAATTCCGGCATTAGAGCATAGAAGATGCGAGCTTATTGAAGTATTTGGAAAGGAGGATTAGGGAAGATATTCATTATGTACAAAGCGTCGAAATCAGAATGGTGCAGGCGAAAGGAGCATTTCAAAAGCAGGGGAGACTCTTAGGTAGTGGTGTGAACACAGAATTAAGAAAGCGAATAGTGAACCGCCCGATATGCAGGGTGGCTTTGTATTGAATGGACGCAGAGGATGAGAGGGGAACTGGAGCTTATGAAATGTGGAGATGGCGCACAATGGAGAAGATCAGCTGAACTGATAAAGTCAGGAAGGAGGAGGTACTGAGAGTAGTTGGAAAAGATCAGAGGATGTTGCTGACAGTGAAGAATAGAAAAACTGGCTAGGACATAATTTGAAGACGAGATAGGCGTTTACTGGAGGATGTTAAAGGTTTTATTCAGGCAGGACGCGGGTTTGAACCTTCGTTCTCCCGTGACTCTGAAAAAGTTTACAAGCGATATCTGTAGACTTACCTCAGTTATTCCCCCCCCCCCCCCCCCCCTATAACTCTACCACTACTATTGTAATTTAGCATAGTTTTACTTAAATAACAGAAAAACCTGCCTCTATGTTGTCACGTATACTATATCGCAACAGAACATAAGTCCTGTTACGGAAAAAGCCACGTATAACCCTCTCATTAAAATTTAGTTTAGTTTCCAAACAATGTTCACTATCGGAGGGTAGTCCCGTTAATAGGAAAAGCTTATCGATAGAGTTAACCTTTTTGTAGGATTTGACCGTGTGTTGTGTCTAATGGATAAGTAAATCAGACTATTCAATTCTTTTCCTAAGATTTTACGCAGCGTTTAAATAGAAACGCAGTATGAATAATGTTATACTGAAGCTAGAACAACTCAGTTGCAAGTTCATTTAGTGGTTCAAAACATGTGATAATGGTCGCCAGCCGATTCAGGCAATTAAACAGTGAAGTGTTGGAAAAGCAGAAGCATGAATTTTGCCTACGTTCTTCCTACTGTTTAATTTGATTCTTCAAACTAAATATTACTCCACGTAAACAATGTAGATGGACACACTGGAATTTTTTTTCGACTACTACATCCTTACATATTACGTCTTTTAAAAAAGAGAAAAACCCAGCAGATAACTTCAAGGATGCTTAAAAAAAAATTGGCTGGGTGGGGGTTTAAGAGAAGCATTTTCTATAATAAACAAACTTAAATAGTAAAATAGTTACATATTGAAGAACACACTTTTTATACTAATCATTTCACTTCAAGAAAACCTCTTTATTGTTGAATTTACTTCCAAAAGCTGTTATTCGTTGAACTAATTCTGTATAGTCATTTACCAGATTCTAGTAATTTGGCTACACTCTTATTCAACTTTACATAAGAAAAATTTTACTATAACACTTTGCAATAGTTAAGAAAACCCGAAAACAATTTAAATGACGCCTCTTTATATTAACTTGGCACTTCATAAGTCTGTCAAATAGGATACTCGGCTTCATCAAACACCAGGAAAGAACCCTACATAGGTGTATGATTAGGATGAAAGAACAGGGTGAACCACTTTCTTTAAAATTCAAGAATGATTATTAAAATACAATTAAAATTAATGATTCACGCTCTACAAATGTAAATTTACTATACAAAAGTCTTATCAGGTGACTGTAGGCTTGGGTGTGGCGAACAGTTATGGCGGTTACACTACCCACAGTACGGCCTACAAGTCTCTTGCTGTATCGGCTCAATGTCTCTTTTTGGCGTCGGTCAGCTACGCCGCAGGCCGTTTGCAGTCTCCATCCGAGGTATTTTGCGCGAATTTGCAGGCAAAGCTTCTCCTGCTCCACAAAGGTGTTGCCTCAATCACTTCTGCCTCCAGACTGTGTGATTTACTTCCCACACTTGCTGTAGATCGCGCGCCAATTTGCCCTAGCCACCGTTTCCACTCCCCAGAGCCACTTTCGTTTTAAGCAAAAGCACACTGGCTTTTCTATAACACCTATTTCTTATATTGTTGGTAAGCGTAACCATTCCTTAAACATTCAAATTTACATTAACATGAACAATTTATACACACAAATATTTTTAAATACGAAATGTCATCAGAAAATTGTTTAACATAATAAACAATTTACATAGTGTTTTACCTACATTATTCACATACAATGCAAAGAACTTCAATCTCCAGCAGCCGGCCGGAGTGGCCGTGCGGTTCTAGGCCCTACAGTCTGGAGCCGAGCGACCGCTACGGTCGCAGGTTCGAATCCTGCCTCGGGCATGGATGTGTGTGATGTCCTTTAGGTTTAATTAGTTTTAAGTTCTAGGCGACTGATGACCTCAGAAGTTAAGTCGCATAGTGCTCAGAGCCATTTTTTTCAATCTCCAGCATAGCACACTTTACTTTACATATTCAGAAAAATAGTAACAATACGTGAAAATTTTGAAACGAAAGCTATAAAAATTTTAAGTGAACCATAAACAAATATTGTTATATCCCTCCCCCACCCCAGGAGCGTATGAAAACCTTACTCGATCGAAACGTGAATTCTCTTATAATGGCCTGGCATCCATCGAGCAACTGCAGTGCTGATATGCGCCCATTGTGGCGGTATTTGCCACAACGAGTGGTGGGCCATCTACACTGCATGAGAGCCTCTCCCGGGTTTACTCTACTAGATTAATGAGTACTGATGTGTATGAAATATGTCTGTAAACCACAGGAATCGCAAGTGCAGTAGTAAAACCCACAAATGATGCCCACTCTATAATGAACATATCAGATTTCAGTAACACTTACCAGTTCAATTAAGTATGTGCCCGCTACCTGTAAGAGAATACAAAGGCTCTAGAAGAACTCTTGAACGAAATGGCGGAGTGTTCAAGGTAACAGAACCTCATGCATCTAACCTAGGTTCGAATTTATATTGAATTGGGGTGCAGGAACGTTGACAGCGATAGGGGGTGGTGTAATCTGGACCCATGCCCTTCCATACTGTATCTTATGATGAATGACTCAGGATGACATGGTGGTCGGTCGTCTATCGTGTGGTCTTCGGTTCCTGATATTCGGTTTCCTTATTAAAAACAGATATGAGAGAATCATTAACAAAGTAAAACCACGATGATGGAATGCATTCGAGTTAAACCAGATGATGAAGTGGGAATTTTAAGGGCCGATTGAGAAGTTTTCGTTGCTGCAAGGTATATTTAACGTAGGCGGACTCCGATACGGGTATATAAGCACAGACAAATAGCCAAGGTATCGTGGGGCATTCGTCTGTTACGGCGTGCGTGTGGAGTGGCCGAGCGGTTCTAGGCGCTACAGTATGGAGCTGCGCGACCGCTACGGTCTCATGTACTAATCTTGCCTCGGGCATGCATGTGTGTGATAGGTTAGTTAGGTTTAAGTAGTTCTAAGTTCTAGGGGACTGATGACCTCAGAAGTTAAGTCCCATAGTGCTCAGAGCCATTTGAACCGACGTGCGTTCGGAAAATGCGGTAATGTGTACTACAGCGACGTTATTAGCAAATGCTGCCGAACACGACCAACGTCTATTATCCTTTTCTTGGCTACCGATGGACAAACACCGGTGGGTATCTATCGGAGAATGAGGAATGTTTATGGGACAGCACGTCGATCGAATACCACCGTTGTGGAACGGTGCGCCAAATTCCGTGCTGGGCGCGATTCAACAAAAGATGGCGATCAATTTGGAATGCAAGCGTCATCCATTACGAACGAGTTGGACACACTTGAGCATCCACCCTATTGTCCTGATCTGTCCCCAAGCGTTTATCACGCCTTCGTTCCTTAAAAATGGCCTTCAAGGATTGACTATTCGCGTCGGACGAGTATGTGCAGCAAGTAGTTACAAAATTCTTAACGCAGCAGGACACGGTGTTTTAGTAAACCGATAAAAATGAAATTATTGTATGGCATTGTTGGCTCGTATGTCCCAGTCGGGTTTGCCCACCAAGTGAAAGTCTTATTTCATTCGGCGCCACATTGGGCAACATGTGGCCGGCGATATAAACGAAATGATGATGAAGACGACACAACACCCAGTCTCCGAGCGGAGAAAATCTCCAACCCGGCCGGGAAACGAACCAGTGCCCAATGCATGGGAGGCGAGCACGTTACCACCCACCGAAGCAGGCGGACACCAAACCTGGTAATCCAGTAGAACGATTTCGTCAATAATCACTGCGATTTTGTCTATTTGGCATAACGATTCTGGACTGTACTACCTTCTAACGGAATATTTGTGATAACCCCTTATAGATCAGTGAATAAGGCACTAAAAGTAGTTGGTAAATTTTTGTCTTTCGAGTAGCAAAATAACTGTCAATTGCTGACGTAGAGATGACATTAAATTCAGATTGCCAACAGCAATAAAAATATTTCTAGAAAAGAAAGTAAAATGTTAACATCATGTAGACATGGAAGAGTTAGAATTATTTTCTAAAGATATTTGAAGTGTAGTTTTGTATGGAAGTGTACTGTAC
This sequence comes from Schistocerca americana, assembly GCF_021461395.2. NCBI lineage: Eukaryota > Metazoa > Arthropoda > Insecta > Orthoptera > Acrididae > Schistocerca > Schistocerca americana. Next base: position 29,042,763 of record NC_060127.1, read on the forward strand.
GCGGTACGCAATACATACAGAAGGAAAGGAAATTACTGAAATGAGGTGCTACAGAATGGTGCTAATGACTACACGGCAGCTCAGATACTTAGTGACGAGCTAAAGAACAGAATTTGGGATAAAAGGAGCTTGATGGCACAACTTGACTACACAAAGCAATCAGTTGATAAGAGGATTCAAAGAAGTGTCAGTAAGATAACTCTCATTTATTGTTCAGACTGAGTTACACATTTTTTAATTACTGACATGTTTAGATCACTCAGGATCATTCTCAGATCTAAGTACTTGCTTGAGCAACCCGTCTTGTCTATTCATAACGTCATATCAGACCACCTACTACTTAGTTCTGAAGATGATCCTAAGTAGTCGAAACAAGAATCTAACTTAAAAAGTGTTACTGAGACTGAACAATAAATGGAATTATCTTAAATATCAACACGAATGATGATTCTCATGAGATATCGCCTATTAAAAATTGCGGAGGCATATCAAGGATTTAATACAGTGATAAGGTACAAGTGGTTGGAAGCTGCAGTGCTTACTTTGAGATGAACAGATGTTTTAGTCGCAACTTAACTCGCAAAGTGGCTACTGTTTTAGAAGCTCGGCTACTGAGGCAACTTCTATCTTTAAGCCCTGTACCTTATGTGTATTAACATACAAGGATAAGTTATTGTTTAACGTTGTTACCAAAAATATCTAAAATTTCCTTACCGATTTACTACAAATTTTTACACGATACACAAATAAACATTCAGACGGTCAGAGGCAACAATTTTTTTTAGAATTTACATCATGTGCAAATATATAAAGAAGCAACGATTTAGCAAAGCTCGAGAGAAGTTCTTTACCGATCTACTACAGTTTTTGATACGATACTATAATAAACGTTCGGACAGGCACAGGCTACTTTTTTTCTAAATCTGTATGGTATAAAAATATATTATATAAAAATCTACACTGCTATATAAAGACAAGTCGTTGTATGACATTGATACCAGAAATCTCGAAAAATTCTTGAACGATTTAATTCAAATTTTTACATTTTGCTCTAATAAACGTTCAGGCAGGCACAGTCTGGTGTATGCACCATACAAAGCGGAAACATTGTTATCAAAAATCTCTAAATGTTTTTTTGCGTATTTACTACATATAACGGAAAAATTATTAGCAAAAATCTCGAAAAGTTCTTCAACGCCTTACTTGAAAAATTTACGTAGTATTCAGACAATAATTCAGGCAGAGATTATATACATTGTTAACCAATAATGTACAAGTTTTATGTTGAAACCGACTACGAGAAAGGAAATTCTGCGCTGTTATGAAACTGTATGGCTCCATTTTCTTTTTTGCAGTCGGTTTTCAGTTCGATAGCAGAGCTTTTAAGGGGACATTGTATGTCCTATGCCGCCAATGCTAAATTATGGAATTTTATGCCTTGGAAACTTTTTAAGACACGTTTACAATTTTCCATAATTATCAAATGCAAATTTCTAGGTACACTGAACTAGAATTACTACTAAAATTGGATTGTGGGGCATGTTATCTTCTTTTTCAAATACTAAAATTTTTGACAGAAATTTGTAAATAAATGGATATAAAAACAACTCAGGATATTTTAAATGTTCTAGTTCCACATCTGTTGAATCTCACACTTGGAATGCTGTGAAAATTTCACGTCTCTACCATCAGAACTTTCTTAGAAAACGGTCATTTGTTGCAAAAAATGTAGTTCAGAGATACTGAGGTTTAAAAGTTTTTTTGTTACATGTTCTTATACAGACCTACATTTCTGCGTCTTTTATGCACTAGAATTGCCCTGTCCCGTTGTCTGGGTCTTCTTCAGTGTCACAACAGCCTTTTTTTTTTTTGCTTCTTTTGTCATTTGCTGAGCAGCTAACTCTGCTTCATGTACACGAAGCTCATCCAGTTCCCGCAGTCCTTTAGCTCTGTTCTGTCCAAATCTTACCCTAACTTCTCCAGAACCTTAAGTCTTTTATAGCTCCCACCATTAAAATTTATTACAGGATCAGACACTACTAACTTCCAGCCAACAAATACATTTTTAGGCACATGGCACCACACAACATTATTGAAGGACTCATTCACATTCTGGGTCTTTCCATGTAAATACTTCTTTAGTAGCTCAAGATTTGCCAGATCTGTGAAAATAGGTTTGATTGCCTCCATTACTGCCAAAGGAAGAGAATGTTTATGTGTAAACTCATGCAGGGTGCCAGAAACTTCAGCTTGCCTATATTTACACCAAGTCTTTGCTGGAGGTGGACAGCAAGCATGACATGGCTTTTCAATGGTTGATATTCGATTAAAGAAAGTGCTCCACACAGCTCTTTTCATCTTCTCTAAATTGTCACAGTTATCTCTTATGGCCTTTCCATAATATTCCTGTAATTCATCAATTACTTCGTCCGTTAGTCTTACAGCACATTTTGTTGTCTTGCCATCAGACAGTTTTGTGTTATCCATCTTGGTTTTTAGGTTACGCAGACATGTTCCTGTTTTTTCCTTGACATGTCCTACACACTCAAGTTTTTGTATAGGAATGTCATATGGCTTACTGTTTTGTACTACAATGAAAGCCTTGCTGTCTCTATCACATAAGTAATTCACATATCTCACACCTCTCTCCTTCTGCGAACGCTGGAAAATGTTAACTGCTTCTTTTACCTCCATTCCTCCACTTGTGCCATCCTAATCTTTTATACACTGCTGCTTATGAAGTAATCTGTTCTTCTGGTTCACTGTACAACTTTGGCAGTACTTACTGAGAACTTCAAAATCCAAAATTTTCAAGTGTCAATACTTATTGCAGATGTAAAACCATTCTTAGAACTAAACCCACGCCTTTGCAGGATCCATCCACAGCAATGGTGACGTCTGAGCCACCGTCATTTTGTTCAACAGTTTCTGATGTAGCAGCAACCATCGAATCTTCAGCCACAGCATTTACAGAGTTCTCAATTGCTGTTAGGTATTTCTTATACCTAGAAGGTTGTTTTGGCAAATTCAAGACAGTGCAGAGAACGTTACTAGCCCTTGCACCTTTACCAACGCATCTAAGGCCATAGAACCGTCTCACATTAGTTTCATACACCGAACACTTTGATGAAGTACGAAATACTTTTCCGTTTTTGAACTTCTGAAATTTCTGTAATCAGAAATTTTGTAATTCTACAGATTAAATCTATGTGAAATTCTGTCATTGAATTTACTATCCCCAGACATTCAGCAGCATTGGAGGTCTCTCATACTCCATATGTGGATGATTCAAACCAATTTACCCTTTCCTGTTTAGCGACTTCAGTTCCAAATGAAAGATTTCTTGGCAATAGTAATAACAAGAGAGAGAGAGGGTGATGTGGTGGATAGAGAGGGATGGGGGAGGAAAAGGATGTAGAGAGGGGAAAGGAGGAGAGGGACAGTGGAAGCAAGGTGGAGGAGAAGGAGCTACACTATGTGATCAAAAGTATCCGGACACCCTAAAAACATACGTTTTTCATATTAGGTGCAAAGTGCTGCCACCGACTGCCAGGTACTCCATACCAGCGACGTCAGTAATCATTAGGCATCGTGAGAGAGCAGAATGGGGCGCTGCGTGTAACTCACGGTTCTCGAACGTGATCAGATGATTGGCCGTCACTTGTGCCATACGTCTGTACGTGAGATTTCCACACTCCTAAAAATCTCTAGTCCACTGTTTCCGATGTGATAGTGAAGTGGAAACGTGAAGGGAGACGTAAAGCACAAAACCGTACAAGCCGACCTCGTCTCTTGACTGACAGAGACCACCGACAGTTGAAGAGGATCGTAATATGTAACACGCACACATCTATCCAGACCATCACACAGGAATTCCAAACTGCATCGGGTTCTACTACAAGAACTATGGCAGGCGGGAGGTGAGAAAACTTGGGTTTCATGGTTGAACGGCTGCTCGTAAGCCACACATCACGCCGGTAAAAGCCAAACGACGTCTCGCTTGGTGTATCGAGCATAAACATTGGACGATTGAACGGTGGAAAAACGTAGTGTGGAGTGACGAATCACGGTACACAATGTGGCGATCAGATGGTATGGGTACGGCGAATGCAATGTGAACGTCATCTGCCAGCGTGTGTAGTGCCAACAGTAAAATTCGGAGGCGGTGGTGTTATGGTGTGGTCGTGTTTTTCGTGAAGGGATCTTGCACCCCTTTGATGTTTTCGTGGCGCTATCACATCACAGGCCTACACTGATGTTTTAAGCACCTTCTTGCTTTGCACTGTCGAAGAGCAATTCGGGGAAAGGCGATTGCATTTTTTTAACACGATCGAGCACCTGTTCGTAACGCACGGCCTGTGCCGGAGTGATTGTACAACAAGAACATCCCTGTAATGGACTGACCTGCACAGAGTACTGACCTGAATGCTACAAAACATCTTTGGGATGTTATGGGACGCCGAATTCGTGTCACGCGTCACCGACCAACATCGATACCTCTCCTCAGTGCAGCACTCCGTGAAGAATGGGCTGCCTTTCCCGAAGTAACCTTCCAGCACCTGATTGAACGTACGGCTGAGAGAGTGGAAGCTGTCATCAACGCTAAGAGTGTGCCAACACCATATTGAATTCCTGCATTACCGATGGAGGGTGCCACGAACTTGTAAGTCATTTTCAACCAAGTGTCCGTATTCTTTTGATCACATAGTGTAGAAAGGGGAAAAGGAGGGAGGATTGGACAGAGAAACGTGATGAACAGAGAGGGGGAGGAGGGTAAGGACAAACAAAGCAGAGATGGACAGAGAGTAGGGTGGAGAAGGGAATTAGAACGTATATCCAATTACTGTACATTTGACAACTGCGAATCATTGCTGGATTCACTAGTTATCAACAAACTCATGACTCAATAATCAATTTTGTAACGCAATCCGGCCTCGAGAACAGAAAAAATGAGTAGTTGCAATAGCACATACAATAAATAGCACAACAAACAGGAACAGATTGTATAAGTGAATATCAAATACTGTGAAAGTCACTCGTTAAATCCGATTAAAACCGTAGAGTGAACAAATGATCAACTTATACCTGAACACGCTGAAACGGGATGGTGGCCCTTGATTGTGCTCACAACGCTTTAACATAAAAGTAACTGTTGGCAATACCTCTCCAAATCACTTTAACTATGGTGCGACTCAAAAGATTTAGTTTATATGAAGTATTACGAAATGTTGAAGATATCAGCACCATGGGCTGTGCAAGTTATTTCGTGGAGACATTAAAACACACACACACACACACACACACACACACACACATACACACACACACACACATACCGTAAGAAAACTGACACTGCAACTCTATACAAAGGAACCAGCGTCAAAATTTACCATATACCTTAAAATTAGACGTGTAAAGAACGGGATATCTATCACTGTTAATACGGGAAAACTGCAAACGAACTGATCTAGTTTAATATCTACACTATTTGTATCCAATGAGTAGGCAAGAGCAGAATGTTTGCAACAGGTGCACGAGTTGCGGTGAGACAAGGAATGCACCACAAATGCGTATAAATATGCAACAAATGACGAAGGAAAGTAGAAATGAGTAACAATTTCTACTGAATTACCTAAATTGCCTCCCACTCAAACAACAGTGGACCGGAACCTAGTGGGATACGCAATACACATTAGTCAAAAGACAAAATTTTTGCCGGCCGGAGTGGCCGAGCGGTTCTAGGCGCTTCAGTCTGGAACCGCGCAACCGCTACAGTCGCAGGATCGAATCCTGCGTCGGGCATGGATGTGTGTGATGTCCTTAGGTTACTTAGGTTTAAGTACTTCTAAGTTCTAGGGAACTGATGACCTCAGAAGTTAAGTCGCATAGTGCTCAGAGCCATTTTGAACCAACAAAATGATAGTAATCATAATTTTTGTCTACACGATTTCCACCGTAGCAAGGAACAATATTAAGTTCAGGAGAGAATGACGAAATTGAGCGCATAATAGTTTGGAATAAATGACTGCAAAACGACTCAGTAACCAGCTTCAACTTACGAAAAGCACAAAAACCAGATACCTCTGGAAAATCTCGCATCTAGTTGTCGCTTTACCTTCATGGCTCATCACAAGTTTTAGCATGGAATGAGTGCGTCACAAGCTGTTCAATATGAATAGCACACGAATGAAACGAATCAAAACCTTACTTACTGGCAACGACTGCAAATAAAAGAAACGATTTCATTTCGTTTCCGAACTCCAGCCACTGCCTCTGAACAGCCACATCCCATCGCTCAATGCCCCGGCACAAAAATATTTTTAACTTGTCCGGAAGCGAATACCAAAGCAACCGGCAGTTATGCTGTTGGTTAAATGCGTGCAGAAGTCGCCAGACGTAAGCACAGCACGCTGCGGTGTCTCAGAGGGGCACCACCGATAAGAATGAGATTTCACTCTGCAGCGGAGTGTGCACTGATATGAAACTTACTGGCACATTAAAACTGCCCGCCGGACCGAGACTCGAACTTGGGACCTTTGCTCACCATCTGAGCTACCCGGTGTAATGTAATAAAATATAATTTTTTTTATTTGTTTTGTGACTATTAGTGTAATGTAATAAAATAAAACTGACAAAACTCTACCATCTGGTGAGCAAGATGTATGAAACAGGCGAAATACCCTCAGACTTCAAGAAGAATATAATAATACCAATCCCAAAGAAAGCAGGTGTTGACAGATGTGAAAATTACCGAACAATCAGTTTAATAAGCCACAGCTGCAAAATACTAACACGAATTCTTTACAGACGAATGGAAAAACTAGTAGAAGCCAACCTCGGGGAAGATCAGTTTGGATTCCGTAGAAATACTGGAACACGTGAGGCAATACTGACCTTACGACTTATCTTAGAAGAAAGATTAAGGAAAGGCAAACCTACGTTTCTAGCACTTGTAGACTTAGAGAAAGCTTTTGACAATGTTGATTGGAATACTCTCTTTCAAATTCTAAAGGTGGCAGGGGTAAAATACAGGGAGCGAAAGGCTATTTACAATTTGTACAGAAACCAGATGGCAGTTATAAGAGTCGAGGGACATGAAAGGGAAGCAGTGCTTGGGAAGGGAGTAAGACAGGGTTGTAGCCTCTCCCCGGTGTTATTCAATCTGTATATTGAGCAAGCAGTAAAGGAAACAAAAGAAAAATTCGGAGTAGGCATTGAAATCCATGGAGAGGAAATAAAAACTTTGAGGTTCGCCGATGACATTGTAATTCTGTCAGAGACAGCAAAGGGCTTGGAAGAGCAGTTGAATGGAATGGACAGTGTCTTGAAGGGAGGATATAAGATGAACATCAACAAAAGCAAAACGAGGATAATGGAATGTAGTCGAATTAAGTCGGGTGATGTTGAGGGTATTAGATTTGGAAATGAGACACTTCAAATAGTAAAGGAGTTTTGCTATTTGGGGAGCAAAATAACTGATGATGGTCGAAGTATAGAGGATATAAAATGTAGACTGGCAATGGCAAGGAAAGCGTTTCTGAAGAAGAGAAATTTGTTAACTTCGAGTATAGATTTAAGTGTCAGGAAGTCATTTCTGAAAGTATTTGTATGGAGTGTAGCCATGTATGGAAGTGAAACATGGACGGTAAATAGTTTGGACAAGAAGAGAATAGAAGCTTTCGAAATGTGGTGCTACAGAAGAATGCTGAAGATTAGATGGGTAGATCACATAACTAATGAGGAAGTATTGAATAGGATTGGGGAGAAGAGAAGCTTGTGGCACAACTTGACCAGTAGAAGGGATCGGTTGGTAGGACATGTTCTGAGGCATCAAGGGATCACCAATTTAGTATTGGAGGGCAGTGTGGAAGGTAAAAATCGTAGGGGGAGAGCAAGAGATGAATACCCTAAGCAGATTCAGAAGGATGTAGGTTGCAGTAGGTACTGGGAGATGAAGAAGCTTGCACAGGACAGAGTAGCATGGAGAGCTCCATCAAACCAGTCTCAGGACTGAAGACCACAACAACAACAACAATAAAATAAAATATGAGCCGTGACTTATACAAAAAAGAAACACACATTAATGCAATGGCTCGGCATAAACGAGAAATAACTAATGTAGGAATATTATTAACAGTGTAATACGTTGTTTAATTTAGCCCGACGTGTATAAGCACTAGCTCAGTTCTCAGGGTAGTTACGTAATCGTCGTCACATCGTGGTTTCGTCTCGATTCCCCAATATAAGATAGCAAGAGTAGCATCTACAAATGAAATCCTATAATGGAACTGGAATCCTGTGACCAGACCTTTTCTGCCTGGGATGTTATCTCGTTATATAAACAAAATCTGTAAGTAAAATTGTTAAATTATTAGTAGCTGCCTCCGGTCTCGTGGGATCTGAAATAAAGTTAATTGTCCTAACCGACGGCCCGTCTCGTAGATGAGCTAAAAGAAAAATGTTAAAGATTTTTCTAAGATGGCACCTAACAATGAAAATTCTTCGTTAAGGCCCATACCTATTTAAGACAATAAAGGTAGCAGATTTACGATAGATTGACAACATACACAAATGCTTTTGACAAAATAACCATTACATTTTTTCGGGTTTTAAGTACAACTTACATTACCAGCTGGTACAGCAAGATGAGCTTTACACAAGAATGTCCTCTTAGGTCCGAACCCAAGCAGATAAGATAAGCGAATGACAAAAGAAAGATATTTCATGCATAGAAGCGCAAGAGTCCATGGAATAACATGTCTAGTTCTATCTCTTCTTCTTTGGCGTACTTATTCGATTATTTATAAAATTTGTCGTAATATTTAGTTTACATTTTTTTTAAACCCAGGTCCACCCATGAGAAACAGTACACCGAGCTCGACTCACGATCCCTCGCCACAGATGTACTTCCGCCAGAGCATCATCTCCTACCTCCCAAACTTCGCAGAAGCTTTCGTGTAATTTGCAGGAGTACTAGTCTTGCAAAGTTTCCATCAGACATTCTGTGACGTGTGAAAAGTATTAGAAGAGGTACTGCCGGATACAGAGCGGTGAAGCCAAGAACTGAGTTGTGCTTGGGTAGCTCGGTTGGTGAGCACTTCCCCGAGAAAGGCAAAGGTCCTAAGTTCGAGTCTCGAACTGACAGAAAGTTTTAATTTTCCAGAAGTTCCACCACCAAGAAGAGTCTACACTGTACATCGATGCTGGTTACTGAATGTCTTACCGAAAGTATGTAAAGACCATACCGTGAGTTAAAGAAAAACAAAATTGTAGTAAATATAGAAAGTGCCGTTGATCACGCCACTTTTAACACATACAAGAGGTTGTTCGTTAGTATCAATTTCTGAAGATGATATAAATCACATATACTTTACGTGAGAGCTGTCACTACCCGGAAGTCAATTTGTCAAAAGAAGTATCCGAGATAAATCATAAATTTCCAACTCCAGTCAATAGGATTCCCACATTACAAAATACAAATGGAAAAATCAGCGTAGAGCTTTTAAGAGGAGACGAAAGGCAATTTCCGTCCCTATTCTGCCAATGCTTTTTTACCCTTTGAATAGGTACACTTTTCAAAAGAACTATAGGTGATAATGAAATTTTTACTGCATATTTATAATATATTTGCCTCAATTTACAAGTAAAATGAACATAATACCTCTTATGGTTTAGAAGAAAAAATTTATTCTTTCAATAGCAAAATTTAACTTTTGCTGTACATTAATTATTATAAAACAGTTTCTGATTGTTTGGTGGGTGTCAATTTACTTGTAATAATTTATTGCTATCTTCAGTACAGATTGATCAAATTTCATGTTTCTAACCCCATTAGATTATCAAATAATGGTACCTGAAAGTAAAAAAAGTAGTTTTGAGAGCAATCCATTTTAAGTTTAATATTGCAATACTAGTACAGTTATTAGTGAGAATTATTTACCACTAATATTTTCCTGTACCATACTGAGCATCATCTGAATCATACTGATCTTCTTTTCTTCTCTTGGTCCCTCTTCTTTTCTGTCTGGCTTCTTTTGTGCATTTTAAATTAGCAATATCTGCTTTGCTGATTATCTCTTTATCTATTTGCACCAAGGATTTTGCAGTATTTCCACTAGACTTTATGCCCAATAATTCGAAAACATCCAGTTTTCTAATTACTCCACCATTGAAGCATAAAATAGCATCATAAACACCAAATTTGAGGCTTGTAAGATGAACAAGTAAAAACTGGTTCCAAATGACAGAATTCGCAGATTCATTTAAATTTAGGATTTTCCCATGAAGACATTTCTTCAACAAGGTATCTTTACAAAGATCTCTAAATATGGGTTTAATTTCATTAATTACTGGTGCTGTTAATGAATATTTGTGGTCATATCTGGCACTCCTCCTGTACTTGCACCAAGTGTCAGGATCATTCGGGCAAAGACCGTATACTGGATTTTCATTTGTGGAAAGCTTGTGGAAAAAGATAGCCCGTACAGCTTTTCTCATGTTTCCTAAATTCCCCAAATTTCTACTTATGGCCAAGCCATAATAATTCTGTAATTATCTATTTCAAAGTTTGTCATGCGACCATTACCACCTATCTTCTTACTATCTTCCAAAACTATTTTTGACTTTTCTTTCAATAATCTTCTCAATCTGGACCCCATTCTCTTCTGGACGTGCCCAATGCACTCTAATTTAGAAATTGTGACATTAGGACCATAGGGTTGTTCTGAACATACCCGGTCATAAGCCTTGCTGTCACCTTCCCCAGCTTGCACAGGAAAACCATGAAATCTCACGAAAAAATTGTCGTATTTATATAACTCAAAAATGTTTCACGCAAGAAAGACCAGGCATTTCAGATATGCTAAAATCCCAAAATCGAATTTTTGAAGCCCAATTTCAAAAGACTGAAACCAGCGTCCGCGTCATACCTGTGTGTTGTATAATCTTTAAGTTACAGAAGGCAGCTCGAATGTATAGTACTTTATTCCTCCAGTGAAAACCTGAGTAATATTAGCGCCGAGTTCTATGTATCCTTTACTTAGCACACATTTCAGGGAAATACGTGCGTTGCAAAGCCTTGGAGGAGAACAAGAAATTTCACTTTGCTCTTCCCCGCCGTTTCGATAAAAATTATGCAAACTGTTAAGTGCAGGATATAGCCACGTCTGTTGCAAACAAGCTGACGTTTTTGAGAGCTAAGGCGCCCAGCAGTTTCCGAGAAGCAGGGGGAGAAAGGCTTATACGGAGAGAAGGCAAGTGGAAGGTCAGCGCAACCACTTATTACGTCAGAGATGATGGGGAGAGCGGGCTGCTGGGAACTGTGCCACTCAAGTAGAGACGACGCCGGCTGAAGAAAGCAGAGGGGGAATAAGTAACAAGGGCTGAGGGTGGAAAGGGGCGGTGAGTTCATCTCCTTAGAGGAGGACCGAAAACAAACACGGGGGAGGAAGGCGTTTGGTCTGGGGCAACCACCGCGCCACTTTCCCCGCTGCTGTGTGGCGGAGGGATTGGGGGCAGCAGAGGCAGGGCAGAATAACAAACAGTAACGGGGCGGAATATTTTATCGAGCCCCGTAGAGCCTGCTGGCGGATGTGTATCTCCCAGTGTATCTCTAGCGCCGCCTTCCCTAGACCACACTGAGGCTTCGACGGGGTTTTGTCACTTTAGACTGAGGTGACGAAAGTCATGGGACAGCGACGTGCACATGTAGAGATGGCGATAGTATCCCGTACACAAGGTATAAAAGGCCAGTGCATTGGCAGAACTGTCATTTGTATTCACGTAATTCATGGGACAACGTTTCCAACGTGATTACGTCCTCACGATGAGAATTAACAGACTTAGAACGCGGAATGATAGTTTTAGCCGTGTGGGATATTTTGCTTCGGAAATCGTTATTGAATTTAGCGTTGCAAGATTCACGGTGTCAAGGGTCGAAAATAATAAACTTCAAGCATTACCTCTCAGAGAACGGAGTAACCAACGACCTTCACTCAACGACCCAGAGGAGCGGCGTTTACAAACAGTTGTCAGTGCTAACAGACAAGTAACACTGCGTGAGCCGCGGGAATCGGTGTGGGACATACAACGAACGTATCTGTTAGAAAATTTGTCGTTATTGGGTTACGGCAGCAGACAACCTACTCGAGTGCCTTTTCTAACAGCACGGCATCGCATATGGCGCTTCTCCTGTCTTCGTGATCATGTCAGAGGAGTCCCGATTTCAGTACATACTCCGTGGTCTACGAAGCCGGCTCGGTAGCTCAGCGTTTTCCGACAGAGGGTTAGCTGCCCACTGTAATATAAAACTGAGTGAACGGATCAACGACGAATTTGAACATGTGTTATTGGACATCTGCCCCCAACAAATGCAACGAACAATAACGAACAAACTGAGATCAGCAGAAAAAAAAAAAAAAATACATACATACACTCCTGGAAATTGAAATAAGAACACCGTGAATTCATTGTCCCAGGAAGGGAAACTTTATTGACACATTCCTGGGGTTAGATACATCACATGATCACACTGACAGAACCACAGGCACATAGACACAGGCAACAGAGCATGCACAATGTCGGCACTAGTACAGTATATATCCACCATTCGCAGCAATGCAGGCTGCTATTCTCCCATGGAGACGATCGTAGAGATGCTGGATGTAGTCCTGTGGAACGGCTTGCCATGCCATTTCCACCTGGCGCCTCAGTTGGACCAGCGTTCGTGCTGGACGTGCAGACCGCGTGAGACGACGCTTCATCCAGTCCCAAACATGCTCAATGGGGGACAGATCCGGAGATCTTGCTAGCCAGGGTAGTTGACTTACACCTTCTAGAGCACGTTGGGTGGCACGGGATACATGCGGACGTGCATTGTCCTGTTGGAACAGCAAGTTCCCTTGCCGGTCTAGGAATGGTAGAACGATGGGTTCGATGACGGTTTGGATGTACCGTGCACTATTCAGTGTCCCCTCGACGATCACCAGTGGTGTACGGCCAGTGTAGGAGATCGCTCCCCACACCATGATGCCGGGTGTTGGCCCTGTGTGCCTCGGTCGTATGCAGTCCTGATTGTGGCGCTCACCTGCACGGCGCCAAACACGCATACGACCATCATTGGCACCAAGGCAGAAGCGACTCTCATCGCTGAAGACGACACGTCTCCATTCGTCCCTCCATTCACGCCTGTCGCGACACCACTGGAGGCGGGCTGCACGATGTTGGGGCGTGAGCGGAAGACGGCCTAACGGTGTGCGGGACCGTAGCCCAGCTTCATGGAGACGGTTGCGAATGGTCCTCGCCGATACCCCAGGAGCAACAGTGTCCCTAATTTGCTGGGAAGTGGCGGTGCGGTCCCCTACGGCACTGCGTAGGATCCTACGGTCTTGGCGTGCATCCGTGCGTCGCTGCGGTCCGGTCCCAGGTCGACGGGCACGTGCACCTTCCGCCGACCACTGGCGACAACATCGATGTACTGTGGAGACCTCACGCCCCACGTGTTGAGCAATTCGGCGGTACGTCCACCCGGCCTCCCGCATGCCCACTATACGCCCTCGCTCAAAGTCCGTCAACTGCACATACGGTTCACGTCCACGCTGTCGCGGCATGCTCCCAGTGTTAAAGACTGCGATGGAGCTCCGTATGCCACGGCAAACTGGCTGACACTGACGGCGGCGGTTGCCAAATGCTGCGCAGCTAGCGCCATTCGACGGCCAACACCGCGGTTCCTGGTGTGTCCGCTGTGCCGTGCGTGTGATCATTGCTTGTACAGCCCTCTCGCAGTGTCCGGAGCAAGTATGGTGGGTCTGACACACCGGTGTCAATGTGTTCTTTTTTCCATTTCCAGGAGTGTATATATATAATAATTAATTAATTAATTAATAAAATGGGGTGGCGTCTTTGATTAGTAATCAAAACGTCCTCGGTCCTGGGTTCGAAACTCGCCACCACTTAAATCATAATCATCATTGGCGGCCAAAGAATTCAGGCATACAAAGTCACCTTCAACGGTCTTTTCAACGAAGGGGGAGGAATGCATAGATGTTCAGAGCACTCTCCTGCCCTTAGTGTGGGAAATTGCCCCTAAAGCCGGAAGAATCAGCAATGGTCAATGACACGAGGATGCAGAAAGTAATGGAAAGCACTGCACACATACACATATGGTATATCCACAGGAAATGTGGACTGTAAATGAAAAAAGTATCGCGATGATTTCTCCATTGGCAAAAGATTCCGGAATAGTCCCCCATTCAGACATCTAGGAGGGTACTGCCAAGGGGAACGTGACGATGAGAAAAATGAATAATCAACGAAAGGATAACGTTCTACGAGTCGGGACATGGAATGTCAGAAACTTGAATGTGACAGGGAAGCTAGAAAATATGAAAAGGAAAATACAGAGTCTCAGTCTAGATACAGTACGGTTTAATGAAGTCAAATGGAAATAAGACAATGGTTTCTAGTCAAATGATTAAAATGGTTCAAATGGCTCTAAGCACCATGGGACTTAAAATCTGAGGTCATCAGTCCCCTATACTTAGAACTATTTAAAACTAACTAACCTAAGAACATCACACATATCCATGCCCGAGGCAGGATTCGAACCTGCTACTGTAGCAGCAGCGCTATTCGGGACTAGAGCGCCTAGAAACGCTAGGCCACAGCGGCCGGTTCAAATAATCATAGGGTGATATCAACTTCAGCAAAAAATGGTATTACGGGAGTAAGCTTTGTTATGAATAGAAAGACAGGGCAAAGATTGTGGCCGGCCGTTGTGGCCGGCGCTTTTAGTCGCTTCAGTCCGGAACCGAGCTGCTGCTCCGGTTGCAGGTTCGAATCCTGCCTCGGGCATGGATGTGTGGATGTCCTTCGGTTGGTTAGGTTGGTTCAAATGGCTCTGAGCACTATGGGACTTAACTTCTGTTGCCATCAGTCCCCTAGAACTTAGAACTACTTAAACCTAACTGACCTAAGGACATCACACACATCCATGCCCGAGGCAGGATTCGAACCTGCGACCGCAGCGGTCGCGCGGTTCCAGACTGTAGCGGCTAGAACCGCTCGGCCACTTCGGCCGGCGGTTAGGTTTAATTAGTTCTAAGTGTAGGGGACTGATGACCTCAGATGATAAGTCCGATAGTAATTAAGGCCATTTGAACCATCGAGTGTGTTACATTGAACAGTTCAGCGATAGGGTTGTTCTTATCAGAATCGAGAGCAAACCCATACCGACAAAGGGTGTTCAGGAACACATACCGACGTCGCAAGCTGAAGATGAACAGATATAGAACGTATATGAGGATACCGAAAGGGTAATACAGTACATAAAGAGAGATGAAAATCTAATAATCGTAGGGGACTGCAATGTTGTTATAGGGGAAGGAGTAGAAGAAAAGCTTATGGGAGAAGATGGGCTTGGGACAAGGAATGAGAGAGGTGAAAGAGTAATTGCGTTCTGCAATAAATTTCAGCTAGTAATAGGGAATACTCGTTTCAAGATCTCTAGTGGAGGAGGTATACTTGGAAAAGACCGGTTGATACGGGAAGATTTCAGTTAGATTATATCATGCAGAGATTCCGAAATTAGATACCGAGCTGTAAGGCGTACCCAGGAGCAGATATAGACTCAGATCACAAAGTAGTAGTGGCGAAGAGTACGCTGAAGTTTAAGTGATTAGTCAGGAAGAATCAATGCGCAGACAAGTTGGGTACGGAAGTACTTAGGAATGACGAGACACACTTGAAGGTCTCTGAAGCTATTGATGCAGCAATGCAGCAATAAGCAATAGCCCAGTAGGCACAACAGTTGAAGAGGAATGGACATGTCTAAAAGGGCAATCACAGAAGCTGGAAAGAAAAACATAGGTACAAAGAAGAAATACTTCAGTTGATCGATGAAAGAAGGAAGTACAAAAACGTTCAGGGAAATACAGAAATACAAGTCACTGAGGAATGAGATAAATAGGAACTCCAGAGAAGCTAAGACGGAATGACTGCATGGAGAAATAAAAAAAGAAACGGTTGTCGGAATGACTGACTCAGTATACAGGAAATTCAAAACAACCTTCGGTGACGAGGTATGGCAAAGTAAGGCTGTGAGGACGGGGCGTGAGTGGTGTTTGGGTAGCTCAAAAAATGGTTCAAATGGCTTTGAGCACAATGGGACTTAACTTCTGAGGTCATCAGTCCCCTAGAACTTAGAAATACTTAATCCTAACCAACCTAAGGACATCACACACATCCATGCCCGGGGCAGGATTAAAACCTGCGACCGTAGTGGTCGCGCGGTTCCAGACTGTAGCGCCTAGAACCGCTCGGCCACACCGGCCGGCGGTAGCTCAGTTGGTAGAGCACTTGCCCGCGAAAGGCAAAGGTCCCGAGTTCGAGTCTCGGTCCGGCACACAGTTTGAATCTGCCAGAAGTTTCAACCTTAGGTGAAATTAAAAGCAAGGGTGATAACGTTAAGAATGCAACGAGAATTCCACTGTTAAATGCAGAGGAGAGTGTGGATAGGTGGAAATAGCACACTGAAGTGCTCTATATGAGGAGGAAGATTAGTCAGACGTGATAAAAGAAGAGTCGATTCAGGATCGAAGCTCGGATTAAAAAGGGTGTAAGACAGGAATAGGAATGCTGTCTCCCCCCCCCCCCCCCCACCTCTTGCTGTTCAATCTGTACATCGAAGAAGCATTGATGAAAATAAAAAAGATTCAGGAGTGGAATTAAAATTCAAGGTGGAATGATACGATTCGCTGATGACATTGCTACCCTGAGTGGAAGCGAAGAAAAATTACATGATATGATGAACGAAAAGAATAAACTAATGAGTACAGAATATGGTTTGAGAGGAAATCGAAAAAGGACGAAAGTTATTAGAAGTAGCAGAAATGAGAACAGCCAGAAACTTAACATCGGTCACGAAGTAGATGAAGTTAAGGAATTCTGCTTCCTATGCAGCAAAATAACCAATGAAGGACGGAGCAAGGACATCAAAAGGAGACTAGCGCTGGCCCAAACAGCATTCCTGGCCAAGAGAAGTCTACCACTATTTAACATAGACCTTAATCTGAGGTGTCCGCAGCTTGTGGTAGCGTTCTCGCTTCCCGAGCACTGAGTCCCGGGTTCGATTCTCGGCGGGATCAGGGATTTTCACCTGCCTCGAGATGACTGGGTGTTATTGTGTCGTCTTCATCATCATCATTCATCCACATTACGGTCGGAGGAAGGCAATGGCAAACCACCTCCACTATGACGCTGCCTAGTACGACGGTACGGGTTTCCCTCTACGCTCTGTCAAGGAGTATGAGACTTCATCATTAATTTGAGGAAGAAATTTCTGAGAATGTACGTCTGGAGCACAGAAGCGTAGTGAAAAATGGACTGCGGGAAAACCGGAAGGGAAGAGTATCGAAGTGTTTGAAATGTGCTGCTACAGGTGAATGTTGAAAATTAGGTGAACTGATAATATAAGGAAGGAGGAGGTTCTGTGCAGAATCAAAGAGGAAAGGAACATGTAGAAAACACTGACAAGGAGAAGGGTCATCTGTTGAAGACTTAAGAAAATTACTTCCATGGTACCAGAGGGAGATGTAGGGGGCGAAAACTGTGGAGGAAGACAGAGATTGGAGTACATCCAGCAAATAATTGAGGACGTACTTTGCAAGTGATACTCTGAGATGAAGAGGCTTGAACAGAAGAATAATTCATAATGGGCCACATCAAACCGGTCAGGAGACTGATGAAAAAAAAAGGCCTGATGGTAGGACTGAAGTATGACGCAGAACCCACAAAACTATCGGCCCAGGTTGTCGAAAAGGGATTGTACAACCTGGTGGCGGCTCCATAACGTTGTGAGTTGTGTACATGGATTGGATAGGGTCATCTGAACCGATTGATGACTGTAAATGTTTATGTT
This sequence comes from Schistocerca americana, assembly GCF_021461395.2. Classification (NCBI taxonomy): domain Eukaryota; kingdom Metazoa; phylum Arthropoda; class Insecta; order Orthoptera; family Acrididae; genus Schistocerca; species Schistocerca americana. Next base: position 29,060,677 of record NC_060127.1, read on the forward strand.
CTGCTGCCTGGAGACAACTTACAGCTCTTCATGGACTTTGGAAACAACGATGAAATGTTTGTGGGTGGCAGTGCACCACGTCAGAACATTCTGGACAGTTACAGCGAATGATCTGGCCATATAGATCGCCAGAAATGAATTCCATTATGGGACATAATCGAGGGGAGAGTTCGTGCACAAAATATTGCACCCTCAACACTTTCACAGTTATGTACTGCTGTAGAGGAAGTAGGGCTTAATATTTGTGCAGGGGACTTCCAATGTCTCGTTGAGTCCATGGCGCATCGAGTTGGTGTACTACGCCGGTCAGAAAGGGGTTCGACGCGATATTAGGCGGTATCCCATGACGTTTGTCTCCTCAGTGTGTACAAACACCAGCTGACTACCTGGCGTCCCCGTTATCTCAGTCTTCTTCTCCACAGACAATGGAATACATCCATTGTAAGAGAAATCTAATTCATGCTCACCGTACTTACAGAATATTGGAGAAAATTTTTTTCAACTAAAATGTATATGTAATATACGTGACATCAGTAAAATGATCTGAAGTTCCCCTTTTACACAAAATTTTGACCTAAGAATTGTCCTTGACGCTATCTGATCACTATTTAATTGAAACTAATATGTCCTGTGCTCGAAACTATTTAATTGAAACTAATATGTCCGGTGCTCGAAACTGGGCCAACTGTGTCGATGTAACAGAAACATATCTTTGTATAAGGTGGTGAACGGCCATATATAGAACTCATTCAGTCTGATCTATGGTAAAAACGTAGTGTAGCTTAAAGTGATAACTCCACGTGAAAGTGTGTTTGAAATTTTATGCTTCATTGTAGCTATGGGTATTGCTGATATAATTCTTTGATTTCTCTTTAATTTTTGGATCATTTTAAATGAGTCCTTGATACAGTAAGCTGAAAAATAAATTTTGTGTTTGCGGTGTATGTTAACTTTTCTCTTATGACAACAAGATATGAATGTCATTGTACGTCATCGTATCACGTGAAGTAACTCAGATGCGAAATCTTCTCCCATACATAATCTGCACAGTACATTCATCACCCCACAGTTATAACTCTCAAAATGAACTTGAATTATGTTCGACGAGCACTTAATTGTATTTTTCAAAACAAAAATTGAATCATCATTATCAGGGCACACATTATTCCTATAGCAATGTCTGCACAAAAAAATAATCTGTCTCTAGCTCTTTGTCTTGGTGTCCGACTCGTTAATGTCCTCCGAGACATACCCTAAATCACATATAGTTTACATATAATAAGTGAGAGTCTGAGCTATTCAGAATTAACTAACTGAATACTAAGAACTACTTCAAATTTTTTGGTAGCGACTGTAAATGAACACAAAGTTAATTCCGTTTACTCTTGGAAAAAAGCAAGCGAAAAAACGACGGCAGTGAACGACATCATGTACTGTCTGCGTTGGTCTCCGAAGGCTTCGTTACTGCGATGTTATGTTTTCCACTGATGGCAACTCCAACTAACCAGCACTTTTGGCACTGTGACTGCCCAGAATGCGTGTGTTACTGCAAATGAACCATCTACGACGTCTGAACAGGAGCGCCGCTACAATGAGATTTCGGGTAACGTTGTTACTACGTGTGTCATTTCTTCCGTACTACGGTACGCGTAGTAGAAGTTGTCACCAGTGTGAGACACAGATCAACACTTTTCTCATCTTTGTACGTCTACTTCCTTCTACCTCTCTTAAAGGCTACGTACACACGTGGCTTTCCGTGCACATCTATGGCAAAGCACCTTTCGAATTGTGTAAGTTTTATTGGCATCGTCCTGTAACTAGTAACAAAAACCAATACTTAAATTTTCGATGATCACGTACTAATATTTTGGACGTTTACATTGTGTATGGAGAAAGGATAGGGGTAATCTTAAAAGATTATCTAAACGAATGCAGCATAACAATTACACCTCGTAACTTCCTCGCATAATTCGTAAATACGAGGGTTGTCCAGAAAGTAAGTTCCAATTGGTCGCGAAATCGAAACAACAGTGAAAACCTGAAACGTTTTATTTGCAACAGTTCTGTACACCTTCCACCTACTTCTCTACATTGTCTCCGCTCCAACTTCGAGTTTTGTCGTAGTGTTGTATCAACTTTCGAATATCCTCGCCATAGAAAGCAGCCGCCTGTGCTTTCGGCCAGTTATCTGCACTGGTCTCTAGCTCGTTGTCTGTGCAAAAATTTTGTCATCGTAGCCAGCGGTACTTGTGAGCAGAGATGAGACTCGTGAGGAGAAAATTACGGACTGTATTGTGGGTGATCAAACACTTCTCATCGGAAACGCTGCAGGAGCGTCTTCATTGAACCTGCAGTGTTGGGCCTAGAATTGTAACGAAGAAGGAACTGCTCGACAGTTGTGTCATGTGGGCCGCAAGACACAGGCAAAATCTCTAACGAGGCCCTCATACTTGGCGGGAAACGCTATTCCCTACGCATCTTCATGTGCTTACTGTTCACTCAAAACTGAAAAGAGCTACCCGACACGATCGATTGCGCAACACATCCGTGCAAAGATTTACCAGCTTTTCCCATTGGTTTCCATTTCGCGACCGATCGGAACTTACTTTCTGGACTACCCTCGTATATGACCGCCCATATAGGCAGATCTCATGCAACTAATACATGCAACCTCATTCTGGAAACCTAGCGTCTACCCGCAAAAAGAACTTGAAACTCGAATGGCAAAAAGGAGTCTCTTTGGACTGTCTGTAAAGGCTGCAAAAGCTTGTAAATATATTTCTGCTGATGGCAGTTATTATATTTAAAGATTGTCTCTGAAGGCAGAACTGGATGGGAAAAAGTAGTACACACTTTTAGAGGTTTCCAGTACACTCAAGATTTATTGTTGCAACAGTGATAATGGAGTACATGAAATGATTACATTTATAATAGCACAACCGGTTCTGAGGTACAAAGTAGCACTCCAAGCCATCCATATCAGTAAGTGGTGTAGCCTCCGAGGGTGGCAAGGCAGGTGCTGCACCTAGCATCGAGTCGATCGAACAGATGTCGAAAAATGTTATGGGTTACGATATGCCGCGCCTGCTCGGTCTTGTCACGTATTTCTGTAGGAGCTGTTGGTTGACGGGTCGCACGAGTCACTTCTCGTCCCATCATATTCCACGCGTGTTAGATTGGAGACAACTTCGGTGATCCTGCTGGTTAGGGAAGTTACTGCACGTCTTGCTGAGGACGTTGAGTTTCACGGACCCTGTGTGGACGAGTGTTATCCTGTTGGAACAACACATCAACTTCTTATTATAAGAACGGTAAGATAACAGGTTTAACAACACTCTGTGTATATCGAGCGCTGGTTAGCGTCACCTCCAGAAACATCGACGGAGAAAGAGAGTTGTAGCTTATGACACGCCAGACCATGAGACATTCGATGGGGCCAGTGTGTGTTGGACGAATGCACTGTTCCAGGCGGCACTCACCAGGTCTACGTCGTACGTGGAAACGACCGTCACTCGTGTGCAGGCAGAATCTGCTTTCATCGCGTAAGACCACGGCGCGCCATTCCAAGTGATCCTCTGACGGCACCACTCGAACTATGCACGTCGATGGCGTGGCTAGAGGTATGGATGCCTGTAGCCCCACTTCCACTAACCGGTCTGCAACAGTTCGTGTTGATATGTATGGGCTCACAAGCACTCTTATCTGTGCTCTGGTAGCTGTATGATCTGCCTCTGCTGCCCTTACAATGCGATACATCCTGGCAGGCGTGGACGTCCAGAACCTTGTCAATGGGTGTGAGAATGTTCACGCGACTACTGATACCAACATCGTTGTACAACCGACGCAGCACGTCCAACTTGTACGACAATTCTCGAAAAAGACCATCTCGCCACGGGGAAGTGCACAACTTGAGCCCTTTCAAACTCGTTCGTTTGGCTGTAGGAAGCACGAGTGCGTCTCCGTGGCATGATTGGCTGGCTGCTTCACACTGCTTCTTTTAGCTGTGAACATACCTAAAGGGTGGACACAGATAGCGCTGTGGTAACTGTCGCTACGCTGTCTGTTGGCGGACAACGTTGAAACCATTATCAGTATACCAGCTATCCCACAGATGGCATGTGACGTCATCGAATCAAAAGCGGAATTGTCTTCGGAGAGGTACTACTTTTCTCCGGCTGTGCGTTTTTAGATGCAACACTGCCTCCAGTAAAAATATGCGGTCATGTCTGAAGAGTTCAAGTATTGTGGAAATTTCATAAATGGCTGTCGGGGAAAATAAATCGAAAATACACTCCTGGAAATGGAAAAAAGAACACATTGACACCGGTGTGTCAGACCCACCATACTTGCTCCGGACACTGCGAGAGGGCTGTACAAGCAATGATCACACGCACGGCACAGCGGACACACCAGGAACCGCGGTGTTGGCCGTCGAATGGCGCTAGCTGCGCAGCATTTGTGCACCGCCGCCGTCAGTGTCAGCCAGTTTGCCGTGGCATACGGAGCTCCATCGCAGTCTTTAACACTGGTAGCATGCCGCGACAGCGTGGACGTGAACCGTATGTGCAGTTGACGGACTTTGAGCGAGGGCGTATAGTGGGCATGCGGGATGCCGGGTGGACGTACCGCCGAATTGCTCAACACGTGGGGCGTGAGGTCTCCACAGTACATCGATGTTGTCGCCAGTGGTCGGCGGAAGGTGCACGTGCCCGTCGACCTGGGACCGGACCGCAGCGACGCACGAATGCACGCCAAGACCGTAGGATCCTACGCAGTGCCGTAGGGGACCGCACCGCCACTTCCCAGCAGATTAGGGACACTGTTGCTCCTGGGGTATCGGCGAGGACCATTCGCAACCGTCTCCATGAAGCTGGGCTACGGTCCCGCACACCGTTAGGCCGTCTTCCGCTCACGCCCCAACATTGTGCAGCCCGCCTCCAGTGGTGTCGCGACAGGCGTGAATGGAGGGACGAATGGAGACGTGTCGTCTTCAGCGATGAGAGTCGCTTCTGCCTTGGTGCCAATGATGGTCGTATGCGTGTTTGGCGCCGTGCAGGTGAGCGCCACAATCAGGATTGCATACGACCGAGGCACACAGGGCCAACACCCGGCATCATGGTGTGGGGAGCGATCTCCTACACTGGCCGTACACCACTGGTGATCGTCGAGGGGACACTGAATAGTGCACGGTACATCCAAACCGTCATCGAACCCATCGTTCTACCATTCCTAGACCGGCAAGGGAACTTGCTGTTCCAACAGGGCAATGCACGTCCGCATGTATCCCGTGCCACCCAACGTGCTCTAGAAGGTGTAAGTCAACTACCCTGGCCAGCAAGATCTCCGGATCTGTCCCCCATTGAGCATGTTTGGGACTGGATGAAGCGTCGTCTCACGCGGTCTGCACGTCCAGCACGAACGCTGGTCCAACTGAGGCGCCAGGTGGAAATGGCATGGCAAGCCGTTCCACGGGACTACATCCAGCATCTCTACGATCGTCTCCATGGGAGAATAGCAGCCTGCATTGCTGCGAAAGGTGGATATACACTGTACTAGTGCCGACATTGTGCATGCTCTGTTGCCTGTGTCTATGTGCCTGTGGTTCTGTCAGTGTGACCATGTGATGTATCTGACCCCAGGAATGTGTCAATAATGTTTCCCCTTCCTGGGACAGTGAATACACGGTGTTCTTATTTCAATTTCCAGGAGTGTACTTCGATGAAATTTCTGATTATAAACACGTCGCTCAGAAAAATGTGACAACAACATACCGTAATTTCATTTGTACTACAATGGACGAAGTGTCATAGAATTCCCCGAAACATGGGAAGTAGAACAACAGAAAACACCATGCGCTCTGGAATACTTGCAGAAATTTTAAAACAGCGGGAAAAAGCACTCCGTCTTCAGGCCACAAGTGGCTCATCGGAACCATCCGACCGCCGTGTCATCCTCAGCTGAGGATGCAGATAAGAGGGGCGCGTGGTCAGCACACCGCTCTCCCGGTCGTTATGGTGGTTTTCTGTGACTGGGGCCGCTGTCATTCGGTCGAGTAGCTCCTCAACTGGCGTCACGAGGCTGGGTGCACCCCGAAAAATGCAACAGCGCCTGGCCGCCAGCACGGGCACCCATCCAAGTGCCGGCCTAACCCGACAGCGCTCAGCGTAGATGATCTGACAGGAACCGGTGTATCCACTGCGGCAAGGCCGTTGCCAAAACAGCGGCAAGGTAACGAATATCATACTCTGATCTATCGGATGGACCGTTATTATATCGGTGCTATTGCGTGGGTGTGGAACGGATAGCAACCCTGCGCACTACTGAAAGTGCATCTATAGGCCCATAGCTGTCTTCAACCTATTGCCTGTTCTGAGCACATTTGGATAATGGTACCCTATGACCTTGACAGCGCACTATTTCGTTAGAATAGACATAGAAAGTAGATAAGCGAGGTTATAGATATATTTTTATATCTTTAGTCACATTGAATGAATAAATAATATAATATAATATAATCCACAAAAGGAACCCTTTTAGCATTCACAGGTTAGTGCGGTGAGGTGGGCAAAATCGTTAATCACTTCTTCAATGTATATATTTTCGAGCACATGACAGTCTATATCTCTTTTGAAGCGTTGTTCTTCTTGATTCACGTTTTATTCTTTTCATTTTTGAGAAGAAGTTCTCCGTACAGCAGATGGTTACCATCAGGCATAAAAAGATCCTCAATGCGATTTCAACATTTGGAAATATGTCTTCAGAACAGTTCATTCTCTTAAATGCAGGCATGCCGTTTCCAACTGTTGCTCGTTAGCGTCTTCATAACATTTCTGTAAATTTGTGCCAGCTCTTCGGAATTCAGTTTTCAGGCGAAAAAGTAAATCAAAACGTTGACTATTGTTCTCATACAACTTAATCGCTGTTTTAGTTGAACGCACCGGATATCATATATGGGAAGAAAGGTTTGTTCTTTGAATTTCTCTTGTCCTTTCAGATTGACTGACGGTGCAGAGCCATCAAAAAAAGTCTGGCGTGACCTTCTACGTTTTGTTGATAAAGTCATCAAGTGAAGCGAACAAATTAGTTGCAAAGTTCAATGTCATTGTTTCTGTCTGAAGATAATTACTTGATTTGTCTATTCTTTCCAATATAAAGCTCCAAATTTCCGTTAGTGTAATAAATTCTACCTTTTCCATTTTTCTGGAGAGACTGAGGGTTTCATCGCTAGTTTCTCTTGCCTGTTCTGTATCTTGCGATGGACATAAAGTTTCCATAATCTGTTCGTAAACTTCATGCACGGCTCTTACTGCATCAGGTCGAGCTTTTAATTTTTCTTGAACCTAAATGAATGTTCTGTCTGTACCAGGTGATCAAAAAGTCAGTATAAATTTGAAAACTGAATAAATCACGGAATAATGTAGTTAGATAGGTGCAAATTGGCACACATGCTTGGAATGACATGGGGGTTATTAGAACCAAAAAACCACAAATGTTCAAAAAATGTCCGACAGATGGCGCTTCATCTGATCAGAATAGCAATAATTAGCATAACAAAGTAAGACAAAGCAAAGATGATGTCTTTACAGGAAATGCTCAATATGTCCACCATCATTCCTCAACAGTAGCTGTAGTCGAGGAATAATGTTGTGAACAGCACTGTAAAGCATGTCCGGAGTTATGGTGAGGCATTGGCGTCGGATGTTGTCTTTCAGCATCCCTAGAGATGTCGGTCGACCACGATACACTTGCGACATCAGGTAACCCCAAAGCCACGGACTGAGGTCTGGCGACCTGGGAGGCCAAGCATGACGGAAGTGGCGGCTGAGCACACGATCATCACCAAACGACGAACGCAAGAGATCTTTCACGCATCTAGCGATATGGGGGTGGAGCGCCATCCTGCATGAACATCGTACGTTCCAGCAGGTGTTTATCAGCCAGGCTGGGGATGATGTGATTCTGTAACATATCGGCGTACCTCTCACCCGTCACGGTAGCAGTTACAAAACCAGAATCACGCATTTCTTCGAAGAAAAAAGGCCCGATAAAGGTAGATGTGGTAAATCCAACCCATACCGTGACTTTCTCGTCGCGCAATGGAGTTTCCACGGCAGTTCTAGGATTTTCGGTAGCCCAAATTCTGCAGTTGTGGTCGTTGACAGACCCTCGGAGCGTGAAATGAGCTTCGTCGCTCCACAAGACGTTACTCAGCCAATCGTAATCTTCCGCCATCTTTTGAAACGCCCACACCGCAAATGCGCTGCGCTTCACTAAATCGCCAGGTAACAGTTCATGATGCTGATGGATTTTGTACGGATAGCATCGGAGCGTACGCCTAAGTGCCAACCAAACAGTAGTGTATGGAATGCCGGTGCGACGTGCGACTTCCCCGTGCATAGACGAACCCGCTACAGTCTCCATTCTTCCTGAACTGTCTCAGCAGCAATACGCCTTGTGCTCGGTCGGTCACTACGGGGTCTATCGTCTAAACAACCCGTGGCTTCGAACTTCGAAATCATTCTCGCCACAGGTGCATTCGTCAACGGACATTTACCCGTTCGAATCCCCTTCCTATGGCGATAGGATCGTAACGCTGAACTAGCACATTCCCCATTCTGATAACACAGCTTCACTAAAAGCGCCTTTTCAGGTAACGTCAACATGCTTCGACTGCTGGTGCATCTGATTCTTTCTCTCATTACAGCTCGTTTTAAACACGATTGTCATGCGCAGTTAATGACGTTTTGCTGTCGAGCGCCATCTGTCGGACATTTTGTGAATTTTGGTTTTTTTGGTTCTAGTAAAACCCCATCTGATTCCAAGCATGTGTTTCAATTTTTACATCTCTATCTACATTATTCCGTGGCTTATTCAGTTTTCAAATTTATACTGATTTTTTGATCACCCGGTATATCCCATCGGTAGGTAGAGCTCAACAAAAAGTTGTATACTTGCTGAACCGTTACAAAAATCTTTGTTGCTTCTGATACCCACGCAGCAGCTTGGACACCTGCCAAGTTTAGTTAATGTCAGTGAGAATCAGAAACATTTTATTTGCAAGAGTTAGCTAAATTTTCCAGATACTTCTCTTCGTAGTCGCCGCTCTGACTTTGACATTTATCCGAGCGCTATACCAAATTTCCAACACCATCGTCATAAGAGACACCCGCCTGTGCTTTCCGATAATTCTCTGCGCTGGTCTATAGCGAGTAGCCTGCGCCCAAGGGTTGTCTTCATATCCAGCGTTTCATATGAACAGAGATGATATTCACGATGAGCCAATTAGGGCTGTGTTGTAGTAGGTGATTGAACACTTCGCATCGAAAAGGCTGCAGGAGCATCTATACTGCCCCTGTAGAATGCGGCTGAGAATTGCCATGAAGAAGGAAACGCGTGGCATTCATGAAGTCGGGCTCTCCTACTTGGAAGGAGACACCGTTGTTCAAGGCACCCTTGCTTGCTCACAGTGCGCTCACAACTGAAAAGAGCGTCTTGTTGCGATCGGCGGTCATACTAGAGACACTACCCAACACATCTGTGCAAAACCGAGCGAGGTGGCGCAGTGGTTAACACACTGGACTCGCATTCGGAAGGACGACGGTTCAATCCCGCGTCCGGCCATCCTCATTTAGATTTTCCGTGATTGCCCTAAATCGCTACAGGCAAATGCCAGGCTGGTTCCTTTGAAAGGGCACGGCCGACTTCCTTCCACATCCTTCCTTAATTCTATGAGACCGATAACTCCGCTGTTTGGTCTCTTCCCCCAAATAACCAACCAACCAACCAACATCTGTGCAAAGCTGAATCGGGTTTTCACTGAGGTGTCCATTTCGCGAGCGATCGGATCATACTTCCCGGACAACCCTCGTAATTCAGTATTTATTTTTACACCGAAAATAGTCGCTAACATACAACAAAACAGACAAACGACGATTTAATCGAAAAATAGCTCAGAGCACAGTCAGTAACAACCACAAAATAATGTCATAACACCACAGACAAGTACAGCGGAATTCCGGATCGTAGAGTCGGTTTACTTAAGTCGGTCGGTCACGTTTAATTTTACGTCGCTATTCGCTCCATACAGAACTGTGCACTGCGCAGAACTGATAAGCAAGTAGGTATTATCATTCGATTTTTTTCGAAATAAGCTTGTTTTTCGGTAATAAATATCAGTTATCGTTTTGTGATCAACCCATGATAAAAAGACTGCAGCACTGTATTGATACCAATGTTCATCACTTGAAATACCTTCTGTAAATAGACGTTCATGTCACCTTTGTGACCTTCGTTAACCTTCAAAGACCTTACTGTTACACATCATTGAATTCGTCTCGATAGCCACTATCAGGAAATAAGTACCATACTATAGCATCCCATTAAAAAAAATCTAGTTGACATTAATATATCTCAAGCGACCCCAGCTAGCAACAAAAAATCAACGCCATATTATGGCTCCCGTTGTCCCATGCATTTTTTGTCCCACAAACTTTTCAGTTCCTATCATACTTTCGGAGTTATTCTTGGTGGCCATGTTAGTGACTCACCCTGTATATTCAAAAAAAGGCGCGGAAAGGAAAGGCTAGGGAAAATTTGGAGCTGTAAATTAAATTTACAGGAAGGATTTGTAAGGCATGCACGAGAAGTTCCTATGTAAGTTTAGAAACTTTTTTATTTTAAATTTAATTATTTACAAGTGCTGATGTGGTATTCATCGTGAGTCGATGAGCACTTGGGATGTTGCACACTTCATAAACGCCACATTTTTATAATTAAATGGTTGTTTTAAACCTTAGATCTACATTCATAAAAGATTTTGTCTCGTCGCATAATTTGACAGCAACCCACGCGTAACGCGTCATATCGCCAAAGTTTGGCTATATCAGCTGGTGATGTAGACTGCAGTGTATTTTGATAGTCTTCTCGGGATGTTATTACGTTTTCTATCTGGACGGGTCGTTTTTCTTGGTACCGGGAACCTATTGTTATACATGAAGATTAAAATGAAACAAAAGGAATACGAAGTCCTGTACGCTTTAATTACAATCATTTCTTGGAAAGTTATTTGCAGAGTCCTCGTGTACGCTGCAAGTTCAAACCTTTCATGGAAATTTTTTTGAAATCTGACATTTTCCTTCTTTTTTGTTTTTCGTGCCTTTTATGATCATGTTAATAAATACCATTTATTGAGCATTGTTTCGGTTCATTTCCAGAATAAGCAAAGTTAAAAGTGAAATTGGGAGGCGTGGAAAAAAAGATCTGATATTTTATGTACCAAATTTTAAATTTTATTTTTTCAAACAGTAATATTGTCCTCTTCAAGACAGTTCTCTTCGGTAGCTGTACATAGGGGGAGTCGTTTTTCCCAGGCCTGATAGCAGCGCTGAAATGCTTGAACATGTCAGTCACACTCTTTTCAATGTTCTCCAGTGTCCCAAAATGTCATCCTTTCAGGGCAGTTTCGGATTTCGGGGAGGAAAGACGTCACCAGATGAAGTGAATAGGGGGGGGGGGGGGGGGCTGTGGAATAATAGGAATGCCTTTCGAGGTAAAAACTCCGTGACGGAAGTCACTGTGTGACGTGAGACTTTGTCATGATGCCGCATGCACTTGTCTGCAACATCCAGTCCCACGATTCACCCTTCTATTGAGGCTTTCAAGGACATCTCTGTAAAACATTTGGTTGGTATTGCTAAATGTCGATCTGATCTCACAATAGTATTCACAAGTCCAATGTTTTCTTCGGTTTTTGAAGCTGAAGGTCTCCCTGAGGGACGTTCATTTTCAACGTGTTCTCGGCCTTCCAAAACTGATCTGGTACCAAAGAAAACTTGCGCTCTAGTTAAAGAATGATCCCGATAGACCTGTTTAAACTTTTCAAAAGCCACACTCACGGATTCCATAGTTTAACACAAAAACGTGAAGGTATGACGTTACTCTAAATTCCGGTGTTCCACTTTAGTAAAACACAACTTCGCTGATAGCACTCTGAAAAACCACTTGATGGTTGCACAGAGCTGGAACTCAGACTGAGCATCTGGACTGGACCAACACACTGGCCTACACAAGTAGAACAACACAGCATTGCCAGATCGCTCGCAGTGTAGTCGGTCTCATTGTTTTTCTCACAAATCTTGTAAGAGATGATTTCCGCATACTGACTCAACCCAACATCACACTCATTCCGCTGAGCCAAGCGCTCCTCTGCCACCAGGCCAACATTAATGGCTCATGCCTCACCATACCAGCCTCAAAAACGCTATTTTTTTTCGAAACGTTTAACTCTATGGAGCTGCTACAACTGTAATTTTCTTTTCTGGCCAAGCATTGCATTCACCAAAAATGTGGACGGCGTCGGTGATGGGGAGTAGGCGCGATAGCCCGGTCAGTGCCGCTACTACGATATAACGTGGGTGATACCACTCACGTGTCACAGATATTCTGACACATTATTGCACACAGTACGAAGTTTACAGACAGTAATTTACTGATACACTGTCTGATACACTGTAAGGCGGAAAAAAATTCGCGCTCCACGAAGGAAATATTCGACTCAGGTGAAAGTCGGTAGACGTGACGTACATGTACATACAGACAAATTAAAAAACTTGGATTATTTATTCAACAGAAAAAGCTTCACAAATACAACAAGCTAGAAACGCACTGGTTCACATCTGTCTATGCAAGCAGTTAGTCGACTTGGCAATGATTGCCAGAATTGTAGGATGTCCTCCGGAGGGATAGTGTACCAAATTCTGTCCAACTGGCGGGTTTTATCATCAAAATCCCGAGCTGGTTGGAAGGCCCTGTCCGTAATGCTACTAATGATTTCAACTGAAGACAGATTCGGCGAGTTTGTTGGGCAATGTAGGATTTGGTAAGCACGAAGAGAGGGCATTATCATGCTGAAATGTGAGCCGAGAATGGTTTGAAATGAAGGGAAACGTAACGAGGCGTAGGATTTCATCGACTTACCGCTGTGCTGGAGGTGTGTCGCGGATACAACCAAACGGGTCCTACTGTGGAGTGAAATGGCACCTCAGACCATCAGTCCAGCTTCTCAGACCATATGGCGGACTAGGGATGGGAAAAACCGAACGGTTACAACGAGATACCGGTATTTTAATGCTCAATAACAGGTATCATTCGGCATTTGTTTGGTCACAGTTAAATCATGTACTCTTTTATTTTTTACCAATAATGAAGTAAAAAAATTGAAATCTCATTTAAGGATAGCAGCACTGCTAAAATAGACCGGTTAAAATGGATACCAGTATTTTACTGCTGAATAACCGGTATTTTTCGGTATTTGTTTGGTCTTGGTTAAATCATGCGCTTCTTTTATATTTGTTACCAATAACCGAGTAAAAAACCGAAATGTCATTTAACGATAACTGCACCGCTAAAAGTGACAGGTTAAACCGGATACCAGTATTGTACTGCTGAATAACCGGTATTTTTCGGTTTTTTTTTTGGTCTCAGTTAAATCATGTGCTATCTATTTTTAAGAAATAACCGAGTAAAACATCGAATAGCCGTTTGACGATAGCAGCAGTGCTAAAATCTTTCTTCGTTAAATGAACCTCTTTTAAAAAAGAAGTAACTTTTATTTATAAATTTGCATCGGTTTGAAATGTTTCCTTATTACAGAAAATGAGAAAAGCAATGAGTGCTGTTTACGTAACAATGACAACAGAAACGAGCAACAAACACGAAAACTGGAACAGCATTGTTGAGATAGTAACGTCCTTGTTGCCATGTGTTGTATCTTAAGGTTCAAGTGTATGTGTAGTGTTGTGTGCAAGACTTTCCTCCACCTGATCCATAGAAACTACAGTGGTTTCTCGCTGTTGTCGCTTCACCTGGTTTAAAACATCTGTCTGTCGCTTCTGTGAAATAATAAAAGTCGAATGAAATTGTGGCAACAGTAATAAATTAACAAGAGCAGTTCATTCATAATATACAAGAAAAATAGATAGTAAATGATCTGCTGCCTGTGTTTATATAGTATGCGTTTAATTGCTTGCAGCCCTTGAAAAGGCATGATCACTGATTACGATGTGGTTTTTAAGCAGAATTTCAAAAAAGTGGAATCAGAAGGTGAATACTGACGATTTTTTTAAGTACTCTTTTTTTTTTGGTCATCAGTCTACTGACTGGTCTGATGCGGCCCGCCACGAATTCCTTTCCTGTGCTAACCTCTTCATCTCAGAGTAGCACTTGCAACCTACGTCCCGAATTATTTGCTTGACGTATTCCAATCTCTGTCTTACTTTACAGTTTTTGCCCTCTACAGCTCCCTCTACTACCATGGAAGTCATTCCCTCATGTCTTAGCAGATGTCCTATCATCCTGTCCCTTCTCCTTATCAGTGTTTTCCACATATTCCTTTCCTCTCCGATTCTGCGTAGAACCTCCTCATTCCTTACCTTATCAGTCCACCTAATTCTCAACATTCGTCTATAGCACCACATCTCAAATGTTTCGATTCTCTTCTGTTCCGGTTTTCCCACAGTCCATGTTTCACTACCATACAATGCTGTACTCCAGTCGTACATCCTCAGAAATTTCTTCCTCTAATTAAGGCTGGTATTTGATATTAATAGACTTCTCTTGGCCAGAAATGCCTTTTTTGGCATAGCGAGTCTGCTTTTGATGTCCTCCTTGCTCCGTCCGTCATTGGTTATTTTACTGCCTAGGTAGCAGAATTCCTTAACTTCATTGACTTCGTGACCATCAATCCTGATGTTAAGTTTCTCGCTGTTCTCATTTCTACTACTTCTCATTACCTTCGTCTTTCTCCGATTTACTCTCAAACCATACTGTGTACTCATTAGACTGTTCATTCCGTTCAGCAGATCATTTAATTCTTCTTCACTTTCACTCAGGATAGCAATGTCATCAGCGAATAGTATCATTGATATCCTTTCACCTTGTGTTTTAATTCCACTCCTGAACCTTTCTTTTATTTCCATCATTGCTTCCTCGATGTACAGATTGAAGAGTAGCGGCGAAAGGCTACAGCCTTGCCTTACACCCTTCTTAGTACGAGCACTTCGTTCTTGATCGTCCACTCTTATTATTCCCTCTTGGTTGTGGTACATATTGTATATGACCCGTCTCTCCCTATAGCTTACCCCTAGTTTTTTCAGAATCTCGAACAGCTTGCACCATTTTATATTGTCGAACGCCTTTTCCAGGTCGACAAATCCTATGAAAGTGTCTTGATTTTTCTTTAGCCTTGCTTCCATTATTAGCCGTAACGTCAGAATTGCCTCTCTCGTCCCTTTACTTTTCCTAAAGCCATACTGATTGTCACCTAGCGCATTCTCAATTTTCTTTTTCATTCTTCTGCATATTATTCTTGTAAGCAGCTTCGATGCATGAGCTGTTAAGCTGATTGTGCGATAATTCTCGCACTTGTCAGCTCTTGCCGTCTTCGGAATTGTGTGGACGATGCTTTTCCAAAAGTCATATGGTATATCGCCAGACTCATATATTCTACACACCAACGTGAATAGTCGTTTTGTTGACACTTCCCCCAATGATTTTAGAAATTCTGATGGAATGTTATCTATCCCTTCTGCCTTATTTGACCGTAGGTCCACCAAAGCTCTTTTAAATTCCGATTCTAATACTGGATCCTCTATCTCTTCTAAATAGACTCCTGTTTCTTCTGCTATCACATCAGACAAATCTTCACCCTCATAGAGGCTTTCAATGTATTCTTTCCACCTATCTGCTATCTCCTCTGCATTTAACAGTGGAATTCCCGTTGCACCCTTAATGTTACCACCGTTGCTTTTTTTTATGTCACCAAAGGTTGTTTTGACTTTCCTGTATGCTGAGTCTGTCCTTCCGACAATCATATCTTTTTCGATGTCTTCACGTTTTTCCTGCAGCCATTTCGTCTTAGCTTCCCTGCACTTCCTATTTATTTCATTCCTCAACGACTTGTATTTCTGTATTCCTGATTTTCCCGGAACATGTTTGTACTTCCTCGTTTCATCAATCAACTGAAGTATTTCTTCGGTACCCATGGTTTCTTCGCAGCTACCTTCTTTGTACCTATGTTTTCCTTCCCTACTTCTGTGATGGCCCTTTTTAGAGATGTCCATTCCTCTTCAACTGTACTGCCTACTGCGCTATTCCTTATTGCTGTATCTATAGCGTTAGAGAACTTCAAACGTATCTCGTCATTCCTTAGTACTTCCGCATCCCACTTCTTTGCGTATTGATTCTTTCTGACTAATGTCTTGAACTTCAGCCTACTCTTCATCACTACTGTATTGTGATCTGAGTCTATTTCTGCTCCTGGGTACGCCTTACAGTCCAGTAACTGATTTCGGAATCTCTGTCTGACCATAATGTAATCTAATTGAAATCTTCCCGTATCTCCCGGCTTTTTCCAAGTATACCTCCTCCTCTTGTGATTCTTGAACAGGGTATTCGCTAATACTAGCTGAAACTTGTTACAGAACTCAATTAATCTTTCTCCTCTATCATTCCTTGTCCCAAGCCCATACTCTCCTGTAACCTTTTCTTCTACCCCTTCCCCTAAAACTGCATTCCAGTCGCCCATGACTATTAGATTTTCGTCCCCCTTTACAAACTGCATTACCCTTTCAATATCCTCATACACTTTCTCTATCTGTTCGTCTTCAGCTTGCGACGTCGGCATGTATACCTGAACTATCGTTGTCGGTGTTGGTCTGCTGTCGATTCTGATTAGAACAACCCGGTCACTGAACTGTTCACAGTAACACACCCTCTGCCCTACCTTCCTATTCGCAACGAATCTTACACCTGTTATACCATTTTCTGCTGCTGTTGATATTACCCGATACTCATCTGACCAGAAATCCTTGTCTTCCTTCCACTTCACTTCACTGACCCCTACTATATCTAGATTGAGCCTTTGCATTTCCCTTTTCAGATTTTCTAGTTTCCCTACCACGTTCAAGATTCTGACATTCCACGCCCCGACTCGTAGAACGTTATCCTTTTTCATGGTAACCTCCCCCTTGGCAGTCCCCTCCCGGAGATCCGAATGGGGGACTATTCCGGAATCTTTTGCCAATGGAGAGATCATCATGACACTTCTTCTTCAGTTACAGGCCACATGTCCTGTGGATACACGTTACGTGTCTTTAATGCAGTGGTTTCCATTGCCTTCTGCATCCTCATGTCGTTGATCATTGCTGATTCTTCCGCCTTTAGGGGCAATTTCCCACTCCTAGGACAAGAGAGTGCCCTGAACCTCTATCCGCTCCTCCGCCCTCTTTGACAAGGCCGTTGGCAGAATGAGGCCGACTTCTTATGCCGGAAGTCTTCGGCCGCCAATGCTGATTATTTATCAAAATTTAGGCAGTGGCGGGGATCGAACCCGGGACCGAAGACGTTTTTGATTATGAATCAAAGACGCTATCCCTAGACCACGGGTACTTTCTTTTTAAGTACTTAATCACTCATAATTTTTCGAGAAAAACAGCGAATGATGGACCGACGAAGTTTTTTTTTGTTTTTTATATACGCTTGCCTGTTTAATTTAATACTTTGATTCCATGTATCTATAAACTGAGAGAGTCAAAATTTTTTCAATCTTTGTTCAATTTTTACTTTTGGCACAGGAACTAATGGGAATAAAAAAGCGAAAATCGCTTATTTCAAAAACAGGTAATATCAGTCAGTTGTAACAGTCACTTTAAAATGGCGTGGAAAAAAAGACAGAAACGAAAACCGTTTCAACGATAACCGCTTCCCTACGGCGGCCGACAGTGAGGTTGCCATCCCACCGCTATCTGGGGCGTCTGCACACGCGTCCTCGCTGGTCGTCAGAGGCTCGGATCTCATTGATTGGAGTCCAGTTTTCTTCGGTGGTCTGACTCACTTCGGAGTGCCGATGACCAGCGAACACGGGTCTGAATATGCCGAGAAGACCGATGAGAAACCAGTCTGTCAGTCATCCAACATACTGCCAGACAACCAGAAGTGACGGTTCGTGGTGCATTTTCATTTCACAGCAGGATCTCTTGGGTTGTCACCCGCGGCACCCTTACGTTTGCGCTGTTGCACTCTCCGTTTTGTTGACGTTCGTGCCTAACCATTCTGGGCTTTCATTTCAGTACGATAAACCCTCACATGGTGAGTGTTTCCACTGCTTGTTTTCCTGCTTGCCAAACCCTACCTTCGCCAGCAAGGTCTCACTATCTCTCTGAAATTAAGAACGCTTGGAACATAACAGACAGGACCCTCCAATCAATCGCGAATTTTGCGATCTAATGCGCCAATTGTAGAAAATTTGGCGCAATATGCCCCAGGAGGATGTAGAACAACTCTATCAATAAATGGAAAGTCGAATAACTGCTTGCATAAGGGCCAGAGGTGGACCACCGCTTTATGGGCTTGTTCAATTTGTGAAGCACTCTCTCTCTCGAATAACATACGCAAATTTTCTTAAACTGTAAAGATTTGTTTGTCTGCACATGTACCTAACAACTAACGGTTTCCGTCCCATTCGAATTATTCGTTTGTGGCGCGTTTTTTTCTTTTGTCTTAGAGTGTAATTTAGGGAGCGATTTACAACTACATCAACAGAAGCTGCCATCTACTGGGTGTCATTTCAGGAACATACCTGAGAACCAAATAAGAAGACTGTGTGGCTGTCCTGTGCAGAATGAGACACGCCCTTGGACATTTTCCTGTGGCGCTTCGTCTTCGGTATCGTCAGGAGACGAAGGTAGCACACTAGGGAGACAGTTTTCCTCTTACTAGCCTAATCTGTCAGCACCACACAATGGAAGGAACTCACAGCTTCACCACATGCCCGGTGATGTTCTACAGAGACGAGCGGTGAATCATTCTACTATCGATACGGAACGCAAGTGGGGAAATCTGCTGACATCGACGACCATGACAAAGTTCAGATTGTTATGGACGAGCACAAGGGAACGAGTATCTCGAGAGCAACGAAGCTCGTCCTATTGTCGTGAGCATCTACGGAAACTGGTTGAAGAACGGTTACAACTAAAGTACTTGAATTGGGACCCCCGGATCTCATTACACGACGTGGAAGACCGAGGCTTCTCCACGCTTTAAAGGACGACATGCAGCGATCTGTGGCACATTCGATGACAAATTACGATGCTGTTGCTGGCACAAGTGTTTCGGAGTGTATCATTCGCCACGAATTGTACAACATGGTTCAAAATGGCTCTAAGCACTATGGGACTTAACATCTGAGGTCATCAGTCCCCTAAACCTAACTAACCTAAAGACATCACACACATCCATGCCCGAGGCAGGATTCGAACCTGCGATCGTAGCAGCAGCGCAGTTCCGGACTGAAGCGCCTAGAATTGCTCGTCCACAGAGGCCGGCGTTCAACGTGGGACTCCGCGGCTGACAACCCGTGAGTGCTCCAATTTCACTCAAGTACGTCGTCAACTACGATTGCAGTGGCTTGGGATTATCGAGATTGGACCACGGACCAATGTAAACGTTACATGAATACCCTTGCTTGTTACACTAGGCCTTTGGTCTTGTCTGGATATGCCGTCATCTATTTGAATGTCTGCTCGAAACATGCACTGAAAAAATCACGCAGGCCCCAACGGAGGCGGTTTTATAGTGCTTTGAATATTCACGTAGGTTCTTATGAGACCTGTGGTAGCAGTCGATCGCTCTGTGACACCTCTGCGCTATGACAGTGCTACTGAGGACCACTTGTATGGTGCTGAGTAGACTTTGCTACATCTGAACCCGATGGAACACATTCTAACAACCCTACCACAACAAAGGTCAAAATTTAATGATAATTGTGGTGTTGCTCACGCTGCTAAATATTGCATTTTCGGGCAACAACAAAGTTATTATGAGTCCGCAGCTCGTGGTCGTGCGGTAGCGTTCTCGCTTCCCACGCCCGGGTTCCCGGGTTCGATTCCCGGCGGGGTCAGGGATTTTCTCTGCCTCCTGATGACTGGGTGTTGTGTGATGTCCTTAGGTTAGTTAGGTTTACGTAGTTCTAAGTTCTAGGGGACTGATGACCATAGATGTTAAGTCCCATAGTGCTCAGAGCCATTTGAACAGCCAAAGTTATTATGTGGCAGGTGCCATCAGAACACAGTTAATAAACTCATTTCATGTAATAATGAATAAACTAGGCACTCATCTTTTCGTGTTTTCGACGCTGGTCTCGTTGTAAAATCATGGCTCAATCGTCGAAAATCTAGGTGGTGATGATTCCAAGCTCGGATGCAAAGAGGCCTAGGTTTTTTTTCCGCTATATTCAAAAGTTTTGTAGATGCGCTTCACAAACCATTCTTGAAGATTAAACCTTTCAAAGTTAGCACAATGGTGATGTAAAAAAATAATCAGCACTTCGAATTTAAGTTAGACTTCTTTTTTATTACTTTTGCTGCAATATCACGTAACACACAAAACATCACTTCACAATACAAAACATACTTGAAAACATCTTCCTCACTGTTAAAGTTCACGTTTTATAAGCTGACTACAATACGCGTCTTTCCAAGACTTGACTTTTTCAAGGCCCGACTCTCCAAATCTCTAACTAACTAATAATCGCTTACGCGCCCAAAAATCCAAGTTACAAGTACGACAAAGATCATAGTGACAAACGAAACAATACGCATAAGAATAATATCATTGCAATATAAACATATTGATGTATCAAAGTATCTCTGCATTAATGAAATCAAATCTGAATGTTGTCTCAGAAATATGTTAACTACTTTACAGAAACACAGTAAAATATTGCTGGTATCGAGAGGTTCAGGTGAGCTGCCGTAATGGTTATTGCCGTAATGGTTACGTAATTCAAGTACCATTACAACATCTGGCAAACTAGCGGGTACCACTGTGAACACCTGGTCCTACACACCTCTGGAAAACTACCACGGATGTATTACGAAAAGTATTCATCAGATGCCTACTGTTTGATATCAGATGTACTACGTAGAGGTATATTACCTACTGGCTACCCATGAAAATTTGTGCAGTAGCAGGACTCGAACCCGTATTTCCAACTTATCTTGAGCGGTCGCTTTAACTTTTCCTGCTATCCAAGCACGCTTTCCAGGTCGATCCATAAATCCATGTCACAACGTCTATGTCCCTACTGCTCACAACATTACTTATATTCCCGCAACATGGTTAACCCTCGGAATATCAAAGGTGGGGTGAGAGGGGTGGGGGTGGAGAGGGGGCAGAGTACATTATGCCCAACACTTATAAATGTTGTAATCTAGTCACTTACTGTATATATCAAAATTTTGATAAAAATATTTATTTTTTTAATGATTGCATCTACCAGATCCTATAAATGTTTTAAATTTTTTAGCTAAACTTATACCTACAATTTAAGTCTTAATCAAAATATCCACGGGTGTACTGCCGGTCTACAGCGTCCAACGGGCACAATATTTCAGCGATCATTTAAGTCTTAGTAGAAGATAGCACTTCCCCTCTCATATTCAATATTTTTGGTTCAGGACCTCACTTACACATTATGATCTTTATAAAAACTATTTTTGTGAATAAAAGTTGAAAACAATTAACGAAATCTGCACTTCAATTGTTTTTAGAGGGAGCATTCAATAACCCCTCCCCTTTCGGTAGTAGAAGTTACAAGTGCGTAGATATTGGTAGGAGTGTGCTTAAAGATATTTTCAGGGTCTGGACCCTAGTTACACATCAGTATCTCTTTAAAAAGTTTGCTGGTAATGCAAGTTATTGACACTTAAGGGATTTTGTTTTTTCTTTTTCTTTTTTAGAGGTAGCTCTTTGGTAGTATCAGCTGTGGAAAATGCGTTCTCTGGTAACATGCGTTATGGATAGTACACTGGCATTGCCGGGGTAATTACACAAACATATACAACGTTAGTATTATTATTGCCATTTAGCTCGTCTAAGCTTGTAATACTTATTTTACAAGGTCTGTTCACTTGGAAAGGCATCCATGTCTGAAGGAACAGACATTGTAAAACAAGTACCAAGGACATGTTGAATCCATACCATCCAGAAACGCTTGCCATGCTGCGTTCCGCAGGTGGACCAATGCGCTATTAAGCAGGTAACTGTAATGTCTGTGTCATCAGTGTAAGTGGCAAATTCAGAAGTAACAAGTATATAAAATGAAACCTAGCACTAATGGAAACAGCTTTGTTGAGAAAGAGAGATGTGTGATGTCGAAAATAAAAATTCGTGTGTTTTCTCAAAATAAAATCTACAGGCTAGATGAGAATAGATACTTTCGAATTGTGTTGCTACAGAGCAATTCAGGTTTGATTTAATAACAATGAAGAAAATCGTGATTGTAATCGGATGGTGGGGACAAATACTTCAGGGCACAGCCAGATCATAGAGCAGCTAGGCTGGCACGCCTCATTGTTAGGCATAAGAGAATATTTAAGTTGGCAATGGAGAGATAAAAGCTGTGTAGGTGTGTAGCAGTTAGTTCCAGGGGAAAAGGTGAAAACAGTTGCACACTACAAAAGTGGATAGAGTTTTGCATCTATCAAGCATTCGGGATGGGGACCACACCAACAAACTTATAAAGTATGCAAATGTGGAAATTATGTGTTATTTCGCTTGATAATGAATCATACTTCGTATGAGGACAGCATGCTTTAACTGGGTATGAGGGTGGTGAATAAGCATCAGGAGGCTTTAGTTTCGCTGTTAAGCCTCCCTACACAGTGTGATGCTGACGCAGCTCGTGTTTCCACAGCCACGTCACGGTCCAGTCCAGGCGGCCTGTTCCTCCCCCAGGAGACGTGAATATTTAAACCGCTTTAAGTGGAGCGGCCGCTGAGTCGCGTGTTTTGTCAGGTCAGGTTGCCACGCCTGCGGCCGAGCGGCGATCAGGGGGAATCCCCGAGAGGTGGGGGAACTCAGCCGCAAGCTATGGCTGGAGTTGCGTTGCACTCAGCGAGGGATGCTGACGATGGAAGAGAGGGGGAGCCACCGGAGTGAGTGTGTACAGGCCGGACCGGTGGCGTCCCCAAGACATTTTTAATTTATTTATTTTTGTGTTATGTAACATTCACCATACAGCCAGTAATAATCGCAAGCTTACAGAGTTAACACAGGAATCTGAGTAGAGCTAAAAAGACACACAAGCATAGTGTTGTGGTTACCACAATATACCTAGGTGTGTTTCGATATGCAACAAAAATGTTGCCACTTGCGTGGCACTCGAGCGGATTCACTAAAGTTGTTGCGTGGAGAGATGCAAATTCCTGTGGTACCACTCGAGATACACCACCTTTAGCCATGTCACTAAAGTTAAGTCGTTTTACCTATGTGATGTCACTTTCCTTCCTCAACTACCTATTAGCGTCAGAAACAAATCAAGCAGCAGCCATGATGATTTGAGTGATTTCAATGCTAACGTGTATGTTTGCGAGTTTCTGTATTTAAACTTGCATATAACGAAAATACAGGGATACACATGATACACCAAATGAAATATCTCTCCAAAATGCATTTCTTGTAGTGCAGTTTGTCGTGCTAGAGTGACATAAGAACGTAATGGATAATTTATGTGGTGAAAGCTTATGAAGTTTGTATTATATGATGTATGACTCAGTTTGTATGAGAGTAAACAACTGTTATTGGGTAATTAGTGAAACGGGAACTGTAGTTTCATAGCAGCTCACTTAATTCTACAAATGGTGATACTTAGTACAATATTAGCGATCTATTCAGATTCCATTACTGGTACCTTCAATGCTCTTGAACACTTGTTAAATGGATTTGAGAAAGGAAGGGACAAAGTTTTTGGTGGCAGCATAATTTGAGAGTGAGTGTATCTTTAATAAAGGAAGTAAACGACATTACACTGTCTTTTAGTGGACAAACCATAACTCTGAAATACAGCAAAGAATAACTTCAATATTTCTTCACATTTAACTGATGTGTGGTGCAGGAGTGATAGCATTAGTTTTCAAATGCGTATTCGTGGCATTGTAAATAGCATCCAACGCATCACACAAGAACACTGAAATCGTAATTTTCAGGGTGTGGTATAAATATTGGAGAGATGGCAGGTGATCACCAGATGCAAAATATGCTAGTGCCACTTTAGTTTCACTTGAGCTAGAGCTGCATCTAATTGTAACTGAGATTTTAACACAGCTCGATAAACAGCTCAAAAAGTACTCAAAATTTATTTTTGTTATCGAAAACTGGTTCAATAATGGATTTTCGTTTATGAGTGGTGCTTTTTTTTGTAAGTGTTTTTGATCTCCATGTCATATTTCTGGCCAGTACACACTTTCAAATGAATATTATGCTTTCTCCCCTTCTTACTGTGTGCTTGCCTCAGTTCTAAAGCCACAGACTGAGTGTCAGCATCGATGTGTGTCAGAAGAATCCAAGTCGACGACACACTAAGAACTATGCAACTATAATTTTGACAGGATCGTGTGGAAGCAGTAGCAAATGGTTCCACTGCCAAATCAACCATGATGCCACTCACTGTAGAGTCAATTTTGTTGACTTTGGAAATCAAGTAGAAGTTCATTCTGACTGTTGCTTAATATGGAGTGCCTTGTTCAAGATAATTTAAGTCCTGCATATGCAAGTGATTAATTTTAAAAAATGCAAATGTATCATATTTAAAGTCTACACGCAGAGACAAAAAATGTGAAAACACATGCATATAAACTTTTATCATATAAAAAAGTGTGTGTGTGTTCCACATTTCCTCGTAAATATCGTAAACCACCAGACAGGTTTCAACCAAACTTGGTACACATATACCTTACGGTCAGGTGACAGTCACTGTGGGGACAGTAACCACCCATCTATCATAGTGGGACGGGGGAATATGAAGTGTAGCCTGAGATGTGTAAATTCCTAGATTTTATTCACCAGTTATTTGACCATGAGAGAACTTAGCGACTTGTAACATACTTAACTTCAAACATTCGAGAATTTTTTTTTCGTTGACAACCCCTACAAAATAATGAAAGGGAAAATGTTATTGCTTACTACTTACAGTAAAAATACTACATGAAGTGGACATCGTAATTAATTATGTCTTTACTAATAACTGTATTTGTCACATATTTTAAAGATATCACGATTACATTTGCCATAGAATTTAAGTGCAAAACTATATCATTGCACTACAAATATTTCGGAAGATGTGACATCATAAATAATAAGCTCAAGGCCAGATGCTGTGTGGTATGGGCACGCAAGCGCAGCTATCAGCCAAGACCCGTGCAAAACTGGGTTTCTCTGCTGTTATATAGCTACAATGATTCAATGCATTATTCTAGCTGGACTGTCTCCATTAGATTATTTACGTGCATGGACTTAACAGTACCAGACTTACATCTGTATATCAGCTCCTTTTAACGATTTAAGCTTTGTAACTCAAGTAATCTTACGGAGATACCCAAGTTAGAATAATGCATTGTACCTTTGTATGTACACTCCTGGAAATGGAAAAAAGAACACATTGACACCGGTGTGTCAGACCCACCATACTTGCTCCGGACACTGCGAGAGGGCTGTACAAGCAATGATCACACGCACGGCACAGCGGACACACCAGGAACCGCGGTGTTGGCCGTCGAATGGCGCTAGCTGCGCAGCATTTGTGCACCGCCGCCGTCAGTGTCAGCCAGTTTGCCGTGGCATACGGAGCTCCATCGCAGTCTTTAACACTGGTAGCATGCCGCGACAGCGTGGACGTGAACCGTATGTGCAGTTGACGGACTTTGAGCGAGGGCGTATAGTGGGCATGCGGGAGGCCAGGTGGACGTACCGCCGAATTGCTCAACACGTGGGGCGTGAGGTCTCCACAGTACATCGATGTTGTCGCCAGTGGTCGGCGGAAGGTGCACGTGCCCGTCGACCTGGGACCGGACCGCAGCGACGCACGGATGCACGCCAAGACCGTAGGATCCTACGCAGTGCCGTAGGGGACCGCACCGCCACTTCCCAGCAAATTAGGGACACTGTTGCTCCTGGGGTATCGGCGAGGACCATTCGCAACCGTCTCCATGAAGCTGGGCTACGGTCCCGCACACCGTTAGGCCGTCTTCCGCTCACGCCCCAACATCGTGCAGCCCGCCTCCAGTGGTGTCGCGACAGGCGTGAATGGAGGGACGAATGGAGACGTGTCGTCTTCAGCGATGAGAGTCGCTTCTACCTTGGTGCCAATGATGGTCGTATGCGTGTTTGGCGCCGTGCAGGTGAGCGCCACAATCAGGACTGCATACGACCGAGGCACACAGGGCCAACACCCGGCATCATGGTGTGGGGAGCGATCTCCTACACTGGCCGTACACCACTGGTGATCGTCGAGGGGACACTGAATAGTGCACGGTACATCCAAACCGTCATCGAACCCATCGTTCTACCATTCCT
Source organism: Schistocerca americana (assembly GCF_021461395.2). Taxonomy (NCBI): domain Eukaryota; kingdom Metazoa; phylum Arthropoda; class Insecta; order Orthoptera; family Acrididae; genus Schistocerca; species Schistocerca americana. The sequence goes on from NC_060127.1 coordinate 29,087,083, forward strand.
AGACCGGCAAGGGAACTTGCTGTTCCAACAGGACAATGCACGTCCGCATGTGTCCCGTGCCACCCAGCGTGCTCTAGAAGGTGTAAGTCAACTACCCTGGCCAGCAAGATCTCCGGATCTGTCCCCCATTGAGCATGTTTGGGACTGGATGAAGCGTCGTCTCACGCGGTCTGCACGTCCAGCACGAACGCTGGTCCAACTGAGGCGCCAGGTGGAAATGGCATGGCAAGCCGTTCCACAGGACTACATCCAGCATCTCTACGATCGTCTCCATGGGAGAATAGCAGCCTGCATTGCTGCGAAAGGTGGATATACACTGTACTAGTGCCGACATTGTGCATGCTCTGTTGCCTATGTCTATGTGCCTGTGGTTCTGTCAGTGTGATCATGTGATGTATCTGACCCCAGGAATGTGTCAATAAAGTTTCCCCTTCCTGGGACAATGAATTCACGATGTTCTTATTTCAATTTCCAGGAGTGTACAAAGCCGAGTAGCTTCAAGTCGCAGAAAATGACAATGCGAGTGCCTAGCGCTGGTGCCATGCCCTCCGTACTGAGTGCAATGTCAGCGGCCGCTGAAACTTCTGGTATATCTCATTTTCAGCGCCTGAGGCCTATCTACTATTCTGGACATCGTCAACTTCAGCTGGTGGTGCTATTCTGAAGATGGCCTAAGACTGCACCGAAACCGGTCGTTTTAAGTAAAATAACCATCGCGATCTAAACTGTTTACCTGCGCCTGAGGACGAAGTTCTATATCTATTATTTAACCCATCTTCAGCAACTTTAGTCGTATGTAATGAAATAATAGGCAACCAGTTACGTAAAGGAGATTTAATTTCTTTACGATTTCGGGCACTCAGCGCCCTTGTTTAGGAGGTTATGCTGCATGGGGGCTTAATTAAATAAATTTGAAAATACTTTTTATTTTTCGTAGCTGTTATGTCCGATTACGCTGTTTCGTAATCGGTTGGCCCTGACTAGTATTATTACGCTATCTGACTGCAAAAAACAACAACAAAGAATGAAATGAAAATTTTCGTTAACGCAATTAATTAATTAAGTCCCTAGCAACTATGAAACCTACGAAACCAAAGCACAAGTGTAATTGTTCTGTGTGTGGGAGTGTGACTCAACGTACACATCTGGCACGGTTCTTCTCCAAGAAGACAAGGATTTTTAAATACCTATTTTACTGACGTGATAAAAGAAAATTACAGATACTATAATTGCGTAAGGAAAGCAGAATTAAACTCTAATACAAGAACACACGCCAGATGCTTTGTTGACTGAACCTGTAATGACGCTTTATTTAGGACACTGAAATAAAAAGAAACGGAGTTAGTTACCTCATTTATATTGATGAAAATCACTCTAATCCTTACATTATATCTCACACCGACTCTCTACTATCACATCTCAACCAGAACTCTCCAATATCACATCTCGGCAAGCACTGCCTACTAGCACATCTCAACAAACACTCTCTGCTACAACATCTCAGCACAGACTACTCCGAGTCCTCGACAGGCACTGACTACCACGAGCTCTCGACAAGCACTGTGGAGTCGGCTTAATAATACTCTTTGGCGCAATCTCTGGCGCAGTGGCTCAGTGTAGCCACCTTTCAATGCCTATCTCATTATTTGCGAATATCAGTAATAGTGTATACAGCAAAATATCATGGTTCTAAGAAACACGCAGGAGCAGAGACTGCTGGCCTCAAGATAAATATAGGCAAAACAAAAAAAAAAAAAAAAAAAAAAAAGAGAGTAAATTCAGGGAACATGGAGGTGCCATTGTTAATAGGTGAGCAGCGGGTGGAGACTGTCAACTCATTCCTGTATCTGGGTAATATAGTGGCGGAAGATGGTGGAGCTGGAGATGACGTGAATAATCGCATTAAAAAGGCAAATGCTGCTTTCATACAATTGTATCCAATATGGAAAAATAGAAATATCACGTACAAAACAAAAATCCGTATTTTTAATACAAACGTGAAGGCTGTCCTTCTGTACACCAGTGAAAGCTGGAAAATGGATAAAAAGATAACATCCCAGTTACAAAGCTTCATAAATAGATGTCTTCGACGCATCATAAATATCTAGTGGCCAGAAAAAATATGTAATGAGGAGCTCTGGCGAATAACAAACCAGATACCTATAGAAGACCAGATACGAGAGAGAAAGTGGGGCTGATTGGGGCACACGTTAAGAAAACCAGATGGAGCCATCGAGGAAAAAGCATTGGAATGGAATCCCCAGGGAACAAGGAAGAGAGGAAGACCAGGGAAGCAAAAAGAGTGGCAAGACCTGGGCAGAGTTGAGGCAAATGCCCAAAGACAGAGACGGATGACGAGTTCTCCTGGATGCCCTATGCCTCCATAGGGGCCAAAGGAATTAAGTCAAGTAACTCAATAAGTAGGTTCTATATGCACAGTAGCTGTCAAATCCGGCGCTGCCTGCGTATCCAATTTGCCAATTTTCTATTAGAAGCAGAAACCAAAAATGAACTAGAGTAACATGGAAAAACTTTCATTTCCATGTATTCGCGAAAATACCTTTGGAATCATGAAACTGGCGTGCAAATAACGATGCACTACCTACAAAAATATAGGTACAGCTGCTTCGCATGTCTACAACGCGATCTAGTAAACTTCCCTAGAGCTCTGTAGACGGATATTGTTTTCACGTAGAGCCGTTTGAACTTGGAAGCTGTCAAAAGAATTGACAGGTGCAAGGATTGACGACTGTAAGAACGTCTTAGTAGCAAAGAATAAACCTTTTAAAACTCACTGCATGATGTGACAATTTTTTTCATCTGTCTCAGCTTTTAAGGCGCCGTATCTCTTGAAATGTGTCGTGCAATTATTTATTAGCGCAGGTACATTCATCGGCGTATGCGGATACTGTCTCCGGAAATACATTGCAAATATAGTTAAGAACACAGAAGTAATAAATTTAAACGTCGTGTATGATGCGGCAGTTTTTCACGAATTTCATTATTTACGTCGTTTTATCTCCTGACTTGTGTTTGGTATAATGATACAGTGTAATTTTGTAACTGTATTATACGGTATATGTGGATGCTGTCTGCTAAAGGAGTTGAGAATCAGTTGCCAGAAAAGGAGTAATAAATTTAAAGTCAGGTAACGTGTGGCAGTTTTTTCACAAATCTCAGTATCTGTCACGTCGTATATTTTGAACTATAAGTGGTATCGTGATATAATTTTGTAGCTTTATTCAGTGGAACCTAATGGATATTGTCTCTGAAATTTATTGCGAATAGAGTTCGTAGCACACAGGTAATAAATCATTCATGACTTGACTGTTTTCCAACATGTCATTGTTTATGACCTCATATCTCGTGAACAATGACTGGCAGGTGTTTCTTATCCAAGCCTGGCAGTAAGGGTGCCTGTACCAAGTTTTGGTTGAAATCAGTCTGGTGGTTTATGAGGGGATGTGAAACACGCACACACACACACACACACACACACACACACACACACATATATATATATATATATATATATATATATATATATATAGTGTGTGTGTGTGTGTGTGTGTGTATACCCATACAAAATCCCTTTTTATAGTATGTGTGGATGTGTGTCTGGAAACTACATTGAATAAGACAGTCTATTTGAAACAACTGCAAGAACAAACTTGTAACACACACACACAAATAGTGCACTTCTGCTTGGAGTGTACTACTGGATAAGCCAGTTCCTAAAACTTCATTCTCATTTGTTGAATACATCTATGATCTGTGTAGTATATACGAATGTCTGACAGCCGCAGTTCATCAGTATTTGTGTTATCGACATACCATAAAGGAAAAAAAAGATAAGAAAGATAGAAAACTTTGTCAAATAGTCTTGAGATTTTGTAAGATTCACTAAGGAAAAAGCTCTATTTAAGACAGCTACATTCAAGGCGCTCGTCAAAGAAGTGCTATCAGAAACTCTGATACACTCTGCCTCCACCACAATCCACTAGTTTTCGTGTATATAGGGGTTGGTACTGTCAGTTAGCATTGTGTGTTTTTGGAAGTTTTTGCGGGTAGATGTTTGGAGAAAGAGAAAGAACTGTTCATGGAAGCAATTTGTAGATACTTTGTCTGGGTCGGAGGAATCTGTAACGTGGATGGATGCTCAACAAGCCAATTCAGGCCCGGAAGGCTAAATAGGACATAAATTCTCCAGGTTCATCTCTGTGAGACATGGTGTCTGTATGTGATGACCGAATAACAAAACTTGACACTAATAAATGCGTAGAATTCGCTTTGCTATTAGGTGACTACGCATCTGCGGAGAGAAAACGGGCTGTAAAGGAGTTACAAATATGTGTGCATGTCATAGCTCAGCCAGTAAGATGCTAGATTCTTAACGGCTTTATAATACCACAACTTACGGTATTAGATTCAAATAAATTCGTAGAAAAAATATGTTGTCATTCCCCTAATCAATTAGGCTGTAATGACCATGCATATTTTGCTACATTTGTTTCCACGACTTAGATCACCAACTAATAACTTCGCTCAGCATTTGCTGGATTAAATTTAATTTATGATTAATCTCTCCAACAGTATCAGTGGCGGAAGTCTCATTACATTAGACACCAAAACTTCTGCTTTCAACAAAAAATTCATTGATTTTAATACAAAATCCATTAGAAATATGATACAAAGAGCTGGCTGAGTGGTACAATAGGCAGTAAATTAACATTCAGATGCGTAATTCCATCGTTTCTAACAACGTATCTCTTATGGAAAGACTTTTGTGTTTACTTTTCAACTTGAAAACGCCTCTCTCTTGTTCTAATATAAAATTTATCGACGGTCCAGCCATGTTTAACCTTTTGTAGTATGGGCATGTTCAGTGCATTTTCTTAATTACTGTTACACCTTGATAAAATTTTTGTTTTCTCTCACACGCCTTTTTATAGTTTTATACGTCGTTTTCGTCAGCTAAATGATAAAATACAATTAAAGTGCTGATAGGGAGACAGTTTCAGATTTATTTACGAAAAATATCAATAGTTTTTCATAACGCTGTATCACGATAATAACCTTACGGAGTACAACGTACTAAAAACTACAAAACCAACAGATATTGATCGTAATATGTGCTGATTTTTCATAAATGGAAGCTCGCTCCCTTGTATTTGAACAGATGAGATGAAATGTAGGTTTTCGCGAGTCAAACGAGTGAATAAAAACTCCACTGGAAATGTTTTTAAAATAATAAGCGAAGTACGTCTGTAACGTAAATAAATATTATTCTGCAGCAAAAAAAATTGCTTTCGAGTTAAAAAATGAGTATTTATATACGTACTGCGGAATACAGTTACACAAGGGAACTTGTTATATCTGCATGCTTTCTACCATGAGGTCGAACACGTCACTTATTGTGTCGATTCTTAAATAAACAACCTCCAAACATAAAAAAATGCCTGAGTTCTGGCATACTTTCTTTCCAGAAGTAAGAAAACTGCGGAATAAATATTTTATTCACATAGCTCTTCTGTACGAAACATAAACGCGGCCGCGCGCGCTCGCGCGCGCGCGCGCGCGTTGTGTGTGTATGTGTGTGTTCAAATGGTTCTGAGCACTACGGGACTTAACATCTGAGGTCATCAGTCCCCTAGAACTTAGAACTACTTAAACCAAACTAACCTAAGGACATCACACACATCCATGCCCGAGGCAGGATTCGAAACTGCGAACGTAGCAGTCCCGCGGTTCCGGACTGAAGCGCCTAGAACCGCTCGGCCACCGCGGCCGGGTGTGTGTGTGTGTGTGTGTGTGTGTGTGTGTGTGTGTGTGTGTGTGTGTGTGTGCGAGGGAGAGAGAGAGAAACAGAGAGAGAGAGAGAGAGAGGGAGGGAGAGATGTGTGTGTGTGTGTGTGTGTGTGTGTGTGTGTGTGTGTATGTCATAGGCAAGGAATATAATTTTGTAGTTATAGATTACTACACTTATGTGTATTGCACCGAAGTGAGAGAAGAAGAGAGAGATAGCGTGTATATGTGTGTGTGTATATATGAAGAGGCAACGCATATAATTCTGTGGTTGTAAATCACTACACTTATGTGAATGCACCAGATACTCACTATCTGAACAAATGCAACTGGATAGCCCTACGTGATTAGGAATTCCCAACCAGATGTCCCAAGTGGTGGATTCACCAGCAGCTAGTCATGTTGACTATTGATTAGATGTCACATGAGTTAGAAACACATCAGCAACATTTCAACATGTCTAAAGCTTCCCAGCTAGATTGTTAGTAATGTACTGTGGAGCAGAAACGCGGAAGAACACCCACATCTAAATCAAGGCACAGTGGAGCTGATACGCTACGGACAGGGACTGTCGAGAAATGCAGATGGTAGATGGAAGAATATCACATTAAATCAACGGAAGGAGTCATTCGTGAACTCCAGTGTGCCACCAGAAGTTCAGCTAGCACAATGATTGTGCCTACTGAATTAAAAAGGGTAGTTTACATTGTATTATATTATGTTAACCGGGGACCTAGAAACGACGGAGAGGCTCCGTCCCCACCGCAGCCGCAGTGGTCCACATCCCCACGACGACTACCGCAGTCCACTTCACCCCTCCGCCGCCCCACACCGAACCCTCGGTTGATGTGGTTTACAATAGTCGAGGTGCACCTGATAGGCCACACGTTTATTTAGTGAAAGCTATGTCGTGTCCCATCCTCGTCGCCACTGTGGAGTCTTGTACTGCATGGAAGAGATGGAGACGGTGTTGCTATGGGTGACCAGTACCCTCTGTCTACAACACAAATGCACACGTGAATTAATAGGTTCTTTACTTACATGAACATTTACTTAACTTGAAAGGAGTCCACGTTTTGTGGTACAAGCTCATCAGTAATATTCCTCTTGCAGACAGTATCAGTAATCTTGCTACGGTCACTAATGTGGTCGCTATGTACTGTCGTAGAGTGTGACGTGAACTAAACCAGCACTGCAAGTACCTGACAGACGCCATATTGGAAGAGTGAGTCCGTGAGGCCCTCTGGCAGTGGCGGCGGCCTAACTACACTACTGGCCATTAAAATTGCTACACCAAGAAGAAATGCAGATGATAAACGGGTATTCATTGGACAAATATATTATATTAGAACTGACATGTGATTACATTTTCACGCAATTTGGGAGCACAGATCCTGAGACATCAGTACCCAGAACAACCACCTCTGGCCGTAACAAAGGCCTTGATACGCCTGGGCATTGAGCCAAACAGAGCTTGGATAACGTGTACAGGTGCAGCTGCCCATGCAGCTTCAACACGGTACTACAGTTCATCAAGAGTAGTGACTGGCGTATTGTGACGAGCCAGTTGCTCGGCCACCATTGACAAGAAGTTTTCAATTGGAGAGAGATCTGGAGAATGTGCTGGCCAGGGCAGCAGTCGAACATTTTCTGTATCCAGAAAGGCCCGTACAGGACCTGCAACATGCGGCCGTGCATTATCCTGCTGAAATGTAGGGTTTCGCAGGGATCGAATGAAGGGTAGAGCCACGGGTCGTAACACATCTGAAAGTAACATCCACTGTTGAAAGTGCCGGCAATGCCAACAAGAGGTGACCGAGACGTGTAAGCAATGGCACCCCATACCATCACGCCGGGTGATACGCCAGTATGGCGACGACGTATACACGCTTCCAACGCGCGTTCACCGCGATCTCGCGAAAAGCGGATGCGACCATCATGATGCTGTAAACAGAACCTGGATTCATCCGAAAAAAAAAATGACGTTTTGCCATTCGTGCACCCATGTTCGTCGTTGAGTACACCATCGCAGGTGCTCCTATCTGTGATGCAGCGTCAAGGGTAACCGCAGCCATGGTCTCCGTGCTGATAGTCCATGCTGCTGCAAACTTCGTCGAACTGTTCGTGCAGATGGTTGTCTTGCAAACGTCTCCATCTGTTGACTCAGTGATCGAGACGTGGCTGCACGATCCGTTACAGCCATGCAGATATGATGCCTGTCATCTCAACTACTAGTTATACGAGGCCGTTGGGATCGAGCACGGCGTTCCGTATTACCCTCCTGAATCCACCGATTCCATATTCTGCTAACAGTCATTGGATCTCGACCAACGCGAGCATTAATGTCGCGATACGATAAACCGCAACCGCGATAGGCTACAATCCGACCTTTATCAACGTCGGAAACGTGATGGTACGCATTTCTTCTCCTTACACGAGGTATCACAACAACGTTTCACCAGGCAACGCCGGTCAACTGCTGTTTGTGTATGAGAAATCGGTTGGAAACTTGTCTCATGTCAGCACGTTGTAGGTGTCGCCACCGGCGCCAACCTTGTGTGAATGCTCTGAAAAGCTAATCATTTGCATATCCCAGCATCTTCTTCCTGTCGCTTAAATTTCGCGTCTGTAGCGCGTCATCTTCTTGGTGTAGCAATTTTAATGGCCAGTAGTGTAAATGCTGTCGAGAGGGCGTTGGCGATGTGTTGCTTGTCAGTGAGTATGTGGTCTCTCTCGTGATAGGCTCGCTTGATCCAGCGCCCACTAGTCGATCTTCACGCTACATCTTCGTCGACCCGTGTGCTGGCAAGAGCTTACGCCAGCACAAGCTAAGTGATGCTTGACCCCATGAAAATAGTGGCGCCAGTTGGCAGTGGGTGACTGGAAACCAGTGTTTTCTAGTCATGAGTTACACTATAAACTTTGAAGTCCAAAGGAAAAGTTTGGATTCAGCATGTAGCTGGAGATCATTACCTGAGATCAAGTGTAGTGCCAACAGTGAAGTATGGAGAAGTTGTGTTTCGCTGTAGGTTATTTTCCGTTATTAGTGAGTGGACTCTTCATCGTTCTCAACAGAACGCTAAATGCTAAAGGATATGAACAAATTTTGCAGCATAGTGTTTGGTGCACTGTAAAGAAACAGTTCAGGGACAATGGTGGTTTTATCAGCACAACAATGCACCTGTCAGAAAGCAGCATGTGTGAGTCAATGGTTTGTGGACAATAACATTCGTCAAATGGACTGGCCTGCCTAGTCCCGACCTGAAGCCAATGGGACGCATGTCGAATGGGTTGGATCGTCAATTTCACTCCAAATTCCAGCATCCAAAATCACTACCTTTTCTGGTTTTTGCTCTTGGGAGAGAATGGCTTGTCATTCCTCCACAGACATAGAGATATCTCCCTGAAAGTGTGTCCAGCAGAGTTCATTCCGTTGGACGAAAGGTGTTTGCACCCTATATTAATCCCAGCAATACCAATGTACACTCCTGGAAATTGAAATAAGAACACCGTGAATTCATTGTCCCAGGAAGGGGAAACTTTATTGACACATTCCTGGGGTCAGATACATCACATGATCACACTGACAGAACCACAGGCACATAGACACAGGCAACAGAGCATGCACAATGTCGGCACTAGTACAGTGTATATCCACCTTTCGCAGCAATGCATGCTGCTATTCTCCCATGGAGACGATCGTAGAGATGCTGGATGTAGTCCTGTGGAACGGCTTGCCATGCCATTTCCACCTGGCGCCTCAGTTGGACCAGCGTTCGTGCTGGACGTGCAGACCGCGTGAGACGACGCTTCATCCAGTCCCAAACATGCTCAATGGGGGACAGATCCGGAGATCTTGCTGGCCAGGGTAGTTGACTTACACCTTCTAGAGCACGTTGGGTGGCACGGGATACATGCGGACGTGCATTGTCCTGTTGGAACAGCAAGTTCCCTTGCCGGTCTAGGAATGGTAGAACGATGGGTTCGATGACGGTTTGGATGTACCGTGCACTATTCAGTGTCCCCTCGACGATCACCAGTGGTGTACGGCCAGTGTAGGAGATCGCTCCCCACACCATGATGCCGGGTGTTGGCCCTGTGTGCCTCGGTCGTATGCAGTCCTGATTGTGGCGCTCACCTGCACGGCGCCAAACACGCATACGACCATCATTGGCACCAAGGCAGAAGCGACTCTCATCGCTGAAGACGACACGTCTCCATTCGTCCCTCCATTCACGCCTGTCGCGACACCACTGGAGGCGGGCTGCACGATGTTGGGGCGTGAGCGGAAGACGGCCTAATGGTGTGCGGGACCGTAGCCCAGCTTCATGGAGACGGTTGCGAATGGTCCTCGCCGATACCCCAGGAGCAACAGTGTCCCTAATTTGCTGGGAAGTGGCGGTGCGGTCCTCTACGGCACTGCGTAGGATCCTACGGTCTTGGCGTGCATCCGTGCGTCGCTGCGGTCCGGTCCCAGGTCGACGGGCACGTGCACCTTCCGCCGACCACTGGCGACAACATCGATGTACTGTGGAGACCTCACGCCCCACGTGTTGAGCAATTCGGCGGTACGTCCACCCGGCCTCCCGCATGCCCACTATACGCCCTCGCTCAAAGTCCGTCAACTGCACATACGGTTCACGTCCACGCTGTCGCGGCATGCTACCAGTGTTAAAGACTGCGATGGAGCTCCGTATGCCACGGCAAACTGGCTGACACTGACGGCGGCGGTGCACAAATGCTGCGCAGCTAGCGCCATTCGACGGCCAACACCGCGGTTCCTGGTGTGTCCGCTGTGCCGTGCGTGTGATCATTGCTTGTACAGCCCTCTCGCAGTGTCCGGAGCAAGTATGGTGGGTCTGACACACCGGTGTCAATGTGTTCTTTTTTCCATTTCCAGGAGTGTACTTTCAATAACACATGCTACCAAAGGCAGCGGACGGGATGGGGTTACTTTATGCACATAAAACAGTTAAAAACACTAATTTCATTAACTATTGTTAACTTTTACTAACAAAATACTTTTTAAATAGATACTGATCCATAATTGCCATCCAGATCCAACCTGAAAATGTCTTTTTTCACAATCTTAGCAATACCTACCCATTTTTCGCATTGTGTACGCTGATGTGAGAGGTACTTTACCACCACACAGAAATTTAAAAAATATATAAATTGCGTTGTTCAAACGGTTGAAATGGCTCTGAGGTCATCAGTCGCCTAACTAACCTAACGACATCACACACATCCATGCCCGAGGCAGGATTCGAGCCTGCGACCGTAACGGTAGCGCGGATCCAGACTGTAGTGCCTAGAACCGCTCGGCCACTCCGGCCGGCAGTTCGTTGTTCACTTTGATTAAAACGTACTGTGTATTTATATACAGCGTGAAGGAAAATTTCCCGCACTCGGACTCATACACTAGGAATACAAAAATGTCTGTCACAAAAATTTCGTCCCGCGCGTATTTCGGGCGGTAAATTGCCAGTCTGGCAATACTGTAATCGCATCTAGTTCTACATCTACATCTACATCTACATCTACATGTACGTGATTTCTCTGCCACTCACAAGAAAGTGCCTGGCAGAGGGTTCAACGAACCACCTTAAAGCTGTCTCGGTACCGTTCCACTCTCGAACGGCGCGCCGGAAGAACGAGCACTTACAATTTTCTGTACGAGCCCTGATTTCTCTTATTTTATCGTGATTTTCATTTCTCCCTATGTAGGTGGGTGCCAACAGATTCGTAGGACAAAACTGGTGATTGAAATTTCATGAGGAGATTCCATCACAACGAAAAACACCTTTGTTTTTTTTTTTTTTTTATTTGCACTCGAATTCACGTGTCATGTCTGTGGCACCATCTCCCCTATTTCGCGATAGTACCAAACGAGCCCCCCTTCTTTGAACTTTTTCGATGTCATCCGTCAGTCCCACCTGATTCGGATCCCACACCGCACAGCAGTAATCCAGAATAGAGCGGACAAGCGTAGAGTAAGGAGCCTCTTTGGTAGACCTGTTGCACGTTCTAAGTGCTCTGCCAATGAATCGCAGTCTTTGGTTTGCTCTACCCACAACATTACCTATGTGATCGTTCCAATTTAGGTTATTTGTAATTGTATTCCCTAAGTATTAGGTTGAATTTACTGCCTTAAAATTCGTATGACTTATCATGTATTCGAAATTTAGCGGATTTCTTTTAGAACTCATCTGATTAACTTCACACTTTTCTTTATTCAGAGTCAACTGCCACTTTTTCGCACCATACAGATATATAAATCATTTTGCAATTCGTTTTGGTCATCTGATGACTTTACAAGACGGTAAATGACAGCATCATCTGCAAACGATCTAATACGGCTACTCAGATAAGCTTGTATGTCGTTAATATCGACAGGAACAATTGAGTGCCTATAACACTTCCTTGGGGAACGCTGGATATTATTTCTGCTTTTACTCGATGGCTTTCTGTCTATTACTACGAACTGCGACCTTTCTGACAGGATATCACGAATGCAGCCGCACAGCTGAGGCGATACTCCGTAGGCACGCAGTTTGGTTAGAAGACGCTTGTGAGGAAAGGTGTTGAAAGCCTTCTGGAAATCTAAAAATATGGAATCAATTTGACATCCCCTGTCGATAGCACTCATCACTTCATGAGTATAAAGGGCTGGTTGTGTTCCACAAGAACGATGATTTCTGAACCCGTGCTGACTATGTGTGAATAAATAGTTTTCTTCTATGTAATTCTTAATTAAGCCGTGCTTTCTCCCAACTATGCGTTTTCGTGAAGTTCGCTGTCTGTGTTTGATTTCCCGCCCTTGTCGCGGTTAAGTCGTGGTTCTTCTTCCATTTACGTGTGGCAGCCGTGATGTGTATCGATATTTGCGCTGTGTACCATCTTTGGTTTGGTGAATACAGCTTCTGGCAAGGGCCGGTCGGTCGGTTGTTGCGAACGAGGGAAGCTATTTCCGCGCTGTGATGTCGGCTGGGTCCGCTGGCAGCCCCTGCGCAGTGTCGGAGCGTGTGTGGAGCTGTCCGATCGCTAGGGGCTTCGTGGTTCACCGACCCAGGACGTCAAAGCTGAGTAGTGGTTTCAACTACCCAAGCCACGTCGATTCATGTTATGGTGGTTCGCTTCGATAGTTTGCTGCTGGGGAGGTTTTCCGTTGAGCAACACCGAGTTGTTCTACTGCTGAGATTTAGCCGGTGCAATTAACTATTTTGGTCGACTACGATTTGAGTGCATCAGTGGAATTTTCTGTCTTGTGGCCGTTAGTGTTCTAGTTATCTTCCTTGGGCACTGACGAAAATTCAGGCAGTGTTCTTTTGAGCGAAGTTAACTATATTACCGTGTTTCAAATTCAAGTGTACCAGCGGAATTTTCTGCCTAGTGGCCGTTAGTGTTCCGGTTACCTGCCCTGGCCACTAACATAACTTCAGGCAGCGTCCTTTCCTCACCTGTAGTCGCTGTCCAACATGGTGTGTAATTTTGACAGCTAATACGTACTCCATTGTGGATTATCACGTTTGTAACATTGCCGGTTTGAGTTCTCACGTACTGACTGACGGGAAGCAAGTCGTTGTGTCGGTCGGTCCGTGGCTGTCCCCTGGTTGGGTTCCGACGGATCAAGTGTAGTTGGGCTCACCACCCGTCTCACCTAAGTGAACGAGGACAGGCCGACCTCCCTGGAAGCCTTCTGAGTGTCACCGCTGTTTAATTACCTGTTGTCACCTATTTTAGATTTTAGGCTTATGGTTATTTGTTTGTTTTCTTAAAATTTTGCAATATTAATTTTTAAATTTACCTTTCAAGCTTAAACACTGCGGCCTTCTGGCTTTAAAGATTATGGTAATATATTTTATATACTAAAATATTTATATTTTAAAATTTTGGCCCTCAGCCATTGGTATTACACCTTGCATATAGTGCTTCTTTATATTATTTTATTGCTATCTTAATTGGATTTTTATCTTGTTGAATATTAACATTTCTTGTTGTTAAACATGCTGGCCTTCTGCCTTTATAAGTCTATGGCAATATATTCTGAAGTTTCGAAATTTAATTGTGGCTCTCAGCCATTTGTGTTGTACCTTGCATATGTTGCTTTCTTGGTTGTTTTAAATTATTTTATTGCTATCTTAATTGAATTTTTATTTTTTAAGATATCTTGTTGGCCTTCTGCCTTTAAAGGTCTATGCTAATATACTCTAAAATTTTGGAATTTAATTGTGGCCCTCAGCCATTTATATTGCACTTCGCGTATGTTGTACTTTTAGTTATTTTATTGCTATTTAATTGGATTTTTATCTTGTTATGATTTCTTGTTGGAGGCCTTAGGCCGTGAAAGAGTTGCATGCGGTAAAGATTCAGCTGTTAGTGTAAAGGTCATTAAATTACAATAAATGACAATTAGAAGCAGAAACGGACCTCAGCCCTTGGCCCTTTCCACAATCGTATTACCTGTTCTGCCCAGCTGGTTTAGCGGGCGTTTCATTAATGTTCGAACACAGTATATGTTTCAAAACCCTACCGCAAATCGACGTTAGTGATATGGGCCTGTAATTCAACTGATTACGCCTATTTCAATTTTTGGGTAATCGTGTGAATCGAGCAATGTTAACAATTTTTACGTACGGATCATTCTATGAGTGAACCGTTGTATACAACTGCTAAATATGGAGCTATTGTATCAGCATACTCTGAGAGGAACCTGACTGGTGTACAGACGGGCGGAGTGGCCGTGCGGTTCTAGGCGCTACAGTGTGGAGCCGAGCGTCCGCTACGGTCGCAGGTTCGAATCCTGCCTCCGGCATGGATGTGTGTGATGTCCTCAGGTTAGTTACGTTTAATTAGTTCTAAGTTCTAGGCGACTGATGACCTCAGAAGTTAAGTCGCGTAGTGCTCAGAGCCATTTGACTGGTGTACAATTTGGACCAGAAGCCTTGCCTTTATTGATTTAAGCTGCTTTGTTACGCCGAGGATATCTACTTCCATGTTCTGCATCTTGGTGTGCCTTATAATATGACCAGAATCTCTTTGGGTTTTCTGCCAGATTGCGAGACAGAGTTTAAAAAAAAAAATGGTTCAAATGGCTCTGAGCACTATGGGACTTTACTTCTATGGTCATCAGTCCTCTAGAACTTAGAACTACTTAAACCTAACTAACCTAAGGACAGCACACAACACCCAGGCATCACGAGGCAGAGAATAGTCAAATGTACGGTGAGCCTTACCTATATATATCTGAAGAAGGTAACTGTTCTTTCGGCCTTAAGAGCATTTTCATCAGCTTTTTTAAATAGCTGTACTTTGCGTTTCTTTTTTATGGTTGTAGGTGTTAAGGTATTCAGCCTAGCAGCAACTACATTGTGGTCACTAATCCCTATACTCGTCACGATACTCACTATTTGTCTAGGATTATTTGTTGCTAAGAAGTCAAGTGTGCTTTCGCAATCATTTACGCTTCGAGTGGGCTCATGACCTAATTGTTCAAAATCATATTCTGAGAAAGCATTCAGTACAATTTCGGATGACGTTTAATGCCTGCCGCCGGATTTACACGTATAATTTTTCCAGCATATCGAGGATAGATTGAAGTCACCACCGACTATAATTGTATGAGTGGAGTACCTATCTGAAATAAGACTCAAGTTTCCTTTGAACTATTCAGCAACTATATCTTCTGAGTCGGGTGGTCGGTAAGGAGATCCAATTAATAGTTTATTCCGATTGTCAAGTATAACCTCTACCCATAATACTTCGCAGGAACTATCTACTTCAACTTCACTACAAGGTAAACTATTTCTGATGGCAATAAATACTCCACCATCAACTGTATTTAATCTGTCCTTTCTGAACACTGTTAGGTAGTTTGAAAAAATTTAGTCTGAACCTATTTCCGGATGTAGCCAGCTTTACGTACCTATAACCGTTTGAGCTTCAGTGTTTTCTATTAGGGCTTGGAGCTCTGGTGCTTTCGCAGCACAGGTACAACAATTTACAGCTATAATACCGATCGTTTCTGCAACTACCTTACTGTGAAACTTCCTGGCAGATTAAAACTGTGTGCCCGACCGAGACTCGAACACGGGACCTTTGCCTTTCGCGGGCAAGTTCTCTACCATCTGAGCTACCGAAGCACGACTCACGCCCGGTACTCACAGCTTTACTTCTGCCAGTACCTCGTCTCCCACCTTCCAAACTCTACAGAAGCTCTCCTGCGAACCTTGCAGAACTAGCACTCCTGAAAGAAAGGATATAGCGGAGACATGGCTTAGCCACAGCCTGGGGGATGTTTCCAGAATGAGTGCTAGTTCTGCAAGGTTCGCAGGAGAGCTTCTGTAAAGTTTGGAAGGTAGGAGACGAGGTACTGGCAGAAGTAAAGCTGTGAGTACCGGGCGTGAGTCGTGCTTCGGTAGCTCAGATGGTAGAGCACTTGCCCGCGAAAGGCAACGGTCCCGAGTTCGAGTCTCGGTCGGGCACACAGTTTTAATCTGCCAGGAAGTTTCATATCAGCGCACACTCCGCTGCAGAGTGAAAATCTCATTCTACCTTACTGCGTTTTACCTGCCCCACAAATACAGTAATTACCTCTGCGAGGATATAGCAGGAGCTCTGTGCAGTTGATGCAGAGGATAGTGCTTTGGGCTAGCGTTAATACCAACTATTATTCTTGCAACGTTCAGGTCCATTACATTTCGTTAGGACCTTACGACACCAGTGCGGCTAGCAACGTGCTTTCCAAATAATTTAAATGCGAGCACTGGGAGAGGGTACGCATACAAAAGGTTTGGACCTTAGTAGATGCAGTGGCGCGAAACAGTTCGCGTCAACGACGTGTAAAAGGCTTCTTCAAAAGCTGAACAATTAAAAAATTGCACTCTCATTTATGTGTACGTAGCACGTAACTGCCAATGTAGAAGTCACGCTGCAATCACTGTATGGAGATTAAGGCACCAGATGCCGTACCGCGCAGACTACTTGTAGTAAATAAAAACAAATGTTTCTACCCGGAATCGAACCCCTGACCTCCTGCGCGTGTACCCAAAACGCTATCCACCGCACCAACTGTACAACATTACTGCGATTATTGACAGAGGTAGTCACCATACGTGTCGTTAAATTGCTGCCAAGCTGCCAATCTTTGTCCATTTACTGCCCGAAATATGCGCGGGACTAACTTTTGTGACAGACATTTTTGTATTGTGAGTAATCGTGCTGCGCAGTTTGGGTGCGTGAATTTTTCTTCACCCTGAATAAAAGTTTAAGTATTAGTAGTGATAGTGACTTTTCACAACAAATGTCATAATTATATATTTATATTTCCAGCTACACACACACACACACACACACACACACACACACACACACACACACACACGATCTGGGTATTGGGAAGCTTAATGTCCGCTAATAGGAGTCAGGGTACTTTTGATTAGTCAGTGTAAGTATAACAAGGGTAATAAAATGTAGAACAATTTAATCATGCCGGCCGAAGTGGCCGCGCGGTTCTGGCGCTGGAGTCGGGAACCGCGAGACCGCTACGGTCGCAGGTTCGAATCCTGCCTCGGGCATGGATGTGTGTGATGTCCTTAGGTTAGTTAGGTTTAACTAGTTCTAAGTTCTAGGGGACTAATGACCTCGGCAGTTGAGTCCCATAGTGCTCATAACCATTTTTTTTTAATTTAATCATGTAAATTCTAAGGGAATTAAATTAGGAAATAAAAAAAAAGGTTCAAATGGCTCTGAGCACTATGGGACTTAACATCTGAGGTCATCAGTCCCCTAGAACTTAGAACTCCTTAAACCTAACTAACCTAAGGGCATCACACACATCCATGCCAGAGGCAGGATTCGAACCTGCGACCGTAGCGGTCGCGCGGTTCCAGACTGAAGCGCCTACAACCGCTCGGCCACAACGGCCGACTAGGAAATCACACATTGAAAGTAGCAGATGGTAATTGCTATAGGCGCACCAAAATAACTCACCGTGCCTGAACTAGATAGGATATAAATGTAAATGTAACATAAAGAAAAAGTGAAAAAGAAGAATTAGTTAACATTTAATACACAAAGGACGCTCAAAATGTTACGCACAGCCGTCTTTAATTTTTTTTATTTTTTGCAGGAGGAGAATGAAATTTTTTGTGAACGTACTTGGAACATTTAGCTATACATTGAGCTCAATCAATGTAGCCTCCATAAGCTGTGACGCAGCCACGCGGGATTAGCTTAGCGGTCTAAGGCGCTGCAGTCATGGGCTGTGTGGCTGGTCCCGGCGGAGGTTCGAGTCCTCCTTCGGGCATGGGTGTGTGTGTGTTTGTCCTCAGGATAATTTAGGTTAAGTAGTGTGTAAGCTTAGGGACTCAGCTGTGACGCATATGGGCCAACGTTTTTTCCATGATGTAAATGGTATTGACTTTTACACCACCGCTTGACACAGGAAATAAGGTCTTTGTCAGTATCAAATGTTTTACCGCGCAGGTGGGCTTTCAGACAACCGAAGAGGTAAAAATAAGACGGAGCCAAGACCGGACTGTAGGGAGGATGAGGAACAATTTAATTTTCCAACCCATTTTCCTGATTTTCTCCTTCATCATAAGGGCTGTATGGGGTTTGGCATTGTCATGGTGTAATCTCATAAGCTGACCCTGAAGCTGTGGTCTGTGGGTCTTGATGGCACGTCGCAGCTTGTCCAATGACAAACAGTATCGGTCCCTGTTAATTGTGGAGCCAGGTTCCAAAAAGTCATTGAAAATGCCACCACACTGATCCCAGAAGAAGGAGGCCATCATCCTTCGGCCTGCTGTTCGTGAAAGTCTTTGTTTCTTCTTCCGAGGGGAACCCGGATGACGCCGCTCCATGGAATACGTTTTGCTCTCAGGTTCGGACAAAAACAACTGTGGTGTCACCGCCAGACACCACACTTGCTAGGTGGTAGCCTTTAAATCGGCCGCGGTCCATTAGTATACGTCGGACCCGCGTGTCGCCACTGTCAGTGATAGCAGACCGATCGCCACCACGCGGCAGGTCTAGAGAGGCGTCCTAGCACTCGCCCCAGTTGTACAGCCGACGTTCATAGCAATGGTTCACTGACCAATACGCTCTCATTTGCCGAGACGATAGTTAGTAGCCTTCAGCTACGTCAATTGCTACGACCTAGCAAGGCGCCATACCATTTGATAATTAATATTGTGAAGCATGAACAGTAACGAGAGATGTTCTACAATTGTGGATTAAAGTTAAGTATTATATCAACTACGTGCTTTATTTGCTACTATTAATTCCCTTAACTGTTCCAGACCTGACGCCAGTCAGCGTGTAATTAAACGCGTGCATTTCGGCCTCCTCTAGCAACACAGTGTTGGCTCTTCTGCCAACACTACAACAACCATATTTCAATCTGGGTAATGAAGCCGTCAAAACACTGTTTCCACACTTCAGTAAAGGTCTTCGTGAATCCCTAGCACACATTCTTCCTCATCATTTTCATTTCTCTTGTCAATAATCTAGGCAACCAACGTGCACAGATTTTTCTGTACCCTAGAGACTATACCAGTGATACCACACTACCAAATGATAAACGAGTCATTTCAGCAAGCTGTCGTGTCGTCACACATCTGCCATTTTGGATGATCTGATCAATAATCTCCTTATTCACATCACTCACTGCCGTCGACGATCTAATGCATCGTCGATTGTCCAGCAGAGAGAAATCACCTTCTTTAAACCCCTGCAACCACCGCTGGATACTGCTGCGATCCACTGTGTTCTCTCCATAAACAGGGAGCAACTTCCTGTGAATCGATGTGGCAGAGTCATCGTCGGTCTTGAACTCCACCACCGACCGTCGTCGCAACCTAACATCTGCTTCACGGTCCATTATGGCTCACCTGTAAATAAAATACTTTTATATACCGACTTATACCTAAATGTTCCAGGTATGTTCTCAAAAAATTTCATTCTCCTTAATGCAAAAATTAAAAAAAAATTAGAGCCGCCTGTACAATACTTTTTGAACCCGCTTTGTATACTTAAATTTTAGAAAGTTCTTTCTGTAGCTATTTGTCTGCTGTGCGTCCTTGTGTGGGAGTTAAATGTGTACGATAAAGATATCAATCTAGAACAAAAGCTTTTGGGAATGTTTTCCTGCAAAAGAATGTTGAAAGCTATGTGGTTAGATCGAAGAAATAATGAGGAAAAAGAAAAAAAGGAGCCCAACCTGGCTAAAGGTAGGAAACACTTGATAGAATTCATTTCCCAGGATCAACGGATCATCAATTTGCTAGGTTAAGGAAACTATCAGGGCAGCTGGGGGAGGGGTGCTAAGATGTCTAGGTGGGCACTGAGGCTTCACTGCAGTTTGCAGCTTCAAATGGATGTATGTTGTAGTAGTGATACAGAGTTAAAGAAGCTTGCATAAGATAGGTAAGCGTAGTTCTGGATCAAACAAGTCTTGAGTCTGAAGACAACAACAAAAACAAGAGCATATAGTTCGATGGTTGTACAAGTCCTTCTCAGATGCCAAATAAAGGAGAACAAAATTCACATCGTTGACTTAAGAGGTCCATGTGCGTCTACAGATGGCATGTGAGTTTAGTTGGTCAGCGACACCAAATACGCACTACCACGTTAGCGAGAAGGAAAATTTTCCTCGTGTGATTCAGGTATTAATGGGACCGTTTCGGTAATCAACAGTTAACGTGTGGCACGGGCGTCGGCGGCGGCTATCCCTGGAAATCTGCGGCGCGGCGACCATAATTAATGAGACCGGCGGGGGTTTCAATTAGGCGATCAAACACGGGAAATCGATGCGTGCACACCCATTTAGCTGGTCCCGCGCCAGCGCACACAGCCCGGGGCGTACACAGGGGCCAAGTGTGGCGCTGTTGACGTCGCGCCAACAGGGGGGTGCGCGTCCCGAATGCAATCTTTAAGATCGCTCCCCCCCCCCCCCCCCCCCCCCCCCACACGAAGCAGAGCTTGATTAACGGAGATGCTGATTGTTTGTCCTAGACGGGTGATAGCGGCATTCAGCGGTGTTTACTGGGCAGTAGACATCAGACCGGGAGCGAATATGACACGAGTGTTGGGGGTTGCATTCTTTAGAAAAGCAGGCGCGGCCGTACGCCAGTGGAATAGTGGCTTCCTCCATTCTCACTGCACTTCCGCTAGTGTCAGAGTGGAGGCGCTGCGGTCGCTTTCTGCTTGTCAGCTCGCTCCCTCGTAAGCAGTCAGTGTAAGGAACGAGTCGGCAAAAGTTGATGTAGCGTTCTACGGATGTTATGATGTCACTTCCTGCTGTTTCACGTACAGGAGCTATTTTTTCATATGAGAAACAAAATAATTTCTGTAATATTTTGGTAATGTGTGATATAAAATACACTGAAGAGGCAAAGAAACTGGTACAAATGCCTAATATCGTGTAGGGCCCCCGAAAATTCGAAGAAGTGCCGCAACAAGACGTGGCATGGACTCGAATAATATCTGAAGTAGTGCTGGAGGGAACCGACACCATGAATCCTGCAAGGGTGTCCATATATCCGTAAGAGTAAGACGGGCTGGAGATCTCCTCTGGAAAACACGTTGCAAGACATCCCAGATATGATCAATAATGTTCATGTCTGGGAATCTGGTGGCCAGCAGAAGTGGTTAGACTCAAAAGAGTGTTCCTGCAGCCACTCCATAGCAATTCTGGACGTGTGGAGTTTCGCATTGTCCTGATGGAACTGCACAAGTGCGTCTGAATGAACAATGGAAATGAATGGATGCAGGTGATGAGAGATGATGCTTACGTAGGTGTCACCTGTCAGAGTCGTATCTAGACGTATGAAAGCTCCCTTATCACTCCAACTGCACTAGCCCACACCATTACAAGGCCTCCACCAGCCTGAACAGTTCTCTGCTGACACGCTGGTTTCATGGATTCTTGAGGGTGTCTCCGTACCCGTACACGTCCATCCGCTCGATACAATTTGAAACGAGGTAGGGTTAGAGTGTGGCGCAGAGACCACAAAGACATGGACCCAAGTAGTCGACATGGCACTGTGCAAGCTGGTGGTGACTCCATAATGGTATGGGCTGTGTTTACACGGAATGGACTGGGTCCTCTCGTCCAGATGAGTCCATCATTGACTGGAAATGGTTATGTTCGGCTGCTTAGACACCAGTTGAACTTATCCATTAGGACATGTGGAGCTAACGGGCTTTGAAAGTAGACGAACGACGCGACTGCCATTGCTAACAGCACGACAATACTGGCAGTGCCTCTCCTGAGCTCGTGACCATATCGATTGGACCTAGACGATTGGGACCAATAACCTAGCTGTTTGGTCCCTTCCCACCCCCACCCCTCCTCCCCTTTTTAAAGCAACCAGCCAACTTAGATCATTGGAAAACTATGACCTGGTCAGAGGAGTCGTAATTTCATTTGGTAAAGACTGGTGGTAGGGTTCGGGTGTGACACAGACCCCACGAAACCATAGTCACAAGATGCCAACATGACACCCTACAGGTTTGTGTTGGCTCCATAATAGTGTGGGTTGCACTTAAATGGAATCGTTATGTTCGGCTACTTGGAGACCATTTGCAGGAATTCAACTATGAGACTTTTACGGATGGCAATGCATCATGTTGCTGGGCCAAAATTGTTCGCGATTGGTTTGAGAACGTTGCGGACAACTCGAGCGAATGATGTAGCCACTAAGATCCTCCGACATGGATCCCATCAAACATTTATTGGACATGATCGAAAGACCAGTTTTTGCACGAAATCCTGCATCAACAACACTCTGGAAGTTATGGACGTCTATAAAAACAGCCTCAATATCTTTCTAGTTGACTAAGAGCGACTTGTAGAGTCTATGCCACGTCGAAGTGCTGCACAACACTGGGCAGAAGCAGGACCGACGCGATATTTGTAGATATTCCACGACTTTTGTCACCTCAGCTCACATGTCGGTGATGTCGCTATACAAGTTATTAGAAACACTAGAGGTCAGTGGAACAAAAGTGTAGACCACAGCTATCCACGATTCAGCAGTAGTGCGAACAATAAAACTGATATCTGCTCAAGTTGTACTGTATATGCTGCTAAAGGGAAAGCAGTTCCTTGTACTGCTATACATGGTAGTGTGAATAGTAGGAAAGTGGTAAACCGGTATCTGGGAATGTATTTCCATTAGGTTGCAGTAGGTACTGGAAGAGGAAGAAGCTTGCACGGGATAGAATAGCATGGAGAGCTGCATCAAACCAGTCTCTGGACTGAAGACCACAACAACAACATTTCCATTAGAGTAGGATATGCAATTCACACATATATGCTGTCTGTGAAGAACGTCTAACTTATTGCACAAAATACCCACAATTACAGCGGAAAACGTTTTGTTGGCACTGAACCTCTATGATGCTGCCATACTCATTTCTGTTGACAGCTTCGGAGCAAATGAGACTTGTTCGGCTTCTTCAGAAGGACGCAACTGAACGTACTCATGAGAATCTCTGAAACCTACCGGACAACGTCAGTAGGGGGACACTTTGTACAACTTGGAACGTATCCAATCGATATCCAATTGACCTACAGATCAGGAAATGGGGTGCTGAAAACTGGCTTGGGAAAGACAATTTTGAAAAACTAGTGAAGTAACCAGTAATCTAATAACTGAAAAGAAAGATTGAAATCATGGCGAATTGCAACGAATCTGCGACGCGAAGGCAGAAGGATGTGTACATAGTATTCTATCAAACCCAACGGTAGCGTGTGAAAGTTAGTCGGAGGGGTTGATCCACTTGCTGAGGGGAAGTGGGCATCATTCAAATTATCGCTACGGATTCGAAGTATGAAGCGATGATAGACGTGACTGTGGAGGAATGGGCTCACCTCAACATGCACCGCTTCGATCATTGGCACTCTTATGAAGCATAGGCAGTTTAAGAGGTCATTGCTTATACAGTATTATACTCGACCAGGAAACTATAAGATATGATCTGAATACGGTCGTCATTGACCGAAACCGGCCATTTTGAAATCAAAATAGCGACCGACAGATAGGAAGGGGGCATATTTTCATTAAACAAAAATTCTGCGTGAAAATTATTCCGCAGCTTCGTTGTGGTTAAGAAACATCCTTGTAGTCTACTAAAAGCTGTTAAATTTTGTAAAATGATTTTCGTGCGTACAATCTCAGAGTAATAAAATTAGACATTTCAGATAGCAGTAGTGCGTATAAGCGGAGTTAAGGTAAATGTAAAAACAAACAATTTCGTTGCATTTGCTTTTCAATCTTACGCTTCGTAAAACTTCATTTTCATAGAAATTCGCGTAACAACCAGTGCAGTAGCTTTAGTGTTAGGCCTCTAAGAGGGCGTCCTGAAAAGTAATGCCTCCGGAATATTTATGCGAAAACTATTAAAATGCTTCAAACAAAACAACGTTATGCACATCCCTATTTTATATGTATACATATTTGCAACACTTTGCCGCTAGAGGGCTCAGGACTGTACCTTGTAACATGGCCGTGTGTAACCTAACTATGTGGTGCGCGAGAAACAGCATGCTACAATCGAGTTTCGAATTCAATAAGTTCGGTCACACATGGAACACCACCTCCTTCAGGATGGCAATGTCGGATCACACATGAGCGCTGCGACATTTGCAACACTCAGCCACCTTGGATTCACTGTCATCGGTCATCCTCCATACACCCCAGATCGGGCTCTATCCGATTTTTATGTGTTTCCAAAACTTCAAGTTCACCTACGAGGATTGCACTTTCATAGTGAACCGGTGCAAGCAGAGGTGAGGTTGCAGCTCCGTCAACAAAGTCAACCCCTTTTACAGTGGCGGTATCAACAAACTGGTCTCACGTTGGGAGAAATGTGTTCATCGCCAGTGACTATGCTGAGAAATGATTTGTAAACATGAAGAATAAAGATTTAGAGAGATAACACCATTTTTTATATATAAAAAAGCGTTAAGACTCTTCAGACGGTATTTCGGAGTTATTACTTTTCAGGACAACCACATATTATATTCGATCTATTTCACTCAGTGGTAACGGCCCCAGCACACTAAAGCTGACAACATCCGGTGTGGCCGGCCGCTGTGACCGAGCGGTTCTAGGCGCTTCAGTCCGGAACCGCGCTGCTGCTATGGTCGCAGGTTCCAATCCTGCCTCGGGCATGGCTGTGTGTGATGTCCTTAGGTTACTTAGGTCTAAGTAGTTTTAAGTCTAGGGGCCTGATGATCTCAGATGTTAAGTCCCATAGTGCTTAGAGCCATTTGAACCATTTTGAACCTCCGGTGTGCTGACTCCATGCGCTTGCTTCCAAACCACTTCGAATGACACATTTGGCAGAGGAAGACACGACGGTCGGTCGGAACCGATTTCCGTATGGAGCTTACGTTTAACAGTGTCAACAAGCCTGTGAAAGAATCGTACAATTACTCCCTGAATATTCTCTCTTCCGCTAACACAACTTTGAAGTTGTGATAAACCTTTTGCAATTCTTTTATGTTTTCTTCTTTAAAGGCAAAGAGAAAAGATGAAGCGGTAGCCCATCATAGAGCCTACGCCTACCGTCATGTAATTTTGATTTTCAGTTGTTAGAAAAGGGAGAAGTTTTTCTTCTACGAGTAGAAGGAAGGAAGGATTCGCGCTCAGCTAGTGAACGAGTGAGAAGCACGCCATTTTTAGCGAGTATTTGTAGACCGCCATTTTGGGGTCGCTGTGAATAATTGAGGAGTGTGTATTTCATATGTGCTCCGTTTAGAAAAATACAGTATTGTTTTAGTAACAGAAAGGTCGTATGAGTTGTTATTTCAAAGGGTCGATAATTACAAGAACTGAAGCCCACCTGTGTACTTTGGAAAATTACGAAGATCCTAAAAGCTCAAGGGGAACACGGTCAAGACTTCGAAGGTGAACACGGCGACGAAACATAGCACTACAAAGAAGGGTAAGCACAAATCTACAGCGGAGAAAGAAACTACATCCCCGCTGCTAAATAATGTGAACTAATACGAACTTATTTCCAGGAATAGCTCAGCTTATTGTGCATGTCATTCATGCCGAAAAATTAATCTGATTAATTCAATACATTTTGAAAAGTCACGCATTTCAACATTTTATTATCATTTATTCCATTATTTTGTTATATTGTAAAGTGTGCCTCATGGACAAATGATACTTTACAACTGCTCGAATTAGTTACTACGGTTCACTTCCCTCTCCCTGCCCCTCTTCCCGCCTCCCCCCATCCGCCACCCCCCCCCCCCCCCTCTGCATTACAGCCATGTGTTTGTTATAAAAGCCAACAACTAACAAACAAGCTATCCTTTCTCCCGCAAAAAAACAAAAGTATTGTTGTAATTTTAAACTGTGCGCAATAACCGCGATACGGCCACAAATGGAAACTGCTTATTTACTCATTCTAAGCCCATTTTTCGCCTTGTTTACTTTGCAGAGAATTAACACAGCAAACACATGAATAATTCTGTTTAATAGCATAGACTGTGGCTAACGCACTCGCTAAATGACACACTCATTTTATTGGCACAGTGGCAGGGCTGGAACTGTTTGTATTTGTTTGAATCTATACAACATTATCAAGGCGTCGATTACGTTACCTCCTTCAACACACCTCCAACCAAGGCAACAGGTTCATGGTAGGAAAGAATCAAACATCAACACGTGGAAGGGAAACTCATCAGACAATCCTTCGTTTTCAGCAAATTAACATTTATGTAAGAAAAACATACTGATCAAATAAATTCCATATCAATAACAACATGAAACCCTCAAAATTATAGTGACATACAGTACTGGCCTTCAAAATTGCTACATCACGAAGATGACGTGCTACAGACGCTAAATTCAACCGACAGGAAGAAGATGCTGTGATATGCAAATGATTAGCTTTTCAGAGCATTCACACAAGGTTGGCGCCGCTGGCGACACCTACAACGTGCTGAAATGAGGAAAGTTTCCAACCGATTTCTCATACACAAACAGTAGTCGACCGGCGTTGCCTGGTGAAACGTTGTTGTGATGCCTCGTGTAAGGAGGAGAATTGCGTACCATCACGTTTCCGGCTTTGATAAAGGTCGGATTGTAGCATATCGCGATTGCGGTTTATCGTACCGTGACATTTCGACTCGCGTTGGTCGAGTTCCAATAACTTTTAGCAGACTATGGAATCGGTGCGTTACGGAGGGTAATACGGAACGCAGTGATGGATCCCAACGGCCTCGTATCACTAGCAGTCGAGATGATAGGCATCTTATCCGCATGGCTGTAACGGATCGTGCAGCCACGTCTCGATCCCTGAGGCCGGCCACGAATGGCCGTGCGGTTCTAGGCGCTTCAGTCCGGAATCGCGCGACTGCTACGGTCGCAGGTTCAAATCCTGTCTCGGACATGGACGTATGTGATGTCCTTAGGTTAGTTACGTTTAAGTAATTCTAAGTTCTAGGGGACTGATGACCTCAGATGTTAAGTCCCATAGTGCTCAGAGCCATTTGAACCATTTCGATCCCTGAGTCAACAGATGGGGACGTTTGCAAGACAACAACCATCTGCACGAACAGTTCGACGACGTTTACAGCAGCATAGACTATCAGCTCGGAGACAATGGCTGCGGTTACCCTTGACGGTGTATCTCAGACAGGAGCGCCTTCGATGTTGTACTCAACAACGGACCTGAGTGCACGAATGGCAAAACGTCATTTTTTCGGATGAATCCTTCTGTTTACAGCATTATGATGGTCGTATCCGTGTTTGGCGACATCGCGGTGAATGCATATTGGGAGCGTGTATTCGCCATCGCCATACTGGCGTATTACCCGGCGTGATTGTATGGGGTGCCACTGGTTACACGTCTCGGTCACCTCTTGTTCGCATTGGTTACGACCCGTGGCTCTACCCTTCATTTGATCCCTGCAAAATCCTACATTTCAGCAGGATAACGTACGACTGCATGTTGCAGGTCCTGTACGGGCCTTTCTTGATACAGAAAATGTTCGACTGCTGCCCTGGTCAGCACATTCTCCAGATCTGTCACGAATTGAAAACGTCTGGCAATGGTGGCCGAGCAACTGGCTCGTCACAATACGCCAGTCACTACTCTTGATGAACTGTAATATCGTGTTGAAGTTCCATGGGCAACTGTACCAGTACACGCCATCCAAGCTCTGTTTGACTCATTGCCCAAGGGTATCAAGGCCGTTATTACGGCCAGAGGTGGTAATGCACTCAAATTGCGTGAAAATGTAATCACTTGTTAGCTCTCGTATAATATATTGTCCAATGAATACCCGTTTATCATCTGCATTTCTTCTTGGTGTACCAATTATAATGGCTTGTAATGTATAAAGTGAAAAACTATTGAAATTTACCAATATACGCAAAAGAATCCAGTATTCAATAAACACAAAGCATCTGAGTTTATAACAGTAAGAATCAAATCTTAATTTATAAAGGTTCATGAGTTAATCTGGACAAACTCCACAGCCTGCAACCCTGGCGGCAGTCGCTAAACCCAGGTATAGCGCCAAGGAACAACCACTCAACTTTTGCTAGGCATGACAGACGACGCGGCAAAGCGCTCCCACGGAAATAACTTAGACCTCGGGAGTTAGGCAAGACGCCGCCAACGTAGTGGCCCAGAAGTCACTGGTACAAACACGAAGGTAGACTCGCGTGTTTTGGAATCAACTGTGAACATAAATCACACGCGAGGCAGCACCCTCAAACTATAACAGAATATACACTCACAAATAAGACTGGCTGTGGCAAGATAAATACAGTTCTCTAGCCTTTTATAAAACAAATATTTAAAGCCAAACTTAAATAAATAAACTGATATATAAGAACGCTTTAATCAGATCAGTGGAAACTCGCTAAGATTGACAGAGATAATTAGAATCGATTTGTTCGTCCACAACAAATGGTTCAAATGGCTCTGAGTACTATGGGACTTAACTGCTGAGGTCATCAGTCCCCTAGAACTTAGAACTACTTAAACGTAACTAACCTAAGGACATCACACACATCCCCACAATAAATACATTCGCCTTTGTCTAGGTAAGCGATTACATGTAACTGACAAGGTGCAGGTACAAACAGAGCTGTTGCAGTTAACCACTTAAGCAAGGCAGAAAATTTCGCTCAGTAGTAGCCCAACGTAATTCAGTTGTGACTCAAACACGTCAACGTAAGTTAGAATGAATATATTTTACTAAATCACAGTTAGATTTCAATTTCATACCCCGTACTTGACACAGTGCCTTGATATTGCCACCGGGTACAGTGCGACCCACCAGTGTTACGACTTTAATTCACAAAATCGCACCCCAAGCGGGTTTACATAAGCGGTTTGTCAATTAACGCAATCGCCTGGCTTCGAAGAAGACGCAGTAACAACCATTGGCCACTCTCAAGCAAGGCGCACTGCAGAACAAGCAACAGAACACTACACAATAATGAAACTTCCTGGGAGATTAAAGCTGTGTGCCGGACCGAGACTCGAACTCGGGACCTTTGCCTTTCGCGGGCAAGTGATCTACCAACTGAGATACCCAAGCACGACTCACGCCCGTCCTCACAGCTTTACTTCTGCCAGTTGTAGTGGGACGAAATTGAAGCGTCACCCATCCACCAGTGTCAGCCCAGTTTGCAGGTGAATATAAGTTTAATTTAGTTTTGTTTATGTATTTTTCTTAATATTTGTAATAGCTGTGAATTATCTAAAAGTTTTGTATTTTTTTATGTTTCATGTACGGAGAGGGCGGCGCAACGAACGGAGACAGCATCTTCGCTGCCGCGATCAGAGAGGAAATTGCTGGCCACTATACGTCGCGGGTCGACAGCCAAAGAGCAACAGAAGATCCTGGAACCGAGTTGTTGCGTCGTGCTTCTAAAAATTAAAAATGAATTTTTTTTGTACTCTTTTTGTACAACAATGACGTCATAGAGAGCTTAATCTTATTGAAAAGTCAGTCCTAGTTTGTCAACGGTCAAGTTCACATCTGTATGTGTAGGAAGCTAATAAAATAGTGGATGCTACTAAAGTTGAAACACGTGTTCTGCGGATTTATTTATGAAGAATTATGTGAACGGATTAATAATATATTTGACAAGATTATTGAATTCTAACAGCGTTCATCGAAATTTTGAATCTTAAAGGTTTATTCAATGTGTGATTCTGATTTCGATTAAATCAAGATAACGTGTGTCAATATAATTTCTGAGGAGAAACAAACGAAATTTAAATCGAAAAAGTTTACGAAAACCGATTGGCCCAAGTGATGTAATTCTTTGCGTACGACTCAACTGATGTTTTACAGTTTCGTTCAAGAACCATTCTATGACAATTTAAAAAGAATATAAATCATTTTGAAGTGGGTTGTAACTGACGTAGGTGACGAAGTCTGCACATGGTCATATATCAAACGAAAATCGGTTATAAAAAACTTACGTCGTTACACTACACAGTACCTCGTCCCCTACCTTACAAACTGTTGTGTCTAGACAAGGCAGCCTAGACACAATGAGAGGAAGCCGAAAGGCACGCGCTAAGCTAGCAGATGGGCGTGAGGTCTGAAACAGGATACGTAATGAATGCTATAAAGAAAAGTACATAGCTGCTGGAATACTTAACTTTAATCCACCCATTTGGTACATCTGGAGATGGTGGCGATACAAGTGAGACTCTTTAGATACATGCAATGTTACTAATGGCGCTTTGCTAGGTCGTAGCCATTGACTTAGCTGAAGGCTATTCTAACTATCGGCTCGGCAAAGGAGCGAGGCTTCGTCAGTGTAGTCGCTAGCTACGTCGTCCGTACAACTGGGGCGAGTGCTAGTCCGTATCTCGAGACCTGCCTTGTGGTGGCGCTCGGTCTGCGATCACACAGTGGCGACACGCGGGTCCGACATGTACTAATGGACCGCGGCCGATTTAAAACTACCACCTAGCAAGTGTGGTGTCTGGCGGTGACACCACACAAACTTTACAGAAGGTCTCCTGCGAACCTTGCAGAAACAGCACTCCTGAAATATTGCGTATACATGGCATAGCCACAGCCTGAGGGACGGGGCGTGAGTCGTGCTTGGGTATCTCGGTTGGTAGGGCACTCGCCCGCGAAAGGCAATAGGTCCCGAGTTCGAGTCTCGGTCCGGCACACAGTTTTAATCTGCCAGGAAGTTTCATATCAGCACGCACTCCGCTGCAGAGTGAAAATCTCATTCTGGAAACATCCCCCAGGCTGTGGCTAAGCCATGTCTCCGCAATATCCTTTCTTTCAGGAGTGCTAGTTCTGCAAGTTTCGCAGGAGAGCGTCTGTAAAGTTTGGAAGGTAGGGGACGAGGTTCTGGCAGAAGTAAAGCTGTGACGACTGGGCGTAAGTCGTGCTTGGGTAGCTCAGTTGGTAGAGTACTTGACCGCAAAAGGCAAAGTTCCCGAGTTCGAGTCTCGGTCCGGCACACAGTTTTAAATCTGCCAGGAAGTTTCATATCAGCGCACACTTCGCTGCAGAGTGAAAATCTCATTCTGGGCTACACAATAATATTTCACCAATTTTCCTTTGAACAGTAAAAGCACAGGGCCAGAATGTCCATAGGCAACATGTTACGGTGCAGTCTCCCCAACGTGTATTATCCTTTTAACTCCTCTTCAAATAACAGAAGGAGGCGACCGTCACCAGAGCTCAAGAGCACGATCTTCGTCACCTTGTTTAGCGGCTGCCCAACACTCGACAAGTCGCTCGGTGATCCAGCTGGCTACATGCGTTGTCCATCGCAAATCTGTCCAACCAAACCCCGCCGCCAGGCACTGCTGCTAGAGCCCTACTCGGTCCGTCACGCGCTATTCACCACTCACACAGCCGTGCCGAGCCTCCATCTCAACCATGAAAACCAAAGACAAGTCACGTGGGAGGTGACTATCGATACTGGTGCCAGAGGTAGTTAGGCCACCAAACCGAGCCGCCACGGCTCAATGTTAACCCGAAAACGTGGCTGCCGTGTTAAATAAACTGTATATAGAGCGTTTCAGAGTTGGTTCTAAGAACAAAGGGGTGTACATTGACTGCTTGGCCTTTGCGGATGACCTGTCCATTTTTGCTAACATAGAGTCAGCAGTCAATAAGATAAATAGGCTGTCAGAAATTGCCATAAAAGTTGGACTTCGGATCTCTATTCCAAAGACAAAATATGTGACGAACATCTGTGATGGACCTGAACGGATGATCACCAATCTGGGAAAAATCGGTCGAGCTAAGAATTTCAGGTATCTCGGTGAAGTCATCCAGGAGAATGGATTAGAACAAGAAGCAATTAATGCCAGGATGAGGAAGTTAGACTAAGCATACCAACTGACAAAGAATACCCATAACAAAAAGTCTATGAGTATAACGGCCGAGTTCCGACATTATAACACAGTTGTAAAACCTGAGGGCTTGTATGCGTCCGAAACTTTGACCACGAATAGACAAGGTCAAGCTGAGCGGCTGAAAAAGGGAGAGAGTAGGATATTAAGGAAAATCCTAGGTAGTAGATGGGTTGAAGGACAATGGCGAATGAGAGCAAATGAGGACTTGTAAGCAAGGCAGAACCTATCCACAGGATCCATTAAGAAGAGACGATTGTTATTTTACGGTCATCTCATGAGCATGGACAGTGATCGACTAACTAAAAGAATATGGAGTTTCATCCAATCTAAGAAAACAAGGCCAAGATGGTTCGAAGAATGTGAAAAAGATCTTAGGCAGATTGGTATGTCAGAAAGAGAAATTCCTGACAGGAACAAATTTGTAAGATTGATGAACAGCTACCACGGTTTTAAAATGGCATCAACGTCCAAAAGATGGAGAGGACCATTATTGGAAGAGCATAAACAGGGACTTCTTGATGGGCTCGGAAGATACTGGCAGAAAGTCGAAGCTAGAAAAGAACAAGACATAGACACTAAAATGAAGTTGGTTGTTACCACGCAGTCCATAGAGGCTCAACTCGATAAAAAAAAGAACTGTATATCACACAGTCTTCTTTGACAAAATAATAAAATAACAATTTTCGGAATTTTTTCTTTAATTGTACTGTGAATCCTTGGTTCTCGCAAAATTTTATTAATCTAGTTGAACGGAAAGTACCGTTCACATTTTGTTGATTGAATTTACGAAAGAAATGATTCAAATGGCTCTGAGCATTATGGGACTTAACGTCTGAGGTCATCCGTCCCCTAGAACTTAGAACTACTTAAACCTAACGAACCTAAGGACATCACACACATCCTTGCCCGAGGCAGGATTCGAACCTGCGATCGTAGCGGTCACGCTGTTCCAGACTGTAGCGCCTAGCGCCTAGAACCCCTCGGCCACTCCGGCCGGCGAATTTACGTGTGCTAGCATAAATGGCGACATCTTTTGACTGCACTGACTTAAATGCTCACCTCTTCAAAATTGCCAAGGGGCTGTACATCTTCGTTCGTGAGAGAATGGAGGCTTATGAGTTGGACAGACAGAAAAGCAACAAAGTGACCCTAAGTAAGGGTTCCATTTTTTCAGACTGAGATACGGAACACTAAGAAGAGGAGTAGAGTTCAACGATTAAGAAAGATGATTTAGTCAATAGGGTGGTGCAGTTCACTGTGTAACGTGCTCAACTTTTTGACTGAGAACACTTCTTGAAAATTTCACATGCATAACTCAGCTAATGAAAAATACATCCGGAAATATTAAGCTTAATTACAAACTGAGTAGGTTGTTTTCTTTGCCCCTTTTTTAGGAAGAAAAAACGCGCGCGCTAGAGAGACAATTTGTTCCCGCACCGTGGATTTAATTAATGTGCAGGTTCTCTTTTTTTTATTATTTTGGGGCTATAATTTATTTTCCGCCAGGGAGCTGCGCAACCCCTACAGCGACCGCCCTGCCGGCTAAAATGCGAGAAGGGTGCAGGGCGCGTGGGCGGACGGGGGTGGAATTTCAAACAGGCCCGCAGACACCGCCTGAAAGGGAATGTGTGCGCGCACAACATACAGGTAATAAATTTCAGGTCTGCGAGCGCGCTGCCAACATAGAGGCACACGTCCGTTATGCTACCGCACAAGCGGACTATTCTCGCGCCTTAAACGCCGCTCTGAGCTGTTTCACATACGTCCATTATGAGCATAAATATACCGGACAAGAAATCAGTCACGAGGGAGAGATCGCGCCAACATCTTTTAACGCCGATTTTTTACTTGCTGTAATGGTTAGGAAATCCCACAAGTTTCTTCCTTTATGCCTTATGAATCTCACGCTACCCGTTGACAACCGATATATCTGAGGGAACGTAATGGCACTTGCAATTGATCCACAATTCTGAATAATTTTCTTCTGACATCCATTTTGTTTTCGATGTCTTTCAACATCCGTATTATTTCATAGAGACATAAAAAGAACAAGAGACAGACAATAGTACAAGAAATACACAAAAATAAACACACTGCAGTGGTGATATCATTATGTTACCCAAATCACGTACGCTAACACCAAATCAAAGTGATAATCAGGTGAGTACATTTGCACAGAGATGGCTCAAGAGTTAACTAGTCAATGATACAATCCGCTTTAGTTGTAAATAAATAGGTTTATTATTAAAAAGGAATGCACTACCCGGTTTCAGGGCATATGTCCCATCTTCAGGTGTATGTGCAAAATTTTTAAGTGTATTATAATACCTATAAACATGTTTGATATAATCTGAGTTAATCAAAACCAACATAAATTCTTAGAGAAAGAATCTTACACGCACATTAAAATGTGAGTCCACAAAAAGTGCATAGCCACGGTTAAAATACCGGTAGATTAAAATATACTAAAACAGTGCGTCTCTGGTACATGACGTGTAAGATGGTATGCTCTTCAACACTAGGTCTGTCAGAAAGCTTCTCGCAGAGCAGGACCAACATAAAAGAATGAAGGTCCTCAATCAGAAGAGCAGAAACACCCGTTAAATGGAATAAAATATGTCAAACAGTAATGCCCGTTACAAAACTTACAACGGTCCAGGCATAGGCTGGCGCCACAGATAGATTCGAATGAAGATAGACAGGCAGTCTTTCGAACGTCCAAAAAAGAGGTTATATAGATTGCGCACCCGTAGGTTTGTCCGCCCCCGGCAGCTCTCACTCAGCGTGTTCGGTCAGAGGGTTAGCTGCCCTCTGTAATTAAAAAACTGAGTTAATGGATCAACGACGAACTGAAACGGGTGTCTTGCGACGTCCGCCCCGATCAGATACAAAGAACGAAGACGATCAAATTGAGATCAAAAAAAAAAAAAGGTGGTCAGCGTGACAAAATGTCAATCCCAAGGGCCCGGGTTCGATTCCCGGCTGGGTCGGAGATTTTCTCCGCTCAGGGACTAGGTATTGTGTTGTCCTGATGATCATTATTTCATCCCCATCGACGTGGCCGTCACCGAAGTGGCGTCAAATCGAAAGACTTGCACGCGGCTAACGGTCTACTCGGCGGGAGACCCTAGTCACACGACATTTACATTTTATCTGTGCGTGTGTAAGGAAAACAATGTAACCCCCTGAGTAAAGTTTGCGACTCGGCAGTGTTTCATAGACCATCATTAGATCGGTACGAAGCACAACCCGAGGCTGAAATGCCGGCGGGAGCGGCCACGCACCTGGTAACGTTAGCGAGTGGACTGCTCACGGCTTCTGACGGTCAAAATTTAGATTTAAGGTACCCGCCAACAACAGGCCTAGGAAACCACCATCCACAGGAGTAGAACCTAACCAAGGCTAGAAGTAAGATACAAATATGAAACTTGTGTCGAACTGTTTACAACTATCAAAGTTTTTTTTTCTCTTTTAGGTTCGGAGTACGTAAGTAGTGGATGACGTGCAGTGCCCAAGAAGCCATGTTTACCAATTAGGAGAAGGCACTGTGTGCCCTGTGGTACCATGAGACACGATCACCAACCACAGTGCAGAGACACTTCCAGACAACATTCGGACGGAATCCACCTGATATCAAGAGCATTAAAGCCTGGTATGAGAAGTTCAAGAACACAGGATCGGTTGCTGACCTTCCGAGGTCTGGTCGACCAAGAACCTCAGCAGACAGGGTGGAAGCTGTAAGGCAGTCTTTTCTGCGAAGTCCGAAGAAATCGGTGCGCAAGGCCTCACGTGAATTACCAGATGCCAAAAAGCTCTTTTCATGACATGTTACACAAACGTTTATTGTTTCGTGTATACAAAGTGCAAATCGTTCAGGCCTTGTTGCCCAATGACAGTACACGCCGATATGACTTTGCGGTCGAAATGCTGACGATGATGGTTATCTCAGACGAATTTCCTTTTCCGACGAAGCGACCTTTTTTGTCAGTGGAATAGTGAATCGCCATAATGTGCGCATTTGGGGTTCACAACCTCTGGCGAGGTCATGGAGTGCACCAAAGGCAATCCAAAGGAGAATGTTTGGTGCGCCCTATTGCACGATCGAATTATCGGGCCATTCTTCTTCGCTGAGGCTAGCATCACATCTGCAGTGTATCTGGACATGTTGCAACTTTATGCTGTTTCTCAGCTGCTTCAGTATCAACCCGAGGTCTTGTTTCAGCAAGACGGTGCACCGCCTCATTGGGGTTTGGACGTCCGTGCCTATCTCGATATGACCTTTCCTGGGCGATGGATTGGTCGTGATGGGCCAACGGTTTGGCCTCCACGCTCTCCTGCCATAACCCCATTAAACTTATTTTTATGGCGTTATGTCAAGGACGAGGTCTACCGAACACGTGTACCAGATCTTGAAACCCTTCGGTAACAGATACCCACAGTCGTTGAATCGATCCCTCCAGTGATGTTGACTAATGTGTGGACAGAAATTGAATATCGCCTAGATGTGTTACGTGCTACCAAGGGTGCTCATGTGGAAGTTTACTGATGTGTGAAAAAAAACTTTGATAGTTTGTAAACAATTAGACACCAGTTTCATATTTGTATCTTACTTCTAGCCTGAGTTATCAATTTATGTAATCAGGGAAAGACTTTTCGGACACCCTGTATGTACGAGGTGCATTCAAGTTCTAAGGCCTCCGATTTTTTTTCTAATTAACTACTCACCCGAAATCGATGAAACTGGAGTTACCTCTCGACGTAATCGCCCTGTAGACGTACACATTTTTCACAACGCTGACGCCATGATTCCATGGCAGCGGCGAAGGCTTCTTTAGGAGTCTGTTTTGACCACTGGAAAATCGCTGAGGCAATAGCAGCACGGCTGGTGAATGTGCGGCCACGGAGAGTGTCTTTCATTGTTGGAAAAAGCCAAAAGTCACTAGGAGCCAGGTCAGGTGAGTAGGGAGCATGAGGAATCACTTCAAAGTTGTTATCACGAAGAAACTGTTGCGTAACGTTAGCTCGATGTGCGGGTGTGTTGTCTTGGTGAAACGGCACACGCGCAGCCCTTCCCAGACGTTTTTGTTGCAGTGCAGGAAGGAAATTGTTCTTCAAAACATTTTCGTAGGATGCATCTGTTACCGTAGTGCCCTTTGGAACGCAATGGGTAAGGATTACGCCCTCGCTGTCCCAGAACATGGACACCATCATTTTTTCAGCACTGGCGGTTACCCAAAATTTTTTGGTGGCGGTGAGTCTGTGTGCTTCCATTGAGCTGACTGGCGCTTTGTTTCTGGATTGAAATGTGGCACCCACGTCTCATCCATTGTCACAACCGACGAAAAGAAAGTCCCATTCATGCTGTCGTTGCGCGTCGACATTGCTTAGCAACATGCCACATGGGCAGCCATGTGGTCGCCCGTCAGCATTCGTGGCACCCACCTGCACGACACTTTTCGCATTTTCAGGTCGTCATGCAGGGTTGTGTGCACAGAACCCACAGAAATGCCAACTCTGGAGGCGATCTGTTCAACAGTCATTCGGCGATCCCCCAAAACAATTCTCTCCACTTTGTCGATCATGTCGTCAGACTGGCTTGTGCGAGCCCGAGGTTGTTTCGGTTTGTTGTCACACGATGTTCTGCCTTCATTAAACTGTCGCACCCACGAACGCACTTTCGACACATCCATAACTCCATTACCACATGTCTCCTTCAACTGTCGATGAATTTCAATTGGTTTCACAACACGCAAATTCAGAAAACGAGTGATTGCATGCTGTTCAAGTAAGGAAAACGTCGCCATTTTAAGTATTTAAAACAGTTCTCATTCTCGCCGCTGGCGGTAAAATTCCATCTGCCGTACAGTGCTGCCATCTCTGGGACGTATTGACAATGAATGCGGCCTCATTTTAAAACAATGCGCATGTTTCTATCTCTTTCCAGTTCGGAGAAAAAAAATCGGAGGCCTTAGAACTTGAATGCACCTCGTAAGCCGAGCAGACAAGGACGGGGGATGACCCTAGGGAAGATATGAACTTCAAATGGGGAAAACCGCTGAGATAAGCGACTTTGACAAAAGGCAGATTATTATTAAGCAGAGCCTGGTCGACTGTTCGCGTGCTACTGTCGTGAGCATCTGCGGAAAGAGGTAGAACGACAGAAAAACTACCACTAGGTGCTAAATAGTTGGACATCCACGACTCTTCACAGAACATGGGATTCTGAGGCTTGTTTACTCTGTAAAGTAGGATAGGTGGCGATCTGTGGCATGTCTGCCGAAAGGTCACAATGTTGATGCACGCATAAGTCTTTCGGAGCACGCTGTCCATCGCGCGTTGCTGGATATGGAGGTCTGCAGCAGACACCTAAGAGTTGAACTGTTGACCCAACGACATCTCAGCTACGATTACAGCGGGCATGTGCCCCGAAACCTGAGTGGTCAGCGTGACGGATTGCTGTCCTACCTGCACGGGTTCGATTCCCGGCTGGGTCGGGTATTTTTTCCGCTCACGGACTGGGTGTTGTGTTGTCTTCATCATCATTTCATCCCCATCCGTCGCGCAGGTCGCCCAATGTGGCGTCGAATGTAATAAGACCTGCACCAAGGCGGCCGGACCTGCCCCGCAAGGGGCCTCCCGGCCAATGACGCAAACGCTCATTTTCATTTACAGCGGGCATGGGACCATCGGGTGTGAGAGGATATCACACGGAATAACCCCTTGAGAGACCCGGAAGACCGTTTATAGAACTTGATCTTTTGAATGTGTGGCTTTGAACGTTTTGTTCGGAGGTGAGGTGTTTCCCCTCCATAGAATGTTGTTTTGTCTCTGATTAGAAGTAATGAAACCATGTTTCATTGCCTGTGACAATGTTTGACAAAAAAGTGTCACGGTAAAACTTGTAACGCCCAAGCAATTCAGCACAGATGACTCTTCGTTGCTCTGTATGGTCTTCTGGCAGGCGGCGAGGAACGCATCAGGCACGCGCCTTCGAATGCAGCAAGTGATGGACGAGTGCATCAGCATTTCCAGTTGAACGGCGAGGTGCTTGACTGTGATCCGCCGATCACTGCCGATGAGGGTATCCACACGTTCCAACGTTCCACGAGTCACAGCTGTGTGCGGTCGGCCGCCACACAGGTGCTTGGACAGGTTAGTGCGACATTGTTTGAATGACGTCAGGCGCCCCGCCCATCGGCTCACCGTGCTTTTGTTCACTGTCACGTCTCTTTAGACATTTTGCAAGTCCCTATGAATATTTGCGATGCTCTTTTTTCTCCCCAAAAGAAACTCTATGACAGGTCTGTGCTTGGAACATACCTCCGTTACAGACACCAGTTTGAAGTCATGTATAGCGCCGCCATGTATGTTCATGAAACTATAGAGGATGAAGCGATAAATGCCACGAAGTTCTACCATAATTGCCACATTTCTTCAACCGAAATTGGCCCAAAAAATTGTGTTGCATTACTTATTGAACACCTCTCGTATTTTGCGGAGCGGCGAGTATTGTAATATATCGATAGGTCGCCTTGTGAAGCGGCAACAAAGGAATGTTGAGACCGAGTGCACGATGAAGCGTTTGCATGTTCATCCTCATAAACAAATCTTTCTTGAATTATAACGTGAAGAAATACGAACTGATTGTGAGAACAAAACTCCTTGTGTAGTGTGGTCGGTAGCACGAGGCACAATCATCTTCAACACAATTACAAGTGATTTGTACCTTGGTTACAGTTTTCAAGTTTCTGCTGAATTAATATACGGAGTACTAAGTAGAGAATGGAAGAAGTTTTTCAGTAAACTGTTATCTGTAATACTGTGAACTGTTACTGGGGCGTTTAAAGTGTTGCATGGACTGGTTGTTATTACTTCTGTGTCTTATACTGAGTGTTATTGTAATCAGCTGTTGAATTAATACGCAGAATACTAAAATTAGGAACTGAAAGTTGTGTTCAAATGAATGCTTTACTCCGCTGCCACAAACTGCGAATCGGAAACTTACACGTGTTTTGAGAATGAAATTGTCACTCTGCAGCGGAGTGCTGTTATGAAACTTTCCTTTCAGATCAAAACTGCGTGCCGGACTGAGACTCGAACCTCGGGACCTTCGCCTTTCGCGGCGCACAAGTGCTCTACCATCTGAGCTACCCAAGCACGACTCGGGACCGCTCCTCAGAGCTTTACTTCCGCCAGTAGCTTGTCTCCTACCTTCCAAACTTCACAGAAGCTCTCCTGCGAACCTTGCAGATCCCCCAGGCTGTGGCTAAGCCATTTCTCCGCAATATCCTTTCTTCGAGGACTACTAGTTCTGCAAGGTTCGCAGGAGAGCTTCCGTAAAGATTGAAAGGTAGCAGACAAGCTGTGATTACGGGACGTGAATCGTGCTTGGGTAGCTCAGATGGTAGAGAGCACTTGCCCGCGAAAGTTCGAGTCTCGGTCCGACCAACAGTTTTGATCTGCCAGGAAAGTTTTGTACGTGGTTTGTTTGTTGATTGCTATCTTATTACTGCTGCTTATAGTTGAATTAATATGTAGAATGTTACAGACGGACCGTGAGTTCAAAGACTATTCAAATAAATTATTTCCTGCTGTACACGAATTTTATTGTTGTCTGATAGTACGATTCGTAGTTGAATTAATATGCACAGTTTCACATGGAATAGTAATTTTTAGATGTTTCCAAATGAATTAATTTTTCGTGAGGCAACGAGCTGTGTACGAGACACTTTGTTTTGTGCGCCATTTGCTAATTGGTTTTATAGTATACCACGTACAGACTGCGAAATAAACTTCATGTTGTATGAACTATTTTAGTATTTGATATGATTCACAGACCACGAACTATGTGCGTAATAGAGCGAGCCGGCCGATGTGGCCGTGCGGTTCTTGGCGCTACAGTCTGGAACCGCGCGACCGCTACGGTCACAGGTTCGAATCCTACCTCGGGCATGGATGTGTGTGATGTCCTTAGGTTAGTTAGGTTTAAGTAGTTCTAAGTTCTAGGGGACTGATGACCTCAGAAGTTAAGTCCCATAGTGATCAGAGCCATTTAATAGAGCGACTTGTTAACGACGCAAATTTGCCTATGTTGACAATGGTATGGTTCAAATGGCTCTGAGCACTATGGGACTCAACATCTATGGTCATCAGTCCCCTGGAACTCATAACTACTTAAACCTAGCTAACCTAAGGACATCACACAACACCCAGTCATCACGAGGCAGAGAAAATCCCTGACCCCGCCAGGAATCGAACCCGGGAACCCGGGCGCAGGAAGCGAGAACGCTACCGCACGACCACGAGCTGCGGACTGACAATGGTAGGCAGTTTGTTATTAGAGACGGGGTCATTAGCCACATAGAACGACGACTGTACCCTGCCACAAAGCTGCACACATACACTCCTGGAAATGGAAAAAAGAACACATTGACACCGGTGTGTCAGACCCACCATACTTGCTCCGGACGCTGGGAGAGGGCTGTACAAGCAATGATCACACGCACGGCACAGCGGACACACCAGGAACCGCGGTGTTGGCCGTCGAATGGCGCTAGCTGCGCAGCATTTGTGCACCGCCGCCGTCAGTGTCAGCCAGTTTGCCGTGGCATACGGAGCTCCATCGCAGTCTTTAACACTGGTAGCATGCCGCGACAGCGTGGACGTGAACCGTATGTGCAGTTGACGGACTTTGAGCGAGGGCGTATAGTGGGCATGCGGGAGGCCGGGTGGACGTACCGCCGAATTGCTCAACACGTGGGGCGTGAGGTCTCCACAGTACATCGATGTTGTCGCCAGTGGTCGGCGGAAGGTGCACGTGCCCGTCGACCTGGGACCGGACCGCAGCGACGCACGGAGGCACGCCAAGACCGTAGGATCCTACGCAGTGCCGTAGGGGACCACACCGCCACTTCCCAGCAAATT
The DNA here is from genome assembly GCF_021461395.2 of Schistocerca americana. NCBI lineage: Eukaryota > Metazoa > Arthropoda > Insecta > Orthoptera > Acrididae > Schistocerca > Schistocerca americana. The sequence goes on from NC_060127.1 coordinate 29,129,203, forward strand.
AGGGACACTGTTGCTCCTGGGATATCGGCGAGGACCATTCGCAACCGTCTCCATGAAGCTGGGCTACGGTCCCGCACACCGTTAGGCCGTCTTCCGCTCACGCCCCAACATCGTGCAGCCCGCCTCCAGTGGTGTCGCGACAGGCGTGAATGGAGGGACGAATGGAGACGTGTCGTCTTCAGCGATGAGAGTCGCTTCTGCCTTGGTGCCAATGATGGTCGTATGCGTGTTTGGCGCCGTGCAGGTGAGCGCCACAATCAGGACTGCATACGACCGAGGCACACAGGGCCAACACCCGGCATCATGGTGTGGGGAGCGATCTCCTACACTGGCCGTACACCACTGGTAATCGTCGAGGGGACACTGAATAGTGCACGGTACATCCAAACTGTCATCGAACCCATCGTTCTACCATTCCTAGACCGGCAAGGGAACTTGCTGTTCCAACAGGACAATGCACGTCCGCATGTATCCCGTGCCACCCAACGTGCTCTAGAAGGTGTAAGTCAACTACCCTGGCCAGCAAGGTCTCCGGATCTGTCCCCCATTGAGCATGTTTGGGACTGGATGAAGCGTCGTCTCACGCGGTCTGCACGTCCAGCACGAACGCTGGTCCAACTGAGGCGCCAGGTGGAAATGGCATGGCAAGCCGTTCCACAGGACTACATCCAGCATCTCTACGATCGTCTCCATGGGAGAATAGCAGCCTGCATTGCAGCGAAAGGTGGATATACACTGTACTAGTGCCGACATTGTGCATGCTCTGTTGCCTGTGTCTATGTGCCTGTGGTTCTGTCAGTGTGATCACGTGATGTATCTGACCCCAGGAATGTGTCAATAAAGTTTCCCCTTCCTGGGACAATGAATTCACGGTGTTCTTATTTCAATTTCCAGAAGTGTATTTTCACCTGGTCCTGACAAATAAACTTCGCCAACATGGAACGATGCCATATAGAGTACGCAACTTGAATGATTTACAGAAATGCGTTCTCACACAAACAGTTACGACTTCTCTAAAGTCACTCTCGCAAGCCTCGTAATTCGTCCGGATCATCACCTACAGTCTCATGGGGGTAAAACTCATACTGTGGCTTCCGCTTACAAGACCTAGGTTCGCTGCCAGTCCACTTGGATCGCTGCAAGTTTATGAGTGCATTATCTCGCTTTCTTATAGTGCGAATTTAGTCTTCCACGATTGTTTTCGTTTCGTAGTTAATAGAAGTTGATTTCATCACATTATGCTTCTAATTATGAATTCTCTTGTACTGCCCTCTTCGAAGAGAATTGTAAACGTGTTGCTCCTATTTTGACTGTGTTCTGATCGCATCCGTAATGCTGGTTGGGGAAAATGCTTCCATATTTGTTTTATTCCACATAAAACAGAAGCTGCTTTCCTTGCATGGTGTTCTGTGGACTTGTATGTATTTGTTACTACTTACGAGTGTGTGTGTGAACTTCTTGTTCTAACTGCATTGTAAGTTAATTGCTTATATTCTACTTTATGTCACCACTTTGAATAGTTTCTCGTATTTAATGAGAACTCCGTGTTTTAGGTTTTGACGGAACTAGTATTGAACTGCACTACGTGTTACCACGGAATGAGTAGGTAAATCAGCATGCAATGGTATTGCTTCTGGCCACTGAGTGTCATGCATTTCACTGTGCGTTCTAGCGTAGGGATGTAGATGTAGACGAGTATGCTTTGTATTCATAGTCACTAGAGCATTCTTCCTTGCAAAAGCTAAAAATGCGACAGTAGTTGCGCAACTGTCTTCGCATTGTATCAACAGTCACTACAACAGTTACATTTTGGATTGTATTGGATTGTGTGGGGGAAGATACCAAACAGCGAGGTCATCGGTCTCACCGGATTAGGGAAGGAAGTCGGCCGTGCTCTTTCAAAGGAAATGTTGTGACTTGGCAAGACAGCCAAGCCACTAGGAGGTAGCCGAAAGGCACGCGTTTAAGCTCACGCAGGCTGGCGTGAGGTCAGGAACAGGTAAAGTAATAGAGACTAGCAAATACAGTACGTAGCTGCTGGAATACTTAACTTTAATGCATAATTGGTGAACATCGGTCTGACGGTACATGCATCACAAGATAAGTAGCAAATGATAATGGCGCCTTGCTAGGTACGACAGTGCACTTATCGGCTCATTTGCCGAGACGATAGTTAGCATAGCGTTCAGCTACGAGAGCGTAATTTGTCAGCGAACCATCGCTAGCAAAGTCGGCTGTACAACTGGGGCGAGTGCTAGGACGCCTCTCTAGACCTGCCGTGTGGCGGCGCTCGGTCTGCAATCACTGACAGTGGCGACACGCGGGTTCGACGTATACTGACGGACCGCGGCCGATTTAAAGGCTACCACCTAGCAAGTGTGGTGTCTGGCGGTGACACCACAGGAACCATCCCGGCATTTGCCTGTAGCGATTTAGGGAAATCACGAAAAACCTAAATCAGGGTGGCCGGACGCGGGATTGAACCGTCGTCCTCCCAAATGCGAGTCCAGTGTGCTAACCACAGCGCCACCTCGCTCAATAGTTACATTTTAACCGAACTGAATAAAAATTTCGATGGCCTTCATTAAATCCGAGAGTACGAAACCGATGCTATCAAAAATAACGTAGAACACGATTCATTTAGATGTAGCAGTTCACGTGCGTTGAGCCGTGCGCGGCTCGTGTTCGTCCCGTTTATTGTTTGTCATCTTCTATTACGGTACTGCCGCCTCGTTTTCTTATTCCATTTACTGGTGTCGCTAACTTCCTGCTTTACCTGCGCTGAGTCGCAGCAGCAGCGCTTGCCGATAAGTGCACTGGCGTACCGTCTCTGGAGCGACCGATAGTATTTCCGGGTCGTCGTGTGTCTGGTGTGTGTTTGGAGCTCACTCAGCCGGACGCAGTAGCAGTGAAGTCGGGGACGGAGTGCCCGTGAGGTGCGGACAGCCAGTGCTCGCCGGCCGCTGGCGACACACCTGCACTGTGCGACGGAGGGAGATTGGAGCGGGACGGCCGTTGGTTGGTCGTCTCATCGGGCGATGTGTATTTGGTCTTTGGACCGTTTCTGGGCCTCGTCATTTGGTCATCGTGCTGGACGTCATGTCGGTTCCTTCGTGGCGCAGAGATGTCGTGGCCTGTGGGCAAGAGTTACCTCTGCATGGATGGGTCCGAGCCAGTGTGCCCGGGTCGCCGTGTCTCCGAGTTCCGAACGGACATCGAGTTGAGTCGGGTTGGAACTGCTGTCAGCTTCGGACAGCCAAGACTCGCCAGACCGTCGCCGACACTCGTGGCTTGAGTGGGAACGACCTGAGTTGGTTGGTTGTTCGGTTGGTCGTCTCATCGGGTGACGTGTACTTGGTCGCCGACCGCTTGTGGAAACTCACTGTGTGCCGCATTGACTCGTCCCTGTTGTTCCACAGTGATTGCTTTTACGACTGTTCAAATTCTTGTGCAAGTGTGTTTACGTCGATCCGTGTGTAGCTTCTGTGATTTCCACTGAGCACATGAACGCTGTCTGCGTACTGCAATAGGCAGTTGGTCGGTTGCGACAGAGGGAACTGATTAGGTTGTTGGTTGGTTCTTCAGCCGTCCCTAGGTCGTGTTGTCACCCGATTGTTTAGTGTTACTATTGGCTGCCTCAATCACGTAAAACTGTGGTTAGAGTTCCTCCCCAGGCCGACCCTTGGAACAGTTCTGAGCACCACTTTCTGATTGTCATTTTATTTGGTCGTATGTACTGTGCCAGGCCTTCAGCCGCATATTAATATTGTCTGTTTTATGTTTACTATATGGCCTTCAGCCGAACTTGATGATAACTATTTTAAGATTAGGCCTTCAGCCGTGTTTTGTTTGAAGTTCTTGTTGCTCTGGTTTTAGGCCTTTAGACTCGTTTGTTTCAGAATCTGTGACTAGACCTAAAGAGGTCGAACATCAGCGATACATCGTGTAATCGGAAATTTTTGTACAGTGGTAGGGGAGAGTGCCACAAAAATGTACTAAATATCATCACTGGGGAGGGATGAGTGTTGGGGGTGGAAGTGCATTTGAAGGGCATTCTTGTATCTTTATCTTGATGTAACTCGAAAACCGTGGCCTCCAGCGAAAATGTGTCTTCGTAAATAATTTACCAACATTAAACTTCCTACAAAAATTTCCTATTCATGTTTTTTTTTTTTCTGAAAGACTAATAGTTTGTGCGTAACGAGCGAGAGAATATGAGAATCACGCGTGCGTGTTTTGAGGGCCAGGGTTAACATTGCGGGTTGCATAAAACAATATCGATAGGGGCAACTGTATCACTCTGCGTATTATTTTTAGTTTTATCTTAACCATTTCTTAGTGTAAAACGTTCACAAGAGCAGAAACTACCAGTCTGGATGGATTGCTGTCCGGTTACTAGTATTTATATGTTTCAGTTAAGATACTGCAACAGCCGTAAATGAGAAGAGACCGATCTACGAAACAAGTTGAAACTGTTCCCAAGCTGCGACATTGTCTGCATTTAACATTTGACGATGCCACTATGGCTGCAGTACATTAGGACTTTTTTATAAAACAGATCTGATGATGGTCATTATATACCGAAACCAGTGATCTGTTAACAAAAAGTCAGTGACCACAGACGTCAATTAAAGGAAACTTATTGAAACTGCTCCGTCTGTTTCCGCATCGACCGCCACCTGCTATTGAAATGAGCGCAGGTAATCAGGACCCCGGGCAGTTGGGACCGAAATGCAGGCCTGGACAATGCGGTGTCCGGCATCCCAGAGCGCGCAGTCTCGCCATTGTGTTTCCCCCACCAGCCTTCTGATCGTCGCCGGGCGGCTATTCTGTCCACGGGCTCCAGCGCCATTGTTCACAACTTGCAGCGCTGGAATGCAGCATACCGATGCTGCCGGCTCGTCTCTCCGAGTTACGCTCATTTTTTCGTGAACAGTAATGCCCCCGACGGTACAGTCCACAGTTTCAGAAAAATTGTATGATTTATTCAAATGGCTTCAAATGGCTCTGAGCACTATGGGACTCAACATCTTAGGTCATAAGTCCCCTAGAACTTAGAACTACTTAAACCTAACTAACCTAAGGATATCACACACACCCATGCCCGAGGCAGGATTCGAACCTGCGACCGTAGCAGTCCCGCGGTTCCAGACTGCAGCGCCAGAACCGCTAGACCACCGCGGCCGGCATTTATTCAAGAGAAAGAGACTCACTTACTGAGGAAGTGAGCAACGCCTTGGATCACTTCTGCCCTGATGAAAGACGTTATTCGGCTTGGAATCGGTTGACAGAATTGTTGAATGTCTTCGTGAGAGACATCGTGCCAAATTCTGTCCAGTTTGCGCATTAGATCATCAGAACTCCAAGCTGGTTGGCGGACCTGCCCATGATGCTGCAAACGTTTTCAACCGGGGAGAGATCCAGAGAACTTGTTGGCAAAAGTAGGATTCGGAGAGCATGAAGACAAGCAGTAGAAACCCTCGCCTTGTGCAAAAAAATGGCTCTAAGCACTATGGGACTTAACATCTGAGGTCATCAGTCCCCTAGACTTAGAACTACTCAAACCTAACTAACCTAAGGATATCACACACATCCATGCCCGAGGCAGGATTCGAACCTGCGACCGTAGCAGTCCCGCGGTTCCAGACTGCAGCGCCAGAACCGCTAGACCACCGCGGCCGGCATTTATTCAAGAGAAAGAGACTCACTTACTGAGGAAGTGAGCAACGCCTTGGATCACTTCTGCCCTGATGAAAGACGTTATTCGGCTTGGAATCGGTTGACAGAATTGTTGAATGTCTTCGTGAGAGACATCGTGCCAAATTCTGTCCAGTTTGCGCATTAGATCATCAGAACTCCAAGCTGGTTGGCGGACCTGCCCATGATGCTGCAAACGTTTTCAACCGGGGAGAGATCCAGAGAACTTGTTGGCAAAAGTAGGATTCGGAGAGCATGAAGACAAGCAGTAGAAACTCTCGCCTTGTGCAAAAAAATGGCTCTAAGCACTATGGGACTTAACATCTGAGGTCATCAGTCCCCTAGACTTAGAACTACTCAAACCTAACTAACCTAAGGATATCACACACATCCATGCCCGAGGCAGGATTCGAACCAGCGACCGTAGCAGTCCCGCGGTTCCAGACTGCAGCGCCAGAACCGCTAGACCACCGCGGCCGGCATTTATTCAAGAGAAAGAGACTCACTTACTGAGGCAGTGAGCAACGCCTTGGATCACTTCTGCCCTGATGAAAGACGTTATTCGGCTTGGAATCGGTTGACAGAATTGTTGAATGCCTTCGTGAGAGACATCGTGCCAAATTCTGTCCAGTTTGCCCATTAGATCATCAGAACTCCAAGCTGGTTGGCGGACCTGCCCATGATGCTGCAAACGTTTTCAACCGGGGAGAGATCCAGAGAACTTGTTGGCAAAAGTAGGATTCGGAGAGCATGAAGACAAGCAGTAGAAACTCTCGCCTTGTGCAAAAAAATGGCTCTAAGCACTATGGGACTTAACATCTGAGGTCATCAGTCCCCTAGACTTAGAACTACTCAAACCTAACTAACCTAAGGATATCACACACATCCATGCCCGAGGCAGGATTCGAACCAGCGACCGTAGCAGTCCCGCGGTTCCAGACTGCAGCGCCAGAACCGCTAGACCACCGCGGCCGGCATTTATTCAAGAGAAAGAGACTCACTTACTGAGGAAGTGAGCAACGTCTTGGATCACTTCTGCCCTGATGAAAGACGTTATTCGGCTTGGAATCGGTTGACAGAATTGTTGAATGCCTTCGTGAGAGACATCGTGCCAAATTCTGTCCAGTTTGCGCATTAGATCATCAGAACTCCAAGCTGGTTGGCGGACCTGCCCATGATGCTGCAAACGTTTTCAACCGGGGAGAGATCCAGAGAACTTGTTGGCAAAAGTAGGATTCGGAGAGCATGAAGACAAGCAGTAGAAACTCTCGCCTTGTGCAAAAAAATGGCTCTAAGCACTATGGGACTTAACATCTGAGGTCATCAGTCCCCTAGACTTAGAACTACTCAAACCTAACTAACCTAAGGATGTCACACACATCCATGCCCGAGGCAGGATTCGAACCTGTGACCGTAGCAGCAGCGCGGTTTCAGACTGAAACTTCTAGAACCGCTCGTCCACAGCGACCGGCAGACTTTATTGTCTACATGAACTTTTTTATTTTGTTTTCCATTAATCGACTTTTTATGTTGTTCACATATTGCAACTTATTTTCACGCTAGTTATGGCCATAGAAACGTGGTCTTTTTCGAATGTGGTTCCTGGCACAATGCGATTCTAGTATCTGCAATCAGAGGTGTTTGTTAATCCTTTCTTTTGAGTTCTTCTGGTGACATTTTCATAAAAACTATCATCCTCTAACACATAGTTCTTTACAAGTCAAATACCAATTTTCATAAATTTAACATTTATATACATTTTAATATAACGAAATGTTTTCATAAAATTTTTCATTCCCTATTTCATCCCCTTAAGAGCTGAATTTCCAAAAAAAAAAAAAAAAAGATCCTGAACACGTTTTTTTTTTGTTTTGACGAAGAAATCAAATGAAAATATTCAAAGATTTGGTTTAAAAAATGCATTCGTTATTAAATGTTTCCATACAAACTTTCATGGTTCAAATGGCTCTGAGCACTATGGAACTTAACGCCTGAGGTCATCAGTCCCCTAGAACTTAGAACTACTTAAACCTAACTAACCTAAGGACATCACACACATCCATGCCCGAGGCAGGAATCGAACCTGCGACCGTAGCGGTCGCGCGGTTCCAGACTGTAGAGCCTAGAACCGCTCGGCCATCCCGGCCGGCTCGAGAGTATCCACACACCCTCAAAAAGATACGTGTTTCATATTAGGTGCATTGTGCTGCCACCTACTGCCAGGTACTCCATATCCCCACTAGTCATTAGACATTGTGAGAGAGCAGAATCGGGCGCTCCTTGTCACTCACGAATCTCGAACGTGGTCAGGTGATTGGGTGTCACTTGCGTCATACCTCTGTATACGGGGTTTCCCCACTCCTAAACAGACCTGGGTCCACTTTTTCCGATGTGATAGTGAAGTGGATAAGCGAAGGGGCACGTACAGCACAAAAGCGTACAGGCTGACCTCGTCTGTTGACTGACAGAGACCGCCATCAGTTGTAGAGGGTCGTAATGTATAATAGCCAGACATCTATAACGACCATCAAAAGGAATTCCAAACTGCATCAGGATCCACTGCAAGTACTATGACAGGCGGGAGGTGAGAAAACTTGGATTTCACGGTAAAGCGGATGCTCATAAGCCACACATCACGCCGGTAAATGTCAAACGACACTTCCCTTGGTGTAAGGAGTAAACATTGGACGACTGAACGGTGGAAAAACGTAGTGTGGAGTGAGGAATCACTCTATACAATGTGGCGATCAGATGGCAGGGTGTGGGTACGGTGAATGCTCTGTGAGCGTCATCTGCCAGCGTGTGTAGTGCCAACAGTAAAATTCAGAGGCGGTGGTGTTATGGTGTGGTCGTGTTTTTTGTGGAGGGGCCTGCACCCACTGTTGTTTTGCGTGGCACTATCACAGCACAGGCCTACATTGATGTTTTAAGCACCTTCTTGCTTCGCACTACTGAACAGTAATTCCGGGGATGGCTGTTGTAACTTTCAACACGATCGAACACCTGTTCATAATGCACGGCCTGTGGCATTTCCAAAAACAGACTTGGCTTTAAAAACCGTTTCATGGTGAAACATTTTCATAAAACTTTTCAACGTCTAGTTCACCCCGTTAGGGGTTGAATTAACAAAAACACTGAAACGCGTAGTTCCTTATTTCTGTCCGAGAAACAAAAAAGAAATTTTCGTTGTTGTAGCTTCAAACCTGCCGTAATAGCTAGATATATAAAAATACTTTTCATCCAGTATCTTACCATCAGGGATGAAATTGCGAAACAGCCTTTCTTAAACTATGCCCACAGTACAGGATCAAATTACTCCCAAAATTTCAAATTTCTACCTTTAGCGTTTAGGGCTGACAATGATGAATCCGTCATTTGGGCAGTCCGGACATTTCCTTTCATATACAGAAATTTCAGAAGTAGTAAAAGTTAGTTTAACTTACTGATGCGCCACAGCTCTGTTATCTGTACATAAAGCACGCTTAGCTAGTATGTACGATCGTTAAAAGTGTTCCACCGATCGAGGTGGCTCAGTGGTCAGCACACTGGATTCGTATTCGGGAGGGTGGCGGTTCAAATCTGCATCCGACCATCCAGTTGCGGGAGTTCCTTACATCATTCCAGAAAAATTCTGCGATTGTTCCTTTAAGAGGGCACGGCCGATTTCCTTAACCATCCTTGAAACCATGGAGCTTATTCTCCGACTCTAATGACCTCGATGTTGACGAGACTTTAAAGCCTAATCCACCTTCTTTCCTTCTAAAAGCATCGCGAACTGGTCGGCCATATTCATCGAGGGAGGTAAAGCAAGCCATGTTCAAAAGAACGCAGAACCCCCAAGATTGGCAAAGTTTCACAGAAGCTCGATAATTTAGAGCGAGCTTCAATGCGAGATGCTTCGAACAGTTTCCACTGTGTCTCGAATTCTGGCACAAAAACAAAAGAGATTCTGGTCTCACGTAAATATACACCAGCGGCAAGATGCAATCAATAGGCACACTGGGCGTAGGCAATGGTGATGTTACTGAAGCAGTGCCTCTAAATTAGAAACACCAAACACAGTTTTCCGAAATTCCGTCAACAAAGAAGAAGAAGTAAATATTTCAGAATTGACATCAAGAACAACTGCACACACGAGTAACTTAAAAGTAGACACTCTCGGTGTAGCAAAGCCGCTTAAATCAATTAATAAAAGCAAGGGATCCGGTCCAGATTGCATATGAGCCTGGTTCCTTTCAAAGACTACTGACACAATAGCTCCATACCTAGCAATAATATACAACCGTTCGCTCTTCGAAATACTCATACCGAAAGACAGGAAAGCTGGACATGACACATCAATTCCCAAGAAAGGAAATAAGAGAAATCCTCTGAAAGAATCATATCGCTGACGTCTATTTGCATTAGGGTTTTGGAACGTTTACTGTGCTCGAACATTATTATTTACCTCGAAGAAAACGATTTACTGACAAATAACCAACAAGGATTCAGAAATTGTCGTTCTTGTGAAACGCAACTAGCTCTTTATTCTCACGAAGTAACATAAGCTGTCGACAGGGGATGTCAGATTTATTCCATATTCTTAGATTTCCAGAACGCTTTTGACAAAGTGCTACTGCTATGGAGTATCGTCGCAGTTGTGCGGCTGATTTCGTGATTTCCTATGAAAAAATTCACAGTTGGTAGTTGTTGTGGGCTGGCAGGAGAGCCAACCCGTATGAATATAGGAAGCCGAAAGGCACGCGTTTTAGCTCACGCAGGCTGGCGTGATGTCTGGAACAGGACAAGGAAATTAGAATATAGAAAAACGGACGTAGCTGGTGGAATACTTAACTTTAATCCGTTAAAGGTGAACGTCGGTCTGACGGTACATGATTAACAAGATCAATAGCAACTGATAATGGCGCCTTGCTAGGTCGTAGCAAATGACATAGCTGAAGGCTATGCTATCGTCTCGGCAAATGAGGACGTATTTTGTCAGTGAACCATCGCTAGCAAAGTCGGTTGTACAACTGGGGCGAGTGCTAGGAAGTCTCTCTAGACCTGCCGTGTGGCGGCGCTCGGTCTGCAATCACTGATAGTGGAGACACGCGGGTCCGACGTATACTAACGGACCGCGGCCGCTTTAAAGGCTACCACCTAGCAAGTGTGGTGTCTGGCGGTGACACCACAGTAGTAACTGACGGAAACTCATGGAGTAAAACAAGGAAGTGCTATACAGCCTATGCTGTTCCTGATCTACATAAAAGACACAGCGAACAATGTGAGCAGGCCGCTTACACCCAAATTTCCAGATGTCAGACAGCTGATCGGTACCAAATGTTGTGTGTCGATAGGGTATCAACCAAAAGACCGATTTAGTTCGTGGTGTGCGCTGTCGTCCCGTAGAACATGCGTAAACCGTAATTAAAAGTAACGCCTAAACTACGGAGAACAGGAGGAGCCTGTCTGCGAGGCAGTACACATAAGGTCTTTGGTATGTGATTTGGTAGTGGGTCAGATAGCCCTAAAAAAGGTTCCGAATTGGAAACTCACTGATTGCGATTTTTTTAACAGTTTGTGCGTGAAATAGTTATGTGGGAGCACATTTTTCTGTCATGTAAAAGGACGACTCACAGTTGTAGCAATGTTCTTTTGACAGCCTGCTTTCCCTTCGTTAGTTGAAAGCAGGAACCTACAGCGTACATTTGTAAAGACATTATGTCATCAAAAGTGTCCGGACACCTGGCAGAAAATGACTTACAAGATCGTAGCGCCCTCCATCGGTAATGCTGGATTTCAGGATGGTGTTGGCCCATCCGTGGCCTTGATGACAGCTTCCATTCTCGCAGGCATACGTTAAATCAGGTGCTGGAAGGTTTCTTGGGGAATGGCAGCCCATTCTCCACGGAGTGCTGCACTGAGGAGAGGTATCGATGTCGGTCGGTGAGGCCTGGCACGAAGTCGGGATTCCAAAACATCTCAAAGATGTTGTATAGCATTCAGGTCAGGACTCTGTGCAGGTCAGTTCATTACAGGGATGTTATTGTCGTGTAACCACTCCGCCACAGGCCGTTCATTATGAACAGGTGTTCGATCGTGTTGAAAGTTACAATAGCCATCTCCGGAATTACTGTTCAGTAGTGCGAAGCAAGAAGGTGCTTAAAACATCAATGTAGGCCTGTGATGTGATAGTGCCACGCAAAACAACAGTGGGTGCAAGCCCCTCCACAAAAACACGACCACACCATAACACCACCGCCTCTGAATTTTACTGTTGGCACTACACACGCTGGCAGATGACGCTCACAGAGCGTTCACCGTACCCACACCCTGCCATCTGATCGCCACATTGTGTAGAGTGATTCCTCACTCCACACTACGTTTTTCCACCGTTCAGTCGTCCAATGTTAATGCTCCTTACACCAAGGGAAGTGTCATTTGACATTTACCGGCATGATGTGTGGCTTATGAGCATCCGCTTGACCGTGAAATCCAAGTTTTCTCACCTCCCGCCTAGTTGTCATAGTACTTGCAGTGAATCCTGATGCAGTTTGGAATTCCTTTTGATGGTCTTTATAGATGTCTGGCTATTATACATTACGACCCTCTACAATTGTTGGCGGTCTCTGTCAGTCAACAGACGAGGTCGACCTGTACGCTTTTGTGCTGTACGTGTCCCTTCACTTTTCCACTTCACTATGACATCGGAAAAAGTGAACCCAGGGCTGTTTAGGAGTGTGAAAACCCCGTATACAGAGGTATGACGCAAGTGACACCCAATCACCTGACCACGTTCGAGATCCGTGAGTGACACAGAGCGCCCGATTCTGCTCTCTCACAATGTCTAATGACTAATGGGGATATGGAGTACCTGGCAGTAGGTGGCAGCACAATGCACCTAATATGAAACACACATCTTTTTGAGGGTGTGTGGATGCTTTCGAGCCGGCCGGGATGGCCAAGCTGTTCTAGGCTCTACAGTCTGGAACCGCGCGACCGCTACGGTCGCAGGTTCGATTCCTGCCTCGGGCATGGATGTGTGTGATGTCCTTAGGTTAGTTAGGTTTAAGTAGTTCTAAGTTCTAGGGGACTGATGACTTCAGGCGTTAAGTTCCATAGTGCTCAGAGCCATTTGAACCATAGTTTTGATCACATAGTGTATGCATATAAAAGTACTCTAGAGGTTTGCTACTTTCAATTTACGAAGCGAAAGCAGGCTGCCAAAAGAACACTGCTACAATTGCGATACGTCCTTTTACATGTCAGAAAAATGTTCTCCCATGTAACAATTTCATGCGTAAACTGTTCAAAAATTGCCACCAGTGGGATTAGAAGTCGAGACATATAATATGACGAATTGAAGCTCTACCAATTTGCATACCAGAGATGTTCCCGTTAAAGACTCACGGATAACGTTTTCCTGTGTTCCGTAGTCCTGGCGTTACTTTTAATTAAAGTTTACGAATGTTGTATTACGGGAAAGCACACGACACGAACGACATCGGTCTTTTGGTTGATACTCTATCGAGATACAGCTCTTGGTACCGATTTCAGTGTCTGACATCTGGAGGTTTTGGTGTTAGATTCTTTGTAGATGCCGCTGTTATTTATCGTGTTGTTAAGTGATCAGATGATCAAAAGTAATAGAAAAATATTTAGTGAAGATCTCTCTATTGTGCGTAAAGTAAAAAGATTAACTCTAAACAATGAAAAATGTGAAGTTCTCCACACGAGTACTAAACGGAATCCTCTAAATGTCGATTACACAATGTAAATCATACAAATACAGGTGTAAAAGCTGTGAGGTCAGCGAAATACTTCACTATCGCAATTACCAATAACTTAAACTGGAACGATCACATAAATAATTTGGTGGGGAAAGCAAACGAAAGACTACGATTTGTTGACAGAGTCAAAAAATGCCGAATGCCAACTACGGAGTTCTGTTGAGCGTTTAGGGATCCCCGTTAGACAGGATTTGCGTAGGACATCGAAAAATTCAAAAGAATGGCAGCTCGGTTTGTATTACCGGGAAATTAGGGGATAGAGTGTCACGGATATGTAAGCGAATTGGTGTGGCAATCAGCAAAAGAAAGGCGTTTTTCTTTGCGGCAGGATCTTCTCGTGAAATGTCAATCAGTATCTTTCTCCTCAGAGTGTGAAAATATTGTGCTGGCGCCCACCTATTAGGTGTGCAACTTTGCTTCCGCCGTTTTGCAATAGACGGCTGTAGCGGCAAGTGGGGTTCAGGTGGTTGGTCATACAATAAGCTTAGGCATCTGTAAACATAATGCCATAAAAATATTAGTCGAATTGTGATTGCATCATAAGGTTATTCTCGATTAAGTACGTCACCTTACGTACCCATTTCTCGCCTTCTGCGGGTAGTTTTAATTTTCTGTTTTAACATGAAGAAATCAGCGGCTGTGGCTCTTAAAAGGTTGGGTAAGACCAATGGTGAGCGAACTATTAGTGGAATAACGTGCAGATAATGTTTTCAACAGCTTAAGAACAGTCACTTTGATGTCAGACGGGCGTGGTGGTGGAAGACAGTATGTTTTCGTAGCTACTGAAACAGGCGAAGACAGTCACAGGATATCATTATCTAAAGCAATTGATGCGTTCGAGCCCAGCACTGAAACACAAACGGCCACAATACAGCGATGGACACGTAAAGGTAATTTTGCTGCTGGTCAGTGCTCGACCCCATGTCGCAAAATCCGTCAAAATATACATGGAAACGTTGAAATGAGAAGTCCTATTCCTCCTGCCGTATTCTCCGTGCGTCGTTCTGTCTGACTACCACCTTTTTCGATCAGTGGCATACAGTGTGGCTGACGAGCAGTTCCCATCATATAAACAAGTGCAAAAATGTATCCATTCATGGTTCCTCACAGTTCTTCCACCATGGGATTCATATGCTACCCGAAATATGGGAGAATGTAGTGGCCAGAGATGGGAAATACTATGAATCATAATTTTTTGTAATTTTTTCACAATAAAGCCCCGAACTTCGACAAAAAACTGTGGAAGCAAAGTTGTAGACATAGTACATACGGACAAATAATAATGATGATAAAATAAAAGAAATAAGGACTCGCACGGAAAGATTTAAGAGTTCGTTTTTCCTGCGCGCTGTTCGAGAGTGGAACAGTAGAGAAACAGCTTGAAGGTGGTTCGATGAACCCTCTGCCAGGCGCCGAACTGTGAATTGCAGAGTAATATTGTGGATGTTGATAAAGGTGTAACCATGTGCCGTGAGGGAAAGTGTGCTAAATCACATTTAGACGTCTTCTTTCGAACGAAACGTCTGCAGATTCTGGCACTGTGTTCCGCAAGTGGTTTCTGATTCGTGTGAAGGGACGGAGACGCATTCACGTCCTCTACGTGAAGACGCCGCTGAGCGGACGTGCCATATGGATCAGGCACCGGGAGCCCAACTGATTGCCATTCGACGCGCGCGTCCTTCATAATTCATGAGATTTTAATCTCGGAGAAAAAATTTATTCCATCAAGCCTTTCCCTCTCTATCATCGTGCCCTGTGATGGATCGCCTCGCGGGTTATAAAGACCGTGACTGCGAAAAGTGTCTCCCACGCGGGTGCGCTAGGGCCTGGTGGCAGATGTGAACGGCCAATCCACTGCCGAAAGCCACGGCTGCTCTAGAGGCGTCTACAAAACTCTTATGTCAGTGTCTAGAAATGACTGACGGGCATAAAACAATTTCGCTCGAGGATGACACGACTTTATTAGTGGAAGTAAAGAACTGAAAGTCTTCAGTGTGTCAGATCGGTAAACATTTCTGTATCTGGGGATGAACATGTCTGCGACTCTTCTGTGATTACAGTAACTGTGAAAGGAACCGTCTTACCCGTAAGTTCCATGGGTTGTTTATTTCTTCACTGATGGCTAGTTTTGTACTACACGTCCGTTATCAAATCATCCATGTACTCAAGTCTTGCGTTACAAGGAGACTTGCATTATAGGCCACGAAACATGTACAAGAGGCGCTATAGAACGTAGATGTACATCGTTGTATGTCAGAACTTCACAGTATTTTTTGATCTATAAAAAGAGTTGCACGACGTAAAAAGTGCAAGATATTCCAAATTGAGACAAAAATGAATATGACACGGGGAATGAAGATTTATACGCAATCTATACAAACGCCGGGATGAGAATAGGCATAAGCATATATTGGCGGTAGGCTTCTCTAAATTGTGCTAATAACTGCTCCAAATGAGGTTTGTAATACCACAACTCTTCTAATACATTCTGATGCATTTATTTGGTTCCCATAGAATGTCCCTCCATGTTTGTCATTTCGAGCGTCGGTATCAGGAACCAGGAAATCAAGCCGCAGACTGTCAGGGTAATGTCGAATGTGTTCCCAGTTTTCATAAAAAAATTAACGCTGACATCAGCTGAAACAATACGCTTTTCTTTAAAATGTTATATTGCCTTTCCTCTTACAGAAGCTTAGTGTTACGATAAGATTAGAAGAACAACAATGAAGTGCTTCGATTAAAAGGTGCGTAAGGGACGTAGTCTTTCGCCCGTAATGTTCAATCTATACATCGAAGAACCAATGACGGAAATAATAGAAGGGATAAAGAGTGCGATTTAAATTCGGGGTGGAAAGATATCAGAATTAGGATTCGCGGATGGCCTTGCCTTCCTCAGTGAAAGTGAGGACGTGATATTTGAGTGAGCTGTCTAATGAGAACATAATAGGTATTGAGGGGAAACCGACGACAGAAGAAATTTGTGAAGAGTAGCGGCCGGCCGCTGTGACCGAGCGGTTCTAGGAGCTTCAGTCCGGAACAGCGCTGCTGCTATGGTCGCAGGTTCGAATCCTGCCTCGCGTATGGTTAGTTAGGTTTAAGTAGTTCTGCGTCTAGGGGACTGATGACCTCAGATGTTAAGTTTCATACCGCTTAGAGCCGTTTGAACCATTTTATTTCTTTTTTTTTTTTTGATTGCATGATGCCTACCTCTACTTAGAACGTACAAACCTCAGACCTCCAGTGTGACAGGCAACTGCATGATTAGTTTCATACTAAAAGTAAGTCTTGTAGACCAGTACAAAAATTATCTTCAACACGATTTTTCACAACCTTGCAAGTCTGCAGAGATGACTAGTCGATTTTGGGATCTACATATTTGTATGGGCAACTTTTTTCCGCAATGAACAGATCTACCCTCAGAAGCCCACTGATAGACATTAGTTTGTAAGCTTATCTGTGGTACCAGACAATAACACTTAAGTGAAAACAAAAATAAGTAGTATTCACCAACGTGCAGTTTTTCTACACTGAAGCGGCAAAGAAATTAGTATACGCATGCTTATTCAAAGATATGTAAACAGGCAGAATATGGTGCTGAGATCGGCCACACCTACATAAGACAAGTGCCTGTTGCAGATGTTCGATCGGTTACTGCTGCTACAATGGTAGGTTATCGAAGTGAGTTTGAACGTGGTGTTACGGCCGGCGGACGAGGGATGGGACACAGCATCTCCAGGGTGCTATGAAGTGGGGTTTTTCCGGTACGACCATTTCACAAGTGTACCGTGAATATCAGGAATCTGGTAAAACAACAAATCTCCGACGCCGCTGCGGCCAGAGAAAGATACTACAAGAACGGGACCAACTAAGACTGAAGAGAATCGTTCAACGTGACAGAAATTCAATTCTTGCACAAACTGCTGCAGATTTCAATTCTAAAAAAATGGCTCTGAGCACTATGGGACTTAACAGCTGAGGTCATCAGTCCCCGAACTTAGGACTTCTTAAACCTAACTAACCTAAAGACATCACACACATCCATGCCTGAGGCAGGATTCGAACCTGCGACCGTAGCGGTCGCGCTTTTCCAGACTGAAGCGTCTAGAACCGCTCGGTCACTGCGGCTGGCTTTCAATTCTAGGCCGTCAACAAGTGTCAATGTGTGAACCATCCAACGAAATATCATCGATATGGGCTTTCGGAGCAGCGGGCCCACTCGTGTACCCTTGATGACTGCACGACACAAAGCTTTACGCCTCGCCTGGATCCCTCAACACTGACATTGGACTGTTGATGACTGAAAACTTGTTGCCTGGTCGGACGTGTCTTTTTTTCAAATTGTATCGAGCGGATGGACGTGTATAGAGACAACCTCATGAATCTATGGATCCTGCATGTTAGCAGGAGACTGTTTAAACGTCACAAAATTAAAGCGTTTTTAGCTTTTGTGGCATGGTGTTTCTCCCTTCATCTCGTATATTCGTAAAACTTGTCCGGTAATTCCAGTAACTGAAGACAGAGTGTATAGTGCTCGTCACGTTCTTTTAGAGACGGAGACACCTCATTTACGAGGGTTGACTGAAAAGTAATGCCTCCACCTTCGTAACTCTTCAACAGTTGGCAGAACTGGTATGAGGCAGGTACTGGCTTCTTACGTAGCCTCTTTTCCACAGCTCTAGTTGGCGGGAAGCCTTAGCGTTGAACGGCTGTGTTGTTAAAGTGTAAAGTATGGAACCCTGCACAGACGGTCGGTTAATGCAATTTAAGCAACGTGCAGTCACTGAATTCTTGGCAGCAGAAGTTATCACTCCTAAGCAGATTCATCAGACAATGGAAACAGTTTATGTTGACTGTGTTGATGTGACTACTATGTGTCGTTGGGCGAGTAAGTTTAAAGATGTTGAGACGGGAACATCTAATCTGCGTGACAAACACAGAGTTGGAAGTCATGTGACAGCAAACACCGAGTTTCACAAGCAAAATGTTGACAGATTGGTTCAGGACGATCGTCGTATCACTCAGAGAGAGATTGCAAGCACATTGGGCATTTCACAAGAATGTGTGAGTCACATTATTGCTTTGCTTGGCTATCGGAAGATGATAACGCCAAACCACACACTTCAAGTGCCACCACAGCAGAACTTCAGAGACTGAATCTCACCACCGTACGGCATCCTCCATACAGTCCAGATTTAGCACCGTCAGACTTCCATCTATTCCCGATAATGAAATACGATCTGCGGGGACATCATTATGCTTCTTACGAAGACGTTAAGAGAACTGTGAGACTGTGGTTGCGGAAACAGAGTGTCAACTTCTTCCGTGACGCCTTCAGAAAACTTGTTCATCGTTGGCAGAAATGTATCCAACTGCCTGGTGATTATGTGGAAAAGTGAATATTGGTAATTAAAGATCATATTCTAAGGATTATTTCTGCGTTTGATTTACTAAAATATTCCCATACAAAGCCAATTAACGAAGGTGGAGGCATTACTTTTCATTCAACCCTCGTACATGCATCTTTTAACAGCAAAATCTGCACTCTAGCACTCGTCGTCGAGGAAAGAGGCATTGTGGTACCCGTCCCGTCCTTGAAGGTTGAAATAAAGCCTACTTCATATATGAAATAGATTCTAACCTAGCCTAATCACTTCGCCCCCATCAAAAACTGACGAAGGGGTTCGGACGCACAGTGATTAAGCTGTCGTCCGACACCGTCGCCAAAGGTCGCTCGGTAACATCGGCCGACCTTTCGCGATAGTGTCTGACGACCGTTGACGGTGAAACTGTGAATACAGCCCAAGGTGTGAGTGCGAGCCAGCTCGCTCGAGCACTAAAGGACACTAAGGAGATCAAATCCATACATAAATCTCTAATTTGTTTTCGCAATTTTAGCTGGAGATAGTGAGATTAAATCAAGGCTATTTGCAGTCAGTACATGTCATGCCGCCCTAACTTCGAACTGCAGGTGAAAAGTGAGACGCGAATAGCGCGTGTGGCGAGGCGCAGGACAGCGTGCAATTTTGTAACTTTGCGGGTCGTAATGGGACCGTGCAAATTGTTACACGACGCGATGGGGACGCGACACGCGCTAGCGTCAGGTCGAGAGGCGATGTGGTTGTGGCACAGTTGCTCGCGCCCCGCCCCATGCTATTGGCCAGCAGAAAAATACAGCTTTGCAGTATACTGAATTTTATTGTCACTGAGTAGTGTTTCAATTTTTCGCCGTTTAAGCGTGCCATATCCTTTCGTTAGTACGTAATAGTATTTGCTAACATATACCTGTATATATAAAATGCATTCAGAACTGCGAATAAAAACAAGCATCAGCTGAAGAATGGAATGACGACTATGAACATCTGTGGCGGACCGGGACCCCAACCAGGATTTCCCGCCCATAGCGATGTGGCCCACCACGAATTCCTCTCCTGTGCATCTTCAGCTCAGAGAAGCACTAGCAACCTACGTCCTCAATTATTGGCTGGATGTATTCCTCTACAGATTCTACCCTCTACAGGCCCCTCTAGTACCGTGGAAGTCATTCCCAGACGTCTTCACAAAATACTTCCTATCATTCTGACCCTTCTCCGTGTCAGTGTTTTCCACATATTTATTTCCTCTCCGATTCTACGCAGAACTTCCTCATTCATTACCTTATCAGTCCACATAATTTTCAATATTCTTCTGGAGCACCACGTCTCAAGTGCTTTAATCCTCCTCCGGTTTTCCCACAGTCCATGTTTCACTACCATACGATACACGAAAGAAGGTTGTATACATGGAAGAACCCTGGACATACCAGAAGGTTTCAGATACAGTATATAATGGTAAGACAGAGGTTTAGGATCCAGCTTTTAAAATGTAAGACATTTCCAGGGGCAGATGTGGACTCTGACCACAATCAATTGGTTATGAACTGTAGACTGAACTGAAGAAACTGCAAAAAGGTGGGAATTTAAGGAGACGGGACCTGGATAAACTGAAAGAACCAGAGGTTGTACAGAGTTTCAGGGAGAGCATAAGGGAACAATTGACAGGAATGGGGAAAAAGAAGTACAGTACAAGAAGACTGGGTAGCTTTGAGAGATGAAGTAGTAAAGGCAGCAGAGGATCAAGTAGATAAAAAGACGAGGGCTGTTAGAAATTCTTGGGTAACAGAAGAGATACTGAATTTAATTGATGAAAGGAGAAAATACAAAAATGCAGCAAGTGAAGCAGGCAAAAAGGAATACAAACGTCTCAAAAATGAGATCGACAGGAAGTGCAAAATGGCTAAGCAGGGATGGCTGGAGGACAAATGTAAGGATGTAGAAGCTTATCTCACGAGGGGTAAGATAGATACTGCCTACAGGAAAATTAAAGAGACCTTTGGAGAAAAGAGAACCACTTATATGAATATCAAGAGCTCAGATGGAAACCCAGTTCTAAGCAAAGAAGGGAAAGCAGAAAGATGGAAGGAGTATATAGAGGATCTATACAGGGGCGATGTTCTTGAGGACAATATTATGGAAATGGAAGAGGATGTACATGTAGATGAAATGGGAGATATGATACTGCGTGAAGAGTTTGACAGGGCACTGAAAGATCTAAGTCGAAACAAGGCTCCGGGAGTAGACAACATTCCATTAGAACTACAGACAGCCTTGGGAGAGCCAGTCCTCACAAAACTCTACCATCTGGTGAGCAAGATTATGAAAGAGGCGAAATTCCCTCCGGCTTTAAGAAGAATTCCAATCTCAAAGAAAGCAGGTGTTGACAGATGTGAAAATTACCGAACTATCAGTTTAATATGTCACAGCTGCAAAATGCTAACGCGAATTCTTTACAGACAAATGGAAAAACTGGTAGAAGCCGACCTCGGGGAAGATCAGTTTGGATTCCGTAGATATTTTGGGACACGTGAGGCAATGCTGACCTTACGACTTGTCTTAGAAGAAAGATTAAGGAAAGGCAAACCTACGTTTCTAGCATTTGTAGACTTAGAGAAAGCTTTTGACAATGTTGACTGGAATACTCTCTTTCAAATTCTGAAGGTGGTGGCGGTAAAATACAGGGAGCGAAAGGCTATTTACAATTTTTACAGAAAGCAGATGGCAGTTACAAGAGTCGAGGGACATGAAAGGGAAGCAGTGGTTGGGAAGGGAGTGTTACAGGGTTGTGGCCTCTCCCCGATGCTATTCAAAAAATGGTTCAAATTGCTCTGAGCACTATGGGACTCAACTGCTGAGGTCATTAGTCCCCTAGAACGTAGAACTAGTTAAAGCTAAGGACATCACAAACATCCATGCCCGCGGCAGGATTCGAACCTGCGACCGTAGCGGTCTTGCGATTCCAGACTGCAGCGCCTTTAACTGCACGGCCACTTCGGCCGGCCCGATGCTATTCAATCTGTATATTGAGCAAGCAGTAAAGGAAACAAAAGAAAAGTTCGGAGTAGACATTAAAATCCATGGAGAAGAAATAAAAACTTTGAGGTTCGCTGATGACATTGTAATTCTGTCAGAGACAGCACTGGACTTGCAAGAGCAGTTGAACGGAATGGACAGTGTCAAGACAAGGATATAAGATGAACATCAACAAAAGCAAAACGAGAATAATTCTATGTAGTTGAATTAAGTCGGGTGATGCTGAGGGAATTAGATTAGGAAATGAGACACTTAAAGTAGTAAAGGAGTTTTGCTATTTGGGAAGCAAAATAACTGATGATGGTCGAAGTAGAGAGGATATAAAATGTAGACTGGCAATGGCAAGGAAAGCGTTTCTGAAGAAGAGAAATTTGTTAACATCGAGTATAGATTTAAGTGTCAGGAAGTCGTTTCTGAAAGTATTTGTATGGAGTGTAGCCATGTATGGAAGTGAAACATGGACAATAAATAGTTTGGACAAGAAGAGAATAGAAGCTTTCGAAATGTGGTGCTACAGAAGAATGCTGAAGATTATATGGGTAGATCACACAACTAATGAGGAGGTATTGAATAGAATTGGCGAGAAGTGGAGTTTGTGCCACAACTTGACTAGGAGAATGGATCGGTTGGTAGGACATGTTCTGAGGCATCAAGGGATCACCAATTTAGTACTGGAGGGCAGCGTGGAGGGTAAAACTTGTAGAGGGAGACCAAGAGATGAATACACTAAGCAGATTCAGAAGGATGGAGGCTGCAGTAAGTACTGCGAGATGAAGAAGCTTGCACAGGATAGAGTAGCATGGAGAGCTGCATCAAACCAGTCTCAGGACTGAAGACCACAACAACAACACGATACAGTGTCGAAACGTACATTCTCATAAATTTCTTCCTCATATTATGGCCTATGTTCGATACTAGTAGACTTCTGTTGGCCAGAAATGCCGATTTGGCCAGTGCTGGTCTGCTTCTGATGTTCAAATTGTTCTGTCCGTCCTTGGTTGTTTTGCTGTCTAGGTAGCAGAATTCATTAACTTCACCTTATTCTTGGCCATCAGTCCTGACGATAAGTTTATTGATGTTCTCATTTCCGCCACTTCTCATTACTTTCGTCTTTCTTCGATTTACTCTCAGTCCATATTCTGTAGTCATTAGACGGTTCATTCCATTCAGCAGATCACATAATTCTTTATCGGTTTCACTCAGAGTAGCAATGTCATAATCGAATCTTAACATTGATGTCCTTTCACCTTGAATTTCAGTTTCACTCCTGAACCTTTCTTTTATTCCCATCATTGCTTCTTCGATGTGTGGGTTAAACAGTAGGAGCGAGAGTCTACATCCCTCTCTTACAACTTTTATAATCCAAATACTTCGTACTTGGTCGTCCACTCTTATCATTCCCTTGTACGTATCGTATGTTACACGTCTCTCCGTATAGCTTATCCCCATCTTTCTGAAAGTTTCGAACATCTTGCATATTTTTCTAGGACAGAAAATCTTATAAACGTGTCTGGATGTTTCTTATGTATTGCTTCCATTATTGACGGCAGCGTCAGAATTACCTCTATGATATCTACTATCCTAAAGTCAGACGATCGTTATGTAACACATGATAAGTTTTCTTTTCCATTCTTTCGTATATTATCGTTTTCAGCAACTTGGATGCGTTAGCTGTTAAGCTGATTGTACAATAATTCTCGCACTTGTCTGCTTTTGCAGTATTCGGAATTTTGTGGATGATATTTTTCCGAAAGTCAGATGGCATGTCGCCAGACTATCGCATGTCGCCGGACTCATACATTCTACACACCAACGTGAGTAGTCGTTTTGTTGCCACTTTCGCCAATCTACACCTTCATCTACGTCTATGCTGTGGAAACCACCCGGAGGTGTGTGGGGGATTGTGCCTCCCACTGTACCAGTTCTTAGTGCTTCTTCTCAAGAACGACTGTTTGAATGCAGTAATTGTTTCAGTCTTATCCTCACCATCCCTATGTTAGCGATATGTAGGTGGTTGCAGTATATTCGTAGAGTAATCATTTAAAGCCGCTTCTTGAAACTTTGTTAGTAGACTTTCTCGAGATACTTTACCCCCGTCTTCAAGAGTCTGGCATTTCACTTCCTTCAGTATCACTGTGATATTATCCTATGGATTAAACGAGCCAGTGACTATTCGTGCTGCCCTCCCCTGTATACATTCAATGTCCCCTGTTAGTCTTATCTGGTATGGGTCCCACACACTTGAGCAATGTTTGAGGATGTGTCACATGAGTGATTTGTTAGGAATCTCTTTTCTAGAGTGATTGCACTTCGCCTGTATTCTACCCATAAACAAAGTCTACCACCTGGTTTATCCACGACTGAACCTATGTGATCATTCCATTTCATATCCCTACAAAGTGTTACACTCAGATATTTGTATGAGTTGGCCGATTCCCAGAGTGAGTCACTGATACTATAGCCGCAGGATACTATTTTTTTTTTCGTTTTGTAGGATGTAAAATTTTAAATTTCTGAACATTCAGAGGAAATTGCCAACCTATGCACCATGTTAAAACCTTAGCAAGACGTGACTAAATATTTATGTAGCTTCTCTCAGACACTACTTCATTATAGATAACTGCATCCCGCAGTGATTTTAGAAATTCTGATGGAATGTTACCTGCCTGATTTGATCGCAAGTTCTCCAAAGCACTTTTAAATTCTGATTCTAATACTGGATTTTCTACAAATCGTCTCGTGTTTCTTCTACTATAAAATCAGATAAATCTTCCCCCTTAGAGAGGCCTTCAAAGTACTCTTTCCACCTATCAGCGCTCTCTTCTGCATTTAGAAGTGGAATTCCTGTTGCAGTCTTAATGTTAGCACCCTTGTTTTTAATTCCATCGAAGGTTCCTCTGACCTCCCTTTATGCTAAGTCAGTCCCTCTAATAATAATTTGTTTTTCGATTTCTACACATTTTTCCATGCAACTACGTCGCATTAACTTCTCATGGTTCGGATTCACAGACATACAATATTTCTTAAAAGACATCATAGTCGCCGTTGACTGTATGAAATATTTATTGTTGCGATTGCAATTTCGACATTAGGGTCATTTTCAGGTAACACTGCAAAAGTTACATTCTGTCAGATTATAAGACTATCTGACATGAGTACATGTCGTCGTCAAAATGCAGCCTTTTGATTGCGAGACTCCCACAAGATCCAGTGAGTATGACACTTATTACATTGTAAAGTGTTGTTAAATATGTAACATGATCCAATGAGTACGACACTTATTACATCGTACGACACTTATTACATCGTAAAGTGTTGTTAAATATGTAACAAGATCCAATGAGTACGACACTTATTACATCGCAAAGTGTTGTTAAATATGTAAAAAGATCCAATGAGTACGACACTTATTACATCGTATGACACTTATTACATCGTAAAGTGTTGTTAAATATGTAACAAGATCCAATGAGTACGACACTTATTATATCGTACGACACTTATTACATCGTAAAGTGTTGTTAAATATGTAACAGGATCCAATGAGTACGACACTTATTACATCGTACGACATTACATCGTAAAGTGTTGTTAAATATGTAATAAGTGTCGTACTCGTCGGATCTTGTGGGACTCTCGCAATCAAAAGGCTGCATTTTGACGACGACATGTACTCGTGTGAGATAGTCTTATATTCTGACAATGTAACTTTTGCAGTGTTACTTGAAAATGACCCTAAGGTCGAAATTGCAATCATGAGAATAAATATTTCATACAGTCAATGGTATAATGGTCGCCTAGTCGTAGATATTGCTATAATCGCACTATTTCACTCCTATTTACGGAGCTTGTTAGCACTTGATGTTAGGTTTGCACCATTAAAATGCATTGTGGTAATCGCTGCTGCTTTGCTGGATCGCTGCTGTGTCTCGATGCTAATGCTGGCTCTAAATCTGGTTGTCTAGCGATAAAAAGATGAGGTCCCGTGTTTTTGATGTGCTTTTGATGATAAATAATGAGCGAAACCAACAAATATTTAAACTTCAAATATTTATTACTCTGGTGGCCATCTTAATTCCACACACAAAGCAGCACTTCTTCTACATTTTTTTTGCGAAGTTTATCCACCTCGAACAATAACACACATACTGAATTTACCAAAGTGACTTTCAGACTCCCCTCCCGACCCTTCTTGCTGCTTGTATTTATAGCCTTGTCAAAGAACTACAAAAAAGAGATATAGTTTATAAGTCGCATGTACATCTGTTACCGTAATTTGTGCAGGAAAGTTATTAATTTATATCTAGTGACATAATTTAACAGGTTATTAAAATGACAGACAGGTTTGTTGGCTTAACAGAATAATTCTTTGTTACAAAAAGGCCGTTTTTTAGAAGTTTGTCAATTGACTTGTCTAATTCGCATAAATAAGTAAATAACATGAATTATTAAGAATTACATTGGTTTTCGTCTAAAATAGGAGTGTTTACGTGAATGCTGAGTGAAAATGGTCCAAGTGAACAAATAGGTTTCACTGGGTGATTTTTATTTAAGGAGATCCAAAATACATAAGTTGGCCACTCTTTTTCGTATGCATATTAATTATTTAAGATGAACTTAGTGTTTTTACATGATGACATTTGCTGTATCAGTGATCAAATGATATTAACTTTTGTGTGGGTCAGTTATTCAGTATAATATAATGGGTTGACTTGAAAGGGTACAGTACCGCCCAACATTGAAAATAGGTACAACATACTTCATTATTTTTGTCAGAACAACACATTTTTTTTGTAAAATTAACTCAATTTCAATTAATACAGCGAAGCCGGATACCAGTGTGGGAAAGTATGACAATTTATTTATTTAATTGATCACATGTGCACTCCCACAAAATAAATCCCTACATCCAGTTTGGTGAGATCTGTGAAATGAATGAATGTATGGTCGTCTGCTAACCGCAGATGGTGAATGTGAATATATGATCATCTTTGAGTCGATCCTTTGGCCACCTTTGGTGGGACCAAAGAGATGAAATTTACCTGAGCTTTGAGCGCCTGAAATGTGGCTGACCAATAGGGTAGCAAGGTGCCTCCCCACTTCGACAGAGATGTGAGAGGACCTAGAGAACGGCCATGTTTCAGCAGTCTGCCGCTGGATCTTGTGGTGTTAAGATCTGTTTTAGTTGTGCTCCGTAATGACGAAAGAGTGGAGACATGGTATGCATGTGGAATATTTAAGAGTAGTTTGAAATAATAATTTCTCTATTTCAGGAACTTTTGTGGGGAGAATTAAATGTCAGGCAGGTAACATTAATGGGATTGTAGTAATCTTCGGAAGTGACCAACGGTCACAATGAAACCACGTGTAGCAATAAGTTGAAATACTTCCATGTGCTTAAGTTTAGCTGAATTACTAGCGTGTGTACAATATGTTGAAATACTTAAGAAATAGCGTGTGTACCATAAGTTGAAATATTTAAGAAATGGCGTGTGCAGGACTTGAAATTAGAGACGAGCACTTCCACGTGGTGAGTACTGTGTGAGTCTCAAACTGTGTATGAGACAAAAGATAAAGAGAAGTACTCGTCCATGGTATCAGTTGAGGACTCGAGTGTGTGATGAATACGTTCTTAATATTACTTTGCGTGGTATGATTCCGTGTGACGCTAGATTCAAACTCTGAGAGAGAAGCAAGGTGAGTCGGCCGTCTATCCAGCAACGCCACTTGGCTTGCATTGCACAGGAAGACGTGCATATATCTCCAGAGTTCATAGTAGGAAAGTAGAATTACGAAGTGGGGCAGTGTCGTGTGAAACTGGAATAAATATTAATTGAAGTGGGAAAGCTGAAAGTGATAATGTTGTGACCATTCTCTGTGTAGTATTTCATGTTGTAGTGTGGTGTATGTCATGTAATTTGGGTATGTGTGGTTTGCACGGGAGAGTAGCGAGGTAGTTTCAAAAGATCAGTGGGTTATGCTTGTTCCTTCGGTACCGCTCGGTCTGGAGGAAAGTTTAGTGATGATGATTGTGAGAGTCGAAGTGTGAGGTATAATAAAAGATCCACCATCCTATCCAGAAAGTGCACTGTAGCGTTAAAATATTTACGAGACCATAATATAGAGATTCACCATTGTAAAGGCATGCCCACTGGGCGGAATTGCTCATGTGTTATTGTTGTGGGTTATAGAATTTGTGTGTTTAGGGTAGAGAATTTATCGGAATAAATAAGATAGTGAAAAGAAAAAGATTGGTGGAATTTTCCTTCGAATTGTATGTTGTCGTAATGTCCCGAATTTATAATGTGTGCGCCATTCATATTCAGTGCGGTGGCCACGTGTTGACAAAAGCCGTTAAATAAAAGACAAAAAGAAAATGTGGTATTGCCAGTGCGTAGTGTTCAGTCAGAGTTCTGTAAATTACTGATAGTCAGATGCGTGTTTCCGTTGCGTATTAATCATATAGGAGGATAACTTGTAACTTAAGTGTGAGTACTAGAGTTCACGTTACTCGATAAATAAGAATGAATCCACTCGCTTGGCAGACCACTCATCTTGCAGGCCTGACTGCTTGATGCCACAGTATGAGCAAGGCATGTGGGTGCCTCTCAGACTGTTTACGGAGACATGTTATGCAATCATTGTTAACATACACAATAACTTTTCTGTAATCATAAATTCTCGTTAAACTGGTTGAATTTGGAGGGTATCGCATACTTCGGTAAAGTAAAGCCTTTAATAGGTTCCGTTACAACGGCGACTATGACGTCTTTTAATAAATATTTCGTATTAGCTTCCCTGCACTTCCTAGTTATTCCCTGGCTCTACGACCTGCAAGAAAAGTCACCCCAGGAGGAGGTCGCGTTCTCGTTGACAAGCCCTACCCTAGACAAATAGCGAAAATGAGGCCTTGCGGCGTTCTCGCTGTAGCCGGGGTGCCCATCTCGATCCCAGTGAACCGGAGGCGAGGTCGGCTTTGTGGGGGTAAGACAAGCGACGGCCCTTCCGGCGGCTTTCTCCAGGCTGGAACAACACGGCGCCAGAGGCTGGAGCGGCGCTCCGGCAGCCGGACGGCAGCTGCGTCACTTACCGGAACTGTGCCCCAGGCGCCGACAGCAGCTGTGACCCCAGCTCCAGCTGCAGCTGCGCGGGGAGAAGTCGCTCAGCGGGAGGCTGCGAGCAGGCGACAGCGGCGACAACGGGCCGCGGCTGCTGTTCTGGCCAGAAGACACACAGGTAGATGAGCCAGGCCACTCTGCAGCGCGCGAAAGATTCACTCAATGAATATGTGACTAATGGAACACAGAATATATTACTGGATGAAAAGCGTTGAACGAAAACGAGTGTAACATGGGATTTACACCTACAGGGTGTTACAAAAAAGTACGGGCAAACTTTCAAGATACATTCCTCACACACAAAGAAAGAAAATATGTTATGTGGACATGTGTCCGGAAACGCTTACATTCCATGTTAGGGCTCATTTTATTACTTCTCTTCCAATCACATTAATCATGGAATGGAAACACACAGCAACAGAACGTACCAGCGTGACTTCAAACACTTTATTACAGGAAATGTTCATAATGTCCTCCGTTAGCGAGGATACATGCATCCACCGTCCGTCGCATGGAAACCCTGATGCGCTGATGCAGCCCTGGAGAATGGCGTATTGTATCACAGCCGTCCACAATACGAGCACGAAGAGTCTCTACATTTGGTTGGTTGGTTGGTTGGTTTGGGGAAGGAGACCAGACAGCGTGGTCATCAGTCTCATCGGATTAGGGAAGGAAGTCGGCCGTGCCCTTTCAGAGGAACCATCCCGGCAATTGCCTGGAGTGATTTTGGGAAATCACGGAAAACCTAAATCAGGATGGCCAGACGCGGGATTGAACCGTCGTCCTCTACATTTGGTACCGGGATTGGGTAGACAAGAGCTTTCAAATGCCCCCATAAATGAAAGAGGGTTGAGGTCAGGAGAGCGTGGAGGCCATGGAATTGGTCCGCCTCTACTAATCCATCTGTCACCGAATCTGTTGTTGAGAAGCGTACCAACAAAAAAATGGTTCAAATGGCTCTGAGAACTATGGGACTTACATCTGAGGTCATCAGTCCCATAGAACTTAGAACTACTTAAACCTAAATAACCTAAGGACATCACACACATCCATGCCCGAGACAGGATTCGAACCTGCGACCGTAGCGGTCCCGCAGTTCCAGACTGAAGCGCCTTTAACCGCTTGGCCACACCGGCCGGCAAGCGTACCAACACTTCGACTGAAATGTGCAGGAGCTCCGTCGCCCATGAACCACATGTTGTGTCGTACTTGTCAAGGCACATGTTCTAGCAGCACAGGCAGAGTATCCCGTATGAAAACATGATAACGTGCTCCATTGA
Source organism: Schistocerca americana (assembly GCF_021461395.2). Lineage (NCBI taxonomy): Eukaryota > Metazoa > Arthropoda > Insecta > Orthoptera > Acrididae > Schistocerca > Schistocerca americana. Next base: position 29,159,472 of record NC_060127.1, read on the forward strand.
GCGTACATGGAAGAACATGGGGCCCAATCAAGACGTCACCAACAATGCCTGCCAAAACGTTCACAGAAAATATGAGTTGATGACGTGATTGCACAATTACGTGCGGATTCTCGTCAGCCCACACATGTTGATTGTGAAAATTTACAATTTGATCACGTTGGAATGAAGCCTCATCCGTACAGAGAACATTTGCACTGAAATGAGGATTGACACATTGTTGGATGAACCATTCGCTGAAGTGCACCCGTGGAGGCCAATCAGCTGCTGATAGTGCCTGCACACGCTGTACATGGTACGGAAACAACTGGTTCTCCCGTAGCACTCTCCATACAGTGACGTGGTCAACGTTACCTTGTACAGCAGCAACTTCTCTGACGCTGACATTAGGGTTATCGTCAACTGCACGAAGAATTGCCTCGTCCATTGCAGGTGTCCTCGTCGTTCTAGGTCTTCCCCAGTCGCGAGTCATAGGCTGGAATGTTCCGTGCTCCCTAAGACGCAGATCAATTGCTTCGAACGTCTTCCTGTCTGGACACCTTCGTTCTGGAAATCTGTCTCGATGCAAACGTACCGCGCCACGGCTATTGCCCCGTGATAATCCATACATCAAATGGGCATCTGCCAACTCCGCATTTGTAAACATTGCACTGACTGCAAAACCACATTCGTGATGAACACTAACCTGTTGATCCTACGTACTGCTGTGCTTGCTGGTAGTACTGTAGAGCAATGAGTCGCATGTCAACACAAGCACCGAAGTCAACACTACCTTCCTTCAACTGGGCCAACTGGCGGTGAATCGAGGAAGTACAGTACATACTGGCGAAACTAAAATGAGCTCTAACATGGAAATTAAGCGTTTCCGGACACATGTCCATATAACATCTTTTCTTTATATGTGTGGGAGGAATGTTTCGTGAAAGTTTGGACGTATCTTTTTGTAACACCCTGTATACACTGTAAGCCGCCTTACAGTATGTGGCAAGCCGGCCGCGGTGGTCTAGCGCTTCTAGGCGCTCAGTCCGGAACCGCGCGACTGTTACGGTCGCAGGTTCGAATCCTGCCTCGGGCATGGATGTGTGTGATGTCTTTAGGTTAGTTAGGTTTAAGTAGTTCTAAGTTCTAGGGGACTGATGACCACAGATGTTAAGTCCCATAGTGCTCAGAGCCATTTTGAACAGTGTGTGGCGCAGTGTACCTTGTGCACCAATACCACTTGCTCTTCTTCCTATTCCAATCGCCTACCGTTTTCGGGAAGAACAAGTAGTACTAGTAATCCTCCGTGTGGGCTCCAATCTCTCTAATTTTATCTCCATGCTCATTTCGCGAACTATATGTAGGCGGGAGCATTATATTGGTTGGACTCTTCTAGGAACGTACACTCCAGCAACTTTAACAGTAGACCATACTGTAACGCAGAAGACTCGACAGGTTAGCTGAGCGCGCTAGCGCGCTGCTTTCTGGACTCGGGTAGGCACGCCGACCCCGGATCGAATACGCCCGGCGGATTAACGACGAGGGCCGGTGTGCCGACCAGCCTGAATCTGGTTTTTACGCGGTTTTCCACATCCTCCTAGGTGAATATAGGGATGGTCCCCACGTCCCGCCACAGTTACACGTCTCGCAGACATCTGAACACTTTCGCACTATTCGATGGATTACACTAGTCGCAAACAGTTGGGGTACACTAATTCCTTCCCGGGGGGTGGGGCGGGGTGGCGGCAGGAAGGGCATCCGGCCACCCCTTCCACTAACATTGCCACATCCGACTAACCATGCCCAACCTGAGTATCTGCGGGAAAAACGGCACAAGCAAAAGGAAGAAAGAAAAGAAAGATACTGTAATGCAGAACGCCTCTCTTGTAGCGTCTGCCGCTAGAGCTGTCTAAGCATCTCCATGTCGCTTTCGCCCTTACAGTTGACGAAATGGAGGGCCGCAGAGTTCCTACGCCAGCTCTATTACAAAGCATATTTGCTCCCTTGCCCATATGCTACTCATGTTGTTCTGCCTTTAGTACACATACATGAAAGTTTCAAAAAAAGGAAGTACAATGTGCAGTCAATAACTACATCTACATCTAATAGTTTCAGTGCGATACACATTTCATCATTAACGTGAACAACTGACGGACAATATGTTATAAATTTTTTTAAAGCATAATATCTGATTATGACCAGACAGCTATGTCGAAACCGGCAATCCAGAAAAATGCATTTTTTAGTGATCTTGGCTTGTGAAGTTTTCTTCACTCATATTACTGAATGGATGTCTAACGAAATGTGTTGCTCTTCTTTGGATCTTCTCTATTTCTTCTATCAGTCCTATACTCCTATGGTAAATAAAGTACAAAAAGTTGCGTTAAGATTTTTGTGATAAAAGTGTAGAGTCAGTGTTATATGTCTTGTTCGTGCTAATGTCACCTGCAAATGGTCAACATTTACATTAATGTCAAACTAACATTTTTGCAGATTAAATGGTTCATATTTCTTATCATCCAATAGAAAAAAATCACTTAAGCTATACTGTTGCACCTGGCATATGTGAGTTCCGTAAGTCGTATATACAATGAACAGTCGAAGAAACTGGTACACCTTCCTAATATCCTCTAGGGCCCCAGTGAGCACGCAGAAGTTCCACAACACGAAGTGGCATGGACTCGACTAATGTCTGAAGGAGTTCTGGAGGGAATTGAAACCACGAATCCTGCAGGGCTGTTCGTAAATCCGTAATAGTACGAGGGGGTGGAGACCTCTTCTGAACAGCAAGTTGCAAAGCACCCCATATATGCTCAGTGTTCATGTCTCGGGAGTTTAGTGGCCAGCGGAAGTGTTTAAACACAGAAGAGTGTTCCTCGAGTCACTCTCTACAATAGTGGACGTGTTGTGTGTCGCACTGTCCTGTTGGAATTGCCCAAGTCCGTCGGAATAGATAGTGGACACGAATGGATGCAGGTGATCGCTTACGTACGTGTCACTTGTCATAGCCGTATCTAGACGTATCAGGGATCCCATATCACTCCAAATGCACACGTCCGACATCAGTATAGAGTCTCCACCAGCTTCAACAGTCTTTGCTGACATGCAGGGCTTAATGTCAGTTTTTCTATACTTTATTTACGATTTATTGAATTCACTACCCAAGGGACGCAGTACTCGTATGGATCCAATACTGGCGGGCAGTATTAAGGTATATGTCGAACGAGTGTTTTGTAAGCTACTTCCGTCGTTGATGGACTACAAAGCTTAGGATTCTTCCAATGAATTTCACTGCGGCATTTGCCGTACTATCGCTTAATTTTATGCGGTCGTTCCACATCAAATTGCTCCATGTATATACTTCTAGATATTATATGGAATTAACTACTTGCAGTGATACTTCTGCAACTATCAGATAATAAAGTGTCTTTCTGTCTACGTATTCGCAATACGTTACGCCTGTTTACGTTGAAGAGTCAACCGCAACTTCCGTAGCAAGCGTTGATCGTCAGCGGGTCTTCCTGCATCTCTGCAACTTTCTAACATCCCGACTTCGCTGTGTATAACAGCACTATGCGCCAAAAGCCGCAAGGAACTTCCAGCGTTATCTGCTTGTGAACAGTAATAGTGCTCCTGGGGCACGCCTGAAGGTACTTTTACATCTGAAGACTTTTCTCCGATCAGAATGACACTCTGGAGTCCGTCCAGTCACACAGTAGGTCTAGTATTCGATACGCTAGCATTTTGTTCATTACGCGGTGGTGCGGAGTTGTATCCAATGCCTTTCGGAAGTCAACGAATACGGTATGTACTTGGGCTTTCTGTGTCCCGTCGACTAACAAAGCGAGCTGGGTTTCACACAATCATTGTTTTCGGCACCCATATTGGGTAATCTTGAAGGAAGCGAATTACGACACTCGACACCTCATTTGGGGGGAAAAAAAAAAAACCAGTGTGAAGTTACCTCTAACAGCGGTAGAATGGACATTATTTCTGCACCCAAACGAGAAGTGAGGTCGACTTTTTCAAACTATCTATACGGCAATGTAAGTTAAGATCCCAGATATCACACACTGCAGTGATTCATCCTGGTGAATTGACGAAACAAAAATTAGGAATTTTGTGTGACACTCAATATTCTTAAAGAGGTGTCATTATTTAGAATGATTGTATGGTATAATGGATACTATACCAGCTTTATATACAGAGGGTTGTGGATTCGAATCTTTTACTGCCCACAAAACTTGTTTCTGTTTTTATATCTTTATCAAAGCTATTCCCTCCATTATTTTTTCAGTTAATTGTTTTAAACGTAACATTTTATTTCTATTTATTTCTTACACTATTACCCTAAGAGTACTATTGTAATTTAGTATGCTTGTACCTAAATAACAGAAAACCCTGTCTGTGTTGCCACGTATAAACCTCTTGCTAAATTTACTTTAGTTTCTGAATAAAGTACACTATGACAGGATAATCTAGTTAATAGGATAAGCTAATCAGTAGAGTTACTCTTCTTACAAGTTTTGCCCGTGTGTTGTGTCTAAAGGATAAGTACATCAGACTACTCAATTCTTTTCCTAAGACCTTACCCAGTGTTTAGAAAGAAACGCGGTATGAACAGTACTACACTGAAGCTAGGACAACTCAGAACCAAGTTCATTTAGTGGTTTAAAATATGTACTAACGGTCGCCAGCCTATCAGGGAAATGATACAGGGAAGTATTGGGAAAGCAGAAGTATGAATGTTGCCTACTTCCTTGCTACTGTTTAAGTTGCTTCTTCAAATAAATACTAATCTACGTAAACAATGTTGGTGCAGACGATGGAATTTCTTTTTTACTCCTACGCTCTTATACGTTACGTTTTTAAAAGAGAAAAGCCCAGTAGATAACTTCAAAGAAGCTAAAAAAATTTGCCCGGGGGGACCTTTAGAAAAAAAAAAAAAAGCACTTCCCATAACCTACCAAAATACTTAGATACTAAAGTAGACACTTTTCATAGGGAACGTTTCACTTCAAGAAAGCCTCTTTCTTACTGAAATTTACTTCCAAAAGCTATTACACTCTGAACTAACTCTGTATATATTCTGCCTAACTCTGCAGTCATTTAGCAGACTGTAGTAACTTTTCTTCACTCTGACTGTATTTTACGTAAGCAAACTTTTACTATAACACTTTTCAATTGTTTAGAAAACTTTTGAAACAAGAATAGTCTGGCTTTTATTTCTCTGTACTGTTCTAAGGCATGGAAGTGTTATTACTCTAATTAAAATTTTCATTACGCCTTTCGGTGAAACAACAAAGACAAGTTTTCTTTAACTATTGCTCAAGATGAAAACATTTACGATCTATTTAACTTTATGATGCAAAATTACATTTAAACTCACTCTGTTCAATTTACACTCTTCCACTACTCTTCAATGCTACAGGATTTAGTCCCTCACACACATATATCTCATTATTTACACAAAACTAATTTAAATGCCGGCTGTTTATATTAACATGGCACTTCAGAAGTCTGTAAAAAAGAATACTCGGATAAATCAAACACGGGGAAGGAACCCTATTTAGGTGTATGATTAGGGTGAAATAACAGGGTTAACCACTTTCTTTGAAGTTCAAGAATGGTTATTAAAGCAAAGTGTAAATTAATGGTTCACGCTGTACCAAAGTAATTTTACTATAAAAGAGTCTTATCTGTTGACTGTAGGCTTGAGTATGGCGAACAATTAAGGTGGTTTCACTACCCACAGTACGGCCTGCAAGTATCTTGCTGTACAGGCTCAGTTTCTCTTCTTGGCGTCGTTCATTTTTACCTGCAGTAGCCCAATAACTCGCAGCTAGACGTAAGCCGTTTGCAGTCTTCATCCGAGGCATTTTTGTGCAAGTCTGCAGGCAAAGCTTCTGCTCCCCAGGACTGTTGCCTCAGTCACTGCTGCCTACAGACTGTGAGAGTTACTTCCCGTACTTGCTGTAGGTAGTGCGCCAATTCGCCCTTGCTACCTTTTACACTCCCCAAACCCACTTTCGCTGCAAACAAACGGACACTGGCTTCACATAACAGCTACTTCTTACATTCTTCATAAGCGTGACCATTTCTTACAGTTTTCAAGTTTACATCAACATGAGCGGTTTATAAACTCCAGTATTTTAATCTACAAAATGTCATCAGAAAATTATTTAACGTAATAAACAATTTACGTAGTATTTTACATACATTACTCACATACAATGAAAAGAACTTGAACGTTCAGTATAGCACACTTTACATATACAGAAAAGTGGTACCAATATGCGAAAATTTTAAAGCAAAAAATTGTAGAAAATTTAGATGAAACATAAACAAATAGTGTTATAACACCATTTTAATCACTGAATGAACTATTCCATTTGGTTCATGTTTTTCTTTATGTCATTCTTTTTCCAATAGGAAGTTTAGTAAATATTAATTTAATTATATGTATCTGTTATAATATTCAATTACTTGAAACATCGAATTTATCAGTTAAAAACATTAGATGAAATAATCTATTTGCAAAATGATACAAATTTTTGTTACCAGATGTACAACTTTTGCATAGTAATCGTGATACAAACATTTAAAACATTACGTAAATACCTACTCTACTATGGACAAAAGGGGCAGATGTAAATTAAATGAAAGACGGGTTTATAAGTAAAACGAAATTCAAGGAAAATGAGAAATAGATATCATGAACACAATAATGTAGACGAAAAAACAGCGTGATATAAGAAAAGAAATCCGACGCCCTGTTAAACCCGCAGGACAGAGCAGGTAGTTTAAGTTGTGGAAATGGGCCAAAATAAGTGGCTGTCAGACTCGAACATACAGCCTTTTATTTGATCCAACATTACAAGAGCCAAGAAATTATTTTTAAGAAAAAACACAGCCTTAGTTTTGGAACTTAATTAGCGGCCGCATGCGCCGTACAACCACTTTAATTTAAAAACGGCTGAAAGCCAATAACTTAAAGCTCAACCAAAATCAGAAATTTAAAAGCAAAGCCTTATCTTAAAACAGTTCCTTAACTGGACTGAAGGCCAAAGACTCCGACACTTTAAGAGCAAACAACTTAAATCCAAAATCGGCTGAAGGCTCAACACTTACGAGTCAATAACATTAATTTTAAAAATGCCAAATCCTTTACGTAAAACAGTTCTTAAATTAGGCTGAAGGCCCAAACCATCTGACACCTTAAGGGCAAAACAACCTTAATCTAAAAATAGGCTAGAAGCCATACAAGTAAAAACAACAAGAACAAAGAAAAGGCAGGGCGCCCAGGGGTTTCGAGGGTCGGCCTGGAATTCAAACACTGACACTCGCTGAGGTGAGACAGGCAACCACTGTCGATCCGACGACAACCCAACCGACAGACTGTCAACAGACCTACCCACAAGATAACTTCCGCTTCACCCAACCAGCACACAACAGGGAGTTCAATGCAACTACGTAGAAGGTATTGGCGCCAACCAATTATACATTGAGCTGTCAAACTACGCACCATGATGGACAGCGGCAACACGATGAGTAAAATACACTGCCTGAATTTGCGTCAATGGCCAGGGAAGGTAACCGGAACGTTAACGGCCACAAGGCAGAAGATTCTGCTGGTGCACTTCAATCCAAATAACCAACTACAGCTAAACTCCACCAGAGGATGGCTAAAATTTGCCAACTTGAAAACACACGTTGTTGCTCGCAGGAATATCCCAACAGCCGACAACAGAACTCCAAACGACACAATGTGAACAGTCGTGACTTGCTGGTAGATTAAGTCAAAATTCAGCATTCATGTCCGGGATCGGTAAGCCACAAACCTCGTAGCAGTGGGAGCAGCACCACACACTCCGACACTGTGTAGAGGCCGCCAGCGAGCCCGGCCAAACTACGCTCAGTGGAGACTTCCTCGCTGCTCCACACCAACCGCACAACTGCCCAGGCCCGGAAACGGTGATAGCACCAAATATACGTCGACCGATGAGACGACCAACCAACGGACCTCCTGCTCCAGTCTCCTTTCGTCGGACAGTTCAGGAGTGTCGCCAGCGGTCGGCGAGCACTGGCTGTCGGCGCCTCACCGGCGCTCCGTCCCCGACTTCACTGCTGCTGCGTCCCGACTGCACTGCTGGTCCGTCTCCAACTGACTGCCAGACACACGACGACCCGGAAATACTATCGGTCCCTCCAGAGATGTTAGAAAGGTGCGCTTATCGATACACGCTGCTGCTGCCGGTCTCAGGAAAGTAAGGCAGGAAGTTAGTGACACCAGTAAATGGAGTAGGAAAACAAGGTGGCACTACCATAATAGAAGATGATAAACAATAAATAGGATAAACACGAGCCGTGCACGGCTCAAGAAATTAAATCGATATGAATAGGTAAAATTAATCAAAACACATGAACAAAGATTTCAAGTGGAGAAAGAATGATAGGATGAAATATAAGAGCGAATTATGTGACAAAGAAATGGAATTACAAATTACATTTAAATCAGTTTATTGAATAAAATGATGATCAAGGTCATCTCGAAAAAGATTTAAAAATCAAAATGAATTAGCACATCTGACGATATTAGAACCCCCAATTTCCTGCATGCGATGCTGTTATCCTATCCATTACACCACACAATCAAATCGAGCGTTACAAGTTTTTTTAACTATATTGAGTGTCGCACAAATTTCCAATTTTTTTATCGTCAAATATTAGCAAAGAGGACCTACCAGGGTGAATGGCTGCAGTGTGTGATACACGGGCTCTTAAACATACAGATAGTTTCAAAAAGTCGATCGCATCGCCGGAGACTTCACCTTGTCAGGTAAATAAAAGAAAAATGTTCGGAGAAAGGAAATACCTTATAAGAGTTTTCCTACATTTGGGAAAGTCATGCAGCTATGAGCCGTGGTGTGAAGTATAGGACATCTTAGGAAAAAGAATGTATCCAACTGACAAATTATAAAAAATAAGAAAAAAAACAGGGCGCTGTTTGATAATCGTGGGATCAATGCAGAAATGGGAGATGGAAGTTTAAAGTGCTTTAGAACAAGGCGAGGGGGGTAACAGGTCACTTCCCATTCATAAAACTTGTTGCAACCGTGTTTCCGTTCCATTTATTTGAACTCATCCAATGGCTACAAGTTCTGTATGGGTTAAGAGTTCTGCTAACAGCTCGGCAGACAACACAAGACTGTGGACGGCGGTGACTTCAGAAAAGATGAACACCCAGAAATACTGTAAGTTCATGGGTAAGCCCCGCGTCCGTCGTAGCGCTATGAGGAGTCGAGCCGGAAACAAACGCCAAACACAGTCCGAGTAGTCAGCACATACCTGGCAAGTGCGTGTGATCAACACATACCTGGCAAGCATGCAAGGCTGACTGCTAAGCTCACTTGTAGTCGCTGCGTGGAGAGCTTAATCCTGCCGCGGAGATCACTGGATTACGCAACTGCTCTTCTTCCCGCCTGTTGCTTTGTGGTCATCCCCTACTGTGGGTATGTGGCGCCACCAAGCCGGCTGTGAGATCGAGTACGCAGTGTCCCTGAGTCGCTGGCTACAACGGTAGTCACCGATGCCGTAATGCAGGACATCAAGAAAGTAGAAAAAAAAAAAAAGAAAACATAAATGTAAGAAAATGAAACACCTACAGCCGTCCTTATTTTGTCATTTATTGTGTAGCTACCAGTTTCGGCACTTCAGCAGACCATCTTCAGGTCTTAGTTTATGCTCAAGAGGTGATCATGATCCCTTCACCAGCAACTGAGGCCTGAAGATGGTGCACTGAAGCGCAGAAACTGGTAGCTACACAATAAATGACATCTTAAGGACTATTGCAGGTGTTTCATGTTCTTACAGTAGCGAACGGCTGTAGTCCCCCAAATCTCCCGGTACAAGGACGGATATAGAGAAACACAAATGCTCTTGCATTTGAAGATGTCCATTTGAGGTGAAACAAATGTGGAGATACAGTGAAATTACATATGTGGAACGCCAAGGTCAAATAAATCGTTAACTGTAAGTAAAAGCAAGACGTAGCAAGCGAACCGGTATGCCACCCACTCCGTGTCGGGATCTGAGTCATTTCGCATACGTTTGTAGAATTGTTGCAAGTAATGGGAACAGCATCACTTACGTTCCGAACAAGGTAGAAAAAGGTTCTGAATTCTTCAGTCGAGTGAAAAGACTAGTCTGGTGTAAGGATGTTTCCCAAAAGCTAAAAAAGCAGCCGGCCGCGGTGGTCTAGCGGTTCTAGGCGCGCAGTCCCGAACCGCGCGATTGCTACGGTCGCAGGTTCGAATCCTGCCTCGGGCATGGATGTGTGTGATGTCCTTAGGTTAGTTAGGTTTAAGTAGTTCTAAGTTCTAGGGGACTGATGACCACAGATGTTAAGTCCCATAGTGCTCAGAACCATTTGAACCATTTAGCTAAAAAAGCACATTTGCGAAACTTTTCTTGCGCCCGTCAAGTTCCATATTCTGAAGATCTGCGACGTAGCCAAAAGACGCGCTTTAGGGCCATAGAAATTCGGACGTAATAAAACCAGAGTGGAAAAATAATACCGTGAAATAATGGAGCCAAGTCTAAAGGGTTTAATATATATTATAATACAGACTCCTGATGAAAGCTATTTCAGATGGTTCAAATGGCTCTGAGCACTATGGGACTTAACTTCTGAGGTCATCAGTCCCCTAAAACTTAGGACTTCTTAAACCTAACTAACCTAAAGACATCACACACATCCATGCCTGAGGCAGGATTCGAACCTGCGACCGTAGCGGTCGCGCTTTTCCAGACTGAAGCGTCTAGAACCGCTCGGTCACTGCGGCTGGCTTTCAATTCTAGGCCGTCAACAAGTGTCAATGTGTGAACCATTCAACGAAATATCATCAATATGGGCTTTCAGAGCAGCGGGCCCACTCGTGTACCCTTGATGACTGCACGACACAAAGCTTTACGTCTCGCCTGGATCCCTCAACACTGACATTGGACTGTTGATGACTGAAAACTTGTTGCCTGGTCGGACGTGTCTTTTTTTCAAATTGTATCGAGCGGATGGACGTGTATAGAGACAACCTCATGAATCTATGGATCCTGCATGTTAGCACACAAAATTAAAGCGTTTTTAGCTTTTGTGGCATGGTGTTTCTCCCTTCATCTCGTATATTCGTAAAACTTGTCCGGTAATTCCAGTAACTGAAGACAGAGTGTATAGTGCTCGTCACGTTCTTTTAGAGGCGGAGACACCTCATTTACGAGGGTTGACTGAAAAGTAATACCTCCACCTTCGTAACTCTTCAACAGTTGGCAGAATTGGTATGAGTCAGGTACTGGCTTCTTATGTAGCCTCTTTTCCACAGCTCTAGTTGGCGGGAAGCCTTAGCGTTGAACGGCTGTGTTGTTAAAGTGTAAGGTATGGAACCCTGCACAGACGGTCGGTCAATGCAATTTAAGCAACGTGCAGTCACTGAATTCTTGGCAGCAGAAGTTATCACTCCTAAGCAGATTCATCAGACAATGGAAACAGTTTACGTTGACTGTGTTGATGTGACTACTATGTGTCGTTGGGCGAGTAAGTTTAAAGATGTTGAGACGGGAACATCTAATCTGCGTGACAAACACAGAGTTGGAAGTCATGTGACAGCAAACACCGAGTTTCACAAGCAAAATGTTGACAGATTGGTTCAGGACGATCGTCGTATCATTCAGAGAGAGATTGCAAGCACATTGGGCATTTCACAAGAATGTGTGAGTCACATTATTGCATTGCTTGGCTATCGGAAGATGATAACGCCAAACCACACACTTCAAGTGCCACCACAGCAGAACTTCAGAGACTGAATCTCACCACCGTACGGCATCCTCCATACAGTCTAGATTTAGCACCGTCTGACTTCCATCTATTCCCGATAACGAAATACGATCTGCGGGGACATCATTATGCTTCTTACTAAGACGTTAAGAGAACTGTGAGACTGTGGTTGCGGAAACAGAGTGTCAACTTCTTCCGTGACGCCTTCAGAAAACTTGTTCATCGTTGGCAGAAATGTATCCAACTACCTGGTGATTATGTGGAAAAGTGAATATTGGTAATTAAAGATCATATTCTAAGGATTATTTCTGCGTTTGATTTACTAAAATATTCCCATATAAAGCCAATTAACGAAGGTGGAGGCATTACTTTTCATTCAACCCTCGTACATGCATCTTTTAACAGCAAAATATGCACTCTAGCACTCGTCGTCGAGGAAAGAGGCATTGTGGTACCCGGCCCGTCCTTGAAGGTTAAAATAAAGCCTACTTCATATATGAAATAGATTCTAACCTAGCCTAATCACTTCGCCCCCATCAAAAACTGACGAAGGGGTTCGGACGCACAGTGATTAAGCTGTCGTCCGACACCGTCGCCAAAGGTCGCTCGGTAACATCGGCCGACCTTTCGCGATAGTGTCTGACGACCGTTGACGGTGAAACTGTGAATACAGCCCAAGGTGTGAGTGCGAGCCAGCTCGCTCGAGCACTAAAGGACACTAAGGAGATCAAATCCATACATAAATTTCTGATTTGTTTTGGCGAGTTTAGCTGGAGATAGTGAGATTAAATCAAGGCTATTTGCAGTCAGGACATGTCATGCCGTCCGAACTTCGAACTGCAGGTGCAAAGTGAGACGCGAATAGCGCGTGTGGCGAGGCGCAGGACAGCGTGCAATTTTGTAACTTTGCGGGTCGTAATGGGACCGGGCAAATTGTTACACGACGCGATGGGGATGCGACACGAGCCTGCGTCAGGTCGAGAGGCGTTGCGGTTGTGGCACAGTTGCTCGCGCCCCGCCCCATGCTACCACTACGGGACGGGAGAGGCTGGGAGCGATAAGGCAGCACTGCCATATGCTCACTTCAGCATTGCGTATATGGGCAGTGGAAGTATTGGCCAGCAGAAAAATACAGCTTTGCAGTATACTGAATTTTATTGTCACTGAGTAGTGTTTCAATTTTTCGCCGTTTAAGCGTGCCATATCCTTTCGTTAGTACGTAATAGCATTTGCTAACATATACCTGTATATATAAAATGCATTCAGAACTGCGAATAAAAACAAGCATCAGCTGAAGAATGGAATGACGGCTATGAACATCTGTAGCCGACCGGGACCCCAACCAGGATTTCCCACCCATAGCGATGTGGCCCACCACGAATTCCTCTCCTGTGGCAACATCTTCAGCTCAGAGAAGCACTAGCAACCTACGTCCTCAATTATTGGCTGGATGTATTCCTCTACAGTTTTTGACCTCTACAGGCCCCTCTAGTACCGTGGAAGTCATTCCCAGATGTCTTCACAAAATACTTCCTATCATTCTGACCCTTCTCCCTGTCAGTGTTTTCCACATATTTATTTCCTCTCCGATTCTACGCAGAACTTCCTCATTCATTACCTTATCAGTCCACCTAATTTTCAATATTCTTCTGGAGCACCACGTGTCAAGTGCTTCAATTCTCCTCCGGTTTTCCCACAGTCCATGTTTCACTACCATACGATACATGAAAGAAGGTTGTATACATGGAAGAACCCTGGAGATACTAGAAGGTTTCAGATATAGTATATAATGGTAAGACAGAGATTTAGGATCCAGCTTTTAAATTGTAAGACATTTCTAGGGGCAGATGTGGACTCTGACCACAATCTATTGGTTATGGAACTGTAGATTGAAACTGAAGAAACTGCAAAAAGGTGGGAATTTAAGGAGACGGGACCTGGATAAACTGAAAGAACCACAGATTGCACATAGTTTCAGGGAGAGCATAAGGGAACAATTGACAGGAATGGGGAAAAAGAAGTACAGTACAAGAAGACTGGGTAGCTTTGAGAGATGAAGTAGTAAAGGCAGCAGAGGATCAAGTAGGTAAAAAGACGAGGGCTGCTAGAAATCCTTGGGTAACAGAAGAGATACTGAATTTAATTGATGAAAGGAGAAAATACAAAAATGCAGCAAGTGAAGCAGGCAAAAAGGAATACAAACGTCTCAAAAATGAGATCGACAGGAAGTGCAAAATGGCTAAGCAGGGATGGCTAGAGGACAAATGTAAGGATGTAGAGGCCTATCTCACGAGGGGTAAGATAGATACTGCCTACAGGAAAATTAAAGAGACCTTTGGAGAAAAGAGAACCACTTATATGAATATCAAGAGCTCAGAGGGAAACCCAGTTCTAAGCAAAGAAGGGAAAGCAGAAAGATGGAAGGAGTATATAGAGGATCTATACAGGGGCGATGTTCTTGAGGACAATATTATGGAAATGGAAGAGGATGTACATGTAGATGAAATGGGAGATATGATACTGCGTGAAGAGTTTGACAGGGCACTGAAAGACCTAAGTCGAAACAAGGCCCCGGGAGTAGACAACATTCCATTAGAACTACAGACAGCCTTGGGAGAGCCAGTCCTGACAAAACTCTACCATCTGGTGAGCAAGATGTATGAAAGAGGCGAAATTCCCTCCGGCTTTAAGAAGAAGTCCAATCTCAAAGAAAGCAGGTGTTGACAGATGTGAAAATTACCGAACTATCAGTTTAATATGTCACAGCTGCAAAATACTAACGCGAATTCTTTACAGACGAATGGAAAAACTGGTAGAAGCCGACCTCGGGGAAGATCAGTTTGGATTCCGTAGATATTTTGGGACACGTGAAGTAATACTGACCCTACGACTTATCTTAGAAGAAAGATTAAGGAAAGGCAAGCCTACGTTTCTAGCATTTGTAGACTTAGAGAAAGCTTTTGACAATGTTGACTGGAATACTCTCTTTCAAATTCTGAAGGTGGTGGCGGTAAAATACAGGGAGCGAAAGGCTATTTACAATTTGTACAGAAAGCAGATGGCAGTTACAAGAGTCGAGGGACATGAAAGGGAAGCAGTGGTTGGGAAGGGAGTGTTACAGGGTTGTGGCCTCTCCCCGATGCTATTCAACCTGTATATTGAGCAAGCAGTAAAGGAAACAAAAGAAAAGTTCGGAGTAGACATTAAAATCCATGGAGACGAAATAAAAACTTTGAGGTTCGCTGATGAGATTGTAATTCTGTCAGAGACAGCACTGGACTTGCAAGAGCAGTTGAACGGAATGGACAGTGTCAAGACAAGGATATAAGATGAACATCAACAAAAGCAAAACGAGAATAATTCTATGTAGTTGAATTAAGTCGGGTGATGCTGAGGGAATTAGATTAGGACATGAGACACTTAACGTAGTAAAGGACTTTTGCTATTTGGGGAGCAAAATAACTGATGATGGTCGAAGTAGAGAGGATATAAAATGTAGACTGGCAACGGCAAGGAAAGCGTTTCTGAAGAAGAGAAATTTGTTAACATCAAAGTGTCAGGAAGTCGTTTCTGAAAGTATTTGTATGGAGTGTAGCCATGTATGGAAGTGAAACATGGACGATAAATAGTTTGGACAAGAAGAGAATAGAAGCTTTCGAAATGTGGTGCTACAGAAGAATGCTGAAGATTATATGGGCAGATCGCACAACTAATGAGGAGGTATTGAATAGAATTGGGGAGAAGTAGAGTTTGTGGCACAACTTGACTAGGAGAAGGGATCGGTTGGTAGGACATGTTCTGAGGCATCAAGGGATCACCAATTTAGTACTGGAGGGCAGCGTGGAGGGTAAAACTTGTAGAGGGAGACCAAGAGATGAATACACTAAGCAGATTCAGAAGGATGGAGGCTGCAGTAAGTACTGCGAGATGAAGAAGCTTGCGCAGGATAGAGTAGCATGGAGAGCTGCATCAAACCAGTCTCAGGACTGAAGACCACAACAACAACACGATACAGTGTCGAAACGTACATTCTCATAAATTTCTTCCTCATATTATGGCCTATGTTCGATACTAGTAGACTTCTGTTGGCCAGAAATGCCGATTTGGCCAGTGCTGGTCTGCTTCTGGTGTTCAAATTGTTCTGTCCGTCATTGGCTGTTTTGCTGTCTAGGTAGCAGAATTCATTAACTTCACCTTATTCTTGGGCATCAGTCCTGACGATAAGTTTATTGATGTTCTCATTTCCGCTACTTCTCATTACTTTCGTCTTTCTTCGATTTACTCTCAGTCCATGTTCTGTAGTCATTAGACGGTTCATTCCATTCAGCATATCACATAATTCTTTATCGGTTTCAGTCAGAGTAGCAATGTCATCAGCGAATCTTAACATTGATATCCTTTCACCTTGAATTTCAGTTTCACTCCTGAACCTTTCTTTTATTCCCATCATTGCTTCTTCGATGTGTAGGTTAAACAGTAGGAGCGAGAGTCTACATCCCTCTCTTACAACTTTTATAATCCAAATACTTCGTACTTGGTCGTCCACTCTTATCATTCCCTTGTACGTATCGTATATTACACGTCTCTCCGTATAGCTTATCCCCATCTTTCTGAAAGTTTCGAACATCTTGCATATTTTTCTAGGACAGAAAATCTTATAAACGTGTCTGGATGTTTTTTATGTATGGCTTCCATTATTGACGGCAGCGTCAGAATTACCTCTATGATATCTACTATCCTAAAGTCAGACGATCGTTATGTAACACATGATAAGTTTTCTTTTCCATTCTTTCGTATATTATCGTTTTCAGCAACTTGGATGCGTTAGCTGTTAAGCTGATTGTACGGTAATTCTCGCACTTGTCTGCTTTTGCAGTATTCGGAATTTTGTGGATGATATTTTTCCGAAAGTCAGATGGCATGTCGCCGGACTCATACATTGTACACACCAACGTGAGTAGTCGTTTTGTTGCCACTTTCGCCAATCTACACCTTCATCTACGTCTATGCTGTGGAAACCACCCGGAGGTGTGTGGGGGATTGTGCCTCCCACTGTACCAGTTATTAGTGCTTCTTCTCAAGAACGACTGTTTGAATGCAGTAATTGTTCCAGTCTTATCCTCACCATCCCTATGTTAGCGATATGTAGGTGGTTGCAGTATATTCGTAGAGTAATCATTTAAAGCCGCTTCTTCAAACTTTGTTAGTAGACTTTCTCGAGATACTTTACCCCCGTCTTCAAGTGTCTGACATTTCACTTCCTTCAGTATCTTTGTGATATTATCCTATGGATTAAACGAACCAGTGACTATTCGTGCTGCCCTCCCCTGTATACATTCAGTGTCCCCTGTTAGTCTTATCTGGTATGGGTCCCACACACTTGAGCAATGTTTGAGGATGTGTCACATGAGTGATTTGTTAGGAATCTCTTTTCTAGAGTGATTGCACTTCGCCTGTATTCTACCCATAAACAAAGACTACCACCTGGTTTATCCACGACTGAACCTATGTGATCATTCCATTTCATATCCCTACAAAGTGTTACACTCAGATATTTGTATGAGTTGGCCGATTCCCAGAGTGGGTCGCTGATACTATAGCCGCAGGATACTACGTTTTTTCGTTTTGTAGGATGTAAAATTTTAAACTTCTGAACATTCAGAGGAAATTGCCAATCTATGCACCATGTTGAAACCTTAGCAAGACCTGACTAAATATTTATGTAGCTTCTCTCAGACACTACTTCATTATAGATAACTGCATCCCGCAGTGATTTTAGAAATTCTGATGGAATGTTACCTGCCTGATTTGATCGCAAGTTCTCCAAAGCACTTTTAAATTCTGATTCTAAAACTGGATTTTCTACAAATCGTCTCGTGTTTCTTCTACTATAAAATCAGATAAATCTTCCCCCTTAGAGAGGCCTTCAAAGTACTCTTTCCACCTATCAGCGCTCTCTTCTGCATTTAGCAGTGGAATTCCCGTTGCACTCTTAATGTTAGCACCCTTGTTTTTAATTCCATCGAAGGTTTCTCTGACCTCCCTTTATGCTGAGTCAGTCCATCTAATAATAATTTGTTTTTAGATTTCTTCACATTTTTCCATGCAACTATGTCGCATTAACTTCTCATGGTTCGGATTCACAGTCATACAATATTTCTTAAAATACATCATGGTCGCCGTTGACTGTATGAAATATTTATTGTTGCGATTGCAATTTCGACATTAGGGTCATTTTCAGGTAACACTGCAGAAGTTACATTCTGTCAGATTATAAGACTATCTGACATGAGTACATGTCGTCGTCAAAATGCAGCCTTTTGATTGCGAGAGTCCCACAAGATCCAATGAGTATGATACTTGTTACATTGTAAAGTGTTGTTAAATATGTAACAAGATCCAATGAGTACGACACTTATTACATCGTACGACACTTACTACATCGTAAAGTGTTGTTAAATATGTAACAAGATCCAATGAGTACGACACTTATTACATCTTACGACACTTATTACATCGTAAAGTGTTGTTAAATATGTAACAGGATCCAATGAGTACGACACTTAATACATCGTACGACACTTATTACATCGTAAAGTGTTGTTAAATATGTAATAAGTGTCGTACTCGTCGTATATTGTGGGACTCTCGCAATCAAAAGGCTGCATTTTGACGACGCCATGTACTCGTGTGAGATAGTCTTAAATTCTGACAATGTAACTTTTTCAGTGTTACTTGAAAATGACCCTAAGGTCGAAATTGCAAACATAAGAATAAATATTTCATACAGTCAACGGTATAATGGTCGCCTAGTCGTAGATATTGCTATAATCGCACTATTTCACTCCCATTTACGGATCTTGTTAGCACCTGATGTTAGGTTGGCGCCATTAAAATGCATTGTGGTAATCGCTGCTGCTTGCTGGATCGCTGCTGTGTCTCGATGCTGATGCTGGCTCTAAATCTGGTTGTATAGCGATAAAAAGATGAGGTCCCGTGTTTTTGATGTGCTTTTCATGATAAATAATGAGCGAAACCAACAAATATTTAAACTTCAAATATTTATTACTCTGGTGGCCATCTTAATTCCACTGTCCACCAAAGACAATGACACAACACAAAGTAGCACTTCTTTTACATGTACTTTGCAATGTTTATCCACCTCGAACAATAACACACATACTGACTTCACCAAAGTGACATTCAGCCTCCCCTCCCGACCCTTCTTGCTGCTTGTATTTATAACCTTGTCAAAGAACTACTAAAAATAGATATAGTTTGCAAGTCACATGTACATCTGTTACCGTAATTTGTGCAGAAAAGTTTTTAATTTATATCGAGTGACATAATTTAACAGGTTATTAAAATGAGAGACAGATTTGTTGACAGAATAATTCTTTGTTACAAAAAGGCCGTTTTTTAGAAGTTTGTCGATTGACTTCTCTAATTTGCATAAATAAGTAAATAACATGAATTTTTAAGAATTACATTGGTTTACGTCTAAAATGGGAGTGTTTACGAGAATATTGAGTGAAAACGGTCCTAGTGAACAAATAGGTCTCACTAGGTGGTTTTTATTTAAGGAGATCCAAAACACGTAAGTTGGGCACTCTTCTTCGTACTTCATATTAATTATTTAAGATGAACTTAGTGTTTTTACATGATGACATTCGCTGTATGAGTGACAAGTGATATTAACTTTTGTGTGAGTCAGTTATTCAGTATAATTTGATGGATTGACCGTTTACGGAGACATGTTATGCAATCATTGTTAACATACACATTAGCTTTTCTATAATCAAAAATACTCGTTAAACTCGTTGAATTTGGAGCGTATCGAATACTTCGGCAAAGTAAAGCCTTTAATAGGTTCCGTTACAACGGCGACTATGACGTATTTTAATAAATATTTCTTAATAGCTTCCCTGCACTTCCTAGTTATTCCCTGGCTCTACGACCTGCAAGAAAAGTCATCCCAGGAGGAGGTCACGTTCTCGTTGGTAAGCGCTGCCCTAGACAAATAGCGAAAATGAGGCCTTGCGGCGTTCTCGCTGTAGCCGGGGCGCCCATCTCGATCTCAGTGAACCGGAGGTGAGGTCGGCTTTGTGGGGGTAAGACAAGCGACGGCCCTTCCGGCGGCTTTCTCCAGGCTGGAGCAACACGGCGCCAGGGGCTGGAGCGGCGCTCGGGCAGCCGGACGGCAGCTGCGCCACTTACCGGAACTGTGCCCCAGGCGCCGTCAGCAGCTGTGACCCCAGCTCCAGCTCCAGCTGCGCGGGGAGAAGTCGCTCAGCGGGAGGCTGCGAGCTGGCGGCAGCGGCGACAACGGGCCGCGGCTGCTGTTCTGGCCAGAAGACACAGAGGTAGATGAGACAGGCCACTCTGCAGCGCGCGAAAGATTCGCTCCATGAATATGTGACTAATGGAACACAGAATATATTACTGGATGAAAAGTGTTGAACGAAAACAAGAGTAACATGGGATTTACACCTACAGGGTGTTACAAAAAAGTACGGCAAAACTTTCAGGGTACATTCCTCACACACAAAGAAAGAAAATATGTTATGTGGACATGTGTCCGGAAACGCTTACTTTCCATGTTACAGCTCATTTTATTACTTCTCTTCCAATCACATTAATCATGGAATGGAAACACACAGCAACAGAACGTACAAGCGTGACTTCAAACACTTTGTTACAGGAAATGTTCAAGATGTCCTCCGTTAGCGAGGATACATGCATCCACCCTCCGTCGCATGGAATCCCTGATGCGTTGATGCAGCCCTGGAGAATGGCGTATTGTATCACAGCCGTCCATAATACGAGCACGAAGAGTCTCTACATTTGGTACCGGGATTGGGTAGACAAGAGCTTTCAAATGCCCCCATAAATGAAAGTCAAGAGGGTTGAGGTCAGGAGAGCGTGGAGGCCATGGAATTGGTCCGCCTCTACCAATCCATCGGTCACCGAATCTGTTGTTGAGAAGCGTACGAACACTTCGACTGAAATGTGCAGGAGCTCCATCGTGCATGAACCACATATTGTGTCGTACTGGTAAAGGCACATGTTCTAGCAGCACAGGCAGAGTATCCCGTATGAAATCATGATAACGTGCTCCATTGAGCGTACGTGGAAGAACATAGGGCCCAATCAAGACGTCACCAACAATGCCTACCAAAACGTTCACAGAAAATATGAGTTGATGACGTGATTGCACAATTGTGTGCGGATTCTCGTCAGCCCACACATGTTGATTGTGAAAATTTACAATTTGATCACGTTGGAATGAAGCCTCATCCATACAGAGAACATTTGCACTGAAATGAGGATTGACACATTGTTGGATGAACCATTCGCTGAAGTGTACCCGTGGAGGCCAATCAGCTGCTGATAGTGCCTGCACACGCTGTACATGGTACGGAAACAACTGGTTCTCCCGTAGCACTCTCCATACAGTGACGTGGTCAACGTTACCTTGTGCAGCAGCAACTTCTCTGACGCTGACATTAGGGTTATCGTCAACTGCACGAAGAATTGCCTCGTCCATTGCAGGTGTCCTCGTCGTTCTCGGCCTTCCCCAGTCGCGAGTCATAGGCTGGAATGTTCCGTGCTCCCTAACCTAAGACGCAGATCAATTGCTTCGAACGTCTTCCTGTCGGGACACCTTCGTTCTGGAAGTCTGTCTCGATGCAAACGTACCGCGCCACGGCTATTGCCCCGTGATAATCCATACATAAAATGGGCATCTGCCAACTCCGCATTTGTAAACATTGCACTGACTGCAAAACCACGTTCGTGATGAACACTAACCTGTTGATGCTACGTACTGATATGCTTGATGCTAGTACTGTAGAGCAAATAGTCGCATGTCAACACAAGCACCGACCGAAGTCAACACTACCTTCCTTCAACTGGGTCAACTGGCGGTGAATCGAGGAAGTACAGTACATACTGGCGAAACTAAAATGAGCTCTAACATGGAAATTAAGCGTTTCCGGACACATGTCCACATAACATCTTTTCTTTATTTGTGTGGGAGGCAGGTTTCCTGAAAGTTTGGCCGTACCTTTCTGTAACACCCTATATACACTGTAAGCCGCCTTACAGTGTGTGGCGCAGTGTACCTTGTGCACCAGTACCACTTGCTCCTCTTCCTGTTCAAATCACCTACCGTTTTCAGGAAGAATAAGTAGTACTAGTAATCCTCCGTGTGGGCTCCAATCTCTCTAATTTTATCTCCATGCTCATTTCGTGAACTATATGTAGGAGGGAGCATTATATTGGTTGGGCTCTTCTAGGAACGTACACTCCAGCAACTTTAACACTAGACCATACTGTAACGCAGAAGACTCGACAGGTTAGCCGAGCGCGCTAGCGCGCTGCTTTCTGGACTCGGGTAGGCGCGCCGACCCCGGATCGAATACGGCCGGCGGATTAACGACGAGGCCCGGTGTGCCGACTAGCCTGAATCTGGTTTTTACGCGGTTTTCCACATCCTTCTAGGTGAATATAGGGCTGGTCCCCACGTCCCGCCACAGTTACACGTCTCGCAGACATCTGAACACTTCCGCACTATTCGATGGATTACACTAGTCGCAAACAGTTGGGGTACACTAATTCCTTTCCGGGGGGGGGGGGGGGGGGGGGGTGAGGGGGGGGGGGCGGGGTGGCGGCAGGAATGGCATCCGGCCACCCCTTTCACTAACATTGCCACATCCGACTAACCATGCCCAACCTGCGTATCCGCGGGAAAAACGGCACAAGCAAAAGGAAGAAAGAAAAGAAAGATACTGTAATGCAGAACGCCTCTCTGGTAGCGTCTGCCGCTACATTTGTCTAAGCATCTCCATGTCGCTTTCGCCCTTACAGTTGACGAAATGGAGGGCCGCAGAGTTCCTACACCAGCTCTATTACAAAGCATATTTGCTCCCTTGCCCATATGCTACTCATGTTGTTCTGCATTTAGTACACATACATGAAAGTTTCAAAAAAGGAAGTACAATGTGCAGTCAATAACTACATCTACTTCTAATAGTTTCAGTGCGATACACATTTCATCATTAACGTGAACAACTGACGGACAATATGTTATAAAAATTTTTGAAGCATAATATCTGATTATGACCAGACAGCTATGTCGAAACCGGCAATCCACAAAAATGCATTTTTTAGTGATCTTAGCTTGTGAAGTTTTCTTCACTCATATTACTGAATGGATGTCTAACGAAATGTGTTGCTCTTCTTTGGATCTTCTCTATTTCTTCTATCAGTCCTATCTCGTATGGTAAATAAAGTACAAAAAGTTGCGTTAAGCTTTTTGTGATAAAAGTGTAGAGTCAGTGTTATATGTCTTGTTCGTGCGAATGTCACCTGCAAATGGTCAACATTTACATTAATGTCAAACTAACATTTTGCAGATTAAATGGTTCATATTTCTTATCATCCAATAGAAAAAAATCACTTAAGCTATACTGTTGCACCTGGCATATGTGAGTTCCGTAAGTCGTATGTACAATGAACAGCCGAAGAAACTGGTACACCTTCCTAATATCCTCTAGGGCCCCAGTGAGCACGCAGAAGTTCCACAACACGAAGTGGCATGGACTCGACTAATGTCTGAAGAAGTTCTGGAGGGAATTGAAACCACGAATCCTGCAGGGCTGTTCGTAAATCCGTAATAGTACGAGGGGGTGGAGACCTCTTCTGAACAGCACGTTGCAAAGCACCCCATATATGCTCAGTGTTCATGTCTCGGGAGTTTAGTGGCCAGCGGAAGTGTTTAAACCCAGAAGAGTGTTCCTGGAGTCACTCTCTACAATAGTGGACGTGTTGTGTGTCGCACTGTCCTGTTGGAATTGCCCAAGTCCGTCGGAATAGATAGTGGACACGAATGGATGCAGGTGATCGCTTACGTACGTGTCACTTGTCATAGCCGTATCTAGACGTATCAGGGATCCCATATCACTCCAAATGCACACGTCCGACGTCAGTATAGAGCCTCCACCAGCTTCAACAGTCTTTGCTGACATGCAGGGCTTAATGTCAGTTTTTATATACTTTATTTACGATTTATTGAATTCACTACCCAAGGGACGCAGTATTCGTATGGATCCAATACTGGCGGGCAACATTAAGGTATATGTCGAACGAGTGTTTTGTAAGCTACTTCCGTCGTTGATGGACTATAAAGCTGAGGATTCTTCCAATGAATTTCACTGCGGCATTTGCCGTACTATCGCTTAATTTTATGCGGTCGTTCCACATCAAATTGCTCCATGTATATACTTCTAGATATTATATGGAATTAACTACTTGCAGTGATACTTCTGCAACTATCAGATAATAAAGTGTCTTTCTGTCTACGTATTCACAATACGTTACGCCTGTTTACGTTGAAGAGTCTACTGCAACTTCCGTAGCAAGCGTTGATCGTCAGCGGGTCTTCCTGCATCTCTGCAACTTTCTAACATCCCGACTTCGCTGTGTATAACAGCACTATGCGCCAAAAGCCGCAAGGAACTTCCAGCGTTATCTGCTTGTGAACAGTAATAGTGCTCCTGGGGCACGCCTGAAGGTACTTTTACATCTGAAGACTTGTCTCCGATCAGAATGACACTCTGGAGTCTGTCCAATCACACAGCAGGTCTAGTATTCGATACGCTATTATTTTGTTCATTAGGCGGTGGTGCGGAATTGTATCCAATGCCTTTCGGAAGTCAACGAATACGGTATGTACCTGGGCTTTCTGTGTCTCGTCGACTAACAAAGCGAGCTGGGTTTCACACAATCATTGTTTTCGGAACTCATATTGGATAATCTTGAAGGAAGCGAATTACGACACTCGTCACCTCATTTGAAAAAAAAAAAACAGTGTGAAGTTACCTCTAACAGCGGAAGAATGGACATTATTTCCGCACTCAAACGAGAAGTCCTCAGATGTGAGGTCCACTTTTTGAAACTATCTATACGGCAATGAAAGTTAAGATCCCAGGTGTCACACACTGCAGTGATTCATCCTGGTGAATTGACGAAACAAAAATTAGGAATTTTGTGTGACACTCAATATTCTTAAAGAGGTGGCATTATTTAGAATGATTGTATGGTATAATGGATACTATACCAGCTTTATATACAGAGGGTTGTGGATTCGAATCTTTTACTGTCCACAAAACTGGTTTCTGTTTTTATATCTTTATCAAAGCTACTCCCTCCATTATTTTTTCAGTTAATTGTTTTAAACATAACATTTTATTTCTATTTATTTCTTACACTATTACCCTAAAACTACTATTGTAATTTAGTATGCTTGTACCTAAATAACAGAAAACCCTGTCTGTGTTGCCACGTATAAACCTCTTGCTAAATTTACTTTAGTTTCTGAATAAAGTACACTATGACAGGATAATCTAGTTAATAGGATAAGCTAATCAGTAGAGTTACTCTTTTTACAAGATTTGTCCGTGTGTTGTGTCTAAAGGATAAGTACATCAGACTACTCAATTCTTTTCCTAAGACCTTACCCACTGTTTAGAAAGAAACGCGGTATGAACAGTACTACACTGAAGCTAGGACAACTCAGTACCAAGTTCATTTAGTGGTTTAAAATATGTACTAACGGTCGCCAGCCTATCCGGGAAATGATACAGGGAAGTATTGGGAAAGCAGAAGTATGAATTTTGCCTACTTCCTTGCTACTGTTTAAGTTGCTTCTTCAAATAAATACTAATCTACGTAAACAATGTTGGTGCAGACGATGGAATTTCTTTTTTCTCCTACGCTCTTATACGTTACGTTACGTTTTTAAAAGAGAAAAAGCCCAGTAGATAACTTCAAAGAAGCTAAAACAATTTTGCCCGGGGGGACCTTTAGAAGAAAAGCACTTCCCATAACCTACCAACTTATATACTAAAATACTTAGATGCTAAAGTAGATACTTTTCATAGGGAACGTTTCACTTCAAGAAAGCCTCTTTCTTACTGGAATTTACTTCCAAAAGCTATTACACTCTGAACTAACTCTGTATATATTCTGCCTAACTCTGCAGTCATTTAGCAGACTGTAGTAACTTTTCTTCACTCTGACTGTATTTTACGTAAGCAAACTTTTACTATAACACTTTTCAATCGTTTAGAAAACTTTTGAAACAAGAATAGTCTGGCTTTTATTTCTCTGTACTGTTCTAAGGCATGGAAGTGTTATTACTCTAATTAAAATTTTCATTACGCCTTTCGGTGAAACAACAAAGACAAGTTTTCTTTAACTATTGCTCAAGATGAAAACATTTACGATCTATTTAACTTTATGATGCAAAATTACATTTAAACTCACTCTGTTCAATTTACACTCTTCCACTACTCTTCAATGCTACAGGATTTAGTCCCTCACACACATATATCTCATTATTTACACAAAACTAATTTAAATGCCGGCTGTTTATATTAACTTGGCACTTCATAAGTCTGTAAAAAAGAATACTCGGATAAATCAAACACTGGGAAGGAACCCTATATAGGTGTATGATTATGATGAAATAACAGGGTTAACCACTTTCTTTGAAGTTCAAGAATGGTTATTAAAGCAAAGTGTAAATTAATGGTTCACGCTGTACCAAAGTAATTTTACTATAAAAGAGTCTTATCTGTTGACTGTAGGCTTGAGTGTGGCTAACACTTAAGGTGGTTTCACTACCCACAGTACGGCCTGCAAGTATCTTGCTGTACAGGCTCAGTTTCTCTTCTTGGCGTCGTTCATTTTTACCTGCAGTAGCCCAATAACTCGCAGCTAGACGTAAGCCGTTTGCAGTCTTCATCCGAGGCATTTTTGTGCAAGTCTGCAGGCAAAGCTTCTGCTCCGCAGGACTGTTGCCTCAATCACTGCTGCCTACAGACTGTGTGAGTTACTTCCCGTACTTGCTGTAGGTAGCGCGCCAATTCGCCCTTGCTACCTTTTACACTCCCCAGAGCCACTTTTGCTTCAAACAAACGGACACTGGCTTCACATAACAGCTACATCTTACATTCTTCATAAGCGTGACCATTTCTTACAGTTTTCAAGTTTACATCAACATGAACGGTTTATAAACACCAATATTTTAATCTAAAAAATGTCATTAGAAAATTATTTAACGTAATAAACAATTTACGTAGTATTTTATATACATTACTCACATACAATGAAAAGAACTTGAACCTTCAGTACAGCACACTTAACATATACAGAAAAGTAGTACCTACAGGCGAAAATTGTAAAGCAAAAAATTGTAGAAAATTTAGATGAAACATAAACAAATAGTGTTATAACACCATTTTAATCACTGAATGAACTATTCCATTCGGTTCATTTTTTTCTTTATGTCATTCTTTTTCCAATAGGAAGTTTTGTAAACATTAATTTAATTATATGTATCTGTTATAATATTCAATTACTTGAAACATCGAATTTATGTGTTAAAAAATTAGATGAAATAATCTATTTGCACAATGATATCATAAATTTATTTTTGTTACCAGATGTACAACTTCTTTTGCTCAGTAATCGTGATACAAACATTTAAAACATAACTTAAATACCTACTCGACTGTGGACAAAAGGGGCAGATGTAAATTAAATGAACGACGGGTTTATAAGTAAAACGAAATTCAAGGAAAATGAGAAATAGATATCATGAACACAATAATGTAGACGAAAAAACAGCGTGATATAAGAAAAGAAATCCGACGCCCTGTTAAACCCGCAGGACAGAGCAGGTAGTTTAAGTTGTGGAAATGGGCCAAAATAAGTGGCTGTCAGACTCGAACATACAGCCTTTTATTTGATCCAACATTACAAGAGCCAAGAAATTATTTTTAAGAAAAAACACAGCCTTAGTTTTGGAACTTAATTAGCGGCCGAATGAGCCGTACAACCACTTTCATTTAAAAACGGCTGAAAGCCAATAACTTAAAGCTCAACCAAAATCAGAAATTTAAAAGCAAAGCCTTATCTTAAAACAGTTCTTTAACTGGACTGAAGGCCAAAGACTCCGACACTTTAAGAGCAAACAACTTAAATCCAAAATCGGCTGAAGGCTCAACACTTACGAGTCAATAACATTAATTTTAAAAATGCCAAATCCTTTACGTAAAACAGTTCTTAAATTAGGCTGAAGGCCCAAACCATCTGACACCTTAAGGGCAAACAAACCTTAATCTAAAAATAGGCTAGAAGCCATACAAGTAAAAACAACAAGAACAAAGAAGAAAAGGCAGTACACCCAAGGGCGCCCAGGGGTTCCGAGGGTCGGCCTGGAATTCAAACACTGACACTCTCTGAGGTGAGACAGGCAACCACTGTCGGTCCGACGACAACCCAGCCGACAGACTGTCAACAGACCTACCCACAAGATAACTTCCACTTCACCCAACCAGCACACAACAGGGAGTTCAATGGAACTACGTAGAAGGTATTGGCGCCAACCAATTATTCATTGAGCTGTGAAACTACACACCATGATGGACACCGACAACACGATGAGGAAAATACACTTCCTGAATTTGCGTCAATGGCCAGGGAAGGTAACCGGAACGCTAACGGCCACAAGGCAGAAGATTCTGCTGGTGCACTTCAATTCAAATAGCCAACTACAGCTAAACTCCACCAGAGGATGGCTAAAATTTGCCAACTTGAAAACACACGTTGTTGCTCGCAGGAATATCCCAACAGCCGACAACGAACTCCAAACGACACAATGTGAACAGTCGTGACTTGCTGGTAGATTAAGTCAAAATTCAGCATTCATGTCCGGGATCGGTAAGCCACAAACCTCGTAGCAGTGGGAGCAGCACCACACACTCCGACACTGTGTAGAGGCCGCCAGCGGGCCCGGCCAAACTACGCTCAGTGGAGACTTCCTCGCTGCTCCACACCAACCGCACAACTGCCCAGGCCCGGAAACGGTGATAGCACCAAATATACGACGACCGATGAGACGACCAACCAACGGACCTCCCGCTCCAGTCTCCTTCCGTCGGACAGTTCATGTGTGTCGCCAGCTGTCGGCGAGCACTGGCTGTCGGCGCCTCACCGGCGCTCCGTCCCCGACTTCACTGCTGCTGCGTCCCGACTGCACTGCTGGTCCGTCTCCAGCTGACTGCCAGACACACGATGACCCGGAAATACTATCGGTCCCTCCAGAGATGGTACGACAGTGCGCTTATCGATACTCGCTGCTGCTGCCGGTCACAGGAAAGTAAGGCAGGAAGTTAGTGACGCCAGTAAATGGAGTAGGAAAACGAGGTGGCAGTACCGTAATAGAAGATGACAAACAATAAATGGAATAACGCGAGCCGTGCACGGCTCAAGAAATTAAATCGAAATGAATAGATAAAATTAATTAAAACACATGAACAAAGATTTCAAGTGGAGAAAGAATGATAGGATGAAATATAAGAGCGAATTATGTGACAAAGAAATGGAATTAAAAATTACATTTAAATCAGTTTATTGAATAAAATGATGATCAAGGTCATCTCGAAAAAGATTTAAAAATCAAAATGAATTAGCACATCTGACGATATTAGAACCCCCAATTTCCTGCATGCGATGCTGTTATCCTATCCATTACACCACACAATCAAATCGAGCGTTACAAGTTTTTTAACTATATTGAGTGTCGCACAAATTTTCAAATTTTTTATCGTCAAATATTAGCAAAGAGGACCTACCAGGGTGAATGGCTGCAGTGTGTGATACACGGGCTCTTAAACATACAGATAGTTTCAAAAAGTCGATCGCATCGCCGGAGACTTCACCTTGTCAGGTAAATAAAAGAAAAATGTTCGGAGAAAGGAAATACCTTATAAGAGTTTTCCTACATTTGGGAAAGTCATGCAGCTATGAGCCGTGGTGTGAAGTATAGGACATTTTAGGAAAAAGAATGTATCCAACTGTCAAATTATAAAAAATAAGAAAAAAAATAGGGCACTCTTTGATATTCGTGGGATCAGTGCAGAAATGGGAGATGGAAGTTTAAAGTGCTTTAGAACAAAGCGAGGGGGGTAACGGGTCACTTCCCATTCATAAAACTTGTTGCAACCGTTTTTCCGTTCCATTTATTTGAACCCATCCAATGGCTACAAGTTCTGTATGGGTTAAGAGTTCGTATGTGCTAACAGTTCGGCAGACAACACAAGACCGTGGACGGCGGTGACTTCAGGAAAGATGAACACCCTGAAATACTGCAAGTTCATGGGTAAGCCCCGCGTCCGTCGTAGCGCTATGAGGAGTCGAGCCGGAAACAAACGCCAAACACAGTCCGAGTAGTCAGCACATACCTGGCAAGTGCGTGTGATCAACACATACCTGGCCAGCATGCAAGGCTGACTGCTAAGCTCACTTGTAGTCGCTGCGTGGAGAGCTTAATCCTGCCGCGGAGATCACTGGATTACGCAACTGCTCTCCTTCCCGCCT
Source organism: Schistocerca americana (assembly GCF_021461395.2). NCBI lineage: Eukaryota > Metazoa > Arthropoda > Insecta > Orthoptera > Acrididae > Schistocerca > Schistocerca americana. Next base: position 29,189,722 of record NC_060127.1, read on the forward strand.
GTTGCTTTGTGGTCGTCCCCTACTGTGGGTATGTCGCGCCACCAAGCCGGCTGTGAGATCGTGTACGCAGTGTCCCTGAGTCGCTGGCTACAACGGTAGTCACCGATGCCGTAATGCAGGACATCAAGAAAGTAGAAAAAAAAGAAAACATAAACGTAACAAAATGAAACACCTACAGCCGTCCTTATGTTGTCATTTATTGTGTAGCTACCAGTTTCGGCACTTCAGTGCACCATCTTCAGGCCTTAGTTGATGCTGAAATGGTAATCACGACCCTTCAGCATCACAACTAAGGCCTGAAGAAGATGCACTGAAGCGCCGAAACTGTTAGCTACACAATAAATGACAACATATGGACGTTCGTACAGTAGTGAACGGCCATAGTCTCCCAAACCTTCTGGTACAAGGACGGACATACAGAAACATAAATGCTATTGCATTTTCAGATGTCCACTTGAGGTGAAACAAGCCTGGAGGTACAGTGAAATTAGATCTGTGGAACGCCAAGTTCAAATAATTCATGTTACCTGTAAGCAAGTGAACCAGTAAGCTACACACTCCGTGTCGGGATCTGAGTAATTTCACATACTTTTGTAGAATTGTTGCAAGTAATGGGAACAGCAGCACTTACGTTCCGAGCAAGATAGCAAAAGGTTCTGAATTCTTCAATAGCGTGAAAAGACTAGGCTGGTGTAAGGATGTTTCCCAAGAACTAAAAAAGCACATTTGCGAAACTTTCCTCGTGGCCGTCAAATTCCATATTCTGAAGATCTGCGACGTAACCGAAAGACACGCTTTAGGGCCATAGAAATCCGGATGTAATAAAACTAGAGGGGAAAAAATAATGCCGTGAAATAATGGAGCCAAGTCTAAAGGGTTTATATTAACACGTTGTCGAGTATAGACTCCTGATGAAAGCTAGTCTGCGTGTGCTAATAACAAGGATCTCACTTGGTGCAGGGAGTGTCAACTGGACCTTAACATAGACAAACGTAATGTATTGCGAATACATAGAAAGAAGGATCCTTTATTGTATGATTATATAATAGCGGAACAAACACTGGTAGCAGTTACTTCTGTAAAATATCTGGGAGTATGTGTACGGTACGATTTGAAGTGGAATGACAAAAAAAAAAGTAATTGCTGGTAAGGCGGGTGCCAGGTTCAGATTAATTGGGAGAGACCTTAGAAAATGTAGTCCATCAACAAAGGAGGTGGCTTACAAAACACTCGTTCGACCTATACTTGAGTATTGCTCATCAATGTGGGATCCGTACCAGGTCAGGTTGACAGAGGAGATAGAGAAGATCCAAAGAAGAGCGGCGAGTTTCGTCACAGGGTTATTTGGTAAGCGTGATAGCGTTACGGAGATGTTTAGCAAACTCAAGTGGCAGACTCTGCAAGAGAGGTGCTCTGCATCGTGGTGTAGCTTGGTGTTCAGGTTTCGAGAGGGTGCGTTTCTGGATGAGGTATCGAATATATTGCTTCCCCCTACTTATACCTCCCGAGGAGGTCACGAATGTAAAATTAGAGAGATTAGAGCGCGCACGGAGGCTTTCCGGCAGTCGTTCTTCCCGCGAACCATACGCAACTGGAACAGGAAAGGGAGGTAGTGACAGTGGCACGTAAAGTGCCCTCCGCCACACACCGTTGGATCGCTTGCGGAGTAGAAATGTAGATGTAGTTGTAGATGAAATGCCTCACGGAAATCAAATACTCTTTTCGCAGTCGTGGTGCCTGAGCATGGCGTTAATGTGCCGCCGAAACTAGATACAGATGTGGTGGTACTTTTTCTCGTATATGCATCCATAAATTTCCATAGGATTTACCTATTTCGTCGCAATAAAGCTGATAAACACTTCACATATTGTTTTAACCAATTACATTGGCGTGGTTCTGATATTTAACCCGAGAAAGAGTGATTAAATTTTTAAAATATCCTTGAAGTCTCCTCGTTGCTCTTTTGAGGGAATATGAAGCGGAAATGGCAGCAATAATATAACTGCTCAAGATAACTCGTGATTGGGAACAAGATACGCCAAAACGAAGATCAAATGTCACTGTAAACCACAGAATAAACCTATCAGCTTAGAAGATAGTCCGGGAAACACATTGAAGGACGGCCTAGAGAATGACGGATGATATGAACAAAATTGCCTCTGTCTTTTCGACTTGTAAGTAGGCTGTTTAAGTTTTTTTATTGGTAACGCCACCTCTGTATGAAAATCACTGGCTGTGCTGTGTGCAGTCTGTGGCTGCTTTGCATTGTTGTAATACTCGCCATTGTAGTGTTAGGCAGCTGGCTGTGAACAGCGCGTAGCGTTGCGCAGTTGGAGGTGAGCCGCCAGCAGTGGTGGATGTGGGGAGAGAGATGGCGGAGTTTTGTAATTCGTCATGAACTGCTATATATATTATGACTATTGAGGTAAATACATTGGTTGTTCTCTATCAATATCTTTCATTTGCTAACTATCCCTATCAGTAGTTAGTGCCTTCCGTAGTTTGAATCTTTTATTTAGCTGGCAGTAGTGGCGCTCGCTGTATTGCAGTAGTTCGAGTAATGAAGATTTTTGTGAGGTAAGTGATTTGTGAAAGGTATAGTTTAATGTTACTCAGGGCCATTCTTTTGCAGGGATCTTTGATAGTCAGATTGCGTTGCGCTAAAAATATTGTGTGTCAGTTTAAGCACAGTCATGTATAAATTGTTCAAAGGGGACGTTTCAGACTTAAGACTGCAATATCTTTAAAACTATACCACATATTAATCAATGGTTTTCAACGTGTGCTAAGATAACTCACAAAGTTTTGTTTCCTCATTCATACACATCAAAATGTGCCCCCTTAGAGGTACGGATTATGCCTAGTCGAAATTCCATTTATCTCCACATACGATTCAAGATTTCCTCCTCGATATATTCAAATACATTTCGAATGCTTGCCTTTAAGTTCTGTAGGTCTCTAACTTCGGTTCGTTACATCAAATCCTTTGAGAAACCCCACAAACCCCACACGACGAAATCTAGTATTGTGAGGTCAGTGGATCGTGGCGTCCATCGAACAGGACCGTACCACATATATATATTATACAATAATATTATATAATATATATATATTATCAGAGGTCATCACTCCCCTAGACTTAGAACTATTTGAATCTAACTAACTAACACATCCATGCCCAAGTCAGGATTCGAACCTGCGACTGTAGCAGCAGCGCGGTTCCGGACTGGAGCGCCTAGAGCCGCTCGGTCACAGCGGCCGGCGGACCGTATCATCCAATACAACTACTCGGAAAGTTTTCTAGAAACCGACGGACAATTAGGGACTAGAGCGATGGTGCCCCACCCTTCTGGAATCCGACATCAGTTTGCAGGTGTTCCAATCGTGGCACAGCAAACTCCCGTAACATGTCCGGGTAAGCATCACCGTTGACAGAGGACTCGATGTAAAAGAACGGACCAATGATTCAATTATGCGTCAGTCCGCACCAAACATTGACGTTGCGATTGTCTCTTTCCATTTCATGAGTAACATGACGATGCCTTGAACCCTATATGCGAGCGTTGGCGTATAGATGAACCGTTGCCGCATCGGAGAAACATTACTTTTCCAAAAAGTTATCGTGTGCTCCAGTCCTGCCTAGTATATCCACTGCAAACTGTTTTCGCTGAGCTTTGACCGCAAGATTTAATGCCTGAAGCAGCTGCACATTGTAGGACTCTAGCTGTAACCTCTTATGTAAGCCACTGTGCACTGTTGGTCATCACATTTCCGACTCTCTAGCCACCGTATCCAACGATTTCGTCGCACTTCTTGCCGTAATTTGTCGACGTTGGCGTCTGAAACAGATGGGCGACCGGACCCCTTTTTAAGGAGAACGGAACACTGCCGTTTGTCATAAATGACGTATGCCAAGCCAGAATAGTTGACGTGGACGGTGGTTGCCTTCCATACCGTGTTCGAAAGTTTCGTTGCAGCAGGGTATCGGACGTCGTCTGTATGAGTCAAGACCACGCTGAGCTTCCTCTTGTGGGGTCAACTATTCATCAGATTTTTAAAGTTAAAAAAAAAATAAAATAAAATAAAAAAAGTAAAGCTACATTATAACATGTCAAACACCATTTGACCATTCGTTATCGTCTGCTATAAATTTAAAGTTATTAAAGTCTTAAGCTGTAAAGAGCGGTCTTACAACCTTATCACTTGGTGAATACCATTTGTTATTGTTTAACATAGTTTTAAAGTATCTAATGTCTTAAGCTTCCACTGCAAAGATAATTTATGGACACCCAGTACTATTCCATTCCTTGTATTTCTTTATCTATGAAGCTATATTTTTGTTTTGTTTCTTAGAGTAATTTCTCTCGAAGCTAAGAATCAGAAATCCGGGATGCTTCTATTGTCAGTGACACTAAAACAGTGAAAACTTACAATGAATGATTACTCTTACTACTGACCCGTCTAACTATCCACATTTAAGTTTCCCGTGGTTTCCCTAAATCGCTCCAGGCGAATGCCAAGGTGGTTCCTCTGAAAGGGCACGGTCACTCCCCTCCCCAAGGTTCATCAATCCTAGCTAGTGTTCCTCCTCTAATGACGTTAAACTCTAATCTTCATTCTTATTACTGATGGGTATGATTTTCTCAAATAATTAAAAATTCTTTCGACCTCTTTACTAACCTACTATTTCACTGATTTTAATGTTACCTTAACTGGGTTCTTATCTCTGTACTCAAACGTATTTAGTATGCTTTTTTTATGGTCGACGAAACTGCTGTCAACCAATGTAGATGCTACTTTGTTCCTGTCAAAGTAATTGACCACAATATACAGTATGTTGACATGTTGAAATGCTGGAAAATTTATTTTGAGTCCAATTTTCCACGTTACCTGTTTTACGTAGCTGCTCAAAGACTGGTACAAACCACTGGGAAAGTGAGTTGTATCTGTAAATGAAACCGCATTAAAGACACTTTTGCAACCAATTCTAGAGTACTGTTCCAGTGTGTGGGGTCCTTGCCAAGTAGACGCGACACTAGGAAACAAATTCAAAGATGCGCCGCTTGGAACGTAATGCAGCAAGATGGTAAAGCTCAAACGGAAGTGTAACAAAAATGATTGGGTAACATAAGTAAGTAATTTTTCAAGAATGGCTACAATGTACTCGCAAAAATTTTTGGATGAATTTAGAGGACCTGCTTTCGAGAAAGGTTGTGCGACAGTTATGCTGCTAGTGACGTAGATCAGCAGAACGACGTAACAGAGGCACGTAATCTGTCATTTTCCTCTCTCCGCTCGCACCGGGAATATAATGGAAAACATAATTGGTAATATTGACACGAAAAATATTCAGCTTCCACGTACTTCCCGGTCACTTTCGGAAGAAAGTAGTGTAGAAAGTAGAGTAGAAAAATCAGCTAAAGAACATTTGATAATCAAGTGAATGAGTGATTCAGAAACACAAATGGGGGACAGAAGTACTCCACGCGCCTAACCCCGTAACCATACAGCACGCGTACTGTAGGGTTAAGGTATTTACTTGACTTTTTTTGTTTCGAATGATCATTCCTGTCATATCTCTTAATACTGACCATCACCTCTGAAACACCCTGTGTACAGGGTGTTACAAAAAGGTACGGCCAAACTTTCAGGAAACATTCCTCACACACAAATAAAGAAAAGATGTTATGTGGACATGTGTCCGGAAACGCTTAATTTCCGTGTTAGAGCTCATTTTAGTTTCGTCAGTATGTACTGTACTTCCTCGATTCACCGCCAGTGGGCCCAATTGAAGGAAGGTAATGCAGTGCACGAGGATGAAATGGACGAGGCAATTCTTCGTGCAGTGTACGATAACCCTAATGTCAGCGTCAGAGAAGTTGCTGCCTACACTTCTGCGAATGGTTCATCCAACAATGCGTCAATTCTCATTTCAGTGCAAATGTTCTCTCTACGGATGAGGCTTCATTCCAACGTGATCAAATTGTAAATTTTCACAATCAACATGTGTGGGCTGACGGGAATCCGCACGCAATTGTGCAATCACGTCATCAACACAGATTTTCTGTGAACGTTTGGGCAGGCATTGTTGGTGATGTCTCGTCTCGATTGGGCCCCATGTTCTTCCACCTACGCTCAATGGAGCACGTTATCATGATTTCATACGGGATACTCTACCTGTGCTGCTAGAAAATGTGCCTTTACCAGTACGACACAACATGTGGTTCATGCACGATGGAGCTCCTGCACATTTCAGTCGAAGTGTTCGTACGCTTCTCAACAATAGATTCGGTGACCGACGGATTGGTAGAGGCGGACCAACTCTATGGCCTCCACGCTCTCCTGGCCTCAACCCTCGTGACCTTCAAATGGCTCAAATGGCTCTGAGCACTATGGGACTCAACTGCTGTGGTCATAAGTCCCCTAGAAATTAGAACTACTTAAACCTAACTAACCCAAGGACATCACACACATCCACGCCCGAGGCAGGATTCGAACCTGCCACCGTAGCGGTCGTGCGCTTCCAGACTGTAGCGCCTTTAACCGCTCGGCCACTCCGGCCGGCTCGTGACTTTCAGTTATGGGGGCATTTGAAAGCTCTTGTCTACGCAACCCCGGTATCAAATGTAGAGACTCTTCGTGCTCGTATTGTGGACGGCTGTGATACAATACGCCATTCTCCAGGACTGCATCAGCGCATCAGGGATTCCATGCGACGGGGGGTGGATGCTTGTTTCCTCGCTAACGGAGGACATTTTGAACATTTCCTGTAACAAAGTGTTTGAAGTCACGCTTGTACGTTCTGTTGCTGTGTGTTTCCATTCCATGATTAATGTGGTTTGAAGAGAAGTAATAAAATGAGCTCTAACATGGAAAATAAGCGTTTCCAGACACATGTCCGCATAACATATTTTCTTTCTTTGTGTATGAGGAATGTTTCCTGAAAGTTTGGCCGTACCTTTTTGTGACACCTTGCATATTAAAATCGTATGGGACTTAAGTGCTAAGGTCATCAGCCCGTAAGCTTACGCACTACTTAACCTTAATTATCCTACGGACAAACACACACACACACACACACACACACACACACACACACACACACACACACACACCCTCCGCCGGTACCAGCCGCACAGTCCATGACTGCCAGCCGGGGTGGCCGAGCGGTTCTGTGCGCTACAGTCTGGAACTGCGTGACCGCTACGCTCGCAGGTTCGAATCCTGCCTCGGGCGTGGATGTATGTGCTGTCCTTAGGTTAGTTAGGTGTAAGTAGTTCCAAGTTCTAGGGGACTGATGACCATAGTGCTCAGAGCCATTTGAACCATTTGAAGTCCACGATTGCAGCGCCCGAGACCGCTCGGCTAATCCCGCGCGGCCCCTGTACGTTTAATCTATTTATCGGCCTCTACCGTTGTACAAATATGTCGCGGTTCCGTGCCAACACTGGTTTCCGCAGCACGTCATCCGCTGGCAGACAACCTTTACGTATTTCACTTTTGCTCGATCAGCTGGACGAATAGACTCTATCGCAGATTCAATAAGTGAAGAGCGCCGCGCCGAGTCGCTGGGGGACTTGTTTGGAGGAATCTGGCTGCAGCGACCGCCTGCCCCGCCGCGCGCCGCTGCCTGCTGAGGCGGGTAATTCTGCGGAGGCACTGAGGAATCCTCCCAATCAGACCTCCTCCCCCTCCCCCTCCCCCACCCCCACCAAACCCCCCCGCTTCGCCCCGTTCCAGCAGCCACAGTAGCCGCTGATCCCAGGGCTCTGATGGAAATCTCCAGCACCGAAGACGCGACCTCGCCTCGTCCGTCCGTGGCAATTGGTAGCAGCTACTGCGGCAGTCCCACTGTGTTGAAAGAGATTCAGAAAGGCAGCCCACTTGTCCAGCTGTCGAAGATACGAGAATTCGCAATATCCCCTTAAATACATGTAGAGTTTGAAAGGAAATGAAGGAAAACGAACCACAAACATGAATGTCTTGGAGTTTCTTGTACGTTATTAAATATGGGACACTTATTCCCTTTGTGGTAGGAAACGAACTAAAGGCTAATAGCAATTACAATAACAATGACCGTAAAAGATTTATACAAGGAAGATCGCCGGCCTCTGGTGGCCGAGCGGTTCTAGGCGCTTCAGTCTGGAACTGCGCGACCGCTGCGGCCGCAGGTTCGAATCCTGCCTCGGGCATGGATGTGTGTGATGTCCTTAGGTTAGTTAGGTTTAAGTAGTTTTTAGTTCTAGGGGACTGATGACCTGAGATGTTAAGGCCCATAGTGCTCAGAGGCACTTGAACCATTTGAACCCAAGGAAGATCGCATAATGTGTTAGTCTCCGTCTTCTGACAAGGACATAAGCAGCTTAAAACTGTTCATGTGTTGCGACAAGTTCACACTAAGGTTTCACAGCGATCGATAAAGTATTTTGTTTTGTTTCAAATCCAGTCATGTATAAAATAGGCAATTAGTTTTAGTCAGGTATTACCATCTTCAGACTTGAGTGAATCCAGTACGGAAAAGCTAGAACTTTGTAACGCCGACATCCAAAGCCGTTAAACTCCATAAACAGCTATAACTGATGATTTGTTTACTGTCACAACTGGTTTCGTTGCATTAAAACTACGTAAGAAGGAAAGGATCCGATGTAATACGCATGATATAGATAAACAACACTGTTTTAATAACATTCTTTTAAAAAAAAATTAATTTTTAGAGAATTATTAAGAAATTTCTTTTAAATATTTTTTAGAATCTATGTATAGTATTGAAACAGGCGTACAAAATCGAAATCCCTCCCCATCCCCTAATGAAGAGGAGAAGTCGATGATATAAATAAAACAGATAAAACAGGATATCAGGGCGTTGCGACGCTGAGAGACAGAATGAGAGAGAGAGAGAGAGAGAGAGAGAGAGAGAGAGAGAGAGAGAGAGAGAGAGGAAAAGAATAAATGTTAAGTCCAATGAGTCACAACTAAAGACGTAAATAAGGAAACATCAAAAGTGGGGCCTACAGCGACCTAAATAACCAACCATTTTGACATATGTTCATAACGGTGTGAGGGTGAGTGAATGGGAGAGGATGAGAGGAAACGTCGGGGGGGACCGAGGGGGAAGAATGAAATTGTTATTTAGCTCGCTGGAGGACCCAGTTCTGATATGTTATAATTTTCACTCATTGTACTTATTATTTGTTTCTTCGTTTTTTTTTTCTCCCAGTGCGCCACCGCACTGTTCGCCTCGATATCCTGTTTTATTTCGACGACTTCCCATTTCCGGAGATTTGATGTTTGACTGTGAACGTAGGGGGATGCCTTGCCGCGCTAATGTGTCCCTGTTGTGACTGTTTAAATGCTGTTCATAACATCTACAAAACACTTAAAAAATTCTTAAAATCTAGAAAAATTTAAAAATTTAAAAAATGTTCTTATAGTGTTTTGATCATATGTATGGCGTGGAATCTTTTCTTATCATGTAGTTTACCTAAGAATATTTTAATGCAACGAAACCGGTTGTGGCAATAAAGTAATCACCAGCTACGTACCTCTTGCGATTCAATTTACTTCCATTCAGTACCGAGAAGCTTCCAGATTTTGTGGCGAAGCTTGTTTGTCTGATTAATGTGACTGTACCATATGTATACGCTGTGACACTCATTATTTAATGTACTGGAGTCACACAGGTATGAAGATAGTCACAGCTAATCGAAATTAATTATCTGGTAAATAAATTTTCGTGATCTATGACTACATACTAGCTGTCACAGGAAGAACGGTAAATATGTAGATATGTGACAGGTATGGTGATTTGAAGTAGGGGTCTACATATGGAAAGGTGTCCTATCCCTGATGGTTTCCTAGTGGCCTACTGAAGAGCACGGATGCGACTTACGCATACAAAGCCTTTGAGGTTTTATTGTGACTTCGTTGCTCTTCGCCGGCATGTCCTTCTGCCTTTAAACTAGCCCTTTGAACCCTCAGCTGTCCGTGGTGTGCTGTGAGTGAACTATGTAACGGACTGAGAGTGTATTAGTGAGAAGCATCTAACCGATGTGTTTGTACACGCGCTGCCTTAATTCCCGTTCATCTACAGTAAAGGAAGATGCCAGACACGGTGTGTGTTTATTGCTTCTGCAATGGTAGTGCTCCAGCTGATGGCCAACAATACCGTCGGTGCTTGTCGACACGTCCAATTCCTGATCTTTGAGAGTTTATCAGGGGTTTCAGTGCACTGCGTGAAACAGGTATTCTTCCAAGTTCCCATTTTTCTACTGACCGTGTTCGACAGCTTGTACAGGGACACGCATATCTTTTTAAACCTAACAATGTGTTGAATAATACAGACTATCCGTTCTATCTCGGGAACTATTCGGAATAGCGGATTGTTCTCATGAAGTATTTGCTTCAATTTATTGTTCGTGTCATAACCCGGAATTTAGACCGTTCCTCCTCGGTCTTCCTGGATGTAACGGTAAGGTCCCGTCTCCTCATCCCTACCTTCCATCTCCCCTACTCCCCTCCCCATCAGTGTTATCAAACACTGAGTGAGTGTAAACTGAGTAATTTTTGTATTTCGTTTTCGGAAAAGCTAACTTCTCATTTATCTCAAAATTTGTGACATTGTATCTCCTGATCTATGTATCGCACAGCGGTACAGTTTTGCAGGGAGATTCAGCAGTATATGTGGACACTTCCTATGATATTTGTTGCTATTAGAGTTAGCAATAAAGATGAATATAAAGTTCACTACGTGAAAGTAAAAATGTAATAGGCGATAAAAATTTTCTTTTGTTTCGTAAGGTTGAAGGGGAATGCCAGAAAGAAAAAAAATTGTAAATTGAATGTTTCTAAAATGTTTGAAATCGGTGGAAGACGATAAGACCTCTCATTCTCAAATACTGTGTGAATAAAGTCTGGGTAACCTGCCCGGAATCAGTTATGGCACCTCAGCACATATCCATAGATTCTAACATTAATACTTGCCTTATTGTGTTAAACACCTACCGTAAGATCATGCCTCTTAATGAGTCTATTTTGGTAGCATCTTATTTTTAAATTCGGTCAATAGCTACATGAAATATGGGAAACAAAGTTTTTGTTGCCCCTGTAACTGGTTGATAGGCAACCTACAGTTACAGGTATCTCAATGGGTGATCCTTTGACGAATCCATATTTGGAGTTTAGGGTGGCCGTGTTCTGCTGTAGACGGCATTAACTCAGCTCGGGTGGCAAAGAAGTCTAATACATCGCTGCCCATTAAAATTGCTACACCATGAAGATGACGTGCTACAGACGCGAAATTTAACAGACAGGAACAAGATGCTGTGATATGCAGATGATTAGCTTTTCATAGCATTCATACAAGATTGGCGCCGCTGGCGACACCTACAACATGCTGACATGAGGAAAGTTTCTAACCGATTTCTCATACACGAACAGCAGTTGAATGGCGTTGCCTGGCGAAACGTTGTTGTGATGCCTCGTGTAAGGAGGAGAAATGCGTACCATCACGTTTCTGACTTTGATAAAGCTCTGATTGTAGAGTATCGCGATTGCGGTTTTTCGTATCGCGACATTGCTGCTCGCGTTGGTCGAGACCCAATGAATATGGAATCGGTGGGTTCAGGAGGGTAATACGGAACGCCGTGCTGGATCCCAACGGCCTCGTATCACTAGCAGTCGAGATGACAGGCATCTTATCCGCATGGCTGTAACGGAACGTGTAGCCACGTCTCGATCCCTGAGTCAACAGATGGGGATGTCTGCAAGACAACAACCATCTGCATGAACAGTTCGACGACGCTTGCAGCAGCATGGACTATCGGCTCTGAGACCATGGCTGCGGTTACCCTTGACGCTGCGCTTGCGATGGTGTACTCAACGACCAACCTGTGTGCACGAATGGCAAAACGTCATTTCTTTCGGAAGAATCCAGGTTCTGTTTACAGCATCATGATGATCGCATCCGTGTTTGGCGACATCGCGTTGAACGCACATTGGAAGCATGTATTCGTCATCGCCATACTGGCGTATCTGCCGGCGTGATGGTATGGGGTGCCATTGGTTACACGTCTCGGTCACCTCTTGTTCGCATTGACGTCACTTTGAACAGTGGACGTTACATTTCCGCTGTGCTACGACCCGTTGCTCTGCCCTTCATTCGATCCCTGCGAAACCCTACATTTCAGCAGGATAATGCACGGCCGCATGTTCCAGGTCCTGTTCTGGATACAGAAAATGTTCGACTGCTGCCTTGGCCAGCACATTCTCCAGATATCTCACCAATTGAAAACGTCTGGTCAATGGTGGCCGAACAACTGGCTCCTCACAATACGCCAGTCACTGCTCTTGATGAACTGTGGTATTTTGTTGAAACTGCATGGGCAGCTGTACCTGTACACGCCATCCAAGCTCTGTTTGACTCAATGCCCAGGCGTATCAAGGCCGCTATTACGACCAGAGGTGGTTGTTCTGGGTACTGAGTTCTCAGGATCTATGCATCCAAATTGCGCGAAAATGTAATCACATGTCAGTTCTTGTATAACATATTTGTCCAATGAATACCCGTTTATCATCTGCATTTCTTCTTGGTGTAGCAATTTTAATGGCCAGTAGTGTAATTAAGCTCCATACAATCTCTGTTCGGAAACCGAGGTCGATTTTCTTCAGTAAGTACGAGACCGTGTTGAGAAACAATGCTTCCGTTTTTTTTATGCGAAAACTCTTAAAGCTTTTTAAATAAACAAATTTTGTTAATATTCTCCATCTTTATTCTTCATAGCTATATATTTATATCTCAACATAAACAGCCTGCCGACGAATAAATTTTTGCCAACGAGAACGTTCGGCTTCGTTGAGAGAGCCCCAACTTCAGCTCTGCTTGCACCACTTCATCACTATCAAAGTGAAAACCCGGAGGGTGTTAATTAAAGTTAGACGAGAGTAGGGCGGAGCAGAATCAGTTCTATATGGAGGGTAATCGATGACACTGATTCCAAGCCTTCGGACTGTTGTAAATGTCGCAGCCCTCGAGTGTGGTCTGATATTGTCATGCTGAAGGTGGGGGTTCTCCATATGTGGACGAACTCTCCGCATTCTAAACTCGATTTCAGCAAGCTGTTTCTTGCGCATCGATATACGGTAGTTAACTTGCATATCGCCGGTTTACATTCCCCAATTCGGAGCGGTCTAGTGGTTGAGGGCTACAAATATGAAGATGTGAAGAACAAAGATATGGTACCTTAATAAGAGGTTGCCTTCGTTATCTTTCGGCGCCATTTTTCCATATTCGCGGTCACACAAGCTATATACGTTAAATACGAGGGCTATTCAGAAAGTAGGGAACGTTTTCGTCTGACGCCGCTAGGCGCGCGCCGATCGCGTATATTTTGGCATGTGCGTGCTCGGCAGCTCAGTCAGCATCCATCCGTGACGGCGGGAACGTCTCTGCGCGTCTGGTTATTTAGATATTCGAATGTGAAATGTGCGCTGCAATCGAAAATCCGGCCAGTTGTGAGGTCCGGTCTGTGATACGGTTTTTGTTGGCAAAAAACCTAAGACCTATAGAAATTTATCACGAACTGCGCGAAGTGTACGGAAACAATGTAATGAGTGAATGTTTCGTCTGGAAATGGAACATTCGGTTTAAAAATGACCGAACCAAGGTTCATGATGAGGATAAGAGTGGACGCCCGAGCATTGTGACTGACGATCTTGTCGGTCGCGAAAGTTGATGAAACGATTCGTGAAAACCAATGCTTCACAATAACGGAGCTTTCGGTTTTTTCCAGAAGTTTCACGTTGTTATTTGAAATTGTCACTCAAAAGCTAGGCTGCCACAAATTTTGTCCGCGATGGGAGCCCAAAATTCTTACAGACCACCATAAACAACAGTAAATGGGAGCCACGTTGACATTTCTGGAGGCCTACGACAAACTTGGTGATTCATTACTCAATCGAATCGTAACCGATGCCGAGACTTGGGTGAAACACGTCAATTGCGAGACAAAATTACAGTCCATGGAGTGGGGGCACACAAGGTCCCCCAAAAACCAATAAAATGTTTACGAACCTTGTCAGCAAGGAAGTTGATGGCGACAGTGTTTTGGGATATGCAAGGTGTGCTTCTTATTGATTTTCTCGAACGTGGATCAACCATAAATTCTGGCCGGTACTGTCAAACTTTGCACAGCCTTAGAAGAGCAGTACAGAACAAACGCCGAGGAAAGCTCACATCCAAAATTTTGTTTTTGCACGACAATGCCCGACCTCACACGAAAAACCGCACTAAAGAACTTAATTCACTCAAATGGGAAATTCTCCCTCATCCACCCTACATCCCCGATCTTGCACCAAGCGACTTCCACTTGTTTCCCAAGATGAAGAACTGGCTTGCAACGCAGCGCTTTGATGACGACGTGGAACTCCAGGCGGGCGTGACGCACTGGCTGAAGTCACAGGCGGCAGAATTTTACGACGAAGGTGTTTCAAAGCTTGTCCACCGCTGTGATAAGTGCCTCAATGTGTTTGGTGGCTATGTGGAAAAGTAATATGTCAGTCGTTCTTTCATATGTATATATTAAAATATATACCTTGTTTCCAGAATGATATTTTCACTCTGCAGCGGAGTGTGCGCTGATATGAAACTTCCTGGCAGATTAAAACTGTGTGCCGGACCGAGACTCGAACTCGGGACCTTTGCCTTTCGCGGGCAAGTGCTCTACCAACTGAGCTACCCAAGGACGACTCTCGCCCCGTCCTCACAGCTTTACTTCTGCCAGTATCTCGCCTCCTACCTTCCAAACTTTACAGGAGCTCTCCTGGTTCGCAGGAGAGCTCCTGTAAAGTTTGGAAGGTAGGAGGCGAGGTACTGGCAGAAGTAAAGCTGTGAGGACGGGGCGAGAGTCGTTTTATATTCCTTGTATTTATTCTTTTTAATGCCAAAACGTTCCCTACTTTCTGAATAGTCCTCGTACTTTCTTTTGCGACTCTAATGAAAGTTCTATTAAGACCATTAGCGTTTCGTGTTTCTTTTTTTACAGCACCTTTAGCGGTCACTGTATCAGTAAGCATTTTCTTACAGTTTTCTTTGCTAGGATCATGAACAGTTCAGATGTGTTAATACTATAAACATCATGAATTATTATCTTTACTCTCGAATTTTTGTTGCTTATGTCATTCTTTCTGTTCTTCTACACACGTGTAAATAACATACGTTATTTGCTTTGAATAGGTCTTTTGAGACTGTAATAAAAGTCTTACAAGACAAAAAGCATTTCTCTTTATTTTAAATCATGTAGAGCGTTCACTGAAACAGTATTATTTGTTTCTTCAATTTTGTTTGCTATGAACATGAACAATTCTCTTGCTTTAAGATGGTACTATAAACAATACTAATTATTATCCTTACTCACGACTTTATTTGTTCACGTCATTCTTCCTCTTCTTCTACGCATATGCGTTGCTTACTATATCTTCCTGCTCTTCTACACGTTCACTTGAATACATCTCCTATGCCAAACGTTTCATGTCACAGGAGCATTTGCAACCTACTTTCTCAACTATTTGCTCCGTCTTCCTCTACAGTTATTAGCCTTTGCACCTCCCTCTAGTACCAAAGAAGTTATACTCTGACGTCTTAACAGAAGTCCTATCTTCCTGTCCCTTCTTTTTGTCAGTGATTTCCATATATTCCTTTCCTCGCTGATCTGCGGTGAACCACGTCATCCCTCACCCTATCAGTCCACTTAATTTACAACATTCTTCTGTACCACTCCCTTTTGTTCAGATTTTTCCACAGCCGTTGTTCAATTAGCATACGATGCTGTGCTCCAAATGGACATTCGCAGATACTCCTTCTTCAAATTCAGCCTACGTTTCATACCAATAGACTTCTCTTGGCCAATAATTCCCTCCTTGCCTGAGATAGTGTGCTTTCTACGTCACCTTCACTCCGTCCGTCAAGGTTTATTTTTCTCCCTAGATAGCAGAATTACTTAACTTAAACTACTTCGTTTCCCCCCGTTCCGATGTTAAGTTTCTCGCTGCTCTCATTTCTCACGCTAGAAATCTCATCAGCGAATCGTATCATTGATATCCTTTACCCTGAATTTTAATCCCACTTATGAATCTCATTTCGGTCATTGCTTCTTCGATATGGACTCAACCATAGGGGCGAAAGACTACATTCCGGCTATATCCCTGTTTTATTCTGGTTTTAATTGGAGCACTTCGTTCTTGGTCTTCCAATTTATTACACTTTCCTGATTATTGTATGTATTGCATATTACCTGTCTTTCGCTTTAGCACACCCCTCCATCGGTCTTGCAACACTTTACATTGTCGATGGTTTTTCCAGGTCGACAAAGCCTATGAATGTGTCTTAATTCTGCTTCAGTCTTGCTTCCATTGTTAACCACAAATTCAGAACTGTCGCCTTGGTGCCTTTGCCTTCCTGAATCAAAATTAATCGTCAATTTCCTTTTCCGTTCTTCTTCATATTATTCTTGTTAGTAACATGGATACATGGGCTTTTAAGCTGGTTGTGCAGTAATTTTCGTACTTGTCGGCACTTGGCATCTACGGAAATGAGTGGATGATGTTTTCCAGAAGTCAGATGGTATATCGCCAGTGTCATAAATTCTACACACCAGAGTGAATAGGCACTTTCTTGCCACTGCCCTCAAAGATTTTACACTGTAGCGCCAAAGACACTGTTATAGGTATGCGTATTCAAATGCATGCATTAACAGGCAGAATACGGCGCTGCGGTCGGCAACGATTATATAAGACAGTAAGTGTCTGACACAATTGTTAGATCGGTTACCGCTGCTACAATGACAGGTTATCAAGAGTGAAGTGAGTTTGAAGGTGGTGTAATAGTCGGCGGACGAGCGATGGGACACAGCATCTCCGAGGTAGCGATGAAGTAGGGATTTTCCCTGATGACCGTTTTACTAGTGTACTGTGAATATCACGACTAGGGTAAAACATGAAACATCTGACACCGCTGCGGATGGAAAAAGATCCTGCAAGAACAGGGCCAATGACTTAAGAGAATAGTTCAACGCGTCAGAAGTGCAACCTGCTGTGTTGGCAGAAGAGCCAACACCGTGTTACTAGTGGAGGCCGAAATGCACGCGTTTTAGCTCACGCAGGCTGGCGTGAGGTAGGAAGGACTATACTGACGTGAGGTCAGGAACATGACAAGGACTTATAATTCAGAATGAGGACTTAATTAGTTCGATACTCAACTTTAATCCATTAATGATGAACGTCGCTCTTGACGGTACATGATTCACAATACTATCGGGATACATAGTAACTGAATATGGCGCCTTGCTAGGCCGTACCAAATGACGTAGCTAAAGGCTATGCTAAACTGTCGTCTCTGCGAATGAGAGCGTATGCAGACAGTGAACCATCGCTAGCAAAGTCGGCTGTACAACTGGGACGAGTGCTAGGGAGTCTAGACTAGACCTGCCGTGTGGCGGCGCTCGGTCCGCAATCACTGATAGTGGCGACACGCGGGTCCGACGTATACTAACGGACCGCGGCCGATTTAAAGGCTACCACCTAGCAAGTGTGGTGTCTGGCGGTGACACCACACAACCCTTTCGCAAATTGCTGCCGATTTGAATGCTGGGTCATCAACCAGAGTCAGCGTGCGAACCATTCAACGAAATATCGTCGATATGGGCTTTCGGAGCCGAAAGACCACTCGTGTACCCTTGTTGACTGCACAACACGAAGCTCTACGCCTCGCCTTGGGTCGTCAACACCGACATTGGACTGTTGATAACCGGAAACATGTTGCCTCGTCGGACGAGTCTCGTTTCAAATTGTATCGAGCGGATGATCCTGTATGGTTATGGAGACAACCTCATGAATCCATGCAACCTGCATGCCAACAAGGGACTGATCAATGTGGTGGAGGCTCTGCAATGGTATGGGGCGTGTGCAGTTGGAGTCATATGGGACCCCCGGTACCTCTACATATGGTTCTGACAGGTGACACGTCTTTAAACAGCTTGTCTGATCACCTGCATCCATTCATGTCCATTGTGCACTCCGACGGACTTGGGCAATTCCAGCAGGACAATGCGACAACCCACACGTCCAGAATCGCTACAGAGTGGCTCCAGGAGCACTCCTCTGACTTTAAACACTTACGCTAGTCACCGAACTCTCCAGACATGAGAAGCGCGGAGTGGCCGCTCGGTCTGAGGCGCCGTGTCACGGATTGTGCGGGCCCGCCCACCGGAGGTTAGAGTCCTCCCTCGGGCATGGGTTTGTGTGTGCTGTTCTTATCATAAGTTAGCTTAAGTAATGTGTAAGTCTAGGTGCCGATGACTTCAACAGTTTGTTCCCTTAGGAATTCACACACATTTAAACAATTGAATATCCTACACGATATTAGGCAGATGTACCAGTTTCATAGGCACTTCAATGTATTTGGTAATAGGTTGTTCAGAAGTTAAAAAAATTGTAGTATATTTAAATAAATAATTAGTGGTTTTTAAGAGAAAGCTGTTTACAACACAAGAGAAGCAGTATTTGGTAGTTGTTCGCATTAAACTGAAAATCTAAGAGCTCCGTTAACACGTCCTTAATTTTTATTTTTTATTTCGAACGGGAGACCAACCTTGTTACACCGAGTGAAGTGGCGCAGTGGTTAGCACACTGGACTCTCATTTGGGAGGACAACGGTTCAAACCCGCGTCAGGCCATCCTGATTTAGGTTTTCCGTGATTTCCCTAAATTGCTTGTGGTAAATGGCTCGATGGTTCCTTTGAAAGGGCACAGCTTCTTCTTCCCATCCTTCCCTAATCCGATGGGACCGATGACTTCGCTGGTTGATCCCCTGTCCGCTTCAACCAATCAACCAACCTCATTGGCCTCTTTTCTGTCCACTGGATGTGAATGTATGTAAACAAAGGGATTCAATCAACCATGCATATGTATAGTGGCCGAAACAGGAAGAAAAATTGGCATAGAAAGGAGTCGTGCAATATAATGGCCTCTAACAGCGACAGCCACAAATTTTCGGTGTGTAACACGGTCCTCAGTTTTGCTAGACACGGAGATTATTTGTGAACCGATGGGTACCTTTTTGTTACTTTGACAAGCATTTTGCTTGGTGTGTTATGACACAAAACACATCGATCTGTTTCAAATTTTTATGAGAAGAGATATATTCGTAAATATGTCATTTATATGTGGTGTGTTCAGTTTACAGGTTTTAAATATCCGAGTTTATTACGTTCTCTTTCTTCCAAGCATATTTATTCTATTATACAAGTTGCTTTGTATTTTCATGTCTGAATTGTATAATCCTAGCGTCTGCCGTCCGCAGCTCCTGGTCTAGTGGCTACCGTTGCTGCCCCTGGATCACGGGGAACCGGGTTCGATTCCCGCCCGCGTTGGGGATTTTCTCTGCCCGGGGGGTGTGTGTTTGTGTTGTCCTTATCATTCCATCATCATCATCATTCGTG
This sequence comes from Schistocerca americana, assembly GCF_021461395.2. Classification (NCBI taxonomy): domain Eukaryota; kingdom Metazoa; phylum Arthropoda; class Insecta; order Orthoptera; family Acrididae; genus Schistocerca; species Schistocerca americana. The sequence goes on from NC_060127.1 coordinate 29,209,212, forward strand.
ACAGTGGACAGATTGAACTGAGTAAAAAATTGGACTGTGCAAAAAATTGGGACTTTGTACGGGCGCTGATGATCCCGCACTTGAGCACCCGATAAACCACATATCCTCCTAGAGTCTGCCACTTTTCTATCATTGTGTGGACGAAATAGGGTAATATACCAACATCAGAAGAGGCATAATTTTTTTCGCACTAACGACATACCCGTCAGAAGCCATTTTGAAGCGTTTTGTGAAGTCTTTAAGAATCATATGTTTCTGGTTAAGAAAATAATGATCTTATTTCCGCAAATTAATACGATAACGTAGTTTTAAAGCTAAACTTACTTATGACAACAAAATTTGTAGAGAAAAAAATGGTTCAAATGGTTCTGAGCACTATGGGACTTAACTTCTAAGGTCATCAGTCCCCTAGAACTTAGAACTACTTAAACGTAAAAAACCTAAAGACATCACACACATCCATGCCCGAGGCAGGATTCGAACCTGTGACCGTAGCAGTCGCGCGGTTCCAGACTGTAGCGACTAGAACCGCTCGGCCATTTGTAGAGAATTTCGTACCATGATTATATCTGTGAGTGAAAGGGAAGAGAGAACGAAGATTCATCAACAGGACAGAAATACCTGTTATCTTTAATATTCCGTAAAAATCTTTTAATACATGACGCCAAAGAGTGAATGAGTTTAAGGAGGGCCAGTTATTTTTCTAAGTAATTCGGCACAAATATTGCCGACTTTTACTCCAGGCTTCTTGTGATATGAAATGCTTGGATTACTGTCGTCGGGGTGGCTAGGAACTTACCCTCGGCTTGTCTATTTACGCTACAGTGCTAATATTCTGGAAATCCCTAATGACGTCTCCTGGCTGCACGGCCGACTGCACAGACGGTTGGTGTATTGCGGCGTCTTGGTTCAAGTACAATAAATAAAGTGACTACAGTCAGTACTCTGTGGAAACTATTACTCAGCACGCAGACTCCGTAGCTCTGATCGGTAGCAGTCGGCAAGAGTCGGGAAACTTCGTGCCGTAGCGATCTCTAGACGTTTGTTGCCAGCTGTGCAGCGTATAGATAGCCGTTCTTAGCTGCTTTGTCGTCTGCTTTGTTGCTGAGCTGTAATGTTCATTGTGACTATTTTCGAAAATGAGTGATGACGCGAGTGTTGGCGCGTTGTAGGGTTACTTCTGCTCCAGTGCAGAAAATGAAGCCTATTATCAGGAGCTCGTGGAAACTCAAAATACAAGTTTCTGTTGACTGCACTGCGTGCCTACCGTAAGTGGAGGCGGACTTAGTTTCCCTCCGCATCCCGACTCCCCCGCAGCATAACTTTGTTTCCCTTCGCATCCCGACTCCCCCGCAGCATAAACTATCCGCTCTCTTCGCAACGCCTGTTCGGCAAATGACAGGTTGTAGTTCGCGAATAGTGTTACGGAGAAAAGCAGTGATAAACCGTTTGTGACGGAAGGTTTATAAATAGCGGAAAGCAACATTTCAATGTGAAGATTATGTAATGCTCGTGAGAGAAAAATGATACTGTCTCAAAACTTTGCGTTAAAAATCAGGAAAGCTTAGAACGTAAAGTAAGCATTGCAACAGTGAAACAGTAGGGAACAGTAGAACTCCCGTTAAATGAGCAAAAGAAAGCTGAGCGTGGAAAGGCAGAATTTATTCACGAAACTAGTGTGATCCTAGTCAAGGCCAACGTCCCGCTGGAGAAGGTAGACGACTCTGCAACCTAGAAATGGCTTCAAACGGGCGTACTATCTATCAATGAAACTTCACTGAGAGTAAATCTATCTCATTTTTTCTTTTTTTCTTTTTTTAGGATTTACAACTAGCCGACTATGGAAGAAATGCGTACCATGTTGTGCAAGCGAAATGCTGTTGCTGTTGTGTGGTCTTCAATCCTGAGACTGATCTGATGCAGCTTTATACGCTACTGTATCCTGTGCAAGCTTCTTCATTTCCCAGTACTTACTGCAACCTACATCCTTCTGAATCTGCTTAGTGTATTCATCTCTTGGTCTCCCTCTACCATTTTTACCCTCCACGCTGCCCTCCAATGCTAAATTTGTGATTCCTTGATGGCTCAGAACATGTCCTACCATCCGGTCCCTTCTTCTAGTCAAGTTGTGCCACAAACACCTCTTCTCCCCAATTCTATTCAATACCTCCTCATTAGTTATGTGATCTACCGATCTAATCTTCAGCATTCTTCTGTTGCACCACATTTCGAAACCTTCTATTCTCTTCTTGTCCAAACTATTTATCGTCCATGTTTCACTTCCGTACATGGCTACATCCCATACAAATAGTTTCAGAAACGACTTCCTGACACTTAAATCTATACTCGATGTTAACAAATTTCTCTTCTTCAGAAACGCTTTCCTTGCCGTTGCCAGTCTACATTTTATATCCTCTCTACTTCGACCATCATCAGTTATTTTGCTTCCCAAACAGCAAAACCTCTTTTACTACTTTAAGCGTCTCATTTCCTAATCTAATTCCCTCAGCATCAACCGACTTAATTCGACTACATTCCATTATCCTCGTTTTGCTTTTGTTGATGTTCATCTTATATCCTCCTTTCAAGACACTGTCCATTCCGTTCAACTACTCTTCTAAGTCCTTTGTTGTCTCTGATAGAATTACAATGTCATCGGCGAATCTCAAAGTTTTTATTTCTTCTCCATGGATTTTAACACCTATCCCGAATTTTTCTTCTGTTTCCTTTACTGCTTGCTCCATATGTAGATTGAATAACATTGGGGAGAGGCTACAACCCTGTCTCACTCCCTTCCCAACCACTGCTTCCCTTTCGTGCCTCTCGACTCTTATAACTGCCATCTGGTTTCTGTAGAAATTGTAGATAGCCCTTCGCTTCCTGTATTTTACCCCTGCCACCTTTAGAATTTGAAAGAGAGTATTCCAGTCAACGTTGTCAAAAGCTTTCTCTAAGTCTAAAAATGTTAGAAACGTAGGTTTGCTTTTCCTTAATCTTTCTTCTAAGATAAGTATTGCCTCACGTGTTCCAACATTTCTACGGAATCCAAACTGATCTTCCCCGCGGTCGGCTTCAACTGTTTTCCTTTCGTCTGTAAAGAATTCGCGTTAGTATTTTGCAGCTGTGACTTATTAAACTGATAGTTCGGTAATTTTCACATCTGTCAACACCTGCTTTATTCGGGATTGGAATTATTATTAGCAAGCATAAATCGGGCTTACCTCTAATCTATGACGAATTTACCGACGCTTCCGGTCGCTGTGTGTCGGAGTCTTGATCAAAACTCAAGATTTAGTATCTTAACAGGAAATACTTTTGTTAGAATGAGCAAGTCTAGATGTCGTGAACAGCAGAATGTGTTCCCAAACGATGCTACATTCTTGGAATACTTCGGAAATTGACCATAAGAATGTAAAGTTTGTAATAACTAATTTGGCCTCGTATATGTTAATATGTTGTCATCTACTGAATGGCATTATGGGAGAAATTTAAATCAGATCACTTGCTGGGTTCATAAATTAAGCTAGTTCAGTGATGTCTTGCAAAAGACTTTGAAATAGCATAATACCTTGAACTGTTTTCATATGTCATACTTGGACGAAGACTTTCCAGATATGTTAGTTTCATTGTACCCGGTGCCTGTGTTGAGTTGATGGGGATGTTGGTTGAAAGCCGCCTCTTACATACATACAAACTTAGAGATCCTCCTCTCATTTTTGAAACAACTGTCGCTAAAATATAGTCCCATAGTAAATTGGTTGGTAGACATGGAGCTTGCCACGTTTTGCATCCTGGTAAAAGTCCAAACAAGATTTGTTTTTGAAAATTGTAAGTTTAATGCAGACGTTGTTTTGGAATTAGAAGGTTCTAATTATCCCTTTTCTCATCTGTTGGTTTAAAAAGTATCACATCTGAAGGACAGGTTGAACGTAATTGCTTGTAGTCATGTTGGTGAACTAGTTAGTATGATTTTTGATGGATTTAGTGATTCATTAACAAGTAAAGCGGCTCTACTCTTTCAAAATGTTGGTATTTTAGCTGTAAACAAAATTGAAAAGTGCATGTCCCCAAGTGATATTAACTTGCTGTTTGGCCTTTTGAATGGTGTATTTCATCCAGTTGATGTAGGTTAAACTATACAAACATTTCGGTGATAAGTGTTAAAACAATATTATTTCTGGTTACCTTGTTTTTAAAGATATTCTGATAAATCAAACTGAAAAATATCCCAGGCAACAGGTTGAAATAATTCTGTCACTACAAGCAATGAACTTTGTAAATGCTGTGTTGAAGTCTGTTTGGGTTTCTTGTTCATTCGGTGAAGCAGAGAGATTTTCTTAGAAGTATAATTTCATTGTCATTGGTAATGACAGGGAGTTCCACTGTAACGTATGCTAAGCATGGCTATGATAAACAATGATAATGCAACATATGTGTTATTTAATCATAATCAGGAATATAATAAAGTAGTATTGGATGTTTATTAGTAACGTGTACATCTATTATTCATTTAAAAAATTCAGAACCACAATAATGAAACCCTGAATGATAAATTTTAGAATTTCATGAAAGTGAAATTAAAATGATACAGTATTATCCATGTCGTGAAATAATGCAAAAATTAGTATTCTTCTCGTGAAATTTCACAAAAATTAATGCGTAAAAATGGTTTCTCTAAACATCAGTTACTCTTTTTCTTTGTCGTTTTCTATTTTTTTTGCCGTATCTCTGATCTACTTCCCATACTCTCTTTTACGTTATTCCGTGCATGTTCCTGATACTTTGTCTTTTATGTCCTGAAGACCTTCTGAATTTATTATTCTATTTCTGATTATTTGGTCAGGTTTCTTCATAATGCTTTTCTTAGTTCTGTAATAAACGCTACTGTTGACTACTTTTCCCACATAAAGTCTGTCTGCGGTGTTACCTTGGCCTCATTGACTTGGAAGAGGTCTCCAGCGTAGTTTCCCTTCGCTTTGCCTTTAATTCTTATATATCCTACATATCTTGGTATATCGTTACACTGCACTTTTAACCCTCTCTTCCAATGTCTTATGTTTTCAATCCATTTTTACAAGTACTTGATTTATAATAAAGTGTTGGACGTCACACAAATTACGTGAGGACAATAAAATCAATAACAACAGTTCATGAATTCGTAAGGGCGCTTAAAGAACTTAGTGTGGCTGGATTCGATTTCAAGCCATTTCTAGTTTCGTCCCGTTGTAGCGTATCTCACCAGCAATCGATTCCTTTTATTGCCTCTGAACTTTAGCTTTTAATGGATCTTGGACAATTTACGTTATCTGTGGTTGCGGCCGCTATTCTTGAGCGGAATATTTACGGTTATTGCCTTTGAAACAGGTTTTCTCTCTTTTTTCCTGTGTACTGCAAAGAAACGCTGTACAATAAACGCTCGGAAAGTAGAGAAATGGGAACTCCTGAATGGAATCCCATTGTAAAGAAATACGTAGTATCTCATGCGAAAAATATGGATGAATATGATAAATAAACGTGGTCACGCCCGAAAATGCACCACAAAAACAGGATAGGAGGTGGAACAGTGAAGCAACAGGTATCACAGCCACAAATCCTTTCACGTGAAAGGAAAGGGGATACAAGAACACCGAAGAAATTAAGTACGGAACTGCAGTAAAACGGAAATGAAATGTAATGCGGGGAATGTACGTTTCACACTACAAACGCTACTGGGAAACCTAATTCATTCCACATGGACCTCAATTACAGAACACAGGTCTCAAGTTCGTTCCATATTCCATCCTCGATATCTTTTGTCACCGTTCATCACACGTGGCTTCCAATCAAATTGCATACCGGCCGTATCTCGTCTCAGATTTCATTATTTCCGGTCGCCAAAGTCACATTACGCAGCAAGTAACTAGAACTTGTCGAGTCGAAACGACGTTGGATCAGACGGTCACAGGTATGAGTGAAAGATATATATATATATATATATATATATATATATATATATACTGCTGGCCACCGTAAATGCAACACCCTGAAGGAAGCATCCGAATCAAGTGAAATTTGCACCATGGGTTTGCAGCGATGAGATATGCAACTGATTAGAATTTCAGCGCAGACGCACATCACGCGCGCCTGTGGCGCCACCTCATAGCGCCATTTAAGGCTTGGCGATTTCGACGAGTGTACGTTCGACACGTGTGTTTACCTTGTGGTTGTTTCACAAGACGATCAGTTATGCCTCGTAGAGAACAGCGAACATCGTTTGATCACGTATCCGAGTTCGACAGAGGAAGGATAGTGGCTTACCGAGATTGTGGATTATCATACAGAGAAATCGCTAGTCGTGTTGGACGAAACCAAACAACTGTAATGCGGATATGTGACCGTTGGATGCAGGAGGGTACGACGGACCGACGTGGTCGATCGCATTCACCTCGGTGCACCGCTGCACGTGCTGACAGGCAAATTGTGCACATGGCAGTGACGGATCACTCAGTGACACCCCAAACCATAGCACAGCACATTGCGTCTGTAACGCATCATCCAGTGTCTGCGCGTACCATTCGACGCCGTTTACAGCAGAGTGGTCTGTCCGCAAGACGTCCATTGCTTCGTCTACCATTGACGCAGAACCACAGACGTCTCCGTCGCCAATGGTGTGATGACAGACGGATGTGGACGGCAGAATGGAATGACGTTGTCTTTACTGACGAGGCACGCTTCTGTCTGCAGCACCACGATGGTCGGATTCGAGTGTGGAGACACCGTGGAGAGAGGATGCTGGACAGCTGCATTATGCACCGTCACACTGGTCTTGCACCGGGTATTATGGTATGGGGCGGTATTGGATATTACTCTCGCACGCCTCTAGTACGCATTGCCGGTACTTTAAATAGCCGGCGCTACATATCCGAGGTGCTGGAGCCAGTTGTCCTTCCTTACCTTCAGGGCTCGGCCACAGCCATATTTCAACAGGATAATGCGTGACCACACGTGGCACGCATTGACCAAAGGTTCTTCGTCAATAACCAGATTGAATTGCTTCCCTGGCCGGCTCGCTCTCCGGATCTTTCGCCGATAGAAAACATGTGGTCCATGGTTGCTCAACGAGTGACCCAGATTACATCCCCAGCTGCCACACCAGATGATCTTTGGCAACGTGTGGAAGCTGCTTGGGCTGCTGTACCCCAGGAACACATCCAACGTCTCTTTGACTCAATGCCGAGACGTGTGGTAGCGGTGATCTCCAACAATGGCGGCTACTCTGGCTACTGATTCTGGCAGGAACCACATGTCACAGACGTTTGTAAACGTAATCATTTGACACTTGGTCAACATGTTATCTACAAAATAAATTTTGTTGTGCTACCTCTTGTCTTTCTTGGTGTTGCATTTACGGTGGCCAGCAGTATATATATATATATACACTCGCAGTCTAAGGTAGCAGCTCTGGTTGTGTCTCAACATTTATACAGGGTGTAAATTTTGAGACGACAAACCAGAATAACTCAAAAAATAAGCTTCACACCAAAAAATGTGAAGAATCCAAAGTTGATTATTTTCGAGGGGGACATCTGCTAGTGCTAAAATTAGCCAGCCACCCCAGCCCCCTGGGGGTGGGGCGGGAGGCAACTTTAAAATTTCAAATGGGAACCCCCATTTCTTATTGCAGATTCAGATACTATATAAAGAACTACGTACATTTTGTCTTAATCATTTGTTTTGATTTTTTGTAGTTGGCGCTGTAATTCAAGAAAATCCATGTTCTCGTTTTTCCGAGGAAAATGATTATGGATAAATAAAAAATACTTATTTACTTTGTAAATTTTGATTTGCTAAAACTAAAACTCTCCCTCTCTACCCGTAGGGTGGGGTTTGAGAGAGAGGATTCTGCAGAAAAAATTAATATTTATGTCTACATTTGTCAAACTCTAATTCCTAAATTTACACCCTATATATATATATGATAGGCAACGGCCTTGCCGCAGTGGATAGACCGGTTCCCGTGAGATCCCGAAGTTAAGCGCTGTCGGGCGTGGCTGGCACTAGGCTGGGTGACCATCCAGGCGCCATGTGCTGTTGCCATTTTTCGGGGTGCACTCAGCCTCGTGATGCCAATTGAGGAGCTACTCGACCGAATAGTAGCGGCTCCGGTCAAAGAAAACCATCATAACGACCGAGAGAGCGGTGTGCTGACCACACGCCCCTCCTATCCGCATCCTCAACTGAGGATGAGCCACTTGCATGTATATATATATATATATATATATATATATATATATATATATATATATAAAGACACAACCACAGCTGCTATGATGTGTTATGACGATGATGATCCTATTTGCCTTCTAGTAGATGAAAACAAATTACAAAATTGTCTAGTGAAGGTACTCAGTTGACACAAAAACTGGCCGTTGACACTGAACAATGAAGTGACAAAAATTTAGATGTCGATTCACACATGTACCTAGGGACTGTGGTTAGGTACAACTTAAATTGCAACGATCATGCAGGTAACTTTGTAGGGAAGGTGTATCAACGAATGGGATCTTTGATAGAACGTCCAGCATAGCCTTAAAATCAAGAGTACGATCGTATTTGGCATCTGGTAAGATTCGCGACTACTTTTTGGTGGGAAACGTGCCCCATGTTAATCTGGGGTGGAGAGTCATCAACAGAAGTAGAAGTTGTGTTGGGACCATTGCTGTTCATGATGTAAATGAATGACCTTGCAGACAATATCAATGAATAGCCTCAGCTCTTTTTCAGACGATGCAGCTATATACAATGAAGCACTATCAGAAAAAATGTGCACAGATATTCAGTTGGACCTCGAAAAGACATTAAAGAGGTACAAAGATTTCCAACTTACATGAAATGTTCAGAAATGTAGAACTGTACAGCACACAAAACAAAAGTAAATACGAATCAGTGACAACTGGAATGTGCCTATTCATACAAATTTCTAGGTTTAAGAATATGTAGGGATAAGGAACACAACTATCTCATACGTTCAGCTGCAGATAATGCCAGTGGCTGACATAAGCCGACTGGTTGAATATTAGGCAACTGCAATGAGTGTGCGAAGGCGATTGCTTACAAATCTGTCATTTTAAAGTATTGCTTGAGTGTGCAGCATGAATGATATCAGATTTATTTGAGGCAATAGAGAGCGTTGAAAGAACTGAACTGGCGAATGACTGAAGGCAGACGCAAATTATCAAGTTACAGCCTTCTTAGAAAGTTTTAAGAACCAACTTTAAGTAATGAATCTAGGAATATACCACAGCTCTTCATCTAAACGCCACACATTTCTCACTCTGGTTTGAGAGGGAAATATGGCCGTTTGGAGTTTGACAGTTGTGGCATCTACTCATGACGATCTGTGTTTCCTAAGTGCGACAGATGTTGGAACCTACCAAGATCACATAGACACGGCTGTGATCAGAATTTAAAGATGCACAGGTTTCTGTTTTTTGAAGCAATAGAGATTACCAGTAATCAAAACACAGATTTCCTTTAAGCCTGTTAACTTCCCAGCTACAGTAACTAAATGTTCCTGCTCTGTCATTAACAAGATCCTTAGAGACAAGTCTAATGAACAAAAGAGGCTTCCGTGTTTTCTCGGTACTGCCAAGGATGAGCCAACGCCAGCCAGTACACATAACTTCAGCAACATCAATTCAATCCTTACTACACCATCCAAAATAAGACCACAAAACCAAAAAACTCTAGTGCTTCTCATACTGTCATAAAATATGACGAAAGTCAATTAAATACTGTTCATTTGCAATTAGTATAGTATTGTTGTAGCCAGTGTCATCCAAAAGGGCTTAATGTGCTGAAGTTAATTCTCCCGTGGAGAAAGGTGGTGAGGAAATATCAAGAAACTTCCATCCAATTTTACTTTTGCGTCACTAAAATTTACATTTTAGCTTGTAATGTATAGAACTTAGAGGTAATGTTTACTAGGCTTTGCTTGTCCGAATGACCGTTCCTGTCACTGAAAGGAAGAACACTTACAGATTTAGCTGGTATGCTCTCCTGTTTGTACACTCCTGGAAATTGAAATAAGAACACCGTGAATTCATTGTCCCAGGAAGGGGAAACTTTGTTGACACATTCCTGGGGTCAGATACATCACATGATCACACTGACAGAACCACAGGCACATAGACACAGGCAACAGAGCATGCACAATGTCGGCACTAGTACAGTGTATATCCACCTTTCGCAGCAATGCAGGCTGCTATTCTCCCATGGAGACGATCGTAGAGATGCTGGATGTAGTCCTGTGGAACGGCTTGCCATGCCATTTCCACCTGGCGCCTCAGTTGGACCAGCGTTCGTGCTGGACGTGCAGACCGCGTGAGACGACGCTTCATCCAGTCCCAAACATGCTCAATGGGGGACAGATCCGGAGATCTTGCTGGCCAGGGTAGTTGACTTACACCTTCTAGAGCACGTTGGGTGGCACGGGATACATGCGGATGTGCATTGTCCTGTTGGAACAGCAAGTGTCCTTGCTGGTCTAGGAATGGTAGAACGATGGGTTCGATGACGGTTTGGATGTACCGTGCACTATTCAGTGTCCCCTCGACGATCACCAGTGGTGTATGGCCAGTGTAGGAGATCGCTCCCCACACCATGATGCCGGGTGTTGGCCCTGTGTGCCTCGGTCGTATGCAGTCCTGATTGTGGCGCTCACCTGCACGGCGCCAAACACGCATACGACCATCATTGGCACCAAGGCAGAAGCGACTCTCATCGCTGAAGACGACACGTCTCCATTCGTCCCTCCATTCACGCCTGTCGCGACACCACTGGAGGCGTGCTGCACGATGTTGGGGCGTTAGCGAAAGACGGCCTAACGGTGTGCGGGACCGTAGCCCAGCTTCATGGAGACGGTTGCGAATGGTCCTCGCCGATACCCCAGGAGCAACAGTGTCTCTAATTTGCTGGGAAGTGGCGGTGCGGTCCCCTACGGCACTGCGTAGGATCCTACGGTCTTGGCGTGCATCCGTGCGTCGCTGCGGTCCATTCCCAGGTCGACGGGCACGTGCACCTTCCGCCGACCACTGGCGACAACATCGATGTACTGTGGAGACCTCACGCCCCACGTGTTGAGCAATTCGGCGGTACGTCCACCCGTCCTCCCGCATGCCCACTATACGCCCTCGCTCAAAGTCCGTCAACTGCACATACGGTTCACGTCCACACTGTCGCGGCATGCTACCAGTGTTAAAGACTGCGATGGAGCTCCGTATGCCACGGCAAACTGGCTGACACTGACGGCGGCGGTGCACAAATGCTGCGCAGCTAGCGCCATTCGACGGCCAACACCGCGGTTCCTGGTGTCTCCGCTGTGCCGTGCGTGTGATCATTGCTTGTACAGCCCTCTCGCAGTGTCCGGAGCAAGTATGGTGGGTCTGACACACCGGTGTCAATGTGTTCTTTTTTCCATTTCCAGGAGTGTATTATTTCCGATTTTTAGTTTTACTCATTGTGCCCTGCCAATCTGCAGCGTAGAATAAGCGATTTCCTTGCTGGGTGACCCCTTTAGGCAAACTGTCTGCATCTGAGACTGTGACAACTCCTTGGAAAGGGATTTTAAGCACTCTCATAGTTCATGACGGCTGACGACAATTCGATGACCGTAGTTACGAGCCGGTATGCGTGGGCTTACGACAAAGTGAATGCCACATCCGTTTAACCAAAACATCCAAGAAAGGCACACAAGCGTTCTTCTCTGATTCCTCAGTGAACCAAAAGTTCTTATCAATTAAGTCTAAGGAATATTTATTTCCCTCATTTAAATCTCAAACAAAAACTTTTGTATGAATTGTGCGCAGTGATGGTGATTCTAAAATGGAGTACCTCAATAGCAGAGTTAAAAGTTTTTTAATATAAAATACCTTTCATGCTCCAGTTTAAAAAAGGCAGTATTAGCTTTCTCATGGCACTTCCAGGCAAACACTGGGAATTCCTCAGAGAGTGCTGTGTCTCTATGCATGGAGGCCACTAGGTTTATATGAGGAAAAAGAGCTAAAATGGTTAAAATGGCTCTGAGCACTATAGGACTTAACATCTGAGGTCATCCGTCCCCATAGACTTCGAATTACTTAAACCTAACTAAAATACGGACATCACACGCATCCATGCCAGAGGCAGGATTCGAACCTGCGACCGTCGCAGCAGCGTGGTTCCAGGCTGGAGCGCCTAGAACCGCTCGGCCACAGCGGCCGGCAAAAATATATAAATAAATAAAAAAATTTGCCTTAAGTTTCATTCAGTGAAGGTTTGCGCGACTGGTCGTCCTAGTTGCTGGTGAACCTTTCGAATTATGTGGTCATGGTCCATGAAGCTTTACGTTTCCAACTACAGCACAAGTTGCTGTTTTACTCGTTAGCTTTACGAACAGTTTGAGCCAACAAGACCACTTTCAGCTACAATGGTCTTTGAGTTTGGTGGGAATACCAGGTAGCCTGAGGCGCGAATGGGAATTTGGATTTGGGAGGGAGGCTGTGCAGTTTTGCGAAGTCACTGTGCCAGGGTGTCGTAGTGGTCAGCGTGTCTGTCTAGTGAGTAGGACACCCAGAATCGAATCCCAGCCTTGGTGCAAATCTTAATTTGTCGCATGAGTCTGCATAAACTCTTTCAAATTGTTGTAACCATAGCAGATGCGGCCGCCGTGGCTGAAACTAACTAGTACTCCGTCTTCAGGCCACGAGTCACCTACCGGGACCATCCGGCCGCCGTGTCATCCTCATTGGAGGATGCGGACAGGAAGGGCGTGGAGTGAGCACACCGCTCTCCCGATCGTTATGATGGTATTCTTGACCGAAGCCGCTACTATTCGGTCGAGTAGCTCCTCAATTGGTATCACGAGGCTGAGTGCACCCAGAAAAATGGCAACAGCGCATGGCGGCCTGGATGGTCACCCATCCAAGTGCCGACCACGCCCGACAGCGCTTAACTTCGCTGATCTCACGGGAAGCGGTGTATCCACTGCGGCGAGGCCGTTGCCTGAAACTAACTAGTGGTGGTGCTAATAAATAAATTCGTTAAATGTGATAGCTGATACTTTGGCTCAAATATGTCTGACATAACAGAAGTAGCTGAAACGTGAATCCGTCTTCAGTCCTATGATAGGTTGGCCACCCTTAAGTCCAGAATGAAGTGAGTGCTGCTCAGACACTGAACGGTGGACGATCTGCCAGTCTGCATTAGCTGACCGCTGGCTTTGAATTATCGAGTTCCTCCTGCTGTCCGACACACGCATAACTCTAGTTAACGGCTGTCAATTTCACAAAAGGATTGGATCACAGCACACGAAAAACGGAACAAAAATATCGCGGCAGTGTGTATGAAGCGATGCAGACAGTGGAAACCGAGAGAGAACGTGCGCGCGCGGATGTGTGTGTGTGTGTGTGTGGGGGGGGGGGGGGGGAGAGTTTGGGTAGGATGGTTAGGGGGTGTGGGGGGAGAGAAGCATATTCCACCGAAACAAAAGTTACAGCTTCCCTATTTTCGTGTAGAATTATTTGTTACGAATATATTCAATCCTTAGCGATGTTTATTGCTTGAACTCCGCTCCGAAAATTCCGACTATATTCCCTGTGTCACCGTTACTCCACCTTTATGCGAGATGACCGGGGGTGGGGGTGGTGTGTATTAATCACGCGTAATGCTCCCCTTTCATACGCCGCGGCACGCGCGCACGAGTGCGGTGACCCATTATTCCAGTTTTATGCGCGCCCATAAATGCATGGGCGGAAAAATACGCAACCTGGGGATATGAACGAACAAGGAAAATTTTGCAGTGAAGCAGGTAAATATTAGCTGGTTCTGAGATCTTCGTTTATAATTTCTTATTCTAAATCTATATCAATTTTGTACTGTACATCTGCATGTCCCAGACATGATGTTTTTGCAAATTTCATGAGGTTGTAGAGGGTGTCTTGAGGAACAAATCGAGGGCAGGAGGCCATCTCCGGAAACGTCATCCTATTTCATGGCTGTGTGACTTGTCCTTATGCTGGTGTGTAAGGCGTGTGACCTTGAAGGGGACTTAGCCGCTGAGCGAGGCAGCCGGGCAACACGGGCCTGTTCCATAGTTCCTATCACCTTGTACACCAACTGAAAAGGTGCGATAAGAGATAATGTCTCTGTCATAGTACGACTCCAATCCTTGTAATGCTTTATCACTACCTCGTACTATAGCAAGTGTTAACCATGAATTACCAGGAACAAGTTCAGTAGTAGTACATGAAAAGTTAATCTTGCAACCAACAAATGTGATAGGACCAGTCAGTAGCTCTTCTTGAGAAACATTGCTATAGTACATGATTAGGAACAAAACTGAAAGTGTCCACTGTCTTGTACACTGGTAGTCTGCTCCTTCTTCTATACATTCTCCTCCTGTACGGCATGGCTGTACTATGTACTATGTAACAGGTACCTGTACTATGGAACAGGTGTGGTACATACTGATAAACCATTTTCATTATATACAAGAAACAGGAGACGTAATGCTTTATCACTACCTCGTACTATAGCAAGTGTTAACCATGAATTACCAGGAACAAGTTCAGTAGTAGTACATGAAAAGTTAATCTTGCAACCAACAAATGTGATAGGACCAGTCAGTAGCTCTTCTTGAGAAACATTGCTATAGTACATGATTAGGAACAAAACTGAAAGTGTCCACTGTCTTGTACACTGGTAGTCTGCTCCTTCTTCTATACATTCTCCTCCTGTACGGCATGGCTGTGTGCTTCGTGCGCCTGCCTCGAGTCGAATGAGACTGCTGCTGCCTCAGAACAGGATGTACTTCCTGCCCCCCACCCGTGCGCGCAGTGCCAGCGCGCCTTATCAGTCCCGATTGCGCAACCCGCAACTTGATTTTCCAGCAACATGGGCCTAGTAATACTAGGGCCCGTGTTGCCCGGCTGCCTCGCTCAGCGGCTAAGTCCCCTTCAAGGTCACACGCCTTACACACCAGCATAAGGACAAGCCACACAGCCATGAAATAAAACCCACCCACCTCCCCAGGGGTCGTAACCCCTGCAAGCCACACAAGAGAAAGATGCTTCAGTAGCTGATAGAGCGTTGTAGATACAGGCGTTGTAGATACAGGCGCCACTGCCTGTCACCAGGCCACCCCTTCAGCAGCAGACGAGACTTTGTACGCTGATGGACCACGTCTAAATGTCTGTCAATACCTGTTCTGTATATCAACAGGATATCCTACAAAGGTCGCGATAAACTTAGAGACGATGTCTTGAGGAACAAATCGAGCATAGGAACCTGTGTCTGGAAATGTCATCCACCGACGCTACAGAGCATTGAAGTTATAGGTGCCAGCTCCTGCCAGTAGGCTACCCCTTTGGCAGCAAATGTGACTTTGTACAATGGCGGACCATAGGCGAAACGTCTCGCAATGTTCTTCGTTATTCAGTGATAGCCACTGACTGTCACAATAGCCAGTGGAGAAGATGGAGTTAACTGCTGCAGAGACAGGCCATGAATGTGATGCTCTGATGCGCCAGTGGATGAGTCGGACACAAGCTTCTGTCAAGAGTCTACTTTTTCTCTTGTCTACTGAAAAACATACCAAATTTTATAGGGTTCCAAAAGACAAATAAACTGCGGATGGAAGCCCATATCCAAATCTGTCATCCATAGAGGCAACAGAGAATCACATTCATAGAAGACAATGTCTATCTACACAGCAACAACTCCAGTGGGGATCGTGCCAATGAGTCGCGATGTCTGGAAAACAAACAATGTTCCGCCTACGGTTCTTCAACTTTCAAAGAAACGTTTGCTGTTGACAGTGTGGCCTAGGGCGGACGACAGTGCCTATAACTTCAAAGCTCTGTACTGTCGCTGGATAGTGTTTCTGGAAACAGGTTCCTATCCTCAGTTTCTTCCTCGGCACATCTTCTATAACTTTTCGAAGTTTGTCAAGACATTTATGGGGCACCCTTTGTACTGGGTAGTCCTTAGCGCAGGGTAATTCCCGTGGGTCCACATATTACAATTTTTTCCTGTCCCATTTGCGTATGGAACTGGCAAACATTACAACTTAAGTAACTCTGTCCTCACTGCAATAAGTATAATCTTCGCTATAGGAGTGATACATAGGCAACTGCTGTGTATTGAAAGGATCCTCATTTAATACATATTCTTGACACTTTTTAACTAGACTTCGCTGTGGTAGATGGCGATGCAGGTTCAGTTTTATTGGGACTCTCCCATACTTCAAACGAATCTGTGACCACTCACGATGCCTGTCTTCCTATAATTTTGTAAAAGAGAGCCTTAGTTTAATAACAGATTACTTCAATTTCGGTTTTCAGCATTATCAAGAGAAAATACTCCGAAATGCAAATACAGGACGCATATATAAAATGTCATTCGTATTATACAACGCAAAATATAAATGAAAATATACACTGAAGAGTCAATGAAACTGGTACACCTGCCTATTATCGTGCAGGGTCACGGCGAGCACGCAGAAGTGCTGCAAAACGACGTGACATGGACTCGACTAGAGTCTGAAGTAGCTCTGGAGGGAACTGACACCATGAATCCTACAGGGCTGCCCACGAATCCGTAAGAGTACGAGGGGGTGGAGATCTCTTTTGGGCAGCACGTCTACGTCTACCTGATTCTTCTGCTATTCACAATAAAGTGCCTAGCAGAGAGTTCAATGAACCACCTTCAAGCTGTCTCTCTCCACCGTTACACTCTCGAAAGACGCACGGAAAAAAAAGAGCACTTAAATTTTTCTGTGCGAGCCCTGATTTCTCTTATTTTATAGTGCAAGGCATCCGTGATATGCTCAATAATATTCACGTCTGGGGAGTTTGGTGGCCATCGGAATGTTTAAACTCAGAAGAGTGTTCCTGGAGTCATTCTGTGGCAATTCTGGACGTGTGGGTGTCGCATCGTCCTGCTGGAATTCCCCAAGTCCATCGAAATGCGCAATGGAAATGAATGGATGCAGTCGATCACACAGGATGCTTGCGTACGTATCACTTGTCGGAGTCCTATCTAGACGTATCAGGGGTCCCATATCACTCCAACTGCACACGCCACACACCATTACAGAACCTCACCAGCTTGAAGAGTCCCCTGCTGACATGCAGGGCCTATGGACTGATGAGGTTTTCTCCATATCCGTACATGTCCATCAGCCCCATACAAGCTGAAATGAGACTCGTCCGACCAGGCAACATATTTCTAGTCATCAGCAGTCCAATTTCGCTGTTGACGGACCCAGGCGAGGCGTAAAGCTCTGTCTCGTGCAGGCACCGAGGGTACACGAGTGGGCCTTCGGCTTCAAAAGCCCATATCGAAGACGATTCGTTGAATGGTTCGCACGCTGACACTTGTTGATGGCCCTACATTGAAATCTCTGGCAATTTACGTAAGGGATGCACTTCTGCCACGTTGAAGGATTGTCTTCAGTCGTCGATGGTCTCGTTCTTGCAGGATCTTTTTCCAACCCCAGCGATGTCGGAAATTTGATCTTTTACCATATTCCTGATATTCAAGATACACTTGTAACATGACTGTACAGGAAAATCCCCTCTTCATCGCTGTCTCGGAGATGCTGTGTGCCAACGCTCATGCGCCGACTATTACACCACCTTCAAACTCATTTAAATCTTGATAACCTCCTATTGTGGCAGCAGTAGTCGATCTAACATATGCGCCAGACGCTTATTGTCCCACATAGGCGTTGCCAATCAGACCACCGTACTCCGCCTGTTTTCGTATCTCTGTGTTTAAGTACACGTGCCTTCAGTTTACCTTGCAGAGAAAAGCATTCGACACCATCAAAAAGTGAGTGTAGGTACACCAGAGTATGATCTGTGGATACTGGAGGGCAGTAGAGTTATTCATTTGTAACAGTCATCGTTGATCAGATAGGAGTCAGGAGGCATGTCTGTGCACCTTCTGCTTTGACTCTGCAGGCAGTAACTGTGCTGTTCGCTACATTAATTCTAAGTTGCAACCATCTCCCATTGACGAGTACATACCCGTGTCGAACAGTTTCAGCCACTTGAACGACATTCCATTTTGGACCTGCAGGATGCTGGATGGTCGTTTAGATGTACAGCTATACATGCTGGGCACAATGTGACGGTAATGTGTAGCTGCTTTTAACAGCGGTCTGCAGAACGTCCCGCTCACAGGTAGATCAGGTTCTGGACGTCCATCTACTACAGACGAAAGACAAGATCGACACACTGAGTGCGCAACAGTGGCTGCACGAACATCATCTGGGGAAGAAATCTGGTCACATGTTGCATCAGCTGTGTCTTTAGGGATCACAGGGAACGGTCTGCTTATAGCTGGATTAAGATCATGTGTGCCTCTGGCCATGTTGGCGCTGCCAACACGATACCGTCAAACACTGTTAAGCTGCTGTCGTAAATGCGTCGACTGGAGAGCGGAATGGCGCCCATTTGTCCTCAGTGATGACGAACGGCTTTGTCTGCATGTGACAGATGTGTGTACACGTGTATCGCGTGGATCTGATGAGCTGCATATTCTAGAGCGCTTTCGTCCGCGACACACTTGTCGCATCTCAGGTTTCATGTTATGAGGTGCCATCAGTTAAATTTTGCAGTCACATTAGATGTGCGAGGGTTGTCCAGAAAGTAAGTTCCGATTGGTCACGGAATGGACGCCACAGTGAAAACCCGATGAAGCGTTGCACAGATGTTTTGGGCAGTGTCTCTAGTATGCCCGTCGATCGCATCAGGACGCTCTTTTCAGTTGTGAGCGCACTGTGAGCGAGTAAAGGTGCCCAGAGCAACGATGTCTCCCGCCAAGTAGGAGGGCCCGCTGAGAGGCTTCGCCTTAATGAAGGCAGCCCACCTAACACAACTGCCACGCACTTCCATCTTCATGGCAATTCTCAGCCGTTCTCTGCAAGGGCAATGAAGACCCTCCTGCAGCCTTTCCGATGGGAAGTGTCAGATCAGCCACAACACAGCCCTAATTGTCTCGTCGTATCTCCACATGAAACGCTGGTTACAAAGACAACACTTGGGCGCAGGCTACGTGCTATAGACCAGCGTAGAGAATTATCGGAAAGCACAGGCGGCTGCCTTCTATGACGATAGTGTTGGAAATTTGGTATAACGTTTCGACAAATGTCTAAGTCGGAGCGGCGACTATGTAGAGAAGTATCTGGAAAGTGTAGCTAACACTTGCAAATAAAATGTTCCTGATTTTCACTGTGGTTTCCATTTAGCTACCGACCGGAACTTACTTACTGGACAACCCTCGTATCTGCATAATAAAGTAACTAGTGCCTGCTACATTGCACCTTACAATTAGTCTATCTGAACAAACTAGTAAGCGCCCCATTCCACTGCGACCCTTCTTCGGTGATAATTCACGCGTACAAGTATTTTATACGACCAGTGCTAGAATTCAAGCCCACTGCAGGACGCCGTCACCCAAACACCAATACTGTGGTAGTCTATAAAGCAGAAACACTTGCCAATAAAAGATCCCAAAGAGTCTCAACCAAACATTGAAAGTTTAGACAACCACCCTTTCAGACCCTCTGCCACCATATACCATTGCAAAATGTATTCAGCAACACCTCCCAGAACATGCTCCAACTGTTACAAATGTCTTTCAGGACAATAGCTCAAGTTAAGTAGAAAAACATACACCATAGAAACGAAACAATGAGGAATATTGAAATACAACAGATACCACAACAACGACAACCAACATGAGAACAACACCAAAATGAGTGATAAGAGAATACACAAGGAAACAAATATAAGCTATCCGGGCTATCCGAGGTTTCTGTGGTTTTCAAGCTGGTGTAAGGCAAATGCCAGAGCGTCTATTTCTACCGAAAGGAAAAGAAAGAAAAATCAATGATTGAGAGCCATATATTCCGCCAGAAACGGAATGAATCACAAAATGAGAACCCAACTGAAGAAGTAAATTACGCCAAAACAGAATAACATTCGTCATCCATGGCTGAAAAGCAGATTGAATCACGCAACAACAGTCTTGCGTTCTCCATCGCACAGACGTTGAAAAAAATCTTCTCTCTGTTCAGTAATACAAACACACACATACAACACACACGCACTTCACACATACACAAAACTTTTATTTTTGCCTGGGACAACGCTCTGAATTAAAGAAATATGGTTTCAAACTCCTGGTGCCGACCAAAGTTTTCGAGAGGTTTCCCTTCTTGTAAAGCGTAAGCCGGAACCGGTTGGTGCCTCCCATTTATTCCGAATTAGGATTCCACAATCCGCGATCTTAAACACACCGCTGCTCTATTGGGAATGGAAGAATAAAAAAACCGAAGACACTACGGTGTACAGGCTGTTATTTCCGTGCTACTTCCATTTCTTCGACAGGACAGTAATGCGCTTTTCAAGCAGGACAATGCACGTCCACGAACAGCTGCTGCTCTCCGTGGTGTACACTAGCTTCCCTGGGCAGCAAGGTCACCAGACCACATGCGAATTGGACGCGTATGGGACACGATGAAACGGGAAGTTACTCGTTCCCCAAGGCCTGCAAGATCGATTACAGCATTGCATCGTTGGATGCCTCCATGGGAGAATACATGACTGTTTTGTCACCATGCACTGTGTATTGATGTCAAGGTCTGGGGAGCGTTAGTGTTACATGTTTCATTCGATCTCATTTTATCATATACTCCTACGCCGATGAACTACCTGTCACCTTACTTGTCAATAGAACGACCTCGCCCTTGGGGATGTTACATTTTTTTTTCTCGGCTGTCTAGTTGCAGACACGAAATGAAGCCGACCTCGCAGAAGGTAAACTGGAATACCGGAGATACGTAGGAAAACGCTAGCCAATGCTGCCCGTACGTCTTGTCGCAGAAGAAGTGTCAAACTGTCAAAGAGCTATGATGTGTAAGTGCAGACTGAATTGACGAGTGAAAATTTGTACCAAGGATGGTATCCGAGCCTAGGTATCCTACACACTAGGCAGACGCACTAACCACTACGCCACCCTGTCACATGCAAGGTTCTAGCAGCCAGTTAGGACTCAGTTCTCTCCAGATTCCTTCAGCTGCCTTCAACAGCCTACAGACGTGTGAGAGATTTTATCTGCAGGTGTCATCTGCAGATCATTTCCAATCTTCGATCAAACAACGGCGAGTTTCGAAGATTAATCGAAGCGATGGTCAAAGTAATTTATCTGTTGAGTGACTGATCGTAAAAATTATTTTTGAGTCATCATTTTTCTGACTGGTTTGACGTGGCCCACGAATCCCTCTCCTGCGCCAACTTCTTCATCTAAGAGTAGCGCTTGCACCATACGTCCTCTATTATTTGCTGGATTTATACAATTCTCTGTCTTCCCCTAAAGATTTTACTCTCAAAAGTTTCCTCTTGTACTATGGAGTTTATTGCCTGATTTACCTCATCTCCTATCATCCTCTCTCTCCTTCATGTCAGTGTTTCCCAAATGCTGCTTTCTTTGCCGGTTTTGCGGAGAACTCCCACATTCTTTATTTTATCAGTTTATCTAATACTAAACGTTCTTTTGTAGCACCACACCTCTTACGCTTCGTTTCTCTTCTCTTCCTGCTTTTCCACAGTCCATTTTTTACCACAATGCAGTGTTGTGTACCAAACGTATATTCTCAGAAATGTCTTCCTCAATTTAAAGCCTATGTTTGATACTAGTAGACTTCTCTTGTCCAGGAATGCCATTATCATAATTGCTAATCTGCTTTTTATGTCCTCCTTTTTCCGTCCGTTGCGTATTATTTTTCTTACGAGGCAGCAGAGTTCCTTAACTTCACCTACTTCGTGGTCAGCAAATTTGGTGTTAAGGTTCTCGCTTTTATCATTTCTGCTAAATCACATTATCTTTGTAATTTTCCACTTTCCTCTCAATTAATATTCTGTACTCATTAGACTATTTGTTCTCTTCAACAGATCCTTTAATTCTTCATCATTTTCAGTAAGGATAGCAATGTCGTTAGCAAATCTTGATATCCTTTCACCTTGAATCCTAATCCCACTCTTGAACGTTTCTTCTCTTTCTTCCACTGCTTCTTCTTCGTGTAGATTAAACGGTACATGCGGAAGACTGCATCCCTGTCTTACACCCTTTGTAATGCGAGCACTTCATTCTTGGTCTCTCACTCTCATAGTTCCCTCAACAGACGGTAAAATGGTGAATGAACCCCAAGAAATAATGAGAAGATGGGAAGAATATATAGAATGGCTATACGCTGCAGACAGCCGACCAAGTGAAGAAGACCTTGGGATAGAAGAGGAAGATAGAGTTGCAGATTATGACAAAAGAAATGCAATACTAACTAGTGAGATTGAAGAATCTATGAAGGAGATGCAAAATGGAAAGACAATGGGAATTGATGAGATTCCTGCGGAACTGTTAAAGTCACTGGAGAAAGAAGGGAAAAGGGAGTGGGTTGCATTGTGTAATCAAATATACATGAAACTAAAATGGCCAAAATACCTTACAGAAAGTATCTTAATACCTATAGAAAGGAAAAGAACAGCAAAAAGTGTGAGGAACATATAACAGTAAGCCTGATATCGCATGCAGCCAAAGTCTTGCTAAGGACGTTCAAGAGAAGGCTATATGGAAAGCTGAATTGCGTAATAGGAGATGAACAATTTGGTTTCAGGCGAGGAGTGAGAACTAGAGATGCCATTGGGCTACTGAGAGTGAGAGAGGAGAGGTACATAGAGAAGAAAAGGAAGATGTATGTTGTGTTCATTGATCTTGAGAAGGCTTTTGACTGTGACAGATGGGACAAACTGATGGAAACCCTAAGGAAGCTTTAAGTTGACTCGAGGGATACACGCCTAATTAGAAATTTGTATTTGAACCAGAGAGCAAGACTAAGAATAGGAAGTGTGATGAGTGAAGAAATTGAACTGGGAAGAGGTGTAAGACTAAATTGTTGTTTATCACCAACACTGTTCAATATACATCTGGAGGAAATTATTAGTGAAAGTTTTGATGGAAGGAGAGGAGTTTGTATAGGGAATCGGAGAATGGAGTGTATGTTTGCACCCGACATGGTTGTGATGGCAGAGTAGTGCAACAGACATGGAGCAAATGTTAGATTATCTAAACACAAAATTACAAGAATATGGAATGAATATTAACAAGAAGAACAGGAAAAACATGGTAATTAGAGGAAAGAGGAGAAAATGGCATATGAAAATAGGGAGAGAGGAAATAAAGAAAGTGAATAACTTCAATTACTTGGGAAGTGTAATAATGGATAATATGTATTGCTCAACAAAAACTAGGAAAAGAATTGCAATGGCAAATGAAGGATTCAAGAGGAAACAGAAATTACTTTGTGGACCAGTAAACAAAGATCTGAGGAAAAGACTTGCCAAATGTTCATCTCGAGCGTTGCACTGTATGGTGCGAAGACCTTGACATTAAGGATGTAGATGAAAGAAGATTCGAGGTACTAGAGATGTAGATATGGAGAAGAATGAAAAAAGTGAAATGGGAAGACCGAGTAAGGAATGAGGAAGTATTAAGAAGAGTTGGAGAAGAAAGTAAATGCTGAAAGTCATCGGAAAGAGAAAACGGAACTGGATTGGACATTGTTTGAGGAGCTACTGGTTATTGAAGGAAGGAATAGGAGGAATGGTGGAGGGAAAAAGGGGAAGAGGAAAAAGAAGGTATCAAATGCTGTACAATATCAAAGGAGGCAAATGTTCAGAATGGACAGACAAAAGTGGAAGAGGATTAACCATGACAGGTCTTGTAAGGCAGAATACCATACTACTACACTGGTTCTTGTACATATTCCTCAGTACCAGTCTTTCCCTTTAGCTTACCCCTATTTTTCTCTCAATTTCTAATGTCTTGCAGTAGTTTGCACTGTCGAACGCTTTTTACATATAGACATACCTTATGAACGTATCTTGAATTTTCTTCAGTCTCGCTTCCATTATCAGCTGCAACCTCAGAACTGCCTCTCTCGTGTCATTATCTTTCCTGAGGCCAAACACGCTCAATTTTATTTTCCATCTTTCTATATATCATTCTTGTCACTAACTGGGACGCATAGCTACTGATTGTGCGGTAATTCTCGTACTTGTCTGCTCTTGGAAGCTTCAGCGCGCTGTGATGAACCATTTTCCAAAAGTTTGATGGTACGCCCACAGTCTCTTAGAGTCTACATAACAATTTGAGTACTTGCTTCGTTACCAATTGCTCCAGTGACATTAGAAACTCCGATGGAATATTATTTACTCCTTCTGCCTTATTTGATCTAAAGTCTTCCAGATCTCTTTTAAATTTTTACTAATACTTGATCCCCTATCTCTTCCCTATCGACTCTTGTTTCTTCTCCTCTGCGTTTAAACTCTTGGTGAACTTCACTTACACTAGTCATCATTTACTGTGTTAGATTAGGTGATTCAGAACTTAACGACATTGCCACGCTTAGTAAAAAAAACGTATAGGAAAGTGGCTTTTTTGTTCACTTATCATGGTCACATCAAAAGACGAAATAACTATAACACCACCCGCGGAAGAAGAACAATCATTTACTAAAATAATAGTGCTCCAGTTATTTCGCCTTTTGATGTGACCATGATAGGCGGACAAAAAAGTCACTTTCCTATACGAATCGAATTCTTTGGCAGTGGATTCCCTTCACTTGTGTTGAATACCTGAGGTACTGGTAAATACAACAGAACTTGGTAGAGCTGCTGGATACAGTGGATAGCGTCTTGAAAAAGTTTATAACATGAGCGAATGGCATTTCCGAAAGAGAGGTATCTGTTGACATTTAATAAACATTTAAGCCATTGAAATTATTTTCTAAAGACATTTCTAAGAAGTGTATCTTTGTTTGGGAGAGAAACGTGGTCGATAAGCAGTTAAGACAAGAAGCGGAATGAAGCTTTTCAAATGCAATGCTACAGAATTCGTGTGACTGAACCGAATCGCGAGAAAAAATAATTTATAGGGTATTGATCTGATCAAGGTATCGGTTTATAAGATACATTCAGAGGCTTGAAGGGATTGCTAACTTGGGAACAGTGTGAGGGGTAAAAATTATGGAGGAGGAACAAAGAATGAATAAATTAGTCAGGTTGAAATGGATGCAGGCTTTGTGGGTGTTATTCGGGGATGAAGAGGCTTGAACAAGCTAGACTAGTGTGGGGAGCTGCATAAAACAAGTCTTCCGATTAAGGACCCCAACAACAAACAAGATCAGAAATGTTTGATGTCAAGGAAGGGCATAAAAAGAAAACAACCGTCACTCTGCAGCGGAGTATGCGCTGATATGAAACTTCCTGGCAGCTCAGATGGTAGAGCACCTGCCCGCGAAAGACGAAGGTCCCGAGTTCGAGTCTCGGTCCGGCACACAGTTTTAATCTGCCAGGAAGTTTCAATTTAATTACACTCCGTATTTAATAGAGCAGGGACGACTGGGAAATCATTTCTAGGCCATATCTCCATTTTACCCCTTTTGCTCCTCACTTTTTCAGGAACTGTTTCCTGCAGTCTGTCCCCTTCTAGCAAAATCACAGCGTAATTTTGTGTCTGAGTAAGGCAGTTCAAACATCGGAGGAATGGAAAGGCATTCAATACCAAGCAAAGCATGTCTTCACGAAGAACAGTTTTAGTAATTAGCACCGGTTACAAATTTCACATTTCGATCCTACCTTCACATTTTTAAGCACAGTCTGCAGAAATTTTGTGTTTTATCGAAAGAAAAAGTCGCTATATTAAACTACACAGA
The DNA here is from genome assembly GCF_021461395.2 of Schistocerca americana. Classification (NCBI taxonomy): domain Eukaryota; kingdom Metazoa; phylum Arthropoda; class Insecta; order Orthoptera; family Acrididae; genus Schistocerca; species Schistocerca americana. Next base: position 29,235,007 of record NC_060127.1, read on the forward strand.
TATTCGCAGTTCGAAAGTCTATCATCGATACAACCCCGAACACAGAAAAAATCTTAGAAAGGTTGCACATGTTGCTGACCAAAAACGTGTGCAAGAAATGATAATCGACTATGAGCTAGATAGTTTGAATTTGGGAAAAGTTAAGGCAGTTCTCGCATTACGCTTGGCACTGGAAACAAGACTGAAAAATTATGGCCCCTTCTTAGGTGTAACTGGAGTAAAGAAATGCCTTAGACAACGTTAAGTGGTGTAAGATGTTTGAAATCTGTATAATATATCTATGGGCTACACAGGAAAAAGTGTAAAATACAACTTGAAAAACAAAGAGAGAAGATCTCGGAGAAGAGAACTTGGGTATCGACAAATCAATAAAGTGAATAGTTCAGAAGCAGATTAACGTTCAGGGAAAAATTATTACAATCTATGACAGTGAGGAAAGATTACAGGACCTACTGAGTGGAATGAACAGGCTATTGAGCGAATAATAGTTAGACTATGTTCAATCGATCATTTTGCACGCTAAATCGTAATGATGTGGAACGAATAATTTTATATTCACATAGGAAATTAAATTGTAAATATGGCTACATGCTGAAGATGCGTAAGTTGACTAAAAAGAAAAATTTACATAGAGATATGTCTCAGTAATTCTCATCCACCACCTTCTCCGTAGAGCAGGTCACCTGAAAATCAAGCCGGCCGGAGTGGCAGAGCGGTTCTAGGCGCTTCAGTCTGGAACCACGTTACCGCTACAGTCGTAGGTTTGAATCCTGCCTCGGGCATGGATGTGTGTGATGTCCTTAGGTTAGATAGTTTTAAGTACTTCTAAGTTCTAGGGGACTAATGACCTCCGGTGTTAAGTCCCAAAGTGCTCAGAGCCATTTGAACCATTTTCTGAAAATCGAACTGTGATTTACTGAGGATATTATTGTTGCTCAGGTTGGATACTATTCTAGAATGCGTCACCTTCTCAAAAATGTTCGGAAATGATGTCAGCAGTGAAATAGTACAATAAGTTGTGAATAGTGAGTAAATATAGTAGTTATGAAGAGTAGGCTGAAGTTCAAGACACCAGTCAGGAAGAATCAATACGCAAAGAAGTGGGATACGGAAGTACTAAGGAATGACGAGATACGTTTGAAGTTCTCTAACGCTATAGATACAGCAGTGAGGAATACCGCAGTAGGCAGTACAGTTGAAGAGGAATGGACAGCTCTAAAAAGGGGCATCACAGAAGTTGGGAAGGAAAACATAGGTACAAAGAAGGTAGCTGCGAAGAAACCATGGGTAACAGAAGAAATACTTCAGTTGATTGATGAAAGGAGGAAGTACAAACATGTTCCGGGAAAATCAGGAATACAGATATACAAGTCGCTGAGGAACGAAATAAATAGGAAGTGCAGGGAAGCTAAGACGAAATGGCTGCAGGAAAAATGTGAAGACATCGAAAAAGATATGATTGTCGGAAGGACAGACTCAGCATACAGGAAAGTCAAAACAACCTTTGCTGATATTAAAAGCAACGGTGGTAACATTAAGAGTGCAAGGGGAATTCCACTGTTAAATGCAGAGGAGAGAGCAGATAGGTGGAAAGAGTACATTGAAAGCCTCTATGAGAGTGAAGATTTGTCTGATGTGATAGAGGAAGAAACAGGAGTCGATTTAGAAGAGATAAGGGATCCACTATTAGAATCGGAATTTAAAAGAGCTTTGGAGGACTTACGGTCAAATAAGGCAGAAGGGATAGATAACATTCCATCAGAATTTCTAAAATCATTGGGGGAAGTGGCAACAAAACGACTATTCACGTTGGTGTGTAGAATATACGAGTCTGGCGATATACCATCTGACTTTCGGAAAAGCATCATCCACACAATTCCGAAGACGGCAAGAGCTGACAAGTGCGAGAATTATCGCACAATCAGCTTAACAGCTCATGCATTGAAGCTGCTTACAAGAATAATATACAGAAGAATGGAAAAGAAAATTGAGAATGCGCTAGGTGACGATCAGTTTGGCTTTAGGAAAAGTAAAGGGACGAGAGAGGCAATTTTGACGTTACGGCTAATGATGGAAGCAAGGCTAAAGAAAAATCAAGACACGTTTATAGGATTTGTCGACCTGGAAACAGCGTTCGACAATATAAAATGGTGCAAGCTGTTCGAGATTCTGAAAGAAGTAGGGGTACGCTATAGGGAGAGACGGGTCATATACAATATGTACAACAACCAAGAGGGAATAATAAGAGTGGACGATCAAGAACGAAGTGCTCGTATTAAGAAGGATGTAAGACAAGGCTGTAGCCTTTCGCCCCTACTCTTCAATCTGTACATCGAGGAAGCAATGACGGAAATAAAATAAAGGTTCAGGAGTGGAATTAAAATACAAGGTGAAAGGATATCAATGATACGATTCGCTGATGACATTGCTATCCTGAGTGAAAGTGAAGAAGAATTAAATGATCTGCTGAACGGAATGAACAGTCTAATGAGTACACAGTATGGTTTGAGAGTAAATCGGAGAAAGACGAAGGTAACGAGAAGTAGTAGAAATGAGAACAGCGAGAAACTTAACATCAGGATTGATGGTCACGAAGTCAATGAAGTTAAGGAATTCTGATACCTAGGCAGTAAAATAACCAATGACGGACGGAGCAAGGAGGACATCAAAAGCAGACTCGCTATGGCAAAAAAGGCATTTCTGGCCAAGAGAAGTCTACTAATATCAAATACCGGCCTTAATTTGATGAAGAAATTTCTGAGGATGTACGTCTGGAGTACAGCATTGTATGGTAGTGAAACATGGACTGTGGGAAAACCGGAACAGAAGAGAATCGAAGCATTTGAGATGTGGTGCTATAGACGAACATGGACTATGGGAAAACCGGAACAGAAGAGAATCGAAGCATGTGAGATGTGGTGCTATAGACGAACATGGACTGTGGGAAAACCGGAACAGAAGAGAATCGAAGCATGTGAGATATGGTGCTATAGACGAATGTTGAAAATTAGGTGGACTGATAAGGTAAGGAATGAGGAGGTACTATGCAGAATCGGAGAGGAAAGGAATATGTGGCAAACACTGATAAGGAGAAGGGACAGGATGATAGGACATCTGCTAAGACATGAGGGAATGACTTCCATGGTACTAGAGGGAGATGTAGAGGGCAAAAACTGTAGAGGAAGACAGAGATTGGAATACGTCAAGCAAATAATTGAGGACGTAGGTTGCAAGTGCTACTCTGAGATGAAGAGGTTAGCACAGGAAAGGAATTCGTGGCGTGTCGCATCAAACCAGTCAGTAGACTGATGACAAAAAAAAAAGTGAGTAAATTACAGAAAGGCCATAGCATGGAGCAGCAGCAGAAATGAGATTATTAGCAAGTTTAACATTAAAATTTACGAACTCGGAGTTGACGAAGTGAAGAATTTGTTGCACCGAAGAAGCAAATAACGTCTGTAGCATGAAATAAGCAGGACACAACAAACGGACTAGCATATGCAAAGAGGATTCTTTGTCAAAAGAATTGTAGTGGTATCAGATACAGAAAATGTTTGAGAAAAAAAAGTCAGAATTACCATCTGGAGCACAGCTTAGTATCGAAGTGAATCTTGGGTTGTGCTGAAATCGGAAGAGAAGAGAATCGAAGACTTTGAGATGTGGTGCTGTAGAAGACTGCTGAATATTAAAGAGACTGATAAGAACTAAGATGTGGCCACGCAGACTCGGCAAAGTAGGGAGTACTTGAAAAGTGTTGAGTAGAAGAAGCACGAGAGTTGACAAATCAGGAAGTGGGGTCTCTCTGGTTTTCTCGCCCTTGTTGAGTAGTGGGCTGTTTTAGTGTGTTCAGCCGTTTTGTTGATTCCATTTTATGTACGATAATTCGACGATTGACCAAACTGTGGTCTTTAGGTGCTTCTAACTGTGTTACTACTCTTTTTAACCGAATGGAGTCCAACCAGGTGTCGCATGGCTGTTTACAGCCGAGCTAGACTCTCGGCACGAGTTATGTTCTTTTATGATCGTTCGTTTCTAGAGCCCGCAATCATAAGGCGTGAAACGCACGATCTCTCGACGTTTGCCAAACTTAATATGTCAGTCACAGTTAACTGGGTGTTATGACATCTTTTTTTCGGTAGATTCCTTAACTGTGCTGTTCTTGCCATTAGCACGACGATAATCGTCTCATCGTATTTCGTGTCACGATTATATTCGAAATGTAAATTGAAGGTGGAAGGGGGGGGGGGGGATGAGAAAGGAAAGGAAGCTGCATCGGGGCAGTAAGTGGAATCAGCGGCGACGAGGCAAAATGTGCAGTAGGACAGGATTCGAATCCGGGATTTACTGTTTATCAGGGAGGTGCGTTAACCACTGCACCATTCAGGACACAGCGTTATCGCCCCTATGCGGACTATCTCGGCACGTCTCAGGGCCGATAGACATTCCCAAAAAAAAAATGGTTCAAATGGCTCTAAGCACTATGGGACTTAACATCTGAGGTCATCAGTCCCCTAGACTTAGAACTACTTAAACCTAACTAACCTAAGGACATCACACACATACATGCCCGAGGCAGGATTCGAAACTGCGACCGTAGCAGCAGCGCGGTTCCGGACTGAAGCGCCTAGAACCGCTCGGCCACAACGGCCGGCAGACATTCCCACCAACCACCTATCCATAGTCTGTCCGTTTCCTCCATGCACGCTGCTCTGAGATTCTCGCAGGAGGTCGGACGTAATTGTGCATTCGCACTGTAGAAGGTAGATCTATTGCCCATGTAGGCAAATAAATTGTGTGAATGCATGGCGTCTGCCCATTCGGACATGTCCAAAGAACCACGTATTCAGATAGACTGATTTGGCTGCAGGCTGAGGCAAGTTAGTGCTGTTAACAAACGGCACTAAATAAGGGAGGGCCAAAGAAGCGGTTTAACAATTATAAGTGAAGCCCTCATAAGAAAATAAAAAAGACTGGCAACTTATCTGTAACTCTCGTAACAAAGATCTGTATTCAAGGAAAGAGAGCATAAGAATTGAAGGCAGCCTCAAACGTTAATCAACTGTCTAATCACAATTACAGCCAGAGGCTTAGCGATAAATACAGCCGATAATTGTCAGGTCACCAAGCTGTTTGTTGGCATACTTACAATAAGGCAAGAAGAAACGAGCTTACGTCTACAGAACTGGAACGAAACAGGTTCTCACGCCCATTAGCTGCTTACGCAACACTTAAAGCAAGGAACTCTATAACACAATTTGCATACATATTAGACAGACAAGGTTTAAATCTACTCAGCCACAAAGAAAAAAATAAAAATAAAAAGGAAAGTGCTAAAATAATCTGCCGAAGGAAATACAACTAGTAAATTTGATTGAGTTTAGACTCAGGTGTTCATATGGCTAATTAAAGATTTCAGTTCAACCACAGTTTCACGTAGCCATCCATAAGAAATCTCAGTCCCACTTACACCACAAAATTGTATAAAGGTACTAAGGGCCGAAACTTTCATTAATAACTCTCTTATTAAAAAGAAAAGGTGGCCACCTACGTTTAAACAAAACAGGGCATCCCTCGAAGTAGTAACCAATACATTAAAAGGACATATTACCTTAGTTACAAGTAAAATAACATGTGCAATAAACAACGCAGAATACCATCCCTAGAGAGAGAATATTAAATGCAGAAGTACGCAATTACTAAAAAATACCAATAAATAAAAAGGGTCTCAATCAGTAATCACATTAAATCAGCCCTTCAGGTTTCCGCCACGACCAGGAAAAGCCAGAAGCTCTCATGCAACGACCACTTTGCATGAAAGCTGCAAAAGGCGACGGCAAGTTGAATATTATTATGGCAGCATCAAATACGAGGGTTGTGCAGAAAGTAAGTTCCGGTCGGTCGCGAAATGGAAACCACAGTGAAAACCGGAAACGTTTTATTTGCAACAGTTAGGTACAACTTCCACCCACTTCTCTACATAGTCACCGCACCAACTTAGAGTTTTGTCATAGTGTTGTATCAGCTTTCAAATATCCTCGTCATAGAAAGCAGCCGCCTGTGCTTTCGGCCAGTTATCTGCACTGGTCTGCAGCTCGTTGTCTGTGGAAAAAATTTGACTTTATAACCAGTTGTTCTTGTGAGCAGAGATGAGACTCAGGGGGAGCCAACTGCGGACTGTATTGTGGGTGGTCAAACAGTTCTCATCGGAAACGCTGCAGGAGAATTGACATGAAAAAGGAAGTGCTTGACAGTTGTGTTACGTGGGCTGCATGGCACAGGCGAAATCTCTAACCAGGACCTCATACTTCCCTACGCATCCTTGTGTGCTCACTGTTCACTCAAAACTAGAAAGAGCAACGCCACACGATCGACGGTCATGCTAGAGACACTGCCCAACACATCTGTGCAAGGCTTTGCCGGATTTTCCCAGTGGTTTCCATTTCGGGACCGATCGCAGCTTACTTTCTGGACAACCCTCGTATCACTCGCACACAGCACTGAATCGTCCGAATCACAAATCAACGGACGTGAAGACGAATGGAATTCATACAACCCGACGCCGTCTTCTCAGAAATTGCAGCAGGCGAAAGAAGTTAACGTCGCGACGATAACAAGCACCAGAGAAATATAGCTCTTCTGGTGGCTGGGGCCACTCGTTGTCCTGGTCCGTCGTACCCAGCTGTTCGCTTTCCCTCGTCCTATTGGCCGTTTTCGCGTTCCGCCGCCTCCTCGATGCACCGCCAGAGATGTTGATTCACGAGGAGAATCAATACATAAACTCAGACGACTACGGAAGGCAGGGATGAATCGATAACGAGCCATCGCCATGGTTCAATGTTACGTAGGCGAGGGTCGGACTAGTGTGTACATTTTTTATTTTTTATGCTTTATCCTAAAACCATTTGCGGCAATTTTTTTTTAAATTCATTATCTTTGGATTCACCAGTATTCACACTACCAGAATCATTAAAGCAATTCTTTGTATCTTCATCATTTTGACCACCAGTTAAAAAGAAAAAAAACAAGATTCAATCAATTTGTCCACATCTGCCCCTTGGTGGGGCAAATGTGGTCATTCACTGAAATTGGATGGGATAAAAATGGACAATACGTTTTTCATGTAAATAAAGCCAAGTTAACTAAAAAAAAAGAAGTTTTATTTATTCCTTCATAAGTGTGAATCATAAATATTAACCGAAAGAAATTTTTTTTGCTTTTACTTTTCAAAATTAACATTAAACTGCAGCATCCTCCCATGTCTTTGCGTCCCGGTTGTTTTTGAAGAGGGCAGGAGACAAATAATATCAGACCTCTCATCTGGGACGAAAGGGAATACAAGTCCAGTTCCTTTTTTCCGCATATAGGAAACATACACTTCATATTTCCCAGCGGTATTCACAACTTACCCAATATAATATTTAAAAGTCTTCCTGATGGCAAAACGAACCAAAACAAAATCACCAGACCTCACTTCTTCATCATCTGCCAACATATGTAATGTTTGGGCTTCATCATTGTCTCTTTCACAACATCCCTTCTTCTCAATTTATAGCATAGTGAATGAATGGGTTTCCAGTTCGCTATCTGTATCATCACTGATTTTATTTTTTGGAGAGATCTTCAGGTCCTTCTTGCTCTGAAACAAAGTCTTCTTTAAAGCTGATCTCATTTTACCCACCACTGCTGCTTCCAATTCGTCTTTGATTGGTGTATTAGTGTAAACTGCAGATTTCTTTTGTCTCCATTTTCCTTCTAGCCTTGCGGCTTTTGAGTTAGGTTTACAGTCTTCAGGAGTTGGAATTTCGGTTAGGACTGCACCTGACATTGAAGGTGAAGCATCACATAAACTTGCAAGTTCCACAGGGGGAGGTGTTTCACAACTTGACATGGATGCTGTTGGCTGTTCAGTTACTTTCAATGGCCTAAATTCCTAAATTCGTCTTCAGTGAATGCCAACCTGTTAAGTGGCCACAATCTATCCACCTTGAAGCCAGATGCCATATTTTTTTGGGTAATTGAAAGTGGAAATGCTATCCCACAAAACATAGCGATCTCTGAAATAGTGACTCGGTGACCAGGATCCTTTCTCATCCATTCAGCCATTCCTATTCATAGATATCCCTTAAATGACCCAAACACAGTGATATCTAGTGGCTGCATACTGTGGGAACAATGTGGTGGGAATGTCAGCAGAGTGATTCTAGCATCTCTAGCCATATTGATAACATAAATGCTAATGTCACTTGCATGATTGACCAGAAGTATGAGTAGGCGGTTGTCTTTCGAACAGCTCATCTGCTTAGCTACATGCTTCCAAACTTCGAGGAACTATTCAGTTGTCATGTATCCACATTTGTTGGCGAATCCAATAGTACCATTTGTCCCACCATCCATAAATCCATACATTTGTCTTTCATATGGACTCGTGGCAAAATGAACACTGGTTGTATGGTCATCCCTGAGGCTGAACAGAAAGCACACATGGTGATGTTTTCCTCTCTTGCTATGTTACCATACCCACTTGCCTTTTACAACGCTCTACAATAACTTAGGAGGCTGCACTATGGTACAAATGCCACACTGATCAGAGTTCATTGTCCTGTCTGAAGTGAACTTAAATTTGTGCAGTACACTCAAATAATTGTCAAAGAAAATATTAACATTTACTGTGTTAAATACTGCATCCCTTGTGAAGGTCGTATTTTCAGGTCTACAAAGAGGTAATTTCTGGTGCCTAAGTAAAAATCCATACAACCAGTCCTTTCATGCCATATGTCTTACAGCCCAGGTTCTAGACTAATTTCTTTTTAGCAGTTTTTTAGCATACATACACGCCAGTTCACGTTGTATTCTTACCCTCCCACATATGACTATAAAATTTTTCTTAGTCTCTTGATTAGTTTCAAAAGCATCTAAAGGCGTCAGATACACAAAAGAAAAACATTCACTTATCTTCATTTTCTCTTGTTTTTGGTTCCAGTTCTTGCATATAGGGGTACATTCTTGCGACTGAAATTTTGATTTATAACGTTCTGTGTTCTTGATAATTAAATAACTGATGACGATTAGCCTGTATATTCTTGAATTTATTTCTGTGTCTCATTTTTCCACTTCTATCACACCACAACTTACATTATTATTGGCACAATCAAAAACACGTCTGATTCGACCATAGGCATGTCCACTATTACTGTCTACTTTCTGTGGTACGCACAATATTCCAAAGAGTTTACAAAACAAAAGAGTCCACAAATTTTTTGACAAAAGAAGAATCTGCACCACATTATATCATTATTTTATAAGTGAGTCCAGAAATGAGTTTAATAAATATCGTTAGATTGCGCAATTAGTAATACGAAATTTTAAGTATGCCAGATATTTCGTAATTTCCAATATTTCCAAAGGATGAGTAATTTAAGCTGTATCGATTTTAAAAAGCTAATTTCTTTTTATACATTATAGCCTGAAGTATAATACATAGTATAGAAAATCAAGTGAGATACTTCCAGTGAAACAGCCAAGAATGTTCTCTTATAACAGATATGGGATTAATCCTGGCATCGGCTACGTCTATAAAAAAAGAAAAAGGTTATGTTAGAAAAGGGTGTCCCATTACACCGTGCTTGTTGTCAGTCCAGAGTGTAAACTGAATACTTTCATGAAGTATTGAGCTAGTAATTTCTCTCGAGGATCTACAAAAACCTTGAGAACTCTGTATTTTTACTCTGTCGCATTAGGTGTTTGGATTTCTTCATCTGAATTTCCAGAATTACTTCCATCATATGTATCTGATAAAAGTATATAACGTAGTCAGGCACAGTGAACAGAATAGAAAAGGATTTTTGCAGCTACACAACTGTATCTGTTATTTGTCTAAGACAGCTGGTTTACAAAAAAAACAATAGTATCATTATATGGTGGAATAGTTGTTTGGAAACTCACCTGGACGGATCTGAATGATTTCAGCAGGATATTTCTTAGATGTGGTGATGCGTTTCTGCAGCATAGACTTCTTTAATCCAAATATCTCTGCGGTTCGTTGAATACTCCGCTTTTTGAACAAAACTTCTTTTACTGCTTTCCGAACTTTTTCTTCGTCAACATTAGCCCTACCGCTTTTCTCGATATATGTCCTCACCATCTACAATATAGATAATTTACTAAAATCATTCATAAACGTAAAATTATGAAGTTGGCTTCTGCTCTAAATCAGGACTGGCGTAACTGTGGACACCACCCACTGTTGCCGCTCTCCAAGTGTCCACACTTGACCGAAGGCGGCATTTCGGATATGAAAACAAATTTTAGCAAATGTGTTGTATTTAGATGAGACATTACAAAAGCAAAAGTTAGGGAAAACTTTATAAATTTATAAACCACAACTGATAATATGTTCAGTACTAACCTTTTGGAGTAATCTTGGGAACTCTTTATAAGAAAAATAGAATAGAAAGGACAGACATCGAATTTTCGCTTCTCTTGCTTGCAACAGTAACCAGACTGGCACCAAATTTTGTTTGGTTGTTTACTACATCCTAAAGAACTACCAACATGAACATACAAAAATTCCAAAGATTATTTCACTTAAATAATTATGTGTCCAGTCTTACCCACGTTCACACTAGCCCCACCATCCGGGTAGGTAGAGGTCTCTTCTGTTTTCTGATGAAAGCTGGTTCTGCCTCGGTTCCAGTGATGGCAGTGTGTAGGTTAGAAGGAGGCTAGTTGAGGACCTAGACCCGAACTGTCTCCGTGTGAGAGACCTGAACCTACACATGGAGACCGTCAGGTCTGGGGTGCTTTTTGACGTGACATGGCTTATGTGATTATCCCACGCACCCTGACTCTAAGACTGTACAGGGTTATTACAAATGATTGAAGCGATTTCACAGCTCTACAATAACTTTATTATTTGAGATATTTTCACAACGGTTTGACCACACATACAAAAACTCAAAAAGTTTTTTTAGGCATTCACCAATGTTCGATATGTGCCCCTTTAGTGATTCGGCAGACATCAAGCCGATAATCAAGTTCCTCCCACACTCGGCGCAGCATGTCCCCATCAATGAGTTCGAAAGCATCGTTGATGCGAGCTCGCAGTTCTGGCATGTTTCTTGGTAGAGGAGGTTTAAACACTGAATCATTCACATAACCCCACAGAAAGAAATCGCATGGGGTTAAGTCGGGAGAGCGTGGAGGCCATGACACGAATTGCTGATCATGATCTCCACCACGACCGATCCATCGGTTTTCCAATCTCCTGTTTAAGAAATGCCGAACATCATGATGGAAGTGCGGTGGAGCACCATCCTGTTGAAAGATGAAGTCGGCGCTGTCGGTCTCCAGTTGTGGCATGAGCCAATTTTCCAGCATGTCCAGATACACGTGTCCTGTAACGTTTTTTTCGCAGAAGAAAAAGGGGCCGTACACTTTAAACCGTGAGATTGCACAAAACACGTTAACTTTTGGTGAATTGCGAATTTTCTGCACGAATGCGTGAGGATTCTCTACCGCCCAGATTCGCACATTGTGTCTGTTCACTTCACCATTAAGAAAAAATGTTGCTTCATCACTGAAAACAAGTTTCGCACTGAATGCATCCTCTTCCATGAGCTGTTGCAACCGCGCCGAAAATTCAAAGCGTTTGACTTTGTCATCGGGTGTCAGGGCTTGTAGCAATTGTAAACGGTAAGGCCTCTGCTTTAGCCTTTTCCGTAAGATTTTCCAAACCGTCGGCTGTGGTACGTTTAGTTCCCTGCTTGCTTTATTCGTCGACTTTCGTGGGCTGCGCGTGAAACTTGCCCGCACGCGTTCAACCGTTTCTTCGCTCACTGCAGGCCGACCCGTTGATTTCCCCTTACAGAGGCATCCAGAAGCTTTAAACTGCGCGTACCATCGCCGAATAGAGTTAGCAGTTGGTGGATCTTTGTTGATCTTCGTCCTGAAGTGTCGTTGCACTGCTATGACTGACTGATGTGAGTGCATTTCAAGCACGACATACGCTTTCTCGGCTCCTGTCGCCATTTTGTCTCACTGCGCTCTCGAGCGCTCTGGCAGCAGAGACTTGAAGTGCGGTTTCAGCCGAACAAAACTTTATGAGTTTTTCTACGTATCTGTAGTGTGTCGTGACCATATGTCAATGAATGGAGCTACAGTTAATTTATGAAATCGCTTCAATCATTTGTAATAGCCCTGTACATCAGCTTGGTGATTCGACCTGTTCCGCTGGCACTCATCTACAGCGTATCAGTGATGTTTCCTCCAAGAGGATAACGGTCGCCCGAATACCACTGTTGTAACCCGGCATCCTCTAGAGAATGTCGACAAGTTGCCTCGGCCTACTCGATCACTAGATCTGTCTCCAGTCGAGCACATGTGTCACAATATCGGACGACAGCTTCAGCGTCATCCACAAACAGTATTAACTGCCCATATGTTGACGAAACGAATGCAACAAGCACGCAACTCCATCCCGCAAACTGACATCCGACATCTGTACAGCACTACGCCTGCCCGTTTGCATGCTTGCATTCAGTATTCTGGCGGTTACACAAATTACTAATGTGACATCGTTTCTCATTTGCAATGGCATATCTCGCGCTTGTGATCCTGCAATGTTAATCACTTACATATGTTACCTAACAAATTTCCTTACCCTGAATTAATTATTGTTTGTTGTTGAGACTGTTTCTTACCACCAGTGTACTAACACTTCCATCTCCAGTATAGTTCGAAAACCCGTTTTAAACGATAAAAAGGAAGTGATCATAAAATGGTGTAGTGTATACCGCGAGTCGAGCTCGGCTGTAAGCGGCGGCACGAGACCTACAGTATTTCACACTGCTGTTTCAGCGTGGTTTCCAGGCAGCGAGTTCCATAACAACATAGCTGTAGCACCTGACGATGACAACTCAGTCGGTCCTCGCAATATCGTGCATAAACAGGGGATCAACAACCCGACTGATGATGATGATGAGGTCCCATACTCGGAGGAGCGCAGGCGACGATGCGGGAAACCCGCACGCCGTACTAGGCAAGGTCCTAGCGGAGGTGGTTTGCCATTGCCTTCCTCCGCCCGTAATGGGGATGAATGATGATGATGAAGTTGACACAACAATACCCAGTCATCTCGAGGCAGAGAAAAACCCCTGAACCCGCCGGAAATCGAACCCGGGACCCCATGAGAAGCGAGGACGCTACCACAAGACCACGAGCTGAGGACCAACCCAACTGAAGACCCATAATTACGCCTTAACCGCCAGGGAACAATTCCTAAAATGCTTCAAGGAGACACAGGAAAGACAGAGATTGGAATACATCTACGTCTACACGGTTACTCTGCAATTCACAATTAGGGCCTAACACAAGGTTCCTCGAACCATTCTCAGACTATTTATGTACGGTTGCACAGTAGAGCCCCGTGCTGCCAAAAAAGGACACTCAATCTTTCGGTGTGACTCTGACTTCTCTAACTTCATTACGGTGATCACTTCTACCTGTGTGGTGGGCGGCAAAAATATTTTTTGCCTTCCAGTGAGAAAGGTCGTGATTCAAATTTCGTGAACCCTGCGCCACGAAAAGCGCCTTTGTTCTAAAAATCGCTGCACCAGACCATCTGTCATATCCCAGACACTCTGGTAAAAAACGAGTGCTCTTCTTTTTGACTAGTGTCGTCATCCTCTTTCAGTCATATCTCATGCGGATCGCACACATCAAACCAGTACTGTAGCAGATGATAAGTTGAAACAAAGTCGTTAATCTTTTTATTTAGTAAGCACTGACCAACGGAATTTTCCCTGAAAAAGGCACCTCAAACTTAACCTATTCCTTTATTACCCACAATGTACAAGCCCACGCAATCTGACTGCTGTACATTGATAACATGACTTCTAACAATAGCCCTGAATAACACAAATCCAAAAATATGAAATTAAAGAAATATGAAACTACCTCCAACTTTGTTAATTGCCTAAAATCATTTCAATCCTGAATCCCGACAGTTAAAGCCCCATTCTTTTTCATAAGTCACTTACCTCACAGAAAATCTTCATAAGACGATCTACAGGAATTACAGCAAGTAGCAGCAACAGCCAGCGTAATAAAAGGATTCTAACTACTATAGACTAACTACTAGGAGGCTTATGGTTAGCAGAAGTAAGATTCTGAGGAAGAGCAAACAATGTATTTACAAAATCTTACGTTGTTCATATGACACCCAGTTCCAAAAAGTATATAGTTGTCAATAATTCCACTACTCAAACATTATCAACCATACATCCATTATCATATCTTTCCTTGCATATTTTCTCATAAGCAATTTCATCTCACTTTACATGCGTGTCCTACCAACACCGAGTCTCCACTAAGAAAAACATGTCCATACACTTGTCTTTGCCGGCCGGTGTGGCCGTGTGGTTCTAGGCGCTTCAGTCTGGAACCGCGTGATCGCTACGGTCGCAGGTTCGAATCCTGCCTCGGGCATGGATGTGTGTGATGTCCTTAGGTTAGTTAGGTTTAAGTAGTTCTAAGTTCTAGGGGACTGTTGACCTCAGATGTTAAGTCCCATAGTGCTCAGAGCCATTTGAACCATTTGAACACTTCTCTTTCCACTCGCAAACTGCTAGTCCATCCAACCACAGAATCGCTTGCCAAAGGCGCAGAGCACTGTCATCGATATTAACACAATCTATAGCGCTGCCCACATACAAACAGGCTACTTACAAAGTATAGTGTATCAGACTCTTTGGAAGGCCTGCTGCATCTTCTAAATGTTCTGCCATCAAAATTCAGCCTTTGGTTCCCTCCCCACAAGATTTTCTATGTAGTAGTTCAATCTTAAAGTTTTTCTAAATTATATTTCCTAGGTATTTAGTTGAACTGACAACGTCTAGATCTGTGTGATTTATCATTTACCGAAATTTAATGAATTCGCTCTTTTACCCTTGTGCATGAACTCACACTTTTCACTACTGGGCGTTTTCACGTCACACAGGTGTCATGTCTAAATCAATTTACTATTGTTTTTGATCGTCTGGTGACTTCACTACACGGTAAATGACAGAATCATCTGCAGACAATCTAAGATGATTGCACAGATTGTTTTCTAAATCGTTTATGTAGGATAGAAACAGCAGAGGAGATCTTACACTTCTTTTGTGAACGACAGATTTGCCTTCTGTTGCACTCTGTGACTTTCCGTCAGGTACTAAGAACTGAGACGGTATTCCTCAGGTACGTAATATATTTAGTAGTACACTTTGACGAACATTGCGAAAAGCCTTCTGGAAATCTAAAAATGCGGAATCAGTTTCATGCTCCTGTCGATGGCACTCGTTTCTAGGTGTGAATAAAGAGATAGTTGCGATTAACGAGAACGATATTTTCTGAAATCATGCTGATTGTTTGTCTGTAGATAGTTTTGTTGGAAGTAATTCATAATGTTCAAGCACGTCATATGTCCCAAACTCCTAATGCAAATCGGAGTACGTTATATGGATCTGTAATTTGTCGGATTGCTTGCATTTCCTTTCTTGACTATTGGTGTGACCTGGGCAGGTTTCCAGTCTTTAGGTACAGCCCTTTATTAGATTGCTAAGTATGGAGCTATGTATCAGCATATTCTGAAATTCTGGAATATTTAGTTCTTTTTCTTAGATGAAGGAATTTCGGAACACCTCGTTTAGTAGCTTCGCCCTGCCGTGGTAAAATTGCAATTGTTGTCGAAGAGTAAAGACACTGATTGTCTTACTGCAGGTGTACTTTACGACAAGAGTCTCTTCGGATTTTCTGCCAAATTTAGAGACAGTGTTTCGTTCTGGATATGTTAAAAGCATCTCTCATTGAAGTCCGCACTAATTTTCGAGATTGAGGAAAGCATCAGTAGTCTTAGAGATTTGACTTTCTTTTAAATTGGTATATTTCTTTCGTTACTTCTGCAACGGTTTTATGACCTGCTTTCTATGGTATAATTATTTGGTATAAATTTCTCAACTGACACCGCTACTATTTCATGAACTCAAGCCACATCTTGTCTACTCTTTCATGGTTTTGAAGGGGGGGGGGGACTATCTCTTAGGAAGGCGTCAGCAATTTTTATCTCTATGACTAATTTAGAACTTTGGGTAACAGTATAGAAGAAGAGGATGGCAAAGAAGAGAAAATCTTGGCGGGATTGGAAAAAAGAATGGAAGATTAATAGATGAGCTGCCTCCTAACTGAAGCCGTTCGACAGTATGGAATGCGAAAAGCTCCATGACTAAGTCACAGCCCACCGGTGACTGTGATGGGTCGTTGTGAGGCCTTGCGCTCATCTCTGTCAGCCCGCAATTACGATAAATGACGCACAATAGCGCGGAAGGTCGAGTGACATCAAATATCGTCGCTGTCCAATCGCCATGTAATTATTCTGGATCATGGTGCGTGTCCGCACGGTCGGCGTAACGACAGGTTTTAGCAAGGTCGGGAACAAGTGGTGGGTGGGGAAGTAGAGAAAAAAAAAAGAAGGTTGGGGAAGCCGTGGAGCGGAATAAATACAGCGAACAGAGTCTCTGTTACGTGTGCGCCGCAATGAGCCAGGGCGGTCTGGGCGGAAGGAAGGGACACGAAACAGACATAAATACAGGCGGCAGGAGCTGCGCGCAGTACAAGCTGCGACGGAAAACATAGGATATCACCATGATGCGTGCCGCGACAGCCGCTGCAATACTTCTGCTGGCCACCGTCGCCAAAGTAAGTTCTCCGCACTGAAGATGGGGATGTGGGTCGAAACGCTTCACATCCGTTTAAGTGAGGAGCTCTTCAAATTGCATTTCATTCGCCGTATATAGAATCCAAGTCTGCATGTACTATGGTTTACTCTTCTCATTGTAGTATCAGCTCTTTTTGTACGGGAAGAACGACTGCCAGTGAATACATTAATAATGACGGTGAGCTTGAGTATGAGATAAATTTTCCATGCAGGTTGTGGTAACTTCGTGAAGCGTGTGTAGGACAAAGTATTATTGCCTGACTCCTCTTGGTAGATGCATTCTCGACATTTGAACACTCAATCCTTCGAAACGGACTAATACACTGAAAACAGTGTGTACTAGTTTTACCTACCCCAGGAATACACGAGGCTCATTCGAAAAATAACGCTCCACAGTTTTTTTTGTTTTTTTTTTCTTTTTTTGAGAACTCATACATTGTTAAGAGTTAGAATTTTATGATTGTGTCAGTAAAAATTTCTTTTACATGTACTGTCTTTCTGCGTACTCTATACCACATTCTGTGCCCTTACGCCAGCCGTGTGTTTGAGAATGTTTTCCTGTTGGTAAAGACTCTTTTCCCGTGGATTCCGCTGACATCGCCTTAAAAGTATGTCCCAATCAGCGAATTCTTAAGGGAGGACTTTCACGAAAAACATATACTACTTAAAAGATGCACCATATCCACAATTTGGAGATACATCAATGAAATTTTGTGCCACGCTTAACACGAAGTTAACATGTTTTTCCTTGTATTACACAAATATCACTTTTGTAATACATATTTCACGTTGTTTATGAAATCTACAAATTTTATTTTCCAAAAAATAACGTATATGCCTTTTACTCCGAAGCTGTGCGATAGATTTCTATAAAATTTTCTCTCATGAATTTTTTTCAAGTATATCGAATAGGAGAATTTTAATGATTTTATAATTCTACAAGCATAACATAAAATTCAAGTAATACTGCAATCACTTTGCCATATATCTTTGCTTCCACTCACAGTTTCAAAACTCACTCTTGAGGCAACATTTATCGCGTTTATAGAAATAAGTGTAGAAAATATCATATACGTAGTCTTATAGATTCTGAGAAAAAGGTGCATAAACTTTAAAAAACATAATTTTCAGTAAATGCAGTTTAAATTACTACCCAACGTTTGCTCTTTTCACCTCTTCAGAAAGCCCCAGATTCGGGGACCTCTTCCCCTTCAAGGATTCTCTTCTGGTTTCTCGTTTTCTGCTTATTTTCCTTTACCAGGTCTTCAACTGACATTTGAGCTGCAGATGGGTGCTGTAAAGATATTTTTCTGAAAATGTCTTGAGTGAAATATCCTATCTCAAAGCCTATTCTCTCTAATACCTTCATCCTTTGTACGTTTCCATCATTCAATTCAGGGTGCTACGTTCATATGCAGATAAAATTTCAGCATGTCAGTCTGATTAATTTCCTCCAGTTTTTGTATCTAAGTGTTTCTGCATGAGATAGTTTCCTATTCACTGACAATGTAACTTAATTTTTATAACAGATTCGGCAGTATGAATCTGTGCAATAGAAAACCTAAAGGAAGTATTGGCTGTCACTTTTATTACTCCAGATTCGAGCATTGATCTGGTGCAAGTCGCTTGCCGAATTTCAGAGTTCCAAGTGCTTTGTTTGTTGGAGACAGTTCAGCCCCGTCTACAGACTCCTTTTAACCCAGTTAATTAGAAATTCGACAATATGAATAAGTGGAATGAATGTGTACGAAATGTTGTTGGCTGATTCTTTTCACCCCGTTACGGAAATAAACGTTAATTAAGTTGAACCGGAGCTATGATACTGTGGCGGAAAAGCACAATACTATTAAGCCAACCTCAGTTCATGGTAACGGACGGCTAAGATGTTTGTAAATCGCGTGTACAAAGTTTCATTGTACTTCTGAAGATAATTTGTCTGTGGCAGCGAAGTGATGTCACTCAAAACCCCCTAAGGGCCTACGGGTTAAAATTCACCGTCCCAGAACCACGTGACCTGAACTGCAGCAGATGCTGCGGACGGGATTCTCGCTCCGCGCATCCACAAGCTCACTCAGTAGATATTTATACTCTACGGGCGGCACGTCTGATGCGTGATCATTGGCTGACACAGGAATATTGGCAATACTCATGTCTCAGCTCCTAGTCGCTCGTAACACGTGATGGTCTCGGGAAACATCCATAGCCGAGCGATACAGGGGAAATATAGACTAAAATAGTCCATAAAAACACGAGAGAAGTGATACAAAACCAGCAGTGTCATATTTAAGAGAAAACTACGGTTTTATTAATGCTCACACACCCTTAATCGGTGCAGTAGTTTGCAAGATATTGCAGTTTGAAGATGCTGAATATAAAATGTGTAAACAGAAGTTCATATCTCGAGAACGGATAACACGAGTTTAATAAACAAAGTGTCAGTGGACAGAGGGCGGTATGTGTCATCAAGTCACAGTCATGTGAGTTTTTGTGAAACATACAAATTCTTAACTATCAGCCGGAATATTATTTCCGCACTGTTAAAACAAGACTCCCGCCGAAAAATATTGTGTAAGTGGTAAAAGCAGCGGCAGCAATTCGAGTAGGAATGCATATACCATAGATGTAAGCATAATGTCCTTTTTCTTCATTATAAATTTTTGGTAGATGAAAATGACGAAGCAGCCATGCAAGGACTAAATCACTATTAGCGTGAAAACTTTTTATACGATTTTAAATCTGAATACAGCGCTGAAGAGCTGGCGAAATTTTGGACTATTCTGATTTGTCACACATACATTTAAGGTATAAATAAGTAAGTCTAGTTTACTACAGAAACATGAGTACATGTATTTAGCAGTTGAAACAGAAATCAGAAATGGCGACGGTCATCTTTTCCTGGCAGTTTTTTTGGCCGAGGAAGTCAGGCCGAGAGGTTTATTGGAGCAGTTGGTCAAGCATCACCTGCGCCTACTTAAACACGAGTAAACCAGTGTGAAATATTCCAAATGTTGGATGCAGAAATTGTAACTTTTTTTAAGAAACTTAACAGAAATTCAGCCAGTTTAACATGAAAATATTTTAGCGTTGGGACAACTTCAAAGTTATTGTGTAATCACTTTCTATTTCAGCTGTGGACTTGGTATTTTCGCCCCGAGTACTGCTATTTCTTTTACATTAGGGCCCGTAGTAAGCTTTGGACATCGTGTTATTTCATACCGAGTGAACTTTGAACATCGAATTTGTACTGAAATGCCAAAGAAACTGGTACAGGCATGCGTATTCAAATACAGAGAGAGGTAAACAGTCAGAATACGGTGCTGCGGTCGGCAACGCCTATACAAGCCCACAAGTGTCTGGCGCAGTCCTTACTGCTGCTACAATGCCAGGTTATCAAGATGTGAGTTTGAACGTGGTGTTATAAGCGGTGGTCGAGCGATGGGACGCAGCACCTCCGGGGTAGCGATGGAGATTTTCCAGTACGACCTTTTCACGAGTGTACTGTGAATATCAGGAATACGGTAAAGCATCAAATCTCGGACATCGTTGCGGCCGGAAAAAATCCTGCAAGAGCGGGACCAACGACGACTGAAGAATATCGTTCAATGTGACAGAGGTGCAACTATTCTGCAAAATGATGAAGATTTTAATGCTGGGCCATCGAAAAAGTCAGCGTGCAAACCATCCAACGAAACATCATCGATATGGGCTTTCGAAGACGAAGGCCCACTCATGTGGCCTGGATAACTGCGCGACACGAAGCTTTACGCCTCTCCTGGGCCTGTCAACATCGAAATTGGATGGTTGATGTCTGGAAACATGTTGTCTCGTCGAACAACTCTCGTTTCAAAGTATATCGAGTGGATGGACGTTTACGGGTATGGACACTATCTTATGAATCCGTGCACCCTGCATGTCAGCAGGGGACTGTTCAAGCTGGCGGAGGCTCTGTAATGGTGTGGGGCGTGTGCAGTTGGAGTGATATGGGACCCCTGATACGTCTGAATATGCCTCTGCCAGTAAGTATCCATTCATTCATGTCCATTGTGCAGTCCGACAGACTTGGGCAATTCTAGCAGGACAATGCGACACTCCATACGTACAGAATTACTGCAGAGTAGCGCCGGGAACACTCTTCTCAATTTAAACACTTCGGCTGGCCGCCAAACTCCCCAGACATGAACATTATTGAGTATATCTGTGATGTCTTTCAGCGTCCTGTTCGAAATAGAACTCCGCTCCCTAAATCCTAAAATAGGATTTATGGACAGCCCTGGTATCAGTTTCCTCCAGCACTACTTCAGACGTTACTGGAGTCCATGCCACATCGTGTTGCAGGACTTCTGGGTGTTCGCGGGTGCCCTGCACGATATTAGGCAGGTGTATCTGTTTCTTTGGCTCTTCAGTGTAATAGCCATAGGTACACTGAGGTGACATAAAGGTCATGGGATAGCGATATGCACAGATACAGACCGAGGTAGTTTCGCGTACACGAGATATAAAAGGGCAGCGGATCGGCGGAGCTGTGATTTGTAGGCGTTTCAGTCCGGAACCGCGCTGCTGCTACGGTCGCAGGTTCGAATACTGCCTCGGCTATGGATGTGTGTGATGTCAGGTTAGTTATGTTTAAGTAGTTCTACGAGGGCAGTTCAATAAGTAATGCAACACATTTTTTTTTCTGAAACAGGGGTTGTTTTATTCAGCATTGAAATACACCAGGTTATTCCCCAATCTTTTAGCTACACAACAATATTTTTCAACGTAATCTCCATTCAATGCTACGGCCTTACGCCACCTTGAAATGAGGGCCTGCATGCCTGCACGGTACCATTCCACTGGTCGATGTCGGAGCCAACGTCGTACTGCATCAATAACTTCTTCATCATCCGCGTAGTGCTTCCCACGGATTGCGTCTTTCATTGGGCCAAACATATGGAAATCCGACGGTGCGAGATCGGGGCTGTAGGGTGCATGAGGAAGAACAGTCCACTGAAGTTTTGTGAGCTCCTCTCGGGTGCGAAGACTTGTGTGAGGTCTTGCGTTGTCATGAAGAAGGAGAAGTTCGTTCAGACTTTTGTGCCTACGAACACGATGAAGTCGTTTCTTCAATTTCTGAAGAGTAGCACAATACACTTCAGAGTTGATCGTTTGACCATGGGGAAGGACATCGAACAGAATAACCCCTTCAGCGTCCCAGAAGACTGTAACCATGACTTTACTGGCTGAGGGTATGGCTTTAAACTTTTTCTTGGTAGGGGAGTGGGTGTGGCGCCACTCCATTGATTGCCGTTTTGTTTCAGGTTCGAAGTGATGAACCCATGTTTCATCGCCTGTAACAATCTTTGACAAGAAATTGTCACCCTCAGCCACATGACGAGCAAGCAATTCCGCACAGATGGTTCTCCTTTGCTCTTTATGGTGTTCGGTTAGACAACGAGGGACCCAGCGGGAACAAACCTTTGAATATCCCAACTGGTGAACAATTGTGACAGCACTACCAACAGAGATGTCAAGTTGAGCACTGAGTTGTTTGATGGTGATCCGTCGATCATCTCGAACGAGTGTGTTCGCACGCTCCGCCATTGCAGGAGTCACAGCTGTGCACGGCCGGCCCACATGCGGGAGATCAGACAGTCTTGCTTGACCTTGCGGCGATGATGACACACGCTTTGCCCAACGACTCACCGTGCTTTTATCCACTGCCAGATCACCGTAGACATTCTGCAATCGCCTACGAATATCTGAGATGCCCTGGTTTTCCGCCAACAGAAACTCGATCACTGTCCGTCGTTTGCAACGCACATCCGTTACAGACGCCATTTTAACAGCTCCGTACAGCGCTGCCACCTGTCGGAAGTCAATGAAACTATACGAGACGAAGCGGGAATGTTTGAAAATATTCCACAAGAAATTTCCGGTTTTTTCAACCAAAATTGGCCGAGAAAAAAAGTGTGTTGCATTACTTATTGAACTGCCCTCGTAAGTCTAGGGGACTGATGACCTCAGATGTTAAGTCCCATAGTGCTTAGACTTAGAGCCATTTTTTGTGATTTGTAATCAGGTGACTCACTGAAAAGATTCCTGACGTGATTTCATCGCACGATGGGAATTGACAGACTTTGAACACTAGTTGGAGCTAGTCGCAGGGGACATTCAGTTTCGGAAATCCTTAGAGAATTCAGTATTCCGAGACACAGAATGTCAAGCACGACTAACGTATCCGTTAGGACATGGCGGCTAACTCTGACGTTGGGGCTATGGCAGCAGACGACAGACGCCAGTGGCTTTGGTAGCCTCTCCTGGACTCGTGTGCATGTCAGCTGGACCCTGGACGATTGGAAATCCATGGCTTGGTTAGAGGAGGCGTGATTTCAGTTGGTATGAGCTGATGGTAGGGTTCGAGTGTGATGCAGACCCCACGAAGCCATGGACCCAAGTTGTCAACAAGGCACTGCCCAAGCTGGTGGTGACTCCATAATGGTATGGGCTGTATTTACATGGAACGGACTGGGTCCTGCAGACATTGCTCTGCTTGGAAACCATTTGCAGCCATTTATGGACGTCATGCTCCCAAACAGTGGTGGAATTTCCATTTCACCGGGCCACAGTTGCTAGCGATTGGTTTGCCAGTTCGAGCGAAAGATGTGGCCATCCAGATAGCTCGACATGAATCCCATCAAAGATTTAGGAGACGTAGTCGAGAGGTCAGTTGGTGCACAAAATACTGCACCGGCAACACCTTCGCAATCATGTAGAAGTAGCGTGGCTCAGCTTTTTTACAAGGGATTTCCAACGGCTTGTTGTGTCCATGACAGGCCGAGTAGCTGCACTGCACCGGTCAATTAAGAGGTACACTGCACCAGAAATTAAGAGGTATCCCAAGGCTTTTTGTATTAGTCTACAAATGAAGTAATCGCTTATTTAATGTTGTTCAGCACATCGTCCTGAGTCCTAGCATATATGAAGGCAGTATCTGTTCCCAAAACAACAGATACCATTCATGACCGTGCAGCTTCTCTGGAATGAAATGATAATTAAATCGACACCCTAGCTGCAAACAGGCGTTGGCTGGCTCTGAGCACTATGGAACTTAACATCTGTGGTCATCAGTCCCCTAGAACTTAGAACTACTTAAACCTAACTAACCTAAGGACATCACACACATCCATGCCCGAGGCAGGATTCGAACCTGCGACCGTAGCAGTCGCGCGGTTCCGGACTGCGCGCCTAGAACCGCTAGACCACCGCAACAGGCGTTGATACGCATCATTGCGGACATGTTGAAAATGTGTAAACCGACCGGGACACGAACCCAGGATCTCCTGCTTACATATCATGGTGAGCGTGCAAGGGACAAGTCCCTGCAGGCGCAGTATGTTCTGCGGACTCGCTGGCTCAGATGGATAGAGCGTCTGCCATATAAGCTGGAAATCCCGGGTTCGTGTCCCGGTCGGGTAAACATTTTCAACACGAGCCCAGTGATGTATATCAACGTCTGTTTGCAGCTAGGGTTTCGATTTAATTACCATTTCATTAATCGTAGTATTTGTTTTTGCGTAAGTCTTGTGAATATGCTTGAGTGAGGCGGCTTCCTAGCGTAAATTTTCCCGTCGCCAAAACTCAGTCACTCCATTAAGTTTTAATTTTACGCTAGTAGACAGCATACAGTTTAGATCAGTGCATTCTAGTTTGAATATTTATCTCGTGCAGTAACTTTTCGGTAAACAAGATTTCTAATAACAATTATCTGTATTTACATCAACTTCAGTAGAGAAATTTCTTTCTGTTGCGGTCTCGGATTACAGTGTGAAATCTGCACAGAAACTTTTAGTGTTACTTTATTCTCGTTTGGTATATTTTGTAGATGTAGGGGTGTAAATGTGGAAGCATGTGGGTAATGTGGAAACGTCTAGTATCTGGCCTGCAGAGTGTTGAACTCTAGCGGGGTAGCAAGAAATTGTTGCAGTAGTTCCTATTTGTCACGATAGAAGGTTAGCAGTCAGTTGAGCAACAGACGCCGTGACAGTGATGGAATTTAGATCGCGCATTTTCTGAACCTTTTTTGAGGTAAATATTTACCTACGTACTTTGTAGTTATTTTTCTTTACGTCTGATAGCTTATAAAGGGAGGTGCATAGAAGGTTTTAGCTGTCCTTTGTCAACCTTAAATGGATAGCTGCTTAATGTAATTACCGAAATTTAAAATAGCCATTGTGTAGGTAATGTGGAAGCTTACATACGATGGCATTGTGGAAACGTTTCCACAATACCAACGTCAAATACATTACTTCTAATACGTTTTGCGTCCGTTTCTAGATGCGACGAAAGCAAACTGATTGGAAATCAAGAACTATTGTCAAGAAGTGGGATGCTGAAAGCATGATTAAGGCTATAGTAACATTAAGAGAAAAGCAGATGGGGTTAAGAAGAGCAGTAAAAGCTTTTCAGCGTACCTCAGACGACACTTCAAATGTTTCTGCATAGTGCTATGTCACCTGAAGAATGTGTTTCTTTGAGTCTTGGGCGTGAGCCTGTACTGCCTGATGCTATTGAGAAACAGTTGGTACAGTATCTCATTGAAATGGATAATCGCTTCTATGACCTTACCAGATTAGATGTCAAGAGAATGGCATATCAGCTAGCGGAAAGAAATAATATTAATCATCCTTTTACTTCAAATGCTGCAGGTTGAACTTGGTTTGACCTTTTTCTTAGACGACACAGAAATAAACTCACAATCCACAAACCTATGGGGACTTCATTCTCGAGAGCAAACGGGTTCAACAAAGAAGCTGTATACAAGTTTTTTGACATTTTGGAAGGTGAGTACAGTAAACATTCCTATAGTGCTGATCATGTGTACAATGTGGACGAGACTGGGCTCTCTGTCGTCCAGAGCAGAATACCACGTGTGTGTCTCCACAAGATATCATGCCAATCCCTCCTCTAAAGAGGAAGGTTTCCAACAGACGTCTTAAGCCAGGTTCATCAGTTGTTTTGACATATTCGTCTTATAAAACACGCCTTGAAGACTCCTTACTGAAGGGTAAACAGAAGCTCCCTAAGGCACCCGCCAAAGGCAAAAAAAAAAAAAAAAAAAAAAAAAAAAAACACGTGAAGCTCCTCCTAGAAAACCATGCAAAAAACAGCTAAAGTTATCTGAGGATTCAGATGAGGAGCCCAAGGCACCAACTGTCTCTTCAGGCGAGTCAGATTCGGATCTCCCAGTTGGATAAGAAAAACCGACTGAAGAAGATGCCATTTGTATTTTTTGTGGAGGTGCATTTTCCAAAGACGTTCGAGGATAATTGTGGATTATGTGTGTAGTGTGTGAGGAGTGGAGTCATTCTTTGTGTGCCGGAATTGAATGAGATATTCACACATGCGATTTTTGCAATTGAACTTCGCTTATGAAGCATTTTTCTATTACAGTTGCATTTAAAAAGAATTTTGTCTAATTTAAATTTAATATAAAATAAAATAGTTTCTCACATTTTTAATAGTTTTTGTTTGAAGCAGTCAGTTTCCCACAATTTTAAGGTGTTTCCAAATTACCCGCATTTCTTGAAAAATTAATGAGTTGTTGTGCGAGCAGAAAATGTTTTTTAATTTTTAAGATATTTAGTTTTTGTATTTCATAAGTAGACTTAGAGAAAGCTTTTGACAAATTCTGAAGGTGGCAGGGGTAAAATACAGGGTGCGAAAAGCTATTTACAATTTGTACAGAAACCAGATGGCAGTTATAAGAGTCGAGGGGTATGAAAAGGAAGCAGTGTTTGGGAAGGGAGTGAGACAGGGTTGTAGCCTATCCCCGATGTTGTTCAATCTGTATATTGAGCAAGCAATAAAGGAAACAAAAGAAAAGTTCGGAGTAGGTATTAAAATCCATGGACAAGAAATAAAAACTTTGAGGTACGCCGATGACATAGTTATTCTCTCAGAGACAGCAAAGCATTTGGAAGAGCAGTTGAACGGAATGGACAGTGTCTTAAAAGGAGGATATAAGATGAACATGAACAAAAGCAAAACGAGGATGATGGAATGTAGTCGAATTAAGTCGGTTGATGCTGAAGGAATTAGATTAGGAAATGAGTCACTTAAAGTAGCAAAGGAGTTTCTCTATTTGGGGAGCAAAATAACTGATGATGGTCGAATTAGAGAGGATATAAAATGTAGACTGGCAATGGTAAGGAAAGCGTTTCTGAAGAAGGGAAATTTGTTAACATCGAGTATAGATTTAAATGTCAGGAAGTTGTTTCTGAAAGTATCTGTATGGAGTGTAGCCATGTATGGAAGTGAAACATGGACGATAAATAGTTTAGACAAGAATAGAATAGAAGCTTTTCAAATGTGGTGCTACAGAAGAATGCTGAAGATTAGATGGGTAGATCACATAACCAATGAGGAGGTATTGAACAGAATTGGGGAGAAGAGGAGCTTGTGGCACAACTTGACTAGAAGAAGAGTTCGGTTGGTAGGACATGTTCTGAGACATCGAGGGATCACCAATTTAGTATTGGAGGGCAGCGTGGAGGGTAAAAATCATAGAGGGAGACCAAGAGGTGAATACACTAAGCAGATTCAGAAGGATGTAGGCTGCAGTAAGTACTGGGAGATGAAGAAGCTTGCACAGGATAGAGTAGCATGGAGAGCTGCATCAAACCAGTCTCAGGACTGAAGACCACAACAACAACAATATTACACTCTTTGCTAAAACATTATGAATTAGCTTTGGCTAATTTTTGAAGCTGAAAGAGAAGTAAACATTTCTTTTATATAGCAAAAACAAACTGAGTTTCCTCATTTACACCACTACCGATATACATTTCAAACTCAGTAGCGTCAAATGAGGCCTTATATCTGTTCTATACACGGTACGATATGGCTACGGACTGTGCTCGTTGTGACCCGATACAAGCATAGTTGGCTGCTGTCCGTAAACAGCTGGAAGTTGCAGTGACGCCGGGTCGCCAGTGACGAGACCCGCGACACTTTGGTGGCACTGGAATCCCCTAGTGGCCCCGACGTCGCTGCGGCTTCCGATACGCAACATCTGACCGGTCCGTCCTCACTCTAGACCTGGTTGCAGACAGTGGTGAGTTCGCGTGCCACTGGGCGGAAGGCGAAAGAGGGAGCAGGCCGTGCGGCTGGCTCCCTACGTCTAAGCAACAGGTACGAGGTGCTACCCAGTGTTGACGATAACTCTGAGCCAGCACGGGATGTCTCCCCTGTTGGGTCAGCGGTCGATTTTCTGCCCAGACCGGACAAATAAAGGGGGTGGGTATGCTAGTCACTGGGAGCTCCAATGTTAGGCGTGTGATGGAGCCCCTCAGGGAGATAGCAGGCAAGGCGGGAAAGAATACTAGTGAGCATTCGGTATGTTTGCCGGGAGATCTCATCCGTGATATGGAGGAGGCCCTGCCGGGAGCCGTCGACTGCACTGGGTGGAACCGGCCGCATGTAGTGGTACACGTCGGCACGAATGGCGCCTACCGCTTGGGTTCTGAGGCCATCCTCGGCGCCTTTCGTCGGCTTGCTGATTTGGTGAAGGCAACTAGCAACGCACGCGGTGTGCAGTCTAAGCTGTCTATTTGTAGCATCGTACCCAGGGTTGATAGCGTTCCTCTGGAGCAGAGTGGAATGTCTGAGGCAGAGGCTCAGACGAATCTGCGACAGTATCGAATGCGAATTTCTCGACCTCCGCTATCGGGCGCAGAATTATAGGGTTCTCCTCAATAGGTTAGGCGTGAACTACACGCAGGAAGCGGCTACTGGGGCAGCGGAGTACCTGTGGTGTGCACATGGGGCTTTTTTATGTTAGGGAACCCCTCCCTTGGGATCAAAGACGATTTGCCTGTTACTTCACCCACAGCGACCTCAGAGAATCAGAGACAGAAAAGATTAATATGATTCTAGTAAACTGCAGGAGCATCCAAGGAAAGCTCCCAGAATTAGTACCTCTTACTGAAAGTTATAATGCAGACGTAGTATTGGGAACATATAGCTCGATGAAACGAGACATCAATGACAACGAACTAAGTTCAATTGGAATGTTTATAGTAAGGATAGGTTAGTCGCCAATGGTGGCGGCGTGTCTATTGCAGCAAAAGATTCGATCAAAGATAGCGAGGTTATCACGGATTCCGAATGTGAATCAGTGTGGGTGAAACTATCAAAGAACGGTCAAAATGATGATCGGATGCTTTTATAGACCTCCTCGGTCGGGACCTGCAGTTGTAGAGCGCTTCAGACAGAACTTGCAGAATATCATTAGTAGTTTTCCCGATCATACCGTTGTATTCAACTTGCCAGCTACAGATTGTGAGTGTTATACCATCAAAACTAGTCGCAGAGACAGGGATTCATGTGGCATTGTTCCGGGTGTCTTTTCCGAAAATTAACTTGAGCAGATAGAGAAACCACTCGTGAAGGTAACGTCTTAGACCTTCTGGCAACAGACCTGAACTTATGGAATCAGTTAACGTAGAGGAAGGTATCAGTGATCGTAAGGCTGTGACGGCATCTATGACGACGGCTTCTACAAGGAATGTTAAGAAAGGTAGGAAAATGTATTTTCTCAGCAAGGCTGAAAGGATAAAATTTTCAGTATATCTCAGCAGTCAGCATCACATACTCAGTGATGAGAACGAAGATGTGGAGAACAAATGAAAGAAATTCAAAGACATTATTGAGTATGCCCTAGACGAGTGTGTTCCGAATAAGGTTTTAAGGGATGGGAAAGATCCACCAAGGTTTAATAGCTGTGTCAGAAAAGCGCTACGTAAATAAAGAGCACTTAATCTCAGATTCAAGAGAAGTAAAAGCCTAGATGACAAAAAAAAAAAAAAAAAACGAAGCGAAAATGAGCGTAAGGAGAGCAACGAGAGAAGCGTCCAATGATTTTGAAAGTAAGGGGTTCTCATCTGACCCGAGTAAAACCTTAAATTTTATCGTATGTAAAATCAGTAAGTGCCTCAAAATCATCTATTGATTCTCTCAGCGACCACGCCGGGGCCGAAACGAAAGATAACAGAGAAAAGGCAGAAATACTGAATTCGGTCTTCCGAAGTTCTTTCACCGCGGAAGATTGCAACACTGCCGCTCCTTTCAATCGTCGTACGAACGTCGAAATGGCAGATATTGAGATAACCGACCACAGAACTGAAAAGCAGCTACTATTGCTTACTAGTGGAATGGCGTCGGGTCCAGCCGACATACCTGTAAGATTGTATAAAGATTATGCGAAAGAACTTGCTCCCGTACTAGCAGGAATCGCTTGAGCAACGAAAGGTACCTAACGACTGGAAAAAAGCGCTGGTCATTCCCATTTTTAAGAAAGGCCCTATGACAGATCCACACAATTATAAATATCTGCCGCTGACGTTACTCTGTTGTAGAATTATGGAACATCAGTTACGCTGAAGAATTATGACGGTATTGGAAAATAATCATGTCCTCCACAAAAAAAAAGAAAAAAAACATAGATTTCTCAAACAGAGATCCTGCGAAAATCAGGTCGTTCTGTTTCTCCATGAGATCCATAGAGCAGTGGACGACGGCGCTCAGGTTGATGCTGTGTCCCTTGATTTCTGTAAGGCGTTTGACGTTGTCCCGCATTGCCGCTTAATAAAAGAAATACGAGCTTATAGAGTGTCGGAGCAGACTTGCAATTGGGTTCAAGACTTTCTTGTAGATAGAACTCAACACGTCACTGTTAACGGGACATTACCGACAGATGTGAAGGTAATATCCGTAGTACCACAGGGAAGTGTGTTAGGACCATTGCTGTTTACAATACACATAAATGCTCTAGTAGAAAGCGTCGGATGCTCCTTAAGGCTATTCGCAGATGATGTAGTAGTCTATACCAAAGTAGCATCGCGAGAAGGTAGTATTTAGAGAACGACCTCCAGAGAACTGATGAATGGTGCCGGCCCAGGCAGTTGACTCTGAATGTAAATAAATGTAACATACTGCACATACATAGGAAAAGCAATCGATTACTGTACAGCAATACTATTGATGACAAACAGCTGGTGACCGTAAAATATCTAGGCGTAACTATCCAGAGCGACCTTAAGTGCTGTGATCATATAAAACAGACAGTGGGAGAAGCAGATACCAGACTGAGATCCATCGGAAGAATCTTAAGGAAATGTAACTCATATTCGAAAGAAATGGCTGATATGCGCTTGTTCGCCCGATTCTTGAGTATTGTTCATCTATCTGGGATCCCTGTCTGATGGAGGAGATAGACAAGATGCAACGAAGAGCGGCGCGTTTCGTCACGGGATCGTTTAAATGGCTCTGAGCACTATGGGACTTAACATCTGAGGTCATCAGTCCCCTAAACCTTAGAACTACTTAAACCAAACTAACCTAAGGACACCACACACATCCATGCCCTAAGCAGGATTCGAACCTACGATCGTAGCAGTCGCGCGGTTCCGGACTGAAGCGCCTAGAACCGCTCCGCCAACTTGGCCGGCGGGATCGTTTAGTTGGCGAGAGAGCGTTACGGAGATGCTAAACAAACTCCACTGGCAGACGTTACAAGAGAGGCGTTGTGCATCATGGAAAAATTTGTTACTGAAATTTCGGGACAGCACTTTTCAGGAGGAGTTAGACAACATATTACTTCTCCCCACATACATCTCGCGTATTGACCACGAGGAGAAAATTCGAGAAATGAGAGCCAATGCAGAGGCTTACCAAAAATCATCCTCCTATGCACTACTCGCAACTGGAACAGGGTCGGAGGAATGAGATAGCGGTACCGAAAGAACTCTCCACCACACGCCTTTAGGTGGCTTGCGGAGTGTGATGTAGTGACAGCTCAATTCGCGGCTTGCATTTAGGCGCGCTCTGGGACTGTAACAGTGCGATGCTCATTGATGTGATGCCAAGAGGTGGTACCATGAACTCAGAATCATACCGTATGTGAACACATAAACAAAAGTCAAGATGCGCCTCCGGCGACTTCGGCGCCACAGCAACCCAGGAGATGTTCCGCTGCAACACGATAACGCTCGGCCCCACGCAAGTCTGAGGAATGTTGAACGCATCCCAAAAGAGGGTTGGGCAATGTTACCCATTCGCCATACAGCTCTTACCTCGTCCCCTCGGCCTTCGACTTGTTTGGACGCTTAAAGGATGCCATTCGTGGATGACATTTTGAGGATGATGAGGAGCTGATCCACACAGTGGAGCACTGGCTCCACCATCAGGACAAGGACTGGTACGGAAGGGCATACACGCTCTTGTTTTGCGCTGGAGAAGGGCCAAATAACGGGATGGAGATTAGGTGGAAAAGTAGGGTGTGTAAAAAAAACACCATTCCTTCGTGTGTGTAATTCTGTTTATGAGCAATAAAGAACTGTCGAAAAAAAAAAAAAAAAATTGGGTGCGTTACTTTCTGGACAACCCTGTGACAATCAGCCTACGCAACGTTCCACTGGACCTGTCCGCCAGTACATCGGCTCTGTATCATCTTGGATTAGCTATATTTGTTCCTTCACGTTTTCGCCTCGCAAACACGACGCCAAGACTCGACCTGTGCAGCTTTAGAAGGGTTTAAAGATCCCTGAAGGGTCTATCACCCACGCTACGTCCAGTGACCAGACCAATCCACGTTCGCAGTCAGTGGGTTCTACTGAAGGAGCCATTTTGCTGTTACAGCTTGTCTACTGACGTACTGGTCCGCCTCTCGTGACATCTAGCGATCATTTCCTCATTACAAAGTGCTATCCAAATAATTGTGATCAGATACTGTGTATCCGTGACGGGTAGATATATGGAAGTGTGGTCTTGACTAAGTTTCTGAGGTCAGTTTGGTGAGTTTAACGACATATTCAAGTCACTTTTGAAGCTTGTATAGTTCAAATGCCTGTGAGCACTATGGGACTCAACTGCTGAGTTCATTAGTCCCCTAGAACTTAGAACTAGTTAAACCTAACTAACCTAAGGACATCACACACATCCATGCCCGAGGCAGGATTCGAACCTGCGACCGTAGCGGTCTCGCGGTTCCAGACTGCAGCCGGCCGAAGGTTGTATCTGCTAAACCACGAGACCGATATTTTTAAGAGAGATAGTCTTCCAAGTGGACTTCATGGACAAGGCATGTGTGAAACTTGATCAGTAGTATTAAGAGAACAGAGACGTCAGAAGACGTCCCACAAACTACTGTGCTCCTGCACCAAGTGTAAACAAACACGTAACTCATATGCGGTTCTATTTATTTTCTGCTCTTCTATTTTTCTGTTCTGGTTTATAGCTGTAAGACTGCTTGCTTGTCCTACCCTTTCTACATTTCTCTTCGTCAAAAGCTTCATGGTAACGAGTTTCAAAATTCGGAAACATCTCTCCGAATGATATCTACGAAAACTGCTAAGTAATACTGTATGTTTCTAGGCTATCTACTGACAGAAGAACCACGTCCAAATCAATATGCAGTTGAAGGTCGACGATGTCTGAGATAAACAGAAACCGCTGACGTCCGTCTGTTGACGTGTGGTATACGTTTTTGAAGACTGGCTTTGTTGGTCGGTACTACACTGATACGACTATAAATAGTCGTAAATGTCTGTTGTCCAGAATGAGATTTTAACTCTGCTGCTGAGTGTGTGATGTTATGAAACTTTCCTGGCAGATTGAAGCTGTGTGCCGGACCGAGACTCGAACTCGGGACCATTGCCTTGCGTAGGAATGTGCTCTACCATTTTTATTAATTTTTTTCGTGGAACAGGAAGGCAGGGTGACAAACAATCTTTATTCGTATAATTGTGCTGCCCCACAGACAAGAAATGTATCGAGACAGAAAAACAATTTGGAAACCATAAAATCATCATAAAGGCCGCCCTTTTCTTTTTTTACATGAATGACGTAAAAATCCTAGTCATGAGAGGGAGTGAAAACGAAGTTATCATCTGCATCAAAACCCCTACAGCACGTGATGTCGCATCATGAATCTGGCATCCAGCCATATGATTTTCACCATATCTGCCATTGTGGGCGGCATGTATTACTTCTGCGTCGACCATTTGAAGGACCATTATCTGAGGCGGTTTCGGTGTTTACCATCGTCTTTTATAGTTTTTTTAACATGTTAACATAATCCTGTCATAACGGGCGCCGGTTGTCTTTTCAGTGTGCAATATGCCAATATATTTGAACTGTGCGGTACTGTCTCTAATCGTTCAGCTGCTGGAGTCTTCTCATTTCTGGAACACCCCAGCTGTCGGGCGGGTTGTGAAAAACACTTCCTAAAAAATTTCGAAAGTATGTCCTGTATTTTTTAATACTCCGTATGAGCTCCTGTTGTTCTTGTAAATACATCTAATAATCAATTACGAATTTAATTTCGTACGAAAACAAATAATTCGTCGCATGTCCAGCGATCCAACTGACCGCATACGTCTTTTGTTTGGGGAAAAAAGTGTTGTCCGGTAGAAAAAGTACATCCGATGTGATTTTTGTGTAGTTAGCTTCACAGAAGCTTTCATAAGAGAGCACACTCCGCTGCAGAGTGAAAATCTCATTCAGGAAACATCCCCCAGACTGTGGCTAAGCCATGTCCCCGCAATATTCCTTCTTTCAGGAGTGCTAGTCCTACAAGGTTCGCAGGAGAGCTTCTGTGAAGTTTGGAAGGTAGGAGACGAGATACTGGCAGAAGTAAAGCTGTGAGGACGGGGCGTGAGCCGTGCTTGGGTAGCTCAGATGGTAGTGCACTTGTCCGCGCAAGGCAAAGGTCCCGAGTTCGAGTCTCGGTCCGGCACGGAGTTTTAATAATGTTTGTAGTATCTGTCAGATATGCTGCCTCATTTAACGAGATGGATAGACAACACGTCTTACACGCTCACCAGAATTATCACCTTAGGACTTTTATCTATGTGGAACGTTGTAACAAGCTGTATTCAAGGCAAATCCGATGGCCACCAATAACAAGAAATGCCATATAACGCTCAACTTTGACGAATGCAGATGTAATTCTAAAACTAAACTAACCTCCGCCTGAAGAGGCCATGAACCCCCAAAGGTACCGACCAGCCGCCGTGTCATCCTCACCCCACAGGCATCACTGGACGCGGATATGGAGGGGCATGTGGTTAGCACACCGCTCTCCAGTCCGTATGTCTGTTTACAGGACTGGAGCCCTTCTTCTCAGTCAAGTAGCTCATCAGTTTGTCTCACAAGGGCTGACTGCACCCCGCTTGCCAACAGCGCTCGGCAGACAGGATGGTCACCCATCCAAGTGTTAGCCCAGACCGACAGCGCTTAACTTCGGTGATATGACGGGAACCGGTGTTACCACATTCGCAAGCTCTTTGGCTCACATGTAATTTTATGTGCGGTATTACCTAGCAGGAATATCTTTACATCATTAATCAATGCTATGTTAACATTATAATAATGAACACACAAACCGTACCGGACACGGTGCGGTTGTTTACACCTGGTACAGTTGGTTGAGTTTGGGGCACCTTTGCTGACGGTCTGCGGCGCTTCCTTCTGCCTACCTACTATACGATCAAGTTCAATAGATGCTATGTCTCTCGAAGGTTTATTCCGAAGCCAGAGATGAAAGTATACGGTTCCATAAAAATAATCCGCCTCACTATTCGCCTGCTGTAATAGTTAACCTTTACTTGTCCACCTCACTAAATTCACGTTTTCCTTTACAGCTTAGCACAACTGAGCGGATTGTGGACCTTGATATACAGGGTGAAGTGAATATAACAGCAGATATTTCTATTGGTGACTGAGGACGGGGTGCTGAACGACAGTACATCAGTATTTACCTCATTTGTGGACTAATAATTACAGATGTAGTATTTTTTTAAGTTGATTAGCACCTCCACATACACATGGAAAGAGCATGCCATTAGTATTTGTTTTCCTTTGGACAGCATGTCACCTGTTGGAGTGTGGACGTGTTGACGGAAAACAGTTAATCTGTACTGACAGACAAGGGTTACTAGGTGATGCAATTAGAATCATGCAGAAAACGTCAGGCTGTAAAGTCTGTGTTCGTGGGAAGACTTGTTCTACGCAAAGAAAAGACAACAAGTACACTTATGGGTGTACGTATTAAGGTATCACATATAAAAGTATTTGCCCTTCTAGTCATTACACCCTGTAATTAGTCATTCTGGACAGGTTTGTTGTCACCTGTCCTATCTTGCTCTGGCTGTGTATTTCATCGATTTAGCTCTTTGTTCTGTCTTACGAATATATTATGGTTCCTTGCAGACACTGGTTTTGATAGCGTATCATGCATTGACTTCACTTAACAATGTTGTCTCTCTCTCTCTCTCTCTCTCTCAAATTCACCAAACCACCCACCAATTGCGTCTCGCCCCCCCCCCCCCCACCCCTCCCCCCCCCAAGCCTTCACACACGCACACACACACACACACACACACACACACACACTCACACACACATACACACACAAACACACACGAGGAGTGCCAAGAAGAATAATTTATTTTAGTTAGTTTTAGAAGTTAATTTCATTATACACTAAATACTTAAGTCACAGAGTTAAGTGGTGAAAGAGTGTTACGGCAGAATTCCCAGTTCCGTTGTGTGCAACACTAAGGCCGAGCGAACAATAGTGCAAATCATTTCTCTGTCCATAATTCTATTTATGAATATTATTGCTGGTTTTCCAGCTGTGACTCATTGGCGACAATAAAAGTGATATGGGAGTAAACATACACTCAGAGTGCTGTTAATACGCAAAACTGCATAAACAGCTGTTTACATCATGTTATAGAGTGGACAACATACATGTATTATCTTTATTACGTGTTTCGGTGCAAAAAACGAAGATATTAGTTAACGGAGAAATAAAAGTAAGGCAATTGTTTGGGATTTCCATCCCTGAATCTGATAATGGTGAGCTTAGGCTTTTAAGAAGCTCTGTAACCTGGGACTAAGTGTTCTGAGTTTTATGAATAAAAGCTCCTAAATAGATTATTGTGTTTCATTTTAGGTACACATGCGTCCTATTACAATATGACGTAGTTTAAAACCATAAAGAATTTTATTTGAAGTTTTGTCTTGTTCTTTAGTCTTTCAGATATATTTAAAATTGGGACCATGGTGTATTCAAAGTAGACTGCTTGGCGATAAAGTAATCATCAAAATATTTCTTCTCCAGGAATGTAACTTACGGTTTCTTTGTATTTGCTTTCAGGCCGAAGATTCTCTGATTGAGATAGTCACCAGGGAGGTCAAAGGATGTATGGACTCAGAACATCTAGGTAAGCATGGAAATACTCACTGACAAGTGGAGAACGTGTGTTAGTCTCCTGAACGTACCACAACACATTTCATAGCACTGCGAAATGTGTTCACAATCGATGTCTCGAAGCCACCGTATGTTCCTCATTGCTGTAGAAAAACGTTTTAAGCTCTTAATTACGGTATGGTAATCGTGTCTGCTCTTTACAAAAAAGAAGCCGTGGACGATAACTCACTTCCTCAATGTTTAAAAGCATGATAAAGACGATTCTAGGCACTTTTAGTTTTGAACATTTTTGCTAAACTCAGCTTCTTATTAAAGAGATTCATAAGGGCCACACAGCCCTTTCTGATGTATTTGCCTGAACTTTGACTGCACCAAACGCCCTAGTAAACGCTTAAGCTATAGACTCGATGCTAATATCGGTTGTGTTCTCTTAGTTTTACACGTGTCTCTATTGTTACCGCCCAACGCAACCACGAGGACACTACTTTGCGTCTTACCATATTTTTACTTTCCAGTCACAGTAGAATATAATATTTAAGCTGCATATAGGAAAAAGAAAAAAAAAACATTTAAAGAAAAGAGAAGCAGCTGTATTAACATCAAGATTCAGCTGGCAAGCCGGCACTAAGCAAAGACGAGTTGGCTGAAAGTTAGAAAGAATAAGTAGTATTACTGAATAAATCAATATATGGCCCTGTAACATTAGCGAACATGACCTTACTGTGCTGGTACTATGACGCCTAAAAGCTAGAGTAAAGTACAGCCGTTGTTTTCTTCCCAAGGCATGTAGCTCTAATGATTAGCTTAATGTTGATGCAGTGCTCTTGGGCAAAATATTACGGATGTAATATAGGCTCCAGTTGGGATCTCCGGCCGTGGACTAAAATAAATGGTGCAAATGGCTCTGAGCACTATGGGACTTAACGTCCGATGTCATCAGTCACCTAGAAGTTAGAACTACTTAAAAGTAACTAACTTAAAGACATCACACACATCCATGCCCGAGGCAGGATTCGAACCTGCGGCCGTAGCAGTCGCGCGGTTCCGGACTGAAGCGCCTAGAACCGATCGGTCGGCTGGCCGTGGGCTACTCAGGAGAATCTCGTCATCAGGATAAACAAAACTAGCGTGTTATGGGACGGGTAGGTCGGTTACAAAATTAAAAAGTGGAAACTGATAATGTTAGCTATAGTAGGAACTAGTGAAGTGCAATGGCATTAAGAACAGGACATCTGGTAGGATTAGGCCTAGTGTCCGCAGGTCGTGGTCGTGCGGTAGCGTTCTCGCTTCCCACGCCCGGGTTCCCGGGTTCGATTCCCGGCGGGGTCAGGGATTTTCTCTGCCTCGTGATGACTGGGTGTTGTGTGATGTCCTTAGGTTAGTTAGGTTTAAGTAGTTCTAAGTTCTAGGGGACTGATGACCATAGATGTTAAGTCCCATAGTGCTCAGAGCCGTTTGAACCGTTTGATTAGGCCTAGTAATGAATAATTAAATGGGGATGCGGATAATCCACTATAAGAAGGATAGTGAACGCAATATCTTAGCCAAGACAGATATGAAACCAACACCCTCCACAATAGGACGTGTTTATACGGCAACTACCACTGCAGAGAATCGCAAACGTACAAAAACGTAAGCGCCAGGTCTGACGAAAATTTGAGGTAACATGTAACTAAGAAAACAGAAAAAAGACAGCATCTCTTGAAATGCGGTGCTACAGGTGAATGCTGAAGATCACTTTGGGAGATTGGATAACTACTGTAGTGGTATTAAAACATATTGGTGAAAAAAGGAATTTGTGGCACAATTTGATTAAAAGAATGATAAGAAGCGGATCGGTTAATAGGGCATGTTTAGAATCATAAAGGTACCATCAGTTTGTCAATCGAGGGAAGTGTGGCTATCGTAAGCATATTCTAGTGAATGTAGATTGCAGGAGCTACGCATCGACGAAGGGTCTTGCACGGGACAGACAATCGCTGTAAGCTGCATCGAACCATTAGTGTGCCTGAAGACCACTGTTAGAACACATAATAATTGTACCATGCTTCACATTGCTCCGGGAATTTCAGAGTTAAATGGAATATACGCCTCAAGGTTACGTTCACTTTTAACTTTTAGATACGTTACACAATGGAATAACTTTTCAGAGGTTACCGCAAATTGACAATGAGATATACAATGGTAATAGACAGTGGAGTTACGGAGACCCAAGTGGAACAGAGTATCAGTAGAGTAGAGAATCTTGTATAGTCGTTTGGTTAACTGGTCTATGATATTTCGATGTTTTAAGACACTGAAGACACTGCATTATTTTTTAAATTGGTATGCATTGTGACAGATCAGTCTGCTATTTTAAGACACTACAGGCGATGACTGACTGAAATCTGTTTGTGTTACAGGCAGTATCGGAGGCTTGCGGTCGTACAACGATCCAAATAGCGCCGAACAAAAGGTGAGGAATAACAGCAGCTTT
Organism: Schistocerca americana; assembly: GCF_021461395.2. Lineage (NCBI taxonomy): Eukaryota > Metazoa > Arthropoda > Insecta > Orthoptera > Acrididae > Schistocerca > Schistocerca americana. Next base: position 29,274,487 of record NC_060127.1, read on the forward strand.
AACGAAAGAGTAGCTAACTGTATACTGCTCCACATAACACAACATGTAGTTTCTTCTACATCAATAGTACGCGAAAGAAACATAGCCAACTTTTTGCTAATCGAACCTTGATAAACTCTCTATAAATCAAATGCTATCAAACACTTGGCAATTACTACTGTTTCGTCTTTTGTTCACATAACTATTGCGTTATTTAGCTATTCTTGACACTCTTTTGCTTTCTTAACAGTACGTAACTTGCCACAGTACCTGAATCAAGTGTAATAATGACTTCAAAGAAGAAGAGGTGTTTGACTTCTCTAGGAAAGAAGCGAGCTATTGTCACCATGATACGTGGAGTGCAAAAAACAGAGGATATAACGACAGATTTCTGGATTCGCTCACTCATTCTATGGACAGTCCCGAATTAAAAAAGAATATTGTCAGAAGCGTTTCAGAAGAAGGGAGGCAGCGGAAATGAGGATGTGAGCTACCTCTTCTTGACGAATTCCTTTTGAAATGTCTTAATCAGTGTAGAGGACGAAAGATATCTGTCGGAGGCTATTTGCATAAAAAAGGTTGTTAATCTGGGAATTTAAAGGTTCGGCGAAGTGAGATGTGGCTCACTAACTTTAAAAACTGACATCTTCGTTTTTGAGACGTTCTGTGGAGGACATGCTAGTGTCGATAACGTAGTTTATTTATTGTGGAGAAATGAATAGAATTAAAGTTACTCCTTTTCAAAAATTTGTTTGTCTCTTCCTTTTTTAATCATTAAAATAAGTGAAAAATAACTGAACTGATATCGTAGTAACTTTATTATCTTTTCTAGTAGTAATTTTTTGTTCCCTTTGTATTACAATACGTACGCTATAGGAGACTGCAGTGCTAATGTCTTAATTCATATTAACATTTCCACTTTTCCCTGGTCCCACCTTGATCACTCAAACCTTCGTTAAATCCATCTCTCAGTTATTCGACATTTATGTTAGTTCCATTGAACTTGAACTGTCGAGATCGATTATAGTATAATGAAACATATTGTTCAAAACCTGGTACGTATGTATTACAAACAAGGATTACCGTATTAAGGACATAATAGATTTCTTTCTGAACCAGCTTCTCCTCCATGTGATCATATTTGCCATTATGTGGGAGGGGAGTGTTAGTGAGGATATTAAATCTGATTGTAGAGATTGTCTTTCAGTACACACTCATACTGTTTTTTTGGTCCTGAATAGTAACCATGGCGGAGGGTGGAATGGTTTCCAAAAATCGCGAGTAATCAACGGAAGGAAGCTTTCGTGAATATGAAAATGCTACTGCAGTGCAGATAGATGAATGACTGTGTGTAGGGAGTTAAAATGAATGGGGTACAGTTACCAGCAGCTCCTTATAAGCCACGTATTTATGTAGTCAGTACTAAGTGACCCTTGAGATAGTGTAAGGAACAGCGTCACTATACAATGGGTGTCTGGAAACGAGTGATCCGGAATGATGAATCACTGCGGCAATACAGTGGAAAGGTCTGGCTTGACGAATGTCTGGGGAACATCACCGGCCATTGTAAAGTAAGGAGGAGGAAGTGTTATCCGGCGGACTTTTTTTTCGTGGTTAGCTTATGGTCCCTTATTGTACTTGATGAAATGGCAAATCCTGAAGCAGATAAATACATTTTACAGTTTTGTGTTCGGAAACAATGATTCTATCGGCATGACAATACAGCCCTTCATAAAGCAACATCTGTGAGCCAATGATTTGTAGACAATAATACTCCTGAAACAGGATGGCATAACCAGAGTCCCGAGGTAAACTCTTTGGAATATCTTTGTTATGAGTTAGGACGTCAACAATGCTGTAGACCAGGGGTTCTGAAACTTTTTCTCTGCCGGAACGCTTGGAGAATCCTGGTACTTTGGTGGAACACCTTGTGTATTTTGAAGGTTGAAACAATTGAAAAAAATTGAAAATAGGGAAACTTGTTTTATTGTGATAAATTAAATTTTAAATCCTAACAGATAACACAGGATCGTATTAAACGTTTTTAAAAGAAGAGAGAAATAAATAATTAATTCAAGTGTTCAACGCAATGCTATTAACAGTTTATCGCAGAGCATTTATTCACTTCAACCGGAACAACAGTGTGCTGCAGAACACAGTTTGGGATATTCTGATCTAGATCCCAGAGTCTAAAATCACCACTTTCGCAGGTTTTGGTTGTCCACTAAGGGGATGTAGCAGTTATAAAGCGGAAGGGTGGACGCAATGCATGGTAATGTCCCTAACAGGTCTCTGGATAGTTTTGCTCAGATAGGGTATAAGCACTTCGGAGTATTAACAAGAATATGTCAAAAGATCTGGTACAGTGGTTAGCGAACTGCAAACAGGTTCAGAAATAGCAGCGTTCAAATATCCAGATTTTCTGTTTACCGTGGTCTCCCTAAACAGAATGAAATGTGCTATGAAATCTTCACTGGTTATAGGTCAAGTGGCATCGTCTTATGGTCGTAACGTGTCAATGGATTGCGTATCCATCATCTTCAGGCAATGTCTGAAGATGATGGATACGCAATCCATTGACACGTTGCGACTAGACGATGACGCCACTCGGCTGATAACCCGTGAAGATTTCGTAGCTGAAAGACGCCGAGAAAGCCCGAAATCGCACAGAATGAAATGGTTAATATGATGAATGCCCGTTGATGTCTTGCTTTCATTCTCTCTAAGACCCTTTAAATGTTTAAAAACTCATGGAAGAATATAGTTTTATTTCCGTAGAAATATTCACTTACAGAATTTATAACTCTTGTATTTATTCTAACCAATTCTGATAACGATTCACTGCACTTCTGTTTCAGAAAAATGAGTTTTACAGTAAATATTAGAATATACTCTACTGTTCGTGAACTAAACGCGTTCTACGCAGAAATAAATATTGGACTTGGTTCTCAATGAGTTGAAGAACATACAGTAAGGGAGTAAAAGTAACTCTCGATTTTTTTCGAGCATCAACATTATTCCATGAAGTTTTGGGATTGCAGCCGTATGACGTCGAATTCTTGCCATGATATTTTGGCTCAAAAACATTCAGTCATCTTCAGGTGTATGTTTTGTACTGCGGAATACTCACCTAAACATGGCTGAATTACTTTCAGCCGAAATATCGAGTCAAGAAGTGGAATTCATACAACTGGAATACCAAAACTTCATGGAATAGAATAAAAGTAATTTTAACAACTAACGGGAAACATTAATGTTTTTTTTGCATATACCAGCATGTTTTATAAAATCTAATTTCACAATTTCTCTCTTCCCTCTCCCGCACCCTCTCTCTCTCTCTCTCTCTCTCTCTCTCTCTCTCTCTCTCTCATACACGCACACTCTCTCTGACTATGTGTGTGTGTGTGTGTGTGTGTGTGTGTGTGTGTGTGTGTGTGTGTGTGTATCTGTGTTTACATACGGGTACCTTGCTGCGACATAATAACTACCATTTACTTCATTCTTGTTTCAGTGCTTCCTTGGTTGCATGCTGAAGAAATTCAAAGCGGTAAGTGCTCACACAATTTATGCATTAGTGTGAGTCTTTCCTATCTGATGCTTTTAATGCATCGGAGGCTCTATGCGAAGCTGAATAATTTAATGAGATGTACATTCTAACGTTCCTGACAGTATAAATCTACTTTTTACATATAGGAGTATTAGTTGTGATACCATTGTTCTGACATCATCTGATTTATCATTCACAACTGTTACACCGGCAATTGATTTGAACATTCATTTATCATTAACTGTGTATTGGGCAGAATTATCACTGTATCGATGGGACACAATTATAAAAATAATTTACTTGTAATAAAATACCACAGTAATTTTGCTTTATAAGAATGATATAAAGTTAACTATGACTTACAAAAATACGTGAAAGTAAGGTCTTTTTGCGACAGTGAGAGAAGCGAAGTGGTGAGCTAATGAAACAGCGATGAGTTGCCTTCCTGCCGTCGAGTAAAAATCTAGCGGTAATTACTGCTTCGTAAGCCAGAGCTGTACGCTAACATCTGTATGTTTCCGCTTCTAGCTTGACGCTGACGGCCAGTACAGCGCCGAAGGTCTGAAGACAACCATCCAGCACTGTCCCAGGATGAAGTCCCATCCTGACATACAGAAAGCTGCGTTACAGGTGGCCGATGAGTGTAACGGCAAAGGTATGTCACATTTAAAATAATATTTCCTGATACAGCAGCACAGGAAATTCCGGCATTTACATTGAGTAAAGGCAAGCATGGGGTCAGCGACCGATAAGGGCTGCTTTGTTTCGTAATTTTTGATCAGTTGTACAGCCTACTCACTTTTTTTTTACATGCAAGACGTCGTACATACACGCCATTTGAAGCTCTTTTTGTACATGCAAGACGTCGTACATACATGCTATTTGAAGTTTTTTTTTTACATGCAAAATGTCGTGCATACATGCCATTTGAAGCAACAGGGAGTTGATTGGCGAGTGGAAAAATTCTGCGAGCACAAAGTACAGTATATACAAAGTACAGTATACTTTTATTAAAAATAATCCAAATTATTACAATAAGCAAATTACATCAATACTGGAATGACAGGAAACTAAGTATTTTGAAGTTCAAAATTAAAATAAAAAAAAAAAATTGCAGTGAGCTGTTGATCAAGGCACAATAAGTAAACAAATAAATAAATAAATAAATAAATAACCTGCCCAAAGTAAAACGACAAGTGCCTGCCACAGTTGCAGTACAATGAGTTATAAATCAAAGACATTTGAACCACAATATTAGACTACTGATCAGTGACGGTTCAATTCTTTGATAAACTAAGCAAATGCTACATTCATTTAAGGCCCAGTAAAGAGTATGTTTCATCAGCAAGTCTAATATCCTAAGATTACAAGGAAGCGCAATACCTTCCGAAACTTACCGACTGTCCCAATTAAAGACAAATTTCATCGGTAGCATGCAGGATTTTCAGCAAGGTAACAGTGCAAGGCAAACCCAAACTGCTCCTAGTGACTGCACCAACGGCTTACCACAGTGAAGTAAGTGGTAGCACTGAGGATATCAAGAACAGTTACAGATTATGGACGTAAACACTAATACTAAAATTATAGCCAGAACCAGATCTTAAATTTTTCTTACCAGGAACTTGAATAGTGTCTTGAAAGGAATACACGTTCTGAATTAGTGGCCAGTGGCTATGTAAACAAATTTTACAATTTGCAAAAATGCCTTAGGATATGGTAAAAATATGAGAGGTCCGTAAGCACAGTTTCCTGACACACAGCGACCACGCCAAAACAGTAGCCCGAAGGCTAAAGGACGCGTTTACGCGAAGTTTCTTTAGATTTACTTAAAGGTTTAACGGTCAAACAAAAACCTTCGAAGTGAAGTTAAAAACCGACAATTCGCGCCATTGCTCTCTACGTTGGCATTACTGTTCCGATTGATACAAGGAATGCCCTACAGGTGGCTGCGTACTACAGACAAACGAAATGTGGGCACAATAGAAGTTCAAAATGGCTGCCCCAAGCACCAAGGAAGAAAAGCGTTTTGTCATACGTTTTCTGAGCGGTGAAGATACTAAACCTGTTGTAATCCATCAGTGAATGAAGCTGCATGCGCACTATTGCAGTAAGCGTATCAGTGGAGTGGAAAGTGCGGAAATAGTGTGACTTCTGTGATAGACGCTCAGCGTTCGGATCAGGCACATCAAGAGTCTATTGCAGCAGCTGAAGCCATTGTGATGCAAAATCGCAGTGTGACGGTGGATGAAGTAGCCTCAGATCTGAGCATAAATCACGATTCAGCACACCACACCATTCACGAAATGCCCAAATTTTTGCAAACAATTTGCAAGTTGGTGGTCATGGCGTCTCACTCCAGAACTGAAAGAGCGACGCATTGACGTCTTCGAAGAACTTTTGCGACTTTTTGAAGCAGAAGGTGTTCGATTCTTCACGAGAACGGTCACAGGAGACGAAACGCGGGTACACTATCACCAATACGACGCAAAGATTTTAAGTAAGGAATGGTACTATTCCCTGTCACCATACCCCAATTAGTTCCGGATGCAGCAATCTGCAGTAAAGGTTTTGCTGACCCTCTTTGGGACGAACGAGGGGTTGCCTTGGAACACAACACGCCTATGGGAAACATCACCATCATCATTGCGTCACATTCCAGTATGCACTTTAGTAACTTTTCCTATGTCTTGACCATACTTCTTTTTATTTCCAACATTCTGTTGACGTGATACCATATATCTAATGGGCAGTGTGACTCTGAGCATTGTCATAATGGAAAATGAGACTTGTAGTCAGGAGAACTACTGCACGATCAAGATTTTTTAACGTATTGGAATACAACAGCAATATCAACAGCAATTTCATGAAAATGTAGTGAGACGGAGCGTCCATTAGGATGCACTTTAATAACATTTCATATATCTTGGACACATATTTTTTATTTCCAAAAGCACAATTCGCTTTTCAATTTTCCGTCATTTTGAAAGCCAATGTTATGTCAATCAGTTCAGTATTGAAACTTCCTGGCAGATTAAAACTGTGTGCCAGACTCCCGAGTTCGAGTCTCGGTCCGGCACACAGTTTTAATCCACTAGGAAGTTTCATATCAGCGCACACTACGCTGTAGAGTGAAAATTTCATTCTAGAGTTCACTATTGTTCATTAGATACATTGTATTCCATTCAAAGTAGAAACGCGTAAGGTGCTTGGTCAAGACATGATAAAAGCTACTAAAGTGCATCCGAATGGCTGCTTCATCTCACAGAATTTTCATGCAAATTGCAGCTGATATTCCAGTATGATAAAAAATCAGCTTCGACGTGCTGTAATAATTGATTTCTGACGGACGGGTGTCATTTTCCAAGATGACCATGCTCAGCGTCATACTGTCTGTGCAAAATTCGCAGCTATCAGTGACTTGCGTTTTCATTCTCTGCACATATCTTCCATACTCACCAGACCTCGCACCCAGTGATTACCAAATGTTTGGACCACTCATTGTGGCGATGGGAGGGAAGAAATGTTGATCCGATGAAGAGATACACAGCAGGTGGAGCGCCAGTGGCTGTTAACGAGACCAGAAGAACTTTCTTCTTCACTCACGTTTGCTGCAGCGATAGGCGTGCAATACCATACTGGGCCTTGATTCGCGGAAGGTTTTCAGCAGGTTTCATATCTTCACCGCTAAGGAAACGTACGACTGAAAAACTCCTAGCGAGACCAGTGCCGAACCTCAGAGGCAGCAGACAACACCAGGAGCGCCTCAGATACATAGTAGACATCTTAGAAGGTAGCATGATAAGGCAAAAGAAAAAAATTAACAGACAGAGGCTAGTTCAGATTTCGGCAGATGGCAAGTAAAGTGGGTTTAACATACTCAGCTGGCGTGCTGTCTGACAAAATCTGTTTGGTGGTTATATAGTGAGGCCCCAAATATAAGAGCATCACATAGAAACAGAACAAAGGACTACTCCATTTTTAAACCAATACGTAACATAAGTATATGAAGCAGTGAAAGCACTAGCATAATAAATTTGTAAAATGAAGAAATCTTACAACTTGGAAACTAACCACGTGTTTGCTATTGTGGGAACCTTAACTGATATGCAAGTTTGGAAGGGCAGAAGCACAACGTTATTCAAATCACGCCCAACTGGGTTATTCCTGAATCTGCACAAGATGTGTAACGAAATCTTACAATGGTATTCCTTCGTGGGGTCACTATCCTCTCATATAATTTATTCACGAAATTAAATGATCAAAGCTCCCCTCCAAAACTGAAAATAGGAAAAAATGTAAGTTCCCAGATGGCCGGACAAGTGAAAACTACGAATGACACTACTCTGCAGGAAGGATGGATAAACTATGCGACCGACTCCTATTGCGGCCCGCAACCAACTCTCCGATAAATTCCACCCGGCGCCCAGAGAATGTCCTCCGCTTCGCTTGTGGCAGAACTCGGCCAATCGTCGTAGATAAACTAGCTTTCGTCAATAACGGCCTTCCAACAAATTCGTCTAGACACCCACTACCACACTCCGTCGACCTAGGCGCCAATATTATTTCTTCCCTCTAAACCCCTACAGTGACTGCCAATGTGTGCTATCAAAGCCTTCGGTAGTACTTTACGTAGGAAGCTTACTGGGTATTTGGGCGCCAACGGAATATGATAAGTGGGGTGTTAGATGTGTCCCAGTTGCTGGTTATCCCGTGGAGCTTGGCGACCATTTCTTCGAAACGTCCCAAAAAATAGCAAAGCTGTGCCACAGAGCTAGCGTGTTCTAGCCCAAAAACTTATGCTTTGAAGAGAAAACTGCCCCCCCCCCCCCCCAGTCTTTCTCAAAATAGCGAGCGTCCTTCGCAATGGCCCCTGAGGCTCATGATCAATAGAGAAAGCTGTCAACCAAGAGGGTTGGGACTCTGTCCACAATTCCCAGTGAACAGATGTCCCCCCATCTCCTGGTACTGCGAGCAGTTGACCTCGTCACATCCTAAAAGTTACCGCTCTTCAGTCATGTGAAATTAACAGAATTACGAAATGCGTGCATCCTGCTCCCGATCATGTACATTCCAGTACATAGCATCCGATTGCCTACTTTGCATCGCTTCCCGCTCCCGGATTCCCGGGTTCGATTCCCGGAGGGGTCAGGGATTTTCTCTGTCTCGTGATGACTGGGTGTTTTGTGATGTCCTTAGGTTAGTTAGGTTTAAGTATTTCTAAGTTCTAGGGGACTGTGACCATAGATGTCAAGACCCATAGTGCTCAGAGCCATTTGAATCATTTTTGAATCTACTTTGCATGACAGTGTAATACGGTAGCGAAATGACATTAATTTGCAAATATGCAAATTCAGATTTTAGAGATGTAAGATAGGCTGGTCCGATGGCCCTCAATAACTGTATGAAGAGGCCAGAGAGCCTACCATCTTGCGAACTGTTGCAGAATCGACAGCATTTAATTGCCTACACATCATACATAACATCCGTTATAGAGAGTAATAATGAAAATATTATGTTTCAAGACACTGGGGATCCTCAAGTTAAAAACGTCATGTAAGGAACTATGCAAAAATTTCTGAAATGAAACAAAATAAATTAGAAGAACGAAGAAGATGTTACTTACAAATACAGTTGCGTAACCGTCTGAAATCATCCAGGTCTCATTGTTGTCGTGGAACAAAAATATCGTAACCAAAGAATAAAAGGGGTGATGTAGGAAATTCCGGAGAAACCGACATCACGTCCTGACATAGAAAGTCACAAGAACCATTACACATGTAAAATGCAATAAAGACAGGAAGAGAAATGACATATTGTGAGTAGTTTATCAATCACATATCTGCCTCATACCGCACCGCGTTGTGGGTTGTGTGTGGCTTCAGTAGTGACGGATAGCAAGTCCGAGTATCTGTTATTATACAGATTTCCTCTTTGTGCCCCCGGTTGGACTGTACGGGGGAACAGTTTTTATGGAATTGATGTCAGTAATTCAACACGATATGTCATTTCCGTTCCACTCTTTTAAGGGGAGCCGGAGGTGGTCAAATCCAAAAAAAATTACGATTTTTTTTTTGCTACCGAAAATTAATTGGAACATTCCTCTTTAATGTAAACTTTGAATTATTGTTCTACTCGCCCAAGAAGTGGAGTTATTACCATTTTCCCCCACGCCTGCAGAGGAAATGGGCGGCCGATGAATGCATCTAACACCCTCTCGTGACTTCCTGGCGAACTGCTTGGGATTTTCTCGGCCTGTTACGCATACAGCGCCTTATGTTACGCACACAGCGAGTGTGCAAGGGTTGGCTACATTGTTTTCTGTGACAAATATTACCCGTATTTCCTTACAGCTTACTCCTATTTTCCTCAGAATTTCGAACACCTTGCTCCATTTAATATTGTCGTACACTTTTGTTCTGGTTACGATGCCACGTTTTAGTAACCGTGTATCTAAGAAGAGGAAGAACGTAGGGACAAGAAAATTAACACTAATACCAAGTTGCGATACTACAATGAATAAGAGCGCGGAACATCGTCTCTTTGCTGTTTACCGTTTCGAATTAGTTCAGTGTTGCGCCTGTTGTTGGTAGTATTATACTTCTTGTGTAAAGCGGGTAATATGCAGTATATACAAGAATCAGGAGGCAACAATAAAACCAATTTTTCATGACTTAGCACAGCCAGAATTGTTACACAAATGTCTACACGGAAAGACGCAGAATCCTAATGAGAGCGTAAACAATTTGATTTGGAAAGTGATTCCTAAAAGGGTGTTTGTAAGCATAAAAACACTGCACTTCGGCATTTATGATGCAATAGCAACCTACAACCAAGGGAACAGTGTGAAGTGTGAAGTTCTGAAGGCATTAGGATTTACAGCTGGGGTGAACACTGTACGAGCACTAAGAAATATTGAGAGAGAAAGGATAAGAGGAGCAGAAAGAAGAGAAAGCCATATGAAGTATGATGGAACAACAGGCCAGAAAAGAAGACAGAAGAGGAAGCTTTTGGAGGATGAAGAAGAAGACCTTGATAATCCATCCTATAGTGCAGGAATGTATTGAGAAACTTTGATAGCCATTTCCCGTAAATTAGAATTTTTCGAATATAAGGAACATTTTCTCAAAATCCACTCAAGCTAGAGAGATGAAATTTTTATACAGCACTCCTAATGGTCAAACTTACATTATAACACATCCATTCGGCAATATGTTCAGTAGTTTCATTTCAGTTTAATTATAAAGCAATTATTTGTAAAAAAAATTGGGTAATTAATAAAAAAAAAATTGGAAGGAAACTAGAGAAGATACTCCAAAATCCCTCTGTCATAACTGCAATACTAAACCACTCTATATGTAAAAAAAATTCAAATTTTTCTATTTGGTAGTTTATTCATAAATGTTCCTCACTTAGTGATTTTAACATGGGCAGCATAGGCACCTCCGGCTCCCCTTAATTCGTAACTACGTTACATGACAACATTCTGGTGGAGATGTCCACATACGGTTAAGCGTTTTTATCATTTTATTTGTAACGCCATGTTCTTTCTTTTAATGTATTTTATTTTAGAAATTTTAGCTGTATAGTTCTCTATATGGCTTTTTTTTGCTTGAGGAACACCTCCCATTGTCTTGTAACACATGTTTCCATTACTTCACTTTAAACCGGACAATGGAACTTTCAGTGTTCGTCTGTTCGTGTACGAAGTAAAATATTGTTCATTCAACAACTGTTTGCAAAATGGACTTTTATAGTTGCGGCCACTCCACGAGAAGAAAAAGAAAAGAATAAATATTATTTACATAAAAGGTAAGGCACTACAGGGAAGTAACCAAATTGTAGGTAATCTGAACAGTAGATGCCTAACAAAATACCAAACGGCTCAAAAACAGTGGCAGACAAGAGACACAACAACTGAGCAGGTAATCTACAAATTAATGTAACAGAAAGTGCACATATGCAAGAGAGTCAGGCTGCTCAGTAACGCGGTGAATGGATAGCAAATCCTTAACGTAATGCCCGGTCCCCACGGCTTGTATTAAGACGCCAAAGATTGCCTTTAGCTGACTACTTGGGACCGGAGAATTCGTACAAATATCAAGCAGGCACGGAGAGAACGAGGATGCCGCAATACAGCTCAAAATTTAATCCATGTTACCAAAAGACTGGTAGTGAGGAATGACGAGGTTCTACGCAGAATCGGAGAGGAATGAAATATGTGACACTGACAAGGGGACAGAATGATAGGACATCCGTCAATACATCAGGGAATGACATCCATGGTGCTGTAGAGGGTAAAAACTGTAGAAAGAGACAGATATTGGAATACATCCAGAGGATAATTGAGAACGTAGCTTGCAAGTGCTACTCTGAGGTTAAGAGGTTGGCAAAAGGAGAGCAATTTGTGGCTGCATCAAACAAGTCAGAAGACTGACCACTTAAAAAAACCAGAAGATGTCACCATAGCCAGCCGGCCGGGGTGGCCGAGCGGTTCTAGGCGCTGCAGTCTGGAACCACGAGACCGCTACGGTCGCAGGTTCGAATCCTGCCTCGGGCATGGATGTGTGTGGTGTCCTTAGGTTGGTTAGGTTTAAGTAGTTCTAAGTTCTAGGGGACTGATGACCTAAGAAGTTAAGTCCCATAGTGCTCAGAGCCATTTGAATCATTTGTCACCATAGCTCACAGTATGGGCGGTTAAGCGTGCCCCAAGCAAGCTCGCTTCCTTCAACGGTCGGGTAGTCTGTAGAGTGGAGTTTTCAGGATTTACAGCAATCTATGTGTGCAAATTACATATAGACCAATCACTACTAGACTGAATCAGCATGAAAGGAGTTGGAGGCTGAAAAAGACAGATTCTACCTTTGCTGAACATGATGTGAAGAAAAGTCATTCTTATGACCTCCATAGAGGAACTAATGGCATAAAACTAACATAACTCGAAATCCTGGGCATTAACAAAATATCCCGATCTGGTCTTTGATGACCAAGTACAGTTTCATCATTCGCCCTTACTAAAGCAGCGGCCAGTTAATTTCTGACCATTAGATGATACGATTATAATTGCTATTTCACATCCACATCTATAGACGCATTTCTCCGCTCTGCCCTGCCCCTCCCCCCTTTTCGGCCTTTTAGTCACATTCACAAGTCTGACCCAGAGTGCTGTCGGGGGAAAGACTTGATTGCACTACTTTTTTTTTATGAAATATTACGCTTTCCGAAAAATCATATATAGACGTAAGTTGTAGAACGATGTACAGAAATTATGAAAAAATAGTATAATCAGTACAATGCGTGATCATGACAAACACTGTATGCGCAGCTATATCGGTACTTAAATCTAGATCTAGTTTTAGGCTCAACAAAGCGAACACGTGGAATGTGTGTGGTAATGCAATTTTCATTTCATGAAGACTGCATACGTAGTGGTATTATGAAATTAAGTTTCTGACTGGTTGGAGCGTATTAAACTGTTGCAGAAGTAAACTACAGCGATACATGGCACCTTTTGTAGACTTACGCTATCTGTCGGCGTATACTACACTTACAGACTGTGTCTTTCATTAATGCTTACGCCACCTGTCGGCGTAGTACTTCTTTGACCGTTGAATACTCTACAGCTTAATACGGCAGAGGCGGCAGAGATGTACACGGTGAATTGCAATTTGTGCCCCTTTGAGGCGCCAGGCTGAAAGGGCGCCCAATTGCCAGATTTGTGTACAGTACATGTCACAATTAGTAGTCAATTAGTAGTGGAAGCTGACATGAGTGAAAGAGTACGGGGAAAAGCGGGATAGGACATGGTTGCTAAACGAGCAGCTGCTTGTGTAGAAAAAAGTTCTGGGACTGATCGCGCCAGTAAGATATTAGTGAATAAGAACAATGAAAGACCACTTTTTGACATTTTAAACTCTAAAAAGTCTGCTGTTATGCACAACACAAAAATCGCAGCTCAGAGACGTGCGAGAAGATCTATAATTTGTGGCTCATATTCCTATAAAATATAAATGCTTAAGAATATAAAATATTTTGTTTCATTTGCTGCTTCACACTCATGTATTATTTCTAATGGTGTGATCATGAGCTTCTGCAGTAGTGAAACCTATATATTTCATGTAAATTTAGTGACCGTATTCGCAGAGAATGTGCCATTACTTTTCAAGAAAGTATTATTAAAATTTTCTAGTATTGTAGTTACTCCATTATGCTTGAGTGTAATATTTGCATTATTAACAAAGATAAGTACTTCTGCTTCTTTCATATATCATTGAACATAATTTACACTGACGCAAAAACTCGCCCAAAAATAATTAATGTGGGGTAATGAAACATTTGGAATACATTTGTCTAGGTAACGCATTTAACTGATTACATCTGCAAGCTCACAGGTTAATGTAAGCGCGAGATAAGACACTGAAAATGTGAAATGCGAGTGCATTAATAACCGTCGAAACCGCCATAATGTCGAATGCAAGCATGCAGACGTGCGTGAACTGTGCTGTACAGGTGCCGGAGATCAGTTTGCGGGATCGAGTTCCATGCCTGTTGCGTTTGGTCTGTCAGTACAGGGCAATCAGTGCTGGTTGTGCACGACTGGACTAGTCATCTGATGATGTCCCATTTCTGCTCGACTGGAAACAGATCTAGTCATAGGACAAGCCTTGGAAACATGTCGATCCTCTGTAGAGCATGTTAGTCTACAACGGTGGTACGTGGTCCAGTGTTATCCTGTTGGAAAAAACCGCTTGGAATGGTATTCATGGTCGGCAGCACAAAAGGTCGAATCATCAGATCGATGTACAGATTTGCAGTTAGGTTTCCCGTGATAACGACGAAAGTTCTCCTGCTGGCATACAAATCGCACCCAGAAATCCAGGGGTAGGTCCAATGTGTATAGCACGCAGACAGATTGGTTCCATGCCATCAACTAGCCTCCCTCTAACCAACGCACGGCCATCACTAGCGCCGTGCCACAACTAAAAAACTCACCAAAAGACACAACAGATCTCCACCTTGCCCTCCAGTGAGCTCTCATTGACACCACTCAAGCCCCAAATGGCAGTGGGTTGGGATTGGTGGAATGCACGCTGTAGGTTGTCTGGCTCGCAGCTGTCGAAGTAACCGCACGAACGAAGAAATGGCTGACATCGAAATAAGTGTCCAAGGAATAGAAAAGCAACTGAAATCACTCAACAGAGGAAAGTCCACTGGACCTGACGGGATAACAATTAGATTCCACACAGAGTACGTGAAAGAACTTGCCCCCTTCTAGCAGCCGTGTACCGCAAGTCTCTAGAGGAATGGAAGGTTCCAGGTGCTTGGAAAAGAGCACAGGTAGTTCCAGTTTTCAAGAAGGATCGTTGAGCGGATGCGGAAACTATAGACCTATATCTCTGACATAGATCTGTTGTAGAATTTTAGAACATGTTTTTGCTCGCGTATCATGTCATTTCTGGAAACCCAGAATCTATTCTGTAGCAATCAACATGCATCCGGAAACAGCGATCCTGTGAGACCCAACTCGCTTTATTTGTTCATGAGCCCCAGAAAATATTAGATACAGGATCCCAGATAGATGCCATTTTCCTTGACTTCCGGAAGGCGTTCGATACAGTTCCGCACTGTCGCCTGATAAACAAAGTAAGAGCCTACGGAATATCGGACCAGCTGTGTGGCTGGATTGAAGAATTTTTAGCAAACAGAACACAGCATGTTGTTGTCAATGGAGAGACGTCTACAGACGTTAAAGTAAGCTCTGGCGTGCCACAGGGTAGTGTTATGGGACCATTGCTTTTAACAATATATATGTAAATGACCTAGTAAATAGTGTCGGAAGTTCCAAGCGGCTTTTCGCGGATGATGCTGTAGTATACAGAGAAGTTGCAGTATTAGAAAATTGCAGCGAAATTCAGGAAGATCTGCAGCGGATAGGCACTTGGTGCAGGGAGTGGCAACTGACCCTTAACATAGACAAGTGTAATGTATTGCGAATACATAGAAAGAAGTATGCGTACGGAACGATTTGAAGTGGAATGATCACATAAAGTTAATTGTTGGTAAGGCGGGTGCCAGGTTGAGATTCACTGGGAGAGTCCTTAGAAAATGTAGTCCATCAACAAATGAGGTGGCTTACAAAACACTCGTTCGACCTATACTTGAGTATTGCTCATGAGTGTGGGATCCGTACCAGGTCGTGTTGACAGAAGAGATAGGGAAGATCCAAAGAAGAGCGGCGTGTTTCGTCACAGGGTTATTTGGTAAGCTTGATAGCGTTACGGAGATGTTTAGCAAACTCAAGTGGCAGACTCTGCAAGAGAGGCGCTCTGCATCTCGGTGTAGCTTGCTGTCCGGGTTTCGAGAGGGAGCGTTTCCGGATGAGGTATCGAATATATTGCTTCCCCCACACTTATACCTCCCGAGGAAATCACGAATGTAAAATTAGAGAGATTCGGAGGCTTTCCGGCAGTCGTTCTTCCCGCGAACCATACGCGAGTGGAACAGGAAAGAGAGGTAATGACAGTGGCAAGTAAAGTGCCCTTCGCCACACACCGTTGGGTGGCTTGCGGAGTATAAATGTAGATGTAGATGTAGAACCGATTTGTAGCAGTTCGTTACGTTACAGAGGTAGCAACTGGTGCAGACATTGCTGCTGCAAATGCAGTACAATGCGCCTGATCCACACGCCGAACACGATGGCCTTCCGTCCCGGTAGTGCCACGTGAGCTTCCAGAGACTGGTCCTCTTGCGACTGTACTTTCTCGGGACTACTGTTGGCAGCAGTGGTGTACAATGGCTACATTCCTGCAACATTGCAGAAGGAACATTAGGGTTCTCGCAACCATATTACACCATCTCATGCAAACTCAGTGAGGTGGTCAGAATGGTATCTTTATCGCCATGCAGGTGTTTTGACTTCCACCAACCCACCAAGTCTATTCTCAGAAGTAACTAATGCCCATGACTGTTACAGGGTGTATTGGTAGCAAATCTGATTTGCATCGTCATAGTAGCGCTACAAACGCCATTCTTATACGACTAACACAAAATTTCAGATGACACGCCTACCGACTTCCATCAATGTCGCACAAGTCTGCGATAGTGTTGCGATTTTTTTCCGTCAGTGTGTATAACTTGAATGGACCCAATATCGATGTCTGTGGAACACCTGTGTTTATTGTTTTGCATTCTGAAAATGATGTTTCAGTGTTAATACTTAACGAGTAACGGTCTATGTCTGGTATAAGGGATTTCTAGCTTGCAGCCTGACAGTTCATTAAGTCACGTCCTGTGTTTTGTGTTGCCATAGTTACCGGCTGCAGCGACTACTGCTCGTGTGCACCGCTGGCAGCCAAGTGTCTCCATGAGGGAATGAAAAACAAATCCTTCCAGGTACGTAGCCTACCAGAACACTGGATCCAATACCAATTTGGTGCCAAAAATTGTGTGTATCACGTAAATTTCAAAGAGAATCTTTTTATATCGCTCTACTATTTCTCACTTTCTCCGTTTCCCACTCTTAAGGACCTTGATTAGACTTTTTAGTTAACTTGATGTGTTTTGGATTCTTCTGCATTCTTATTCCCCCAAAATCTTTTCAAGAATTTTTTTTTTCTCTTCTACTCTTGTGACCTTTTGTTTTCTATCAAATGTTTACGTTTCTCCTTGACTCTTTGCTTTATTATTAGTGTTCCAAACGGTAGAAAATGTATTGATTTTTCTTCCTATATAATGAAATAATAACTAACCAGTTGCATAAAAGAAATTTAATTTCCATACCATTTTCGGGCACTAAGTGCTCTTCTTCAGAACAATGGAGTTCACAGTGTCTGCATATAACTGATAAAAAGAAACAAAGAAACGAAACAAAATGCGCAGACATCACGCCAGAACATGCGAAAACAAGCAAATAATATCATTGGCTGGTTGGCTCATGCTCTGTCGTGATTCTGAACTTTTTATTTAGATTCTTTTTTTTTCATACACTGTGATCTGCATCTTTCTGAAGAGGGGGACTAAATGCCTGAAACCGGTAAAGAAATTTAAAATTTCTTTTATGCAACTGGTTGCTTATTATTTCATTACATACGACAACAGCAGCTGAAGATCGATAAAATACTAAATTTTCTTCTTGCAAATATTCCCTAGTTTCTTTGAACCAGCCGATTTTGACTGTCCTTGCGTGAGTAATTTTGAATAGCCCTCTGCTGACGCTTTGGGGTATGTTTTTTACGTACGGTAATTTAATTTCAAGCAACTGTTGTGCGCGTGGTCTGGGAACCTAATTCCTTACATGTTGGAGTCAAACAGTCTTCTCTTCAAAATTAATATCCTCATATGGGAGCACACATTTTCCTAAAATTTCTTACGCTGCCCTAAGACAGTTACGGTCTCCGATGTATATTTTGATTCAGGTAAAAGAATTGTCTTGTAATGCAGCAATTTCGCATTGTGCGATATTAATTTTTTGCTGTAGTGGCTTTCTGCTTTTTGAAGTGTCCTGGGTCGTTACAAGTGTACACTAATATCCAACCCAGATGATTGTGTGATGTGTCAAAGTATTTAAAGAGGGCATCTGTAAAATCGTTTCTCTTCCATTTTTTGTGTTACGTTCCCACTGTTTTGATGCAGTTTTTCACGTGTTATGGATTCACTCATGAAATATCTGGAGGCCCGTCTTTGGAGCTACGTTAGGTCGTTTCTCCTGAGGCATTAATTTTGTCTTGAAGTTTATGGGAAATGTAACGAGACTGACAACACCGCGGACGATCTGGCAATGCTGTGATATTCTACACTCCTGGAAATGGAAAAAAGAACACATTGACACCGGTGTGTCAGACCCACCACACTTGCTCCGGACACTGCGAGAGGGCTGTACAAGCAATGATCACACGCACGGCACAGCGGACACACCAGGAACCGCGGTGTTGGCCGTCGAATGGCGCTAGCTGCGCAGCATTTGTGCACCGCCGCCGTCAGTGTCAGCCAGTTTGCCGTGGCATACGGAGCTCCATCGCAGTCTTTAACACTGGTAGCATGCCGCGACAGCGTGGACGTGAACCGTATGTGCAGTTGACGGACTTTGAGCGAGGGCGTATAGTGGGCATGCGGGAGGCCGGGTGGACGTACCGCCGAATTGCTCAACACGTGGGGCGTGAGGTCTCCACAGTACATCGATGTTGTCGCCAGTGGTCGGCGGAAGGTGCACGTGCCCGTCGACCTGGGACCGGACCGCAGCGACGCACGGATGCACGCCAAGACCGTAGGATCCTACGCAGTGCCGTAGGGGACCGCACCGCCACTTCCCAGCAAATTAGGGACACTGTTGCTCCTGGGGTATCGGCGAGGACCATTCGCAACCGTCTCCATGAAGCTGGGCTACGGTCCCGCACACCGTTAGGCCGTCTTCCGCTCACGCCCCAACATCGTGCAGCCCGCCTCCAGTGGTGTCGCGACAGGCGTGAATGGAGGGACGAATGGAGACGTGTCGTCTTCAGCGATGAGAGTCGCTTCTGCCTTGGTGCCAATGATGGTCGTATGCATGTTTGGCGCCGTGCAGGTGAGCGCCACAATCAGGACTGCATACGACCGAGGCACACACGGCCAACACCCGGCATCATGGTGTGGGGAGCGATCTCCTACACTGGCCGTACTCCACTGGTGATCGTCGAGGGGACACTGAATAGTGCACGGTACATCCAAACCGTCATCGAACCCATCGTTCTACCATTCCTAGACCGGCAAGGGAACTTGCTGTTCCAACAGGACAATGCACGTCCGCATGTATCCCGTGCCACCCAACGTGCTCTAGAAGGTGTAAGTCAACTACCCTGGCCAGCAAGATCTCCAAATCTGTCCCCCATTGAGCATGTTTGGGACTGGATGAAGCGTCGTCTCACGCGGTCTGCACGTCCAGCACGAACGCTGGTCCAACTGAGGCGCCAGGTGGAAATGACATGGCAAGCCGTTCCACAGGACTACATCCAGCATCTCTACGATCGTCTCCATGGGAGAATAGCAGCCTGCATTGCTGCGAAAGGTGGATATACACTGTACTAGTGCCGACATTGTGCATGCTCTGTTGCCTGTGTCTATGTGCCTGTGGTTCTGTCAGTGTGATCATGTGATGTATCTGACCCCAGGAATGTGTCAATAAAGTTTCCCCTTCCTGGGACAATGAATTCACGGTGTTCTTATTTCAATTTCCAGGAGTGTATTTGCGTAGACTCACCTATTAATTTCAGATCTATAGAGCTATCACGTGATTTCTTAAAGCGCCATCAGAAAAGTTGTGTTTCTGTCGTGTGTTGCAAAAAGGGAACAGCGGAATATAGGGCAACGCTACGCCTTTTAGTTTTGTGTTAAACTTGGGGAATCCAGGAGTGTGACATGTGGAAAGTTCAAACAGGCCTATGGCGAATATTCCACATGAAAGAACAAGTTTTTCGCTGCATAAATCATTTTTGGAAGACCGAGAACACGTTGAAGTTGAACCTCGATCAGGGAGACGTTCAACATAAAAAACCGACGACAACGTCGAACCCGTACGTGGTTTTGTGAATTTGATCCTCGGGGACAAAATTGTCAGCTAAATGTTATACAACGCTATCATTGAAAGACTCAGGAAAATGGTGAATCGAATGCAGACAAGTGGAAGCTGCATTATGCCAATGCCCCATGTCAGACGACCACTTCCATCACGATATTTTTTCACCTCAAAAGGCATTCTTGTTGTCCCACAGGCCCCTATTCACCGGATTTGAGTCCTTGTGATTTTATTCTTTTGAAAAATTGAATAATGTCTTCAAAGGATTTCATTTGGGAAGTCTGGAGAACATTCAAGAGAATGTGACAAACACGTTAAAGGCCATACCTGCTGACGGTTTTCAGCTTTGCTACGAACACCGAGAACAACGACTGCACCGCCGTGTAGCTGTCGATGGGAAGAACCTTGAAGGGGACAATGCTGTTGTTTGAAAAAAATAAAAACTTTGGTAGATAAAAGTCGGCTTCATTACTTTTCTCACACAGCTCGTACATAATAATTACTGAGAAACCATTAGCTGACACATTATCTGCGAATGAGGCAACTGCTTGGTAATGCATGGGGATTGTATCAACCTGTACGGCATCAAAACAGCCTGAAGATGACACAATGAAGCGTCGATACTGGTAGCGACAGAATAAAATAAAGTCATAAGGACGGCTGTAGGTGTTTTTATTTTTTATCACGGTAGTAAACGGCCGTCGTCGCCGAGACGTCCTGCTAAAAGGATGGACATACAAAAGATTGGCAAAGGAGTCCTCTACTATTATTATTCAGCTTTATGCCATACTGTAGCTTGCGACACACTGCAAGGGGGACTTCAGACCTTTTGTCTTAGCTTCACTTAGTAAGCATATTACTTTTACTCTCTGAGAATGAGTACTGTTCCTATCACGTCGGACCAAGCTGTTCAGGTATTCTTGAGTTTTACAGCTCGCTCACTTCTCGATTCACGAAATTTTTGCCTAAATTTTGTTTGTTCTTTGTTATTTCTTGTTGTATTATCCTTTCTTCTTTCAGATCTCCTGTGACGACTGCGATATATTTCCTTGTTTCAGTGTTAGCTGTAGCGAAAGTTTTGTGAAACTGTGAAACCTAGTCAGTGTAGCTTTCTTTAATGATTACAGAGAATTTTAAGCTCTTTTTCTAATATGTGAATAAACTTTGACAGGCTTTTAAATTTCCTGTTTTGCTCTTTGTCTATATGTTACTTCTTCAGAGTAGTTCCGACCTAAAAAATATTAAATTATTTTTGTTCCCACTATTGTATCTCTTAAATTATCTGTCTGTTTAAGACGAGTGTTTCAGACCCGTACAGTTACTTTGGCTTAATGAAGATGTAATGTTTAAGCTTTTTGTACCTGGGTTGACTTCTTTCTGTAGGTAACTTTGTTTCACATGTAAATTTAACCAGTCAGTATCAGAAAGTCATTTAGTACGCTGTTGTCCTTAATTACATTCTTCACATAATCTCTGAAATGGTCCTTGCAGTGGCTTATCACCGTGGCTTATCATCTCAGTTGACCTCATGTTCTCTTGTGATTCATGCAATGTGTACAAGGAATACTTAAAAGCCAGTCACAGTTTTTTCAGAGGGATTTTGCTAAACGGAGACAAAACGCAGGAAATGATCCCTCAAAGTGTAAGGAGCACAAGAGATCGTTACGGACACACGGCTGGAATAGCGTTCCAAGGGACGTTCATCCACCTGAAGGCGAGATATAAGACTTTTGACAACGTAGGTTTCAGTTACTGAAAACACACATCAATACACACTAGGCCACTGAAAACTTTCTCTCAAAAGGTCAGAGATAGAGCACAATCGTGTAGTTGCCGCATTACCTTTCGAGCCTCCAAAGGCGCGTGGAGGCTGGATCACCTGCAGGAAATACAAATACTCCAACAATTCCCGGCCACACACTGATGATGAAGCGACGCTGATGGTTCGCTGCTACAGATCCAGAGAGAATCTCTGTAGCCCGCCGGTGGGTGTTTCGAAGGTTGTCGATACTGCCCCACGTAAACGCAACATCATCGACGAATTGAGTGGCTGACAGAAATCCTAGCACCGAAGTGGCTTGCGCGACGAACCAGAGACAAAATCGTCATCGCAGAGGCAGGCCTACACGCGTTGTAAATCACACAGATAGTGGCAGCTGTCATGGAGAATGTATCTCACGCTCGTTTTCCTTATCCCATGCTGGCAGACCCTCTGCCTGGTGCTGAGACCGAGATCATTGCCAAAGATACACTCATGCTCAGAAAAAAGGAGAAAACCTTGAAGCGCGTTCATATTTACAGGACATGTACATGTTCTGCAGAAATGATTAGTATTTGAACAGCCTCGGCCTGCGGGTTCAAGGTTAACATCGATACCTCAGAGCAACACCACCTACTCGTTTTCACTATAAACCGGAGATAATGGATCAGTTTAAGTTGAGCAGACGTGCAGGATGCCTTGCAGACGTTCGCGCGAACCGTACTGTCAAATCAGTGAGTTTGAAAAAGTGTGCATTATTGTTACGAGAGGGTGATGCATCCATCCGAGAAATTGCTGTTCGTGTGGGACAACGTGTTTCGGCAGGGAAATCAATATGCGCAGAATGGTTCACGGTAGGTCGTAGAACACGACGAAATGGGTCCAGTTACACCACTCAGGACAACCCCGGAGAAGATCGACATATCCGAATAGCACTGCAGGCAGATCTGTGTCCTCCTTGGATCTGGCGCAAAAGATCTTCGTTCTCCTCGGCTCTGGCGGAACAGTAGAAGAGTGTAACATATCGCACACTGTCTAAGGTGACAGCCCGGGTTATGTGCCCGTCGTCCACTTCTCCGTTTACCTTTGACGAACGTGCAGAAACATGCTACATGGCAAAGGTATACGGAACGACGTCACTGGGGACAAGAATAGCATCAGGTATTAATTACGGACGAACCCAGGTTCTTTTCATCTGAAAATGATGGCTCCACTTTCGTTCCCTGCACATGGGGTGATCTCCATCACAGTGAGTGCATTTGCACGTGTCATACAATGCCAAATCAAGGCCTTTTGATGAGGGGTACTGTTGGTTACAGCCACAATTCCTAGGTGGAGCCTGTCCAGGGCACTGTGATCTATGTAAATGACATCCTACGATCCGTAGCCATACTCTTTCTACACTATACCCCAGACGCCAATTTTCAGCAAGACAATGCACGACCATATGTTGTTGTCAAAGGATGTCAGCCTTTTCCTCTGAGCCGCCAAATCATCAGACCCGTGGCCAATCGAAAATGTGTGGGGTATGGTGGAACGACTGGTGCAGCACTGTGACCAAATGCCAACCCCCACAGATGAACTTAGGAACCAGGAGAAGGCAGCTTGGATGGCTATACCACAGGACGCCATTCACACCTTGTAAGCCGTGTACGCCATCACGCCTGGAACAAGTTACCAGGGCCCATGGTGAACACTGAACACTGTGCTTACTAGGCAACAGGACCCTTCCTGCTAATCACTTCTACATAACATATTACTGAACATGTCCTGTGAATGTGAACGTCCTATCTCTAGTCATTTAAGGACCTCTGTTTTTTTTTCTGAACTTGACTGTATTTTATCTCCACTTTCAAATGGTTGTTCTCCGTTGCAACGCATGTCCGGCCAAACGCCCATATGACCTTTATTATTTCTGACAAATAAAAACACCTGCAGCCGTCCTTATGATTTTATTTCATTTTGTCGCTAGCAGCTTCAACGCTTCAGTGCGTCATCTTCAGGCCCGTATGCATAAAACATTAAATATAAAACTATCAACTTATCAATCAACTTACTAAGAAACAGATTAAAACAGAATGAGAAACAATGGCAAGACTCTACAAATGAATTTATATCGAACATTTGACAGAAAGAACAGATGCATCCATTGTCACACATCTAAAATCTACCATCACGAATTTCCACTCAATACATTGTACAGTCATACTATTTATTAAAACTTTTTTAAATACTATTCATGATTTTTATTGGACAGTCGGACACACATTATCTGCACAACCCTGAAATAACCTATTGTAGGACAAAATAACTGTAAAAGGTGATGAATGGAAGGAAACAACACCTCACAAACAAGTAAGGTCATGGTCTTTCTATTTATTTGTTTGTGAGGCATTTTTTCCTTGCTTTCAGCATTACAAACTCTGACTGAAATGTGTTAATCTTAATGTATATAATCTATCTGTACACCGTATTTCATCTATTTTGTGATACCACTGAGCCAACATTTTAGACGCACAATGTATGTAAGCAGGTGGCCTTGACATATGGCTTTGTGAATCTCAGAAACACATTGGAGATATGAGTTTCAAAAAGTGCTATGATAATGTATAATACAAATTTTGTTATTTTTCAGACAATATTTATTGCTCTGGATGAAGCACTGGACAAGATGCAATCCTAGGCGCTGGAAACGCCAAACGATTGATCCTGGTGTTAAGATATATGGAAAATTGGATGGAAAAATACAGAGTAATGGCGACCTTGTTGGAATCAATAAACAGTGTTTGATTTAAATGTGGTTTACAATATTTTCTATGAGTCCATGTATATCTGTAACCTATTTCAAAGAAAACCACTAGAGAAGCAGTTTTAGCCTCAACCAAGGGGAGATACTATCTGTATTCCTCAGTAAGAGCAATGGCCAAAAGTGAAGAATAAGAGACTGAAAAGTAAGTAGTTAATTCAACTTTCGTTCACAACATGAACTACGTAATGACATGAACATTCCACAAGTTAGGGTATTTTTCTCATGAACATCATCTGACACTAGTTTGTAAATTGGTTTCGAAACTTTAAATTACTCCGTTGGACAGCATGACGAAACTGAGATTTCCCAAGCTCTGGCAAACAGTTAACAATAGTGTGAGACGATATCCGCCCGATTCAGAAACCTTAGGTTACAATTCCAGCAGGGTAGTAATAATGCCGGCCGCTGTGGCCGAGCTGTTCTAGGCGCTTCAGTCCGGAACCGCGTTGCTGCTACGGCCGCAGGTTCGAGTCCTGCCTCGGGCATGGATGTCTGTGATGTCCTTAGGTTAGTTAGGTTTAAGTAGTTCTAAGTCTAGGGGAATGATGACCTCGGATGTTAAGTCCCATAGTTTTTAGAGCCATTTGTAGTAATAATGTGATAAGGTATTAACAACTATAATTATATTGCCTTATCAAATAAAGAGGAACACTATCATGTATTGTCAGCTGCAATAAAAAATGTGAATATCGTGAACACAATATGACAAGTAAAGTGTAGTTCGACACACAAAATATTAATTATAAAACTATAAATCTTCTCGATCGTCGAGAACTGAATGCTGCAATAAAAAGCATTAAATGTTTTACCAGAACACTATTTGTGTAATGAAAGTGCTGGTTCTGTCGTAACATTTAACATGGTCGCCTTTTCGGCGGGAAAAATTAAAAGTTGTTCAAACATCTCACTTATACAGGGTGTTACAAAAAGGTACGGGCAAACTTTCAGGAAGCATCCCTCACACACAAAGAAAGAAAATATGTTGTGTGGACATGTGTCCGGAAACGCTTACTTTCCATATTAGAGCTCATTTTATAACTTCTCTTTAAATTACGTTAATCATGGAATGGAAACACACAGCAACAGAACGTACCAGCGTGAGTCCAAACACTTTGTTACAGGAAATGTTCAAAATGTCCTCCGTTAGCGAGGATACATGCATCCACCCTCCGTCGCATGGAATCCCTGATGCGCTGGTGCAGCCCTGGAGAATGGCGGATTGTATCACAGCCGTCCACAATACGACCACGAAGAGTCTCTACATTTGGTACCGGGGTTGCGTAGACAAGAGCTTCCAAATGCCCCCATAAATGAAAGTCAAGAGGGTTGAGGTCAGGAGAGCGTGGAGGCCATGGAATTGGTCCGCCTCTACCAATCCATCGGTCACCAAATCTGATGTTGAGAAGCGTACGAACACTTCGACTGAAATGTGCAAGAGCTCCATCGTGCATGAACCACATGTTGTGTCGTAAGGGCACATGTTCTAGCAACACAGAATCATGATAACGTGGTCCATTGAGCGTAGGTGGAAGAACATGGGGCCCAATCGAGACATCACCAACAATGCCTGCCTAAACGTTCACAGAAAATCTGTGTTGATAATGTGATTGTACAATTGCGTGCGGATTCTCGTCAGCCCACACATGTTGATTGTGAAAATTTACTATTTGATCACATTGGAGTACATACTGACGAAATTGAAATGAGCCCTAACATGGAAATTAAACGTTTCCGGACACATGTCCACATAACATCTTTTCTTTATTTGTGTGTGAGGAATGTTTCCTGAAAGTTTGGCCGTAACTTTTTGTAACACCCTGTATAGAAGTGCTAGATGATGTAACTGGACCACTTCTTCTACATCTGAACCCAGATGGGCTTGCACACCTGATAGGTCTCAGGTTTGAATCGTATTTTTGGTATATTTTGCTAATATCTGACCTTTCCCAACATTATTGCGTTTTGTGGAAGTCGTAGAGGGCTGCAGTGGTTCTGCATAATTAAAAAAAAAAATGTCGGTAATTATGAATATTTATGTTAGTTTCCCACTGGTTGCACCTACGTAGAGGGCAGTCTAGAACCGCAGACATGCTGTCATTTTTCAGAAAATAAACTTTTTTCTTTAAAGCGTACGTAAAAAGTCTCGACCACAAGAAAGGTTTACTTTTGTGGTTACCAGTTTCGGTCAGTTACTGACCATCTTCAGCCCTCATTCCACGTTGGTAGGCGATGTCAGGGAACAGAGCAAGAGTTACGATCTCCATGAATGTCAACAGCGTAAAGAACGTGGAGTAACCACAAATGTAAAGGTTTCTTGTGGTCAAGACTGTTCATGTTCATTTAAAGTACTAAGAAACAGCCGTTCTCAAAAATTACTGAAACATTTGCACTACTTTTGCAGCTTCAATATTTCACAATCATCATTCACAGATGACCACTTCGTCATATTTGGTACAGAAGAATCGGGATTCATATTCAGAAAGGTGGCTAGCTTGGAGCATAGTTTTTTCCAGGGGCTTCGGAGAGAGCCCAGCTGTTGTTTGGAAGGGCACCGACATGGCGAAATTGATGGAACGTCAGGACTTACCAAGGTTCCTTTTTTTGGAAAAGTGGGAGAAAATGGAGATTATTGGCTACCAAATTTGCGCCTCCTCTTGGTGGAATATCTTGTTAAGGAAAGAATCACGCCAGCGGTGGGCCGATACAGCTTTACAGAGGACTGGTGGCCGAGATTCTTGTGTGGAATAAGGGTGCAATCATTGTTCTTTACTCACTACAAATAAAGGACTGCGTCTCCAAACTTTGAGCTGAAATCATCGGTACCCTGCACGCTGGGCTCTCGACTGCAGCAGCGGACTCCATCAGCAGACTTGGGTCCAGTGGTCAAGTCGATCTACCATCGTACTTGATGGTAGCCAGTCACTGCGTCACTGTTTTGCTCA
This sequence comes from Schistocerca americana, assembly GCF_021461395.2. Lineage (NCBI taxonomy): Eukaryota > Metazoa > Arthropoda > Insecta > Orthoptera > Acrididae > Schistocerca > Schistocerca americana. The sequence continues at coordinate 29,302,066 of NC_060127.1, forward strand.
TATCGCATCGACGGTATGTTAGGACCATGATCGATTCCCTCTACCACGTTAGTAACATCATTCTCATTTGCCTGGTTTACTTCGGCTTTCCATGCAGACAAACAACCACTGTAACTGATGTGGAGACAGGTCGACATATATTTAACAAAATCAGATTCACACTGACGGAAAGAACAAATCTCAACACCAACAAGGAGTTGTGCTACGCAAATGAATGTTGGTAGACATCTTAAATATTAAGCCTATTCAAATTTCGCGCCACTATCTTTTTTTTATTGTTTTTGTTTTAGTACGCAAAAACAATTGAGTTCATTAACGCCCACGTCATAGCCTTAGAATACTAATAAAAAAAGAATGTTAAGCGCAACTACACATTACGCCCAATCGACGGATGGAAAGAGAGCTAAAAACATGGACTTCCTCTTGGAGAAAGGTCCACAAAATACCACGTACAGACATCGATCTCGAACCAAAGACTACATGTTCATCACCATATTACTAAAGCACTCCCCCTCCAGGCCACGAGTGGCCTATCGAGACCATCCGACCGCCGTGTCATCCTCAGAGGAGGATGCAGATAGGAGGGTCATGGGACAGCACACCACTCTCCCGGTCGTTATGATGGTATTCTTGACCGAAGCCGCTACTATTCGGTCGAGTAGCACCTCAAGTGGCATCAAGAGGCTGAGTGCACCCCGAAAAATGGCAACAGCGCATGGCGACTGGATGGTCACCCATCCAAGTGCAGGCCACGCCCGAAAGCGCTTAACTTCGGCGATCTCACGGGAACCGGTGTATCCACTGCGGCAAGGCCGTTGCCTATCATATTACTAAGATGAAAAGTAAAACGAGGTGTACAGCCAGCGCGTCGTTCGCTGAAACGGCTGATATCTCTGACGCAAGCACACTCGTACACTAGAGCGTATGCAGTTAAAAAAAGGCATTCGGTCAGGAAATGGTGAACCATCAAAAGTCGACGACAATGAGCGCAGAGTGGTTATGGGTCACCATTTAAGAAATGACGATGACTAAAATTACAGTGCCTATTACGCAGCCTAGGTAACCTGATGTCCACGCGACGAGAGGAGGTCGGTCAAGCCATTGGGAGGGGTTTCATTTCCCGAAGCTTGTTCGTATGTACAGGAGGCCAGTGGTGATGCCCAAGGTTGCACCGCCTGACGACAGACGGCAACAAGGGCCTCATCGGAAGGAATGGATGGGCTACTGGGCCGAGGTAGGGGGACTGCAGCCTTCGCAGCCGCGTCAGCAGCATTCTTTCCCGTCAGACCGACGTGGGAATGACTATTCAAGTCAGGTTTACTTCAATTACACGCTGTAACCATCACGCTGGAGAGAGCAGATAGGTGGAAAGAATACATTGAAAGCCTCTGTGAGGGTGAAGATTTGTCTGATGTGATAGAAGAAGAAACAGGAGTCGATTTAGAAGAGATAGGGGATCCAGTATTAGAATCGGAATTTAAAAGAGCTTTGGAGGACTTACGGTCAAATAAGGCAGAAGGGATAGATAACATTTCATCAGAATTTCTAAAATCAATGGGGGAAGTGGCAACAAAACAACTACTAACTTTCGTGTGTAGGACATATGAGTCTGGCGATATACCATCTGACTTTCGGAAAAGCATCGTCCACACAATTCCGAAGACGGAAAGAGCTGACAAGTGCGAGAATTATCGCACAATCAGCTTAACAGCTCATCGAAGCTGCTTACAAGAATAATATACAGAAGAATGGAAAAGAAAATTGAGAATGCGCTAGGTGACGATCAGTTTGGCTTTAGGAAAAGTAAAGGGACGAGAGAGGCAATTCTGACGTTACGGCTAATAATGGAAGCAAGGCTAAAGAAAAATCAAGACACGTTTATAGGATTTGTCGACCTGGAAAAAGCGTTCGACAATATAAAGTGGTGCAAGCTGTTCGAGATTCTGAAAAAAGTAGGGGTAAGCTATAGGGAGAGACGGGTCATATACAATATGTACAACAACCAAGAGGGAATAATAAGAGTGGACGATCAAGAACGAGGTGCTCGTATTAAGAAGGGTGTAAGACAAGGCTGTAGCCTTTCGCCCCTACTCTTTAATCTGTACATCGAGGAAGCAATGATGGAAATAAAAGAAAGGTTCAGGAGTGGAATTAAAATACAAGGTGAAAGGATATCAATGATACGATTCGCTGATGACATTGCTATCCTGAGTGAAAGTGAAAAAGAATTAAATGATCTGCCGAACGGAATGAACAGTCTAATGAGTACACAGTATGGTTTGAGAGTAAATCGGAGAAAGACGAAGGTAATGAGAAGTAGTAGAAATGAGAACAGCGAGAAACTTAACATCAGGATTGATGGTCACAAAGTCAATGAAGTTGAGGAATTCTGCTACCTAGGCAGTAAAATAACCAATGATGGACGGAGCAAGGAGGACATAAAAAAAAGACTCGCTATGGCAAAAAAGGCATTTCTGGCCAAGAGAAGTCTTTTAATAACAAATACTAGCCTTAATTTGAGGAAGAAATTTCTGAGGATGTATGTCTGGAGTACAGCATTGTATGGTAGTGAAACATGGACTGAGGGAAAACCGGAACAGAAGAGAATCGAAGCATTTGAGATGTGCTGCTATAGACGAATGTTGAAAATTAGGTGGACTGATAAGGTAAGGAATGAGGAGGTTCTATGCAGAATCGGATCGGAAAGGAATATGTGGAAAACACTGATAAGGAGAAGGGACAGGATGATAGGACATCTCCTAAGACATGAGGGAATGACTTCCATGGTACTAGAGGGAGCTGTAGAGGGCAAAAACTGTAGAGGAAGACAGAGATTGGAATACGTCAAGCAAATAAATGAGGACGTAGGTTGCAAGTGATACTCTGAGATGAAGAGATTAGCACAGGAAAGGAATTCGTGGCGGGCCGCATCAAACCGGTCAGTAGACTGATGACCAAAAAAAAAAAAAAAACCATCATGAGCTTTACCCATCTTTGAGATTGCACGTGGTAAAAATGCAAATGAGCGTTTGGCGTCATTGACCGAGAGGCCGCTTGCGGGGTAGGTCCGGCCGCCTTGGTCTTATTACATTCGACGCCACATTGGGCGACCTGCGCGCCGGTTGGGGATATGATATGATACTGAAGACAGTACAACACCCAGTCCCTGAGCGGAGAAAATCCCCGATCCAGCTGGGAATCGAACACGGACCCGTAGGACGGCAATCCGTCACGCTGACTACTCAGCTATCGCAGCGGACACTGGACGTGGTGAGTTGATGTTGGTCAAGAATGCCTTTCAGGTGACGAAGATGCCACCATTAACGCCTCACTGAGTTGCAATGAGGTCGCGTTATAGGCTTACAAAAGGCTGGATGATCCTTCTACGATACTGAAGGAATGTAGCCACTGTACGTGATTACTCGACAGCGATGATCATCACTGCATTTACATCCTGAGCTACTCTCCTCTTGTAAACCTTCATGAATGGTAGATGCAACTGCAATAGGGAAAGCTTCATTATGTGTAAGTGGCCGTAAGGCTGAAAGAATGTTTGGATGTTTTATATCCTTCTTCCTTTTTGCGTTATGATCTTCAACGTTAACCATCGAAAGAAAACATTCATAGCTTGCGGATTCCTCAAAGCCATGAGAAATGCAAAAGGCACTGTCTTGCTTTTCGCATTTTGTCATTGTCTCAGTTCCTCAACACACCGACACCATACCTTTTGCGGTGCCCAGCTTTTGTCTTGATCAAAAAATGGCTCTGAGCACCATGGGACTCAACTGCTGAGGTCATTAGTCCCCTAGAACTTAGAACTAGTTAAACCTAACTAACCTAAGGACATCACAAACATCCATGCCCGAGGCTGGATTCGAACCTGCGACCGTACCGGTCTTGCGGTTCCAGACTGCAGCGCCTTTAACCGCACGGCCACTTCGGCCGGCTTTTGTCTTGATCACCAAGCTTTATACCAAAGTATTTATTCCAGATATTTTCCACGAAACTATTGCTGCCCCATCTTTGCTTAGCAATTGTGTAGCTGTCACAAAAAACAGAATAAGTTTTGACATCTTGGGTTGTCGGGTGTTCTGCCAGATATCAGCGTCGTATTTGCACGATATTTCGGTCACGTAGCTCGTAACCTTCATTAGGTGCGACCTGAGACTGCTCCTCGAGTGGACCTGGCCCAGTATTTATGCCTATGGCCTTCCCCCTCCACCAACGGCTGTAGGCGCTTCCTCTGTGGTCCGCAGCCACGCTCCAGCAGGTCGCAGGGAATGGGCGCGGACCACAGAGGAAGCGCCTGCAGCCGTTGGTGGAGGGGGAAGGCCATAGGCATAAATACTGGACCAGGTACACTCGAGGAGCAGTCTCAGGTCGCACCTAATGAAGGTTACGAGCTACGTGACCGAAATATCGTGCAAGTACGACGCTGATATCCGGCAGAACACCCGACAACCCAAGATGTCATTAGATCGCCGGGAAAGCCTGAAGAGTTACAGAATAAGTTTTCATTATTCAAAAATTTGTAGGAAATTATTTGTAAGAAACTGTAAAACCACAATTAACTGTAGAAGTAAAAACTCATAGCACTCTAGCATGAAAACAATAAAGTGATGTTTTCTGCCTAACAGCAAGATGATGTGACCAGGGTGGCCAACTACCAAAAAAAAATATTTCTTACCGTTTCACAGTCAAGTGAAACTATCGCATATCGCACACCCACATAAAGGAATATTTTAATTATGCATTTGGATATTCTCACACAATGTTGACGATACTGGTTATGCTTTTCTTGACAAATGCCTTTTTGCCTAATTTTTAAAAACCAAATACTATTTGTGTAATGGCTTCCAAAAAGCAAGTTATGTGCATAGCATTAAAAAGTAAATAAATGTATTTTCAGGATAAATGGAAAACTTGAGAATTTTTTAGGTCCCCTTTAAAAAATCAACCCACTTGACAAAATCCAGTCTACGTCCTTGAGTGCAGTGAATGCATATTTGATATATGACTCTCACGAAAACAGTCTGCGACTTTACAGATTAGATTTCATGAAAATGCTTGGAAAGGCGCTCGTTAGACCTCTTACAGGAATTTGAGTTGCAAACACCTTACTATAGAAACTCGAGGCTGCGTTTAGTAGGATTTTGGGCAATCTAGAGTAACCACTACGCTTCGATGAGACACTTCAGAAGCGGAAAGTGTGTTATACGTGTCCTCCCACCAAAAGGAGAACGACTACATACTTGTGCCGCTCCTGCAGAGAGCCTCTATTCCTGCAATGTTTTGTAAAATCTTATCGAAATTTTCACAAACATGAAGATATGCCTCTGTTTGTGTGTGTCTGTCAGACAAGCAATGCAAAGACAACTTGTAATTATGTGTAATGGAATAAAAAGTTCTTAATTTTTCTGAATTATTATTATTAATCTTTTCGGTTACTCAGTAAATTTGTTTCAGAAGTTTAAACGTTGTAATTCATGTAGTATGTAAATCCTAAGACACAAAATCGACGCACCACGAAGGAATTATCCAGATGAGACAGAAATCAGTACATGTATACGTACAGACAAAAGAAAGATTTCATTTTCAGAGAAATTGGAAGATTTATTCAGGACAAAAAACTGTACAAACTGAGGAAGTCAGTAATGGGTTAATCCACCTCTGGCTCTTATGCAACCTGTTGTTGGGCTTGGCATCGATTGACAGAGTTGTTGGATGTGCTCCTGAGGTATACTGTGCCAGATTCTGTCCAATTGACGTGGTCGATTGTCAAAAACTCGAGCTGGTTGTAGGGCCTCAACCATAATGCTCCTAACATTCTTAACTGGGGTCAGATCCAGAGAACGTGCAGGCCAAGGTAGCGTTTGGGCAGCAGGAATGCAAGCAGTAGAAACTCTCGCCATGTGTGGGCGGCCATTATCTCGTTAAAATATAAGCCCAGGATGGCTTACTCATGAAGGACAACAAAACTGGACGTGGAATATCGTCGACGTTCCAATGTGCTGTACAAGTGTGAAGGACGGCAACCAAAGGGCTCCTGCTGTGAAACGAAACGTCATCTCAGACCATCACTGTCGTACAACGTGCAGTATGGCGGGTGACACTCACGTTCGTATCCGAGTGCTGTCAGGGGTGTCTACAGACACATCTTCGCCGGTCATTGCAAATCGGTTCGAAGTGGGTCTCAAGTCAGTGAGATTCCGGGCCGAGTATGCCCGACACCTCTGCAAATGGACATGTTGGTGGACATAAATCAGGTCGGTACAAGGGGCGCTGTGGGCTGACAACCCTTTCCGTGAGCCACCTACATTTCGCCCTTGTGGTCACTTGAAGCACCAGTTGCAAGTCGGATCGACGGTAATGATGAATGCAGGGCTCTGTGCCCCTCTAAGAATTGCTCAGTCCTCCGGTTCTTCGTGTCTCCAGGTCGACCGCTTCCCTCTTGACGCTGTCTTCAGTCACCGCCCACTCATTCCTGGCAACATTATCGGATACTGCCATGGCTCCTATTCAACGGTCGAACAATTCGCTTATTACTCCAGACAGCTCCTTTGGGAGCACCTACACGTCCTCTCTCAAATGCTGACATCTGTATACAATGGTCAGCCACAACATCATGACCACCGAGCTAATATCGATATAAAACCGTCCAGGTGATAGCAGCGTCAACTAACGAGGCATGACTACTACTAAGACACAGGAACGGTGCCTGTAGTATCAGTGAGTGCGCTGTCTGTGGGTAGAATGGTTAAGGCGCGCGATCTGTGTCAGTTTGACAGAGGCCAAATTACGATGGCCTAGAGGTTCGGCACGAACATCTCGGGGAATGCACGATTTGTCAGGTCTTCGAGTGTCTTCACCACGAGGCAAAACCAAGGTGAAACGACATCCAGACGTGATAGGTTTGGGCTGCCACCCTCCTTACAGATGGCGGGTACCATAGGCTGGGCAGACTAGTAAATGAGGACAGGCGCTGAACTGTGCTAGCCAGAGTACAAGTGAGACTGAAAGCACAGTGCACCAAACACTTCTAAAGATGGGCCTCCGCAACCAACGATCCATGCATGTGTCAATGTTAATACATCGACATCGGAAACTACAACTGAAATGGCAAGTGACAATCGACACTGAACTTTTGGGCAGCGGCAGAGAGTTGCGGGGTCGAATGAATCCGGATGTCTTCTTTTTCATACCGGTGGGAGAGTGCGAATACGTCGTCTTCCAGGAAAACAGCTCCATGACACCTGTACTGCTGGACGGAGACGGCGGCGGCCCTATTATGCTCTAGGCAGAAGTGACGTGGGCACCCGTGGGTCCAGTAGAGCTCGTGCAAGGGACCAAGACGGCCAAGGAGTATCGTGCACTGGTTGCTGATCACGTACTCCTCTTCATGGCGGTCATGTTTCTTGACGGTAGCTGCATTCTTCAAGAAGATAATGCTTCATTTTACAAAGCCACTAGTGTGGGGGAGTGGTTCGAGGACCACAGTGGGGAGTTTTAAATCACATGCTGGGCCGCCAGATCGCCAGGTCTGAACCAAATGGAACATATCTGGAATGCGATTGAATGTGTCAGAGCTCATCGCCCCCTCCCAGGAGTTAACGGGAATTAGGTGACGTGTCTGCAGACATGGTGCCAACTGCTTCCATGCCACGACGCGTCGCTACTGATATCCGTGCTAAAGGTGGACATACCGGGAAATAGATAGGTGGCCATAATGTTGAACTCGAGGCAGGCAAAGTACAGGCTCAATGTTACCTGGGATGGGACATTACTAGAACATACAGATACTCCCACCTACCTTGGCGTCGTGCTGGACAGAACATTGACATATAAATATCATTGCGAAAAAACACGCAAAAAAGTAGAAGCTCGAAATTCCCTAATAAGAAATCTGTCCAATAGCAAATGGGGTGCCAAACCTACCGTGGTCAGAACTTCAGCCCAAGCTTTGCGCTTCTCAACTGCCGAATATGCCTGCCCGATATGGTGCAGATCCGCCCACGCAAAAGAGGTAAATATTAGCGTGATTGAAACATGCAGGATAGTGATAGGCTGCATGAAACCAACCCCTATAGAAAATCTTCACAGGGCCGCAGGTTTCACTAACCCTGATTCGCGTAGGAAAGCCCATGAACATACCGAGAAGCTAAAACAAACTTTTGATGTCCGTCGCTCAATATTTGGCCTAGAGTGTGGCCCCAGCAGACTCAAATCCAGACGCCGTTTCCTAAGTTGCGCCTTAGATGAGCCCCCCATCTACTATCCACTAAGAGAGGACCCACCAAGCGGCGTTTCTGGTGATTGGAAAACCTGGAGAATGCTTAACCGCATCAGAACTGGGGTGGCTCCTGTGAAAAATAATCTGATCAAATGGGGTTTTCTGGACGAAAATGACGACAAATGCGACTGCGGCACTCGACAGGACATGGAACATCTCCTACAATGCCCTGCCTGCCCCCACAGATGCACCCTCGACGATCTATGGCTGGCTAAAGAAAAAGCATTGCACATTGCCCAATACTGGGCAAACAAATTGTAGTTTCCGGACACGAAAAAATAAAGTAAAGTAAGTTGTGGCTGAACAGTGATTGTTGTTCAAGCGACTGTCGGCGAGGTATAGTTAGGAGCCAACTGAGTACACGGAGTGATGTTCACCAAGACTTTAAGTCCTGGTATCGACATATTCCCTGCAAACTGTCCTCGCCAGTTGCTCAGTGAAGAAACATATTCACCCATCGGCCGCCAAAGTTTACAGTCCTATAATTTCCGTCGATGTCTGTATCAATTCCAATATGTGACAAATTTGCATGTGTCCTTTGTTGTGCATCGTTTTTCTTTTCTTTTTTAGTGTGTATTTGAAGGTGTTAATAAGGAAGTGTTTAAATTTTTGTAAATAATAAAATTATATATATATATATATATATATATATATATACATATATATGTAAGTTTGATTATTTATATTATTTTGGTTTTTTTTATAATTTTTGTTGAACTGAATTGAGATGGACGGAAATATTTAAAAATCAGTGAATATATTTAAACCATGATAAGATGGCATCGGACATATACTTTCAGAATTTCGTCGCCGTAAGAAGGAGGTTCGTGGGCCACATTATTTCTGAGCTAAAATGAGATAAATAATGAAAATACAGTTTACACATAATTTTGAAATTTTAGTGTCATTGATTAAACAAATAATGAAATCACAATAGCGTTAATCATAACTACAATTACTGAAGTGCACTATGCTACTTACATTGGGAATACAATATTAATCACTAGTGGTATGTTGATTATCCGCACGTCGGTATCTCGTCCGTGCGCAGTGGAAATTTCCATATACAGGGTGATTCAAAAAGAATACCACAACTTTAAAAATGTGTATTTAATGAAAGAAACATAATATAACCTTCTGTTATACATCATTACAAAGAGTATTTAAAAAGGTTTTTTTCACTCAAAAACAAGTTCAGAGATGTTCAATATGGCCCTCTCCAGACACTCGAGCAATATCAACCCGATACTCCAACTCGTTCCACACTCTCTGTAGCATATCAGGCGTAACAGTTTGGATAGCTGCTGTTATTTCTCGTTTCAAATCATCAATGGTGGCTGGGAGAGGTGGCCGAAACACCATACCCTTAACATACCCCCGTAAGAAAAAATCGCAGCGGGTAAGATCAGGGCTTCTTGGAGGCCAGTGATGAAGTGCTCTGTCACGGGCTGCCTGGCGGCCGATCCATCGCCTCGGGTAGTTGACGTTCAGGTAGTTACGGACAGATAAGTGCCAATGTGGACTCTCCATACAGTTGATTGTGGAATTTGCAGCTCTCTGCTAGCTCTGCGAGTCGATTTTCCTGGGCTGCGAACAAATGCTTGCTGGATGCGTGCTACATTTTCATCACTCGTTCTCGGCCGTCCAGAACTTTTCCCTTTGCACAAACACCCACTATCTGTAAACTGTTTATACCAACGTTTAATACACCACCTATCAGGAGGCTTAACACCATACTTCGTTGGAAATGCACGCTGAACAACTGTCGTCGATTCACTTCTGCCGTACTCAATAACACAAAAAGCTTTCTGTTGAGCGGTCGCCATCTTAGCATCAACTGACGCTGACGCCTAGTCAACAGCGCCTCAAGCGAACAAATGTACAACTAAATGAAACTTTATAGCTCCCTTAATTCGCCGACAGATAGTGCTTAGCTCTGCCTCTTGTCGTTGCAGAGTTTTAAATTCCTAAAGTTGTGGTATTCTTTTTGAATCACCCTGTATAATTACTAGTATGCTCGAGTATGCGCCCTGCAGTACGCAGTGTCTTTTTATAAAATTAAAGAGTTTAAATTAGAGCCGCCAGTCTAGCGCGCGAGGCTCTCCCTCGACTCTATTCCAGAACAGATAACAGAAGAAGTAATTAACAAAAGACTAGACATCCTTTCTGTGTGTCACCAGCGATCACAAGCGACCGCGCACAAGATAACTTGCATTGGGTTTCATGCTTTATTAAACAGGGTTCTCTGATTAAAAAAGATTTACATGCTATGGCTAAAAATGTGCCTTTAAATGTTCGATGGTAATTATTTAATATCTATGTGACAAGTACTTTTTGAGGTCTTCCAGATCGCACCAGAGTAGTTACGTGAATGGCGCTATACCTGCATGATTAAGGGTAAATTGCCAGAAATGTATTTCAGTCTGCATTGCAGCTAGGAAAATGGCGAAATTGCAAAGAGAGTGGCTGGACCGTTAGTCTGCGCATGAACATACAGATACCGAAACGCAACCGAGAAACCCTGAGTGATCAAGACAGCTGATCATAAAAATAGCTGCAGAACCACATTGTGCGCCAGTAGCTGAGGTTTTTCTATGTCCTCTACGGTTCACGACTCTACCCGAAGGTGGGAATATCAGCTGCGGTCGCATTTCTCCCTGTAGACTCTCCGTATTGTAGTCCAACTCTGACATGAGTCCGTGGCTGGTGGAAGCGGCGAGCCGGATTCCCTATCGGACCGACCTCGCTTCTCCGTCCCCGGACCATTACGGCCTAATATCCCGAGGCAGCGGCAATATTATATTGGACGGAAATTGATGTGCGTTATTAAATTTAACAGCTATAGGGAGAGGGGAGTGGCCCAGTTAACCGTTAGCGGCCTCTCGGAACTGGGAGGCGCCACCGGCTGTGTGTGAAGTCCCACCTCATATTAAGGTACAGGTCGGCGGTCGGCACAGTGGAGCCCCATAATCCCTGAAGTGAACAGCAGCCAGACGTCCGATCCTTCCGTAGGCATCTTGAGTGATTTCTGAAAGGCGCCGCTTTTACCAAGAGCCAGATGTGGGTCAACTTTCCAAAAATGCTTGGGTCCACCTACTAGTTTATGAACTCTCGTCTCAATATGAGAGTGTTCCACGAACAAACCATATTTCTGCCTTTTAATTCTAAAATCTGGAAAGGAGGTAAGTGGAAATTATGAAACAAATAAACTAAAATGGGGGTGACATGCGTTGCCTGAATAAAGTACTGTTTAATTTAATGAAGTTACATGGGTCCGGTGAGCCCGCCCGATTGGCCGTGAGGTCTAACGCATGGCTTTCCGGGCGGGAAGGAGCGCCTGGTCCCCGGCACGAATCTGCCCGGCGGATTCGTGTCGAGGTCCGGTGAGCCGGCCAGTTTGTGGATGGTTTTTAGGCGGTTTTCCATCTGCCTCGGCGAATGCGGGTTGGTTCCCCTTATTCCGCCTCAGCTACACTATGTCGGCGATTGCTGCACAAACAAGTTCTCCACGTACGCCTACACCACCATTACACTCGTCTGGTGTGAGACGTTTCTTGGGGAGTCCACCGGGGGCCGAACCGCACAATAACCCTGGGTTCGGTGTGGGGCTGCGGAGGGGTGAAATGGACTGCGGTAGTCATCGTTGGATTGCGGACCTCTGCGGCTGCGGCGGGGACGGAGCCTTTCCATCGTTTCTAGGTCCCCGGTTAACATAACATGACATGGGTCTGGTGGTCTTGTAAAATCTGGAACATCTGTTATGCATACATTGAGACTGAAGTAGCGAATACAAATTTGTACCGAGGCTGGGTTTCGAATTCAGATCTGCTCACACAAAGCTCCTACAGTGCTGTTCAAGTTTAGAGGGAAGTGGGTTGAGGCACAAATGGGAATTTGTTCTGAGGAGAAAAGCGAGCTAGGGTATGCCTTGCAATTCGGTAAAGCCGCTTTGCCAATGTGTCGTAGTGGTTAGTGCATCTGTATACTGAGCAGGAAACTCGGGTTCGAATCCGAACCGTCGTACAGATTTTCATCGCTCGCTTCAGTCTCCATATATCCAAAATACCATTTACTTATGCAATGCTCCGATGGTTCATGAAAGATCGTAAACATATTAAAAACTTGAGCACATAATACTGATGACCCGCAATAATTGTAGAACATCAGCAACGTGTATTCGATTTTATTTCTGTTTATATTTACTGTTCATACTATTTAATCGCGGTATTAGGATTGGAAACATTTTTATTCGTTAAGTGTTTGTTTACAAATAGCTTTTTTCTGCTAGTCACGATTTCCTTTTATTCACATTTTACACAATGCGCATCAGCAAATGATTCCCATTCCCAAGTGAGTTTTCCTTTGTATACTATTCCATTTTATCGTTTTTATGTATGACTTTCGGCTGTGTTCCGTTGGCAGCAATATGTACATGGCAACTGATAAGCAATATGGGTAGATATCCAGATCCGATACCCTGACGAGACCAAAATTGAGGGGTTGGTTGATGGTTACTGTTTAAGTGGCTCGACGTTATCATTGGGTCGAGCTACGGTTTCATGGCCATTAGAAAAATATATCTAAAGGAACAGTTACAGATTACGGTCCCCAAGCCACACAGTCAAGACGCTGACAGGTAAAGCGAAAAATGTAAATAAATACAAATTGTAAATCAATGAATAACAATAAATGGCTATAAAAGGTTATTATCTGCTGATAATAAATTTATTTAGACGACCCCACAAACCTATGTTGAATAAAGTAATAATTTATTCAATTAATTACATGAATAAATATCTAGAATTGGCAGTATTATAGTAATTCAGTTTATATATACAAATTGATAATATTAAATTATAATTAATATTACGTAAATGTCCGTGATGTGATTAGAATGGTAGTAAATTCCCCAGAAGTCAATAAATCACCACTACTTCCCCATAATAACAAAGTCCCTTGCTTTGAACTAGGCATAAATAATCCCAGAACAGCAAGTTAGTTACGAAAAAGTTCCTCGAAGCACATCTTTTGATTATCGCTCACAAAGTTCGTACTAACTCACTAAGTCACTTGCCTCGACATTTCACTAACAACGGAAATTTCCCATCGGATCCCTTCGGGTTTACTGGTAAGATGATCCAGCCCGTCAAAAACTGAACACCGATGAAGCATGAAAACTGGAAAGAAGCGAAATAGTGAACGGACCAAGAAAAGCAAATGCAATAAAGACGATCTTTGAATAGCAATGGTGTAAGTGGCGATAGTGTTGGATTGCAAAGTCTGCGACCTATATTCGAAACTCCCTCGTGCTATTTATTTAATTTTATTCCCACAAAGTTGTGAACTGTTCGTCCTGTCATTGAAACATTTCTTCTCTTTCGGTAGTCTTGGCACTTGTCTTACTACACAATCGTTATATTATATGAATCATGTGGTAAGAATATTTCGCCATCGCAAGTGAATGTGACGGGTACTGAAATCAGGCGAGACAGCACAGAAATGAAAAGAACAAGAAACCTGTGTGAACTTTGTTACTACAAAGGAATTCATGAGTGAAGACTTCCAAATCGGAACGCTACTTCAGAAACGTTAAAAAGACATATTTTGACAGAGCAACTGTGTCATTGTGACAGTGTTGCGTGCATTTATTGCAGTTCATGTAACAAACTATTATGTTATAATTATTTCCTTGCGAGTGATCACTTTCACATTCATACGAACACTTATATCGGACAGGGAGGCATATCTCAATCACCTACCAGTAGTACATATTAGGTGCGCCGATAAGAGATTCCTATCATATGACACACGTACTGTCACTAAAGCTGTGTATGACACACCAGACGTGTTTTCCGCTGAAGGAACTGGTTGACTTTGTAAGGTCGCGAGTTAATGCACGGTAACATACATTGCAGCATAGCCCGCAGTATTGGAGCGAACGACTGTATATTCATACCACCTAAGAACCTAAATAAACTATATTAAATAATATTCAATCATTTTCAGAATCGGTAGACTAGTTTATGTTATTCGGGAGAAGATTGTATAAAAATTTCAACATTGTAGCTATCATAGTTAGAAAAAAAAAATACTTAAAAAGTCAAAAACTGACTATAACAGTTTATCTGTTGGGACAAATTGAAAACATAAACAGAACTCTCAGTGTGCAGAATTAATTACTTGATATTTTCATATTAAAACTTTAATTATTTTTCGTTTTCGTAATATAAAAATCAGACAAAATTATTATTTGTGTCTAATATGAGAGTAAGTGAGTGTGTGTGTGTGGGACATACCTTAAATTTCAAGATTAATTTTATGTAATACATTACGTAATCATAGCGTGGGAAAGACAATTGTGGCCACTTTCCTGATGACGTATGTGTAAGTGTACTTGTTTTTGTAAGGAGGCAGCGAGAATAGCCGTTTGCAGAGTAATAAGTTTCTAAATTTATTTCAGGTTTAGTTTTCATTTCGTTTGGTTTTGCTAAACATTATATTAGTATTTGCATGTTGGAATGACGAAAATGCATCTGTGAATAGTGATTGGCACAGGCCACTTTTGGCGCGAGAATGATTGCGAACGATGATTCCGATTGGCCAATCAAACAAATCAACCAATCAGAGTTAATCAGTTCCCGCGCACTGTTAGATAGTTATACTGGGAGAGAAGGGGACTGCCGGCTGAGGTGGTTCAAATGGTTCAAATGGCTCTGAGCACTATGGGACTCAACTGCGCTGGTCATCAGTCCCCTAGAACTTAGAACTACTTAAACCTAACTAACCTAAGGACATCACACACATCCATGCCCGAGACAGGATTCGAACCTGCGACCGTAGCAGTCGCACGGTTCCGGGCTGCGCGCCTAGAACCGCGAGAGGCTTAGGTGGCCGAGCGGTTCTAGGCACTACGGTCTGGAACCGAGCGACCGCTACGGTTTAAGTAGTTCTAAGTTCTAGGAGACTGATGACCTAAGAAGTTAAGTGCCATAGTGCTCACAGCCATTTGAACGATTTTAAGAAGGGGACTCAACAGGAGTCGCTAGTCGGCTATCGGACGTGCAGGTCATGTTGAACGCTTCCGTCTTTATTATGGTTAAAATGAGGAAATAATTGGCTCCTCGCCTCCAGATTGTGTGGCCCTAATAGCAGTCGCGTTTACGGACAGTTCTGTGAAGTTTGGAACTTTTAGAATTGTTTCGTTGGAAAGTTAGCCGCGTATGAATTTTATTTCTGTGTGGAATTTCCGCGTGGGGTATTCTGTATTAATTAGAGAAAATTTGGCGGGCATCTTCAGAGAAGTGGATCAGTGGCTGTGTGACCGCGTAGTCGATCGGGTAGGACTTGTGCAAAATATTGGCTGCTTTGCGTGTGAAGTTTGTGGTTTGACTGAGAACTAAGAGTGATAAAACAGTTTTTTACTAATTATTGACTTGGCAGCCGGTAACTTGGTCTTGTTCAGAAATAAACATTACCAGTCTGAAAATAGTAGGACACTTATTTCAGTCGAAACTCACTACATTACCACCCGAAATTATATTAAATCACAGTTCAGGAACTGCTACGTGAGTTTACGCGTACTTCGCAGGACAGATGTTAGGCGACGTCTTCCTTCAACGCTGATTTTGCGTCGTCTTGTAAGTATCTACGCCTGCAAAGTAAAGGGACAGTAAACGAACGCCGTACTGATATAGGTGGAACTTTTGGTAGTGCACAGTACGGCGAACGACGAGTAACTAATAGTATCAGACCCCATTATCCCGAAGCAACTTCTCGCCTTGCCATCAAGCGTTTGCGGTCGTTATGGGAAAGCCACTTCCTTTCGGCTGCTCTTAGAGTAGCTGTGCAGAATGAGCTGTCATTGTAGGTCCCTAATTCACACATCGCTGTTGCAAACGGACGTTAGATAACGACACAGACACAAATTTAAATAAAGCGAACAGCGGAAAATAAACTGGACGACTTAGCAGACCAACAACGTGATCATTCATCCACGACGGCGTGGTTGTTTTTTATTTCTTGGTCCATTCGCTGTTTCTATTTTGCTTTTTTTCACAGTCCAGCACACCTTCTCCCTGTTTTCATGCTTGATGTGTGTTAAGTTTTTGACAGGCTGTCCAATGGGCACTAAAATGGGGAGTTTCCCTTGTAAGCATGGGCCACTTGTAAAGTATTAGCGACCGGTAGCCGCTCTTATTCTATCACTGTACGCCATTAATTATTTCGTAACATCAAGTCTCTAATCTATCACGACTCTTCACGAAGTTCACTGTATCACATCTCCACATCAGTTCTTCCATTTCGCATCACATCTCGACACAAAGTTGAAATGTATATACACAGGGTAAAATTTTGTAAGAAATTTTTTTATTGAACCAGAGACGGTCAAATGTAGTATCGATTGCGGAGTAGAGTCGCTGTTCAACAGCGATCGGTGGTTCAAGGTGTTATGGGTAATGTGTTAGAGTAACTTAAGATACAGAGATGTATGGATTATTCTCAAGTGTGAAGATCTCTTAGATACAATAACTTTAGATAGGGAGGTGTGTGGAGGACTCTCAAGTGAAAAGATGCGTTGTATCTGATGTCTGCTGGATATATACTTACTCGCTACGGACAATAATGATTTTTTTTTTTTTTTGCAAGATACCATACCGGATATCATTAAGGTAAAGAAAGCTGTTTTGTTACCAATGCAATGCGCGTATTCATAAGTGATGATTGAAACAGTATATAGCACTCACATCCAATGATTTTGTAAAGCTAACTGTTAATGCATAATCAATTTATTGTGTGTTAATTGTGAACATTATTAATTTTCAAAATCGAAACACATTGTTACTTTCCACAAGTCAGTATCAGTCCCAAGTATTTTGCTCAAGAAATTATTGTCACAGTCATATTCGATTTAATTAAAACGTATGCTAAGCAGCAGCCTCGCACAACAGCTGTATGTTAACTGTACAATTGGAAGTACTGACAGAGAGCAGTGCGAAAAGCGGTAGCTTTGCGCAGACAAAGGTAAGATATTTTATTATTTCAGGGATAGCATTTATTAAGCACAGGGACGATTATACTCAAACAGATCAAGTTTCGTTTTAGTACCAGGGCCAGTTCCAAAACAACAGTGTTGTGTTACGTAGTTCATGCAGCTTTGGTTTGATTTAAAATTACTGACAAATTTACATTCTCGCAATCAAAAAATTTCAGTACAGGACAAGTTACGCAAACGTAAATGTTGCAATGTCAACAGAACAGATCACTACCTCACACATCGAAAACCTTACGATAAAACGGCTTAGTACACAGAGACAAACGCACTTGAAAGTGGGAATCATTTTCTGAAACGCCTCGTGTAAAATATAAATAAAAGGAAATCGTGACTGGTAGCATGTAAGCTACTTGTAAACAAATTCATTGTTTTCACAGTGACAGGCTTTCAAAAACAAATTCTAATCAGAAAAATCGGATTATTGTTATCAGTCTACCGACTAGTTTTATGCTGCTATCTGAAATTACCTCGCCTTTGCTAATCGCTTCATCTCATCCACGCTATTTTTGCCTCCTGCAATTCCCTCTAGTACTTTGCCTTTATTCCCCTGTTCTCAACACACCTGCTGTCATGCTGTCCCTTACACTTGCATTCCGCTGAGTGTTTTCTGCCGGCAGAAGTGGCCGTGCGGCTCTAGGCGCGGCAGTCTGAAACCGCGAGACCGCTACGGTCGCAGGTTCGAATCCTGCCTCGGGCATGGATGTGTGTGATGTCCTTAGGTTAGTTAGGTTTAACTAGTTCTAAGTTCTAGGGGACTAATGACCTCAGAAGTTGAGTCCCATAGTGCTCAGAGCCATTTGAACCATTTTTTGAGTATTTTCTCATTTCTTATCTACATTTCGTGACCACATTAAGACCTATGACTCGGAGTAGTAGAGTTCTTGTGGTTAGTCTGCATCTCACGTCCTCCTTGCTTTCTCCTTCTCGTGTTATTTTCCAAGGTAGCAGAACTGTTTCACTACGTGTACTTCGAAGCGCCTAATTGTAATGTTAATTTCGTTGCCAACCTCACTTACTTTAAAACTCATTACCTTCGTCTTCCTACGGTTTAATCTCAATACGTATTTGTTCTCACTGCACTATTCATTACATTCAACACACCCTGCAGCTCTTCCTCTCTCCCACTGACAAGGGAGATGCGTGATGTTGAACGTTCAGCGTTGCACGAATATAAATAGCTAATTCCAAAAACAGCTGTATCAGCCATTCGTATGTGCAACTGAGCGCCTTACCA
The DNA here is from genome assembly GCF_021461395.2 of Schistocerca americana. Classification (NCBI taxonomy): domain Eukaryota; kingdom Metazoa; phylum Arthropoda; class Insecta; order Orthoptera; family Acrididae; genus Schistocerca; species Schistocerca americana. Next base: position 29,320,642 of record NC_060127.1, read on the forward strand.
CTAGAGGCATTGGAAGGATCACCTATTCAAGATTTAATTGAGTACATTCATAGCGTGAACAAACAAAATATCGATATACTCGCACAGAAAACATACGTGCCTCAATCTCGTGAATTAGTGCTTAAAATAAATACGCTATGCGAACAACAAACTTTTTGTACCTACTTGATGGTGTTACACAGCTATTCTTTCTTCAAAACGAAGGATGTGGGATACCAGTAAAGTAGTCAATGTAAGTAGTGACACCACGATATGCACATGTGGCTAATCTCACTTTTCCACATTCACCGTCACTTAGCATTCAAGCAGTCCACGGTTACTTTTCCAAAATTTTATACTGTTATGTCCACGTCATAATGTGCCTATTACGATTGACATATTAATATATGTATTTCGGTGCAGAAATTTTACTATATAGCACAAAGTAAAGTCTAATAAAGCCACGGCCAGCTAATTTTACTTGTGGTTTCTCATAGTCTTACAACGAATCTTCTTATAGAGAGGTTATACACTGAAGACCCAAAGAAACTGGTATACAGTTCTAATATAGTGTAGGGCCCGCGAGCACGCAGAAGTGCCGCAACACGACGTGGCATGCATTCGAAAAATGTCTGAAGTAGTGCTGGAAGGAACTGACACCATGAATCCTGTAGGGCTGTCCATAAATCCGTAAGAGTTCGAACTGTGGAGATCTCTTCTGAATAGGACTTCGCAAGGCATCCCAGATATGCTCAATGTTGTTCATGTCTGGGGAGTTTGGTGGCCAGCGGAAGCGTTTAAACTCAGAAGAGTGTTCCTGGAGCCACTATGTAGCAATTGTGGACGTGTTGGGTGTCGTATTGTCCTTTTGGAAGTGGCCCAGTCTGTCGGAATGCACAATGGTCGTCAATGGATGCATGTGATCAGACAGGATGTTTGTGTTCGTGTCACATGTAAGAGTCATATCTAGAAATGTCAAGTATACGATAACACTCCAACAGCACACGCCCCAGACCATTACAGAGACTCCACCAGCTTGAATAGCCTCCGCTGGCATGCAGGATCCATGGATTCATGTGGTTGTCTCCACACCAGTACGTCCATCCGCTCCATTCAATTTGAAACGAGACTCCTGCTACCAGGCAAAGTGTTTACAGTCATTAACAGTCCAATGTTGTTGCTGGCGGCTTAAAGCTTTGTGTCGTGCAGTCATCCAGGGCAAATGAGTGGGCCTTTGGCTCGAAATCCCAGATCGATGATATTCCGTTAAATGGTTCGCACGCTGACATTTGTTGATGGCCCAGCATTGTAATCTGGAGCAATTTGGAGATGGGTTGCACTTGTGTCACGTTGAACGATTCTCTTCAGACGTCGCTGGTCCCGTTCTTGCAGGATATTTTTCCGGCCGCAGCGACGTGGGAAATTTGATGTTTGACCAGATTCCTGATACTCACGATACATTCGTGAAATGGTCGTACGGGAGAATGCCCACTTCATAGCTACCTCGGAGATGCTGCGTCCCATCGCTCGTGCGCCGACTATAACACCACGTTGAAACACACTTAAATCTTGCTAACCTCTCATTGTAGCAGCAGTAACCGATCTAACAACTGCCCCATACACTTGTTGTCTTACATAGGCGTTGCCGACCGCAGCGCCGTATTCTGCCTTTTCACGTAACACTGTATTCGAACAGGCATGCCTATACAAATTTCTTTGGCGCTGCAGTGTATTAGATAGTACACATCCAGAGGTTGGAGATGTCTTTAATCCTCTTACATTGATATTTTGTTACTTCACATTTCCAAAGCTCCTTTCTCAAACATCCAATAGGTGGCCATTCCGATGTCTCTCGTGATAAGATACGCAGTTTTGTATGCAAATGGCTCATAACACTGTTTTTGAGGTGAGCGATTTAGATTCTAGGCAAACCTCTGTGCATTTTTCGCCGCTAGAGGTCTCTTACTTCCATTCTGAGGTAATGCGAATTGATATCATTTCATCCTGAATTTTGAATCACAATATTTTTTTTTATATTCATCGTTCCTTCGTTGATGTAGACGTTGAACACTAGAAGATAACGACTGATTCCTTGTATTTCACGGGTGTTAATCCTAACACTACTCCCTCCGTTTTTCTTTCTTACAATACCCGATTTTGAATTTATTTTCTCGGCAATCTGCCTACTAACTGGTTTGAGGCATCCCGCCACGACTTGTTCTACTGTGCCAAAGCCTTCGTCTCAGAGTAAGGCTTACAACCGGTATCCTCGACTAGTTAATTCATGTATTCCGATGTTCATCCACCCAAATAGCGGTCCGTGTTGAAGCGCCGGTTCCAGGATTTCGTGAGGTGCACCGGTCCCAATTCTAGTCTGTCCGTCGGATTTACTGTGTGTCACTCAGCCGCAGTGTGGATTTGTGGCGGTTTCCCACATCCGACTATGTCAATATAAGGCTGGTGCGTTACGTTTCGCCCACTTTCACATGAATAACGCTTCACGTGGACAGCTGGTGTCAACGTACTCCGTCCGGTTGAGGAGGGGGGAGGGGTGAGGGGGTGGGGAGTAACGGGGCAGCAATAGGAAGAGCATTCGGCCACACCTTAAACGAACTATGCCAAATCTTCAATGGACCATGCTGACTTTGTACCAGTGTCCGACAAAGTTGAAAGAAAAATAAAAAAAATTCCAATATCTGTCTTCGCCTACAGATTTGACCCTCTACACCAATGCAAGATACCGTCTGATGTCTTGATACATTACCCACCACTCTATCCTTTCTTCTAGTCGTTGGTTTACACATATTGCTTTCATTATTGAATTCTGTGGAGGACCTCCTCGGTTCTTACCCGTGCACTTAATTGGTCGGCTTCCATCTGAACACAATATCTCTAACGTTTGATTATCTTCTTTTCCGATTTTCGCACTGTCCATAATTCACTATCATAAAATGCTGCGTAATAAACGTACATATTCAGAAATGCCTTCCTGAAACTGAGGTCGACGGTCAATACTTCTTTCACTTCGTTTAGCCTGCAGTGTCCTCTTCGCTTCTGCTAATCTGCTAATTATGTTTACCTTGCTTCGCCTAACACCTATTATTTTGCTTCCGAGATGAATTCTTTCACTTCGTTTTCAACGTGGTTCCGAATGCAGATGCGAAGTCAGTCATCAATCATATTTCTGTTACTGCTCAATTCTTTCGTGTGTTTGAGTCCATATTCTGTTCTCATTAAATTTGGTCATTTTATTCATCACGTCCTGAAATTCTCCTTCCCTGATGATAACAATGATGTCATCGAACGTTATCATTTGAATGACCCCATCCTGAATTTCAATCATGCTCTTGAAAGTTTCCTTCATTTCCCTCCTAACTCCGTCGCCAAAATACCAGCCATTGGCCCTTTTAAATACAGTACTCTGGTAACGGTCTTCCACTCTTATTACTCTATCTCGATTCTTATACATTTTCTGTATTACCCGTCTTTCCCTACAGCTTACTCCCACGTTTCAGAGGCATTCAGAGTCTATAACGCTTTTTCTAGGTATACAAATATTGTGGAATTAAATATATTTTTATTTGGTATTGCCTGTAGTATCAACGGTCACATCAGAGATCACAGCTTCAGCTTTCGTAAACCTAAGTGATCGTCTTGTAACGGATCCACAATTTTGTATTCAGCTCTTTCATGCTTCATTTTGGTGAGCATCTTGAATGAACGAGTTATCAAGTTGATTGTACGTAGTTCTCAAAGTAATCTTCCTCTGGCATTTTCGGAATTGTGTAGATGGTTTTCCTCCGGAGGTCTGACGGTATGTCTCGTGTATAATATACTGTACACAAACTTCAATAGTCATTTTGTTGACTCTTTCCTCTAGTGATTTCAGAAATTGCAATCTATGCTTTGAAATTCTATAGAAGATACTTGGATTTTCCTTTATGCAAAGTCCGTCCTTCCCGTAATAATTTCTTTTGCGATTTTTCACATAATTTCTACAGTCAGTTTCTTTATCTACCTTGCTGTTCCTATTCATTTCATTTCTGTGTTATATGCCATGTTCCTTTACTTTACTGTACATTCTTTTACATTTCAAATAAAGTTCTTCAGCGTATGTGACATCGATTGACAATACGTAAATTCTCAAACGTTTCGGCCACTGTTGCAAGTGGTGTCCATCAGCTTGTTGAGCTGACTGCTGAATGACAAAAACTTTTAATTTTGTATACTAGTGGAAGAAAGTGTTTTCATAATGTGATGTGTTATTGGGAAGGAGGAGGATGGGAGTTACATGTCCATTAGTTCTTGTCATTATGTTTACACTACCGATATAAAATAGATCAAACACCAGTAACGGGCATATAACAACCTCTCTCCTCATCTGCAGTGCCCTACCAGATTACGAAAATATGTTTCCCACTAGTATACAAGAACTTAGGTTTTTATAATTCAACAGTCAGGAAGGCCATTTGCAGCAGTGGTCGAAACACAGAGAATTTTTCAAATAGTTAGTGCGGAACATATACCTTGAAGAATTTTAACTACAGTGACTGCGACCGCAGGAAGATTCGCTTACATATTTTTATTTTTTTTATTTATTTATTTTTTTTACATCTTACGTCGATCAATAGAAGGATTCCCTGTCATTCACAATTTTATTTCTCAAACCCGGAAGAATAGTGCATGAGTCTCATAAGTTATGCTGCTTTTAAACTTTACACTACACACAGATATTTCGAAATTTGTGAAAATAACTAACGAATTACAGTATTTATGTCACTCCAACACTCCAATACCTCCCAGCTCCCACACATTCACTTGTAAATTTATAACGATTCTCTGGGACAAACATAGATCCAATTTCATGTAGCTGAAACAGTACGTCTAAAATGAGACAATGTGAATATATTGACATCATTAAAAAACAAGATAAATAAATAAACAAAATACAAATTCTGTATACACTGAAGCGCCAAAGGAAATGCTTTAGGAATGGTTATTCATATACAGGGATTGTAAACGCCCAGAATACGGCGCAGCAGTGAGCAACGCCTGTATAAGACAACAAGCGTCTGGCGAAGTTGTTAGATCGGTTACTGCTAGTACAATGGCGGGTTATCAAGATTAAAAATGAGTTTACACGTAGTATTACAATCGGCGCATGAGGATGGGACCAAGCATCTCCGAGGCAGCGATGAAGTAGTGATTTTCCCGTACGACCATTGATGACTGGAAACATGAATGGTCGAACGGGTCTCGTTTCAGATTGAATCGAGTGCATTGACGTGTCCGGGTATGGAGACAACCTCATGAATCAATGAACCCTGCTTGTAAGCAGGGGACTGTTCAAGCTGATGGAGGCTCTGTAATGGTGTGGGGCGTGTGCAGTTGGAGTGATATGGGACCCTTGATACGTCTAGATACGATTCTGATAGGTGATACATACGTAAGCATCCTCTCTGGTCACCTGCATCCATTCATGTCCACTGTGCATTACGATGGACTTGAGCAATTCCAGCAGGACAATGCGACACCCCAAACGTCCACAATTGCTACAGAGCGGCTCCAGGAACACACTTCTGACCTCAAACACTTTCACTGGCCTTCAAACTCCCCAGACATGAACGTTATTGAACATATCTGGGATGCCATGCAACGTGCTGTTCAGTAGTGATCTCCACCCCCTTGTAGTCTTACGGATTAAGTATTTATTCCTGGGATTCACAGTCATGTAGAACTAAGTTGACATGGTGTAAAGCCACAAAAATTTGCACTTGAAAATGATGGCCTAAGGCCGAAATTGCAATCGTGAAATAAAGAAAGTGTTGCAGTCACTGGCGTAAATGCGTCTTTTGTAAAGTCTTACGGATTTATCGATAGCCCTGCAGGATTCATGGTGTCAGTGCCCTCCAGCACTACTTCAGACATTAGTTGAGTCCATGCCACGTCGTGTTGCGGCACTTTTGCGTGCCCGGAGCACCCTACACGATATTAGGCAAGTGTACCAGTTTCTTTGGTTCTTCAGTGTATTGAGCGTATTATAATGTGCCATCTAGTGTAGCCTAACTATTACGTTTTCTGCACGTCATGGGATACATTGTTGCTCTATACACTACTATTTTCTGTTGGCTTTATTTGTGTAATGGACAAGACTAAGTGGTAGTTTAAATCTTTAAGAAGTTCTTATTATGTCTTAGTACTTAAATAAAGGCAACAGTAAAGAGAGGAAATACAGAAAATACGGCATAGTGGAGGTGTAAATTGGATATAATTCATGCTCTAACTGAAAAAAAAGACAATGCGAGTCGAGCATCGGCCAGTTTGCGTATCCATTCCTCACGGCCTTCCCTCGTCTCAGTGAGCCAATGGATCAGCTCTGACACAGCCATGTTGTTCACCAAGCTGCAACCAGTTACAGCATTGCCGGATACTCGTTCTTTAAACCGCATATCTATTAAGTCTGTTCATGGATTTTGCTAGACACACTGCTGCCTTGAACTACGATGCGGAATCGCATGCCAACAGCCAATTGCGTCACTTCCTCTTCATCCCGTATATCCCTCCCACAGCAAGCCGTTCCTTCCGCTGTCTGCGACCGTAGACGCCAGGACGGTGTCTGTGGTAGCTTCGATGTACTTGCCCTGACCGCCCTGGAAACCAGATCGTCGTGTTTGCTGAGTGTCTTCTTTATAAGACCCAGTGCTGTTGCCTTGCTGAGATTATAGCCGTAGCCCAAATGACAAGATTATACAGGGTGAGGCAGAAAGGACGGACTTTTTTAGGAAAGCTAGTATTGAGGTTCAGGCGGTTAGAGTGGGGGAAGTGATGTGGTAACGTGACAGGTAGCTCCTGCCATTTTGTTTAGTCAAGTTCATGGAGCCGTGGACTGTGCAACATCTTGTGTTTAGCTACGATAGTTTTGTGTGCGATAGTGAGTCTATCGTTGCAGTGCAGCGTGAGTTTTGTCGCCATTTCAATCTCGCTAGGCATGATAGTGTTCCCACTCGTAACACCATTTTACATTGGGTAGTATCATTTTGAACACCAGGAACAGTTATGACCAAAAAACTGCCAGGAGCTCCTCGCTCAGTTCGGACACAAGAAAATGTGGAAAGAGTTCGGCAAGACATGCTCCGTTGTCCTGGTCAATCGCCCAGAAGAAACTCGGCTGAGTCACGCCTCAGTAATCGCTCGGTAAGGCGTATTTTGCATACTAACCTAAAATTTCATCCCTACAAAATGGTCATTGTGCAAAAATTAAACCCAAGAGATTATGAGCAGCGGCTAAATTTTGCCTGAGAAATGGAGGCCATATTTGAGCAAAATGACAACATTATTTTGCTTATGAGTGATGAAGCTCATTTCCATTTGAATGGAAGGGTACATTTGCTAAAATGTCGTTATATGTCCAGTGAAAATCCAGATCTACTGCATGAGAAAGCATTACATAGTCAGAAGGTGACTGTTTTTTGCGCTGTGACATGTACAGTTGTTTCCAGAATGAGAATTTCCACTCTGCAGCGGAGTGTGAGCTGATATGAAACTTCCTGGCAGATTAAAACTGTGTGCCCGACCGAGACTCGAACTCGGGACCTTTGCCTTTCGCGGGCAACTGCTCTACCAACTGAGCTACCGAAGCACGACTCACGCCCGGTACTCACAGCTTTACTTCTGCCAGTACCTCGACTCCTACCTTCCAAACTTTATAGAAGCTCTTCTGCGAACCTTGCAGAACTAGCACTCCTGAAAGAAAGGATATTGCGGAGACATGGCTTAGCCACAGCCTGGTGGATGTTTCCAGAATGAGATTTTCACTCTGCAGCGGAGTGTGCGCTGATATGAAACTTCCTGGAAGATTAAAACTGTGTGCCCGACAGAGACTCGACCCCGGGACCTTTGCCTTTCGCGGGCAAGTGCTCTACCAACTGAGCTACCGAAGAACGACTCACGCCCGGGACTCACAACTTTACTTCTGCCAGTACCTCGTCTCCTACCTTCCAAACTTTCTTCTGCGAACCTTGCAGAACTAGCACTCCTGAAAGAAAGGATATAACGGAGACATGGCTTAGCCACAGCCTGGGGGATGTTTCCAGAATGAGATTTTCACTCTGCAGCGGAGTGTGCGCTGATATGAAACTTCCTGGCAGATTAAAACTGTGTGCCCGACCGAGACTCGAACTCGGGACCTTTGCCTTTCGCGGGCAACTGCTCTACCAACTGAGCTACCGAAGCACGACTCACGCCCGGTACTCACAGCTTTACTTCTGCCAGTAGCTCGCCTCCTACCTTCCAAACTTTACAGAAGCTCTTCTGCGAACCTTGGAGGTTCGCAGGTTCGCAGGTTCGCAGGAGAGCTTCTGTAAAGTTTGGAAGGTAGGAGACGAGGTACTGGCAGAAACAAAGCTGTGAGTACCGGGCGTGAGTCGTGCTTCGGTAGCTCAGTTGGTAGAGCACTTGCCCGCGAAAGGCAAAGGTCCCGGGGTCGAGTCTCGGTCGGGCACACAGTTTTAATCTGCCAGGAAGTTTCATGTACAGATGTTATTGGTCCATGCTTTTTCCAAGACGAGAACGGGAACACTGTAACGGTAACCTCTGAACGATACAGAGAGGTGATCACCGAATTATTCCTACCTGAATTAAGAAGAAAACGTATTCCTATCCGGCGAGTGTGGTTTCAGCAGGCTGGAGCCACAGCTCACACGGCAAGATTGGCTATGGAAGCAATTGAGACTGTTTTTCGTGGTAGAGTTATTTCCTGCGTCGGCGACATTCATTGGCCTCTTCGTTCCCCTGACCTATCCATGTGTGACAACGTTTTGTGGGGTTACCTAAAATCACGTGTGTACGTGCATAAACCAAGTACACTTGAAAAATGGAAGGAAGCTGTTCGTGTGGAAATCGGTCAAATAGACAGAGGTATTTTGCAGAGAGTTAAAGTCAACTTTCGAGAGCGCCTTGAGTAGTGCATCGCTGAAAACGGCCGTCACCTTGTAGATGTTGTTTTCAAACATTAATTTTGTTAAATGGCAACATTATTTGAGTGTTATTCTGTGATTAAAAACTTTTTTGAAGCACTCCTAACGATGTATTGTTCATTTGAAAACCGTTCATCCTTTATGCGTCACCCTGTAGCTGGTGGGAATTTCGATGGATTCTTAAACGACACTGTCCCAGTTTTTGGAAGTCTCGGAGAAACCCTGCAAAGGTCGCATTCCATCGTATTACATTTCACAAAAAGTGCTGTGTGATCACCGACTTGTTGGGGCACGTCAGTCGAGTCTGCCGATTATTATTATTATTATTATTATTATCGTATCGACAGACGCAAAATTAAGGCACTATACAACAGTAATTCTTCCAGAAGCAATCTGTGCAGCTGAAACAATGGTGATTGATGGTCATTCAAAAATTAAGGAAATAGAAAAGCAGGAAAGAAAAATTCTCAGGAAGATTTACGGTCCAATCAACAAAAATGGCATTTGGATGAAGAGACCCCGAAACGAACTCTATAGAAAGATCAACACAGTAACAGATAAAATCAGAAAGCGCCGAGCCAAATTTTATACACCCATCCACAGGATGGAAGACTCCGGAACAGCAAAGAAATTATTCAATACTACAACAAGGAGTAAATGTGGCACAGAATGGCTGAAAGAAGTCCAGAGGGATCTACAGCAGATCAACATAAAAAATCTGGAAGATCGCACCGAGTGCCGGCATAAAATCACAAGTGAGAAGTTTGGGGAAAGAACATCGCGTCAGGGTGGTAAAAAATGGACAGAGGAACGGAAGAAGGAGCATTCTGAGAGGATGATGAGGTTTTGGGAAGCAAAGAAGAAAAACATCCGAAGATGAAATTATGAATTCAAGTTCAATCGCTCTCCTACAGGGGAACAATCGTTATAATAATAATAACTGTCCTATGCATCAACTACAGTAATACACATGTAGCAAAACAAAGAAATATATATAAAAATGAATATATGAAATTATATACAGTACACAAGTTTTAAAACGGCTCAGACTACACTCAGATGTTGATGGACTCGATCCAGCGGAGTGGCTCGTGGGATGCTTGATGGAAGTTCTGTCCAATGGTGTCCTCGACATCGATCTTCGATAGTGCGCACTGTTTGCTCAGCGTATATCTCTCCACACTGGCACGGAATCTCATATACTCTGGCCTTCCGCAAACCGAGGTCACGCCTGTGTTTTATTTTGCTGAAGAACGCAGTTGTTGCGTGGAGTTTTTCCATCATGTTCCTCAACTTCCCCTACAGTGCCCATAGGCCTGGTATAAAGGCTGTGGCTAGGTGTTGCCCTCGTTTACAAACTGATTTGGATGTCATTTCGGCGAATTAAAAACGTTTCTATCAAAATTTAATGTAGCTTGCTGATTTCAGCTTTGATGCCGTCTCATATGAGTAAGTGTTCACCAGAGGGTCCATATCTGAGTCATGTCATTATTTAACGATGATGAGGAAATATATCGAAGACTCTAAAAAAGTGATGAATACACCGCCTATAACAGATGAAGCCTTTATAAAAGACTGAGAGAAATTTTTCAAGCAAAGCTTTATTCACTCCCTAATCGTAACGGTAGTTTGTATTTGTAGCGGTCTATTGTTCGCACCTGTGGCCAACAGCTAGGGTACATGAGTGGTAATCAAAACGTCCGGTATTCTGGATTCTAACCTCGTAACTGATTAACTTTGAATAAAAACCACCAGCAGTGGCAGCTGAAGTCACACACGTCCTACCAACTGTTTTGCTAAAGAGGGAGGAGGAGGGAAGATATGGTCAGGATACCTCCATGTTGTTAGGGTGGGAAACTGCCCCTGAAAGTCGGAAGAATCATCAAGTGTTAACGGCATGAGAATGAAGAAGGGAACAAGACACTTAATGTGTATCCATAGGACATGTGGCCAGTAACTAAAAAAGTTTCATGATGATTTCTCCATTGGTAAAAGATTCCTGACGTGTCCCCCATTCTGATCACTGGAAAGGGGTCTGGAAATGGTGAGGTGATCAGGAGAAAAAAGCGAATAACCAAATATGAATAACCTTCACGAGTAGTGGCGTGGAATGCCAGAAATTTGAACGTGGTAGGGAAGGCAGAATATATGATAAGGGAAATGCTGAGACTCAGTCTTGATACAGTTAGGCTCCGTGAAGTGAAATGGAAAGAAGAAAAGCATTTCTGGTCAGACGAGTATAGGGTTATATAAACAGCAGGAGAAAATGGTGTAATTTTTATGGAGTAGGTAGGGTGTAGGATTCGTTAAGAATAGGAAGGTAGGAGAGAGAGTATGTTATTGTGAACAGTTCAGTGATAGAGTTGTTCTCATCAGAACCGACAGAAAACTAACACCGACAGCGATACTTGACTTATGCATATCGACGTCGCAAGCTGATGATGAATGGACAGAGAGAGTATATGAGCATATTGAACTGCTATTTCAGTAAGTAAAAGAATATGGAAACGTAATAGTCATGGGGGAGTGGAATGAGGTTGTGGGAGAAGGAGTAGAAGAAAGGGTTACAGGAGAATATGGGCCTGGGACAAGGAATGATAGACTAATGGAGTTCTTCAATAAATTTCGGCCGGTAACAGCGAATACTCTGTTCAAGAATCACAAGAGGAGGAGGTATACTTGGAAAGAGTTGGGAGTTACCGGAAGATTCCAGTTACATTACGTCATGGTTAGACAGAGATTTCGAAATCAGATATTGGATTGTTAGGCATACTGAAAAGAACATATAACTCGGATCACAATTAAGTTATGATGACGAACAGGATAAAATTTAAGAGGCTAGTCAGGAAGAATCTATGTGCATAGAGATGGTTATGGAAGTATTAAGGAATGAATAGATGCGGTTGAAGTTCTCTAAAGCTATAGAGACTACGATAATCAATAGCTCAGTAGGTAGTTCAGTGGAAGCGGAATGTACATATCTAGATAGAACAATCACTAAACTTGTAACAAAATAGTTACATGGAAGGTAATTTTGAAGAAATCATAGGTTACAGAAGAAGTAGTTAAGTTGATCTACGAAAGAAGGAATTACAAAAATAATAGGCGAAATTCATGAATACAGAAATACAAGTCACTTAGGAATGAAAAAGTTAGAAGTGCAGCGAATCTAAGACGAAATGACAGCATGAAAAATGTGAAGAAATCGAAGAAGATATGACTGTCGGAAGGACTGACTCAGCTTACAGAAAAGTCAAAACAAATGAATGTGAAGATTAAATAACGCAGACGGGAAAGATAATATTCCATTGTAATCTCTAAAACTATTGGAGCAACAAAGCGACTATTCACGTTGTGTAGAACTATGAGATGAGCGATGTACAATCAGATTTCGGAAAAGCATCACGCACACTTTCGAAGATAGCAAGAGTTGACAAGTGCAAGAACTATCAAACAATCACGTATCCAGGTTAATGAGAAGAGTAAGATACGACACAATGGAAACGAAAACTGACAATCTGTTAGATGACGATCAGCTTAGCTTTAGGAGATTTAAAGACACCAATTTTGACGTTGCGGTTTATAGTGAAAGCATTACTCAACAAAACTCAAGCACGTTCACGTGTACGAGAAACAAAAGGAAACGAGAAGATTGGAAGGCCATGAAGGAAGTGCTCGGATTCAAAGTAGTGTAACACGGGGCTGTAGTCTTTCGCCACTACTGTTAAATCTATACATCGTACAATGAATGACGAAAATAATAGAAAGAGTCAAGAGTGGGATTGAAATGGAAGATGAATGGGTATCAATGATACTCGTAAGATTTTCTGGTGACACTTCTGCCCAAAGTGGAAGTGAGGAAGAGTTATAGGATGTATTGAGTCCAATGAACAGTCTAATGAGTACGGAATATTGATTGAGAGTAAATCGAAGAAGGACGAAAGTAATCAGAAGTATCAGAACTGAGAATGGGGAGAAACCTAACATTAGAATTGACGCTCACGAAGTTGATGAAGTTCAGGAATTCTTCTACCTAGGCAGCAAAATAACCCAATACGGACGGAGCAAGGAGAACATCAAAGGCAATCCAGCACTGGAAAAGAGAGCATCCCTGGCCAAGAGAAGTCTACTAGATTCCAACTTACCCTTTAATTTGAGAAATGAATTCTCGAGAATGTACGTTTGGAAAGCAGCTTTGTTTGTTAGTGTAACACGAAAAGTGGAAGAACTGGATCAGAAGAGAACCAAAGCATCTGGAATGTGGTGCTACAGAAGAGTGTTGAAAGTTAGAAGGACTTATAAGGTAAGGAATGAGGAGGTTCTGCGCAGAATCGTCAAGAAAAGGAATCTACGTAGAAAACCAACAATAGCAAGGGAGAGCATATAGGACATCTGTTAAGACACCAGGGAATAAGGTATATCCTTCTAGATGGACATGAGGAGGGTACAAACTGTAGAAGTAGATTGAGATGGGAATATGCCACCAAAAAAAATTGAGGACGTATGTTGCAAATGCTACTGTAGATGACAAGGTTGCACAGGAGAGGAATTCGTGGCAGACCATATTAAGCCAATCAGAAGACCGTCACCTAAAAAATAAATAACAAATGGTCGTCCAGTCAGCCATTCTGCTCACCGCCTATAGACGGCCGGCGCAGACGAGCTGAATGTGGATGCTGCGACGGCACCTTTGAAGACCTGTCCGGTTCTGCTGCGTCACCAAGGTGAGAGGCGGGCAGTTGATGGCTCACTCCTGAACAACAACAAAGTTTAACACGCCTAAACTGTGCTGCATACGCGGCTCTACTATTTTAGAGGTTTAAAAAATATGGCTTGAAAATTCACTACTTACACATATCAATAAAAGTTTGCATCCGATCGCTTCCGGGAGTTTCGCAACCTGTGCAGAAAATTGGAATAGAGATCAACATAATCATCATTTCCGCCCTTTTTATTGCTCATGAAAACCACACATTGCATGGTGTACCACCATACAGCGAGACCTTCACAGGTGGTGTTCCAGACTGCTCTACACACCAGTACCTCTAATACCCAGTAGCACGTCCTCTTGCATTGATGCATCCCAATATTCATCGTGGCATACTATCCAGAACTTCATCAAGGCACTGTTGGCCCAGATTGTCCCACCCCTCAATGGCGATTCGGCGTAGATCCCTCAGAGTGGTTGGTGGGTCAAGTCGTCCATAAATAGCCCTTTTCAATTTATCCCGTGCATGTTCGATAGAGTTCATGTCTGGAGAACATGCTGGCCACTTTAGTCGAGCGACGTCTTTTTCCTGAAGGAAGTCATTCTGAAGACGTGCACGATGGGGGCGCGAATTGTCGTGCGTGAAGTATGCCTCGCCAACATGGTGCTGATATGGTTGCACTATCGGTTGGAGGATCGCGTTCACGTATCGTACAGCCTTTACGGCGCCTTCCATGACGACCAGCGCCGTACGTCGGCCCCACATAATGCCACCCCAGAACATTAAGGAACCTGCACCTTGTTGCACTCGCTGGACAGTCTGACTGGGTTGCCCTCCAAACACGTCTCTGACGATTGCCTGGTTGAAGGTGTATGCCACACTCATCGGTGAAGAGAACATGATGCCAATCTAGAGCTGTCCACTCGACATGTTGTTGGGCTCATCTCTACCACGCCGTGGTTGCAGAGATGGACCACCATGGACGTCGGGAGTGATGTTGCGCATCCTGCAGCCTATTGCGCACAGTTTGAATCGTAACACGACGTCCTGTGGTTGCATGAAAAGCATTATTCAACATGGTGGCGTTGCTGTTAAGGGTCCTCCGAACTATAATCCGTAGGTAGCGGTCATCCACTGCAGTAGTAGCCCTTGGGCGGCCTGAGCGAGGCATGTCATCGACAGTTACTATCTCTCTGTATCTCCTCCATGTCCGAACAACATGGCTTTGGTTCACTCCGAGACGCCTGGACACTTCCCTTGTTGAGATCCCTTCCTAGCACAAAGTAACAATGCAGACGCGATCGAACCGCGGTATTAACAGCCTATGCATGGTTAAACTACAGACAACACGAGCCGTGTACCTCCTTCCTGGTGGAATGACTGGAACTCATGGGCTGTTTGACTCCCTCCGTCTAATAGGCTCTTCCCATGTTTACATCTCTGAACAGTCAAAGGGACTGTGTCTGTGAAACAATATCCACAGTCTACTTTCGGTAGTTCTGGGAACCGGGACGATGCAAAACGTTTTTTGATGTGTATACTATGACTGCTGGCCATCGAGGATTTTGCTGCCGACATCTTTCAAGAGGACACTGGTGGGTGTAAGAGAGCTCCCCCTTGCTTGTAAGCAGTACTTGTGGAATCAAAAATTGAAATCAATTCAGCATCTTCACCTATCTCCTCCACCTGTTGCTTGTCCAGCGCATCCTTCTGGAAGTTCTCCTATGAGTAGCACCATTCTTACGGATGGAACGGCTTAGCAGGTGGGGGTACCTCATGTATGGCGCATGGATTACGCTCTTTAAAGTTTGTACGTATTTATATGTACATATTACGACGTTTCTCCAACAGTGTAGCCTCAGGTGGAGTGGTGTTTCCGTCTTCAGTGGCTCCCTCTGTCTCTGCTGCCTACTGTATTCTTATACAGTCGCAGAACATTTGGATACGCGTATTGAGCATCTGCAAATTAAAAATAGTGTTAAGTGATCTATCGTGATCATATTCTGCCAAAATTTTAATGTCTATCAATCCAGTGAAGTTCACTTGACTTTAGGCTATGTACACTGAGAAGCTCAGTGCTTCCTTTGTTTGCTTAGCGAAGGCTAATACCGGGAACCTGTGGAGTGAAACACGTGAGTGGGAGATGGAGGCTGTCTGAACTGTGGTGGAGTGTGAGCGAAACTGCTGGCGATGTGCCTCGAATTAGAAAGAAATTACTCCTTTTGAAAATATAAGGTTCCTACTTCTTTGCCCAGCGTCCGATGCGTCACATTGAAGCTTCTCTCCTCGTTCTCCGTTTCCATCTTCTTGTTCCTGAGAATACGAGAATGCTTTAGAAAGAAACACGCTGGGGATCGTCCGATTTTCGAGCTAATCCTATCCAACAGCATATATCATGTCGCTCGAGATTCTCTCCTGAGACCAGTTCCACACTGACCTCCTGTGGATTAAATGACGGTGATTTT